>NC_045600.1:6608333-8065000 GCF_009762305.2 Zalophus californianus
CCAATGACTGACTACGTGACCTTTGCCAGTCAACTCATCTCAATTTCCTCAACTGGAAAAAAAAAAATGACTTTGATTGGACATCCAGACCAGTCCAGCCAAGAGGAGTGATGTCAGGAGAAGCACAGACCATGGGCTCATGGACTCTTCTCCTTAGGAGGCTTAGCTTTCGTAAGACCCTGTAAACCTGACCCAGTGTTCTGCATTTGTAAGATGGAAATTAGAATTCTTCCCTCAGTAGATTGCTATGAAAATTAGAGGATTTTTCTGCTCAAATCTTAACCCCAAGGCCATTCTCCGAGTGTAGTCCAGGAAGACTCTTCAAAGATTATTCTGCGGTGTAAATGAGTTCTAACTGAATTATAGTAAATTACCACCAACTTTGCGATTCCCCTGCCCATTGGCCTGTGAGGGCTCAGTATTGTTCGGAAGGTGGGTCCACCCAGTTTAGTGTTTGTGAGAAGTGTGGTAGTTCAGAAATATGATTTCCTCACACAGGATTAATTTGGAAGGTTGGGGGAGGGCATGGATCTGCATGTTAGGAGAGCTTTTGTAGATGGAAATGACCTGCAGACCGTCTTCGTGAAACGTGCTTCCAGAGTAAAATACCCACACATCTTACATGGAATCCAAAGCCTCCCTTGATCCCATCATACCCTTTACCCTGATTCCCTTCCTCATCCCTTATGGACTCATGTTTCCTTTCTCACTCAACTTTGCTTGCATTCCCAGGATATGCTCATGCCTTCTACACTCACTGCTTTTGTACAAGCATGAAAATCGTCCCTCCCCACACCTGTCCTTAAAACTCTTATCAGATACAACTGCATCTAGGAAGCTTCCACACCATAAAGGCACCCCTACATTCAGGTTTCTCTCTTACTGTGAACATTCTTTCTGTTGTGATGTGTGTTATACTACATTGAAATCACTTGTAAGAGTAAAAAGTCCCTGTTTTGTTTTGTTTTGTTTTGTTTTTTTAAATCAACCTGGCTTCAGCACTTGTTAGATTAAACAAACCAGTCTTGTTTACATTGTACCTCAGGGACTTTATGGATGAAAGTGGCTGTAGAGGGCTATCCTGGGAATCTAGCTATCACACTACGGTTTCCCTGGGGAAAAAGACAAATGCATTCTGAAAACCAACTCATCATACCAGATAAGACAGAAGCACATCTCCCCGTTTCCTCTGGCCCAGTAAGGGAGGGGCACCCCCCCTCACTGCCTTTACATCACTAGTGGCAGAGAGGAATAGCACTTGGGGCCCCACAACCATGCAGGGCACGGCAGCAGAGTGGAGGGGGGCAAAGACAGAGAGAGAGAAAGCAAGAAAGTAGTATCCATGGAAAGATTAGATCTTCCAGGTCCATTTGGCATTTCTGCTCCTGAGTTGGAAGATGAATTTCTTTCTACTAATGATTCAGCCAGTTCTCCAAATGAATGAGCTAAAAGCTAAAGTGACCCAGTGAGGGGTGGGGGTAGGGAATAAGGGGGAAATCCTCCTTGAGTATCGGCCGTGTCTGTGTCAGTGGGCTTGGAGTTTTATATACAACATTATATTTAAGTCTTGAAATTCCCTAGGAAGTAGACATTTTACCCCCATTTTTCGGAAGAAGAACTTGAGTCTCTATGAGAGATAAAGGAACCCGCTCCAATGTCACCCATGTCTAAATGGGCTTTGACTAGAAACTCCATTCTTCCCTTCTAGAGTTTGTACCCACCACTCTGACTTAGGAAGTAGATGCTCAACCACTGGTCAAGTAAAGTCTTAGTTTCTAACAGTGGAATAATACGACATCTCTAAGATTGGGCATAGAAATTATTGATTAAAAAGGAGTGATGTCTGTGATTTATGTGCTTGTAGTTTTGGAAATGGAACGATGTTTTGATGGATTGAAGAAACAGGTTATAAAACAGCATGCTGTCTATAAAACACACATGCACACTTAACAGTGTGTGTATCAAAAGCTTAATAATGGCATTACACTGTGATCATGCTACTAAAATCTTGGTAGTGTGATTCTGGGTGTTTTTCACCTTCTTCTCTTGGGTACTTTTATATTCTGTTACAACAAACATGTAGTCATTTGTGGGGAAAAAAAAACCCATGATTATTTAGAAAGCATTGGCATCGACAACAATAAGAACAACAAAGTAATTCTTATGTCCCGAAATGGAATTATCACCAACACAACCAGCACCACCACAAGTGCCACTAGCTGTGCAGAACCACAATCACCTTTACCACCAGCACCACCAGCAAGGACAACACACCTGCCAAGACCACCAGCAACCCTATCGCCACCACTCCTGTGTCCACCTCCATGACCACTCCCAAGTCCAGCCCCATGTCCACCCCCCATGCCTTGACTGCCTTACTGTCCAGCAGGCACTGTGCTGGCCCCGTATCAGCAGAAGCTGATGGAACACGACTAATGCCTTCCAGAGGTTCTGATGAGGTTGGGAAAGTAGTTAACTTGCATTAAAAGACAACCGTTTTCATCCTGGTATTTGCAGGGATCAGGATGGTTCTTGGCATTAGTAGGTGCTCAGTAAATGTTTGATGAAGAAAAAAAATGAATAAAACAGCATGTGTTAACCATAAGTGTCACTGAATTTCAAACTATGACTTCAGCACCACAGACTGTGCAGATAGATGGAGTTAATTTGTAATGATATGGAGACACCATTTTCTTTTCATTAAAGTCTACATCTGGTGCCTTTTGTAGCCTGTATTAAATGCCATTTGTCATGCTGGGGTCTTAGAAGGGCCCCTGGACTCTGGTCCCATTAAACAAACTCTGCCTCCCACATGCCCATTTGCTATCATGACACGCAATTAGAGCTCGATGGGTCTTCCAAATGAAATCTGCTCCAAACCTCTCATTTTAGGTTTGGGGAAACTGAGGCTGGGAAAGTAAATGTGACTTATGCGTGGTCACACAGTCTCACCCTATTCCTGTCTGTTCTTAGGGTTTTCCTCCTCTGCTTAATGGGGAACAAAAGATCGGAATTTCCATGGGGAAAGGAAGACAAAAACTAATAGTCCTCTATTTCTATGTGAGGCGCAGGGCTGGACATTTTACTCACATGGTCTCATTTATCCCCTCAACAAATCAGAGGGGTGGCATTATCTTCAGATGAACAAAGTGGGGCACAGAGTGGGTGAATACCCCATCCTGGTCACACAGCTGCTAAGAGGTTAAACTCAGGTCTCGCTGGCTCTCCAACCAATTCTCTCCCCACTTCACTGCTGCTAGCTAGTTTTCACCAAGTTATCTTTCTAAACAACAGAGTTGTGATGACAATCTGTTCCTTAAAGATCCCAATGGTTCCCGTTAGTTGTACAAGAGAATCCGAACTTCAAGAGCCATTCAAGGCACCCAGAGTCAGTCCCAGCTGATCTTGCTCAGCTCTGCTCTCTTCACACCACCCTCACGTGTTCCTGCTGTGCCGGTGGGTCTGCCACTCAGGGCTCTCCTGGACCCTTAGGCTTGTGCACGCACCGCTCTCCCTTCCTGCAGGTCTGGCGCCTTCCTTCTCCACCCAAGAGCATCCTTATCATCTTTCTCTTCACTATTAAATCGGGGGTGGACTTCTGTTCCAGAGGTCCCTCTCCTCCCCAGCATAATTAACGTAACACCATATTCTTTGTTTAGAATGGTTGGTTTTTTAGGTACACAGCTAGACTTTCCCAATTGAGTCCTGATGATTGTTTTGCGTGTGCCCCTCCATGATGTGGTAGCTCCTAGAAGACAGGGACCGTGTGATACTCATGCATAGAACTCATGAAGCCCTTCACCGATGGGCCCGTTAGCAGCCGTCATTGTTCACTATTTGGTCAAGTGCATCTCTCTCCAACTTGCTTTAGTTTACTTTAGCATTCAGGTCTGGTGATCACTTACAGTTAGTCCAACTGCTTTTCTTAGAAACTTTATGAAGTAGGTAGGACCAACTTATTACTCCCACTTAGCAGATGAATAAAGAGAGGCACAGAGGGACCTGCCCTTGTTCAAGGTCACAAAAGTAGACAGAGGAAACGCTGTGGACCCCGACTCCAATTTCATATGTCAATTTCAGTCCTCTTTCCAGAAATGTTCAGCTGCAGGAGGATGTGCCCCCCCTTTCTTGAGAGATGACAAATTATATTCACTATTGTCCTAAAGTGGTTTTCATTTCTGATTACTTAATTTGCCTAGAGTTTGCTTTAAATGGTTTTCCACGGCAGGCTGTAGATGTTTGCGGTTGACTTTTTGACATTGTAACACTTTAGTACAAAGGAAGCTACAGAAAGCAACAGTGAAAACATTTACTAAGTATGTTTATAATCAAATATATCCCTCAGTAATTTAATTTGGAGGAAGCGGAGAGCCCAGCATTACAAACAGAGGGCTCGTTAATAATTCATAAGTCCTGAAATAGGGAAAGCTGGAACAGAGATTCAGACTCAGGCCACAGTTGGTTGCTTTGCTCCGAACCCACCTCTGCCCAGTGAGGACTGGGGTAATCAAGTAGCGGGAGCCCTCCCACAGCTTCGAGCTGGTGGGTTTTAAACAATGCTCCCAGGAGACTCAGGTTCTGAGAGGTCAGACTCAGGGATGAGGCTGGGGGTAGGTAGGGTGAGGGAGACTAAATGGGATGGGTCACCACCCCACCCCTAAGCCAGCAGGTCTGAGAGATGCACGTTGCAGCGAGGGGCTTTGCGTGCACAGCTGTCCAGGTGGCGTCCCGAAGCCAAGGCCTTTGCCTTATCTGTGGCCTTTGTTGTGGAACATCCGGGAGGCCATTGACGAGCCCAGAAGAAGCAGGCATAAGTGAAGCCGATCCATTCTGTTCCCCTCTCTACAACCGGCCAAGCTTCAGCCCAGAAGCACATGCAGAGCTGCAGTGTGCAGATATTCTTCTGCACGCCCACCCTCTCATTAGCATCTCACCCCCATCACAAGAGGCTAGTGATGCTCCTGCTGGCTGTGGCCACGCTAGTGGGGGGAGTGAAGGCCCAGAGTGGCCATGGCTTGATTTAGTCCGAGCCCCAATTCAGGGAGGAGATGAGAGGAGAAGCACATGATCCCCTTCTTTGAGCGGCTCTGCATCCACAGGAAAGAGAAGAGGTATGCCTTCTCTCACATTTGCACACTTTCCAGATTATTTCATGGTCTAAAGGATGGGACAAAGGAACTTGGTCAGTTTCTTCAGCACTTAGTCATAATTTAAGGAATTACAGAGAGTTTAGGAGACAGTGAACAAAAGATGAGAGCAGGTAGTTTATGAAGGAAATACAAATGTCTTTTAAGTGTGGGAAAATATGCAAACCTTATGTGTGATAAGAGAAATGCAAATGACAACTATAGTGAGATATTTTTATCTATCAGATTGGCAGAGATCAAAGGGTCTCGTGAAACACTGTGGGGGCAGGCAGGGTGCTGAGCGCAGGACATCAGCGCTGCTCGGAGGACAAGAGAAAGCAGCCCGACCAGAGGCGACACCCAGAGCACTCTGACATAGTGATTTGACGGCCAAGTGTGTAAAGTTGAGTGTGTAAAGATAGCTGTTGCAAAGCTCAGTGTGGAATCAAACTACAGTAAATGACCTAAATATTCATTAACGGAATTTTGTTACACACATATGCACACACAGTAGAAGAGTGGACAGTTTTTTAAAAGAATGAAAAGGTGAGTATTTCATTCTTCATATATTGTCTCTGTGTATATACACAAACATGTCATCTATACCATATGCTTCATCCCTTCGTGTGTAAATATATACATGTATATATGCACGCATTCATATTCACACAAACACACACAGCACACTGACATGGAATGCTCTATGGAATGCTCTACCTGTTGAAAAGTGGATTAAAAATTCGTTCACGGGGACATGTGCATGGTATATTGCCACCTGTGTAAAAATAATTCAAAAATCATACATGTGCATGAGCATGTGCACACACCTTCCTGCCTGGTTGCCATCAAGCTACAGAGAGATGCAGAACTCAAGAGCAATGCTGTATCAAGGAGAGAGATGCACACACCTCTGCAGTATTAACTATCACATGCAATTGCCTATTTAAACATGAGTATTTTGAAATACTGTGGAAGCTTAAATTGAAATCCCCACAAAAAGAAATTTTGAGGAAATACAATTATAGTACTTTATCTATTGGAATATAATCCATATCCCCAAAAGTCAGTATTTTCTTTCCGAGTTGACTTTTATATTCTTCATGTTTTTTTCTTTACATGCCCTGATTTTTCATGCTGATTTTTCACGCATCACAATCCTTCCCCCTGAGGATTCTCTCCTGTGTGTCCTCTGTGAAGCTCAGTGTTCAGAATTAAGTACAAATGCCAAGTGGCCAAGGCTAGCACAGACTAGAGCACTGCTGTCCCCTCCCTTTCTGGAGACACTACCACTGTTAAGATGGCCCAAGAACAAAGCACTGTGAGTCGTCTGATTCCCATGTGAATGAAGTCCCACTGTGCACTAAGACACTAGATAATTTTCCTAGCCAGGACCTAAGTCTGATCTATCATCTTGCCTCGGTACAGTTGGTCCCTAGGATCCAAGATTGGAGCCTTACTTGATTCAGATATGCTTTCAACTCCCTTGCTTTAAACCATTTTCCACCCACATTCCTTGTCCCCTCTCTAGCTCCCCTTCAATCACAGCCCCTCACTACGCCTTCCCTACTTACAAAGCAGATGTTTCCGGGCTGAGCCTTGACTGTGATACATACATGTATTTTTTTACACTGTGTCATCAATGGTACCATCAGGAGTCCTCTTTCAATAAGATGCTGATTGGTCGAAAATGGCTTCCAGTAACTCAGCCTTTGTTTTGTAAAAACATTATTGCAACATTGTATAACACTTTAGAAATGTTTCAAATTTAGGCTGGCTTGTGATTTAGCAGACTAAGGGGCTAGCATATGGAGTCGGCTGTGCTCAAGAGGCTGTGGTTTTGTTGCTGGCACCACCGGGCAAATCAGGATTAGCAACCCCAGGGACCTTCGCACATGTGAGCTGGCAAGGTCACCAGGTGTGGTTACCTCCTTGGACCAGGGGTGAAGTCTTGTGGGCAATGGGAGAGACAGAATTTAGATATGTTAAAGCAATAGATTTCTAATAAGCTTGGGATATATTTTTTTCTTTCTTTCTTTCTTTCTTTCTTTCTTTCTTTCTTTCTTTCTTTCTTCTTTTTTTTGCTTTGCTTTTCCTTGCTTTTCTTTTTTTTATCTCCTTTTCTTTCTTTCTTTTTTTTTAAGATTTTATTTATTTATTTGGCAGAGACAGTGAGAGAGGGAACACAAGCAGGGGGAGTGGGAGAGGGAGAAGCAGGCTTCCCACCAAGCAGGGAGCCCGATGCGGGGCTCGATCCCAGGACCCTGGGATCATGACCTGAGCCGAAGGCAGATGCTTAACGACTGAGCCACCCAGGCTGGCTGGCTTTCTTTCTTTCTTTCTTTCTTTCTTTCTTTCTTTCTTTCTTTCTTTCTTTCTTTCTTTCTTTCTTTCTTTCTTTCTTTCTTTCTTTCCTTCCTTCCTTCCTTCCTTCCTTCCTTCCTTCCTTCCTTCCTTCCTTTCTTTCTTTCTTTCTTTCTTTCTTTCTTTCTTTCTTTCTTTCTTTCTTTCTTTCTTTCTTTCTTTCTTTCTTTCTTTCTTCTTTCTTTCTTCTTCCTTCCTTCCTTCCTCTCTCTCTCTCTCTCTCTTTCTTTCTTTTTTCCTTCTTTCTTTCTTCCCTTCCCCTTTCCCTTCCTTTCCCTTAGCGTCTACATTGTGCCAGGGACGGAGCTGTTTAAGACACATAAGTCCTAGGTCTTGCCCTCAAAGTGTTCGCAATCTAGTCAAGAATACAGGAAAGGTAATACAAATTACAGATCAGCTTGAGAATTGCAAGGTGTGGTGAGGGCACCTGGGGATGAGGGATTGAGAAGTTGATAGTTGTTTTGAGTTTTGAATCTTCTCCTAAATATATGTAGTAATTAAATTAGTATTTATTAAGAATCGTAGGACATAGAAGAGGAGAAGAGCACTTCCGGCAGAAGGAACCATGTGCAGAATCACTTGGAATAACATCGAAAAGTCCAAGGATTGGAAATCACGAGCTTTCACTCCAGCTTGTGTGTGAGGTAGCTGCGTGATCAGGGGCCATGCGTTCAGCTGTGAGCCCCAGGCTCTGAACCTTCTGGATGGATGTTTACTTGCTCCAACCTGAGCCCCCAGTCGAAGGCAGAATCCTGTACACAATCATCCCCGTCACTGTCCACTGTCTTCTTGAGCACCATCGGTGGTGGAGGGTTATGACAATGACAGGATTGAAGCTCAAAGGCAGTAGGTCCAGACTGGCTGTGGCTTTGCTCGTTGTCGGTTCTGAACGCTTATTCCATTGACTGTACCCTGCAAAGAGACTCCATTTCCTCATTTGTCAGAGGTGGGTGAGAGCACATAGCTGCCTCATGGGGATGGTGTCAGGATCAGTCTTACATCATCATAGTGTAGGAGATGGGCACAAGTCCATAAAATGCTTTGCGGATGGCAGTTACCCCATCAGCTCCACTGTCCTAACAACTCTTACAATGTGATGCTCACACTGATTTGCCTGGTTTCAGAACTGGACAGATCTGAGGGTTAGGGAGCAGTCCTTTGTCTTCAACCCAAGACTATTGTCTCCTTGATTCCCTACCCACCCTTGCCAGGACTCCCCGCTCCCCACCCCCCACCACAGAATCAATGTAACTGCTCTTCTCCATGGCAGCCATCCATGGGCCAGAGGGCTGCTCTCCGGCAGCTTCATTTTCTGTCTTTTCTCTCCAGTCTGCTGCTGGGCCTTGGAGTGCAGAATGTGATGCACTGAGGATGTGATTTTTTTTTTTTTCCCAAGGCCTCACTGAGGTTAAGTGTTGTCTCATCTCATGTATCTCCTTGAGGATTCCTTTTCTGTAAAATAAGAGGTCAGAAGGGAAGAAAAGAGGATCTCGGAGACCCTTCCCATTTCCAGCCTACACATTTCAGAATTCTCTGAATTGTTCTCTGTATTCTCCACAGTTTAGATGGAGTCCCTTGGAAGGGAATCTGGGGCCATGCAGACAAAGGGTGAGGGAGGGTCATGGTGCAGGAGTTCACATCCAGGGGCACGCATAGAGGAAGATGTCATGGTCCTTTGTAATCCTCAAGGAGAAAAATCATGACATCACCCCTTCCTCTATTGGCCAAAGATTCAGGTGGGGCTGAAGATGTCATCAGGAGAAGGCAGGAGTGGCCAGGAAGATGGTTGGAGTGCAGCCCAGCATCTCTGAACAAGGACATCTGGATGCATCTGGCAATCATCTGTGTCTCCCTGATCTCATGAGACCCCCTTCCTCTCCAAGGGGCCTTTGAGATGACCAATCTTTACTTTCTCATGATTCTCATGCCTGATATCCAGACCAAAATAAAGGGCAAAGACAAAAGGAAAAAGACAGGCGGGATGTTTTACTTTACACCACGATGTATGCTTGGCGCTTCCCTTTTGCAACAAAAACAATGACAGAAATCCAACAGCAGTGGGGAGTTCCCACCTGCTGGAGAGAAAAATCTGTTGGTGGTGGGTGGGGGAAGATGTTGCCAAATCAGTGATCTTAAGGGCCCATCCCTTCCAAGTGTTCCACCTGCCCCACGCACTTCATAGTAGATGGACTCGTGGACATTTCCCAAAGGAGTTAATATAGGAAATGACAGCATCCAGGCATGAGAGCATTTTACTGGGACCCTGCAAGAGGGACAGAGCCAGGGATGGGTTCCTAGGGCTCAGAGCTGGGACAGGAGACACGACTCATGCAAGTCGGCACGATAGGGTGGGTAAAAGAATGGGCTCCATCAAGGCAAGGGAATCACAATCTTACCTCGAGGGGAGGGTGTCTACACAGCCACTTTGTAATGCCCCCTACGCTTCTGATAGCTCTTTTCCGTCTGCTAAATCTGTAAGAGTAAACGCATCATGAGAAAAGGACCCAGGTCCATCTTCTGCTGTTTCCTCAGACCTCATAAAAATTCAGTAAATGTATGTTGAATAAATGAGTGCAGGTATAAAGTGCCAAGAAGTAGGAGTGGGCAGAGGGAGAGGGATCAGGCTCCGGCTAGGACGGGGAGCCAGAACAGAGTAGTGGAGGACTCTGGCCACAGTGGGTGCCAGGCTCTCCGGCTCGCTCTGATCTGGTACAGGCTCTGCGTGGTCGGCCACTGACACCCTGCGGACCCCTGACAGCCAGGCTGGGCCGGTGACAGCCGTGTGATTCTGCAACAGCCTGTTGTCATCAGCAGGGAGGCAGGCAGGTCTGGAGGGAAGTGGGCCTTCATTAAGGGAGTGGCGCGGCTGGGGCCTTGTGTTTACTGGAAGTTGAGCAAAGTGACACCATTAGAACAGAGTGGAAATTAGAGCGAGAAGGGCCGGTTCGGAGTTGGAGGGGAGAACAGCCCCACAGCGGCTCAAGCCAATAATGCCTCTATTCGGATGCCATTAGTGGGTTTGGCAGGCAAGCTCACCATCTACTTCAGAGGACCACGGCACAGATTAAGGGAGGCTGATGCTAATTTGCACATATGGAAATGCTTTTTCTCGCCGTGGATGGCTCTGTTGTGGACAGATGGAATTAGCAAGAACTTCGAAGTCGTGAAGGCAAACACATCAAAAAAAAAAAAAAAAAAAAAAAAAGCCAGCCTCTCTTTTCTTTCCCACTTTTTCTTTCTGTTGGCCTCTCTCCCTCTTCCTTCCTGCCTCCTTTCTACCATTTCTCTGTCCTCTCTTTTCCTTTTCTCTTTCTCTTGTGAGAATCTTCCAATTGCATTAGAGTGAATAAAACTGCCCCAGAATGGCTCCTGGCATTAATAATGCATTGATTACATTTCACTTGCAAACCCTTCTTGAACAGGGAGCTGCCCCGCATCAGATTTAAGTTGGGTTCAGGGAGCCAGAAAGCACTAGCAAATGAAGGCTGGTCCTCAGAGAGCCGGGGCCTCCCTTCCGGCAGTGACCTGGGGACGCTGAGCCAGGGCGTTCCAGTGCCCCCCCTCCTGAGTCCCCAGCCGCTCCTGTCCCAGTCGGCTTTCCTGTCAGCTCCGGTGGGTCCCCGTACCCAGCGGTCTCACTGCTCATCTGAGAAAGGGCTCTTCTGATGCGTGCAGTTTGCTTCAGGGCTGAAAGGATCAGTCCTGGGGGATTACCTTTTATTATTATTTTTCTTTCTTTCTTGTACTCTGTGCTTTTGACTGGGAAGGTCTATAATATTTTATTTATTTGGCAGACTAGCCAGGTTTAGTGTCCCTTCAGAACTTGACACATAAAGGTGTCTACCTTGCTGAGACACCTACCTGGGTAGTTGTCCCTCTTCAGGGAATGGCAAACTTTTTCCATAAAGGGCCAGATTGTAAATATGTTTGGCTTTCCAGGCCAGAAGTTCCTCTTAAGTAGGAGAGCAGTCCTAGGGAAGACACAAATGAATGGGTTCCAATAAAGCATTATTTACACAGAGAGTGTATGGGCCAGGTTGGCCTGCGGACCACAGTTTGCCACCCCTGGTCCAGGGAATCTTTAATGGTAGAAGTCACACAGTTCTGTCTACTCAGAGTCTGCTTTCAAACTCATCCAAGGGCTAGATGAATACATGATTTGAACGTGAAAGGGGTGTTCTAATCCTGCTCGGTCTCCACTGATGTCAGAGTGCTTCACCGCTGGGCCCCAGGCAGCCCGAGGACCCAGCAGGAGGGCCAAGGTTGTTTTTGGTTCCCCCCACCTGTGACTGTGGGCCCCCAGTCTCAGTGTCCGTGGTCCTGGGCCCCAAATCCACCATCCTGATGCTTTCTTCCTCTCCCTGCGTGAACATCAGAGGTGAACACTCTCCCTTTGCTCTCCTTTGAACTCAGTTCCGCAAGACAGAGACAAGACTGACCCTGACCATTGTGCTTAGTACCTTCCTTCCACAAATCCCCACCAAGTGACTCACTGATGGAATGAGTGATGGCTGGAAGAGTGCTTTGAAAACTGTATCACGCAGGAAGACACGAGAGACTGATAGCTTCTCTGCTGATGTTTTATCTGTGTGTGTGCTGTTCCCTTCAGAACACACCGGGTCGACTCTCTTCCTCATCTAGTCACACACAGTGGCTGACCCCGTCCCCTGCATGCAGTTCCCCGTGAGGGCCTCCCAGGTTCATAGCTATCAGGTGGAGGATATTCCCCCAGGTCTGCAGTATTACAGGAAGACAGTATCACTAGGAAAGGAGCATGCCGACAGCCACATTCAAGTTCATCTAGCATTATCCCAGCCATCGGATCATTAGATCATAGTCCTCAATGAGGACAAGGGCTCGCTAATTTGTATGATGCACTGATATTTTTATGTATGCATATTCAAATCATATAGACATGTAGAGTTGCTTTTACTTAGAGAGAAAAAAGATATATAGATACATAGGCACAGAAATTTTTTAACAAATGGATAAACGGATGTATGGAAAGATGGATGGATGGACACTATGAAAAGACAAGCCTTAGAAATTAGCTAATTATCCAAATTATCTAAACTCACTATTTTTCCTGTTTTTAATAACCCACATTCCCTTTGGTTAAATATGAATTTAATACCCTCTCATGTTTTAATGTGAGGAAAAATTAATTTACAAAAACTGAAGTGCTTTGAGGATTGTAATGTTTAAGACAGGCATACGATAAAGTTGTGTGTGTGTGTTTTACTCTGATCATTCGATTGCTATTTGAAAACGTTCAAGAAATTTAATATGGTCACCAAAAATAAACCGCTACTACGATGATTAATATAATTTGGAATTCATATAAATTAAAAAGTATCCTTTTGTTGTAGTTGCTGTTCTGTATCTGTTCTCACAGAAGTTCTGGTGCCTTCTCTGCCATGTCACTGTTCACCTCTTATGTCGTGCTGATGTCGTGACACTAGTTCAAACTGTACACTTGCAAAACGGTAAAAAAAAAATCCTCTGGTGAATTCTGAATATGAGACTGAATTTTAAATTACCAAGTGCTCTGCACATTTGTTTTAACACCAACTTTAGTTCCATATTGGCCTTCCCAGGCATTGGATACAATTCTCTATGGAGTCTTCCCCAAGCAGGCAAGAATCTCAGATAAGTCCATGTTGTTGGTATGGCCTAAATTCTATTTAATTGGAAAAAATAGACTCAGGGAGGTTTTTCTCCCTCATTACTCAGAAATGCCTTTTATTAGTGGGAAAGAGGTGTTCCACACAATTTGAAAAATGGTGCAGAAACTGAGCTCCGAATGAGCGCATGCACTCTAGGACGAGAATGCATGAAAAACAAGGAAAGAATAAAAAGAAATGCTACAAAGGGAGAAGGCGGTTGCCAGAATCACCTGTGGATTGTAGAAAATGCAAACAGGAGAAGAAACAGAGGCCAGGTGGCCACTAACTGGCTGTGTGATTTGGGACAAATTTTAGAAAGTCATCTTCAGATGGATGGGGGTTAGGGAGGGAGAGAGAGGGGGAGAAAGGGAGGGAAGGGAGGGGGAGAGGGAAAGGGAGAGGATTCAGGGAGAAGGGAAGGAAGAAAGGAGGGATGGAGGTCGGAGTGGGGGAGGGGAAAAGAGAGAGGAAGGGGGGGAGAGGGAGGAGGGAAGGTGGGTGGGGAGTGAGAGCGGAAGCAATTCAGGCAGTCCACCTGGCTCCAGGTTTAATGCTTCCAGGTCCTCTTGTGAACTCCATAGTCACTTCCTAACATCCTACCAGCCATGGTAAACTGTGGACTGTCCCCTTTTCCCTGTCCCCTTCCAGAGGTCCGTTTTAGTGACGTGTGGTTATAGTCACAGGCACATTCAATATCCCCGCCCCCCCCTTGTCATCTCCAGCCACTGAAACACCACAGGCAGAAGACAGCTTTAATTTATTCTTTTTTTAAATTTTTTTTTTTTTTTAATTTGGGTACGGTTGACACACGATGTTACATTAGTTTCAGGTGCATAGCACAGGGATTCAACAACTTGGTACATTATGCTACACTCACCACAATGGTAACTTCCTTCTGTCACCATGCAACATTATTACAATACCATTGACTGTATTCCCTATGCTGTGCCTTTTAATCCCATGATTTATTCATTCCATAACCTGAAGCCTGTATCTCCCTCATCCCTATACCCATCACCCATTTTGTCCATCCCCCACCCACCTCCCCTTTGGCAACCATCACTTTGTTCTCTGTGTTTATAGGTCTGATTCTGCTTTTTGTTTGTTTATTCATTTTTGGTTTTTGTTTTTTTTGTTTTTTGTTTTTTAGATTCCACAAATAAGTGACATCATATGGTCTTTGTCTTTCTCTGACTTATTTCACTTAGTATAATACCCCCCAGGTCCATCCATGCTGCCCAAAGGGCAAAAAAATTCTCATCCTTTTTTATGGCCGAGTAATGTTCCTTTACGTATATATATGCCACTACTTCTTTATCCGTTTATTTATCAATGGACACTTGGGTTGCTTCTGTATCTTGGCTAAGGTAAGTAATTCTGCAATAAACATAGGGGTGCATATATCTTTTCAAGTTACAATGCATATAATTTTTTTGAAAAACCCAGTAGTGGAATTACTGGGTCATAGGATATTTCTGACTTACAGTCTACAGACAACTGGATCATAATCTGCCCAGGACTAAGGGAATCACATTTTATGAGTTAGGTTGATCCTTTGTGCCTAAACCTGTTTTCTGGGTACATACTATATATTTGAATGGTGTAAGGTTCTTGCACTTCAAAGCTAGGAAAAGGATGACAAAATACGCAAAGTCTCTTAATTACTTACTAACTAATTTTGTATTTTCATGATTTTTTTGGATTACAAAAGAACTATTTGACAATTATGCAAAAAAAAAAAATCTTGGACTCCAGAACAATAAAGAGTAAAAATACAAATCATGCATAATCTCACAATTATGAAAAAAAATTCTATTTGTCCTTCAGAATTCTTCATGTGCACTTGTGTTTATTTACATTATAGAGATTGCACCAAATATAAACTTTTATATTTGCTGTTTTCATTCAACTTTGTGTTGTAGACATTTTTGTAAGTGTTCAAATTATTTTAAAACCCAACATTTTATGACCCACTGCCTATTGTGATGATATAAGAATTTGCCATTCAGGTATCATTGTGCTTTAGGCTCTTATTTTGTTGTTGGTGGTGATTTTATTTTATTTTTTAAAAATTTTAAAACGATTTTATTTATTTATTTGAGAGAGAGAGCACAAGCAGGGAGAGAAGCAGAGGGAGAAGCAGGCTCCCCGATGAACAGGGAGCCCGATGTGGGGTTCAATCCCAGGACCCTGGGATCATGACCTGAGCAGAAGGCTGATGCTTAACAGACTGGGCCACCAAGGTGCCCTGTTCCTGGTGATTTCATAAAAAACACTCCAGTGCTTATCTTTTTGCAACCTCTGGTCTCCATTTCTTCTCCCTGGAATATTTTTCTCTACCCTACCTTATTTTGCCACGACCTGTTTGAGTTTCTTCTTTGGTGAAGTGTTTTTTAATCCTTCAAAATATAACCAATGGCTTTTTACACTGTGACTCTCATATGTACGTAAATGTCCCTTAGTTCACATGTATCTGCGTGTGTGTATGTTTCTTCACTTGTGCTGCACTGTCTACCCAGCTAACCCAGTTCTCTCTGGGCGAACACGGACCATCTGCTTTCCCTGTCTGCCCTCAGAGCTCACCTGCGAAGTGAAGATACTAGTGCTCACCTCTTAGACTTGAGGTGAGAATAATAGATGTAAATAAGATGTAACGAGGTAATACATATAGAATGCCGTGAACAGAAGCTGGCATGCTGAAAGTCCTCCACCACTCTTAGTTTCACTGTTGTGTTAATTTAGCTGAAAGTCTGTAGTTTGCCACGATGATGTGAACCCTTGAAGAAAAAGCACACCCACCCTCCCACACGTGTGTATACAGCCTCATTACCTAGTGTGGTGCCTGGTCCTTAGAGCTTGGGCATCATTCACTGAATAAAATAGCCAGAGTTTAATTTTGTCAACATTAACATCATAAGGCCTTTTACTCAATGGATATGCTAATAAAATTGTTATTTATAATGAGATTTTGCATCTACTATAGAGCATTTATTTATAGATCTCACATTTACGTATATTTTAGGATTTTATAAATCAAACCTTATTTTATCTAGAAGACTCTGATATCACTACAAAAAAGACTTTAGAGACATTCTAATAATTGCCGTATGTTCAGGGAGAGAGGCTCTTTTCATCATACAAAAATGAAGTTAGTTAATTGAATGGTTATGATGGCTACAGAAGGGGTTTATAAAAGTCACAATTAAGAGGAACCCACTGTAAGAAAAGGCAAAGTGTATTTTCTTAGCCTCCCATAAGCTGCATTTTCAATGCACAGATTTAAGAAAAGTCCCTTTCCAAATCCTCTTTTGTCCCACATGAAAAGGATGATGACTTTTACACAGCCGACTCGGGCTTTAAAAAAATGAAATAAAAGGAATGTTTCCTCTAAGTAGAACATCATGGGGTTCGTCACAGCGGCTTCATGCCATTCCCTGTGCAGCTGTTTTTATTTATCCCTCCGCTTCCAATAAAACTGATGCTTTATTTCAAGGGGCAATCCATAATTAACTTTTCAACTGGTGGCAGTGGTTTCTTTCCGTGCCACCAACAGTGTTGAACTCAGCCTTACAAAAATAAAAGTAACAATAAAAGGCCCGGTGGATACACTTTCACTGGGTTCCCGGGAGATATACTCCCTGAAGAGTCTCCCAAGGATGGAGACATTCTGGGACGTGGCTTGATTGAAGGGTCCCGTGACAAAGGTGGCCGCTCCAATCTCAAGAGTCCCCTCCTTTTTCCAAGGTAGATGCCTGGAGGATACCAGATGGCAGACAGAGAGGGAGAGAGACAGAGACAGAGACCGAGAGACAGAGAGATACATGCACCCCTGTGTCTGTCTGCCCATCTACCCACCTTCCTGGCAGGGTAGCACGAAGCCTGACTGTGGTTTTCTCCTCCACAGGAAACACAAAGAATAATTCAAGAAACAATGGGAAGACAGAAATCACATTTTTATCGAGACTCTCCTGAGTGCTGAGAGACAGAGCAAGTGAGGTTGAGACAATAAGAAAGCAAACACGAGAGAAGGAGCCGGGCAGATCTCCGGGCAGCCGTCTGTGCGTCCTCTTCTTGGACACACAGAGCCCGTGCAGGGACGCTCCGGCCCCTCAGCAGCGACGCTGGGTGAACGTGCTTTTGCCCACTCCGTGGAGTGTCACCGGTTGTGCAGATGCTGAGCTTGCCTGGATCCTACCCCCCACACCCAGCCCCTGGGGCCCAGGAAGGCGGGCACATTGCAGTCACCCTCCAGAGGAAATGGGCACCCCGGGAAGACAACCCGGGGCTCAGGAGCTCCCCAACGGGCGCCCAAGTCTTATGGCAGGCAAGGCCCCTGGATAAGCCATGGCCAGGCAGCTGTGGGCCATGGGAAATATTCCCCCGGAGGGTAGCCAGGTGAATAGGGACAGGCCACACCCAGGCATCAGGCCAGCCTGGGCTCTAGCCCTTTCGTTGTCCCTTCCTGCCTGTAACACTTGGAGCAGCTCTCTCGACCCTCCCGTGCTCCTGCCTATTTACCTGAGACAGGTATATGGGGAGAAATGAGGTGACGTTCACAGGCACCCAGGGTGGAGTCTGACCTAGGGGGGCATTTTTTCCAGGGTAGCTCTTCCTTCCCACTCACATTGATCAGGTAGGTGAAACCCGGGTCTCTGGGATTCCCAGTCCCTGAGTTTTCTCCTGCCCTTTAATTTGTGAATAAAGTGATTTTTCATCTCAGAAGACAAACAGAAATCCCACCTTTCTCTCGTCCTCATGCTCGGAGCTGAGCTCCTGCCCTGCAATGGCTTCCCTCCCTTCCTGGACTTCAATCGTGTCTGCTTGCTCTGGTCCAACTTACCTAAAACATGGAGCCGAGAAATATGAACACAGGGTTCAACCGCATGCCGGCTATGCAAATCTTGGGCGAGATATTCCACCCCTCTGTGCTTCAGACTTGCCATCCGTAAATTGTGGATAATGACGGTGTCTATCATATTTTTTTTCTATTGTAGCAATATTTTCTTCTCTGTTACTTGTGTAAATTCCTTAGCAAGAGGCATGTGCCATGTCCACATTCACCAGCTATTGATACCCTCACTGTACTGTGTGGTGTGTACCCACATGAAACGGGACAGAAAATGGGGAAACAGCCACCTGTCTGAGTTGCGTCTGTGTTACGGGAGTTGGTCCTGGCACACAGGGGGCCACTGGCATGACGCGGGCCGTGCTATGGATCTGATCTGCTCAATGGAGGATCCGTTTTCCACTGTAGCTCCAAGCAAGAGATGCTCCTGCCCTTCAAGAGGGGCTTATTCTGCCCCTTCAGTCACCCTGTCGCCTCAAGACACTGTCCCAGGGCGGAGAGAATGGTGCCACAGCAGCCTCATGGGCGCTGGACTCATCCCAGCACCTTTGTTCTCAACACGTCAAGCAGAGAGCTAGCCGTTTGCAGAGGGTAAGGGTGGAAAGCAGGGCTGTCTGAAGAAATGCATTTTATTAATGACTACTTTTTAGCCAAGTGTTGAGTAGAGAATGTGGCTTCATACAAAAGAAGGCACTGAAGCAAAAGTGCCCTTTTTAGGACAGCTCCAAGGTAAGGGGACAGGACCGACCAGAAGACAATGGAGAAGCCAGCGTGACCCAGCACAGACACAAATCCCCAGCAGCATATGTTCGTTTAGGAGAGAAGACGGACAGTGGCCTTGAACTCATTATGCATCAGCACATTTGGAAATCACACAAAATTCTCATAAAGAATGAAAGCATGTAATTCTCAAAACCTTCTTTTGTTGTCTTTGCAGAGTGCCTGGTTAGAAAGCCCCTCCCGATGGTGTGACATACAGCTCCCTGGGCCAGGCAGCTTCAACCTGACTCTATCAGGAGGTTTTCAGCTGAAAATAATAGGAACCCCTACTCAGATGGGCTGGGTGATACATTGCATCACACTCCAAGGAGCAGAATGGCAGAGAGGCTCCAAGTAAATCAGCTCCGTCAAGGCACCAAAGATGCAGGTTCCTTCTGTTTTCTATCTTCCTTATCATGTCTAGAACGTTCTGGGCCAGCCTCCCTCCAAGTTCAGTATGGCTGCTTCAAAGCCGGCATCACACACATAGACCCTACAATGAGGGGTGGGCTAGTGTCCTAGATCTGCTGTAACAAAGGACTGCCTGTGGGGTCTATTGTCTCATAGTTCTGGAGGCTGGGAGTTATGGCCCCTCTGAAACCTGCAGCAAAGAATCCCTCCTTGCCTCTTCTCCTTGCTGGGGTTTGTCAGCAAGCCTGGGCATCCTCGGCTTACAGCGGCATTGCTGCAGCCTGACCCCCGCAACCACATGGCTGTCTTGTTCCCATGTGTCTCTGTCTCTTCACATGGCGCTCTCCTCTCTGTGTCTCTTCTCCTCTCTTAAGAGAACAGCAGACATATTGGATTAGACATCCAACCTACTCCAGAATGACCTCATCTGAACTTAATTAATTACATCTGCAAAATGACACTATTTCCAAATAAGGTAACATTCTGAGGTACTGGGAGTTAGGACTTCAACATATTTTTCTTGGAGGACACAATTCAACACATAGCAAGGGGTAGCTCCTCTCTGTGTCTCTTTTGAGAAGAGGGGAAATATTTCTCAGAAATAACTAGTTCTGCTCTCACAGTTTATTGGCCAACATTGAGTCCCATGCCCCCCCCCTCACCAATCACCAGCCAGAAGAATGCTATTTCCATGATTGATTACAACTGACTTTCCTCCCCAGTTTTACTGAGGTATAATGGACAAATAAAATTGTAAAATTTAAAGTGAACACTATGATGATTTGATACATATATACATTGTAGAATGATTACCACAATCGAGTTAACTAAGTACCCATCACTTCACACAGTTACTCTATGTATGTGTGTGAGAAGGCTTAAGATCTGCTCTCTTAGAATATTTCAAATATACAACACAGCAGCATTACCTATAATCACCATGTTGTATATTAGATCCCCAGAATGCATTCATTTCGCAAATGAAAGTTTACAAGATGACCAACATCTGCCCATTTTTCCCCCACTCCTGGCCCTAGGCAACCACCAGTCTACTGAGTGTTTCTATGAGTTCAATTTATTTTTTAATTCCACATATAAATGAGATCATACGATATTTGTCTTTTTCTGTCTGGATTATTTCACTTAGTATATGCCCTCTAGTTTTTCACATATTGTCACAAATGGTAAGATCTCCTTCATTTTTGGTGGCTGAGTTATATTCAAGCATGCACATGCGCATGCACATGCACATACACACACACACACACATCCCTTCTTTATCCGTTCATGCCACAAACATGAACAACATGCCATAGGATCAGGTGCCATCATCTTTTGTTTAGCCCCCCCGCCCCCACCACCCGGTGAGTCCAGGTTATCTATGAAAGCATATGTCACTTTCCTTTCCTCCCCTTGAACAAGAACACATTCTCCAGAAAGAAGTCCAAGCTTCTCAGTGCCCTTCACATCCCTGTGATCTGGACCATCAAGTACTCTAATGACCACTGATTTTCACTCTTCAGTGAGAAACACGGTGTTTCACCTCCCAGTGCAAAGCCAAGGCTTGACTCAAATCCACCTCCTTATGACAAATTCAAGATGGCTCCTCCTTCCTCTGTGCTCTTTCTGTCCTCCGGTGGCTTGGGCAGAACCCTGTGTGATATTTCTCAGACTAGCACATTCAACTCACCCCTCAGGGCTCAATTCACGCACGTATCACTTCCATCAAAAGTGTAAGAAATGTCAGATAATTTCTTGGACTTTCTCAGACAGAGGGAATCATCCTCTGTTCTTGGCTTTTCCCGGTCACTGTTCCTTCATCAACAACAACTCTCAGCACTGATGCTTGTACGGATAATATCTGCACTGTCACCAATTTCTCATGTTAGACTGGGGCTCCTCTGGGGGATGCGTGCCTATTTCTCTCGCCACTGCTTGCCCACGTGGCCCACAGCAGGAACAGGGAATCTCGGGAAACAGGTCATTATCAGGTGCTGTGCTATATGCACAAACAGAGTCCTGAGAAACATGTGCAAGACAAAGAGGAAGCCAAGAGGAGTGGTTAGTTGTATGTGCTGGAGAAAAGTCAGGGAAGCCTGGAAGCCTGGATTTCATGCACACTGCCTTACATAACCCTTACGAAGGGTCCTGGGTAGTATCTGTCCCTTTGGTAGGTTAAGAAGTTGAGGCTCAGGGAAGATAAAGCCATTCTCCAAGGCCACAGAGCTGGTATGTGGCAGACCTGGGGGTCCAGCCCAGTCCTCCAGCTCTTACTCTAATGCAGCAACAGGCATGCCCGTGACACAGTGGGGCTGGATGCTTTTTCCTTGCCTACATTATTGGAATTTTGCTCCATGTTTGCAGGTCTGCAGAACACAGCTGGGGACAAGGCTAGGTATTAAATAGCAAGCACACAGCAAAACTTGGATTTCTGGGCTGCCAACATGGACTGGCTAGAAATCCACCAGGGTATGGAAATTAGATAGACACACAGAAGGTTCCTGCAGTGTGTCCACTGAGTTTGTTCAAGCAGCTGTTTTCTGGAATCAACCCCACGGCTGTACATTAGCTGTCATGGCGGGTAAGACTTCTCTTCCCTATAACTCTTGGTTCACCAGAGCAGAGGGTCAGAGAGCTGAATGGTGTGTGCAAACCCTATTTCACTGTTTCTTAATTCCTATCTTCAAAAATACTGTAGTCTTCTTTTGCAATCTCCCTCCCCCCCAGTGAATATGGCTATGGCCCAGGCCCTTTCTCCTCTCGGGGCCGGATTTTGGAAATTTAGCTAGTTAAGCAGCCATGGGCATAGCATGGCCTGAACAGCATTGCTCAAATATAGAGAAGCAGCATCCCAGAGGAAAAAGAAATGCAGAGGGTTATGTAGGATGCACGTGGGGCAGGCTGCAATGGCTTTGGGTCTCAGCTATGAGGCTGGGCAGTTTAGTGAGCTCCTTGGAACATCAATTTCCTCGTCCATAAACAGGGGTGATGCAAGTCATGGGGTTGGTAGAATTACATGAGAAATTGTCCCGGTCGCCTGGGTGGCTCAGTTGGTTAAGCGACTGCCTTCGGCTCAGGTCATGATCCTGGAGTCCCGGGATCGAGTCCCACATATCGGGCTCCCTGCTCGGCGGGGAGTCTGCTTCTCCCTCTGACCCTCTTCCCTCTCGTGCTCTCTCTCATTCTCTCTCTCTCAAATAAATAAAATCTTTAAAAAAATAAAAAGAAAAGAAAAGAAAAGAAAAGAAAAGAAATTGTCCCTACAGGGCTCTTGACCCACACCAGCTTGGTGTGCGGGCATGTGACCAGTGCATGACACTTTTTACACATAATTATATATAAAACAGAATTTCCAGCACATAAGACATATTTGATAATTATTAGTTTTATAACAAATATGTAAACACCTGATTATGATGAGTAGTAAAGTAGAAACGAGCAGCCTTTCTTTTTTTTTTTTTTTAAAGATTTTATTTATTTATTTGACAGAGACAGCGAGAAAGGGAACACAAGCAGGGGGAGTGGGAGAGGGAGAAGCAGGCTTCCCGCGGAGCAGGGAGCCCGATGTGGGACTCGATCCCAGGACCCTGGGATCATGACCTGAGCTGAAGGCAGACACTTAACGACTGAGCCACTCAGGTGCCCCGAAACGAGCAGCCTTTCAAGATCCAGTGAGAAGAGGGTAAGTAGATGAAGCCTCACAGGGTCCCAGCTGGGTCCTAAAGACTCAGTGAAAGTTTATACCCACTGACCTTTGGTTTGCCAACGAACGCCAACTACTGCTGTCCCGTTAGCTGATGGTGACCCTGACTTTTCAACTGTAGCAACAAGACAGACCCACCGCTGTGTGCAACTGTGTGTAGAGCGCGTGCATCATGTTGAGTGTAACCTCGAGTACTTGGTCTGGTTGGACAGGCATTTTTGGGGTAATAAAAGAGCCCAGCATGCAGAAGACACAGACCCCACACCTGCCTTGGACCCGGAATTGCTGCTGGACCTGACACATCCCTGAGCTCAAGAAACAGTGGACTAGTATGTTTCCACTTCATTGCCAGGTTTGGCTGCAACAAAATTGTCATTTCACTGTTTGTCTTCCAGTCACATGGAACCTACAAGAAAAGAGAAATCAGTGCCCTGCTCACTCCCAATTCTGCCCTTTGACCGAGGTTTGTTCACAGGTATCATTATGATTGTTGACGTTGCCTTTTAAAAATGAAAGCACACACTGGGCTTAAGGGAGCTTGAAATCAGTGACTTTAACGAAATGTAACCATGACTTTGGAAAGACCTACCAAAGAAAAACAAGAAATATTGGGGGAAGGTGGGTCAGGTTAAAAAGATTCTGAGATTGTGCATCCTACAGGATGCCTCCAATCCTGTCCCTTGAGAACAGGGCATTTTTGTTGATTTTTCTGTCCCACGGCTCTCCCACTGCTGGGGACACAGGTTAAAGGTGGACACTGTGACCCTCTTCTTGTATTCTCATCCTTCTGGTATTTTCCTGTCCTCACTTGTGGTCTCGGTGCACCTGCTGGGTGGGAACTGTCTT
The DNA here is from genome assembly GCF_009762305.2 of Zalophus californianus. NCBI lineage: Eukaryota > Metazoa > Chordata > Mammalia > Carnivora > Otariidae > Zalophus > Zalophus californianus. The sequence continues at coordinate 6,632,052 of NC_045600.1, forward strand.
CCCAGGTGTTAAGGGAGAGTGGGGGAGGTCACTGTCCCTGTAAGACCCCCCCCAGTATCCTCACGCAGAACAATTTGCCCCCCTATATCCTTGAGGCTTTCCATGTATATGTCTATTGTGCGATTTATAAAACCTACCCCTCTTTCTGTGGGTAAGTTTGCTAGGAATGCCATAGCCGAATACCACACACTGGGTGGCTTAGAACAACAGGACTTCATTCTTGCAGATCTGGAGGCTGGACGTCTGAGATCCAGGTGTGGGCAGGGCTGGCTCTTTCTGAGGCTGGGAGGGAGAATCCACTCATGCCTCTCCCTAGCTGCTGGTGTTGCTGGTCTTCTTCAGTGTTCTTGGCTTGTAGAAGCTTCACCCTGATTTCTGCTTCATCTTCATGTGACAGCATCCCTGAGTCCAAATTTGCCCTTTTTATAATGACACCTGTCCCAGTAGATTGCCCCCCAGCTAACGACGTCATCATAACCGGATGACCTGCAAAGAGAGTCACATTCACAGGTCCTGGGGGTCACGACTTCAGTCTCTTTGGGGGACACAGTGATGACAAATGCAAAGTAAGGGTAAAATGGTGGGATGCTCTGGGTATGGTGCTGGTCCCGGGCATGGCCGACTGAGTGTGGACTGAAGCAGTAAGTGAATGAATGCCCAGGAGCCCGGGCTTCCTTGTCCCCACAGGGCAGGCTCATCCAGCGCCTGATGGGTAGAGTAGCACCGGGTAAAGTTTGCTCTGAAAGGAACAAGAGCTTTTCACTGATCCAGGGAGCAACTCTTCAAAGCAGGAGGATCCTTCCTCTTATGCTCCTTTCCCAGCAGCGAGGCAGAATCTGCGCTCTGGGCGCCTGATCAAAGGACGCCTTCCTGCCCCGGCCTCCACCTCACAAGCTTCGTGCACAAGGCCGACAGCAGGGATCTCACCTCTAGCCTCAGCCTGGCTCCACCTGCCGACTCCGGACGTGGGAACTGTTAGCTTTTAATTAAAGTCCCCTTTGGCACTCTGGTTCATGTGCGAAACATCAGTGGCAGGAGCGACATTTATTGGCTGAATGCGTTTATTTAAAGCAACGAGTCTTGGAGTACGTTTTGCCCTATTAAGGCCCGGGTTCAAGGGGAGCCTCCGAACAGAAATGAACTCCCTGTTGGAGCCCAGACCCCCAACGCTGGCCCTGGGCCTCAGACGACAGCGCGGGAGAGCCTAACCCTGCACGGAGATGCTTGTTGAAAGGGAGCATGGCATTAAAGGCAGAGAAGGAGAAAGCCTCTTTACTCTCTCCCCAAGCATGAAGCTTCTAGCTGGGGGTCAAATCCGAGGGAAACAGACAGCGGGCTGGTGAGAGGGGGCTGGTTGCGCGTCCCTGAGCCCCTCCTGACTCCAGCACACACAGGCGGGGTCCTTAGAGCCTCCATCCTCATACATTCTTTATAGAAATAGTTTCACAAAGCCATTCACCTCTCTGGCTCCTGCTAAAATGACAGCTTGCTTACCCACAGAAAGAAAAGGAGGGACCAAAAAAAAAAAAAAAAAAAAGAAAAGAAAACATCTTCCACATTTGGAAATGGAAGGCCACTTTCCAGTCTGTTCACTCGACAAACAGAAACTGGGTCCCCTGCAGCCGCCGGGCGCAGAGGGTCTGGGTTGAAGGGACTGACTGATTGCCGGTCCCGGGGCAGCTCAGTGACCTTTCTGGGCCTCAGTTTCTTAGCTGGGAAATGGAATGACGGGATATCCACGTCTCACACACACACCGTTAGGAGGATTATAAGGAGCTCTGCAAGGTGTATGGAGAAGTCTGTGAACTGGCTCGGAGATGCATTTATGGTTGTAAAGGGCCCTGCGCTGGATTCCTGAGCATCACCGGGAAGATGTGTCTCTTGTTCTCCTGGGAACCTAATATGGATTCAGCCTCCATTGTTCACATCGCACAGTGTCACTCCCAGACCAGGCGTGTGGGGGGTTCTGTCCCTCTCTCTGCCTCTGCTTCCTCCTCCCTCTTCTGCGCATGTGTAGATGGTACGTTGAGTTGTTGTGAAATGCTGTGCCCTGTCCCCTCTGCCTGGAACATCTGGCTTTTCTAATTTCTCCATCTTTTTTGGGGTGCTTCTCCATGGGTGGCCTGCGGGCCTGTGCTCATAAGAGACTGATACTAACCCAGGAGGAGATACCTGCAGAAACTGAGAGCAAGCATTCAGAAACGTTTCTGGCAACTCGACCCTGCTCAGATAGGCAGAGTGATTGAGTGGCCTCATCTTACTGAACAGGGTAAATGCTGACAGGCCCTGATGTACAATGTGTGAGGTTAGCACAGGATAAATACTAGGGGGTGGCGGGGTGGGGGAGGGTGTTGTTCAAAAGGAAGAATTTCAAGATGGCGAGCACAGAGAGAAAACCCAGCCTGGGCTTCTCTGAGTGTGGGGCCCAGTGGGGCTGCGCTGGCTCTTGAAGTCAGGAGCAGAAGCTCAAGGGGTGAGCGCCATGTGTGGCCTGCACAGCAGGACCACGTTCTTCTGGGGGCTGAGGAAGGGCTGCTTCTTCTCCCCAGAGAGTTCCAGGAACCTTCTCGAGGATACAGCTAAGGCCTCATGTTACCCAGCCCTTCCTTCCTCCCCTCCCTCAGTTTCCAGTAACCTGCCCCTGGGGCCTTCTCTTCCTTCCTCCGTCAGAGCCCCTCCCACTCGGGGCTGTAATTAGCAGTTCAGGAGCTTCCCTTCTTCCCCCACATGACTCTGGGCAGCTCAAAGGCAAGGGATTGTGTCTTACAACTATTCCCTTGACTAACATTTGATGAACACCTACTATGTGCCCCGTGCTCTGCCAGGACAAGGGGAGGATGGTGGGCTCTGCTCATAAGAAGTTCATGGTCCTGTTCAGGGACAGTGAAAGGTGACATGCAAGGACATCCAAGGGCAATGGGGTGGCTGGGGAAGCAGAGGAGATCCAGACCTGCCTGTGTGGCCCAGGGAATTTCTCTGAGGAAACCACTTTGTTTAGCAGCCACTCAAGGGGCAGGAAGGGAGGGCGTGAGGAAAAGAAGGAAGGAAAGGTCTGTTTGACTAACTAGAATTGGCCCTCTCAGCACCACCCCACGAAACACAGCAGACTCAGTACACCTTTACCAACAAGCAAGCGCACCTATGTTTCTCTGTTCCCATATTCACAGCAACAGCCTGTGAAATCCTGGTCCTATGTTCTCCTTCTCCCTTGGAACACACTCCAGTAAAGCTTCCGTCCCCACCTTTGTGCTTAGAACTTTTGATTAGCCCAAGGCAACTGATGATGCTCATTGTGCACCCCAGCACCAGTCCATACCTCTGTCTGATGTGACCTCCCGCAGGAGGACCCCACTGGCCGCTCCCACCTTCCCGATGCCTTCTCTCTGCTGGGTCTTCTCCCCATCCAACCCATGTATTGATCCTGCAACGCACCTAGATCTTTAGACGTGGGGGCGCCCTAAAACTCTGTTTCCAGACATTTCTCTTTTCTCCATATTCTCATTCCCAAGGTGATATCATCTAGTCCAAATAGATGTCCCCATTGCGGGCCTCTCCCCTCAACCGGTCAACAGGCATATGCAGCTTCCTTCTCAATAGCTCCATGCAATGCTCCCAGGAGGCCCAACCTCATCTGCTTCCGACCTAAACTCCTGACTTACTTTCTTTTTCTTTTAAAAAGTTCTTTCACTATGTTGTATTAGTCACCATACATGACATCATTAGTTTTTGATGTAGTGTTCCATGATTCATTATTTGCATATAACACCCAGTGCTCATTGCAACAGGTGCCCTCCTTAATGCCCATCACCGGGTTACCTCATGCCCTCCCCCCCACCCCCTGAAACCCTCAGATTGTTTCCTGGAACACTGGACTCCTGATTTGTTTTCACCTCCCCTAGTCTTCTTCATCTCAGGAAGTTATAGTTCTTCCCACTTCCGGCCTAGCAGTCCTATAGGAAGGAAGCCTTCCTTGCTGCTTTCCTTCTCCCTGTTAGGAAATTCTGTTGGCTGTGCTTCCAAAATCATCCGAGCTATGATGACCCCAGCTTCCACCAGGTCTGAGGATAGGACATCCTCATCACCCACCTTTTACACTGTGACAGCCCAACTGGCTTGGTCACTGTCTATCTAGAGCTGCACAATCCAGTATGATAGCCACTCGGTCCCTGTGGCTCAATATGTCTACATTCACCTTAGTTCAATATAGTTAGACATCCGGTTTCTCTGTTGTACCAGCTGCATCTCAGTTGTCAGCAGCCACCCAGTGAGCTAGGCGGGGCTGGTAGCAAATGTACTGGGCTGTACTATTATAGAGCATGCTCATTATTGCAGAACGTTCTGTTGCTTTAGAGTCTATTCTCACCATAGGAGCCGGAGTGAAGTGGTTATAACATATTGGCGTCACGTTAGTCCTCTTTTCAAAACTGATCAGTCGTTCGCCTCCTACTTGGAATAAAAGATAGTTTATTCAGTGGCATGCTCTCACTCATTAGCTCAACCTCATTTCCCACCCTGGAATCACTCTCCCGCTGGCTACTCTGCCATATCACACTGACCTCCGTACTCTTACCTAAACATGCTTGTGCCACAGGGCCTTTGCACCTGCTAGTCACCCTGCCTAGAATATGCTTTCCCTAGAAGTTCACATGGCGCACCTCCTCATTCCTTCCAGGTCTCTGCTCCGATGTCATCTTATCGGTGAAGCTTCTGCCTCCTTTTGTTTTCTTCAGAGAACTTACCAACATTTGGCATCACACATATTTGCTTTGTTGTTTATTGTGTGCGATAGACTGCATGCCTTATGTGAGCAAAAAATCTGCCTAACTGTTGTATTTCCAGAGCCCAGAATCATGGTTAGCACACAGCAGGTTTAAAAAATCAATTTTCTGAATTAATGAAGAAATTAAACAAAGAAAGGCAGGCAGGTGAAAAAATGCATTTCAGTAATCCACAAAATTAGGTTATGTTTACGTTTTATATATGTTTATTATGTAAGCATGATAGAAAAGCTGCCCCCTTTCATTCTGAAATTTCATTATCACATGGATCTTGGGATTAGGACTACACCTTATGTTCATAATCATGAAATGCTGTTGAGAGCGTTTGACTTCACATCTAGGTTTTGATAGACATTGTAAAAGATATGCATTTGTCACAACATGACAATAAATGTAGAGTTTACACCCTTCAGTTTTTCAAAATTCTCCCCAAATCCATATTTCAGTGGGAAAATCTGTATGCTGTATCAGTGGAGGAATGCTCTGAGCAGGAACCCTGCCCCAGAGGAGCTCATTTCATTAAGATGCACAAGGCATGCTCGCTGCTGTAACAAACATGCCCTGAAATATACAATGGCTCCAACATGATGAACCTGTAACTCTCACTCGTGTCAAGTCCAAGGCAGATATTCCTATTAGCAAGCAGCTCTACTCCAAGGGACAATTCATGCTCTTGACTTGTATCTCATGATTTCATCATCTTGAAAACATGGTCTCCTAGATCTCCATACATACCTGCATTAAGCCAGAAAAAGGTAAAAGCAAGAGGAACAGCACATGGAAGGTGTTCTTGGACCAGGTCTAGGAGTAGTGCACTTCATTTCTGTTTGCATCCTATCCCCTAGAACTCAGTCATGGCCACAGGTGTCTGCAGGGGGTCTGGGAAATGTCATTCGGCAGTGTGCACAGGAAGAAGAGGAAATGGTGAATGGCTCGTCACTTGCTCACAGGGAGATTGTGCTATATATCCTGTGAATGTGCCAGGGGACTTAGCAATGGGCAGAAGAGAGGAGAGATCCTTTCCAGCTGATAGAATTTGAAAGGCCATAGGGCAGAGATGGAGTTTGAAAACTTATAAAACAAATCAAATTGGGACATATAGCAATAAGCATGTGGATGTGCAGGCATCAGGGAAGTCTTTCCTTTTGGAAAGAGTCAAACCAAGGAGAAAGATATTCTATTAGGAAGATGGGTTGGAGCGAAATTTCAGAATACTTGGGGTATTGGACTTGCTTGTCTTCTCTCAACACCGTCCTGGTCTGAGATATACTCACTGGATCCTCCTGAGGCCCATGAGAGTAGGCAGGGAGCCCAGTCCACACCCAGCAGAAGAGGCCGAGAGCAGTGAGAGCAGGAGGTGACTTACCCAGGGCACTTGCATCGGTCAGAGGTAAGGGCAGACCTAAGCCCTGGATCCCTAAATCCAGAGCTTTCCAACACTCCCCCCTGCTTCGAAAGAGCCCGGAGCACTGGGGAGCCTATCCTCAGTATCATTAAGGGTTTTAAGGCTCAAGCCAATCAGACCTCTGAAGTTTATTGCATTTCCATTTGTCCCATTCAGATAATAATGCAAGCAAAGTAAAACCAAATTAAAATTTGAAGCATGGTTACATTATTAAAATATTTTGACTGCCCTTCAGCTGTTCTCTCCAGCTTCTGATCTTATCTTGCTGGCATTTTAATTGCAGTGGGCACAGATTTAAAGCGACAGTACCTGCCCTGATGTATAGACCAGTATATCAAAGACAATGCCACATGGTGAACCTCAGGGCCAGCCTTCAGGAAATCTGTAGAGTTTCCCAGACTTCTGGGCCAAGACAGCACCTCCCCGGGCATGATGTGGGGCAGCTTGGAATACTAGCAGGAAAGAAAGGACATATTTTCAAAGCTTATCATCATGGTAAGGATAATGACTGCTCATCTATTCCCAGCGTGCTTCCACATCCAATATCTCATCTGTTCTTCAAAACAGCCCAGAGCTCAGGAAAAGGCCTATCACATAGTAGGAGCATGGTGGGTATTTGCAATGTCGTGGATGAGTGACTCCATGGAAATAAATATAATGTGCATTATTATCCTCATTGTAGATACATGACACTGCTGTTCAGTGTTTCAATTACTTGCTGAAGGACATATACGGCTGGCCTGGCAATAGAACCGGGTCCCTGAATATGGGCCCAAGGCTCTTCCCTTCCTATCAATGCTTCTCCAAGTGGGGAGCCCTACACAGATGGGACCTGAGATGGTTCAGGCAGTGCAGGGCAATGACATCAGACAGCCTCAAATCTCGTCATGCAAAGTGTCTGTTGCTTTCAACTTTATTTCAGTTGTTTCAAGGGGAAAGCTTATTAACATCTTTTGACACTGACCTCTAGTGCCCTCCTTAACAGAGAGATGGCAGGCCATAGACTCAAGCCTTGGCAGGCAATAGCATCCCGCTAGAATTCCACAGCAATGTTTTATTCTTCTTGTCTTATTTTACCTGTATCTCTAACTGATGACATGGATTCTGCTGTTCCTTAAAAAATGTAACATAGAGTGTGTGCAAAAAAATCACCTGGGTAAAAAAAAAAAACATTCTATTAAAGGGAAGAATAATGAGACAATAGTATAAATAATAGATTAGATATAGTAAAAGTCATGGAAGTCATCTAGCTCGGGGATGGAAGTTTGGAAATCACTGCTTTGTATCAAGAGATCCCCTCAAACAAACCAAAAAAGACCCCAAAGTCTTGGGTATGAATAAAAGGTAGAAAGTCACGGACAGGGCTACCTGTGAGTCCTTCCCAATGCGTGGGAATTAGTGCATGATATTTGTAGGTCCTGATCAGTCTAACTGGTCTCCATGACCTTGACACAAGGACATGCTGCTTCTGCCATGAAGGCTTTGACATTTTCCCCAACCAGGGCTGGCCATTATCTTTGTTAGATCTCCAGCACCATTTTTTTGCACCACTTTTAGGGCAACTGAACCACTTTGCCTGTTTTCAAATTATCTCTCTGTGTTCTTCATTTTTTTTTTTTTTTTGACAGTCTTCTTGAGGGATGTCCCATACCCTGAAGCCTTACTTTTTTCCCATATACATTGAAGTGAGTCAGTGCCATTACTTCAAGTGTAGAGAGATTTCCTTCTAAGGTCTTTTGATAGATGGACAATTGGGATCTCAGATACTTATCATAGGGTTTGCTCTGTACTGAAGTGTATCTTTGTGGGGAAGCAAACAGAGGTCATAAAATCCAATTACCTTGGGGAAGTGACTCAGATCCTAGACTCACTAAGTGATGTCAGTCACTGGCCTCGCCTGGGTTTCTTGTGTCCTTTTCTTTGATGGTCCCGGAAGTCCTCATGACTTCCTGCTAAAGACCATTCAGCACTCTGATACAAACTGACCTTCAGGAAACATTCCCGCTCCAGTGCTGACTGGTGAACATGAGCAGTGTTGTGTATCACGGGCAAAACCGTAATTCATCACAGAGGGAATGGCATTCTGGGAAAAAGGAACCGTGTGTGCAAAGGATTGGAGGCATGAGACAGTTTTGCTCATTGAGGTGTGTTGACAGGTACAAGGTCATAGAACAAAAGGTGAGTGTGGGACAAGAAGCTAAGGAGTTGGATGTGGGGTAGGCGTGGAGTGTATCCTTTCAGGGACCGGTAAATGAAGCTATGGGGGTTTAATCCTCAGTCCGAAACTTACCAGAAATTCCTGGTGATGTTTCAGGGATGGAAGGGCATGTTCAAACCATGGGAAGTTTATTCCAGCAGCCATGGCATGAGAAGTGGTGGGTTGGGGGTGGGGAGATGTGTCAGGAGGCTGGGAGAACCCATATAGATGTCCAGTCTGGAGCAGGAGCAGAGAGAGGGTGGGAGAATGGGGGCAGAGAGATGCACAAGGCGGCCCGTGTACGGAACTCTACTCTAGACACATATCCGTATTGACCCACTAGAATATTCAGGAAGCGTTTCTCCAGAACGGAGCATCGATTGAACAATTTGATCTGAATAATTAAATTTGCTGTTTTAAGCCCATAGCAGTAGAGTTTATTTATAATTGGAGCCACAGTTTGCATGCACTTTAAATGCAAAGAGGAGCTTTAACCGTCAAGTTATTATATTACTCAAGAGTTTAATTAATAACACACTAATTGTAGAAGCCAACATCAAGAGTCACACCATATTGTTCCTATTACATTTGGAAACTGTTTGAAGTGATTTGGTAATTAAAAAAATGAACTTCGGAATACAGCCTTATCTTCTCGTAGATATGGAGAGTCTTTTGTTTATGCGTTCTAGTACTTTTTAAGATCTTGGGTTTTATGATGAAGAGCCTCTGAATAATGCCTTTAGAACAGATATATGCATACATATTAAAGCAAGCCAAATGCTTGGATGCCATTGGTTACGAAGACGACTATCAAAAAGTTAAGTAAAATAGTCAAATTTAAAAAAAATAATAAATCTATAGTATTAGAACTGAAAAGGGTAAACTTTCCACACTGACCATGCTTGATCTATATTACCCTCAAGCCCCATTTCCACATGTGAAAATCGAGGTCAATGAAGTTAGAGTTTGCTTAAGAATGGCCAAGCCAGGTGACTGCATCTCTTGGTCTCAAAATACTCTTCTGCTTCTGAAATTCTATGCCGTGTCTACATCTGCATACTGAAAAGAATGCACTCTCTTTTATTTTTTCCCTCAACAAACACAAACTCAACTTAAAGACTGTTGGAAACCATTAACACACTTGGCCTCCAGAAAAGTAAGCTTCTTGAAGATAAAGCTCAGGCCTTTATGGTCTCTTATGGTCATGAGGTTGGTATTCCCAACGCAGTGCTGGTTATACTCAATAATTTAAATACCTGCCCAACTGAACTGGGTTCACCGCCTCCCATTTTCCAGCATACATTCTGCATCTATAAAACTGAGATCTACATACAACGTCTGGGCAGGTGCATTAACCATGACGCAGTCAAACCCGAGAGGCACTGACTTAAACTGTGGACCAAACCTGCCAAAGCAATTTAACAAACACTTACTTACATACTGCTGTGTGTCAAACTCTGAATTAGAGGCTAGGATACAGAGTTGAATGGAGCACGCTATCCAGGAAATACATTGTATACAGACACACACATAAACACCTTCATAAATATATATAAACCCATGTACATACATTATATATCAACTTGGAAAAGTAGAATTGTGTACAAAGTACTGTGAATATAGATCAGAGCCAACTAGTAGGTATTTTCTGCTTTGCTAGCCACCCAGTCTGCTAAAACCAGGCAACTCTGCTGTTGTATCATAAAAACATCCATGGGCAATACATAAATGAAGTATCACAGCTGTGTCCCAGGACAACTTTGTTTATAGACACTGAAACTTGAATTTCACGTAATTTTCACATGTCACCAAATCTTACTCTTTAAAAACAAAACAAAATGAAGTGAAACAAAAAAACACTTTTTTCAACCCTAAACCATTCTTAGCTCATGGGCTGCACACCCCGACAGTGGGCCGGATTTGGCCCTGCGGGCTCCCGTCGGCCGACCGTATTATAGCTGAGAGGTGGTCCCCCCCTTGATTAGCAGGGAGGATCTCTCAAGCAGAGAGAAGAGCAGCCACTAGGATGAGGCAGAGACTGTGAATGGGCACCTGATGGGAGGGCTGGTTGGGAGAATGGCAGGTATGAGCCTCTCACGGAGGTTAGGACATATTTTAAAGGGTTTTGAGCGCCCTGCTAAATAATGACACGTCTAGCCACTAAACAGCAGGACCTGGTGGAGAACATTCTGCAGGGGGAATGCCACGGGTAGGTTTGGTTTTAGAAAGATCACCACCCATTCTCCGGAGAAGGGCCTGGAAGGAAAGGTGCCAGCAACTGAGCAACCAATGAGAGTGTTGTTAACTAGTCCAGGGGAAGGAACTTGCCAGACTGAGTTCTTAATTTGACAGGAGGGTGTCGAACAGCAATGTTAACAAGTTACTAACACGTTTGAGCAACCCTCTCAAGTCTAAAGAGATAACTGCATAAAATAAACGCTGGTGACTCTGTAGAGGTGCCCCAATTCCTTCCTGGAGGACATCAAACCCAGAATTACCGAATCAAAGGGGTAACAGAGAGAAACGTAGATTCCAGGCACAGAGAGGTTAAAGGATTTGTCTGAAACCACACAGCCAGTTATTGATCTGCATGGATACAAACCCTTCCATTAACTTGGACCCTGTACCTTCTGATGTTTATGTGCAGTTTCAGTCTCCTGACGTGTCAGGACATGAACACAGACCGAGAAGCCAAGTATGCTGGCTTTTCTTCAGTGAAAAGCTCATTTGTGAGTTAGCTCATTGGAGTCCTCCAGGAAAAATACATAATGGGGTTGGAGCTCACCAACAGGATCTTGAGTGAGAGAAGCCAGACACAACAGAGCATGTCTTGCATGAAGGACAAGGACGGGAGCAGCTAATGTAGGCTGCGAGAAGTCAGATGGCGGCTAACCTGTGTGGGTGGGTGGGCAGGGACTAAGGGGAGCCTGGGAAGGGCTCTGGAGCTCAGGTTCCTGAGCTGGGTAAGAGCTACAGGAGTGCGTTTGGTTTGTGAAGATGCAGTAAGCTTTACCCTTAGGTGCCTTTCTCAGTATGTGTGCCATTTACCTCAACAAAAAGTAAAAAATGGGGGCACCTGGGTGGCTCAGTCAGTTAAGTGTCCACCTTCGGTTCAGGTCATGATCCCAGGGTCCTGGGATCGAGCCCCGCATCGGGCTCCCTGCTCAGTGGGGAGTCTGCTTCTCCCTCTGCCTCTCCCCGGGCTTGTGTTCCCTCTCTCTCAAATATGTACACATCGATAGACAGAGATAAAAATGAGTTACAGATACATACACAAACTGGAATCTCCATCTACGTATTTGTATCTATCTCTAGAGAGAACAAGCCATTGCCAAACGTTCTAATATTTTGCTTTATCACAATAAAATCTGTCAGTCCATACTCCAGAAGTTATTTATTCTTCCTGAAACTCAGAATAATAATCTGGAAAACAAAAATAATTAAGCTCTTAAGGATTAAATAAAATCATATGTGTATATGTATATTTTTTCTTTTCATTTCTTTTCTTTCCATTTTTCTTTTTTTCCTCTCCTTCTTCTCTTCTCTTTTTTCTTTTTTTTTTTCTTTTTTTTTTTTGTTCTTTTCTTTTCCTGGCCCATAGTGGGAGCTCCGTGAGGGGCTGAGTCAGTTTCCTCTCTCCTGGGCATTCTTTATCCATGTGGCCTGGCTGGAGTGAATGTGCTCAAGATTTAAATGCCCTGGACTATAGGAGACCCAGCCTGGGTCCTGAGCCTTGGCTACCCGCTCTGCCCAGCCCCATCCGGAGCTCTGCTGGGACCACTGCCACCCACCCAGCAGCGGACCCTGCCAACCCCTCATTCTCCATCTGCATTTGCCAGAGGGACCCGTAACCCATCAGCTAGGAGTCTTATCATTAACAGGCCCCTAGTCTGAGCATCCTCAAATACTACAAAGTGCCACTTCTATTCCTAACAGCTTCCTCGTCTGGTAAACAGTTAATAATAAGTACCTTTCTTATCTCCCAGAGCTACTGTAAAAATCTAATGACATCATAAATGTGAAAGCCTTTTGTCTTCTCTGAAGTTGTACACAATCCTAAAGATTAGCCTTCATCACTCAGTACTGTGCTCGTCTGTTCTTACATCCGCCGCCCCTGTGAGACTTTCAGCTCTGCAAGGTCAGGAGTGGGGCCCCTTCATCGCTGCATCCTTGGAACCCCAAATACAGACTGGCCCAGAGCTGTCGAATGAGAAGCACCTGAATGAACAGACTCATTGCATTATCATACGCCATCAATGCTTTATGAAGAAATGATGCATGAAGATAGCTCCACCACCCTCCAGCCCTTATAAATTTTCAGCGTGTTTTCCCTGAGTTTTACAATATATGCCCTGGATGTCGAGATGTATATTAGCGACCATAAACAGTAATAAATGACGACATCACGATAACAATGGAAAATCGATGATAAAACAGGAAAACAGTATCTTATTATGGGCTTGAGTGAAATAGAAATCAGAGGCACATTTTCAAGATTAGGAATTAGATTAGAAAATTGACAACATGATAACTTTTAACAAAAACGAGATTCAACAGTTCTGCAGAATATTAAAGGCATGCCAATGAGCCAGCGTGTCACAGTGCGGTACTTCATGATGTTTCCAGGCTTATATGAACCATTTCAACTGTGAAAAGGGTATCTGTAGGTTTGAGTCAGAAAGTGTGCTTTATTACCTATTTTAAACCTAACCTGATGGTGTCCATTTCAAAACCTGTAAATATAAAACGATGCCTTTTCTCTAATTTACCAATTTCTAAGTCACAGATGTACAGTTTGTAAGTTCCTAATGACTTACAAATTCCTCCCATCTTATTTTGTAGACTATGGTGTGAGACAACCCTGTAGAGAAGGTACAGGAAGAAAGAGCAGGAAGGAGCCCAATCTCTTCTCTCCTTTGTTGTGATTTATGAGAATATGGGAAGTGATCTGTTTGATAAGCCATTCCACTCACTCTGGGTAGAAGTGGAGTTGATATCGTTCATTGATATGGGTTAGTATGGTTTATTTGTCTTGTGCCGATGTTCGGTTATGCATTCAGGTTTTAAAATATTCAAGCCTCAAAATGAAGCGCACACAATTTTGAAATCCATTTTCCACTGTGGGTCTCTGAATGGGATGCTACCCGATAAAGGTCCCATGGGTGAAATTTGAAATTTGTCCCATTTGATGTGAATCCAATAGGATTTATAATAGCAACAGCAAAGACGGTCAAAGTTTTCTGATTTTAAGTGGGAGTGTTTAAAAGACATCAACCTGATGTAGCCCCGAGGGCTGAGGTCTTTTAGCCACAGAGCTGACAGGGAGGAAGCTGGGATAATATTCCAAAAGAGCCTCCCCAGGCTCCTCTGAGTTTGAGCTTGGGGACTGGAGGTAGGGATCCAAATCAAAATCCCCGAAAAATAGCCAATATGTGTTACCCTGTACCTGATCTTAGGTTAACTGTGGAACTTCAGCTCCCAATTGCCCGTGGCTCGGGTTACAGAGGGAGGGCCTGAGACATTGGGAGTTGGGTGGCTTGGCCAGAGTCCCACAGGGACCAGGAGGGATTCCAAAAACCCAGGCTTCTTGCAGGCTTCTCAGAGGAGTTGCTTCCTGAGCACTTGATGCCTACCAGCCACAAGATAGTGAACTTCTAGTGGAAACCTTGAGTGGTGGTGGGGGGGGGAGCAGTGAAAAGGGGGTGCTGGGTATAATCAAATCAGGACAAAAGAGGCAAGTCAGAGCTGCCGCAGCCAAACTGCAGATATATATATATATGCTTGCCCACGTAGCAGAGGGATAGACCTCCATTCTAGAGAAATGGTGGGGCCTGGAAGATTTTGCCCAGAATCACCAGAGTCGCCCCACATGAAAACAGTTCCTGGATGCTGGTTCTTAGAGTTTATAATAGACACTAAATAGGGAGCAGGGTTGGGCACGGGCACAGAAATTCCCTGTGGCCATATCTCTGCTACACCCTTCTTTGGGGGAGTCCTCCCTGAGTCTCAAACTTATGAACAGAATGGGATTTGCCTGCTTGTCACAGGGATTAATCTAACGTTCCTGCCCCCCCATCCATGCAAACCTAACTCCCAAATGACTGCTCCAGGCCTGTGATCTAACGTAGGCCAGTTAGGAACCTCACTCAGGATTCCACCCCTGGGGCTGTGAGCCTGGGGCCGTGAGCCTGGGGCCATCCTGCTGACCTGTCTGCTGGTTCAGGAGAAGCCACTGTAGCCAGCAAAGGAAAGCAGAGGGACAAAAGGCAGGGAGGCTGGTGCTTTGCATGAGACCCCTGACTCCAGCCTTCACAGCTACTCTCTAGCTTTTTCATGTGATGTGAGCCTGTGCGTGCCCCCCTCTTTGCTTAGGCTAATTCTCACTGTGTTCCCATCACTGACAACTAACATTGTTCTAAATAATATGTGTCCATCACCCTGCCCCTGGCTGACCCAGGGACATGAGAGGTAAGGGGTAGCCGAGCAGGGAGTCAGGTGCATAGACAGGACTGGGGAACCCAGCGTGGTGGAAATCCTTACAGCTGAAAGTGTGGCTCACAAGTCACCAGTATTAACATCCCCTGGGAACTTCCCAGAAATGCAGAGCCCCAGACCTGCCATAGAATCTGCGTTTTCACAAGATCCTCTGGAGATTCATATATCATTAAAATGAGAGAAGCACTTAACTTTACGACAATAAAATCACTTATTGATTCAGCGGAATGAAGGAGAGCAGCCCGTGGAATGAAGAGCAAAACTCCAACTTCTCTGTAGGTCCTTGTTAACTGAAAGTGATGTGGATTCAGGATACAAGGTCCCTTGAATCCTCCTTGTCCACTTGGCTCACCTTACAGATGGAAATACTGAGGCCCAGGGAAGGAGAGTGAAGCCCGTGAAGTGTCATAGTCAGAGACATGTCCAGGGAGAGAGGGCTTCTCCTATCTCACCGTGAAGTTAAGCCAGCTTGCTATGCCCTCTCTTCTTTCTTACCATAGAAAAAGGTCCACCCAACCCTTGCCCTTGTGTATTCAGGGCTGTGTACAGGAGCAAACATTCATATAGAGTTCAAGGCTGCTCAAAATCACATCGTCTGCCCTGGAGGGAGGAAGTCATCCCTACCCCAACAGTACGCGTTCATCTGTTCAGCTGTGCTTGGGCTACGGTTTCATCCTTAGTAATTCATCCTTCATGAATCTCCAGTAGCTTTATAAATCTGGAAAGCAATAAAATCATCAACTTTTCTTAAGCTTAAATTAAGTTCAGATTCTTCTGTTCCATTTAAGTAATAGCAAAAGGGATGCTTTCTGTTCAGTTTCACACATAGTTATGGGCATCTCCTGTCCCTTCCTCAGCAAGCCCAACACCGTGATTCATATTTGCACAGAAATGTAGGGCTTTTGAAGTCCTTTTCCAAATTTGGCCTCATTTTAGGCAATTAAACGATGAACGTGAGAAGCTTTTGCATTGATGTACAGGTGCTAGTGAATATAGGGATGATATTAATGCTGATAATCATGTTAAATTAATAGTAGTATAATAATAAGCCTTACGGGCCAGGTATTCAAATGTTTGTGGAGTTAATGAACATAAAAGCTTTCATTATTGATGGTTTGATTCGCACATCTAGATCCTGGGAGAGTTGCCTCAATCCAAAGTTAAAATGAATGAATGGAAGTGCAGTGGGCTCTAAGATGTCCCTGCCTAAGCCCTGAAGCCTGTAACCATGTTGCCTTCAATGGCAAAGGGGACTTTGTAGGTGTGACCAAGGATATGGACTTGAGATGAAAGATGATCCTGGATTAGCCAGGTGGACCTGACCTCGTTATATGAATCCTGAAAAGTGGAGAACCTTTCCCAGTGTTAATGGAAAGGAGATGTGAACACAGAAGAATGAGGAGAGCAATGTTGTGCTGCTGGCTTTGAAGACGAAGGCAGGGGTCACGAGCCAGGAGTGCAGATGTCCTCTGGAAGCTGGAAAATGCAGGGAAACAAATTCTGCCCACACGCCCCAGAAATGCAGCCTTACTTCTTGATCTTCACCCAATGAAATGTTGGGCTTCTAACCTGTAGAACAAGTAAGATAATACATTTTTATTGTTTAAGCCACCAAGCTCATGGTGATTTGTTCCAGCAGCAATAGAAAGTGGATACAGCTACATTTATCATGCTCTCTGTACCTTAGCTCAGGAAATGGGATGTGTGAGGTACAGCAGAGTTTACAGTCTTAAAAAGATTCCTTTCCAGGAGTGGGGTGGATGGAGAAGGTGGATGAAGAAGATACCAATTTGCTGAGTAGCCCTGTGGAGTGCTTGGGAGCCAGGCTGCCCGGGTGCAAATCTCAGCCGTGTCGCTAACTACTCGCATGACTCTATGCAAGCTACCCAAGCTCTCTGTACCTCAGTTCCCTAAGTGAGAAGTAGTGGTAATAACGATACTGATGCCCTGGCTTTGGGTGAGGATTAGATGAGTTAACATCGTGCCTTGTACTTAGTACGTAGTACGTAGTAAATGCTTATACATTTTGGACTCTACTTAAATCTATTTTAGAGACTGCAGTTTAACCTAAATATGTATTGGGGGAAGAGGAAGAAAAAAGGTTTGAAACTTTTGGAGTATGGAAAGAACATTATCCATAGGGTCAGATTCAAATCGTAGCTCAGCTAATGAAGGGCACTTGACTTAACTTCTTTGGCCTTCGGTTTCTTCTCTAGAAACAAAAGAGAACTACCCAGTGGAATTGTTGTAAGGTTGAAATGTGGTAACAGAGGTGGGCCCACCTATTAGTCGATTTGAGGACCCTACACCACATGCACCAGAAATCTTACCCTCACTATCTCTACATCATGTGTGTGTGTCTATCACTGATTCTCCAGCTGACAGGAATTGTGTGAAAATTGCTTCTTTGAGTCTAGACTCTTGTATGCATGACATAGTTGTTATCAGATGGCTTTATTGTGCATACCTATTATTTATTAGCGCCAATTATGCCTTATGATAACCAAATGCCGGCAGCAGATGACAGCCCACATGCCAAGTGGCGCCCTTGAACTTGGCAAGTCTGGCTGTGGTTTCGAGTGTGGATGCTCCCAGTCAGTGGGGATCCGATTGCTATCCATCCTACATAAAGAGTCCTTGGCAATCAGAAAGGACATTTATTTTCAGGAGCACTCTTTAGAGAATGACTGGCTCTATACAGGGTGGCACAGTTAGGCAAGGGGTTAACTAAAAGGGGTTAAGTTGCCTCTCCTACGATTAGCATCCCCTCATAGGCACCTAGAGAGCTGAGGGATGTGTTGTCCTCCAGAACAGAGAGGGACTTTGGTTTGGTGTGCTGAGACAGTGCCATGGAGCCACTGCTGTTTCTGGGTAGGGGGGCCACGGTGATGGGTTTTCAGAGCTACAGGGGTGTTCTCATCTGGGGACTGGGCTGTCGTCACTCAGCTAAGGTGTTCACCTGGACCACGCTGGACACCATTTATGGAGGAAGTCCTGCTTACCACCGATGTGTGCGAGGTGCTACACCCCCTCCCTGCTCCCCACCCCACCACCTGCTCCTACTCCTCCCCTGGCTGCCTTGCAGCCCAGCCCTCCCACGTGGCTGACCCTCAGCTGGCTTAAGAGCCTCAGCATCCATGACCGAAGGAAACAATAAACGGAAGGTAGTGGAAGGAAGTCCTTGTAGGGGGATCAGTTCAGTCCTGCGCAGATATGGGAGATGTGCATTATGGGGGCATCGAGGTCATTAGCAGAGGGACAGGGGCCTAGAAGAGCTATCTCAGATGTAGAGCTTGTCAAGGAGCCAAAGGCTTGAGGCCTTTGGAAGTCATCTTGGGCCATTGAATGTCGGTTTTCACATCTATAAAATGGGCACAATTATCACCACCTGGAAGCACTGTAATGCATATAAAACATGGCATGTGATAACCTCTCTAGCATGCTGGCTGCCATTGAAAGGTACTCAGCATCAGCCCCTGAACCTCGCCCAGTGGTGGGGTAGTGGGGGTAGGGTGGGGATTGCCTGATCTGGAATCACAGTAACTGGGTCAAATTCCCCTCCCCACTACCTTGTTGTGTGACTTTGAGCACGACATCCTCAGCGCCTCAACTACCAAACAGGCTTAACACTTTCCTTGTCTCCCTCTCAGTTGCTGCTGAACTGGTTACTGACACCTCAATGCTTACCTACTCCAGGTTGAGCAAGTCACTTGGCGGCCTGCTTCAAGGCCTGTTAGCCACCAAGGGGTGATTTGGAAATGACGGTGCCCATAGAATGACGCTTCTATAGCGCAGACGTGCATGTCACGTGGTGAAATTGCATGACATGATGGCACATTGTGGTTTTGCATTGAGCTCTGATCTCTTCTCAAGAGCATCTTGGAAACCTCCTGGCAGGTGCCACTCAGGAAGATGTCTCTGTTCTAGTTCTGTCTGGATTTTTTTCTATCCACGCTCTATGATGTTTGCTGATGCTTTCCAGGTCCCTCCTTGGACCATAGTTTCTTTGTCCTGGGGCCTTAGATATCAGTACTGAGTTCTCCTTTGGAGTTCTCCATCTCACATAGAGAGGATGGTCTCCATGAAATGAATTTCTACAGAGTCATCCTTCCTCTGGCAGTTTCTCCATGGACAACAGCATTTGGGCCAAAGAATAGGCTCCCTCTGTTCCTAGCATCTTCTCTGCCTCACCCTGACATGCTCTGCACCCTCCCCCTGCCTGTCCCACCAACACCTCTCAGTCACCCTCAGGTCTGGCTACCAAAGGCCCTTCTCAGAGCTTCTCTAAGCTCAGGGCTTGGGGTTTGATGACCTGTGAATGTTCCATGTTACTTTGCATTTTACCTAAATTAGAGTTTTAAAAAAATCAAGTAATTATCTATCCATCTATCATTTATAATCTATGTGTCTGTCTGTCTATCCATTTGTTCATCCACCCACCCACGATCCATCTACCCACCCACCCTCATCCCACCCATTCCCACCCACCACCCACACACCTCTCTATCTACCCACCCATGCACCCCTCCGCCCACTCTCACCCCTCACCCACCCTCCACATTCCCCCCATTCCCTCCATTCACCCGCCCACACATCCACCAACATCCATATCCCCTTCCCCCCCACCCCATCCACCCTCCATCACCCCCCCATCCACCCTCCATCCACCCACCAGCATCCCCCCTCCATCCACCTACCACATCCCCTCCATCCACCCCATCCACCATTCCATCTACCCACCTCCCCCCACATTACCACCCCCCCCCTCCCATCCCCCCCACTCCATCTACCCACCATCCAACATCCACCCCCATGAACATACTCATCCATCCACCCCTCTACCTACCCACCACCTACGCCATCCACCCCTCCTCCACCACATCACCATTCCATCCCCCACTTAAACACACCCCTCCATCACCCACCTATCCACCCTTCCATCACTACTTACCCACCCTCCATCTACCCACCCATCCAACATCCCCCTCCCACTATCACCATCCACCCCTACCCACCCACCCACCTACCCACCTACCACCCATCCACCCTTCCATCCACCCACCTACTCACCCGCCCCTCCATCTACTACCCATCCACCCCTCCATCCACTCATCCACCATCCATCCACCCACCCACCCATCCACATGTGTGCATACATACATGATTTACATCAGATAAGACTAGAAACATTTTGATGGAGAGAAAGCAAACCTCTGTCCGTCCCACCCCTCTCCATACCTAAAGCAAACATTTTAAAATATGTAGCTGTTTTGTCTGTTACCTACCTCTCTGTGTTTATGATAAGCTGCTAACACAGCTACGTATCTTAGATGCATTTCAGGTTTGACCCACAAACCTCCCTCTGTTTAAAACGAGCTCTGTGCCTTTGTGCTGGCTCCATGCATACTCACATCTCATGTGTGTCCATTTCCGAAGTGCTGCTCAGGTCCGGTTTGAATCAGTATTTAACATTGCGTCATGATGACCATTGTCAGTGATGTCCTCACAGTCAGCGGGTGCACGCTGATCATGTCTCCTCCTCCTGCTGCACACTGAGCAAAGTGTGGCTTCACCTACTGAAGATTGTGTCTTTGGTTTTGTACACTTAGCACCAGTTCAGCCCCAAAGTTTCCTAAACACGCTCCCCTGATGCAGTCAGACAAGGTGGGCATCTCTCCATTCTATTACGTTCTCGGAAACATCGTTTCTGCAACTCTCTGTGCTCCTGCATTGGTCTGGACCTTTTCTTCTGTAAACCACACCGAGGTCATTGCAGCCTCTTGCCCCTGACCCTGGGAGTTCTCTGCGCTGCTCTCTGTGTTGGGGTCCCCTTCCTCTGCATGCCAGGTTCCCTGATGCTTGGTTTTATTGGCCTTGTTTTGGGGTCCACACTCTCCAGTCATTCTAGAAAAAGGGAACAGTGGGCATTTCTTATCTTAAATGTTCTTTTCCAACCTTGCCACTCGGTTTGTGGTTTGGCAGCCAGGGTGGAATTCTAGGTTAGACGACCCTTCCCCTGGAATTCTGAAGATGCTGATCTACCATCTTCTAGCTCCAGGGCAGTGCTGAGATGAGAGGCTGTACCACATGATGCGACGGCCACCTGCTTGTTCTGGCTCTTTGGAAGCTTTAAGAATCTTCCAGTTATCTCCATTGTTCTGAAAGTAATAGTTCTTGCTGGAGGCTTTCTACATCCACTGTACAGGACACTCAGAGGGGGCGTTTCTGTTAGTTTTTTTTTTCTTTTTTATTATTATGCTATCACCATACATTAATCATTAGTTTTTGATGTAGTGTTCCATGATTCATTGTTTGTGCATAAACCCAGTGCTCCATGCAGACTGTGCCCTCTTTAATACCATCACCAGGCTAACCCATCCCCCACCTCCCCTCTAGAACCCTCAGTTTGTTTTTCAGAGTCCATCGTCTCTCATGCTTCGTCTCCCCTCGACTTACTCCCTTCATTCTTCCCTTCTGCTATCTTCTTCTTCTTCTTCTTTTTTTTTTTTAACTCATATATTGCATTATTTGTTTCAGAAGTACAGATCTGTGATTCAAGAGTCTTGCACAATTCACAGTGCTCACCATAGCACATACCCTCCCCAATGCTGTCACCCAGCCACCCCATCCCTCCCACCCCCCACCACTCCAGCAACCCTCAGTTTGTTTCCTGAGATTAAGAATTCCTCATATCAGTGAGGTCATATGATACATGTCTTTCTCTGATTGACTTATTGCACTCAGCATAACACCCTCAGTTCCATCATGTCATTGCAAATGGCAAGATCTCATTCCTTTTGATGGCTACATAATATTCCATTGTGTATATATACCACACTCCTTTATCCATTCATCTGTCGATGGACATCTTGGCTCTTTCCACAGTCTGGCTATCTGTGGACATTGCTGCTATAAAAATTGGGGTGCACGTACCCCTTCGGATCCTACATTTGTATCTTTGGGGTAAATACCCAGTAGTGCAATTGCTGGATCGTTATGGTAGCTCTATTTTCAACTGTTTAAGGAACTCCATACTGTTTTCCAGAGTGGGTCGCACCAGCTTGCATTCCCAACAGTGGAGGAGGGTTCCTCTTTCTCCGCATCCCCAACCATTGTCGTTTCCTGACTTGTTAATTTTAGCCATTCTAACTGGTGTGAGGTGGTATCTCATTGAGGTTTTGATTTGGATTTCCTGATGCTGAGCGATGTTGAGTACTTTTTCATGTGTCTGTTGGCCATTTGGATGTCTTCTTTGGAAAAATGTCTGTTCATGTCTTCTGCCCATTTCTTGACTGGTCATTTGTTCTTTGGGTGTGGAGTTTGATAAGTTCTTTATAGATTTTGGAGACTAGCCCTTTATCTGATATGTCATTTGCAAATATTTTTCCCATTCTGCAGTTGTCTTTTGGTTTTGTGGACTGTTTCTTTTGCTGTGCAAAAGTTTTTTATCTTCTGAATCCGAGTAGTTCATTTTTGCCCTTGTTTCCCTTGCCTTTGGCGATGTTTCTAGGAAGAAGTTGCTGCGGTGGGGTCGAAGTGGTTGCTCGCCTGTGTTCTCTTTAGGATTTTGATGGACTCCTGTCTCACGTTTAGGTCTTTCAACCATTTGGAGTCTATTTTTGTGTGTGGTGTAAGGAAATGGTCCAGTTTCATTCTTCTGCATGTGGCTGTCCAAAACCATTTGTTGAAGAGATTGTCTTTTTGCCATTGGACTTCTTTCTGCTTTGTCAAAGATGAGTTGACCATAGAGTTGAGGGTCCATTTCTGGGCTCTCTGTTCTGTTCCATTGATCTATGTGTCTGTTTTTGTGCCACTACCATACTGTCTTGATGATGACAGCTTTGTAATAGGGCTGGAAGTCCGGAATTGTGATGCCGCCAGCTTTGCTTTTCTTTTTTAATATTCCTCGGGCTATTCGGGGTCTCTTCTGGTTCCATACAAATTTTAGGATTATTTGTTCCATTTCTTTGAAAAAAGTGGATGGTATTTTGATGGGGATTGCATTGAATGTGTAGATTGCTCTAGGTAGCATTGACATCTTCACAATGTTTGTTCTTCCAATCCATGAGCATGGAACATTTTTCCATTTCTTTGTGTCTTCTTCAATTTCTTTCATGAGTATTTTATAGTTTTCTGAGTACAGAGTCTTTGCCTCTTTGGTTAAATTTATTCCTAGGTATCTTATGGTTTTGGGTGCAATTGTAAATGGGATCGACTCTTTGATCTGTCTCTCTTCTGTCTTGTTGGTGTATAGGAATGTCACTGATTTCTGTGCATTGACTCTATATCCTGCTACTTTACTGAATTCCTGTACGAGTTCTAGCAGTTTCGAGGCGGAGTCTTTTGGGTTTTCCACATAAAGTATCATATCATCTGCAAAGAGTGAGAGTTTGACTTCTTCTTTGCCGATTTGGATGCCTTTGATTTCTTTTTGTTGTCTCATTGCTGTGGCTAGGACTTCTAATACTATGTTGAATAGCAGTGGTGATAGTGGACATCCCTGCCGTGTTCCTGACCTTAGGGGAAAAGCTCTCAGTTTTTCACCATTGAGAATGAAATTCGCTGTAGGTTTTTCAAGGATGGCGTTTATGATACTGAGGTATGTACCCTCTATCCCTATACTCTGAAGAGTTTTGATCAAGAAAGGATGCTGTACTTTGTCAAATGCTTTTTCTGCATCTATTGAGAGGATCATATGATTCTTGTTCTTTCTTTTGTTAATGTATTGTATCACGTTGATTGATTTGCGGTTGTTGAACCAACCTTGCAGCCCAGGGATAAATCCCACTTGGTCATGGTGAATAATCCTTTTAATGTACTGTTGGATCCTATTGAGTAAGATTTTGGTGAGAAGATTTTCATCCATGTTCATCAAGGATATTGGTCTGTAATTCTCCTTTTTGATGGGGTCTTTGTCTGGTTTTGGATTCAAAGTAATGGTTGCACCATAAAATGAGTTTGGAAGTTTTCCTTCCATTTCTATTTGTTGGAACAGTTTCAGGACAATAGGTATTAATTCTTCTTTAAATGTTTGGTAGAATTCCCCTGGGAAGCCATCTGGCCCTAGCCTTTTGTTTCTTGGGAGGTTTTTGATGACTGCTTCAATTTCCTTAGTGGTTATAGGTCTGTTCAGGTTTTCTATTTCTTCCTGGTTCAATTTTGGTAGTTGATACAACTCTAGGAATGCACCCATTTCTTCCAGGTTATCTAATTTGCTGGCATAGAGTTCCTCATAATATGTTCTTATAATTGTTTCTATTTCTTTGGTGTTGGTTGTTATCTCTCCTCTTTCATTCATGATTTTGTTGATTTGGGTCATTTCTCTTTTCTTTTTGATAAGTCTGGCCAGGGGTTTATCAATCTTGTTAATTCTTTCAAAGAACCAGCTCCTAATTTCGTTGATCTGTTCTACTGATCTTTTGGTTTCTAGTTCATTGATTTCTGCTCTGATCTTTATGATTTCTCTTCTCCTGCTGGGTTTAGGCTTTATTTGCTGTTTTTTCTCTAGCTCCTTTAGGTGTAGGGTTAGGTTGTGTATTTGAGACCTTTCTTGTTTCTTGAGAAAGGTTTGTATTGCTCTATACTTTCCTCCCAGGACTGCCTTTGCTGTATCCCAAAGATTTTGAACAGTTGTGTTTTCATTTTCATTGGTTTCCATGAATTTTTTTTAATTCTTCTTTAATTTCCTGGTTGGCCCATTCATTCTTTAGTAGGATGCTCTTTAGCCTCCATGTATTTCAGTTCTTTCTGACTTTCCTCTTGTGACTGAGTTCTAGTTTCAAAGCAGTGTGGTCTGAAAATATGCAGGGAATAATCCCAATCTTTAGGTACCGGTTGAGACCTGATTTGTGACCTAGGATGTGATCAATTCTGGAGAATGTTCCATGGGCACTAGAGAAGAATGTGTATTCCGTTGCTTTGGGATGGAATGTTCCGAATATGTCTGTGAAGTCCATTTGGTCCACTGTGTCATTTAAAGTCTTTATTTCCTTGTTGATCTTTTGCTTAGATGATCTGTCTATTTCAGTCAGGGGGGTGTTAAAGTCCCCCACTATTACTGTATTGTTGTCAATGTGTTTCTTTCCTTTTGTTATTAATTGCCTTATATAAATGGCTGCTCCCATGTTAGGGGCATAGATATTTACAATTGTTAGATCTTCTTGTTGGATAGACCCTTTAAGTAGGATATAGTGTCCTTCTTCATCTCTTGTTACAGTGTTTGTTTTAAAATCTAATTTGTCTGATATAAGGATTGCCACCCCAGCTTTCTTTTGGTGTCCATTAGCATGGTAAATGGTTTTCCATCCCCTCACTTTCAATGTGGGGATGTCTTTGGGTCTAAAATGAGTCTCTTGCAGACAGCATATGGATGGGTCTTGTTTTTGAATCCAATCTGATAGCCTGTGTCTTTTGATTGGGGCATTGAGCCCATTTAAATTCAGGGTAACTATTGAAAAATATGAATTTAGTGCCATTGTATTGCCTGTAAGGTGACTGTGACTGTATATTGTCTGTGTTCCTTTCTGGTCTATGCTGCTTTTAGGCTCTCTCTTTCCTTAGAGGACCCCTTTCAGTATTTCTTGTAGGGCTGTTTTCGTGTTTGCAAATTCCTTTAGTTTTTATTTGTCCTGGAAGCTTTTGATCTCTCCTTCTATTTTTAGTGACAGCCTAGCTGGATATAGTGTTCTTGGCTGCATATTTTTCTCATTTAGTGCTCTGAATATATCATGCCAGTCATTTCTGGCCTGCCAGGTCTCTGTGGATAAGTCTGTTGCCAGTTTAATGTTTCTACCATTGTAGGTTACATATCTCTTCTCCCGAGCTGCTTTCAGGATTTCGTCTTTGTCTCTGAGACTCGTAAGTTTTACTATTAGATGTCGGGGTGTTGACCTATTTTTATTGATTTTGAGAGGGGTTCTCTGTGCCTCCTGGATTTTGGTGCCTGTTTCCTTCCCCACATTAGGGAGTTCTCTGCTATAATTTGCTCCAATATACCTTCTGCTTCTCTCTCTCTTTCTTCTTCTTCTGGGATCCCCATTATTCTAATGTTGTTTCATCTTATCATATCGCTTATCTCTCGAATTCTGCCCTCGTGATCCTCTAGTTGTTTCTCTCTCTTTTTCTCAGCCACTTTATTTTCCATCATTTGGTCTTCTGTATCGCTGATTCTCTCTTCTGCCTCATTTACCCTAGCAGTTAGTGCCCCCATTTTGGATTGCACCTCATTAATAGCCTTTTTGATTTCGACTTGGTTAGATTTTAGTTCTTTTATTTCTCCAGAAAGGGTGTCTCTAATAACTTCCATGCTTTTTTCAAGCCCAGCTAGTATCTTTAAAGTCATGATTCTGAACTCTAGGCCTGACATCGTACTAATGTCCATATTGAGTAGGTCCCTGACAGACGGTACTACCACTTGTTCTTTTTGCTGAGGTGAGTTTTTTCGTCTTGTCATTTTGTCCAGAGGAGAATAGATGAATGAGAGAACAAAATGCTAACAGGTTAACAACGTCCCCAGCAAATATAGTCTATACAAATCAGAAAAGATGTGAAACCAGGGGAAAAGAAAGGGAAAGAAAGAAAAAAGAAAGAGGAAAAAAAAAAGAAAAAAGAAAAAGAAAAAGATAAAAACAAACAAAAACATAACAAAACAAAACAAAAAAACAGAATATAATCAAATATGATCAGACTAGTGTATAGATCAGTACCACACACTAGATTTTGGGCATATTTTGGTCTGTTAGAAGAAAGTGCCTCCTAATATTTTAAAGGAAGAAAGACTTATAAGTCTTTCATATATATATGTACAAAATAAGCATTGTTACAATGAAGGGATGGAAGATGACTGTAAAGATGAAAATTATAAAAGATTTTATAAAAGGAATTGATAATATAAGAAGTTGTTTGAAAAAAGAAAGAAGAAGATTAAAAAACAAAGAAGAAAAAGAAAAAAGAAAAGGGAGAGAATGTGATCAGGCAGGAGACTAGAACAAAGCCATACCCTAGAGATTTAGGGTATATTTTGATCTGTTAGAAGAAACTGTATCTCAAAATTTTAAAGAGAGAACAACTTATATACATATGCCAAAAATAAGGGTAACTACTATGAAGGGATGAAATATGACTCTAAAAAATGGAAAACAATTTTTTTTAAAAAGGGATTGATAAGATGTTGGTCGAAAAAGGGAAAAAGAAAAATTCAAAAAAGAAAAAAGTTAAAAAAATCAACTTTGAAAAACTAATGAATCATGGTAAAAAAAGCCATGAATTCTATGTGCAGTATTCCTCTAGCGCTGGAGTTCTCCCGTTTTCCCTGATCTGTAAACTTGGTCTTGGCTGGCTGGCTGTTCGTGCTGATCTTCTAGGGGAAGGGCCTGTTGCCGTGGTTCCCAAATGTCTTTGCCAGAGGTGGAATTGCCCCGCCCTTGTCAGTCCGGGCTAAGCAAGCTGCTCGGGTCCCTGCAAGCTCTCGGTACAGCTTTGGAGGACCAGGGTGAAAATGGTGGCCTCCCAATCTCCACTTGGAGGAGCTGAGAACTCGGGGCCCCACTCCTCAGTGCACCCCCAGAGAAAAGCAGTCAATCACTCCCGTGTCCCCGGTCTCCGGCCGCACTCTGTGCTCACCCGGCCTGTGACCGAGCATTTCTATCTCTGGCACCCGACCCCGGGTGGAGTCTCCAAACCCAGCAGATCCCTGCGGTGCGCTCCCGCGCCGCTCCTCCCCGGGGAGGAAGGGGAGTCTCCCCAGCTCTGCCGCTTGTTGGGTCCCTGCTGGAGGAGCAGTGGCCCGACTGGGCCGCGGATCACAGTTTATGGCAACCCCGAGCTGAGAGCCTGCACCTCGGCTCCGTCTCTGCAGCCGGCTTCCCCGCTCCGATACCTGGGAGCTCTGCCGCACTCAGGCACCCCCGGTCTTTCTGTGACCCCCTTTCTCTTCCTGAGACCACACTGGCCCACGAGGGTTCCACCCCCCGCTTAGCCACTGGAGCGACGTCCCTCAGCGGAGCCGACTTCTAAAAGTTCCGATTTTGTGCTCCGTGGCTCTAGCACTTGCCAGAAGCGGCCGTCGGAGGCCCCCTCCCCCGCTGTCTATCCTCCCGAATATCGCCTCGGATTCACTTCTCCGCACGTCCTACCTTCCAGAAAGTGGGCGCTTCTCTCTTCAGAGAGTTGTTGCTACTCTCTTCTTCGATCTCCTGTTGAGTTCGTAGGTGTTCAGAATGGTTTGATCCCTATTCAGCTGAATTCCTGAGACCAGACGAAACCCAGGTCTCCTACTCCGCCATCTTGCTCTGCCCCTCCCATTTGTTAGTTTTTGATGATTTTTCATTCCTGAGGAATGTGAGTAACTTCTATGCTTTACAGAATCATCACTTTAATACTAAAAAATATTTCCTAATATTTTTCAAAAATTTTCGTGCTGTGCACAATATGATAGATGCATGTATCACCTACCTTTAAGATTAATCTGAACTGTTAACACGTTCTCTGTCTCTTTCTTAAGGGATATCGTAATGATATCATAAAGCTTTGCTTTGTAAAAATAATAATAATTTTGTGTTATGTTTGTTTTTGGCTCTTATTTTTTCCTCTTGAGGTAAACTCTACGTTCGGTGAAATGTACAAATATGAAGTGTCCCATTTAATGAGTTTTACCAGACCAGTGCTCTAACCCCTGAGCAATGGAGCCTCATCTCATGAGTTTTAATCCATACCTACTCCCATGTAACCAAAAGCACTATCAAGATAAAGAACATTCCCCACAGCCCACGACATTCCTTCATGCCCCTTGCAGATCACTCCCTACCTTTGTCCCCACGGCAACCATTGTTCAGGTTTTCCCACCACACACCCATTTAGCCTGTTCTAGAACTATATATCAGGGAAATAACATTTTATTTTTCATTTTGATGAGTTTATGGTGGTATCTTTTCCTAGTTTTCCTTTTATTTTCCTGATAACTAACAATGATGAACACTTTTTCATGAGGTTATTGGTACGTTGTCTCTATTCTTTTATGAAATGACTGTCGTCCCTGCCTGTCTGGTTATCCTTGTCTTTGTGGATTTACGTATGTTTTATTCTCTGCTTGGTGTTATGGGGAGAAGCTGGCATCTCGGACCCCCTTATCACACCCCTTACACAAGTAATATAAGCATCAGTTGATACTTGTTTCTGAGCAGCTTGCGTGTAAGACACACGAACGTGTGGTCATCTGTATCTCCCCAGTATGTGGCCCGTGGCAGGTGCATACTTAACATCTGTTGAGTGGCGTTAAGTTTCTGTGATGCTTTGAGAGCAGGACGCATCCTGCCCTGTTTGCTGATAACAGGAACTCCTTTCTAGATGAGTTGAACCTGGAAATAGCCCTCTCCTTATTGCAAAGTCTGAATTCTGCGGGGCATGATCTCTGGCATTAGTAAGCCTGCCCTCCAACTTCGAGACTGTCCTGGGACCTGGTTTCTCCATTGTCCTCTCCCCACAATGCCCCGTGGTTTACAGACAGGTACTCTCGGGTCCACGGTGAGCTTTGTTCTGATTTGCAGCATTCCCATCTTGAATGTCTGTTCAGCACTGAGTTTTGGGGCCTGGGCTTATTTTCATGTTTTCATTACAGATTGCCACTGGATTCTTATAAGGCAAATTGGCCCCAACTCTCTTAAAAAACAAACAGCCTCTCCTAGCGTTTCAAAATAATTATCTCCAAAAGGGAACGAGGCAGCCCATCCATTGTCAGTCCTAAATGACATCATGGCTGGTGTGCAGTATTTAGAAGATTAATAACATCTGCTTTTTAAATCACGGTTGGTCGCAGACCCCGGAGCTCACATCAAACATATGGGGTATTTTGTATGCACGATGTGCAGGCAAACTCTACACAGCCAAGGCCACATGCTAGAGAAAATGCTGTAATAATAACACTTGCTTTCCTTTATTGAAGGCCTTATATGAGCTGGCATGTACTGACTCCATAAAGGTACGACGCCTCTCTTCACTGAAGTCAGCCAGCAGGACCGGTATTGTGATTCCCACGTAGCTTAAAGAAGAACTAAAGATCTAAGGGATTTAGAAACTTAGCTCCCTTGTGCCGGCTGACACCAGGACTCAGACCTGAGGAGCTGTGATTCTAGACAGGACTCCAGCGCTTGCCTCCCTTCACCCCGTTTCCAAACTGGGAAACAGAGCATCCCTGAGGAGACAGGGCCATTCACTCATTCACTCACATAGACTCCTCTTCCTCTACCTGCGGGGGCCCAGCACAGAGAGGGGAGTTTGACCAGAGCCCCACTTCCATCCTTGGAGAAGGATCTGCATCTGTTTTTTGATGTCGAGCAAAGCGACTCTCATAATTGCTGAGCCAGGGCTTGAGTCAGATCTCTGCCGACTGGTACTCAAGTGGAAGTGAATGACTGCATTTTAAAAACGTTTGTCTGGGGTTTGCTTTTTGTTTGGTTTAGGTTTTGTTGTTGTTGTTGTTGTTGTTGTTCAGAGTTAGAGAAATTGGCAGCCTGCCTTTAGTTTCTCAAGCAGGTTTCAGTGTGGGAAGAAAGGAAAGGAAGCGTTGAAAACAATGAGCACGGGCACAATTTCTAAATGTTTCCAGGACAAAATGGTAGTTCTGACAACTGGAAAGCCATGAATAAAACGTCAGGAATCGTGCCCTCGCTCTTTTCCTGCAGAGGAAAGAAGGACCCGGAGGTTGTGCTGGGGACCAGGACTGCCTCTGCAGGCCCCCAGGTGTGACAGGAGCAAGGGCTGCATCTGCCGTGGCTTCTGGAAGCCCCTTCTCTCGTCAGAGCTCCAATCCCACATTTTAGAACATCTCTCTAGAAAACTTGGACGGGAAGGATGAGGGATGAAAACACAGTGCTTTTAAAACCGTTTGGCCCACATCCTCTAAGCTACTCACACCATTTGAAGACGTGGGTCTTTACCGGCCAAGCAAGCCTTCCACGAGTTGGCAGGGGAGAAAGGAGGCCAGAGTTAAGAGGCTAGCTCTCGGCACCTGCCTTGCCCCAGGTGCTCTGCCGATCACGGGACACCGTGGATGGGGTAGCAGGGAAACGGCTCAGAGTGTGGACCGTGAGATCCAGGAGGGCCTGGGCCTTGCTTTTGTTCACTTCACAAACATGCATGGGGCTCCCCTCTGTATCAGTCACTGGAGGCTAGGGAACAAGGTGCGCCTGATCCCCTGTCTTCACGGACCCCTTCCCAGCCCTGAAGGACTGAAGGCACACATTAATCAAAGGATTGCCTGAAGAGTCGGGTGCTTTGAAGGGGGCGAGCGAGGCCAGTGAGGCGAGCTTCTTCTGTGGAGTAGTCAGGAAGGGCTCTCTGAAGAAGCAGCATTTTATCTGAGACCAAAAAGGAAAAAGGATCCAGCCATAGGAGAAGAAGGAGAACTTCGCAGGAAGAAAAGAGCGTGCCTGCACCTGGGCAGGGAGAGGTGCGTGCACAGAAGGACTGAGCCACACAGTAAGGAGGTCAGGGGGCCGGGGAAAGTCAGGGGCTGGGCTGTGGGGGGCTTTGTACAACCTGGGCAACAATTGTGGTGTTTTAAGCAGGGGGACTCCATGCACCAGGGACCAGCAAATCCCACCTACCACCTGTTTTTTTTTTTAATCTTTTTTTTTTGAAGATTTTATTTATTTATTTGACAGAGAGATAGACAGAAGAGCACAAGCAGAGGGAATGGCAGAGACAGAGGGAGAAGCAGGCTCTGCACTGAGCAGGGAACTTGATGTGGGACTTGATCCCAGGACCCTGGGATCATGACCTGAGCCGAAGGCAGACGCTTAACCATCTGAGCCACCCAGGCGCCCCTACCACCTGTTTTTGTAAATAAAGTTTTATGGGCACACAGCCACACCCATTTATTTGCCTATTGTCTTTGCTGCCATGTAGCCTCAAGAGCAGAGTTGAGTAGCTTTGACAAAAAGCTGAAGATACTTGCAATCTGCCCCTCTGCCGAAAAAGCATACAGGAAAGTGTCTACACCACGGGGCCTGTGGTGAACTCAAATTCTTTGAGTATCAGCTTTTCTCATCTACAAAATAAAGAACTAAGAACAGGTGAATTTTATGGCATGTGAATTACATCTCAGTAAAGCTGTGAAAATAATGAAGATGTCAATGATGTGGACATGATCATGCTCTAGGAAAGGATATAAAAGAGATAGTAAGGAACAATTGCCTGGCAGATTGGTACCCAGGCACATCCGTAGTGTCTGCTCTTCTACTATGATGAACAGCATGTAAAGCAAGTCTTATATCCTTCACTTATCCATACACTGTGGTTTAGAGAAGCTAAGTCACTACCCCGAGGATGCACAGCACCAAATGATGGGTCCAGGATTCTAGTTTTGGTCTTTGGGACCCCAGAGCTTTTTTCTGTGCACGAGCCTGCCTTTGAGATCACTGTGACCTGCAAAGTGGAGATAGACTGAAAGGTGGAAGTGAGTCTTAGGGAGAGGAGGCCGTTTTGGTGAAGCTGAAGGGAATGCATGTAATGTCTTTTATCCCCACCCCACCCCGTTGGTTTCAGGCTGTGTGAATTCTCACTGCCCTGTGTTTCACTTTGAGCTGGGTATTCATGTGAGCTCTGTACTTTGCATGAAATCTGGCCTGACTTTTGCTTGGTCGGGGGGGTGAAACCTTCAGAAACTGCTGAGTGGGGTGCCGTTGCGAGGCCCCATCAAAGGCACTGGCCGGGGCTCCCAGACCCGGGTCTCAGGCCGGCCAGCCCACAGCTTCCTCTGGGCCAGAACGCAGTCAGCTCGTTTTGTTTCAAGTTTCGGCTCACCTCCTTTCAAGTTTCGCTCTTGAGCAGTTCACACAGAACCTTATCTCCCTCTCTTCTGCCAGCTGGTCTTGGCTGTGAGATGCAGTCTGAGAAATCAGTGGTCCTGGGTGTGGAGCTGCCAACTGGAAGGTGCAGAGTGGACCGGACCTGGGTCTGTGGGCCAGGAGCTAGGGGTCTGAGTTGGGCTCTCTGCCCCCAGACGATGATCTTTGAGAGCTACTGAAGCTCAGATGCCCCTCTAAGCCTCAGCCTGCCCCTTGGTCAAGTGAGGGCTTACACTAGGAGCTTGACTAATCCACCAGGCCTGTTTGAAGTCAGCAAATATAAGGTCTCACATTTTCCATCATTTTATAGATTTGAAGCACACTTTTGAGATTTTCTAGTTTCCCTCTCACGTTTTACGGTGGAGGAAAAAAAAAAAAACTCAGAGATGCTAAGGGGCTGTTGCAGGCTATCAAGGAAGTTAGTGGCAGAACGGGGCGCAGGATCTACCTCTGCGAGTTCCCAGAGCAGTGCCCCATCCCTGTGTCTGAGTCCGTCCCACGGTACATACTGCTGCCCCATGTCACCTTTGATTTGAGCCTTTTTTGTAAACAAAAACACAGGAAAGGGGCTTCATTAATACTTATTACACCTTAGATAAGTTAACAGCAATTTTCTTTGCTGTAGCCTGGCAACTTTCCCAAACATCTGGTCAGGGCTGGGCAGGCCTGGCCCTCCCACCCCTCAGAGGAACAGTTGGGACTATGAAAGCCTGGAGCCTTGGGGCTCCCCCGGGACGGATGCTACCTAATGCGCTGTCTGCAAGGCTCGCTTCACTTCCACAACACCTGCTTTCTGGAGCTGAGCTGCCACTCAATCCCAGGCCAGTGGAGCATGGGAAATCAGGAACAGGGGGAGAACACACCACTGTGGCTAGGGAGATGACATGGCATCTGTGAAGAGGGGCCCGGTGGCAGGGAGCAGGGGGAGAGAGATGGAGTTCCACATGCAGGACTATGGGGACAATCGTGATGACGATGGCTTTGGGGTTAAGACAGGCTGAGGTGCTCAGAGTCCTTCCTGCCCCGGCTCAATGGGTCTGCTTCACGTCCAGGCACCCCGTGTTGCTTCTTCATCTCCTTCTGGCCTGGGGCAACCTTAGCAGAGATACAGCCATGTCTGATTGGGACAGACTGACCTAGCATGCAGTTCTGATTCAAACTTCCTAATGACAATGGTAGGCAAATCGCTCTGTCCCACACAGCAGACAGGAGCCCCTACTGTGTGCCATGCTGGAGGCTTCCTGCTAAGAGACAGAACCAGAGGTGACAGGGTCCCTTTCTTCTAGCAGAGCAATATCTAGCTAGGCAGGAAGAGGAGTAGGGCAGACTTTAAAGAAAAAAAAAAGATCTTTGATATTTTTAAAGGAATGAGGTAGGAGTAGGGAGAGGGGAGAGAAACTTGAAACCACAAGGAATAGAGGAGGAACATCGGACACTGGGAGACTTGGATGGTGGCCAGGAAGGCTCAGTGGTGGATGAGTGAGCTGAGTCTACATGAGGGTAGGGGTCAGCCAGTTAAGAAGGGACAGGTCTCGACTAGACCAAATGCAGTGAGTGAATTTGCAGAAATGATAAACCTCACATGAAACAGCCACCACAGTCCTCCAAAAAGGTTAATGTTTGCAGCAAATATTGCCAAATTATCTATCGGGCGGCAGGTGTCCTTGAACATGGCGGTCCCCCGGATTTCATTTTTTCCGATGGCTTAAAGGCAATCCCTTCCCACATACTGAGAATGTGCTGCGCCGGAAGCCCTGTGCCAGGAAGGCTCTTGTGAAAGTCACCGGGAGTCACTACGCTGACGCCACCTGGCCACTTCTTTTGCACTAACAGACTACGGTTTTGTTTGCCCCAGCAGTGCACCCGGTCTCAGGGGCTGAAACAAGCCACAGTGGTGTAACAGGCCAGTTGGGTCGATGGGTTTTGCTTTGCCAGACACACTTGGCCAGCCTCCTTTGCAGGGAGTGTGGTCATGGGACACAATCCTGGCCAATGGGATTTCTGGGAAAACCCTGGCTTTCTAAGACCTAGTCCATGCAACATAAATAGAGCTCCCCTGCAGACCCAAATTTATCTTGCTTCCCGAGTACTAATCAACCACTCTGCAGTTTAAAAAAGAAATAACAGCAGCGAACCCAACAAAATTCTAGACCTGAAGCCAAAAATATGGCTCAGAGGTACTTTTCTTAAATTTAGATATAATTATATATAATATAGTATTAGTTTCAAGTGTAGAACATAGCCATTCGATATTTCTATATATTACAAAATGATTACAATAAATCTAGTTATCATCCCTCACCATACGTCGTTACAAAGCTTTCTTTTTTTTCTTGTGATGAGAGCTTTTAAGATTTAATCTCTTAGCCAATTTCAGTTATGCAACACATTCTTATATTACCTATAGTGACCATGCTGTACATCGCATCTGCATGACATTTATTTTATAAGTGGAAATTTGTACCTTTTGATTCCCTTTACCAGTTTCGGCAACCTCTCGCCCCCAGCCTCTGGCCACCACCAATCTGTTCTCTGTGTCTATGGGCTCAGGTTTTATATATAGCATTACTACTTTTAGCTGAGAGACTCTTGGAAAATCATGGAGCTTCATCAAGCCTCCATTTCTTTTGTGGCATAACTGGAACCAAAATGATCTGGCCACGAGGGTTGATTTTGAGGTACGGATGGGCCATTTACCTGTGTAAACTCTAAAGGCAGCTTCCAAAAATGTCATTCTTCATAATATTATGGTGTTATTCCCCAGACTATTCAATGTGATTGTTATAATTACTATTTATATTTTTTCTCAGTTAATTGAATTTTCCTTATGTTTATGACTATTAAACTATAATGGGACAGTACCAAACCACAGTGTTTTCTAATACCTTTTTTAAAAAAATTGAGTCTTTTTCATAATATTTATGAAGTGAAATGTGGTTGAGCACTGCTATCCTTTTTTCATAGATGTTTATCTATTTTATTAATTTTATATTATTCTATGTCATGCGACATTAGTTATATTTCTTTACCTAGTAATATCTTTAGCAGAGATAAAATTAATGAATAAAATCAAACATATATTTTTATTGAAGTATAATTGACATATAACATTATATTAGTTTTAGGTGTACAAGGTAATGATCTGGTATTTGTTATATTGTGAAATCATACAGAAGTCTGGTTACCATTCATCACCACACAAAGCTACGTTTTTTTCCTTCTTGTAATGAGAACACTTAAATTTACCCTCTTGGCAACTTTCAAATACGCAGTATTACAGACTATAGTCACCACCATCACTTGTTTATTTTATTTCTGGAAATCTGTACTTCTTGATACCCTTCACCCATTTCATCTGACCTTCCTCACTCCCTTCCAGCCTGGCAATCACTGGTCTGCTCTTTTATATTTTTATATAAGAAGTAAAATTGGTCTTACTAAATTCTTAGATAAACATTTATCCTCTCAGTTTAAGGACTTTGCGTGTTAACCAGATAAGCCTGGCAACAAGTGGGTTTTATTTTTTTTTTTTATTTTTAAAGATTTTATTTATTTATTTGACAGAGAGAGACACAGCGAGAGAGGGAACACAAGCAGGGGAGTGGGAGTGGGAGGAGAAGCAGGCTTCCCGCGGAGCAGGGAGCCCGATGTGGGGCTCGATCCCGGGACCCTGGGACCATGACCTGAGCAGAAGGCAGACGCTTAACGACTGGGCCACGCAGGTGCCCCAACCAGTGGGTTTTAGATAAAGCTTGAGCAAGGGTGTCCCCACAAGTTGGAACATTTTCCCAACAAAAGTGTGTGTTGTGACGATCTCTAAAGTTCCTTCTCATATTTTTTAATATCCCATTCTTTCTTTTCTTCTAGCAAAATGACAGAACTAATACCTATCCAATCAATTATGTGCTCAACCAATATGAGTGGGAATGATCTCCCTTTAAGTAGATCTTAAAGAAGTAATTACAGCGACGAATGTTACTAAAATAAGGTACAGCGTATTATGGAACATGCTCTGAAACTCCAACCCTTGACACTTTCAGCTCTCCCAGGCTATCCTGGCACGGGAATGGGAGGGTCAAATCTCATCAGAGACCAAAGAAACCCGTTTAGTCATCTTGGAGGCCTGCACTCTTACCCATCCTTGTCTGGGAAGTGTGAAAGCCATTTCACCTCTTCCTATAAAAACATCATCTGTCTTCTCACTTTTCCTAGTTCCCTGTTTAAACATCTGAACCTCCAGGCAGACCTAAGCTGGGTGAGAGTGGGAGCCTGTGTGTCCTACCGGTCACCAGCTCTATGTCCTCAGGGAGGGATGCGACTTCCCTCTGGCTGGTGGCTGCCATTTTGCTTTTATCCTCTGCAGTGTTCTCTAGAAGACAGCCTTTCCCTGCCCCTCTGTGTCCTGTGTTCTCATGTGTCTTTCTGTCCCTAACCCTCCCACAACTTTTCCACAGAAGTTTATAGATGATTGAGACCCCAATCTCCCACATTTTAGCCAAAGTTCAGATGGTGACTCATCTGTTGGTTTTAGATCAAGCTGATTTGAAAACTAATGTTTCCAGATAACATTTTTCTTCATGTCTGGTAACTTTGTGTAGCAGATGGCAGAGGAAGCCATGATATCCAAAAGGTGTGATCAGGAATTACCACACAATTTGGAAAGACTGGAGCCCTCAAATTTAAAATCTTTACTCTCCTTTTCAGAGTCCCTTCTCAGAGCTCTTTTCCCTAGAAATGAGTATAGAGCAGGGAGGCACACAGGCAATAAGGACGTAGGGTTTCTTTTAGCCTTGTTTGATACTCATCACAAAAAAGACTGGGCAACAATCTGTTACCCACATGACATGGGGCCTCCAAAGATATTTAGTGATACGTAAGCTGAGTACAAAAGTTTTGAGGCCTAATTAAAAATGTACAGGGTGAGGCACAGGGATGTGGATGGTTTCCAGAGCCTTGAACAAATGACAGCAGTTTGGAAAGATTCACAAATGATTGAAGCTAAGGTATCACGTCTTCCTTTCCGATGGCCAGGTAATCAGGGACCATGGAGAAAGGAAAGAATCCCATTGTTGCATTTTCCTTTCTCCTTTCTCTTATGTTTTCAGGTGGGTGGTGAGTAGGAAAGTGAGAGATGATAGACTTCGTTCATCTTTATTTCTAGACATATTTTTAATATCGTGATGAAATGTTTTGCTAACAGACTTGACAAACGAAGGGAGGGAGAAATGTTTATCGTGCCAGCGACTGTTTGAATCAAGAGGTATCATCTTTAAAAAAATTATTTGTTTTCAATATTTATTCCTCATTTTACACTATATGTACTTTTTTAATGGAAAGGAACAGGGAAAATTTTAAAAATAAGTAAAAATAAAACCAAATGTAAGATCTTCAGTGATGCTTAGGAGAATACTTTAATTAAGATGCCATCTCTCGGGGCGCCTGGGTGGCTCAGTCGGTTAAGTGCCCCACTCTTGATCTCAGCTCAGGTCTTGATCTCAGGGTCATGAGTTCGAGTCCAGTGTTGGGGCCTACTTTAAAAACAAAAACTGGGTGAACAGAATGTCTTTTGTTCTAATGAGGTGACTCTGTGGGTGAGCAGGGGGAGGGGCTCCGGGATGGCTCCTGGGTGGGGGCTGGGCACCAGAAGGACCAAGACCTGCTGAGAAGCTTGGAATTTTCAGCCCTACCCCCATCCCCCCAGAGACAGGAGAGGGGTTGCAAAAAGAGTTAATAATTGATTATGTCCATGTGAGGAGGCCTCAGGAAAATCCCCATCATAGGGGTATCTGGGAGCTTCCAGGTGGGTGGACACTGTGATCCAGCCCACCTGCACAGGGACAGAAGCGCCTGCACTCAGGGCCCTCCCAGGCGTTGCTCTCTGTGTCTCCTTGTCTGGCTGACACACATGGCACCTGCACAGAAGGATGAGGCCTGGGTTTGTCCTTCCATCACATAGATTCTCCTACACGCTCACTGGGGAATGATGATCGTCTTCCATCTGTTTGCTTCATTCAATAATATTCCTTGAATGCCTAAGAGCGCAAAAATTTTGCATCTTAGAGTCAATTAAAATAATCAATTTGTAGTTTTAAGAGATGTTTGAGCATTTTTCAGGATCTGAGACAGTTGATCCCATACATACCTGGAGATGGCATTGCTCCGGAGAATCAGTCAGTTCAGCTTTCATCATGGTCTCAGTGTCCCGTTAAACCTGGTTATTCTGTATATTGGTTTGGCCTTAAAATCCATGTATAACTACTAGCAAATTCAATAAAAGAATGTTTCTTCTTTTCTGGTACAGTGTGATGTTATCAAAAAAGGAGAGGTAGGACTTGTTAAAAGATGCTGTTCCTAGGGCCAGTTCAACCACCAACCAGCCAAGTGCCTTTGATTAAGGCTTTGATAAGACCTTTCTGAGGTTCTGGACTGTCACCCTCAAAAGGGAATAATATGAATAGCAACAGAAATAGTGATAATGCCTCTCTCACATAATTGTTTTGAGGAATAACTAAGATCCTGGCATCAAAATCCTTAACACAATGTCAGGGCTCTCTGTGAATTAGGCCAAAGCAAAGCCCAGATTGGTTGCATTGATTGAATTAACTAGCAAATGTGGAAAAAAAAAAACAATGCATATTGAAAATTGCTGCATATATTTACTTTTTATCGTAGCTATTTCTGTCTGTGTAGCAAGCTAGTTATCTCTCTCTCACCTTGTTCCAGAAATAATTTAATGTGGTCTCTTTAATATTATTATCTTGTTTTATGATTCACTTTCTAGTCAACCTTATTCAGACACATTATTTTCTAGAAATAATAATTATAGTCATTTCAATATAAAATACAGTATACATGTATTGTTGGTTTCCTTCTAAGAGGCTGTCATCTACTTGTATGTGTAATTGGTACCACTGACATCAATTTACAAGACTGGAAACGGTAAGGTGAACTCTCTATGCATCCATAGACTCATACTTCAAAGGACTGAGAACAGCAAGGAAGTCTCCATTTAAAAAAAACAAAACAAAAACAAATCATTAGGAGTTAATATACTACCTTTGCACCAAAACTTTTATCATGTCCTTGGCTATAAAAATTCTGCATTCAAGGTAGACTCTTCATATTAAATTCCACTCCAACTAACTCTATGGGACAAGGATTACTCTGCCAAAGCCTACTGGGCATTGAAAAATATTGAGTCAGAGCGACAAAAGTGATCCTCCATATAATCTGGTCTCATTTCACTATCAAAGTGAGACTTGCCTTTTCTAACATTTTTGGGAAAAGGTTATCTAGACCTTGCTTGACTTCTCAGAGCAACAGGGAGCTCACTACTTAACAAAAACCATCAGTCCATTGTTAGGCATTGAGAGTAGAAAATGTTCCCTTGTGAACGAGAAAGAGGATGACTGTGGTTGGGGCAACCTGTGTGTTCATGATCTCAGTCACTTAACTCACCAGGTAAGCTTTGGCAAGTAATTTTTACCCACTGGGGCCACAGCTTCTTCAGCTGTGCAAGGGGCGATGGATAGATTGCTCTGAGAAAGTTCCACGGGATGACGTGAGCTTACCAGTGTGAAGTGTCAGTACAGCTTAGCAGTACAATAGAGCATCACCTGCTGTCCCCTGACTTTTCCTTCCTTTGACTTGAAATTTTTCTAGTTGACAGCCGTTAAAGATTGGGAGCTGTCTCATAAAAAGTAATAATAATTAAAAACAAGACAAAAACTAGAGTTCTCCCTACTTCTCCTACCAAAGACTGGCTGGAGCAGAGAAGCCTCCGCCCCATTTAGACAGGATATGCGTCTGCATATCACTCCAGTTCGCTCCTTTTTTTTTTTTTTTTTAAATATTACCTGAGTATGATAGGCATTGAGGTTTGTGACCTCTAATGTGTAAAACAGACTGTATGTCCCTCCAGATCACTTCTCCAAAAGTTAACTTAAACCTTCTACTGACCCCGACAACCACCCCGGGAGCCTGCCGTTACAACGTGTAGTTGGTGCCCGCAGTCAGCATCCTGGGGATGACAAGAGTCACAGGGCTGTGTCCTCTTCAGTGGCTGCTGATGACCCCACCTTCAGATCTGGAGATCTGCCTGTGTGTGAAACCAGGTCAACACATTTCCTAGGCTTGTCCTCAGGGAAATTTTGCAAACCCCTTGCTTTAGAAGCAGGCTGACTAAGTGTTATCAATTCATAGTGAAATTTACACTCTCCTCCTCCCTCTCCTCCCATCAAATACGATGGAACATTCTGCTGTTTGTTCTCAAGCAAGAGGAGGGTGCCTGTGTCGCTGGTGGTATTGGGTTTCACATGTGGGCCAAGGAAGGTCTCCGAGAGTCTGATCTTCTCAGTGTGGGAGATGTCTCTCCCTCTGACACCTTACAGCAGTGTCAGTGAGCTCAGACTCAGCCGTCGTTTCAGGGAAGCTCAGGTCTGGAGCTTAGACGCCGTACATACTCCCCTCCCCCAATCAGCCCCAAGGAAAATAATAATAGCAGTCATTTTTGCTGGCTGTTTGCCCTCAAGCGTTTTCACACCCAGCCTCTTGGAGTGAAGTGCTGAAGGGTGCAAACCGTCAAGGCTGAAGACTGCTGGTGACCGCTGATGGGAGCTCTGGTGTCAGGTGCTGGGGAATGGGTAACACTCCAGGGCTCTCCTGGGGTTCTGGGAGATTATATGGAGTCCCTCACGCTGGGTCATACTTCTAATTTGACATCAGTGTCCTCCATTCACTCAACAGTCATGGAACACCTACTTAGTCTCAGGCTCTTCTTCAGTGTTGGGAATACATTTGGGAATAAAACAG
This sequence comes from Zalophus californianus, assembly GCF_009762305.2. Taxonomy (NCBI): domain Eukaryota; kingdom Metazoa; phylum Chordata; class Mammalia; order Carnivora; family Otariidae; genus Zalophus; species Zalophus californianus. Next base: position 6,673,581 of record NC_045600.1, read on the forward strand.
GTCCCAGCCCTTGGGGAGCTCGCATTCTAGAGAAGAGAAAGAGAAACAAGAAATAACACAAGAACATGGTACATTATACAGTTCAGGTGTGGTAAAATAGTAGAGGTGGCACTGGCCCGGGGGGCTACAGGTATGGTGTGGATGGGTGTGAATGGGCTTAGCCAAGGAGGATTCACAGAAACAGTCAGATGGTTGTCAGTGGTTTAGGGCTTGGGGTAGGATCAGACTGTTTCCGATTTTCCAGTCTTGGCTTTCGTAATAACCCCTCTGAGTTTCCTTTTAGATTCCTCAATCTATGAATTGAAGATAATGGTAGTAGCTTCCTCATGGAGTGCAGGGGAGATAAACTGAGTAGAACCATGGCACACGCTATGTGCTCCTTAAATGTGTCAGCTTATTACTGTTAGCACCTTCGTGTTGCAGTGATGGAGACTGAGACACAGAGAAGTGCCACAATTCCCCAAAGGGCAGACATGGTGGGACCTGAGCTGGAGGTACAGACTGCAGATACATCACAGTTAATCATCAACGATGATGACCAAATGTGCACGTGGGTTGTGTCTTTCAGGTCCTGTGTGGAGGACGTCTTCTGCCCGGCTCCTCTCTGCTCTGTGGCACTGACCAGAGGAAACCTCAGCACGTTCAGGGCTCAGCTCTCTTAGATACCTGGTGGAATCTCAAGGAATAACATTTGATCAGTCTGTCTCTCATGTGAGGCACGGTAATCCTTTCTCTCAGGCCCTGACCTTCTGAGGAGAGAGGACAGCTGCTTGCTGATTAGCATCCACGTGACCTTATATATAATTTAAAACACATTAAGTCACCCACCGGAGTTGCCCTCCTCGGACCACATGGCCCCAGTGTGCTGAATTCCCAGAGGGCCCCTTTCCAGCCCTTTTATCCTGTCTGTCACTCCTTGACCCTTCTCCTCTTTCTTAGAAGGACAGTAACTAGAAAAAAGGCAGCGGGCTATTGCAGGGGAGGAGGGGAAAGGGAGGGAAGGGGGAGGGGAATGGATTCTTTCAGGGTTCTCCCTACATCCATAGTTAAGATTGTTGCCAGAGAGTGAGTTGAAAGACAGGACAGTGCAGGAGAGACCTGGGATTTCCTCCTCACCTCTTTGATTAGGGCTGTTGCCATTCCTTTCGCATCCCTCTGGCATCAGCATGGCCTGCATGCTAAAACCTTTGTGTATACCAGGAGAGATGATGACCAGTTTATTCATTCCTGTACTTCATTCATTCGTTCATTCCTCTCCCTTACAGAGGGTCTCCTGTGCTCTGGGCTCTGCAATAGGGTTAGAAGAGACAGAAAAAACAAACAAACAAAAAACAAAACAAAACAAAACCCAAAAGCAAGCAGGGCAGGAGAGCTGCAGGCACAGAGTGCCACCGAAACACAGAAAGGGGTAAAAAAAGACTGCCCATGAGGGAAGGGTGGACAGAGAAGGACATACAGAGGAGGCAAAGCATGAGCTGCCACTTGGTGGGTGAGAAAGAATTGAGCTAAGAGAGACAGTGAAGAAGACCGAGAAGCATGTGTGGAGGCAGGTGAGCAGGACTGTGGCTTGTGGGTGAGGGCTAGAGCAGACCGTGTGAAAGGGAAAGAATGACGAGGACTCAGGGGCATGGGCTGCATAAGGAGGGGCTTTGGAAGAACAGGGAGCAGTTTGGGTTCTATTCTGAAGCCAACAGGGAGGCATTGAAGGGTCTTAAGGAGGAAAGGGAGAAGATGAGTTTTGTATTTTTTTTTTAAGATTTTATTTATTTATTTGACAGAGAGAGAGACACAGCAAGAGAGGGAACACAAGCAGGGGGAGAGGGAGAGGGAGAAGCAGGCCCCCTGCTGAGCAGGGAGCCTGACGAGGGACTCGATCCCAGGACACCGGGACCACGACCCAAGGCGAAGGCAGACACCCAACGACTCAGGTGCCCCGAGTTTTGTATTTTGCAGAGATGACTATGAGTACATGTGGATAATAGAGCAGAGGGGAACAAGAACAGAGGAAGAAAGGCCAGATAATGTACTTTTGCAAAACTGAAGAAGAAATATAATGGGGACCTGAACCAAAGTAACGGTGGTTTGGATGGAGGGGAAGGGTTTGAATCCAGGGAAATCTGTGGTGGTCTCCATAAAAAGTAACCATTTGTATCAGTCAGTTTAGGTTATGCTAAGAGTAACAAATAATCCCCAACCACAGTGGTTCAGGGCAACAAAGATATATCTGTAGTTCATATTTATGTTCAGCACAGGATTCCTAGGGATTCTGTGGCTGTGCAGCATGCCCTCCTCAGATTTGGGTCAGATACTCTTAAAGAAGAGAAAGAGAGGAGAGACATACAGCGATTCTGAAAACTTCTGCTCAGAACCAGCATGCATCACTTCCATACACGCTTTCTTGGCCAAAGCAAGCCATGTGACCACGGCTGGCACAACTCTGGTGGGAAGGATGATATTTTTCACAGGAACCGTTTCGCTAGAAGGAACAGAAAACGCTTTCACAACAATATAGTCTATCACCATCTGCCACATTGGTCCCAAATATAAACCTTCGTCCTTGACTCCTGTACAATGTACTCGACTTTTGCTCTAAAGTCCCCCTGTCAGACTCAAAATCTTGGAGCTCATATTCATCAATATATCAAGTCTGAAGATAGCTCTTCCTCAATAAAGATATGAATTAGTTGTGACCTTGCCTCCACAATGATGCAAGTACATTAGAAGGAAAGGAGCAGCTGGGGGGCAATCTCACTTCTGTTGAAGAAGAGAAGACTAAGAAGCACCCATTACATTAATCCTTACCAATTTTGGAATTACACTGGGCAAATACAATGAGGACTCTCTACCCAGATGTAGGGAATGTTCTTAATGGGGCCCAGGTTCTCTCCCTGGGAGGAAACCTCAGGTCATCATTCTCCACAATTCTTGGCGGGAAAGGCATGAATTCTGAGGTGGTGTCAGAGGTGTGGAATAAAGAGTTTAATTTTTGTAACATTTTGACCCAGAATACTCTCAACTCTCAGTTTTGATTGTTTATGAGTTTATGTAATGTGTGTGTGTGCATGTGTGCACTTAGAAGTATATTTAAATGGGGTGATGAGAATTAAGGAGGGCACATGATGTAACGAGCATTGGGTGTTCTATGCAACTGATGAATCACTAAATTCTACCCCTGAAAGTAATAATACACTCTATGTTAACTAACTTGAATTTAAATAAATTAAAAAAAAATCAAGAAGTACATTAGTATATTTAAAACAGCAAGTTGAAGCTTATTTGCAAGGTTAGAGGTCATACTCAAAGGCTGATGCCTTTTTTCCTATATCAAATTGATTTTTTAAGTGATTCCAGCTCTTTTTTTGGACATTGACATGACTTCTGAGATCCCAGCAGACACTGGGGAATGGGTGCTGATAGAGACAGTTGGTGCTGGGAATGTGAACCCAGCTTGAGAAGAGAAAAAAAAACTCAAGACCACTTTTCCAAGACTCTGGGCCAGACTTGACCTGCCGTGAGCTTACATGTTTCTCTTCTGTCAAGGTCTAGCTGTGTCCCTAGCTAAAGGTTAAGAGTGTTAATTTCCTGTTCTTTCATCAAAGAGAGGAAAATTTTATGATTTTATAATGGCAGGCATGATGGCAAGTGACAAACATTCCCCTTTCTCCACCACACGTCACAGCCCCCTTGCATTTAGGGAGGGCCATCCAGCTATAACTGGACATGGAATTGAGCAGAATTGGCATTTGATGCTTCTGGAAAAAAATGTGGAAGATTCTATGTTCAGCCTCCTAGAGTAGTCTCTTTCCCTACCGTGGCAAATCCAGATAAAGCAACTACAAGATGGGGTCTCTGTAGGTCCAGACCCCTGGATGAAATCCCATACTGAGCTTTGTGGCCATAAAGCTGGATCAAGACATAAGCTGTCATGAGGTGAGGCCATCGAGATCGGGGAGTATTTGTTACTGGGCAGCCTCACCTACACTTTTCTGACTGATGCTGAGAATCAAGAGCTCTTCTCTGGCCCCATGAAGCACAATCTGATCACTTATCTTTCAAAACAGTACTTTAAAGTTCATTTGGTTTAAAATCCTCCCATTAAGAGAAAATAACACTCTGGGAAGGGAATCGATTGGTCAAAATGATACAGCGCTTAGGGTAAGATTGGCATATGATCCAGTCCTCAGGCTTCTGTCCTATACTGCAATTAAAATGAGAACTTTTCTTTCTTTCTTTTTTTAATCTACTAGAGCCAGTCACGTGCTTGATATCACATTCAATATTCAAAATTACGCAAATGGTTTCAACATCAGCTACTCTGTCCCAATTAAAATTAAACTATTTGTACTACATGCATATTTATACAATCATCCCCTCTGACTAGATGTAGTCATGCGCATGGACACTGAAGCTACAGCATGTATTGTCTGAACAGAACAGACGCGGGAGAAGGGACGATTGGTATTGGGGGATGGGGCTAGTGTCTCCATTAGGCAGGCAGTTTAATTTAAGGTTTAAGAAATGGATTTTCAACAGCTGATACATGGCAGATTTAATAACCTGACATTTTTTTGCTGTCTCTCTTCCTAGATAGTCCATTCAACTTTGACTGGACCTGTTGCAGGATGATATGATTACCATAGTGTGCACCCTCTGGCATTATTTAAAAAAGCGAATCCCTAATCCCTGCTTAATTTTATGAACTGTCAAAATGATTCTAAATATCTCCTCTGTTTGCATTTTCACCTCGGGACAGGAGTCCAGAGGTACAGACTGGGTGTACAACAGTGGACTTCAGGCAATTTTCATCTCTTAATGCCTGTAGCGTGAGAGGCTGAATTTGTAATAATCACCAGATTATCTCTAAAGATCGCTCTGTTGTACCTGCAAAATGGTTCTGTGGGAAAACGCAAAAGATATGGAAGAAAGTAATTGATGAGAGGCAGGAGATGATTGCTCTTCCTAATCCCTGTTGGAAAAAAAAAAAAAAAAAACTCGCACCAAGACAAATGTCGGTAATTTCTGTTAAATGCTGCTTGGTATTTGCAGTGGCAGAATCCTGCTTGAGAGTTGAAGATGGCCTTCTGCCCCTGCAGGCAGCTCCCAGTGCTGGGGCATAAGGTATGGGGGGTAATTCCCAAAATAGGTCCAGAAGAGGAGGAAGGACCCTAGCCCAGCAAAAGTTGAGAGAGTGGCCCCTATAGAAAATGTGAAATCAGACAACGGCAGGAATGTCCCTGGTGCATCACCTGGCTCCTGGCAGGGGGCCCCAAACATGCTTGTTTCCTTTTCCTCCTGGAGGCCAGTGGCCTGGGGATGCAGGAGGAAGCCCAGGGTCAGACACTGGTGTGCTTCCAGATACAGTGTGACTTTGGGCAAATCACATGCTGTCCCCCTCCAGGCTTCTGTCTCTGCACCTGACAATTGAGGGAAGAAGGTGCCAGCTACCCTGCTGTCGTCAACGGATACCATCAACACCATTGCATAAAACAGAGGGAAACCCAGCCCCTTCTCTTCTTCGGGAATTGGATTCACAGTTTTCCATCCACCGTTCTTTCTAATTCTGTGCGCCAGAGGTCAGACTGGTGAGAGTGTAGGATGGCCCTGGCTTCTGTGCTTCTAATCTTAGGGAAAGGAGAAAAGATTGAGTATAAGAATAGGAAGGCCTGGGTGGCTCAGTCGTTAAGCGTCTGCCTTGGGCTCAGGTCATGATCCCAGGGTCCTGGGATCGAGTCCTGCATCGGGCTCCCCACTCAGCAGGGAGCCTGCTTCTCCCTCTACCACTTCTCCAGCTTTTGCTCTCTCCCCTTCTCTGACAAATAAATAAATAAAATCCTAAAAAAAAAAAAAAAAGAATAGGCAAGAAAATGTTATGCGTCTGGAAATCCCATCTTCCCTCCAGAACACAAAACCTGTGGTTTTAAAGATGCTCAGATAATCATCCAGGCAAAAGACTATTGTGGAGCCACTCCTCACCTCAAAGCTCTAAGAGCAGAAATTTTAGGAATAGGATATCCTAGAAAACCAAGGGAGGTTGACTTAGAAATCCTTCTTCCCCTTCTAGCTCACTAGCCACAGGGACCAGAATGTAAAAGAAGGCAATCACTCCTTTTTAGGATTGATAGAGGAGGAAGAGTCAGACTTGAGTTTATGCACTTGTAAATAATTACACTAAATTCAAAATTGAGTTGTCTTCCTGTATGGTGTTGCTTTTCCTAAGAGAAAAAGCCAATCCGTTTTTAGTTCTGACGAACTAAATAGGCCAAACCCAACCCTCTGCCTCTCAACGCCTTGGAGGGGTCATCCTCGAAGAAGGCAGGCAGGAGCGCCTGGGTTTGAAAGCCGGAGGCTTCTATACGGCATATTGGTGTGTGAGCTTTCCGGCATCAGGATGTTTTAAAGGTTGCCCTTGTTCTGTTTGCAATCTGTGGAATTTAAATCTGTTTGAACTTGGAATTTGTGAAATGTTCGGGTCCGTTTATCAGATTCTCCTAAGTAGGGACTTGGATGTGAAATCTTCGTGGTAAAAGCTAAAATCGATCCCAAACAATCAGAAGTTGGGAGTTTTCTGAGAAAACTGCTACGATGAATTTTCTTTCGTCTGCCTTTTTTTTTTTTTTTGGAATATGCCGCATTGATAAATTACTAAGCGAATTCTCTTAAGATGAACTTTCCCAGAAGGAAGACACTTATATCATTTCTACATGAAAGTGGTGCCGTCACTATCACTTTAAATGCTGAGCAATAACTAACCATGATTCTTTATTACAGTTGCTTTAAAACATTATAGTTTATAAAGTGCTTTTAATACACTGTACATCATACGAACAGGGTGGCTTAATATTGTTTTATTGACTAATAAAATGTTTAAATAATGCTAATAATATTTAATCTTTAATAATATTAATACTATTTAACATTTCACACATATTAAAGTAATGAATGAGGACAGCACTGCTATAAACCAGATGCTGTGTAGGTGCCTTATGTAATCTTGTTCTATTATTCACGGCACTACCAAAAGGTTGGTCTTATTCATCATGGACTAGATTAAGAAAATGAAGCTCAGAGAGAGAAAGCAGTTGCTTGACCCAGGTCACACACCTAGTAAATGACAGAGGCAGAGGCGCACAACCAGGTCCTCAGATGCCAAGTGAAATAATTTTTACAGTGCATGGTATTAGCCAGGTTTAAAAAAAAATATGTGTCATTTGCAAGTGGCATAACCCTCCACGCTCTACCATTTGCAGAAACTCCAATGGTTTGGGAGAGTAAATTGCCATTTTGAGGGCCAAAGGCTTATTTGGTACCATCAAGACTCCTACCTTTTACAAAATCCAGAAAGGAAAAATTAAAAACCAAATAATCTGGAAAGCGAGTTGAACATGAGCTCTTGGTAGAGAAAGCAAAACCCTTTCTTTTCGGAGATGGCACTTTGTACATCATCACATGAGAGATGTGTGTGCAAATTTTGTACTGCAGGGGCCCGGTGTGAACATATGGGCCCATTAATCATGAAATATTGATTGTAGATTGAAACTATGAAACAGGTTCCATGACACATGGGTTTGTTTTGTTGGTCTGAAGTGTTAAGTAAAATAACACAGAAGCCATGTTAACATTCATCTCCTACTCTCCTTTTGTTAGCGGGTTAGTGCTCACCCAATTCACATATCCTCAGGTTTATGAATTATTAATCAAAAGAGCTAAAAAGTCAATCCAATCTGGTTAGATACTGTAGTTCTTGTGGCTTCCAAACTTTTAAATAATGAATGGTTTCATCACTTCCCCAGCGGATGTCAAGCAAGAAGAATGTCTGGAATCAAAATCCCACTGGGTAACAGAAGCAACATAGTCAAAAAAAGTAGTAATTTTTAATAATAGCAACTCCAATCCTATTGTATCATCACTGCCACTCTCGAGAGAGATCATTTCAGAATGGGAAGGAGAGGTGTCTTGAATAAAGGGCTTTATGGGATCAAATATTGCCAGAAAAAGCAATATAACATAAGGGAGTTGGTAGAGGAGACGAATACATCCACACAAATACATTATATTGTAAAAAAAACGCGTGCCTTTACTGTTCCTAATTCTTCAAAAGGAAAATGTACCTTTAATTATTCCTCATATAGGAGGAATTCTCTGATGAACCCCTCTTGATGAATGACAACGTGGGGAAAACAGCCTAAAATAAACGGGAGAAAAAAATGGGGTTCTTAGATCGGCTGGATTATCACGAACAATGGGAATCAGTGCCAACAGGGAGGTATTTAGTGTGTAATAACAGAGAAAAAAGAAAAGACCAACTCAAAAATAACTGCCTGTATTGGGTGGGAATGTGGTAGAGAAATGTAGAGTCTAGGTAAAAATGTCAGAGGAGAATAATGCTAGCAAGTGTGATGCGGGACAAAGGACGGATGGGTGAAGGCATGCTGGAGCCGAAATCAAAGCGGATGGTTTTGGAACTGTGTCCTGTTTCAGAGAAATCTGTTGAGCCGCTTTGCCTCTAGGTGGGGGTGCTACTGAAGGTGAGGACCAGGGTGGCTGAGACATGGCCAGCCACCGAGTGCTTTGTCTCCTGATTCGTTTTGTCCATCCTACTGCATGCTAAACACCTTCGTTCACTCTGTAAATGCAGATTCGCTCTGACATTCCCATTTTTAAGAAAAGTTCCAAGTCTCTCCAGAAGTTCCTAACCAGTGTGAGGAATCACAGGCTGCGTTTAGGATGATTTACATGCATTTGACTAAGTGATTGGGCTGTCCTTGGGGAGGATGTCTTTAAGATGAGCAAACGGGAAATGGGTAGGCCTTTATTATTAACCAAAGTTTTGCTCCAAATCCCATTGAGTAGCTTTTTGGTAAAATGTGCTCAAATATGCATGGATTAATAACAAGCACAAATCCTATTTTTTTTTCCCTCTTTCCTAAGTTAGGGCTGCTATATAAAATACAAGTTATCCAGTTGCATTTGAATTTCAGATGAGCAATATATTTTTAAGTGCATGTGGTCTCAAATAATGTATGAAACATACTTACACTAAGAAAAAAAAAATTCCTGGGCTTTCTGAGATTCTAATTTAACTGGGTGTCCTGTATTTTAATTTGCAACCCTACCCTAAACCTAAACTCAAATCTCAAGATATCCTTATCTTCTGAAGTTGTTTCACATGGCCACAGTCTTAATGAAAATGCCACGTATAAATAACTTAGGTTTAAAATATATGTTCCCATTGCATCCCCTTGCTCCTTTTCTGTCTTTCCCCTTATTTTCCTTCCTTCCAGTTTGACTGAGCAGATGTGCCTGGGTCTGCGTGCTGCTCGTGAGGGTATAAAACTGAATCAGACCTAGCCCTTTTCCTGGAAAAGCTCCCAGCCTCCTGGAAGAGAAAGACATGCAGATACCATTGGTCAAGAAGGAATACTTTGATAGAATTTTTATCATCCATCCATCCATCCTTCCATTTATACATCCATCCAGTTATCCATCCGTCTTCCTTCCTTCCTTCCTTCCTTCCTCCCTCCCTCCTTTCCTTCCTTCCTTCTTCCTCCCTCCCTCCCTTCCTTCCATCCATCCATCATCCATCCATTCATTTCTCCTTCCTTCTGTCCATTCTCCATCTAAATCTGATTCATGGAAGAAGTTATTGATGCTGCTTCAAGAAGGAATTTTGCCACACCCTTACAATTTTCTTTAATACAGATTTCCCATTTTATGGATGATAAAACCGAGTCTTAGAGAAGTTACTCAGCACTGTAGAGTTGATAAGCAGCAGGTTGGGGATATAAATCTTTACCCTCAAGATATACCTCATTTTGATATATAACAAGAGACGGAGTTAAACATGCACATTACCACCTTCTCGCCTTCTGATGTTTTTTTTTCTTTCTTTCTCGCAGATCCTCTGCCCCCTCATGTGCCAACGCTCACACTTTTCTCTCTATTGACATCTGTGGCATTGGGTCCTGTGACTCCTGTCACCTGTGCTGTGCAGGGCTGCCTCCTTCCCCTCCCCCGCCTTCCTCGGCTGGGTCTCTGACCGCAGGGGCTGAGCGTCTGGCCTCTGCGCACCACTTTCTCAGCGGGGCACTTCCTCCTGCACGCTGCTCTGGCAAGTTGTTTATCTCTCACAGGGATAGTAACAAAGATCATATCTGTGGAACTCTATCTGTCTGGGCACAGATGTCTGCCTCCGTGGCAGCCGCTTCATCTCCCTGCTGGGCCTCACCTTCCAGAAGTCTTCCTCTTCCTCCCCCCAGGGCCCCTCCTCCATTTTGCAGAAGATTAGCTGAAACACAGCAGGGCAGAGCAAGGGGCTGCTGGGCTTCACCAGCAGCACTGAAGCCCCTCCAGAGGCTGCCCTTCCTGGCCTCCCCACAGCTATTCAGATCCTGATTCCTGCCGGGCTGCCAATGAGGAGGGGGTGGGGGGGCCCCAGGGACCCCCATGCTCAGGAGAGCAACTCCCTGAAGGACTTAGGCTAAAGAGGGCAGTTGTCCACACCACAGAGTGACCACGCAGGTGCAGCGGGGGATCCTTCAGCCTGGTGCTGTCCCCTGGCACTTTCTGTGAGGGCAGAAACATTCCCTCTCTGTGCAGTCCACTGCAGGAACCACCAGCCACAGGTGGATACCGAGCACTTGGAATGCGGCCAGTGCAACTGAGAAATGGAATTTTTAACTTTATTTTAATTAATTAAAGATGAAATTTAAATAACCACACGTGGCTTGTAGCTACCAAATTAGACGGCACAGATTCAGAACCTGCTGCTGGGAGCTCACATGGAGGGTGCACCCCTTTGGGCTGATAAACTCGCTCCTTTTGGACCCTGCGAATGCTAGGAGGAGTCATTGGCTTGCTTGCTCTCAATTCATTGGTTTCCCTAGCTTCAAAGTGTGGTTAATCATCACAAGGTGTTGGGGGGAATCCAGTGCAATAATTGTCAGTCACAGTGATATTCAGTGAAATAATTGATAATAGCAGTTATCAGCTTTAAAATAAACATCACCGCTTTGTCAGGACTCGGTTGCTCTGGGTTCTATGTACACACTTCTCCCCTGGAAGCCCCACAATGACTATTTAAGACATTTGCACACTTGTAAAGCTCCAAACAAATGCAGGTCTCACTGGGACTATGGATGTCCTATTACTCATTACCACGCTTTGGCTGCCCCTGGAGAAGCGGTACAGTGACGTGGGCAGGGGAGCCCTTCGGTATCTAAATGCCCTGAGTTTCAATCCCATAGATTCAGATGACCATGGGCAGGTTACTTAACCTCCTGGAGCTGCTGCCTCCCTATCAGTGAAATAGACTCGTGATGCTTATGGTATCAGGCTGTCAGAAGCAATGATAGGAGGTCTAGTGTTTGAAGTGCCAAACACAGTGCCCAAGGTACCCACTGAATGTCAGTCGCTGTTCCTCCCCACAGAAAACAACCATTGATTTTGATGACACATTGAGGATGAATGGTGGCCTTTGAATGCCTGACTAAGGGCTGCTGGGAACATTACAAAGGAAAATTCTGTGGGTCTGATTGTAGTTCTTATGGAAAGCAGTGAGAACTTCGGCTGTTTCCAAACCCCTGTCAGATGCCTCGACATTTCTAGACTAAAGTCACTCATCTCCACTGGGCTTATTTACATGCAACCAAACAAAGTTTCTGGCTTTTTAAAAATCATATTAAAAAGACCTCAAAAGTTTTCCTAGATATCAAACAACCGTTAAAATAATATTTTGATAATTTAATTGTAAATAAATCAGGAACGTGGATTAAATTTCCATTAAAACGCACATGACTTTTAAAATCGGGGAATGGGGTTTCATTGAACTTGGAGCATTTGAGAAAAGCTCTAAGGCACGGGACAGGGCTCAGAAGGAGTGGGCTGAACCTTGTTCTGCTTCGTTTGTAACAACCAAAGGAAATTTGAACTGGGAATTTTCAGCCTTCACAAGGTCTGATGTGAAATGGTCTTCACGCCCTGTCCCCGGACCTCAACAGAAGAGTAAAGAGAAGCACGATGGACCAATTGGATGGCAAAAGAAGTGAACCTTTGGAGGCAGTTTTGTTCCTTCAATCCTATAGAAAGGACAAGGAGGTCTGGCCTGGGCCCCCAGCAGCAGGTGGAGCGACTGAGTTCATCCTCAGGCTACTGCTGAGCGCAGATGTGCAGGGCTAGGGAAGCAGGTGGTCTGGAGATGATCGATACATCATTTCTCATACACCTATCGCAGGCACATTCCGAAGGAGACATGCATGCGCGCACACACCCACACACTCCAATGTGACCTGCGGAGGAAGTGCCCCACTGCCTTGTTTCTCTTTGGTCTTGGGCTCTCTTCTTCCACCCTCTAAATGGACTGGAGGCCACAGTCTAGAGTGGGGACCGGAGACCTGTCCTCCCTCCCTCCTCCCCCCTGCCCTTCTTCTCCTTCTCTTCTTTCTCCCTCACGTCCTTACCTCTCCCCCTCCCCTTCCTTCTGAGTTCCTTTCTTCTTCCCTCCCTGTCTCCCTCCTTTCTCTCTCTTCTGTCTTTCCCCCTCCTCCCTCCCTCCCTCCCTCCCTCTCTCTTCTCTTCTGTCCTTGCCTCCTTCTTTTTTCATTGAGCCCCCTCCCATGCACACCCAGATTTATAATGCATCCCGTCCAAATCAATCTCAGTGTCCTTTCATACTCTAGGAAAGCCAAAGCTCCTGCTTGTTCTCACCCCCACTGCTTGACATGTGGGCCCCATCCCGCACTTGATGACTGTGTCAGGCAACGGGGCACGCCTGCACACAACGGGAGGCCGCAGGTTCGAGAGGGAGCATGGCCAGTACGAGGCTCCCAGTGGGGTAGCTGAGCAATTGGACAATTTCGATGAGGAGACACTCACGTGCAGACCTGCCTGGGGAGGCAGAGTGGCTGAGCTCCGGGTTTCAGGGGAGTTTCAGGGGAGGGAGTGAGTTGAGACAAACCTGCTAATTGTAGGTGTTTAGACAACACAATGGCACCATGTGAGGCCTTGCTCACTCTGTCCGTGCATCACTAGGTCGGTAAGGGAAGCGCAGAATGGGAAGACCTATGACCGGGGTTGACATCCCGGATCCTGCATTTCCCAGTGACTGATAATCAGTAAAAGCAACCTTCCCAGTGCCTCAGGGTCTAGTCTTCATTTCTTAAAGGAGAAGTTTGGAAAATATGTCCACTGGGTTCATTTGAAGGGCAAATAGAACTGTGCCTGCAGGGAAACGCTGCACATCACCCGCCGCCCTTACTGTGAAGTATGGTGTCGGGCTTGGCTGCCCTGGGGCAGCGGTCCTCTCTGGGGGCATCACCCAGGCCCCAACAGGCTGGCTGGTGGGATCTGGGTGAGGTCCAGCCCTCAGCACCTGGAAACACCGGGAGCAAGACACAGAAGAAAGGGAACATATCCAGACGATTACCACCTCCAGAGATCTCCTCAAAGACGTTTTTATTAAGACTATGATGACCAACAATTAATATTAACACTAAAATGTTAATATTAATTCTATCAGCAATTAGTGGTGCCACTTTTATCACTATTGATAATCCTGATGACAGTGCACTGTGCCTCTCTGGTCAATTTTAGGCCCAGCTTACTAGCTGAGGTCTGCTAGGGTTCGAGGCTAGGTGTGTTGATGTAACACTGGTCTATCTCACGTCTTGCGTTCACACAAATTTGTATGTTGTATCTTAAAATGTGTTATTTTTATGTGTGTCCATATTTCACTTATCAAGTAGATACCACCAAGTTACTCTGCGGCTCCCGGCCTCCCTTCTAAGGATGACTTGTCTTTCCTGAGTCAGTCCCCTCCCCGCCTACTCTGAAAAGCCATCCCTAGGCTCAGCACCACTTCTCCCTCCCTGGATGCAAATGGTGTCTCATCACTGGCTGGACTCAGACTGGCTGCCTCTGTCACTACTGTTTTCCCCAACTGTCTCCAAGTTCCAAGTCAGGCAGAGTGCTGGGAAAGGAGACAGAGCATATGGGTTTGGACCAAATCCTGGCTCTGCTGTGTTCTAGCTAAGTGACATAGCAGAAGCCAGTGGGCCTTCCTGCCCCTGGGTTTTCTCCTCTGCCCCACGGACATCAACAGCTTACCTCGGAGCTCTAGGACACATTGCGTGGATGGTGCCTACACAGGTCCCAGTGCTAACAGGAGAAGGGGCCTCCCCCTCCTGGGTGCAGACTTGGTTCATGAACACACAAGGAAGATGCTCTGTCAAACATCTTCCAGTGTAGAACAGACTGGAGACGGGGCGGACATAGGCAGGCAGATGTGGCTCCAGCTCTCTGTTCTGCAAGCAGAAGGGCAGAAACAGGGCAAGGTTCAGAATATCCTAGAACTTGGGTTTTCTCATCTCCAGAGAGAGTAATACCTGCCTCTCAGGATAATGGTGAGAATTAAATGAGCTACTACTTCTTCCCAAGGTCTAGCACCTTTGCTTTAGAACAATGTTTATTCTCTCTTGTTCTTCCCAGAACTGGTGTTTCAACAGTGGTGATGGAGAGGCAGGCAGGGAGAGAAGGTGGGGAACCTGGCCTCTCACTCATGGAGCATTTCCTAGTTCAGAGAGCCCTTTAAGAAACATAATCTCAGGAGGGAACTATCACACCCACTTTGCAGATCTAGAAACTGAGGCTAGGTTGGCTTCAATGACCACAGTGGGTCACAATGGGTCCCTGGCCACGCCGCTGCTCATGGACGTCCCACCTTGTTGGAGAGGTCCAGCTGGGGTTCTGGGGATTCAGAGCCAGGGCCACAGATGTGGAGAACATGCCCTGTCTTGGAACGGGCTGTGCTTGGATAATCGGGAGTGGGGCTGGAGTGGGGGCTGACCAGCAATCCTCTCTTTTTACAGGTTGCTTTCTAAAGATGAAAAAACAAAATCCAATAACCTTTCCCTCAGCATCTTGAAGAATGAATGTCTTCCTCTTCTAAATTCTTTCTTCAAGTCTTGGCTGAAATTTCAAGCTGTGATCACTGCAGGGAAGGGTAGAATTTGTGAGCTTTCTGCCTCTGAGCAGCAGGTGTGGTAAAGGACGAAGATTCTAGCCTCCCGGCCATATTCCACGCTGTCCCTCAGGCCTCCTCAGCCCACCCACAGCTGCGTCTTTGCTTTTGCTGGCCCTCTGACTTGATGGGCTCTCTCTTGTACTCTGTTGCTGGCCTCAACCTCTTCCCCTTCAAGCATCCCCCAGAACTGCCCCTTTGCGGAGTTCACCAACCGTTCCACACCCACATTTCCTGCTCCCCACCTCTAAGATGAGGCTAGGGATTTAATGAATTCCAGTTCCTGACTCTCTCTTTCCTACACTCTCTCCAGGGCTCTGCAAGAGGCCCACCAGCATCTCCTAGGTGGTAGAGAGTCAGCCATTTGGCCTCTTCTGGCACTGGCCTCTGTTAGCTACAGCCTCTGTCTCTGTCGTTCACTCTAACGTGCTGGCCCCTCATTCACCCAGACCCTCTGACCTCTGATCTCTGGCTCCTAATACCCTCCCTCTAGGCAGCTGTGGGTGCTGTGGTGCTCTGGCTGGGTGTGCCTCTCTAGGCCTGCAGCAAGAGAGGAAAGCTGCTCCCACCTCCACCCTGGTCCTTTTGGGACCAGAAAGGCAGGGACACTCCCCCCTGCTGTGGGGCATGACCCCAGGCTTCCAATGTGACGCCCCCCTCACCAGTCACCTGCCCCTCACCTGACCCTCCACATGCGACTGGCTTCTCTCTGGACCATAGTTTTCTCATTTGAAAAATGATGTGGCTGAACCATACGCGTGTGAGGATCTCTCCTGCTTCTATTACCACTTTTTATTTTTTACTTTTTAAAGATTTATTTATTTATTTTAGAGAGTGACAGCACCAGTGGGAGGGGCAGAGGGAGAGGGAGAGAGAATCTCCAGCGGACCGCACACTGAGCACGGAGCCCAGCGTTGGGCCTGGTCGTCTGAGATCACGATGTGAGCCAAAACCACGGCACCCCGATTACCCAGGCACCGCAGCACCCTGATTACCTCTTTGTGAATAGTTGGGACATTTTTTCTTCTAGTGATCTCAGAAGAGTTCAAGACCCAATGACTGACTTTTAAGATCACCCTGGTGGGATCTTTATGAATTAATCCTCCACTCGAAGTTTTATCAATGGCCTAGAGAAACACAGAGGCAGCCCTACCCAACGTGAGCACAGCCCAGAGGGAGAACAAGATGGTAGAGCTTGTGATACAGTCCTCAAAAAGATGCCAAGAAACTGGAATGAGGAGTTAAATTTGAGTTGACTTTCCTCCTAGAGGAAATGGTAGCTGAGCTGAATCTGAAAGGGGATTTTCCTATGAGGAAAATGAAGATGTTTCAGCTGTAACACGGCAGGCACTGGGGACACTAGATTTCTGCTTTCAAATGTCACAGTCCCAAGCTTACAACATCCGGCGGGCTGTCAAGGACGGAAGAAACCAGATTTGATCTCAAGGTCATGGCCATGAACAGTAGTGGGTATTGCTTTGAGGTAGATGTTTGGTCTCAGTAGTGGTCACTGTACAGCACACAAAATCTGCCATCCCTTCGTTTGGCAAGTGTTCCTGCAGGAGGTGCTCTGCCAGGTCTCGAGGAAGCAGCAGTGACCAAGGTGGGCACACATTTTCTCCCCCAAGCTTACATTCTGGAAGAAGAGTTATGTAATGGGACACAGGTAAATGCATACTTAAGCAGTACATCGTCACACAGGTAGATGTGCATGAACGGTACATAATGGTACGCAGGTAAACACACGCATTAACAGTACATGATTATGCGCAGGTAAGTGTGTACATAAATAGTGCATAATAGTACAAAGGTAAATGTGTGTAAATGGTGTATAATCACATACAGGTAAGTGCATACGTAAATAGTGCAAAATGGTATACACTGGTAAACATCTTCATAAACAGTATATAATCACATACAGGTAAGCATGTACCTAAAAGTATATGATAATACTAAGGTAAAATGCATGCAGTAATAGTGCATAATCAAACAGGTAAACATGTAAACATGCATATATATGTACATAATGGTGCACAGGTAAACATACACATAAATAGTACATGAGAGCATACAGATAAACATATACATAAAGAGTACATGATGGTACACACAAAGACATGTATGTAAGGAGTACATAATCACACACAAGTAAAACACACGTGTTCTTCGATCAGATCATTTCATACTGTGGTCAGTGCCATGAAAGGAATGAATAAGATGTGGTCCCAGGATAGGGAGTGACTGGAGGTGACAGGGGCAGTGAGGTGAGGATCCACTGCAGCTGGGTGGTCAGGGAAGGTGTCCCTGAAGAGTGCCACCTGAACTGAGACCAGAGGCAGGGCTAAGCAGCCATGCCAAGAGCTCCCCCTTGGGCCAGGGAGCCCCGCATTCACCAGCACTGAGGCTGGACAAACCCTAGCATTGTTAAGGACAATGCCAATGTGGCTGGAGATCAAAGCGCTTACAGAGGTGAGGTGAGGTGAGGTGAGGTTAGAAAGATGGGCCACTGGGTGTTATGCACAAACAATGAATCATGGAACATTACATCAAAAACCAATGATGTAATGTATGGTGATTAACACAACAATAAAAAATAAAAAAAATAAAGAGAGATCTCAACTGTAAAAAAAAAACTAATGATGTAATGTATGGTGATTAACATAACATAATAAAATAAAATTTTTTAAATAAATAAGTAAATAATAAAACAAAAAAATAAATAATAAAAAAAAGAAAGATGGGCAAAAGCTAACTCATGTAGCTCCAAAACTTACCAGGAGAGTGGATCTAATGCACTGGTGATGTGCTGAGCTTCCCATCAATCGGGGCCTGCAAGTAGAAAATGGCCACTGGTCAGGCATGTCCAAGAGACAGTTCAATATTAGATGCAGGAGACTGAGGAAGGAATTTAAAAAGAATGGCTTAAAGCCTGGTCCATATTTGATATCAAAATGTTCACTTTCCTGGGCTTGGTCACTCTGAGGTTTTGCCTTCTAGGAGAGCTGATGGAACACACTTTGTCAACATTGAGGAACAACCACCAAGGAGGGGGGCAGAGCAGATGCCAACCAAGGAGAGGCCGGAGATGTGGTGCTGGCATGGGCATTGGCAGAGCCAGGGCCGTGGCTTATTTAAAGCTGGACACTAACAGCACCTCTAGTCCTCTTCCCACTGACTCTTGAAATCATTAAGAAAGAAAGAAAGAAAGAAAGAAAGAAAGAAAGAAAGAAAGAAAGAAAGAAAGAAAGAAAGAAAGAAAGAAAGAAAAAAGAAGAAAGAAAGAAAGAAAGAAAGAAAGAAGAAAGAAAGAAAGAAAGAAGGAAGGAAGGAGGAAGGAAGGAAGGAAGGAAGGAGGAAGGAAGGAAGGAAGGAAGGAAGAAGAAAGAAAAAGAAAGAAAGAAAGAAAAAGAAAGAAAGAAAGAAAAAGAAAGAAGGAAGGAAGGAAGAAACTAGAAAGATCTTATGTTATACTTGACATTATTTTAAGCTCATGGGGGTGCCTAGGTGGTGTCTGCCTTTGGCTCAGGTCATGGTCCCAGGGTCCTGGGATCGAGGCCCTGCATCCGGCTCCCTGCTCAGTGGGGAGCCTGCTTCTCCCTCTGCCTGCCGCTCCCCTGCTTGTGCTCTCTCTCTCTCTCTCTCTCAACTTCTCTCTGTCAAATAAATAAATAAGCTTTAAAAACTATTTTTAAGCTCGTAAGATGTAAGTGTAAATATATACCATCCCCTTTGATACATTGAAAAGCCCTCTCCACTACACCAGAACGTGGGTAAGATGCTGGAAGTCAGAGTCGCTGTTTGGCTATTCTCCCCCTGTCAGATTACCACGAGCAATGCCATCTCAGTTCAAAAACTCTTGTAGTTCTGCCATGGTGAAGTCAAATGGACTTTTGTCATCTTTTCGGCATAAGATGCTCTGTTTCTAGAGGGAAAAATTGCAGAAGGTGGTTGAAAGTGTCATCACATTGGGAGAGGACCCTTCATAGCCACTTGGTATTGAAGATTTCCCCAAGAAACAAGTATGTTACCCAGAGGAGGTTTACAGGGTCGAGGACCCATGTACCCCTCTAACACTATGGGATGGGATGCAAACAGATAGGGACCATATCATCCTTATCTGCATTCCAGACTCTGCTGTGTATTTACTCCTTGTCACCGACAGATAGTCCTGGATACACCTGCATCTCTGCAGTGGATTTTCCATCCAGCACGTGTGCTTCCTTGAACAGGGAACAACCTCTGTGAGAGTTGATTTCCAATCTGTGGAACAGGGACACGGCTGCTTGCCACCCTCAGAGAGAGGATGTGGGAGTATAGGAAGACCACGGATGGGCTTGATGGCCCCTGAGACCCCACAAACCCTAGATGGCTGAAACCCTCTCTTTTGGCTTCTATGATGCTGTCTAGGTCCACTCAACATTGATGGAGACTTCCAATTCTGCTCTGTCCTAGAAAGAGAGTCTAATCTATTGATCATGAACTCTCGCTGGAATGGAGGACTGTCTTCACTGTAATGTCAGGAAACTTGAGACTTCCGTGTTTAAGAAAGTTCCTAAAATACAGTAAGCAGTAAGATTTTTTTTCAAACCCAACTTGCCTGACACCAACGTCCACACTTTGCCTAGTCACTGTAATGGCCCCTGACAGCCATCTCTGGAGCATCTGAGCTAGCAGCACTGAGTTGCAGCAAGAAGCTGTAGGCTGGCCTCCTGGAATCCGCCCACACCCACCTGCCAGGCATCTCCCCCCACCCCTTGCTAGCCTGTCTGATGAGGTCCCCACTCCATCTGGTGAGATCTGGGAACCTCTGGTCCTGTTACCAAATCATTCTCCTGGCTCCTGTATCTTGATGTCTCCTGGGAGGGAGGACCTGGGTAATAACCATGCTAATGACAAAGCGCTAACTGAAGACCCGGTAACCTCTTGGTTTCCTCCCTTCCCATGGCCGTGGTAATGAAGCTGGGCAGGCACTGGGGGAGTAACAGGATCCAGCGCGGGGTTAGTTAAGAGGTGGTTTGTGGTCAGGCACCCAGCAGATGGGTTCAAATTACCTGGCTTTAATTTCCAATAATTGGTGGGCTGGATTACTCTTCAGCTCAAGGGAACTGGGTCTGTATGGCTCTGGCCATCAGCCCTGCAGGAGAGGAGACCTGCCCCCACAGAAGATGCTGCAGGCAGAAGTGGGGAGCACAAGGGACACCCCTGTGATTCAGGAAGCCTGGCAGGCCAAAGTCCTCAGCCACCATGGAAGGTTTCTCATAATAGGCTAGGGGCCTCTTGCAGAATTTACAAAGACTTTTCCCAGAAGATGGGAAAGAGTGGCAATCATGAAAGGATAGATTTGGTCATTATCATTCTATCTTGTTTTTTTTTTTTTTTTTTGCATTTTAGTTCAACTATCAAAGTGTTTAAGTATATGCACATATTTCCATATTCTTGCTTAAGCTAGCAAGCAGACTCCTTGTTGCGGCTCTACTCACAGTCTTAATAATTGCTAGATTTTCGTGGGAACCTTCTAGGCACCAGGCTGTGTTTTCCACGCATGAGCTTATGTAATGTTCAAATGACCTACATGGGTCATGGACTCTTATAGCCATCGGTTCAGAGTTGTGAATGTTGGTGGCAAGAGGGGTGACTGGGTCTTTGATGTTTCTGTGGCTCCTCATGGAGATCTGGACTCTGCTTCTACCCTGTACACATTTGACCACCTCCAGTGCCCATCTCACTGGCTCTGCCAAGCACAGTCTCTTTACCTCCTCTCTTGGCCAGGCTAAGAGCTCCACCCTGGCATCTCCACCCCTGGCATCTTCCCCTAGTCTGCCCAGCATGCAACAAACCATTCACTTGTTCATACACTTATTTATTTTTGCAGAAGTGTGTTCTGAAGCCTGTTCTTCTCCTGTGCCTGGCATAAACCTGGTGGATCCTAGATGCTTGATGACCACTTGTTGGGTGATTCAATAAACAAGAACGTCATGATTAATAAGACAGGGCACCTCTGTCGAAAGTTTGTGCACAACCTGGTGAGGAAAATGGAAGAATACACAAATCTACACACACCAGGACGGTCCATTTCACAAAGACAATGGTAAGAGGAATTACCATAATGAGGATAAATGAAGTTACGTGTGCAAAAAAGTGAAGTGCCTTACACTGCACTGTGTGTGTGTGTGTGCATAAACTCTCAGTGACCAGGTCAGTTTGGCTTCCCCAGGAGACCACTGTTTCCAGGGCTGGACAGAGTGTGCATGTGTTGGATGTGTGTTCTCATCTTTAATCTTCTGCATTCCTAGGGCTCCTGGTCCATACCTGGTTGTATCCTTGGTGCCCGGCCAACGATGGATGCTTAAAGAAAAACAAGGGCCGAGATCAAGAGATGAGGCAGTTGAAATGTCACCCCAAAGCTTCCTGAGGGCTTTAGAAAGACGGTATGAGTTATTTTGCTTTCTGCATTTGTTCTAAGAAGTGCTCTCTGACAGATCATCTGGGAACATGACCAAGAGAAAATATAGCTGTCTTGTTCCTACCTGCTGTGAGCTGTGATCCTCAGCTCTCCCAGAAACTTTCCAGGGATGAAGAGGCACTGGCTGGGAAGGAGGTTTGGCTGGAAGCCGCAAGTTGCCACTGTCTGCAGAATGGGGGTGCTCTTAGCCTGGTGGGACCATTAAAGAACAATCTGACATACTCTAGGAAATGCTCTTGATCAGTCATCGGGTCCATGGGATGGGCCCTCAAACTCAATGACCCTCAGTTTCCACATCTGCAAAATGGGACCAGTGAGGCAACCAAAGGAGCGGGGGGGGGGGAGGTTGTTGTAACTCCCAGTGAGAGAATGACCCCTAAGTACTTCAGAGACTGCCAAGTGCGACGGAGGTGCTGTCTCATTTGTTCACTTATAATGCATGCATTTCTAATGTCTTCCTTTACAGCAAAGGTGAACCTTGCCCCTCTGGTGCATTATGTAATTGTCACGGGCCAACTGAACACTTCTCACATCAAGGCTGTCTACGTTACTTAGTGGCCACTGAGGGAGCTCAGGCCCCCAGACAGTTAAACCACGCTGGGGCCACCTGGTACTTGAAGCACCTCAAGGGCCTTCATAAAACTGCTGGGCGACCACAGAACTAACCACCAGTTCCTGCGGAGCCGAGCCGAGCAATACCACTTGTTACCGCGGGAGAAAGGGATGATGCAGCACTTTGGGGTTCCTGGCCTCTGGTGGGTGGTAGGCCCGGGGGCAGCTGGCCTGGTTATCAGCTTCTTATAGAATCCTGCCTGAAAAGTCCCACCTGGCTGAGAACTCTGGCTCTCTGCCCCTCTCTGCCTGGGCCTGGGCTATTCCCTCAGGGGCTGTAGGCCTTGAATCCTTAATGTTGTAAGAAGTCTCAGTGACTTTGGGTTTAAAAGTTATGGGCTTTACAGACAATGGCCGCCTTCACAGGGCAGAGGGGAGCTGAGAGGAGCCATGTGCCAGGCAGTGCAGCCCCTACTGAGGTGTCTTAGCAATATCTTGACCACTGTAGGGCTTGGACATTTGGGGACAGAGCCCTGGAATATACTGGCACCACGTGTTTCCTCCCTAAATCTCAGGTCACCTCACTCTGACCTACACACACACACACACACACACACACACACACACACAGTCCCTCAACCATCCTGTTCACTTCTTTTTGATAAACCAGAGAGTTCACATTGCTTAGTGAATCAGAACAGGGCCTTGGGAGCCAGATCCTGGGCTGGAATCCCAGTGTCACCATATGCTGGCCATGTGGTTCAGGCAGCCCATCCGACCTCCCTGACTGTCCATGCTGTTTCAGTAGGTCTGGAGGTGGGGTCTGGGAATCTGCGTTAAAACCAACCAACCATCCTGGGGGGGATGTTGACACCAGTCCAAGAACCACACTGAGAACCCCTATAATGGGGAGTCCATGGGTGAAGATCAGAGGATTAGTGGCCCCTGGAAGTGGTTTAAAAAGAAAAAAAAAAACTAAAGAAAAAAGAAAGATATTATCACCTGTGTGCATTTCAAAATGAATGTCATAGAATCCTGGTGGGATCTCTGACTCCAAAATCAACTTAGAACCAGAACATGGAAGTAGAAAGACAGAGGGTCCGGTTGTGCCTCCAAGGTATGGGGCCTGTACTCCTAGAACAGTGCACAGCCCTGGGGGGTGAAGGTGGAAAAGGAAGCTGTTGGGGAGACAAGGCGTTCTGTCTAAGCATGTAGAGACTCAGGCATGTGTGTTGGGGAGACAAGGGGTTCTGTCTAAGCATGTAGAGACTCAGGCATGTGTGTTGGGGAGACAAGGGGTTCTGTCTAAGCATGTAGAGACTCAGGCATGTGTGTTGGGGAGACAAGGCGTTCTGTCTAAGCATGTAGAGACTCAGGCATGTGTGTTGACAGCCAGGCATCTACGTGGCGACATCCCAGGAAAAGTAGGAAATGCCAAGCAGGTCTGGCAAAGGACTGGACTGTAGGAGCTCCCGCTGCAGAAACCAGTGACTTCAGAGGCTCAGACAGTAGTTCAGGGAGTTAGAGGAGCAGGGGGAAATGGGCAAGTCCAGATAATGAATATCAAAAGGGACTGGGCCTTACAGCAGAAGTAGGACCTGAGGTGTTCCTGGAATAACGGCAGCAAGTTTATTCTCAAACATAGCTTATGTAGGTAGACGAAAGAAGATTCCAGGAACTACAGAACGCACACCAGTTCCAAACCACTCCCCCCCGCCGCCCCATTTCCCAGGTCCATGCTGACGCTCAAGCTGAAGGAAACAGGCCCAGACCCTTGCCGAGTCCCCTCTGTGTTAACACCCACCCAGGAAGCTTTGCTTGTCTTCACTGGAAGACACATTCACTTAAGAGCTTTTGTGTTGTGACATGCCAACCTACAAGTCAAAGGCTAACCCCAAGAGCTTTCTGGAAGGCCCATCTTCCAGGGTGGAAAGCTCATGGTGGCCGCATCTTGGACAATTGTTTAGGAGGCAGAAGCAAAGAGGGATGGATGGCCAGCAAAGGCAAACTTGGTTGAAGTGCAGATGCACCAGACACACCCCGCCGTCAGACTTCAGCCGGAAGCTTCCAAGAGATGAAAGAGTGCTGGGCTGCTCTGTGGGGCTCAACAGCCCTGGGCTTGCTGCCCAAGGGAGTGGAGACTGAGGGAGGAGGAGAGACAGAGGGGAAAACAGCAGAAAGAAACAGGTCATTCCAATCCCATGTAAGTTTATCGAGCACCGACTATGTGCTCTGCCTAACCCAGGGCATAAAGGAAGAGGGCCTAAGGACCAGAGCCTAGCTCAAGGTGGTCGTGGCCTCATGACCCTTTATTCAGGTGTAAGACCCCAGAGCAATGAGGACTGTTCTGGGCCACTCCCCACCCTGAGGGACGCCACCCCTGAGTCATTCTCTGACTTCATTCTCATGACATTCTTCCGTGTTCGAGTTCTCTCCATTCATATGCTCTCTACAGCACGCCGAGGAGATAGAAGGAGTAAGCACTGAGAACAGGTTTTTGAAACTGAAACTCCTCAGGTGGGAGGTGGGCTTCACACTCACAGCTTCCAGCACCACCCATAAGCACATTAGGAGCCCACTTCTATTTCCCTCATAAGCATCTGAAGAATTAAAAAAAAAAAAAAAATCAACGTTGACAGTTTCTTCTTTTCATCTAAACACAGAAGCCTCCAACCACTCCTTGAAAAGGAGTGAGCTTTGTGATATGAATTCACAGCCCGTATTTGAAACTTTGGGGCCACAAGCACTTTGGCATGGAGAATGTTTAGGATTTAGAATGGTGAGATGTTGGATGCTTGGTCTCATTTAATGTGCCCATTGGGGCCTGGGGCAGCACCCTGCAATCAAGCACATTAATATTTCTGCAGGAAAATGTATGGGTATGAGCACGAAGTGGGATAAATAAAGGCTATAAATAGCCTCGTGTCAGTTCAGGTCAACTTTTGCTGCCAAATGAGTTCAGAACAGGTCAGTTGTTGCAGCCAAATAAGTTACAAAATTTAGGTTTTGCAGCGTGTTTGGCCTTTTAGAATTATAGATAAGCAAGTGTGGACATGTGACAACAAACAGCGTTGACTGGGTATCTGTCATGCTCCAGCTGCCATGCTGAGCATGTGCCCAGGCACCGCCTCACAAGATAGGCATTGTTACTACCACCATGCTCTAACAGGGAAACTGAGGCTTAGAGAGGATCATAAGGGTAAAAACTAGCATGGTGAGTTCTAGTCTTCCTCCCAAATTCCAGAGCTTGCCTTCTGAACCAAGACATCAAACCACACTCCTATGACTGTTGACTTGGAGCTGGAGACATGGTTTGAGAAGCAAAGTGGTTCACGGGGACCCAGAAAGCAGCTTACTCCTTCCATTCAATAAAAGAGGGTAATGTTAACAGAAGGAAAAAGAGAAAAGGAGTAAAATGTAGAGGCACAGCTTTCTCCCCTAGAGGGTCAAGAAATCAGGAGTCCCAGGTCCAATTCAACTGGACTTTATACGTCCTAGGATCATGTAGGCTCCTCCTTACCTTTCCCCTTCCCAGTGTGAGAGCTCCTGACTGCTCTGTCTCCAGATTGGCTCCTTCCAACATTCTTCACACCACTGTTAGATTTCTATTCCTAAATAATATCTCCAAACATGGTGTTTCTCTGCTGAAAATACTCAAGGGTTCCTGCTCTCTATCAAAGTTCAACTGCTTCACATTGACCTCTGGGGGTGCCCGTGCAAGGCATGCCTCCACAGGTCAACCAAAGCATGTGATGTCATTGGATAGGCCCCCATTTTCCCACACCAACTTCTATTGTGACTTCTGTTTCTTCACTTTCAATGGCACACTCCTGAATTTTAAGCAAAATCTGCCTGGATTTTAAGACCCAGCTCAAATGTCACTTTTCCAAAGCAGACTCGCTTATGGCACACAAGATGGATGGAAGCCTGTGTATCCTCAAGTCACATGCTCTTGCCTTTACTTCTTTTCCAGCAGTTTTAAATGCCTCTTTAGTGAGTCCATTCCTTTAGTCCCACTTTGTGTAAGATGGCAAATTGGGCTCCACTTTATTAATGAAATTATTACTGCCTATTGTATTATCTGGCATATTGGTATAATGTCACATTGAAGGAGTGGAACTCAATATGATGCACTACAAAGCAACATTCAGCTCTAGAATGTTTGGGTTGTAAATTCAGTTCCCTGTTTTCATGGGCTCCTGACCTAGGAGGTTTTCACATAATAGCCCTCATATTAGGATATTGCTTTTCAAATATTTTCCCTAGTCCATGATAATAAGAAACCCAATTTGAAAGGATTCCTTGTAAGTTAACTATTTATCTTCTCGTTCTTATGTATATCTGTAGATAATACATTACCCCTTTCGGTTGTGCTCTAAAAACCTCAACATTTACAAATAAAAAAGAAGATAAACAATTTACCTCTTTTAGCTCTATGTCACTCTGAATACCACCTCTCCTCTCTGTCAATTTTCTCAGAGCAACTGTGCATATGCCAGGATCGGCAATGGCTCTGTAGACGTTCTTAGCCTTTAGTTACTAGCTTAGGAGATACCCAGGATGCTCACAAACATGGCACTGGGGTACCTGGGACATCTTGAGGTGAGTGGATTCCTTGTTGTCTGTATTCACTCATGCGTGGGTCAGTCAGGTATGGTAGGTTTACAAGTAGACTTCGATGGCCCTGTCATTGGATTCTGTCTCATAGATAAAGGATTTCCTAGCGATTTGATCTTTCATTGAAGGAGTTGAAGAGTTGCACTCCTTCAGTTAAAAAATGGCCTTTCATGAAGCAAAGCTCAGACTTTCTGTGATTCTTCATGTCAGCAAGAGGCTTCAAAACTGGATTTAATCATGGAAAGAGACTTCCCTTTTCCTCTTGTCTGTTGGGTCTTCAGGCATTTCTGCCAGCTTCACAGTCCAGGGGAATTTATACAACAGGAAGTCTTTCTAGCACAGAGGGCTTTCCTAGGTATTCCCAATGAGTCCTACAAACATATCTTCCTCCAATGGTTTCTTAACATCTTGTGTTGCCTTTTGCTTTTGGTTTAGTTCTGATTAGGAAGTCACCCTAACCCTCAATGTGTCCTGAGTGGCCAAAGGACAGACATAGACTTTTAGCCTATTTGGAACTTCAGAAGGTTTTGGCAGCCTTGAATAGCCACATTGGCATTGCCAGGATGGCCTTAGGAGCCATGTCTGCCTGTTCTACTGTCTGCAGCCTGTCCCCAGGTCCTCAGTCCCTGCTCGCATAATATTAACAGTGAATAACACTAAGGGATGGGAGCCTTCATGTATTTGAATTTTGGGTTTCTTTTGTTGGTTGGTTGCCTTGTTCCAGGAACTTTGGACATTGACTAGAACTTTGATAATGTATATGAATCATTTTTATTGAAAAAGTTATTCTTCTAAAATAAAATATCCTTTCTGGATCGGTTTCTAATCCATCTCTCTATTCACCATGTGTCAAATTCAATTCAACAATAGCCACAACATTTTGTTGCTGTTCTTGTACCTGTATTAGAGCTCTGCTTTGGGCCAGATGCCATGTCTCACACTGCCCTACAGAGGTGACCAAGCCCTGGTGATTCCTGAGCTCAAGAATCTCCTAGTCCAACAGAAGAGACTGATAGTCTCACTACGACTGACTTAGAGCCTCTCTTTTTCTTCAGTTCTTTGAGACATTGGGAGGAGCCTCCGGACCGATTTCACATGCCATCCTTGAGAGTAGTGTGGGCAGCTCTAACATGCCTTTCCTTGCGGAGTTTGGGCCACCAGGAGTGGGAGTTCTTCTGCCTGTCACTAAGCAGAGATGACATGAGTGGGTACAACTGACATGTTTCTTCCTTTTGGAAGTGTGGGTGCCTGCAACATTTTCTTTTCTTCCTCCCTTCCAGAAGTGCAGTCGGGAAAATGCCAATGAGGAGTGGGTGGTTCCAACCACAGCCATCCAACCGGCCACCCTGAGTTCTCTAAATCTCAAACATCTATGGTGGTGTGGGGTTGGGAAGATCAGACAATATGCTGCTTGCTCCCTTGCCCATGTTGGAAGATGCTCAGAACATTGCCAGAAGAGGCTACTGATATTATACTGATCTTTATGCTAACAGAATGCCGATACTGACTCTAAGACTAATAGTAGCACAGACTAAGAATACAGCCCTCTGTTCCTGTGCTTGAATGTTTCAGCACTGACTTCACTGTCTTCCGTTTCCTCTTGGAAAGCTTCCCAGCTTCCTCTTCCCAGTGTTGTTGGTGCCCTTTCTACTTCCTATCGTGACCCCGTAGCATCCCAAACTTACCCTTCTATTGAATGCTCTAAGCATGTGGGTATGTGTTTAATGTCTGTGTCCACCACTACTAGCCTGTAAGCTTTGTTAGGAGTAGGAGGGAGTCTTGTTCACCATTGTCTTTCCAGAGCCTAGTGCAGTTCTCAGCTCAGAGTAGGTGTTTAATATGTTATTTATATAGTTGAAACAGGATTCAGTATTTTATCTGATGACCACAAAGACCTTTTAAGTTAGGCAAAATGGGCCTTATTACCCAAGTATACAGATGAGGAAACAGGTTCTGGGCTGGTGACTGAGATCAAGCCAAAGTTCTAGAACATATGCGTTATAATTATCAATATTTTCCAAAAAAAAAATTATGTGCAATCTTGGGGAAGAGAATTGTTTGGAAGTCATTGTCCATAGAATGAAAACTGGGTGGTCATTAAGGATCAGTTTAAATAATCATTTTAGGAAAATAAGCCATTGTTTACTAAGGTGGTTTGGAGAATATAGGTCATCAACAAGAAGGGATGGCAGTCCCTCAATTTCCCTTCTGCATGTTTTTGAGGGAAATGTGATGTGCTAGTTCACTGTGTAGTTCTCAGGAACAAATACAGTGTCAAGGTTATAACATTTTGGGAGCTAGTCTCTGCATCAGATGATGGGATTTATCTCCATGACATCTCCATTTTGAGAGCCTGTCTCTGTCACAGTGGTGGAGGTTTATTTCTATGACATCTTCCTTTTTGGGGCCCCTTCGCTGTAGCTCTGGTAAATCGCTGGAAATTGGCTAAAAGCTCAGCAGCAAATGTTTTAGATAAGATGCTTTCTAAGACTTCTGCTTTTCCAATATTATTTCCCTGGCAGAAATGGTTCAAAAGCTCCAGTCTAAGCCCCCCGGCCATGATGTCCTCTACTTTCCAGACTGCTAGATCTCTGAAAATTCTCTTTCAAAAGGCTCATCTTGATAGGGTGCCAGGCTCTGTCCTTATAAATTTATGGACTAGAATGTGGGCAAAGTGCATTAGATTTGTCTTCGGAATTATCCTGGCAATCAATTTGTCAGGGAAAAAAAGTTGTCCCTCAGAAAGAGAAGAATGTTGGGGTGTGTATGTTGTGCTAATGTCGGGGTGTGTATGTTGTGCTAATGTCGATGCATATTGGTGTCAAATAACTATTTAGATCCACTCACTTGCTACCTTCAGATGCAGCACCTCTGAGGTGATGGAGGGGAGACCTACGACCCTGGAAGTTTCCCTTTTGTAATGCAAATTCTCTTCAACAAAACTCACTTTTCCTAACCATCCATGCCTTCTAGTCAACTTCCCACATGTAGAGATTTAAAACAGTATGTCCCAATCCCACGGTTTCTTGGCCCTAAGTTAACATAGGTGACCCCATCCTCACAAAGTATTTGGTGCCAGGGTGAAAGATCTGTTCTGATCAATTGTAGAAGAAACCATTTTTAACTTTTAAAATGTAGAAGATTCTAGGTTGGGGTCCTATTTTTAGAAATTTATTTCATAACGTATAATACCAAAAAAAAAAATCATAATTTTTTTTTTTTTTTACCAATACATCTTAAATGTATAAAACTGACCCTTTCATCTCTGAGGGGGAAAATGGGAGCTCAACTGGAGGGCGTCAGACTGGGTTAGCGTGCCACTCCTGGGAACTCTCAGGTATCATTTACCTGACTCATGTTTCCTTTGGAATCCAGACTCACCACACTGCATGAAGCATTCCCCCATTTGCCCATGTCTTACTCTCCAGAGAGCTCTCTGGGGCATGCCTTCCCAGCCCCATCTCATCCATCCTTTCATTGTTGGAATTTGGTAGTTGGCTTTTAATTTCTATTTAAGGGAAAAGATTCTTCTCTCTCTTACACCTGGGTCGTTTGGCTGTCTTAAGAACAGCTTATTTGATGAAGAACACAATTCACTAGGCTTAACAACCTAGACAGCTAGTTGAATAGTGCTATAGGAATGGGATGGTGTGGGAACCACTAACAGAGGGTCATGGGAGATGGAAACCTCTCTATGAATGAGCTTTATAATTCATTGACCACACATCTTCTAGTAAGCTTTGCCCTCCACCTGTGATTACCTATGATTATTGCAAGGGCTTCAGCAAAGGCCCATCCAGGGATCCAGGGACGCATGGCAGAACTATGGTAGGTCTCCAGGGAACCAGGCCATTTATTCCTTGTATGCATAGTACTTCATTCACACATTCAATCCCTCATGCATAACTCAAATATTTGAGCATCTACTATGTACCAGAAGGTACTGTTTGGGCACTGAATATTCAGAGATAGATAAACTATTTTTGCTTCAAAATAAACTTGTGGGGCAGTCAAGCATGCATATAATTAACTAGAATGAAAAGCACAGTGACGTCTAGTCCTATGTTCCCCTTTTCATTCCATACGGGTCTTGGACTCTAACGCCCTCAGTCCTCAATGATATCAAATACCAATGGAGATTTTGTTTTTGTCCTAGCTTCCAACAGGAGGACAAAAGCAGTGGGTAGAAGAATACCAGACCAGGACACATGAGAGCAACGAGGAGTGCTTGTTCTACTTCCGCCCAAGACACACATGTCCACAAACGAGCCAAGTTGCGACTCTGAGTTTCATTTTCTCAGCTGTGAAATGGGGCTACTGGTAATTGCTCCTGTCACTGAGTCAAACAAGTTTTTTTTTTTTTTTTTAATGTGAAAGAGCTTTGAAAATTCTCTAATGGAACACAAATATGGGGCAATGGTATTAAACAACTCTGTGCAGCCAGCCACCTGGAGCCTGAAGCGACCTGGAGGCATGGAGTGAGGAGACAAGAAGGCAATGGGTATTGAATCTTTCATCCAATCTCTTAAAAGACATAAAAGTCACTCTGGGAAATGCACAAAACCTAGGACATTTTTCCAAAAATGTAAGGGAGTTCACAGACTGCCCGGTTGCCCAGTGAAAGAACACTGGAGAACTCTTGAGCCCCTGTTGGGGGCTGTCCATCTAAAGCAGTGTCTGGGAATTCAGAAGGCTGGCCAACTCAACTCAAAGAAGAAACTCAACTCAAAGACGAAACCCTCCAACCAGCCTAGAAATAAGCAAGCACATGTACGATGCACCCCTTCTCCATCCGGCACTGCTGAATATGGCCGTGCATATTTACATCTTATCGTTTCTTCTAGTGAAACAAAAGAGCACCATCTGCCCAACCACATTACACTTCCAGGAAACTGAAATGAGAGCGGATGTTGTCTTTCACTGCTTGTTTTCATTTTTGTCTTCTTCCTTTTATGAGTGACGGTATTTTTGTTAAGACACCCTTAAAAGAAAATATATATACTTGGAGCTATTTTTCCCCCAGATTACTCCAAAGCCTGGGTCTTCTTAAGTGCAAGATGCCTGTCTCACAGGAGAAGTGGCAAATATTCCTGTGGCTATTTACCAAAAGAGGTTTTAAGCTGCCTAGTAGATGTTCCCTCACACCCTTCCATGGTAGGTGCCATGACTTATTCCTCTTCTATCCCCAAATTGTCAGCTTGCAGTAATTATGGGTTGAGGTTCTAAAACCAGGAGCAGGTCCAGAAGTACAGTGAGTGAGAGGTCACAAGAAATGGTTCAACAGATCAAAGGTGCCAGGGTGTGGCCAAGAAGGGGTCTTCTCGTGAAGAGACTTATTGACACAGATTCTTGTGACTGAGCTTCCAAGACAAGGGGTTCCTAACAAGACAAATGACCCCCCAAGGTCAGGAGGACTCCAGAATTCTGCACCCTTTGAAAGCACAGTCCTACCTGAAAGAACAAGAGACTAATTTATGAACCACAGGCTCAGGAATCAGACAGATAGGCAGGATTGTTAGATGTCATCAAGGAATTATTTAAGAAAGACAGGAGCCATGAAGCATGGATAGAACTTTGTCAGTGCCCTCTGTGTATTTGTCTACACTATGCCTTGGTCAATGCAGTCCTTGGTAAGTGAGCATTTAAATGAGAGCCTACTGGCTTGTGTTCAAGGGTCAGTAAGGAGAGGAAAGACTGTGTGCACGGAGAGTCTTTCCATACAGGTGGTGGCCACAGTACTGAATCTCCTGGGATGCAGGCCAAGGAGGATATTCAAGGAATAGGACAACCTATTTTGAAGAGCGACCCTAGAGCAGAATGAGGGAAGGATCCTGGGAGTTCGGCTGGGAACACACCATAGCTCCACTGAGCCTTCAGACAAGGAGACCAAGTTTAAACTCCAGAGTGTGGCCAGAGCGAAGTTGGATGTCCAAATTGGGGGGGCCAGGAGGGTGGACAAAGAATCAGAGATTGCTCATTCCCCCCGCCCCCGTAGGGTCAGGAGGCAGTGAGACTCTCTACCCATAACAGGGAAGGAGTGTGTGCCTGGCTGGTCCAGCTGCAGAGAAGATATTTTTCCGATGAAAAATGAAGACGCTGGAGATCTAGGTACCCTTTCCCAGCAGTGTAGCCTGGCAGAAGTCCCTAATTCTCCTGAGACTCCCTTTCCTCTTTTCCGTGCCCACTCGCCACTCCTGAAGCAGCCCTAAGGCTACGGTGTGACACGGTCATTTGTACGAAGCTGCTTTGTGAGCAGTGAGGTGCTGCTCTCCTGAAGGACCTGGCATCTTGCAACCAGCAAAGAGCTGCTCCCACTCACTGTCCACACTGCCATACACACAGGCTTGGGATACGTGTGGTCTGGGGTCGGGAAAGGACGAGGAGTGAGCTGACACTCGTGAGTAGCTAAGTGTTAAATGTTGGCTTCATCTGCCACATTTCCACATACCTTACCTCATTTATTTTGTGTTGTTTTAAGGATCTTCCTACGTCATGAAAAGGGGTCACTACTCTCTTCCTTTCGGAGGTGTAGTTACACTGATGAGGAGCATGGGTCCTAACTGGTGGAAGCA
Source organism: Zalophus californianus (assembly GCF_009762305.2). Classification (NCBI taxonomy): domain Eukaryota; kingdom Metazoa; phylum Chordata; class Mammalia; order Carnivora; family Otariidae; genus Zalophus; species Zalophus californianus. Next base: position 6,706,798 of record NC_045600.1, read on the forward strand.
GGATGTGACTGGAGATTTTCCTGACTGCTGCCTCCCCACCTTCATAGGCTGGGCAGTGTTACTGAGCTATACTCAAGAAGTGGACACCAATTCCAAACTCTATCCAGGCCCCCAACCCTTACAGACTCATAACCTACAGTACCCATAAAACTGAAGTCAGAAGCAGTGTCCCCTCCCTGCTTCCCCTCACCCAGAGCACCCTTAACTTGTTAACCTTGAATTCATGAAGGCCCCACCTCCTTGGTCAAGATCAATGGGAAAGGTGACCCATAACTGGTCCATCGGGGAGACCAGACTCTCCAGCCTCTTGTAAAAGATGCAGAGATCTAGAATGTGTGGCCCCTGTGTCATGTGGAGCAGGAGAAGAATGACAAGCATAACACAAGAAAGAATTTGCCTCTAGAGCTGTCCACCCCTCTCTAAGACTGCCCCCAAAGTTGGCAAGCTGTCTGGAGACATTCGAACAAGCCTAGGGAACATTTTCTCTCGCATTTCAAGAGAAAATCTCTTGCTGGGGTGAAAATGTAGATTTAAGAACCTATAATACATATAACGTTAATAAATGTGATCCTAACATACTTTACGTAATAATTCCTCTTAAGTGTATAAGACTGAGCACTTCAACAGGTGCTCTCACATCTTTGCACATGGTGTTAGAGCTTCTGGGCCTTGCTTAAGGTCAGTCATCTGGTATCTCCATCTTCCCAACATGAACACCGATGTTCCCTCACTCACCCAGGCTGCTCCTCAGTGGGATGGACTATGGGGGAGGCATATGCAAACTGCACCCCAACACTAGGCCCTAAGGTCAAGGGTAGTAATGCACGCCATTTCTCCAGCACTCGGCATAATGGTTGAGGTTACAGCCCCCAAATAAAAGTTTGTTGGGAATTTTCAGAACTGTAGACTGAAACCCATGTATTCACACACTAACCAGTGCTCCTCAATCCGCATCACTAGGCAGGGCTGTTCTGCCTATCATCGGAGAAGTTGCTCAGAAGTTCACTCCTGACACAAATTTAAGATTCCCTGTTTCCTTCCATCCATATGTTTTGCCTCCCTTCCTCCTTCTATCAATAAATATAAGCCCTTGAACTAAGCACCAGACCTACGATATGGATGGGAAGAACATGGTTCCCTGTCATTATGACTACAGGGGTAAGAATCAACATAAACAAACAACAAAGCAAGGAGCGATGAGTTCTATGATGGTGATGATCAGGGCTATAGGAATCCACTGATCCTAAGTGCGAAGGAAATAATGTCAGAGAGAAGACCAAACCTTACAATTAGCAAATTCAGTCTTCTGAGAAATTCCTCAACATTGCACTTTCAAGATTGGTGACAATTTCCAAGAAGGGTCAACAGTGGCTTGGGCCCTTAGGAAACACTGCTAAAATTTAAAAGTAATCTGGGGACGAGGTCTTGCTCTTGAAATCATTTTTCCTTTTAAGCAACCATTTATACCTCCCCGCCTATGAGGCTACTTTTATCGACAGCTGAAACTTCCCACTGCCAGGTGCCGGTGCCCACTGATGAAGAAGATGGATTCCCTGCTTTCACGGTGCTTGAGGACTAGTACAAAGAACTTCCAGACTGCTGTGTTGGACTTCCCAACATTATTATGGACAAAAGCAGACTTTTTCACTGGTGTGACACTGTTTCCATCCTAAAAAATAGAAACAAAATAAAAGAAAGAAGGAAAGAAAGAAACCCTTTAAAATATTCAGTAAGTTATTTTGTTTTATTGGTTGAAAAACCAGAGCAAAAGGCTGAAAACCCAAGAAGAGACAAGCTTGGTTTCATAGACTCTTTTATTCTCCCTTTGCTCACTGAACACGTATAGGTTAAAAAAGAAAAAGAAAAAAAAAGAAAAGAAAAAATCAGGGTCTAGATGTCAGTAGCCAGTCTCCTTCTGGAAGAAAAGGGGTCAGGGGAGTTAATCTGTTATCTAGTGTTTGTGTAGCAGTGAGTAACAACTGCTTTGGTTTGCTATGATTCGACTTCAAGGCATGTTAACAAATATATATATATATATATTTTCGAAGGAAGAGAACACTTTTTGTGGTAAGGGAGATATAAAAGAAAGGTGCATGCTAATGCAGAATGACAACTGATCTTTGAATCCTTTCAAATAATAACGACGGTGACGCTCGGTGCACGTTTTTCGCTGTACTCAGACCTTTCTGAGAGCACCTCGGTGTCTTAGTGCATTCATCCTCACGACACACCCAGGACTCCCATAGCATTTCCTCTGCAGTGACTTGTGGGTAGGTGTTCCCCCCAAGAATTCTGGGATCCTTAGCTGGACAGGAAATTTTGGAACTTCTAAGGAGGGTATTCCAGTGAGAGCTTTAGGTCTTCCTCGTTATTTTCATCAAAGTTGGGTGCAAATCCATCTGAGGTGGCGGAGGGGAGGAACAGTGGCAGGAAACAGGTCTGGTTTTGTGACCACACCTGGCTTTAAGCTTCACTCACCTTCCTATGAAATGGGTGGGGAAAGTCACAGACACGCACAACATGCTCTAATATGTTGTGAGTTTGTAGGAGACCGTCCTAAAAGAAATCTTCCCAGGAGCTGGACAGCATCCTTTCCTGAAGACGGGTGGGACCCCTGCTCTTTGTCACAGACCACAGTGTTTTATTGTGAGGGTAGATCTTTTGAAAGTATTTTTTTCCTTTTAATTCCAGGACAGTTAACATACAGTGTTGTATTAGTTTCAGGTGCACAATATAGTGATTGAACATTTTCACACAACACCCAGTGCTCCGCATGACAAGGGCCCTCCTTAATTCCCACATCCTGTTTCACCTGTCCTCACACTCACCTCCCCCTCCTCTTGTAACCTCAAAAAATTAAAAGTAGAACGACCCTGCAATTCAGTATGGGCACAACTGCGTACTTACCCCCCCAAAACAAACAAACAAACACAGGGATACATGCACCCCTATGTGTTTAGCAGCATTATCTACAAGAGCCAGATTATGGAAGCAGTCCCAGCGCCCATTGATAAATGAATGGATAAAGAAGATGTGGTATATATGCAATGGAATATTACTCAGCCATAAAAAAGAATGAAAGCTTGCCATTTGCAACACGGATGGAGCTAGACAGCATCACACTCAGCACGATCAGCCAGTCAGGGAAAGACAGATTCCGTATTATCTGACTCCTATGTGGAATTTAAGAAACAAAACAAATGAGTAAAGGAAATATTTTGAATGAACTTTTTCTTGGCCATGCTTCCCAGGCCAGGTTAGAGAGGCAGAAAGGAGGCATTGTTGTGAGAATTTATTAAGTATCCACATGTATCAGAGCTGGTTGTTCAGTCTTTTTTTCCAGGAGAGATTGTTGAACATTATTTCATGGTCCCTGCTCCATCCCTTGGCCCCACATGTCCCGCACACAGAGCTCCTTTTCAAAGAGCTCATGTCTACATAAACTGCTGCTCTGTTTAAGCACCAGGATATATAAGGGAGCCAACATTGTTTGAAAAATTAACCCTTAGTACAAGAAATGAACTTGATAACCAAGCTCTCTGCTACAAGGTTATGACTGATGAAACCTCCACCTTGTCTTACTGGGTTACTTTGTTACTCACCATAAAACTCCATTAACTGGAGGCATGTGTTTTTTTTTTTTTTTTTTTGTCACGCCAAGACAGGATTTCACCAGTTGGAGACTGGTTCTTTATTTTGTGAGCTGGTTTTTCTGTGGGATTCTGTGTTACCCTCTCATAAGATCTCTGTGTTGTTTTTCCCTGAAATCATAAGGTGCGTTTACATATAAGAGCACAAGATTCTGCATGAGACTTCTGATGAATAGTTCAAATTTTGTGTATGAAATGGTCCTAACTTGAAGCCATCATTTTTATTCTGAGGAAATGTGTCCACCAAGGCTACTGGCCTTTCTGGATCTAGCTGGAACCCAGGAGCACTCTAGAACTCTCTTTTCTCTCCCTTCCAGAGAGCTTCAGGAAGTGGTTCATATTAAATATGTTCATACAGCTATTGAATACAAAGCACCCTGTGCAACCACATTAGATAGAAAATCAGAAATGCCCAGGAGGAAATCTCCAAGCACGTGACAATATGGCAAATGCCAGGGACAAGTCAGAACAAATTTCAAAACCTGCTCAATCCTTCTGAAGTCGTTCCGAAACCTCAGTCTGGTTCTCTCTTTCTCTCTCTTTCTCTCTGTCAAACACATACACACACACACACACACACATACACACACACTCTCCTTGTGCTGCTGGAAGAGTGTGTGTGTGTACACACACTTACATGCACAACACATATTCACACACATACATACATAAACACACACACAATTACACACTTTTCCAGCAGCACAGGGTTCCGGGAACTTTAAGGATTAAAAATGAAATGACATTTCCCTCATTAGAAGGGAAGTCCCCTAGCTTATGTAATAAAGGGGGAAAAAAGCCCTTAAACTACATTAAGAGTTTTTTTGTCTTTCCTTTTTTTTTTTACTAACCTGATTTAAATTAAAGGAAATAATTAAACTTGTGCTCTGCTCTTTGATTGTATGAGGCAAACCAAGGTTGACTGTGAACTGTTGTGAAAGATGCTCTTTCTCAGCAGAGTCCGCGGGGGGGTAGGGTGGGATGCAATCAGCTCCTGAGGTTAGGTGAAGCTTTGGACTGTATTTCTCCAACCGCCACCTGTCAGGGTTGGAGTGCCAACACGCGGCCAGAACCCCCTAGTTACCTAGCAGAGCAAAGCTTCTGCAGCAAAACTGCCAAGGTTCAAATCCTGACCTTGAGAATCCTTGGGTGTGTCTCTGTGCCTCAGTGTTCTCATCTGTAAATAAGAACCACTCCCAGGTCATGGAGATTAAGTGAGGTGACACATAGGAATTACAATGAAGAAAGTGCCCGGTACACGGTTGACATTCCATGTATGTGTGCTATTGCCATTCTCCGGTTTTCATTTGCCTGGGAAAATCATAACAAAAGGTAAATTACCTGATTTGATTAAAATATGTCTCCTGCTCAAAGTGGCACTTCCTCCAGGCAGGCACCCCAGACTATCTCAGAGAAAAGGAATCTGCTCAGCCCTCTTTTGCCCTGCTCAGGGCCAGCTACACTCCCATGTGTCAAGCACATGGGTAAGTAAAGGCAAAGCCCTGCCTGGGTGTGATGCATTGTAGACTAAAATCCCATGCAGGCAAACCGGCATGATTCTTCAGCCTGTCCAACTGTGCCCTTGTGTTCATAACTGATTTCCCGCTGGTGGTAAAGTTCGCACAGGAACAATCTATGACTGAAGCTGGGTGCGACATTCATCTTTTTGACCTGGGACCTTCTGAGGCTCTTGCTAATAGATGGTCACTTAACCTGCCATGGGCATCAGACATTACAAATAACCAGCCCGGGCCCAGAGCTTTCTTTCAGTTAGAGTACAAAGAAAGAGAAAAAAGAAAAAATAAATAAATTGTCACCTGCCATGAATATCATCATAAGAAATGCTGGTGGGGTGCAGGGGTGGGAATCCTCAAATAACAGCCCCAAAAAGAAATTCCAGTTCTAGTATGGACATGATTTAAATTTTCATGAACAAATCAGCTGGTTCGCACAAAGGCAGTGGCGATGAACGAAAGTAATAAACCACGGGGGGTGGTGGGGAACTGTGACCTGACGGGTCCCCCAGAGGACCCCTCTGACCAGGCTTCAGTGTGTGCTCCATGTCGCGGAGATCACCTCCTGCACTGGGCTAATTATCTTTTAAAATTCATATCTGGAGCCATGGGCTGCCTCATGGGATTAAGCACAGTACGCTTTGCAAATTGAAAATAAGATAGCTGTTAGGAATATATACTTGCCTCTATGATTACCGTGGCAAACAAAGGCAAAACATTAATTTACATCTATTATAATAGAGAAACAAAGCTGGAGATATTCTTCCCTCGCATCTCAAGCAAGAGATGAGTTTGCAAAGGTGAAGTTCCCAGAAGATGAGAGGGTGATGGGCTGCAGAGGTGGGGGCGGAGGGGCAGCACTGAGCCCACCTGCCCTGTGGAAACCATCCCCCTGCTCACCTGATGGACCAGGAGACTAGTTTGGAAAGGAGAGAGACAGGGCCATTTCTCCCCAGCAGGATAGGAACAGAAAGAATGTGGTCTTTCCTAAATCCACCCTTGACTGTCTAACAAGATGGTGGCCACTGGATTTGTTTTTTTAATCAGAAGCTTGGCAGGATCATGTTACAACGCCTAAAATAACAGTTTGTTTACAAAATGGAGACTCATCCTTAAGCCCTATTGAGCAGAGAAGACAGAGGGTCAGAGAGGCTAATATATCTAGCCTTTTTGCTTACCATGTGCTTACCATGTGCAAGTCACTACCCACTGGGGTGGGTCCTATTATTATTTTCTACATTTCACTAACGAAGAAATAGGCTTGCATGAGGTTAAGGCATTTGCCCAAAGTCACACAGTCGGAACCAGGCACCTAGAGGTACCTCAGCCACTTTAGCCCAGAAGCAGGCTTTCTGGGGCCCCTGTGCCATGTTCATGCCCACTTCCCTGAAAGACCTTTTCCAGTTTCTCAGGCTGGATGCTCCATGTCAAGGTCACGCCCCCTTGTCTCAGAGTCTTTCCAGCCAACAGGGAGAATCTATCCCTCCCACATCTGGGTCTGCCATTTCACCCTTCACCAGACCCCCTTATGGCACGTGGCACAGTGTTGGCCAATCTCACTACCAACCGAGCTGGGAGTCCCTAGAAGGCAAAGATCACCTCTTTCTATCAGAGGTTCCAAGCCTGCTGTTGGTCGAGATTCTGGTGTGAGTGCAGCTCCCCCTCTACCCTCTGTTATCAGAGTATTACTCCCTTAGCCCATTATCCAGACCCCTTGCCATATCAGCAGCACACACACACCATGCTGTGTCCTACCAGTGCTGGATGCTGGCTCTCCAAGCATGACCTGTTGATCTGATGATGCTGAGTTCATTCTTACTGAGATCACTTCCTTGACATACTCTCAGTGGTGACTAGGGTAGGTGGAGGGAGAGAGGGGAGATGTCAAGATATTTATGGGATTTTGGAGTCTGGTGTCAGGCAGATCTTACAGTGTACTGCCTTGATTAGGACTGGAGAAGGAAAGGGTCCAGATGTAGTTTAGAATTGGTGGATACAGCATAATGAGGATCTTGGAGTCTTGTGGAGTAAGCTGTGGCTGGATGCTTTCTTTAAAGAGTAGAATCATTTGATGTTCTTTTATGTGGGTTTTCCAGAAAGTTCCTGGAATACATAATGAATATATTTATGACTTTTTTCTCTCTGGGCAGGGATCTCCTGGAAAAGTAGTCACGTTAAAGTAGTCAGTAGAACTGCATAGGACGGATGATTTTAGTTGTCACACAGCTAATCTCCTGTCACCACTTCATATTGGATCCCATAATGGCCTCCTAGCCACCCAGAGCACACTGAACTTAGGAAGAGCAGAGGTTGGATGCTAGTCCCAGCAATGTTATTATCACTGCAAGACGTTGATGAATCACTGGCCCTCTCTGACCCTCTGTTTTTTCCTCTGTCATTTGGGGTTTAGAAGCAAGACTTCATTTCATCCCACGACTCTATGACTAAATTTATTTGCCTAAGGTTGAGGCTTTGGGTAGTGGCATGACTTCCTAGCAGAGACAGGAAACAGGAGGAGGGGAGGGCATTAGAGAGAGCAGGGACCGGAGGGAGGTGAAGAAGCAGAAGGGGGCAGGTGTAGAAGGCTCTAGATCAGCAAGGTCGCTTTACTCAGGTCTGGGGTTTTGAGTGTTTTATCTAGTAGACGTAAATATAGCATTTACAAATTGGAAATAACTCTGTAAACTCAGATAAGATTGTCCCAGTAATATTGTAGCCAGAAACAGCTCACCATGGCTTCCTTTCAATTAACTATTTAAATCACAGCCCATACAAACCCTAATCCCTGCTGCCTTGTAATAATAAAGAAAGTTAGACCAGAGTGGGAGAATTTTGATTTATGCTGCTGAATATGGAAGATCCACAATCTTTCTCTTGGAGTCCATAGTCTAATGTAGCTCTTTGAAAGAACATTCCTTCAGCTGCTGGCAGAGATATCTACCCCACTCCTTCCTTCTGAGCTGAATAGTGATTCATTATAGATAACCCCTCCTGATTAATTTTGTTTTGACTTTAACTTTGACATTAAAAAAAAAAGCTGTAATCAGTATAGTTCTCCCCTCTAACATTCAATGTTCAGCTATTTTTAGCTGGCTTCGGTGTTTGATGCAGAAAAGGAAAAAAAATCCAAATTTAGAAAGAAATTAAATCGTTGATTGTCATCAAAAGTCCTGGCTGTCAGATTAAAAAGTCATCGTGTTAGACCCTTTGTGATGAATAATAAATCAGCGATTTCCTTGAAATTCTTATTTGAGTTCTTTCCTGTCAACTGGAACCATCAGAAGATGTGCTGGTTACTCAGGCACTAGAAGCCTTTAGAGAGGTATGGTTACTGATTTGCAGGGGGTCTGCTCTGTACAGCCTGGGGCCTGGGAAGGACTGGCCAGTTGTCTGCATGCTGGGTATGCATATAGAGTAGCATGGGCCAACAGGGCTGATGTGAATGAATCCTGATTGTTTGGTCGGAATAAGTTTTTGTTTGTTTGTTTGTGTTTGTTTCTTTGAGCCTCAGTTTTCAAGTCTGTAAAATGGTTAGAATAAGACATTCTACAGAGATGCCAGAGGATTAGGGATAATGTCCAACAATTGTGAGCACGCTGTGCTGCATACATGGGTGTCCAGGACGTGGAAGCAGCTACCATAATTATAACCATCACCGGTGCTAGTGTAGAGAGCTACAGTAACTCGGTATTACCCAACCCACAGGGAAGCTTCAGAAGTCTGACAATGACGTTCAAGCATGTTCTGTCTGGTTTGGATCAAAGTCAATGCCTGGATGGACTTCTCTTTCCATACATGATGCTGTCCAAGCTGCAGGTTTCGCTCACTTCGGTGATATGAGGCACAGCTGCGCTCTAAATAATTCTCAAACGTCATCGTCACAGCTCAAAGTCACAAAGAAAGAGTGAAATCAAGACCTTCGAGGAATGATTAAATGCTTGCAATTACACTACGTGTTAGCCTTGGCCACTGATTATTGGGCAGACGCTTTCTCATGAGTCTCTGCATGCCGTGTTCCCTCCCCGTCTCTGACGCAGACACACCCCCGTGATAATTTCTCTCTTCTCTGAGCCATGTGGAGAATATGGTGTCTGGACAAAACTTTAGGGTGGATCACTCACAGAATTGCATTGCTACAAGAAGTAGCAATGAATGCGAGGGAGGAAGAAAGGAATGAAGGAGGAGAAAAGTGGGCCGGGAGGTGGTGCAGTAAGTCTTTAGAGTATGAGGCATTTTATAAGCATACAGCTTTGTTTTGCAGTTTCTAAATCATAGAGAACAGGGCTCTCACGACTCCGCGCACAATAGCGCTGTGCACATAGCAGGTCCCTAATAAGTATCATCGATTAGGGTACTTTAAATTTCAGTTTGGGTAACAATAATAGTTTTTATAACTACAAGCAGCTTTTATTCTGTCTAACATATATGCAGGGTTATCTAATCTTTTCCTCAGGCATTTCCCAAAGATTCCCTAGTTAAAATTTCGTAAAGAACAGGTAGAGCTAACCCATGGACTCTGAGCCTGCCTTCTCCTCTGCCCTCCTCAGCCTGTGCCTCCTTCACCATCCCCGGATCTGAGTATCCCATGGTCCATAAACATCTACGGGGCGAGGGGAACGGAATTCACTAAAACAGTGGTGTTTGACCTCAAATGAGCCCAACCAGGAACCCTGGCATGGGACACAGAGCAACCATCTCAGCCCTCTGGCTCACAGAGGGTCTCAGAGGCTTGTCTTCACGAGACAAGTCCGAGAAGACAAGTGACCAGCCTAGAATCACTTACCCAATCAGGAGAAAGAGGGAGGATAGAAAACACATTTTTCAGAAGCCTTGCATAGGAGGGTTTTTTTTTTTTTATGAGATTGCTTTTTTTTTTTTTTTAATGAGATTGCTTCCTTTTGGGTATGAACTAGATCTCTCTAGAACATGATCGTTTTTGTCTCAATGTCCAGATATGGACGTTTCTTTATTTCTAGGGGCCTTCATGGTGTATGAATCTAGGCCAATTGGAATTGTGGGGAATGGAAGTCTGGATCTCATGAAAAGCTTGTAACAACCTCCAGACTCTTTCCCTTTTCCCAAGAGGGGAAGGTCATGCAAAGCAAGGTCCTCAGAGGATAGCCCAGAGGCCACGTTTCCAAAGACGGGCTGGAACCAGCCCCCGCGGCTCCTGCTTGCCTGGGGCCTTGAGCACATCTGTCTGTAGCATGGGAGACTGCCCTGCCTTTGGGATATAGGAGGTGTCTCCTCAATGTCTAAAAGTGAAGAAATGAATCTGACATTTGTGAGATTCATACGGTCCATGAATGGCTTCTTGGTGATGTGGCCCGCTGAGATTTTAACTTATTAACAATAGCAACTTTCTCCATTTTCAATATTAGATTTAGTGGTTTTGCTATAGATACAGGATGAACAAGGAATATTCGTATCTGTGCTCGGCACACTAATGTCCCTTTCATTAACCATCCTTGCACCACCTGAGTAATGTCCAAAACCTCAGTACCCTATATATATTTAGACAGATTTGTATCAACATTGCATTGTTACACTTGACTTCCCCCCTTTTTTTTAATTATGTAAAAAAAAAATCACATTAAGCCGAATCTAATTACTGCAATGTATATTAGAAGCAGGGCACCATCAAAATTTTATTTAAATTAATCAGGTTTTGATTTAAGATATTAAATTCAAATTAATCATGTAAAAATGGAAATGATCCTTGACGTGCTTCCAGCTGTGACTTCAGTCTGTTTTCTCGTGAGTCACTTTCGGGATGTCTTGGGGGGAACATTACAAAAATTCACGCCGGTGCTATTTCAATTAGAGTTATTTAGCAGGACAGATGTAAAGAATATGGTATAATTAAGAAGGAGCTGATGACATGGCTACAGATTTTCAGGATTAAAAGGGAAAAAAAATACATGAACTAAAGTGAAAATTGACTACTGGCCATGATGCCCAAGTTCAAGTGCAGGGAGGTTAAGCATTCATTAAAGACAGAAAGAAGATTTGTGGAAACACAGGACTTTTTCTCTGGAGCCATCTACAGACTCCTACTTTGGTTTCAACTTTGAAGTTTCATTAACAAGCTGGTACTAACTGATATTGCAATTCTTATCATTCCTGGAATTATCTTTCCCCATGGCAATCATAGCCATTGACTAATTTGATTCCGGGGCCGTTGGAGTTAAAATAGTACTTCAAGACCCACTTTAAATCAAATTGCATATACTGGTACATAGAATATTGCTTAGATAGATCCGTTTATTATTTATACTCATGCACATATATTAGGTATGATTATACCAAACCTTCTTAAGACAATGCTAATTTTTCATATTTGTAATATGTAGGACAGAGTTTGTGTGTTACATGGACTCATTTTTCATAATACTCAGATGAAGTGGGTAATAGTCCTTGATTCATGGATGAGATGGGTTCACAGAGGTTGTACGATTTTCCCAAAGCCTCGTATCTAACCGGCCACTGGGGACTAGAATCTGCCCATTCTCCCGGTCAGCCCACAGCTGCTGTCCACTCCGGCGGGGTGGCAGCCTCGCCTCTGGGAAAATTTGGTTTTCAAGGCCTCAGAGAGCCCCGAGTCAGAATATAATTGCAAAGGCCCATTTGGGGCACACTGGTCCACATGTAAATCCTGGTGGTGCTATTACTGTGCTGGGGCCCTCGTCTGTTTCCAGTGATTTGGCTGTACCCCAGAAAAGGACTGGGGTGGGGGGTTTCCTACCAGAGGATGTGACTCAGTCTGGGTTTCAGAGTCTCAAATAATCAATATTTCCATGTAAAGATAACCATGTGTATCCTTCCGTGCATCCACTCTGACAAACACTGCCGCTCCCAGGGATGTCCTCAGGCCCTTCTGTCCTGCTCTGACCTACGTGAAACCTCAGTCTGAGGCTGTAGCCTTCTGCCCCAGGACAAGCAGAACCTCTTTGCCACGCGCACCTTCACAGTACAGAGACCCTTGGCTCCTTCCACCCTACCTTCGGCTGGACCCGTGCTGCAGACTGAACTCAGGTGTCATTAGCTGTAGATGCAGAGCTGGAATGTGTCTGCAGGGAAGGAATGCAGGCTTGTCTCTCATAAATAAACTTATTTGAAAAAAGAATGAGAGGCTGTGTCTTTTTGGTTTTCGGGTTTTCAGACTAACATGAGGCTCAAAACCCAGGAGGTACCCAGTAAATATTTGTGCAATGAAGAAGACAGGGAGGGAGAGAAAGAATGAATTGATCAGCGAATGAATGTTTCCACTGCTGAGTTTATAAAGAAGGTTCATTGTGAATCAGGATGAAGAGGCAGGCAGGACGCTCTCCTCTGTCTCCAGCCCCACCTACCTGAAGTGACTATCCAGTCAGAGCAAGGATCCCACCGCATGGACCTCCATCCTAGGTGCATCTCACATGTGTGTCTAGATTGATTTCAGAGTTGTAGGAAGCAGGTGATTCACTGACGGGTCTTGCCTCCCACTCTTGTGATATAAATATATGCAATTACTCTTTCAAAATCACGTTTTACTCTTAAAAAAAAGAAAAAGAATCAGGTGGGAGGTTAAAATAACTTTTTTTTCTTGTTGGAAAATGGTCTTTATCAGTTAAACGCTGTTGTTGATTTCTCAGAAATCCAATCAATCCAAGACCAGGTATGTTTCAAAGATGATGATGACAATACTACACTTTCTTCTGGTCCGCTCTGGCTTTTACTTCTTACTTTAACTGTACACTAGTACCAGACAACACAGCTAATGGAAAGGAACGGGCCCCAGACAAGGTGCCTGACCTCCCTGAGCCTCAGTTTCCCTCATTGTGAGTGACTGATTATTTTTGGTGTCAGATTTCAGCCTTTCCGCAGGCTCTCTGCCTTCTCCTAGGAGAAGGAGCCTGAATTTTCGTGATCATCACTTGCTCCTTGGGACATTTGCTGAGTCCCTACAAGCTCGTAATAGATAAGGTACTACTGGGTGTCTGGGACTTGGAACATCATTCTAAAATCTCCAGCTCTGGAAAGGCACCATGGAGAACTATTTGTGCTTCCTGGGCTTGAGTTAGAATCTGGCTTTGTAACTTAGTTTCTGTGATATTGGGCAAATCTTTAAAATTTTCTGATCCAAGATTTCCTCACATGCAAATTGAGGTTAGTGCCCTCTGTGTAGAAAAAAGTTTGCAAAGATTCAGTGAGAAGATACTTGGCTTCTCTGACCCTATATTCTATCATTGCCTGTCTTGCCCACTCCTTGATAGTCCTTAAATATTCCAGGCAGGCTTCTGCCTCAGGGCCATTATACTTTCTGTTCCGTCTACCTCGGATGCCCTTCCCTCAGTTAGCCACATGCTTTTCTTTGTCACTTGGCTCAGATGACCTCAGTCCTTTGTCAGAGAGTCCCTGATCATTCTCTCCTGCCACCAGCATTTTCTATCCCAGTATCCACTTTTATTTTTCTTCATAGTACTTACTCTCTGAAATACCAGGTTTTACTTCCTTATTTCTCTATTCGCTTCCCCTCCGCCCACCATGAGAGCAAGGACTTTCTCCTTACTTCGCTACTGTATCCCCAAGATGTGAGATAAAAAAGTGCCTAGCGAGTAGTAGGTGCTCAGTAAATATCTGGTGAATGAATACCTCTGTGTGAAATAAAGTAGACAATTCACCCAGAAAATGCAAGCCATCTTGCATTCTATGAATCTTCTTTTTGGAGAGAAGCAGAAGAGAATGGGCCCTTCGCCATCAAGTCCACTGAGCCTGTGCTTGGAGAGCAGCTAAGTGCCATGGGGTGTGCATGTTTGAAGAGACGGCACCCCGAGAGACAAGGAGATGCCCAGAGAGAGAGAGCAAGGGGATGGAATCATGGGGCAGAGAGAGTCACAGAGAGGGAGATAGAGCTAGGGAGACCCCAAGCAAGAGAAAAACCAGAGCGACGGAGCAGAGATGAAGAGGGAGCAGAGGAAGGGAGGGGAAATCACACGTGGGAGCAGCAGGAGACTGAGCTGGGAGGGCTCTCCCTCTCACCATCCCTCGTCCATCCATCCAGAGCCTGTCTTGCACCTGAGTGCAGGGAGAGCTTTGCATCATCACCCTTGGTGCTTGGGGAGCCAAACTCTGTCCTATTTACTCAGCTCTCCTGGTCAGGTCTGAGCTCCTCTGTGAGCACAGCATCCTTGAGTGCTCCCCCAGAGGCTGGGAGTCCTGGCAGTATCAGGCTAGGGACAAGCTAATTAATATTGGAAAGGTCTTAGTGGCTTCTGCTAATTGCCATGGCCTCTGAAGGTCTTAGTGTGCTGTCACCTCTCCCCAGCCCGAGCTCCCAGGGGCCATATCCTCCTCCAAGCGGAGGTCAGTGAACACCAAAGTGAAAGGTTCACCACATCTTTGCATCAGGTCTGGAAGTCATGACAAAGAGCAGGCAAGAATAGGGACTTCCCTCTGGTGCCCAAATAGACCTTGAGCATGGAATCCCTACACGCATAAGCCCATATCAACCTCACAGCTGTCCTGCAAGGGAGGTGCTTCTTCGAACTCCTCTTGAAACTGGGGAAACCGAGGCTCCCACGAGCAACACGTTCAGAGGATGCCACAGGCAGCTGCAAAAACCAGAATCGGGGTTGAGGTTGATCTGATCTCAAATGCCCACACCTGCCACTACCCAACACTGTCCTCAGGACAGAACTCTGAAGCGGGATGCTGCATTTGATCTACAGGCCCAACCATCCCTTTACTGAAACTCATGAGGCCAGATGTATTTCAGAAATCAGAATTTGGTATATTTTAGGAAGTTAATATGTCTCATATATATTCATATTAACTATATATGTTAACATATTAACATATATATTTGTATACCATGTAACGTACCCCTTAGGATTCCGGGGCAGCACCTCGTGATAGAACACATTAATGTTTCTGCAGCAAAATGTATGACTAGTCACACTACCTGGGAAAAAGAAAGACTATAAGCAGCCTTATATTCATTCTGTCAGGTCAGGTCAGGTTTTTGCCACCTGATAAATAATGAAAATGATTTCTGGTTTATAAGGCTTTTTTGGAATTGTGACTATAACATTATGGGCTGGTACAGTCTAGGAGGCAGGAGAAAGTATTTCTTTTTTTTTCCCTACATGACAGATGGCACGCATGGCAACCTGAAGACCATACACAGTTTCAGTCTATCAACGAAATGTCATTTGGAAGTAGAACACACGTGCAGAGCAGAGAAGTTTCTCTAACAGAGCAGTGGAAGTCAGGCTGCCATCAGCCTGGCCGGGTTCGGGTGATACTCTCGTGGGCACATCACCCAACCTTAAGGTGCATGGGGATTCACCTTGACCTCCTCCCAGAGACACAGCTTGGACCCAACAAGGGTCCAAGCACAGGGTCTGAGGCTCAGTAAATGTTCTGCACATGGTGCCTCTGACTGTCATAACCTGGAAGAGCCTAGGGACACTCAAACCAAATCTCTATTAAATGAGTAGCTGCCTGTACCCTGGGCATTCAGTGAATGGTCATCCATTTCTCCAAGCCTTTCTCCAATCAGGGTCTTGGCAACACGGTGCATTTAATTTGGAGCGGTTTGCAGATGTGCATGGCTGTCTATCATCAAGACTTATGTACCACCCTTGTTACAAACATGGAGGGTGGAGTGAGGCAGAGATCACAAGGACATGGTGCTTTTTCTGAGTCTTTAATTCAGAGCATCCTCTCCAAATTCCGGAAGAATCTGTTACCCGACGCAAGGCAGCTTACAAGAAAGGAGTAAGCGCCTCCCCATATTTAGACCAGCGATCTTACCGCAGGTCTGCGCTCGCGTGGGAGACAGGCTATTTTGTCAAAGCCCCAAGAAAACTTCTTCCTCCTCTCTGATACAGTTGCTACTTCCTTTACAGTGTGAAGAGCAGAGGTGTGGCTCCCATCCCCCCCGGCCATGTGGCCAAGGTGAAGAGCAAAGAAATAGGCTGGGTTTTCGCAGAGGAATACCAAGGCTGTGATTACGTAACCAGGCGCGCTGCACACCGGTTCCTGCTCGCAGGCGGGTGGGAACGAAGGCCATCCCAGAGCATCGAAGCAGGGCTCTGCCTTCTGTGAGTCTGAGTCCAGCTGCTGGAAGCCAAACTTCCTGCAGAGTGAGAACCCAGTAGCCCTTTCTGAGATGGGGTGAGTGTGGAGTCTCCCTGTAGAATCCCTGCTCAGAAAGGATTTGCTGTCTTAGTTTGCTCATCTGTAAAGTGGGCTACATCACAGAGCCTTGACGATGTCAGGAACTCAGGCATGGAAGGAATCTAACTTATAACAATGGGACTAATGAACGGACAGTTCCTGAGTGCTCACGATGTTACAACCCTTTCCCACGGTGGCATCGATTACTTTTACCTTCTTGTACCAACAGGGAGACTGAGACACGGCATCTTGAAGAAGTGGTTTGCCCAAGATCATAGGAGTAGCAAGTGGTGGAAGTAAGGCCAAGTCTCAGGGCTGTCTGACTCTACACTCACATTAATTCCCTTCACTGGTGAGTTTTAAAAACTAAAGCAACGACAAATAAGCCAATCACTGATACCTAGTAAGAGCATCAAGAAAATAGCTATTCTTCAGATCGAAATGTTCAGCTTTGCAAAGAGTGGTATAGGTAAATATTAGATGTTCATATTTATTTAAAGCAGGCATAGTTTCCAGCCCAAGGTAGACAATCAAGAAATAATTGTCGGCTTGGTGTGCATCCGGATCGAAACCTTTCTGGTGGGCAGTGGAGGCCTGAAGTGCAAAAACAGACATGCCCTGAACCAAGACAGGCAGCATAGCCCCACAGCATCTCCGATTCTCCATCCGGTGTATCCCTGGGGCCTGGAGGGGAGAAGGCTGACCTCCGAGACCTTGCAGAATGGGCACCTGTGTCTTTAACAGAGTCGCTGGCTCCTGCCTTTCCAGGGCTGCCCCCTCAGGCCCAGGCAGCCTGTTTTGCACAGCCTCTGAAGCCAGGCTGGTTGCTGCCCTGGGAGTCTCTTGGCCACAGGTGAGGTTCCATGGCCCCAGCAATGCCCAGGGGGCCAATCAGGCTGGGCCTGCATGAGGTAAGACAGAGAGTCGCCCCGTGTGCCCTGGGCTCTCTTGGAAATCTCAACAGATCAATGTCACCGTGGCTTTTAATTACCCCTCCTAGGCCTCATCATTATTTCATGGCCTCTAATACGCCCAGCGGGCAGCCCTGGGCCCAGAGATAAACAGCCACACAGCATGACCCGGCCTCCGTAGTGGTGCCCACCCTGGCCTCCAGCCCTGGGGACGGTGGCCTGACAAGGTCCTGGCCCTGCTTAGTGCTGATCCCGTTGACACTTAGAGTATCTTGGATTAGGCCTGCTTTCTGATGCACTGGTCACTGAGGGCCTACTGTGTGCCAGGCGTTGGACTCGAGCCTAGAGGTAGGGCGGTGGGTCCCCCAGGGCTGCTCCAGATGCCTTGCCTGCATGGGTGCCTTGAGCCACCACCAACTGTCCCTCCATGCTCACAGCCATTCTCCTAGAGCAGCGTTCTCAGCCTGGGATGATTTTGCCCCTAAGGGACATTTGACAATGCCTAGAGACTCTTCCATTGCCACAACTGGGGGAGTGAAGCTACGGGCATCTATCTAGTGGGTGGAGGCTGGGGATGCTGCTAAAATCCTACAGTGTGCAGGACAGCCCCACAGCAGAGAACGATCGAGCCCTGACGGTCAGCAGAGCCCAGGACAGGAATACTGGCCTGGAGGTAACAGATGAGCCCCTAACCCCAGGGCCACTGAAGTCTACTTGTGCCACCAGTGACCTCCTAGGCCACTCCTGCCTCAGATTTATTCTTCATTGAGAGAAACCCCTCATGGCTCGCCTACTCCACACCTGTCACTGCCCCACCAGAGCTTACCTCCTGCTTGGCCTAGCCCCTTCCCGTGAACGCCCACCCTGGTTTGCTTCACCAGCTGACACCTGTTCATCTTAGAGTCCCCGCACGTCTTTAAGCCTGCCAGCATGCACACCTAGCTCAGCGATCAGCTCTCTGCTCCAAGCACCCCCAGCGCCCCCTCCCCCCCGCTCCCACCTCCACCTCCACGCCGCCAAACCAACAGCTCATGTGTTTAATCCCATGCGTGGTTATGACCATGGTTGACATTCTGGGACTTGGGAATGGTTTTCATCTTTAAATCAATAGGGTGTCAACACTGTGAGAGGGTCTCTCTGTCTCCTGAAGGTGCTGGTGTGCTTCTTGGCATAAGCAAGGACCCCGTGGCACTGGGGACACAGGTACATTCAGCAGCCGGCCCGCTCCATCCCCCTGGGCCCACAGAGCCATGTGTCCAGATCCATGGTTGGGATCAGTAGTTGCTCAAGAAATACCCGTTGTGTGGATGTGTGGACAAGCCCGTCCTGTGGTCTGTGGTGGGAAAGAAGAATTCAGACTGGTGGGTGTGGGGGTGTCTCCTAGAAGGTGGGGACACTGGCTTCTCATTCTTCATCCCTGGCTCCTGCCACAAGCTGGCTTCATGGACACTCGCTGAGCTCTGCCACCACGTGCTGCCAAGCGTTGCCCTCAAAGATCACATTCTCATCTCAGGAGGTCGACCAGAAACCCTGACGCCCAGAACTCTCACTGAAAGGCTTAACCAAAATGATCCCGGAAAACTTACCTAAGGAACACAATTCTTATTTTTCTCTAAAAGAGAAGGAAAGGGGCTATAAGTGATTGGCCCAAGTTCTCCAGCTAAGAAGCGACAGAATCAGGGATCTCTGATAATGTGGGAAAACTCATCCAAACCTGCCCCTCAGCCACCAGCCCCTCTGTTTGCATGGAAGCCAATTCAGTGTGTTTTAATAACGCACCATTCTGCTCAGGGCCAGGCCAGGGCCAGGACACCAAGGAACCAGGCCTGGACCCTGCCTGATGTCACGTGTGTCAGCTCCCCAGTCGTCGAGGGCTGGCCTGAGCCCCCGACAGGCCATGGCCCAGGAGGGAGCCAGGATGGCCCTGCCTGGGGTGCCCCTATGCAGTCATCTCCCCAGGTGTCTCCCAAAGGTGAGAGGCTGGAAGTCCTGCAGAACAGCCCAAGGGCCTCCATCATCCACAACTTCTTGTGTAATTTTGTTATGGTGTGAATTAACGGGTGGATACTTGGACATCTCACTTTAGTGCCTGGACCTCGAGCACGTGGACCTCAGAGTGTGTCCCCCTGTTCTCTACATTCCATCTGCTGCACAAAGTCCAGAGTCTTCCATGGGGACTTTATATCACCTGGCCCACCCCTCAAGGCCCCTCGCAGGCCCCTGCACCTTGGTGGGGGGACCCACAGATCCGTCATTTGGGGTGAATCATTTATTCCATTGAGCTCCATGATCTTACATCAGCGAGATGGGGAAAATAAAGGAGGCACCCCTGGATGCTGCTGGGAGGGGACCAGGCCTGGCACCCGAGAGGCACGGCGCGCAGTGCCAGGACCACGGCCGGCTCAGAATCTGTGGAGCACAGCGGCTCTTCCTGCTTCCACACATTTGCACCCACGTTTCCTGCTGGCTACGGTTTGTCCAGCACGGAAGGCAGAGGTGGCCGGGAAGAATGTCTCAGGGCTTCTCTGTCCCAATCCAGAGTTCCAGTGGGCTCGAAGCACAGTAGGAGAGATTCGAGCCAAATTCCAGGCAGGTTTTCCTCCTGGGGGCTGCTGCTTGGGATCAACCTTGCAGCCCCCCGACCACACAACAAACCCTGCTGACCGTGGCAGACAGTTCCAGAAGCGTTGTGTTAGACCTTTTCCAAGTGTCCTAATTACCAGCTTATCTTCTCATGTAATCCCCAAGTCAGAGGGAATCTCTCCCCTGTGGGATTTCTCTCGCGAATTTTAAGACTGGGGCTGTCTCTGAACATGATCATCACTGAGTTGTTATTCCTTCTGGTTTCCGAATGGAAGCTGAAGCCCTGACATTTTTATCTGGTCAGTAAGATAATTAGTTAGTCAGCTGATCCTTGATTAGTCAGATTTTGAAATAGGGGGAAAAATAATTTGTACATATTTAGGAAAGATTTTGTATATAAACAGCTGGCTACAAAATCAACTTTAAAATATTTGGGTTTACTTAAGGCTAATATTATTTCAGGAAGATATCTGGAAAATTTGAAAAAAAAAAAGTAGGAGTTTAGATGTTAACCAAGTGTATTTTTATTAAGTTTTCCTCCTTCCTCCTTCCTTCCTTCCTTCCCTCCTTCCTTCCTTCCGTCCTTCCTTCCTTCCTTCCTTCCTTCCTTCCGTCCTTCCCTCCTTCCTTCCTTCCTTCCTTCCTTCCTTCCTTCCGTCCTTCCTTCCTTCCTTCCTTCCTTCCTTCCTTCCTTCCGTCCTTCCTTCCTTCCTTCCTTCTTCCTTCCTTCCTTCCTTCCGTCCTTCCTTCCTTCCTTCCCTCCTTCCTTCCTTCCTTCTTCCTTCCTTCCTTCCTTCCTTCCGTCCTTCCTTCCTTCCGTCCTTCCTTCCTTCCTTCCTTCCTTCCTTCCGTCCTTCCTTCCTTCCTTCCTTCCTTCCTTCCTTCCTTCCGTCCTTCCTTCCTTCCTTCCTTCCGTCCTTCCTTCCTTCCTTCCTTCCTTCTTCCTTCCTTCCTTCCTTCCTTCCTTCCTTCCTTCCTTCCTTCCTTCCCTCCCTCCTTCCTTCCTTCCTTCCTTCCTTCCTTCCTTCCTTCCTTCTTCCTTCCTTCCTTCCTTCCTTCCGTCCTTCCTTCCTTCCTTCCGTCCTTCCTTCCTTCCTTCCTTCCGTCCTTCCCTCCCTCCCTCCCTCCCTCTTTCCTTCCCTCCATCCCACCTTCCTGTATTCTATGTCAGAACTTTGTATGACAGGGGAGAAAGGATTCATATTTGTTGAGGGTTTACACAAGGGTTTCTGCCAGGAACTTTATGTGTTATCAAATGTTATCCTCATAATAGTGCTCTGAGAGAAGTATTACTTTCCCCACTTTTGCACAGATTTTCTGATTTGCCCAGGTTCACGGAACTTGCAAGTTACAGAGCTCGGTTTTGACCCAGAATAGTCTGACCTCAAAACTAATGCTCTTTCCTCCAGAGATACACTCATGAGGTATCCAAAATAAATGAGGAGCCCGAAGGTGATCTGCTCGCTCAGTGTTCAACTGTGCTAATGGAACATTTTGAACTTTAACCTCAATTTTGAAGTTTGGATTATGGAGGATACTTCTGGAAGTTTTCCCAGAATGGGAGTGGCAGACATGGTGTGTCATTTGAAGCTGGAAAACCAAACCCTTAGATATTTCTTATGGCTCCTCAAAAAAATAGATTCGTCCTTATGCTACAAAGGGTAGAGACTGAATTCTGAGAGTCTCTGGCTGAACTCTGGGGGTCTCTGGCTGAGCTCTGGGGGTCTCTGACTGAACTCTGGGGGTCTCTGACTGAGCTCTGGGGGTCTCTGGCTGAACTCTGAGAGTCTCTGACTGAACTCTGGGGGTCTCTGACTGAACTCTGGGGGTCTCTGACTGAACTCTGAGAGTCTCTGGCTGAACTGTGGGGGTCTCTGGCTGAGCTCTGGGGGTCTCTGACTGAGCTCTGGGGTCTCTGGCTGAACTCTGCGGGTCTCTGACTGAGCTCTGGGGTCTCTGGCTGAACTCTGGGGGTCTCTGACTGAACTCTGAGGGTCTCTGGCTGAACTCTGGGGGTCTCTGACTGAACTCTGGGAGTCTCTGACTGAGCTCTGGGGTCTCTGGCTGAGCTCTGGGGTCTCTGACTGAGCTCTGGGGTCTCTGGCTGAACTCTGGGGGTCTCTGACTGAACTCTGGGGGTCTCTGACTGAGCTCTGGGGTCTCTGACTGAGCTCTGGGGTCTCTGACTGAACTCTGTGGGTCTCTGGCTGAAGTCTGGGGGTGTCTGGCTGAGCTCTGGGGGTCTCTGACTGAGCTCTGGGGCCTCTGACTGAGCTCTGGGGTCTCTGGCTGAGCTCTGGGTTCTCTGACTGAGCTCTGAGGTCTCTGACTGAAATCTGGGGGTCTCTGACTAAACTTGGCATCTAAGTGTCCCCTCCCCTGCCTGGAGCTAAGCACAGTGTGTGCTCCAGGGCATTTGCCTGAGACCCATGTAGGGCCTCTCTCCTCTCCTGTCTTCTCAAGGTCTCCCCTTCACGTTCTGTATGTTTTGATAACACCTTCATAGGAACCCCTCACACTTTCCCACCACCCCACAGTTTAGTAACGCTCACACCTTGTTCCCACATCTGAGCTTCTCCATGAGGCAGCAGGTCAGCCGCGATTTCCCCAGCTGATAAGCCGGCAAACAGCCTTCGAGACCCTGGGTCATTTCCTTCTCTCCTTTTATAACATTCGGACTTTCCCTCTTCCATTCACTCATGCGCATTTATTTATCTTTGTCTGATTTTGATTTTTTGTTTTTAATCTGGTAGAAGTGATGGGAACTAAAAAATACCTCTTGCCTGCAGACTGTAGGAAAATATGTCACCATCATGATCTCTCTCCCCCTCCCTCCATCTTGGAGAACTCTACTGCTTTACATCCCTCAAAGGAACACTTTCAGTTAGTCACGTCCTTTGCCGATAGAACTCCTGCCTCACAGTCTGGTCAGGTTTGTAGACACCCTAGAATGCTCCATCTAGGGGGAAGCTTTGGCAGAGCAAACCACAAGCCATGGTGTCAACTGGTTTAACATAGTGTCAACCCCCAAGTGTCTGGGGAGGTGTCTCCTGGGCAGCCCCCTGCACATCTGCTCACGGCAAAGGTCATGGGCAGGAGGTCAGCGAGGCTGAGTTTGAGGAGGGAGTCTGTTCGGGCTTGGGAACAGAAGGAAGACAGAGGCCTGGTGCAAGTCGCCACTGTCATGTGGCTAAGATTTCTCCCATGATAATAGAGCCAGGGGCACAAGGGGAACACAGCCACTGTGCCGTTATGCTAAACCTACATTTTCAAACATCAATCATCCTTAAAGTAACTCTTTGAGAGACTCCTGGATGCAGAAGCAAATACTTCAAAATATTAGGTTTATCAAGGGATTTTGTAGAGGAAACCCACCTGCAGGTCCTCCCCAGGGAGAAGCAGTAGAGCATATTGACCTTGACCCGTATTACCTGGGGCACCAACTGCCTGATCCTGGGTCTCCTCATGTTCACAGGAAGAAGCCCTTCTCCAACACAAGCAACATGAGGATCAAGACAGACGAGTCAGGCAGGAGCATCCATGGGGGCCCCTGACACAGGGCAAGTGCTCTGCAAGGAGGAATGGAGGAAAACACCATCAGCCAAGGCTGTTCTGTGGTGGTGTGCTGGGAGGCATGCACAGCCCTCCCTGTCTGGTGGGAAATTCTAGAAAATTTTGCATCCATAGAGGATGCAAAAGCCAAGGCTCATGTTTGTCTTCCTCCATAGGCTTTCTGAGTGGTGACCGGAAGGAGGCCATATGGGTTTGGTTTATAAATACTGAGTCCACCTCCCTGCCCACCCTTGAACCCCCCACTCCTTGTTCTCTGTTGACTGGGGAGAATACTCTGCGTTCTCTCATGGGTCGGCAACTAGCCTTGATACCTGCCACGTTTGCTTAGCAATGCTTGCTGTGGAAAATCACGGGGAAGCAAATTGCTTTTTCTCAGAAGGGAGTCAAGGACCTATTTGCAAACCCTGCTTCCTGGAAGCCAGCATTGGAGGGGCCTTTGTTGGAGGAAGACAGCCGGAGAGGCTGAAGTCCCTGGGGTGGGTGCGGAGAGCCAGTCCCACTGAGAGCCAGCTGCTGGGGCTGTCAGGCCGAGATGGGAGCGAGCTGGCCTTCAGGAACACGCAGTGAGCGTGTGTCCAAAGTACCCCATATAACAGGTTCCCACTCATTTGAAATAATTAGACTGACATCTGGGGGTGATTTATAACCATAGTTTATTTTATGCAACTGTAAAACTCCACAGTTCGGCAGGGTGATGAAGGCTGCCAAGGCCGAAATGTGAACATGACATTGTTAAGCTAAAGAAAATGCATCTGTAAATCACGTTGCACATCCTTATGGGGATTTCAGGTTAATGTTCTCAAGGTGACAACATTTTGGACTCCAAAACCAGTTTTATGAAATGGTCACAAGGAAAAAATAAATTTGCACAAACAAAACAAATTTTAAAATTTGGGAGGGGCAGGAAGAAAGGGGAACTTACTTGAGGGTCCCTGTCTCTGCATGTGTGAATTCCAATTGGGGAACGAAACCCAAAGGAGAACATTTTGGCAAGATGGAGTATAATAAGGGGTAGGGTTTGCTGAGCATTTACTAGATCCAAGTGCAATGCTGGGTACTTTTAAGAAGTATCTCAGTTAATTCTCACAACAACGCCATGAGCTAAGTTCCACATTGGTGAGACAGCCAGAGCACAGAGAACCGGTGTAACTACCCCAGGTTGCCAGGCTTTGCAGGGGAGGGAGGTGATATTCATTTGGGCACAGGCTGACCCCAGAGCCCTGGCACACCCCTCACTGTCTGGATTGAAAACACAGATGTAATGGAAGGGGTCTGTTCCATAGGACCCGAGAAACCAACATCCTGTCTTCTCCACCAGCTTCCCAACGGGGCCTCAGTGTCAGCATCTGTTGAATGGGGATGATGCTACCTATTATGTAGAGGCATCATTGGGATAATGTTAGTGCCAAGTCGTTTCTCAGGGTTTGCTACCTCCTCCCTTTTCCTTTTCCTTTCTCCTATAGAAAGTGAGCTGAATTAGACTCGACCTGAGTCTGCTCTCAGCAATCTAGGTGGTATTTTATATCTGAACGCTAGCTTCAAGCAGAGTCAGGAAGTGACCGAAAGCACAGGGTGATTAATTCCTTGGCTAGTGCCCAGTTAGGCAATGAATGATGTTTGGACCACTACATTGTGGCAGCCTAGGACAAGTGGCAAATGTTCACTTGCCAACACTTTTTAAACTACCTGGGAGGTTATTCATCCAGGGTCAGCCAAGGTCAGTTACAATGGTCCTGCCAACTGACCCCCATCTATGATCGGAAATTACCCTGAGTGGGCAGCGGAAAGGGACTGGGGTGTATCGGCTCATGGTGTATCAGCTGCTGGAAGCAATGTGTCCCTTAGCCCAGAGCTGGCTCAGCCCAGGAGAGCGAGTCCTGAGTTTTGTTCCCAGCCTCTATGAACCAGGCTGGGACATCCAACTTCTCCCAAGCCCATGATTTGGCCATAGATTGGCACATCCACTCTGCTGACACCATCGACAAACCACATTGTCATTCCTTTGGGAGGGCCCCTGGGATTTAGTAGAGCACTCAAAATAAAATTAACTCATAATTCATTACAAATAATACATATGCATTGCAAAAATAAATCAAACAATATAACATGGTTATGTAAGGAAAATTCTCTTTCGCATCAGGGGTGATCACTGTTAATAGCATTCATCCTTCCAGAAATAGACTATACATTCCCAAGAGTGTGTGTCTTTCCCTTTGTGTGATACACTGTCAGGCCCCTTACTTCTTTACGCATTTAGCAACCATTTGTGGACCGTTCCGCATCAGTGCATTTACAATGACTCCATTTTTGTCACAACTGTGTAGTTCTTTTTGGAGTGGATGGATCATGATAGTAGTTAGTGACTCCTGTTCAGCTGAACATTCGGGTTCTTGCAGATTTTTCCCAATATAACTGGTGCTTCAGTAAACATGCTTTTAGGTATTTTGCACAAAGGTATGAAAGTATTTATAGCATAAAGACCCAAGCTCTGCACACTTTTAATTTTGATTGCATATTGCTGCAATGCCCTTTAGAAAGTTTGGGTGCATTTAAGGTGTCATGCAGCAGGATCTATTCCGTGTACTCTTGCCAATACTTTTTAAACTTTATGGCATTCTCCATTCTGATAGGTGAATTGTCGATCTCATTGCTATTTTAATTTAAATTGCATTACTCGTTGGTGAGCGTTAGGATTTTACGTCCATAAGCAGTTTTCATTTCCCTTTATGTCAGTTGCCTGTCTGTACCCTTTGTACATTACACATATCCTCCCCTGTTTTGTAGTTGTTGTTATGGAAATATTAAAATCTTGCATTTTCAGGTTTATCGAACATGTCCTTTGTAGGCATTTTATGTCTCCCTTAGACATAAGGCCTTTCCCATGACAAGATAAGAAAACACACTTTCCCATATTTTATCCTGTGTTTCTCTTTTCCTTTTATTTGTCATAAGCTTTAAGTAATGGCTTTTATTTTTTGAAAGCAGTGCCCCACCCCCCAGATTGTGGTGCCCCGGGTCCGAGTGGGCCAAGAGAAATGAAGAAAGGCTCTTAACACTGCTCTTCAGAAGAAATCAGGATCCCTCCTTCCCAGTCCCAACAGGACCAACAGTAAGAAGGAAGATTCCTGGGGAGAGGGCTGGGGTCTGCAGCAGACTCAGGGTGCTCCAATCTGCCACCTTCTGCTGAGGCTTTCTTCTGGGGAGTGCTTGACTGCTTGCGTTTTAGAGGGTCTTTATTTGTTGGCTGGTTTATGGGAAACAGATTCCATCGATTGTAGGAATCGCTTGAGATAGAGTCTTAACAAAAATACCCCATGGGTAGCCAGGAGCCTGATGGGCCCTGGGATTAGCCCTGAGCATCCTGGGGTGACTCAAATGTCTGTGGACATTAAGGGAGGTGGGTCCTTGCAATGGGAAGAAGTAGGGCATGGAAACCACAGGGCTATGGGACTCAGTGTTTGCCTCTCAGCAAGCAACAAGGCCAGTCCAGGCAAACCAAGTCTGACCTTGGAAGTAGGTCTGAAAAATTCAGAGGAGGCACCTCTGGGCTTTGCCCTCGAGCTCACAGAGAACAGGAGGCTGTTGGGGTGAGTGGTGCCATGGAAACCAGCACCAACTTCCAGATTCACCTCCCACGGGCCCTGAATCCCAGACAATCCCCAGACCCTTTAGCCCTGCTTCCACCCTCACCCCGAACTCAGCTGCAGGCTTCTTTCTGTATGGAGACACTAATCCATCCTCCAGAGAACCAAAGGCTCTTTTACAATCAATGAGAAGGCAGTTGTCGTGGCAAAGAACAGGGCTTCCTTCCATTGTGGGAATGTGGGTAGACCTGTACCTTAGGGTCAGACTCTCTTTCAGGGTGGTTGCAAGGTTAGTGAGGGCTCAGTGTGTATAGAAAGTGCTCAGCAGCTGGTGTCTCTGTTCATTACTGGAGTGGATGGCATGCAAACAAGTGGTGTATAATGAAATTCAATGAGTGTCGTTACAGAGCGGTGAAGAAAGTTCTAGATGGTTTCTAATGCTTCTTGAGGGGTACATGGAGATTGCCCAGAAGGGTGCAGATTTTGAAGGATGAATGGGAGTTTGCCCTGTGAGAAAGACAGAGAGAGAGAATGAGAGAGAGAATTACAGGTGAGGGGACATCACAGGCAGAGAGGTAAGTTTTTGGGGGGACAAAGAATGCATGTGTGCCTGGCGGGACACGGCGGGAGGGAAGAGAAAACCCAAGCCTGGGGCAGCAAACCAGAGCCACAGGCCACTGCAGTTTCGGGTGGGACTGTTGACAGTATACAGGGACAGAGGGCACCAAAACAATAGCCTGCTCCCAGGCACCATGGCTCCTCCCAAGGTTCTGCTGTGCCAGAAAATTGTTTCAAAGCCCACCCTATCCCTGTCCCTTCCTGTGCTCTCAGCCCTCTGCAGAATAGAACCCTGCTTAAGAGCACAGACTCTAGCTGGAGCCAGCCCTGTCATTGTCACTGTCTGACTTTTGGCAAGATATTAAGCCCTCTTCCTGGTCCCCCATTGGCTCATCCATAAAGCGACACTTTGAATAACGCACTGAAATGAGTTGCCGGGAACCTTAAATGGGCTAATCCAGGTACAAACCATACAACTCAAAAGGGGAGTTGCAATCCTCCTGGCAGACTCTGAGAAGTCCCCTAAGCACATGGCACCATGATGGAGAATGTGCCCCTGCCCCAGAGAAGAGAAGGTCACAGACCAATGGGTGAATCTGACATGGGCCTGACACTTGTCAGATGTGTTCCTACAGAGCGTGAGGAGGCGGGAGGAATCAAGGGGCACGCCCCAAGGAAAGTGATTTAATCTGACACTTGAAGGAAGAGCTAGGCTTTATCAAGCCTGAACGAGGGGATCCTGGGCCAAGTCCCTTCTGGATCTTTCTGGATCTTTCCATTCTCTCTTACAAGGCAAAGAAGGCTACATGTGCACAACCAGTGTCTCCCCTAATCCAGATGCTTCCCTTGCCTCTACTAGCATTTAAATAATGTGTCTTTGGTGGGAGGCAGGATGCGTGGTAGGAACTTCTGGACTCTCCATACCCTCTGCATGCTGGCGCCACCTCATAATGATCTAGGTTGGCTCAAAAGAAGGAAACTTGGTTCAAAATGTATGAGTTCATTTTTATGTTCTACTGAGAAAATTTATTCAGTATGATGCTCAGTAGTGAGTGCCGTAAAACACCTTAATCCCTGGTTGAAGAAAGGTAATACCTTGACAGATGTGCACCTCCTACTTTCCTCCCGGCCATGTTTCAACAACAAACCTTTATTTCTGCTTCTCGGCTGTAGCAGGGAAGAGAAAAAAAAAAAAAATGAGGAGAGCAATAAAGCAGTCAGAAATCTCAGGAGCCAGGCGGCGATGCAATCGTAATGACAGATTTTTAATGTGGCGGGAGAGATTGACAGGGAAATGTCTTCAGAGCAAACGCTCGCCAGATGGAATGCAAACGGTTTATTGGAGTAGAGAGGTACACTGAACCGAGGAGAGAGCGGGTATAAGGTGGTCTTTCTGGCTGCTACATGTAAACACACCAGAGAGAGGGACAGAGAGAAGAGAGAAGACAGTAAATAAATAAATACGGATGAAGAGGGGGAGTAAGGCATCGAGCTAGACCCCAGATATGCCTCGCAGAAAGGGATTGGCATGTCATCAAACTGCAGCTGAGCCTAAGGCCCTCCGAACCTGAGGCAGGGGGAGGGCCGCATATGGGAGCGGGAAGCCCTGGATTCGAGGCCAGGGCTGGTGAAACCCATGAAGTTCTATGGAACCTTGAGGCTCCGTTTTCCTGGAACTCCGAGTTCTCCCAATGGTGTGGACGCTGGTGTGGGTTCTATGAACGTGTTCAGCATCTACTGAGTGCCAGGTCCTGGATCAGGAACTGTAGACGGGAAGGGAAAGACAGCTGTGTTCTAAAGAGATGCACGTGCATAGCACTGATTAACTGATCTCTGTAAAAAGAGGAATTATTTATTATTAAAATATCAAGTGTGAGTGTATAAATACGTGTTTACCTATCCATCTCTTCATTCATGCATACTATCCATCCATCCATCTACCCATCCATCCCTTTTCCTTCCTTTTATGACGAGTTTCCAGTATATGACTCATAATTCATTTAAAGTAGTTAAAAACCGTAGCATGCTCCAACTTACAAATCAACAAAAGCAGATGATAACACTTAAAATAGGAAGAGTGGGGAAACCATTTTATAAGATTTTGCAAAATAATCAAATATTAATAATATGTTTAAGTCCAGAAAGATAGTATTGCATGCTAGGGCCACTTTTTTTTTTTTTAAGTATAGAGGCTGTGATATTAAAAAAAAAAATGACTAAGGCAAAAAATAAAATTAATTAGTAAGGCATCCTGAAGTCCATGTCAGTGATGCCAGTGATCAGAAGTCCTGGCTCAGGTTTAGGGATTCTGATGTTGTCATGAACCAGCTCTCACCTTGAACAAACCACTTTTCTTTTCTGGCGTCAGTTTCCCCAGCGTGTAACATCAGGTATGGTATATTGAACGAAGACACCACGATTTACAGATGACGCGATCCCCCACATCCTTTTGTTGCTAACATTTTAGGGCTCTAAGTGCAGGTTTCTGCCAGCAGATATTCTCAAGGCTAACAATAACTTGCAAACAACAAAGCAATGGAATGACGTGCCTATGTGGAATGTGCTTTTATAACATATAATACAATAAAAATACTTTTCTTAAATAATCCATGACAGATGAATTCATCTTCTCTTTAGAAAAATCTAATCAAATGTAAAGACGCCTCTTTCCCGCACCAAGAGATACAACTCTCCTTGTCCTCGGAAACAAACAAATTGAAACTTTGTGTTCCCAGGGATGGCCAGTCAAGTTGAAACCTGTTGTCACAGCCCTGCGGAAAATGTAGATCCGTAAGATTTCATGCCAGACGTTGGGTGCCAGACATCTTGCAATGGGGAAGGGGGTGGGGCAAGAACACTAGGAGTTAAATGGAAGGACAGAATGGGAGAAAATATGAACATACTCCCAGCCACCCAGACAGCATTCTTCTCTGACACGTTTGTGATACTGATCTCAGCCCAGAAGACAGTCCAGGATGAGAAGCCAGGCACCGTGAGCCCCATGGGGTAAAAGTGTCAGGACTGGGGTGGTGAAAATGGTGCTCTTAATCACTTTGCCTATGACTCTATTTTCCAACTCCATAGTGTTGGGTGGGGGGGTTTGGTGTCCGAGAAAAAATAGAAATAACCAAATCAGCGTGTCATGGAGAGTTGTAACTGTGCCATGTGCATCTGGCATGTTTTCTATTCACGTTTCATCCTGCCCAGTCTTATGGTGTCCTTGGAAATAGCCTGAAGCCTCTACTGATCTGTTCAGCCCAGTGTTTTTTTTTTCACTTTTGTCTGAAAACAAATGGCCAAATAAACAAACGATTTGTTTTTCATAAACTACTGTTCTTTGGCGTTCCTATAGTGTCCCGTTCAGATGTGCTTCTTAAAAAATTAAGATCCTGTTTGGCATGAGAATGTGGCTGAGTAAGGACTTTTTTTGGTCCAAAAAACTAATCAAGGTGAAAGGTTTAGAAGACAGACAAAACAGACAGCTGGATTTTTCGAATATATACAATGGGTTTCTTTGGGTTCAGTAAAAAGCAAAAGCAAAAAACAAACAAACAAACAAAAAAAGGCAGTGTAATAACATCTTGATTTGATTTTGTACCACATCTCCAAATTTCTGACAAGATTTTTGAATTCAGGGGCGCCTGGGTGGCTCAGTCCTTAAGCGTCTGCCTTCGACCCTCAGGTCATGATCCCAGGGTCCTAGGATCAAGCCCCGCATCGGGCTCCCTGCTCTGCGGGAAGCCTGCTTCTCCCTCTCCCACTCCCCCTGCTTGTGTTACTTCTCTCACTGTCGTTCTCTCTCTGTCAAATAAATAAATAAAATCTTAAAAAAAATTTTTTTGAATTCAAAACCTCTGCTAAGAAGCCTTTCCCCCTTCTTTCCCACAAGAAAGAACCGTGGTTCAGTGTCCATGGTTTGTTGGCTCTGTTCTGTTTCTGAAATGTGACTGTTGGTTAGCTATCAGGGTCATCAGAGCCTCAGTGTGCTTGCCCAGAAAGCGGGCACAGCACTGATAGGCCACGACCCACGGGAAGATCACAGGACAGATGCACATGGATGGGCTCTGTAAACCACAAAATGCCCTGAGTTGTATCCTAATGATTATCCTGAATAATTACCCTACCATCACTGACAATGAGGAGGATACTTTCTAACTTGCTGCTCTCCAGGTAATCAGCTGACTGACTGGTACAACACCATCATGCTCCATATTGGGCTTGAAGAATTTGGGTTCAGAACTCAACTATGTCCGTCATGGATGTAGCTCCTCCAGCCTGCAGGTTCTGAAGCTCCCTCTGCCAGTGAGCAGGACCCAGGAGCTCCATCTCTTCTAAGGGGATGGAGCAAGAGTTTATTCACCCTTGTTCTGCTTTTGTTTAAAAGTAGACTCTCTCGTGGAATGACTAATAATTTTTAGCAGTAGTGTTTCTCCTCTTGCTGTTCTGTGTCATCTTGAGAGGTGACACTGTAAAGTGAAGTCATTATGGGTCAAACGGGGCTCAGGTCCTGCTCTTCCTTCGAGCAAGTCTCCTAGCCCGTGGAGACTTCAATTTCCTCCACTACTGCTAGAGATAATTTCTGAGGTCCTCTCCTTCCAGAGCCTAGGACTGAACTCTTCTTTGTTATGAGAAACAAAATTTGGAGAACGACCCAGCACCCATTTTATTTTATGTCTCCTTGTTGTTAAGAAATCAAATCTAGAGGCTGCTGCAAAGTAGAAAGTGATTGTTTTTTTTTTTTTTTTTTAATGGAATCAATAGCTGAGCATGAACCCGCCATGTGTATTAGTAGCCTGGGCTTTAAATTTTTTTCTTTTTTCATTTTAAAAGTAATAAATGCAGGGAACTTAGAAAACATAGCTGAAGATGTTACTGCCTAGAAATTGGTGTATATCTTTCTAATATTTTAGAAATACATATGTGTGAATATTTTTGCTTATTTTTACAAATGGCCTGACACTGTGTGCCCTGTCATATAACCATTTTCACTTCTTATAACATGTTTTTCCCCCATCATTAAATATGCTTCTACAACATAATGTTTGGTTATATATTTCCGATTTCCCCAATTAGAATGTAAGCTCTGTGGGCACAGGGGTTTGTCACCTTGTACACGATCATATCCTTCAGGTTCAGAAGAGTGCCTGGAACACAGTGGACCCCAGAAAAATAACTTGAGTAAATGAATTCACAATAGTCCATCTTGTGCCCATACCATTACTTATTCCCTTTAGATCTTCTTGCATTACAACTGGAGACCCATTGGAATGGAATCCAGTCCACTGTATTTACGGCTCCACCTCAAAACTTGGACTAAGGCCTGGCACTAAGTAATTACTAAGTAAATGCTATTCAATAAATGACCATAGTCCCCCAGCACTGGACTCGGTTGCTTCCAATATTTTGCCATTATAAACAACAACACAATGAACATCTTTGTAGTTAAATTTTTGTTAATACCCCTAATTTTTTAAGGATAAATTCTGGGGCAATGCAATTGGTGGGTCAATGGGTGGACATAAGTTAAGCTTTTGAAACATGGTGAGATTCCCCTCCTCGAAGGTGAGATTCCCCTCCTCGAAAAGTGATGTTTGTTTGTTTGTTTTTGCCAATCTGCATTGCACCAACATTATAGGAATCATCCCTTTTCCTGAAGCCTCAGACCAGAAAAATCAATTTTTTAAACCTTATTAGTTCGATACATGAAAACCTGTATCTCCTTGGTGTTACCTTACATTTCTTTGACTATAGGAGATTTAATATTTTTACATGTTATTTTAATGTTTCTGTCTTCATTTGTTTATTTTTATTGGGTATTTTATTGTCTTATTATATAAATTAAAATACATAATGCTTTTAGGACCAGTTGGCTAGTAGTAAGCATTGTTCACCTTATTATTATAACTCCTATTTTATCTTATTTTTCCTTTCTCATTTTTACCGATCTGTGAGAATTTAATATTATGTGTCACAGAAGCATATTTGTATATTATTGGTTGACACATACAATAAAAATATTTTGTCCATTTATTTATTTCACAAATATTTTATTTTTATAGTGCCACGTCTACCTAGTATTTTCTTTCTTTCTTTTTTTTTCCTCTGCTTTTGCAGCTGATTTGTCTTCTGAACTGTGTGGGTAACATTTAATATACTTTTCAGATACATACGATATTTATAGGATGGGTTGAGTTTTTTTTTTTTTAAATACTGGTAAGCTAAATTATATTATTTTTTTAAAAAATCCTACTTTGTGATTTACAGTTTTCAAAGCAGTTTAATATGTGTTTCTCCTGAGTCTCATGGTGACCCTTATGGTGGCAGATGTAATATTAATATGCTCATTTTTACTGATAAGTGAGGTTTGGGTACAGAGGGGACAACACGTAAAGTCCATGAGTGAGGACTGGCGATATTCTGAATGTCATTTCAGGCTTCTGTACATTTTGGTGTTTTTCTTAAGAAACATGAGAAACCGGAGAAACCCGAGGATGATGATGATGATGCGGGGGGAGGAGGGGAGGGGGAATGGAACTCTAGGGTTTGATGGTAGCATTTCGGTGATCTCTGCTCACCTTATGTGTCCTCCATCCATAGCCCAAGAGGGCAAGTAAGATAATGAAAGTTTCCTGAGTGTTATGGGCCAGGTGCTTCCATATGTACAATCTTCGTTAATCCCCACCACAAACCAAGGCAGTAAGAGTTATAATTCCAGGTGTCGCTTCTTCCTTTTCAAAGGACACAAATCTCAGACTCCCAGCCCACCGACCCGATGCCCCAGGACACACTAATAAACAGCCGAAGAGCCCGGATTCTGGCCCAGAGAGTGTGCGCCCAAGGCCTAAGGCTCTCCCCCATACACGCCGCAGCATTAAGTCTGACAAAACCAGCCCCTGACTTTGAGTGGCAAATTATAGCCTGGTTGTATAATAGCTCTCGATCTTATTTATTCACTTTTTTTTTTTTTCCAATTCCTAAAAAATCATGGCAAGTACATCAGCATGGCCTCCTGCCCCCCGCACTGTGGAAGTTTGATAATGTATGTCCTAACCGCTTAATTGATTGATTACCTCACTGCAGCTTCCTGAGGTATGGAATTTATCTCTAATAGCCAGAGTCAGGCTCTGCAGGCAACCGTGGGGGGGACCGGGGTCCCTTGGTGTCGATTTGCTCTTAACTGGAAAGTCATTACCACTTAATACATGTAGATTGTGTTGAAAGAAAATTATGTGTAATGAAATGAGGGAAAAATTAGTGGAGTGTTATGGGCGAAAGCAGATGTTAGGGAGGAATTATGCTAGCAGAGATAATCACCTTCGTTGGTATTGTGTGTGCTGGGGTGTTAACTGAGGAGGAGGCGGGGACTGAGCTCAAATGAAGGCCCTGATCGGCACAGATTCACCCCTCAAAACCTGCAGCAAGGGGCAGCCCCCCAGCACTGGGAGCTGGGCCTTCCGTAGCTTGGCTCACCCATACCTGGGGCCCTTTCTCCCTGCCGTCTCCCAGGATGTCCAGACACAAATGGTCTACTCGCGGGTCTGGTGAGACACAAAGTGGGGCAGCCCAGGGAGATGCCTCCTGCCAACCAAGGCCCATGAAAAGCATGGAGCTCTAATTCTTACGGCATTCATTGAATCTGGGAAAAAGCAAAACAGAACACTCCCCCCGCCTCAAAACAAAACAAAACAAACACCCTAAACTAAAAAAAGCTTAGCCTGTAAGAGGGTAAGGCTATTGAAGCTTTTTGTAAATAGTCTTATCTCAGATGGAGGCATTTAAGAGCCTGTGCCTGTGTGTGAAGCCAGGGGGAATAAACCTCATTGCTTTTATGTCTCAGGATCTTTGGGTACAAGAGCTTGGCATTCACAGTCCAGACCTCTTGCTTGACTTATTGCTGCTGAGGAAACTGAAGACGGAGAGAGAGAGAGAGAGAGATCCTTGCCCACAGTCACAGACCCCGTGAGTGAAAGGGGAAGCCGGTCATCACCTCGGGGGCAGTGCAAGTCCAGCAGACCACGCTGCTCCTTCAAGGGCGAGCGGGTTTCACCAGCTATAAGATAATGTTGCAAAATGAAGGAATGTTTCCGACATTCTGGCAGCATACAGATAACTGCATAGATCATAGAGCCACAAGAGGTCTGGTTTTAAGGCTCCATTTTCTGCAAGTGGCCACTCTCATTGTCTGTCCCCAAAAGTTTTCCTTTAGAGATATTTGGATTGACCCTATTTATAGGCCTTCCCAATGTAAGATAGTTCAGTCCCCAGTTTTCAGCAGCATTAAACAGGCTTTGAGACGCTAGAATCATTTACCCTCAACCATGTGAGATACATACTCAAGAGTCAAGGTTAAGTTCTTGGCATGGCCATGGTGAGTTAATAACCTCTCAAACCAGTGTCCTGTCTGTGGAAGGGGTGACTACCAAACTTACTCCATGAGTTTTTTGTAAATATTGACAAATAATATTTACAAAGCACTGAGCACAATGTCTGGCGCATAGAGTAAGTGCTCACTAGTTGGTTTTCTTATTCACATGAATAAGTGTTAGATCTTGTTTGGAAGTGTATTACATGTTTGTGAGTGTGTGTGTATGTGCGTGTGTGTGTGTGTACACACACACACACACACGCACATACCCAGATTCTACTGGGGATTAAAATATAATAAATCATTTTAAAAGATTACTGAATTAACACATCAAAATCATTCATAAGTATGTCTTAATTAATATAAGGAACATTGTAATCGGATGTTGCAAACTTTTGCTTCGTTGTTAATATTATAAAGCCCTAATTCTGGGATGCCTGGGTGGTTCAGTAGGTTGAGGACCTGCTTTTGGCTCAGGTCATGATCCCAGGGTCCCGGGATCGAGCCCCGCTCCACGCTCCCTGCTCAGTGGGGAGGCTGCTTCTCCCTTAACTTCTGTAGCTCCCCCTGCTTATGCTGTCTCGCACTCTCTCTCTCTTTCTCTGTCAAATAAATAAATTAAATCTTAAAAAAGAAAAACTTTTTAAAAAAAGAAGCCCTAATTCTTAAAATGGTTGAAGGTGCCTACTCTACACATAGACAAAGTAAATTAACCCTGTTCTGGAAAAAACTTGGCAGAAAACCAAAAGACCAAGAGTTTGAATAAACAAAGACATGTTATCTACACCGAGTGCCCTTGGGTAAAGCCTGTTTTATTGCAAAAACCACTGCTGTGATATCTTAACAGCTCAAGTAGAAATGGTAAGTATCTTTCCTCCATCTACTTGCGGAGATTTAAGACAAGTACACTTTGGACTTTATTATGGAGACTCACATCATGGTTTTATTTAGAGCCGGCCACGTTTACCAGAGAGTCTACCAAGGACACTACGCAGTTCACCAGGACCGTGAAGATGGACAAGTGCTCCAGGATGTTTGCTTGAATTTTAACAATGCTTCTGGTGAAGAGCAGGGCTGGACTAAGCCACAGGGTATTCAGGCATAATTCCTTATTTGTGAGTTACTAAAGATGTCACACTTAATAAGAAAAACTTGGCAAATAGAAAGTAGCTTAATAAACACACACACACACACACACACACACACACACACACAAAATGGCAAAACACATCCATGATCTCAACCAACCTGAAGCCACTGTAAAATTGTTTTGGGGTATTCCTTTGTTCTTGGTCCGTATGGGCATACCTGTGCATTTGCACGTGTCTGTACATGTATGTATCATTTTTCAGGACTTCATGGGATGCAGTTGAATAAATACACTATAATTTACAATTAACAATCACAATCTATAGGATGTTTCCAGTTTTTTTTTTCCTAACAATGACCATCCTCAGGTTGTGTGTGGCATATCTCGGATTCTTTGCTTAGAATAAATTCCTAAAACACAATTTCAATGCTGTAGAGTATGATTATTTTAAGCTTTGAGAAATATTGCAGTTAGCAGGAGTAGAATGGGGTCCAGGTGAAAAGAGTCACTGTAGGAGCTCACTTCTGTCTGAAAAATACATCTGACTCTTTACCATGCTGATTCATGGCAGCCTAGTGTTTTAGATGCCACCATTTACCCATTAAAATATAGTTATGTGTTCATCACTCTATATGCTAGGTGCGTGTTATAAACAATCTTATTCTAAATGTCACAAAACCCCAATAAACTAAGGATCAAGCCGTTTTGCCAAATGGGGGGGATTTGCACACTGACTGATATCTATAATCACCGGTGAAGAATTTGATCCTGATTCTATTAACACTGATGCACAGCACGGTGAATTTACAATTACTTTGAAGTTAGATCCCAAAAAGAACCCTGGTTCTGTATTTTTTTTTTTTTTAATCCTTAGCATATCACTCAACTTCCTTAGGTCTGTTTCTTTATCTGATAATGGGGAAGTCTAGCTCACTAGGTTATTTGAAGGGTTCATATAAATAATGAATGTAAAATGCCTGGTGTACACTGTTAGTAACTGTTATCAGGGTTCTTACAATTATCTACACCTTTTATGTCCCTGATAAAGGTTTTAGACAAACCCATATTCAGATCCCAGCTGGGTGTGCAGCCTTGGTGAAGCCACCTGAAGTCTCTGGCTCTTAGTTTTCTTACCTGTAAAATGGGAATTAAGACACCAGCTTTCTGGGTTTTCATGATGAATTAATGAGAACATTTTAAGTAACATAGCCCAATGCAGAACCCGGCACATAGTAGGTACTCACAGCAGCAACACACAGCGAGGCTTTTAAAATTCATGACAAACACAGAAATGACACTTGAAAGGTATCAGCCCTCTTTCCCCGGATTCACAGCTGAGCGGATTTCCAAGGGGAGGCCAGCTCGCAGTCTCTATGTTAATGGATTCAAGAGGCAAGCGGGCTTTCTTGGAGCCGCTGGAAAACTATGATGAATGTTTCAGTGACTAAAAGAATAATTAAATCACTCAGTGCTGGATGTCATTAAATGAAATGGCACTGCATTAGTGGCATGTAGCTGTTATTCTTTATAAATGCAAAAAAAGCAACGTTTAGTTAATACTGTGGGTCTGCCTGCTACAGACTGAGATAGGCGGTCAGAGTGTAAACTCCAACCTATGCCCTCTCTTTATGCACTTGGGGGAAGGGGCTTGCAGCCACGTAGGCAGTGAAGGAAGGGCCCTGGATGTGCACTTGGTTTTGCAGGTGACTGTGTGCACAACATTAACAGATTCCCACCTTCAGAGGCAATGTCTTTAATATTAGGACCTCAGCTTACCTTACCTGTGCAGGAAATGAAGAGTCCCATTCAAAGATGGTCCAGTCAGCTCACAGTGTGGGCTTTGGAATAAATCATCCCAGAGTTTGAAACTCACAATGTGACTTTAAGCACAAGAGTTGCCCTTAAATCTCATCACTCCATTGACAAAAGCAAGATAAAACAGACCTGAAAGGTTTTATTTTATTTTTTTATTTTTTTTTAATTTTTTTTAAAGAGGGAACACAAGCAGGGGGAGTGGGAGAGGGAGAAGCAGGCTTCCTGCGGAGCAGGGAGCCCGATGCGGGACTCGATCCCAGGACCCTGGGATCATGACCTGAGCTGAAGGCAGATGCTTAACGACTGAGCCACCCAGGCTCCCCAGACCTGAAAGGTTTTAAATGGTGATTAGAGGAAATGATCAGTGGGGCATCTCAGCCTTCAAAATAAAGGTCCCTTCCTTCCCTTTCTTTCTCCCTCTGAAAGCAAATTTGTTTCTATTGTCTTATTTTCTTATTTTTTGTTTGCTTGTTTGATTTTAAACACAGTAGGAAAATTTTCTATTGCATGTTTAGAACTATCTAATTATTCCCCAACCTTCATTTTGTATACAGCACTTACCACTTAAGTAAACAATCATGACCTTGAGATCCACAGGACCATTTGTCCTTACACCGATGCTGCCAGAATGCCATGATTCATCTTTCTTATGTTTCTTAATTTCTTTAAACATTTTTGTTTTTGTTTTTCTCTTTCTGGTTGGCCTGTTAACAGCCAATTCTCTGAGTAATAATACTTTGATGAGATTGTCCATCATCTATCCTTTTAAGTAAACTTAAAACCAAGGGATTCTTATCATATTTATTGGTTCTGAATGGAGACCAGAGTGTAGGTCTAGGACCTTGCACATAATTCAAGGTCTTGGCTCCTGAGAAACCCTTTCAGCTTCCTGGCTGTGCTTTGGTGAATTGTGGACTCAGATGAGGATCTACAGAGGAGGAAGGTCAAGCCCTGCCTGCCGTGGGGAACCAGGACATTGACATTCAAGGTGC
Source organism: Zalophus californianus (assembly GCF_009762305.2). Lineage (NCBI taxonomy): Eukaryota > Metazoa > Chordata > Mammalia > Carnivora > Otariidae > Zalophus > Zalophus californianus. The sequence continues at coordinate 6,746,596 of NC_045600.1, forward strand.
TTTGGATTCTAACATTGGATGACTCACCAGACCTCGTTACTGTATAATAATTTATGACAACACTGATATCTTCAGTTGGATTTTGGATAATGAATTTATCCCTATCTACAAGAGTGCTCTGTAAACCACTAAGAAATATGTCATGGATCTATCATTAGATCACATCACTTGTGGGTGAGATGAGTCTGTTTATTCAACTCTGATCACCTCTGATTCTGACTGGAGTGAGCTTGCGTGTTCTGGAAAATAGGACCATCTCCAGGAGGCTTGTCCTTAGCAGAGTAGCCCAGTACCTGTGGGTGGCCCAAAGGGGTCTGTGGCAGCTGGGGACTTTTGGCCAAGTACCCCTTTCCATATCACTGTGATGATTTCTGTTTTTTTAACCCCATGTCACACAAATAAAATCATTTCCTGTGTGTGCCACAATGTAAAAATGTGGGGCAAACCCCTCTAGACAACACTTTCTTCACATCAAAGTGTGCCTACTGCTAATTTCTATAAGGACACTGTCCCATGCTGTATCATCACACTCACATCTTCTAGCAGGAGAAACATACCTGAGCATCACTACTTTTGATTCTAACATTAACATCTCAGCACACCACTTAAGAAGCTTTCTCTGCTTGGGGCGCCTGGGTGGCTCAGTCAGTTGAGTGTCTGGCTTTGATTTCAGCTCAGGTCTTGATCTCAGTATCCTGGGATGGAGAGCCCTGCATCAGGCTCCATGCTCAGTGGGGAGTCTGCTTAAGATTCTCTCCCTCTTCCTTTGTCTCTGCTTCTGCCCTCTCTCTCTCTGTCTCTCTCCCTAAAATAAATACATCTTAAAAAAAAAAAAGAACCCTTCTCTGCTTAACCCAGTGTTCTTTTCCTTCACCAGGGATTCCCAAGGTCAGGAAGATGAAGTCCAGCATTGTTGATGGGCTAAGATCACACAATACATAGTCAAACCATTCTGTGTCTGATTCAACATCTTGCTGCTTCTTAGCTGGGAAACCGTGGGCAAATCTCTTAACTTCTTTAAGTCTTGGTTCCCTCATCTCCAAAACGACACTATGAAAGGAAAGTGTGTGTGTGTGTGTGTGTATGTGTGTGTAAGAGAGAAATAAATTAGAAAAATTAAATATTGATAAATTTGGCTCTTTCAGAAAGTACTGATGTTTTCACTCCTTTACTCCTGAATGAAACCAGTGATGTATTCAAGTATCAAATGAGCCTTCTCTGGATACCCACTCTATGCTGGTAAAAAGAGATAAGAAGACAAATATGTATTCAATGTTATTTTTACCTTACTTATCAGTGGGAGGAAAACAATATGTAGAGAGATAACACAGCAGATTTGATTATTTGTTCATAAGAATTCACTGTTCCACCACTTTTTGTCACCTTAAGACAGAGTTTATTTCCCCATCTCTTTGACGTAGAGGTTGACTGTATTATTTGCTTTGGCAAATGAAATGTAAAAGGGTGTGATGTTTACCCTATTTAAGCAATAGCTGTTGGAGGCAGAGTGTTTCCACAGCTCTCTCATTCCTGATCTCTGCCATGACCAACAGCATGCAGTAGGTGGGAGCTGCTTCTTTAACTGTCCCAGAATGAGAAGACCCAGGGAGCAGGTCCCCCATCCACCAGCAGCTTGGAACAGAGCTTCAGACCACAGGACCACAAAGGTTCAGCCTACTCAAGCTTACATGTATCATGGGATGACAAATAACTTGGAGTCATTTGTTAAGAAGCATTGTTACAGCAATAGCTGACAGGTACCAATAAGAACACAACAGAAACATTTTACACAACAGGCACTGTGAGGGTATTGAAACATATTTAGATCTATCCCAATGGAGATTTCATAGAGAGGTAACATTGGAAGTGGGAGTCAAGGCTAATGTTATAGAAGGTAAGGCTGTTTAAATGCTGACAACTTATTTGGTGAAATGTCAAGCACATTACCAATAAACAGTACACAAGTCAGCTTGGACAAAGGACTAACTAGAAGAGTATGTTCAATGCATGAGTCCCTCCTTGTGCACTGTTGTTGGGGATCTGCAGTGGCAGAGAGACCCTGCCTTGACTTGCATGGAGGTCTTTTAGGAATGCAAACATTGATCTGTAAATCCAGAATTTAGGCTCAATTCATTAGAAGACAAGACAAAAGCTTACTTCTTTCAGTGTCAGCATTACCATTTGTAGAATTTCTTAATGCAAATGGATATTTATGTAGAAGATCACAAATACAGATGTTTGGGTTCAGACATATATACTCGAATGACTTTTATACATGCATTTGAACATGAAATACAATGATCATAATATTTTTTCATGTGTCTATGGCTACATGGCTTATATTTAAGGAATTTGTTCCAAAGAAGATTTGGAGATGTGTGTATGGGAATTTGAAACCTGGCTCTCTTTTGCCTGTTACTGCACAACCTTAGGAAAATCACTTTAACTACCCTGAGACTCAGCAACCTCACCCCCAAAATGGGGCAGTTATTATTCATATTTGATGTTATTATTTTGAAGAATAAATGAAGTAACACCTGTAAAAGCATCTGACATAAGAGTAAGTGCTTCCTATCCTCCTTTCTTGTCTTCCTTCTTTCCTAGAAATAGATATGATGTGTATGCAATTTCTGTAGTTAAATAAGAGTGTGTATGTAAAATCCAGCAACATTTGGAACATAGGAGGAAGACGACTGTCCCCCCATCATCAGCAAGCATGTCCATATGTTTAGGAACTCTTCCATCATTCATGGGTCTCGTTCCTTCAACACCTCTAATGTGGATATGCCTCCATCCATTTCACATGGCCTTTGTTTCAAATTGGTGGTGGTCATTTGAAACATAGGGGATGGGCAGCAGTGTGGGAAAGTTCAGTGTACAGACCTGCCTGCAGTATTGGTGGATTTCTGGAAGGTTCTGCCCTAAGTGGAAGATGAGAGTTGAAGTGAAGTTTGAGGTTCATGAGGAGGGATGGAAGTAGCCCAAATCCCTGGAGTTTGTTCTGTAATCAACTGACGGTTCAGTCTAGAGTGGCATTTCCTATCACCAAGTAACAAATATTACCTGAAAAGACTGGTCTTTGGTCATTTTTGTTTGGCAAAATGCTGAGATAAAGAAAAATTCTTTATAACAAGAAATCTCAGAGGTTTTAACATGTCAATATCTTGATTTATTGAGTCTTGGATTCCAGGATCTCTGTCTCTCTCTCTTTCTCTCTTTCCTTCTGTCTCTCTCTCATGCTCTCTTTTTCATTATATAATTCTCAATGATCAGATTTAATTCTAAAACAAAATACTAAAACAATGAAGTGTGGTTCACTACATCAAAAACTAATGATGACTAACATCATCATTGTATGGTGACTAACATAACATAATAAAAAAAAAATTAAAAAAATAAAATAAAATAAAACAAAATAAAACAAAACAAAATACCTGCGAGGTAGTTATCATTGATCTACATTAGTTTGTCTTTATAGCATTTTGACCATCGCAACTTTAACCACTTTCAAAATTTTCTGTTGTTTAGATTAAAATTTAAAAGTTTTATATATTGCTTCCCATCAAATAAAATTGATGCTTCAGAGACAAGCACTGTATTCATCCTGAGATTTTGTTCTGGTTCCCCGGGAATACACTTGAGAAGCTTGGGTGTTAAGGATGAAAGAGTTGATAACATTTTACACTCTGGACCAAAAGGAGTTTCCTTACTGAGAACTCTAGTTATAGAGTCTGTCTGATGCAACTCACCAACTATATCCTAAATCCAAAGATTTAGTTTAAAAATTTAAAGTGGGGGTATCAGCAGACAGGATAGCTTGTTGCAAAGGCCCTCAGTATGAAGAATTAGTTTTCAGTGCTGGGACCTTCTTTGCCATGTCCACACCAAGCTCCTGGTAGACAAAGCAAGTAGACTGGATGTTCAGGGTTTAATCATGGGGTCTTTGTAACCAAGCACCAAATTTGTTTTAATGATTCTCTTAAGAGTGATTCATCAAGGATCCTCGCCCGTGTCTCCTTTGTGCCTGGGTACAGATGTGCATCTAGAACACATTTAGTTCTATGTTTTCAAAGAGTGGCCGCCCACTCTGGGCATATGATTAATTCTACATGCAGCTAATTATACCCACAATTGGCTAATTGTCAGTGCAATTAGCCAATTGCAGGCCCAATTGGCCACTTGTCCCATAATTTGAAGGTGCAAGTGGACAATTGAAGGACCTATTAGATGCATGCAGAGTTTTACATATTCAAAGATGAGGCTAGGGAAGGAACAGCCTTTAAAAATGTGGTCTTAAGTGCAAAGTAAAAAATCCATATGTGTAGGTCTTTGAGAAAGAAAGTTATAGTTTCACTGGACGCTTTTTCAAACTCAGTACTTTGGCTGTTTTTTTGTTTGTTTTGTTTTTGTTTTTGTTTTTGTTTTCAAAATGCAGCAAACAATGAGCTTCTATGCTGGATTGGATATTTAAAGCAAATTGAAATGTTTAGAATTTTAAGCCAGAATGACCACACCCCAAAGCCTCCTGTAACTGTTTATTCTTATGCAATTTTCAAAGTCAACATTTTTTTCCTAAAAAATTATAGAAAAGCAAACGGACAAACCAACAGATTTCCAGGACAGACACAGTTGAAACCGGGTTTTAAATCAGTAGGTACTCCTCAATTTCAAAGCCTATGAATTTGAAGGGTTAAGAGTAAAACAAATGTGCCTCTGAGAACAGCAAACGTTACCAAGCTTTCGGCCAAATCTCTTGGACTTTTCTCATTTCTCCCTGGTTATTCTTAATAATCTATATTATAAAGAGTTCTGTTCACATCAAAGCTCTCATTGTTGGTTTGACTTTTCTCTAGGCCACCTGGAAGGAATGGCTGAGGTCACCCCTCACTTGATGTGATCACATTCAGGGATTACGACTATTGTTAGTGATTATCTGTTCAAGTGCAACTGTCTAATTTCAGAGCCCCAAACCTATAAATACTCACCCAAGCCCCGATCCAGAAGTCAGAGCCTAAAATAACAAGCCAGTGTGTGAAAAAGGGATCATTGTAGGCAGGGAGGGGGTCCACAGCGGTGGAAAAGGAGTGTCACCCATGGGGAGGTTTAGGGCTGAGAACGAGGTTTAGAATCCAGGCACATAGACTGGATTTAGTTACCTGGAAAGTCATTGCAGTTAAAATGAAACAAGATTGGGATGGATTCCCTTATATCTGCAGTTTATATTTTTAGGGACTTCATCCCTCTATAAGGTAGCCAGAGACTGAGAAGTAAACCCAACAGGCTTTCATCTATCAGGAATATCTGCTATGAAGCAAATGCACCAAACCCCAGTCGAAAATACTGCTGCTCCAAAGTGTCCCAAACTGGTCTTTTGACTGTGAGTCTCAAGGGAATTTTCTTTTCTTTTCTTCTCTTTTTAAAGATTTTATTTACTTATTTGATTGAGAGAGAGAGGGAACACAAGCAGGCGGAGTGGGAGAGGGAGAAGCAGGCTTCCCGCGGAGCAGGGAGCCCAATGCGGGGCTCGATCCCAGGACCCTGGGATTATGACCTGAGCAGAAGGCAGACGCTTAACGACTGAGCCACCCAGGCGCCCCTCAAGGGATTTTTCTGAATACAAAGGATTTCACCATGGTCAAGTTGGATGGAAAGACAGCACACTATTTGCATATATAAGGTAAAAAACAAAAAGGTCAGCAATAAAAAAAACTGTTTAATTCATGTTTTAACCCAGAATATGTCAATGTAATTGACCAAGAAATCCTCTTTTCCATAATAGCTAATACTATGCTACTGAATTAGAGTTAAATGGGACACATTTTTGGAAATGCAGCAGTAGACCGTGGTTTAGAGCTAAATTGATAAGTTAATATGCACCTTTAACAAACTTGATTATTTGATTTTCAGCTCACAGAAATTTTTAAAAAAATCACTTTAAGAGCTCAAGACTGGAACCTCATAAAGGAACTCTGAAATAAAAAAAATCAATTTGGAATCTGTGTCATAGGTTATTCTTTGGAGGTAAGTCATTTTCCTCATTTGTATGAGAGAGTCGCATTTGATGAATGCTGAGCTCTCCTGCCCTGGCATCCTGGGGCACTCACTGGTTGAGCCAAGCAATGCTTTATTCCGTGAATTTGTCTTTCCTCTCTCAATCTCTAGGCCCTGCTACACAAGTATTTGGAAGACAGACTTTCCTATTCCAGATTTTTTGCATATCAGCCCCTGACCTGGGATAAATCTCAATTCCTTGAAACCTCAGTTTCCCTAAAGAGACACTAAGGGTAATAATATAACCCAAAGAAGACTCGACAAGCTAATGAATGTTAAAAGCCTCTTTAAGAAGTGTAAAATGTTCCCTATTGGTGTTGCTGGTCTGTTAAATAGTTTACCAGCAGTTTATATTAACCTAACTAGTAGTTATATTAACTACTATAGCCCAGATTCAATTATTATTCATATTAATTGCCCCAGAGCTACTACTAATATGCTAATCGTGATAATTAACCGATGCTGTGCTTGATGCATTTCAGCACCAGATTTTGTTCTGCTAAACTTGGGGTTTTGCTTGGAGGGGAGAATAGCAGTGCTGGCCTTCGGGCCGTGCCAGGAAAATGTGTGGGCCAGATGGCAATCCAAGTTGGTCTGATAGAACATTTCTATTTCTGTGGATTCTCAAAAATGAACTGACAGGCACGAAGCGAAGTGGTGACTCATAGCCTTCAGGCCCCTGACTTACAGCTTCTGAGCTGAAATTTCCTATTGTCCTGTGAAACCTATTTATGGAATGCTTACAACTGGACCCTTCTGTCCCCATCGTCATCAGCTTCATCATGGCCATCACAACTGACCTTCCCCGAGCCCCTATTGTGTGCCTGGGCCCATTTGGTGGTCTATTAAAATAGACCATCCCAGGCTTTGTAACTACCCCATGATGCACGGGTCTGAAGTGCCATTTTTCAGATACAGACGCTGCCGGTCAAGGAGACTAAGAAACTCACCCGCAATCACAGAGGGCAAAAGGTGGCGTTGAGATCTGAGTCCAGAACAACTACATTTCTTTTCTTCTTTAGGACATTGTGTTGGAAATACGGTACTTCTGGCCTGGCACAGAACACTCATTGGAAAAATGCTTGCCAGCTTGCATTTCCAACAAGTCCAAAATTTGGTCCACAGCTATGCTCTTTACCTTTGTAAATTGATCGAGTATTAATACCGGACCCCAATTCTCAGGATATCAGTATAGATACGGGGCCTTGAGCAGAACAGTCATTGGCAGATTAGGCGGAGAATCTATACCTCAGGAATGGGGAAATCCATTTGTTCTTAGTCCCTGTTCCTCTTTAATCTTCTCTTGTGGCTGATGAATAAATGATCAGTTAATGAAAGGAAGGCATATCAACATATTACAGACATCTTTAGCATCACTATCAAAAACACGAGAGCAATGGCAGAATCCTGAGTTTCTCAAGTTGTATTTGTGTGTGCAATTAAATGCACTGAGGATGGGTCACATAGCTGGAGTCCGCATGGGGTAGGGGCTTTGTATGGGTATTAGTCTTGGGTGGCCACAGATCCCCAGCCTCAGAGAGACGTCACCTAAGGCCATCAGAGTTGATGGTGGGGTGGACCCTCAGCATAGACATTTTTTGTAATGAGATCGTAAAGTATTATTTTGGATCGCATTTTTGAAGGGATCGGCTTTTTACGATATGTACTGGGCTTTCCTTACCAAATGAACATTCCATTAAAAAAATTATCAAATTAATAGCATAACAAGTTTTTAGGGGAGGTTTATTAGAGTCAAATATTTAAAAAAAGCTGTCATTGAAACAGACATAGTTGTTAAATTGAGGACATAATTAGGTACCTGAAATTAATCAAAGTATGTTTTAAAAAATAAAATCTATATTTGACTCATAGCAAATATGTTTCAGTCTTTTCTGTTTCCTTATAATATATTAGAAATTGGCAATTTTGCAAACGAATCTGCAAATTGTCCTCAGCCATTAAAATCCTGTTCTGTCCTTCCCCTGGTGGATGCTATATAAAAGTGTGCCCCAAATTAAAATGCAAACTGTAAGATCTATGGAGTGTCCAGGCATCAACTGTATAGTTGTATAAAGGTGATTACGAATTGAATAGCTTTATGCTCAATTTTCTATTAGTCTCTTCTTTCTCCTTTTTTTAAATTTTGGTTTTGAATTACCTCTCTCTATCAGTGAGGTAGAACATGATGATGCCAACCTAGTGGGTGAGGGAAACTCAAGGGAAAGAATGATAGGGAAAGATTGGTGATGTCCAATCAGCAAGGAACCAGGAGTGAGTTGAAATTCATTTATTCAAAAAAAATTTATTGAGCACCTATTATGTGGTGGGTAAGAATACGGAGCAACAGTTCCAGCCCAAAGCCCAGCTCCCATGAATTCCATTCAGGTCAGGGGAAGAGACAGTGTATGGAAAACAACCAACTGTGAAAGAGATGATGTGTGAGGTGGGAATACGTCCAATAAAAACAGAATAGAGACCAGAAGAAGGAGCCAAGGTGGCGGGGGGAGGGGGAGGGGGAGGCCTCATGGGAGACCAAGGGGGAAGGGATCATTCCACAACTTCATTGATGAATACGTATGTGGTGTGTGATCTCTGGCATTTCTGCTGCTGCCTCATTTTTATTTCTTTAAATACAATTTCAGTTTTGCAAGAGCTGAGGTGATGAGTGAGACAAAGATGTCTGCCTCGTACACAGATGATTTGATGGCAGAGGCAGCTAGTCAGAGCTTTGTGCAAAGGGGCGGAAGCCTCTGAAGTGCTCACTTGCCTGGAGCCCAGGAGACTCAGGGATCACCACCTTCCTTCACCCCCGACCTGGAGGAAATCAGACCTCATCCAGTATAGGATGCACTCATTATGGAAATACTGAAGTCCAGCCTTCCTTCATCATCTCAGCTAATTGCATGCATATTTTGTGAACCACGTTGATAAAATTGGCCTGCCTAAATTATGGCTTAGAGTCCTTTTTCTTTCTCGGCAGGGTAACCACTTAACCAATTCGGTATTCTCTTCCTTTCACAGCCCTTATGGATTTAGCTGCTCCTCTTCAAATGTCTGTCTTGTGTTCATTATCCCAGAGAAGTACGATTTGATGTTAGGACTGCAAGGTGGAATTGGAAGGTAATAGTGGGCTCCAGGGATGTGCCAAGACCTGGGCCAGGCGCTTTATCAAACTTTGGATCTGTTAACCCTTGTTAACGACCCCAGGAATAAAGAATACTCCTGGGGCACCTGGGTGGCTCAGTCGTTAAGCGTCTGCCTTCTGCTCGGGTCATGATCCCAGGGTCCTGGGATAGAGCCCCGCATCGGGCTCCCTGCTCGGCGGGGAGCCTGCTTCTCCCCCTCCCACTCACACTGCTTGTGCGCTCTCTCTCGCTGTCTCTCTCTCTGTCAAATAAATAAGTAAAATCTTTGAAAAAAAAAGTACTCCTGTGTTCAGGAATAATTTCAAGTTCACAGAGATTATGAGGGCTATGATGCTCTTAGAGCATGTACACCCAGCCATTTAGTCCGGGGTTTTAAATTTGGTCGCACAACTGTATCTCCCTGAGTGCTTTTGGGGGGGAAATGCAGATTCCCAGGCTCCGGTCCATAATAGTCTGGTAGCCTGAATCTATAAGTGTGTTGGGATTCTATGCAGTTAAAAATGAAAACAAAAACAAACAAAAATCCCTTCTTAGCAATTCTTAAGACCAGCCAAATTTGGAAAGGTTTGATTTAACTCAACTTCCCCTTTTAGGGCATGGCATGTAAGACCAAGCAGGGCATGTGAGACCATGCATGGCATGTGAGACCAAGCAGGGAAAAGACTTTCCCAGGACAGATCTGAGGCTTGTTCTGAGCCGGCTATTCAACATTGAAACGTTTCCCCTTTCTCCTTTACCTCGCTCACTGATGCTTTGTCCCTAGTGCTCAACAGCCTCCTTACAGGCTACTATGCTGCTGCGAGCCTGACTCCCAGCTGGAAGGCACTTTCCTCCCTAGCAAGCAGCTGGGCCTCCGTTCCTTTCACTGTTCCAAGCACTGGGAACCTGGTCTGGCTCATAGTGGTGCTCAGTAAATCTTGTTGAACTAATGGTGATCTCTCCTGACTTTCAGTAAGAACGATGTCCACTGGGTGGGGCCACTACCTCCCCCTTGCACTGAGAGCTCTTGTAGCTCCTCAGGATTGGATTTTAGTAGCTGCACCCCCTCTTGTCAGTATCAGTCTATATCCATGGAGTAACGAGGCCTCTTTCCCTACATAAGGAGCAGGGGAGATGCACAGAGATAGACAGGAGGATGTGAAGGAAGGTTGAGAGGGTGGGGCTCCCACTGCCCCATCTCTGCACCTGGAGGCCTGATGCTTACCTTCAGTAGCGGGCAATGACCATCGTGCTACTGTCTCTGAACACTTAGAAATAAAATGTAGTGGACACTATGGGGAGAAGGATGTGGAAGGAGCTGCTGGAAATAGGCTAAGTCCAAAATAGCACTCTCTTTACAGGGGCACAGACCAGGTTGGAATCACAAGCTGTCATGCACCATCTGTGTGACCTTGGACAAGTCACTTCACCTCTCTGAGCTTCTGTTCCCATTGCTGTCCAATGAGAAAATGAGTCTCTATCTCATACAGCTCTTAAGAGGGCTAAAATTAAAAATAAGGCACATAAAACTGGCTAATGGATAAACATAAATCATTTGGTATTTCTAAACACCATGGAAAGATAGCGAAGTGATGGGGAAAAGTTGTATGTCTACATGTGTGGAAATGTAGACATAATTTATAAAGCTGAGCGTGTATATAATGAAAAGTAAACTCTGATAATTTATTAACAAAGAGATGCAATTCGGTTGTAGGTGGGTAGCTGCCTACAGCTCCATCCCTAGACCTTAACACATTTTCCAGCACGCAGTAATGGTTTGACAAGGACACCCTGAATGAATGGCCAAAGTCCCTTTCTAGGGTCCAATAAGCATTGTGGACTGGCCATAAAGGCAAGAATGGGCAAATGCAAGAGTCTCAGCATATTTCTACGTGTCACATAAACCAGAGTTATACGTACCAATGAAAAGACTGGAAATAGCCTCCCTTGCCCAGATCCAGTATAACCAGTATGTGGCAATTAGAAGATAAAGCCAGTATCACCTTGGGTAGCATCAGTATAGACTGCTATCAAGAGGACCCCCGATATTATTACCAGCTGCAATAAAAAAGCACTTCTTTGAATGTTTTTTCCTACCTAATTGTCAAAACTGAATAATATTATCAGCTTTTTTATCCTTTGAGTATTTTCCTAATAAGAAAGCACAGAGATGCATTGCAAATAAAAGCAGAAGATTGGAGGACGCAAAGCAATCACACAAAATGACTTTCATATCAGTTTGATAAGCAGCTGAAATTTAATAACTACATCTCTCCTATGGTGTTGGATGAAAGTTTAATACTTTCTGCTTTGGCTTCTTTCTTCTGCAAGATGCTTATTCTGAACTGGAGCTTCTCCTTTTATAGTTGGGAAAATGAGAGGTGGATTAATCAAAGCCTTGTGAGGCCTAGCCCAGCCCCAGCCCAGGCCACACCACGGCGACTAAGCATCTGAACTCAGCCACACCCAGCGCTGTCCGTAACCACTGGAGAAACGGGGAGAGATTTCCCAATAACTCCAAATACAAGTGGAATGTCACCGTGGAAAGGGTGCACCTCGTTAAAAGCCGTGAAATAAGTTTATGTCCCTCCAAATCTCTTTATGTCTTGGATGAGGACAAATGGTACAACCGATAATAGTAAACAATAACAATATAAAGAAACCACTTGGAGTTGCACTAAGATCCCATATTTTAAAAGATGGTCCAATCAAATCCAAGAAGACGATGACCCTGTTAACACACAGAATATGCCTTCTGCCTACAAACCTGCGTTTGGTAAAAACTGAATGAATGCGTGCCAGTTGTAACGAATGATAGAACGCATACGGTAAAGAGTAAGTGATTGTGCGATTGCTTTGCAGATGGTATCTAGCCCGAACTCCCCAATTTAGAATTGGGGAAATTGAGATGCAGGAAAAGGCAATAATGGCCCAATTTGGGTGTCAAGTAAGTCAGCATGAGTCAAATGGCACCAGGACATCTGTCTCCTTAAGCCTTGCAAGAGCCTCCAGGATCCGAGAAGTCCCCCATTTCCCCTGCTGCCTACACAACCTCGGTAGGGGACTTGCCCGGGGCTCCTAGCACCCACGTGACAAAAGCCACAGCCTTCGATGAGCCCCTTTGGAAAGACAGAAACCCTAAAAGGAGAAGGAGGAGCATTGGAGTAGAGGTGATCCAGGCAGAATTGGGAAGCCAATTCTAAACCAGCGATAGGTGCTTCATGGGTCTCTCTAGCTTTGTGTCCACACACGCTGCCAGGAGGACGTGGATTCCCCAGGGCTGGGGGTCTTGCCCCTGTTGGAGGGCTAGCCAAAATGGGGTTTGGCTGGCTTGCTCTTCTACTGCCCCCTACTGGGAAGTTTGCTGCCAAGGCGTGAAGAGGGCTGCTTTTTAAGTTGTTTTTCACAATGGGGATAACTGAAGTCAACAAGGGATTCTAACTCAGGTGTGAAACCAGAGATCTTCTTGAAACACATACGGTAACGCAGAAGCACGTGTGAGCCTTCTAAAGGTTACAGATGAATCTTGATAACACACCTCCCCACAAGGACTCGAATTACCTCCTTTTGCCGAAACTGTCTCAAAGAACAAGGGCACTCAGTTTCCTGGCTGTTTCTATAAGTATGCATCATGCAGATACAAACTGAATATTTTTTTTAATATAGGTATAAACAGATAGTAATACAATGAAGAAACATCTGATCCAGTCATCAGATCTAAATGCAGCCTTTTAAAAGGGAAATGTTACTCCAGATGTCGTCTTAAGAAAATGAATCAATTAGGCAAATGAGGAATTCCCTCATAAATCAGAGGATGAGAAGCTCAAGTCCAGGACTTGCCAAGGGGAGGGGGATGGCCAGGAAGCTGCAGATGCATCCCACTGCCATTTTTTTTTTTTTCGTGACCAGGTAACCCAGACACCTTCCGCTCGCCCGAAGTTGCGTTTACCTTATTGAATGCTGGTGTGATTTGGAAAGAGTGTTCTGAATGTTCCAAACCTTTTACCCTGAAGACAATAATGCCTCAGCCTTCAGGAGCGGGACCCAGTATAAGCTGGTGTCACTATTCATAAAATAATTGAGTTTACACAAAAAGTGATTTCAGTAATAGCTGCCTTTTTATAAGTATGTACATTTTATTTAAAATTACTGACTCAAAAGGCAAGGTAGAAAAAAAAATCACCTCCAACAACTTCCTGTAATTGCGAATTATTGTGAGGGAAACAGAAGGAAAAGATTTCGAAATTATGAGCCATTATGCTGGAGAGAGAGAGAGAGAGGAGAGAGAGGGAGAGAGAGAGAAGCCATGGAAAAAAAAAAGACATCTCGGCTTCATGAAACACAGCTGACAAGCTCGGCTAAATTACCCCCGGACCATTACAAAAATCACTTAATTGCCAAGCATTTTGTTAGGTCAATTGACTCTAATTGAAAAAATAACAAAAAGCTTATTATGCTGCAAATGTGGCCGTGGAAAATGAGTCTTCTGTTAGAAGGAAACAATAATTCTAAATTTCAGCTGCTGATCCCTCTACAAAGTTCAGTGTTTCCTTCGGATAGAATCCGCCTCGGAGGAGAAAGTGAATATGCATCCATTGATTATTTTCCCTCTCCACACCCCCTCAATTCTTGCTCTCCCCTCTTGCTCTCCCCTCTACCCCCCACCCCCCACCTTCCCTGCCTTGCCCCCACAGGAGCACCAGAGACCCCCGCCCCTTCCATCAGGGAACAGACGCCCACTTGGGGCTCACCTGTCACCCACGCAGGGCGGGCTGGGAGACAAAGAGGGGCAAGGCACTGGCCACTCTGACCTGGGGGGACACTGCCCTTTGGCTAAAATGCCTTCCCCACCATCTTCTTTCCCTGAACCCCTCTCCCCTTCTCCCCTCCTGGCTGCTTCTTCACCTCCTCCCTCCCCTTTTAAATATAGATAATGGAATAAGGAGAATGGCGTATGTCCACGAAATTTCTGAAATTGCCCCTCACACGCCCGCCCGGCGCTGGCCTTGACTGACATCAAGTGCAGTAATTAGACAGCCCTCCAGCTGAGGTAGGTGAAGGTTTATTTATAATTATACATTTTTAGGATGGTTTGTCCAGAGTTGGTGCATTTAAAAAGACAAATCGGTTGCAGCTCTTACTGCCCCAATTATAGGTTTGAATGGTGGGGGTTTGTGATGGGGGTGAATCTGCTTGGCCAAAAGTAATTATTTGCCCATAAAACCAGGGGGCCGGGGTGGAAAAGTCTGATGGCAGAACCTTTGTCTAGAAAGCCGTGGGGGAGAAAGTCGGTGTCTGTCTGTGTCTGTATACGTGTGTGTGTGCCTTCATGTGTACATGGGATGTGTGCCTGTGTGTGTTTGTACCTGGGCGTGCATGTGTATACCTGTGTGCACTTGCGTGTGTACACAGGTGTGTTGAGGGGAGTCATAAACTGAAGCAAAACGAACCTTCTCTGCAGCCCCCTATATAAACACCAGGCTGTAGATCACAAACCCCTGCTTTATCTTAAAAATGACAAATCCGTGGCCATCTTTCAGATCCAAGACAATGAGATCCCACAATCGCAGAGAGGACCCGAATGGCCAGAGGACCAGTCTGGCCTGTGGGAGCCCAGGGAGCCAGGACTGGGGCTGCCAGGGGCACCGAGCCAGCTTACAGTGTCCGTGAAGGGCGACCGTGCAGAATCGAGGAAGACTTCCCAGCCCAGCTTTGAGCGTAGAGCCAGCAGGACGGCAGGACTGGGCACAGGGGGCCAGCGCCCTTGGAGGCGGCCAGCGCATCCTCTCCTCCCACATCCGCTGGTGTTGCTGCCTCTTTGGGAGCCTGGTGTCACTTAGCCCCAGTGGCAGAGCCAGTGCCATCAGGCTGTGCATCATTGCTCTCGTGGAGTCTTGGGGGCCCCACAGCCGGAGACAATGGCAAGGGCAGCCTTGGAGAGCCCCAAGTGTCACCTGGTGTCTTGGCAGGCAGCTGAACCTGGGAGTAAACCGAACCATCAGGGTGCTACAGGTGTTAAAGTCACCCTGACCGAGCAAGGCTTGAACACTCAGCTAGGAGCAGAGGGAGCAACCGGAAGTGCTCCTTAGGGGGATCGCCCTGGGTCGGATGTGCCTCAGCCAGGGCGTGGGGCTTCCAGGGGCAGAGGGGATGCAAAGACCACTGCTGACCTGTGGGGCGAAGGAGCTGCGGAGGTCAAGGGCAGGCATGGAGCGGCCCCGCCATCCTGGAATGCTGCACAGGGAGAGGCCAGACTGTCTGGAAAGAAGCTAGTCCTTCCGATTAAGTGGCAGAGCCCTACTGAGAGAAATAAAAGTGAGGAATGGTGAATTCGGTACCACTTGCCAGACCAATGAGCTTCATCAATTAATCACAGCCAAATAATCACCACCTACATTAAAGAATAATACATGAAAAGGACAGGGGCCTCACTGTAACTTATTCAGAAAGGGCTGCCTCCCTAATCCCTCTGAGTCCTGACATGTTAACTGGGTAGCGACTAATTAGATGTCAAAAATTCATAAGCGCTCTTTAATATTGCATATATCTGCAGCCGCCGACGTTTCAATATGAGAGTTGTATACACAGAACTCACTATAGCATTAAAACACAGCAGGGTAGGAGGAATAAAAGGGAACCAATAAAAACAATGTCCCTCAAAAACCCCAGAGAGTGTGGGCTTTGGAAGTGTGTACTTTCTTATTCAGAAAAGGTATCACCTTAATAAGAATTATAGGCAAAGGGGTTTCGCTGCTCCGTGCTGCGTGGACAGAAAGAGGGAGAGGAGACGGGCTTATCAAAGGCACTGCCAGGTAAATAGTAATTTATTGTGCATGCACAATGAACATTACCCAGTGTCCTGACACCGGGTGATAATGAAAGACATGTTATTGTGGCATCCACACAGGGAATTTCCACTCCCGCCTCCTCCCTGCTCCCTGTCTCTCTTGAGCAAAGAAGCAGTGATGGGTCCTGGCAGCTCCAGCCTGTTTCAAGCCATTTCACATAATATAGGATGCACCTGAAGTTTAGTGGATTAAGTAAGTGAGTTAGTTTGCCGGCTCGGTGATATATATGTTGCCTGCATGTGAACTTATATTTCAAATGCTGGGGACTATATTTTTATGAAACAAGCCTTTTCCTGTTGGAAGAATTATAGGAATGCGATATAATACAAGGCAGTGAGATTAAAAACAATGCATCATAGCTGGGAGAAAATGCACTGTTTTATGACTTGCATCCGTTAATTGAACCTCTCAGGAATAGAGAGAAGGGCTCTGCAGGAACCTGCTGGAAAATCATTCTCTTTTTTGACTTCCAGGGGGTGGGTTTTTTTTGTTTGTTTTTCTGTTTGTTATTTTTATTTGTTTAGCATACATGCACATCCATAAATATTTATGTACACACATGCTCAGACAATGCACATACATACACACTTACATGACAGATATACACACACATGTGCACACATGTGCGCACACACATATGTACACACAGACCGATGCTATGAATGGCATGTTTTGCATTCTGAACAAAACTGTTCTTTATCAAAAGTTATGTTTTCTTGGGCGCCTGGGTGGCTCAGATGGTTGGGCGTCTGCCTTCGGCTCAGGTCATGGTCCTGGAGTCCTGGGATCGAGTCCCGCGTAGGGATCCCTGCTGCTTGGGGGCCTGCTTCTCCCTCTGCCTCTCTCTCTCTCTGTCTCTCATGAATAAATGAATAAAATCTTAAAAAAAAAAAAGTTGTGTTTTCTTTTAACTCTCACATTTGACATAGGAGGAGCATGAGTAATTGTATTGAGTGTATAAGAAAAGACATGAGTTCAAGTCATTAGGTGGACGATTATTAGCAGCTTGGCACCAATCCCATTAGTATTTGGAGTCTCAGTTTTTGTCTTCTGCACAATGGGTGGAGCAATGCCTTCCTCCCAGTTGGTCAGGCGGGGTATGGGAATGACATCACAAATGCCAAGGTATCTGTGAGATCCCATGAAGGCCTCATGTCCTGATTAACTTCCGTTGCCCTGTGGCCAGGGCTGTTCCTCCCCACATATATGGTGACGTTGACACGGACACTAAAAAGGATAGTGTCAGATGACACTTTATCTTTACTCAGACCCCTGGATAATTGCAATGATGCAAGCCCCACAGTAGATATTCATGATCAGCTTCATGGTTTGGGGGCAATCCCTTCCAAAGACAGTCCCGAGCTCTATTTCTGGTTAAGTCTATGCTGACTCGACCTTGGACCATATCTCCAGACTCACCCCTGTCTCTGGAACGTCAGCTCCAAGGGGGAGATAGTCCAGAGAAGGAGGAGACCTGATTTAGTCATCTGGCACAGCGCCATGGCCAATGGTCAATCTTTATCTGATTATACAGGGTCTTTGATTTGGAATTCACTACATTAATTCAGGCTGAAAAAGTCCTTTATGATCAATATTTAAATCGCAGTTAACCACGCCCGTTTGCTATTTTTGTACCCCTGATCCTTTCTCACAGTGTTAAATTGGTTTCTTCCCCAGCTTCTGTGTTTCTTTTTTCAAAACAGGGGCCTCTATCAATTTTGACTCGTAGCTAGGAAAACCCGATCTTCCCTGGTTTGTCTAGACTGTAGGAAAATTAGACATTTATTTCCTTAGTGGGTGAGATGAAAGCCTGGGTCATTTCACTCATTCACTGCATTATCTGCCCACTCATTCACCCATTCCCGCATTCACTTTTCAAGTATTTTTTAGCACAATTACCACAGCCTGACTCAGTTTCCTCTTGGTGTTACTGCTGAAAACAATCCTGTTTTCCTACCCCCCAAAACATATAGTCCAGTGGGTTGGGTGACAATAGACATGTGACTCCGAGATAATGACACAAGTGCCAGGGGAGGAGGGCATTTGTTAGGGGAGCGTGAGGGGCACCCACAACCGGGGCACCAAAGGTAGTCCAGAAAGGAAGACGTCAGGAGAGGCACTAAATTGGGTACGAGAGGACCCGTATGAGTTGGGAAACGAAGCTGGGAGAACTGCCAGGGCACAGGGAATAGCACATCAAAGGTCAGTGTGGTGGATATTTGGGTAATTGTTCTCTTTCCTCCATCCAACCCTCCTCTAGAAACAGCACTTGGCACTGGGTGGGGGACACCCCCATTCTCAGCCATATGATTTCAGTGTGGTGTATCCCCTCTCCCACTTTTAGGGAGGGGCTCTCGCCTGTGTCACCAATTATTGTTCCCACCCCTTTGGTCCCTGTGATTGGTCCAGGGATGAGCACATAATCCACTCAAAGCCAATGAAATGTGAGATGCTTGCTGGAGATTCTAGGAAAGAAGTGCCTCCTCTCACTTCGATAGAATCTCTCAGAACTTCCCTTTTTCGATAGTGTGGTATGAGGTTTTGAGGTCTACAGCTGCTGGGAGGGCCCAGAACTGCTAGGACTATTGCAGAGTGTCAGAGGGTAGCACTCACATTGTGAAAGGTAGTGCAGAGAGCGGAGAGGAAGTAGATCCATGTGATATTGTTTGAGTTGTTGGATCAATCCGCACCTCAAGCTATGTGGTTATGAACTTCACAATTTTATGAGCCAATAAGTTCCTATTATTCCTTAAACCAGTCTGATGGGGGATTTCTTTTATTTGAAGCATAAGGTTCTGAAAAGAAGAAGTCTGTGGCATAATCTGGATTTTGTGATGAAGAAGAAGAAAGAAGAGGAGGGGGAGGGGAGGAGGAGAGGAGGAGGGAGAAGAAGGTGATGATGGAGTTGGTGATGATGATGATGAAGGTGATGATGGAGTTGGTGATGATGATGATGAAGGTGATGATAATGTTGGTGATGATGATGATGAAGGTGATGATAATGTTGGTGATGATGATGATGAAGGTGATGATAATGTTGGTGATGATGATGATGATGATGAAGGTGATGATGGAGTTGGTGATGATGATGATGATGAAGGTGATGATGGAGTTGGTGGTGATGGTGGATAAGATGGTGAACATGGCTACCATGAATTGTCTCCACCGTATCAGGCACTGTACTCAATGCTTTAAAATTACTATCTTCTTGATCTTCACAAAACACTGTGAGATAGATATTTGTCCAAAGTCCTGCCCTTAATAAGTAGAAGAAGAGGGATTCAAACGGTGTGGTCTCACTCTAAAGCTCAGGTTCTTGGCTGAGGGAGACGCTGCTAAGGAGGTAAGAGGTAGGGGGACAGGAGCCAGATGCAGGGCGTCTGCAACCCAGGCACAGGGTTCTGGGTATGGAACTTTGTCTACCAGGATGCCACATAAGTTTCTCACTTGGAGCATTTCTCTGTGCTCCTCAGGCTTGAGATCCATACGCATGCAGACCGCCCTCCACCACAGTGCTCGATGCATTATTGCGTTAATAGGCTTCTTGTCCATATTCCATGCTTTCTCCCACAAAACACCTGCTTCTAGAGTATAAATTGCATTCTTCACCCACACACAAAACACAGGCAACCTGCCCCTGATAGGTGACTGATGAGTGGCAACAAGGGGCTGGTGTCCATGCTAAAAGGGCACTGACCTTGTGGTGCAGTTCATACTCCAGAGCTCCCCTTAAGCTAGACTCCCCTGTGGTTACACCCTTGCTCACCACCTTCAAATACCCTCTCCTTGTTTTCCTCCCTCTTCTCCACATTTCTCTCTTGATAAATCATTTGCAGATGTATCTCCATCTCAGGCTCTGCTCTTTGAGACCCCCACCCTACAATGTACCGCGAGACAGGGTGACCGCAGAAGGGCTTAGGGTTGGTAGCTTCTCTCCAGTGCTTCCTTGGTTGTGAAGACATCAATCTATCTCTAATGCGCCCAAGACAATGGTCAGGGACAAATGAACAATTTCTGGGCCCTATTGAACAATCCGGAAGAGGCTTCTAGTTTTTCCCAGGCTTGCTTCTTAAATTTCTGTTGTTTTGGGCTAAAGGGAAAGGCAGCCGGGTAGATGGGATGGGCCAAGCAGAAGTTTAACAAAGGGAAGCCATTTTGGTTCACCTAGAAAAGCTCACCGGGGGGATCATTGTTTTTAAGTCTTAAAGAAGGAAATGAGCATTACATGTGGCGATGAGGGCTGTGTCCTTGAAGTCACAGCTCAAAGCAGAAGCCATAAACATTCAACTGATAACAATGAAGATATTTTGGAGACCTGAGAAATGATAATCAAACCCATTTCCGAAACTTACAAAGTTCCAGTCTGTATAAAATACACATTATTTCACTGAAGCCCTCAAAAAAAAAAATACCTATTTGATATATGTTCTTATTCCAATTACCCGGATGGAAAACTGGGTTCAGGGAGACTTATTTATGTAGAGGGGATGAGCTATAAAGCGTGTTCTATCTAATCTTAAATTCAGAATAGTTATTTGACTCCATGTCAAAGATCAATACTTTACCAGCAGTTTTTTGTGTGTTTTGTTTTGTTCTGTTTCTGTAATGCAGACACTTACTGTGTAAGTGGGCAAAAAATGACCCCTTAAGAATGGTGCTCAGTGGCAGCTGGATCACACCCGGGCCAGCATTAACGAAGTCCTAAAAGACACCGTAGTGACTGCTATGCCTGAAGAAGGTATGACCTGCCCACATCATTTCAACAAAACTATCCAGGTACAGGAACATGAATTTTAATAGCATTTCTGCTTTATAAATTTCCCTGATAATTCCTTCGATTTTACATTTCACTTAGAAGATAGCCCATTCTTTGTGAAATGATGTGGAAGAAGAAATAATAAATTCTAGACAAATGGCACCCAAATAGATGGTTAGAAAGTATGGCAGAATTTGGAGCCCAATCCACACAATTTACATGAGAAATTTCGTGTGTTGTTTGTGGGCAGGAGAGCAGAGACTAGCAGTTTAATCTGAGGATGAATAAGGGATGCTTACAATGACAAGTGCCTGTTCAGTGGGAACAGGCTGGTGGGCAGAAGGGGTGCGGAGCGGGGAGCAGGGAAGATTATGCACAGGGAGAAGATACAGGTAGTGTGGCTTTTTCGCTCATGAGTACACTTGCCCCTAGCGTGCAAGGGATTTAGTGTCTGTTCTGCATATAACTACCTGCATGCTTTACAACATCCAGATATGTAACTGGCCTGGAGATGATCAAGTCCTGCTCTCAAGGTGACCCAGATCACTTAGATTCCTCTCCACAGACAGGATGATGAGGGTGATTTTATGACAAGAGAAACAGCAACAACAAAACAGCCACAGTTATAAAGCTTCCTGGTTATTGGGGGTTTGTTTTCTATGTGGGACCTGAAACAGAAATGTCTGTAGACTATATCGCTACTAGAAGTTTCCTTTGACTTGGAAGCAAAAGAAAGGAAATCACTTTTTTTTTTGAGGACTTGTTCTGTGCATAGTAAGATACTTGGCATGCTAAGGATGTGATCTTATTTAATCCTCATAGCCACCCCTGCAAGCTACAGGGTAGCTACAACCTGCATGAAGAAGAAGCAGCTCAGAGGAGTTAAGTGCCTTGCCTAGAGTTGCCTAGAATTGCCTAGAGTTGCCCAGTGAATCAACAGCAGAGTCTGATTCAGGTCACTATGAATTATAGCTTCCACCTGCACAGGGGAAAGCCAATTTCTCATGGTCACCCAGTAAAAATGGGAATGAAACATAATCCTCGCCATGTTCTCAAGATGCTGCTTGGGTCAGTCAGCCTCTCCATTTCCTCCCTCTCTCCCCACCTTTGTAACAGAATGTCACTTTTCCTCCAAGACAATCATATGATTATTTATAAAGCAACCCCCAGACAGGTCATTGCAAATCACCAGTTCACCACACCAGCTGGTAAACATTGCCCAGAGCCCAGGGACCCCAACCAACCAACCCCCCAACAAGTCATTTTAACTTATAATGAATCCTATACACCTTCATATAGTTAAAGAAAATAATTTAGAGGAAAAAATAAACTCTAAAAGGAAGAATACTCTAGAGTGGTTTTGTTTATAACAGATCCAAATTGGGAAGAGCTCCTGTATCCAACACAAAAACATCAAAAAAGAATCACATCCTCCATTTTAAATGGAAATGCAATTTATTATAAAATGGAAGATTACCTCTCCTGGAGATCTATGAAAATAAAACCAGTGTTGAGCCACAAAACAGAATTCAAAGGTGTAATGACCTCTTAAATGGAAGATGCAAAATTCACATTACTGCAAAATTATTATTACTATATTTGTTATGAGTGTCTACTTTAAAAATGCAAGAGAAGAGAAAATCCAGTTTTACATGAACTGGAGAACTTGCAGAATTAATCACAAGTAATGTGACCATTTCAAAAGAAATACTCTAAACTTCAATAGCTTTACTAAGTATTAGCAGCATTCATTGAGAAAATCTCACGGAAAAACAAACTCAAAGCCAAAAAGTATATATAATCTGTCCTTAGTGTGTAAAGTGCCTATATGGAGAACACTGTACAAATTTATAAAAAATGGAGGAGGAGGGGCGCCTGGGTGGCTCAGTTGGTTAAGTGGCTGACTCTTGGTTTTCGCTCAGCTCATGATCTCAGGGTTGTGAGATTGAGCCCCACATCGGAGTCAGACTCTGCACTCAGTGGGGAGTCTGCTTGAGAATCTCATCCTCTGCCCATTCCCCCCCTAAAATAAATAAATAAATAAATCTTTAAAAAGAACACAAAAAAACTTGATTGAGATACCTGGTTTTTACCCACCCGTTTGATTGCATCCCATCCCATTCCAGGGCCTTTGCATGTACTGTTCCCTTGCCAAAAATGCTTTTCCCTCTGATATTTTCCATGGTTGAGAGTTTCTTTGTATCTCAGATTCCTATCATCTCAAAGAGGGTTCCCTTACTTCCTGACCCAGAGCTGTCCACTATCACCACCAGTCATTTGCCTTTATCCTGTTCTTCATGGCACTTAACATCACATCACATTATCTCATCCACCTGTTCACTTATTTATTGTCTGTCTCCCACACTTAAACAAAAGCTCCATGGAACAGGATTCTTTTCATTCATCTCCATGTCTGACGCAGGGTAGACACTCCACATATATGTGTTTAATCAAATTTGAAATACATAGTATGGTTTATTTAGAAAGAATAAATAAATTACGGGGGTAAATTCTCTCCCAATACAATGAGTAGTTTTCAGAGCTCAAACTCAGATCTCGAACAGGCCATCTCTAGACTGGGGACTAGAGACTCAGTTAATGATGCTAGAGGTCAGTTGGTAGAATTAAGAAAAATAATAATATAAGGGAGTACAAATAACTATTTTCAAGAGAAGCTAAAGGGGGTTGGGCACTTGGGCTGGCTATATTATAAAACTTTTCATAATGCTGTGCTAGGGAGAGCAGAATAACATGGGCTCAAGGATAGAGAAGCACCGGAACAGTGGAGCTCAATAGCAGGTCATAAGCTACGGATCAAAAATGGAGAGTAGTAATATATGATAAAGATGGTATCAAACTTAGTGTGTATGGTAGGCAGAATTCTGGGATGGCCCCCAAGACTCAGAGCCTGGTGTAGCCTTGCATAATTCCTTCCCCTTGAGTGTGGGTAGGATTGTTGCATAGGATGAATCTCACCCCCCTGGTTAGGTTACCTTATATGACAAAGATGAAGGAATTTTACAAATACAGTTAAAATCCCTAATCAGTTGACTGAGTTAATAAGAAGGGAGGTTATTCTGGGTGAGCCTGACCTAATCAGTTGAGACCTTAAAAGTGACTGAGTCTTTCCTAAAGGTTCAAAAGTGTGAGAGGGCTTAAAGAGGGTACCACATAGCAGGGACGTGAGGGCAGTCCGTAGGAGCTGAGAGTCCCCAGTCAGCCAGTAGTGAGCAAGAAAACAGAGATGTCAGTCCTATGTTAGGGAAGCAGGCTCTGCCAACAATCTGAGGGAGTTGGAAGCTAATGTTTCCCTGCAAGCCTCTGGATGAGGACACAGCCATTGCCATCTTCTTTGCAACCTGGTCCCCTCAGCAGGGGACAAAGATATACTACGCTTGGACTTCTGACCCGCAGAACTGCAAGCTAATGACTGGGTGCTGTCTTAAGTCACTGTGTTTGTGGAATTTATAACACAAAAATCAAAAGCTAATCCAGTGGGGAAGGAAAGACACTTCGACAATATTATCAGGAGAGTTTATTAGCTACTTGGGGAATGTAAGTATGGATTTCTGTAAAATACTTGGTAGCAAAATAAATTCTAGCTATACTAAATAACTGGATGGGGGAAAGTGAAACCATGTATTATCTAAGTAAATACTTCAATGATCTGAGGACAGAAACATAATTTTGGAGCACAAAAATCACAGAAAAAATATTCTAATACAATAGATTGCAATGTGCAAAAACTGAAACTTCTTCAGGAGAAAATAGCAACCCAAATCTGTGGAAATCTTTGCCTCAGAGATAACAGATAAAAATTTGGTATCTTTCCTAGGTAAAGAACACAGAAAAGTGTATTAAATATTTGTAAATGTCTATGTCTGTGTGTGTGTATTCATGCAAATATAGAAGGAAAATACCAACAGCAAAACGTCCTCATCAAATATCTCTGGATGATGAAATTATGAGTGACTTTAAAATTTCTTTGGCAGATTATATTTCTAGTTTGTGTACAATTCCCAAATCGATTCTGTATTAATGCCATGAATATATAAAAATAACAATTACATATATAGCATTTCAATATACAACTATAATGGAATAGAATATAATTCAGTAGGATTAATTATATTTTGTAATGTTTTTATAAATATTTAAGTACTAAAGATCAGGGGAAATATTACAACATTCCTCCATATGTACGTGTGGAAACATTGCAAGCATAGATGGGTGAAGATGGGGAAGATTTTGTATTATTAAAGTAGATGTGTGAGGATAGTGGAAATAGGGGCAACTAAAAATGTCTTCTTTAGACTTTTTGGATTAGATGTTTGTGTCTACTATAAACAGAGAGAGAGAGATGAGAGATTGAAACACAGGTATGTAAGTAGAAGGATGATAGATGGTACATACATACAAAGGCTTTCATGTGCATTAGTATTTCTTTTTTTAAATTTTTTATTGTTATGTTAATCACCATACATTACATCATTAGTTTTTGATGTACGGTTCCATGATTCATTGTTTGTGCATAACACCCAGTGCTCCACGCAGAACGTGCCCCCTTGAATACGCATCACCAGGCTAACCCATCCCCCCACCCTCCTCCCCTCTAGAACCCTCAGTTTGTTTTTCAGAGTCCATAGTCTCTCATGGTTTGTCTCCCCCTCTGACTTACTCCCCTTCATTCTTCCGCTCCTGCTATCTTCTTCTTTTTCTTTTTTTTTTTTTTGGATTTTATTTTAATTTTTATTGTTATGTTAATCACCATATATTACATCATTAGTTTTTGATGCAGTGTTCCATGATTCATTGTTTGTTCATAACACCCAGTGCTCCATGCAGAACGTGCCCTCCTCAATATCCATCACCAGGCTAACCCATCCCCCTACCCCCCTCCCCTCTAGAACCCTCAGTTTGTTTTTCAGAGTCCATCATCTCTCATGGTTCGTCTCCCCCTCTGACATACTCCCCTTTTCTTCCTCTCCTGTTACCTTCTTCTTTTTCTTTTTTCTTAACATATGTTGCATTATTTGTTTCAGAAGTACAGATCTGTGATTCAACAGTCTTGCACAATTCACAGCGCTCACCGTAGCACATACCCTCCCCAATGTCTATCACCCAGCCACCCCATCCCTCCCACCCCCCACCACTCCAGCAACACTCAGTTTGTTTCCTGAGATTAAGAATTCCTCATATCAGTGAGGTCATGTGATACATGTCTTTCTCTGATTGACTTATTTCACTCAGCATAACACCCTCCAGTTCCATCCATGTCATTGCAAATGGCAAGATCTCATTCCTTTTGATGGCTGCATAATATTCCATGGTGTATA
This sequence comes from Zalophus californianus, assembly GCF_009762305.2. Classification (NCBI taxonomy): domain Eukaryota; kingdom Metazoa; phylum Chordata; class Mammalia; order Carnivora; family Otariidae; genus Zalophus; species Zalophus californianus. The sequence continues at coordinate 6,772,712 of NC_045600.1, forward strand.
TATACCACCTCTTCTTTATCCATTCATCTGTCAATGGACATCTTGGCTCTTTCCACAGTTTGGCTATTGTGGACATTGCTGCTATAAACATTGGGGTGCACGTACCCCTTCAGATCCCTACATTTGTATCTTTGTGGTAAATACCCAGTAGTTGTGCATTAGTATTTCTAAGCCTTCTGTAACAAATTACTACAGTGTTGGAGGCTTAAAGGAAAGAAATTAGATCTGAAATCTCAGATTAAGGCATCAGGAAGTTTGGTTCTTTAGAAGAGTCTCTCCTAGGTTTGCAGATGGGCATCTTCTCTCTTTACTCTTTTCTTTCTTTCTTTCTTTCTTTCTTTCTTTCTTTCTTTCTTTCTTTCTTTCTTTCTTTCTTTCTTTCTTTCTTTCTTTCTTTCTTTCTTTCTTTCTTTCTTTTCTTTTCTTTCTTTCTCTCTCTCTCTTTCTCTCTTCCTTTCCTTTCCTTTCCTTTCCTTTCCTTTCCTTCCTTCCTCTCTCTCTCTCTCTCTTTCTTTCAAGATTTTATTTATTTATTTGAGACTGAGAGAGAGAGTATGCAGGTGCACTAGTGCAGGGTGGGGGACGGGGCAGAAGGAGAGGGAGAAGGAGACTCCCACTGAGTAGGGAGCCCAATGCACAGCTGGATTCCAGGACTCTGGGATCATGACCTGAACTGAATGATGGCAAATGCTTAACTGACTTAGCCACCTAGGCGCCTCTCTTTCCTCTGTTTTTTTTTTTTATACTGTCTTCTTCTGTGTGCGTTTTCTCTGTATAAGGACACCAGTCATATTGGATCATGGCCCACCCTCATGGCCTCATTTTTAACTTAACCACCTCTTTAAAGACCTATCTTTAAATGCAGTCACATTCTAAGGTACCTGGAGTTAGGCCTTCAACCTATGAATTTTGGGAAAGATGCAATTCAGCCCTTAACATTATGCAAAAATATCTCTTTCTAAGTGAGACCACAGCACTCAACTTGTATGTTGTCCTTTTCTAAGGAGTGGCCTTTGCAAAATTAGTTAGTAAAGTAGTGATAAAATTATCACTATTAACCTTAGTTTGGCTCTTTCAAGCTTGATTTTGTTAAAGGGATAAATACCTCTGTGGCCTCATGTACTATGAAAATTCAGTGAGATGAATCTGCCAGGAGGGTCAAGTGCAGTACCTGGTAGGTTTGACCATGAAGGGGGCATGCCTCTTCCCTCCCCTGACATTCCATTGTTGATTTTGTGTTTCTCAGATTTTTCCACCCAAGTCCTCTAGCAGCAGGGAAGACAGAATTTGAGACAAAACCCAAAGAGGCACTTAGCAATGTTGTTCTTATATTTTATTAAAAATAACAAAATTGTTGACCTTTTCTACAATAGATCCATATTTATTAGAATAGAGAAGTTTCAACTCCTTGTGATGCCAGCTTGCTCTGGGAAAACACACAACATTTACCTTGTGCCTTCAAAAGACTAGAACTGTATACCCTGTGTCCTTCAGTTTGAGACACAAGCTCTGGGAGAGGTAAGATCCAGTGTTTCCCTCTGGTTCTAGAATTTCTCACAGCATGTTTTCAGAAGGGGAACAAGATAGAAAATCAAACAGTAAACTGGTGTTACAAAATCACTGGAAGAAAAGTGAAAAACAAAAAAACAGACAAATATAAAAATGGGCAGGCAACAAAGCCAGAAGGACAAATAACAGATGGACAAACAGAATTACAAAGCAAATGCCAAGGACTAGAAGAGGGAGTAGCTGAGTTGGACAACATTATTAGAATATAGTCAGATTCCGCCAGCATGCACCATTGCAGGGCCATGGCAAAGAGAAGCGACTCAGCGAGGGAGGCACAAGAACTTTCTTATAAAAATGTATGTCCTGCTTATTATATTTATTGTCTTGTAATAGAACTCAGAGGGCCAGGATTCCTGCCTTAAGTGTTGGAAAGAGGAGCCAATCTTGAAGATTAACCTGCAAAGGGATTTTCCACAAGGAATCTTAAACATCTGTTTTATGCAAATGCTCATGCAAACCTGATCAGGTGCGTTCATGACCCCTATGCACCTCTGATGACCATCACAGAGCTCATGCCAACAACATGCTATTCTTACCAAACAAGCCAAACTAAACACCCACACCAGAAGCCCTTTGTTATTTTGCAATGCAGCTCATTAGTATTTGTTCATATAAATAAAGAATTTGCTCTCCCTTCAAGAACCAGTTCCATTAGCTGACTTAAAGTGTCTGGTAATGAATAAGTCCACCTCACCACTGAGGGATGAGCCGAGTAGATGTATCATCTTCCATATTATTGAAGTGAAACTAGCTAAGAAAAGAGCCAGTGACTCATGGTCAGCAGTCAGGAAACTGTCTTGAATACCATGAATGCATACATAAAGTGTGCATGGAGTGAATGCTTACTTGGGTAAAGGGGTGGTCTCAAGCTCCTTCCAGAACAGAGATTAGACCAAGATCTCATACAAGGAAAATCAAAAGACATAGATGCCATAGGACTGATTAGACCAGCAGTTGACTCACTGTCTTTGTGGGTCCCTCCAGTTAAGAATTGTTTTTTATATTTTTAAAGGTCTGTAGAGATAAAGAAGGAGAGATAGAAACCGAGAAAAGAATATGAGACAGAGGCCAACTAAGTCCTGCAAAACCTATAATATGTACTTCCTGGATTGGATGATATTTAGAGTAGCAGTTATGAACTGTTTATGAGCCTGGCATTGCCCACCCTGACAGTAAGGCTTCCTGGTCACTGAGGAGAAGGGTTTTTAAAACATGCTGTCATCATAAGTAATATTCCTTAATTACCTTATGTGTACTGATGACAAATAAGAGTTTTAAATGTGTTAACCAACTAAATTCTCACAATTTTTTTTAATAAATACTCTATTTTCCCCATTTTAAGTGGAGACAACTGAGCAACAGAGAAGTTACCTGGCTTTCCCACAAACATGTAACCAGGACATGGTGGGGACCAGGATTTAAACTGGTTCAAATCTGAACTGGTTGAAGCAGTCTATATTTATAGACATATAAATATAGATGTCAGGATAGATAAACATATCCTACAATAATAAATCACTCACAATTTTGAGTGGCTATTAATACAGAGCAGTTATTTAATCCATAAACATTTATGCTTGCTCCATGTGTCCACAGAGGGTTGGCCGTGACTCTACTCCAGGTGCCTTGTTTCTGGGACCCAGGATGATGACGTAGCTTCTATCTATCGGCAGCCATGTAACAGAGGGACATGATGTCCCTTGGGAGGGACAGTGACTACCTGAGGCCTGTCTTCTGTAGAACACTGAACAGGCCTTCCACTCAGGTCCCAGTATCCTAGGACTTCAGCTAGAAGCCCTCCGAACACTTTGTAGCCACCTGATTCCCCCTCACCGCTCCTACCTGCAATTGTCTAAAATAAGATGATGTCAGTCAATAGCAGCATCTCACTCCTTCCTCCCCTGGAAGCACCACCCCTCCAGCTGTTCCTGTTGTTTAAATCTGTATTAGTCAGTTTTCTCCAGAGAAACAGAACCAATAGGTTTGAAATATATAAATGTAATAAGTCACATATATATTATATATGTGTGTGTAATAAGTACAACAATAGGTAATATCTATGTCATTGATAGGTGGATGAATACATGGGGGGGATTTATTTTGAGAAATTAGCTCATGTGATTGTGGTGGCTGACATATCTGAAATAAGTAGGCAAGCCAGCAGGCTGGAAATTGAGTAAATCGATGTTCCGGTCTTTAGTCCAAAGACTGGAAAATCAGGCAGAGTTTCTATGTTGTAGTCTGGAGGCAGAATTCCTTCTTCTTGGGGAAACCTTGGTCTTTGCTGTTAAGGTTTTCAACTGATTGGATGAGACCCACGCATATTATGGAGAGTAATCTGCTTTACTTAAAATCGACCAGTTGTAAATGTAAATCATATATAAAGAAAAGCTTTATAGCAACATCTAGATTAACTAGTGTTTGACCAAACAACTGGGTACCACGGTCTAGCCAAGTTGACACATGGAATTAACCATACCATTTCAGGACTACACCTCAGTGTGAAAGTCCTTTCACCAAAGCGCACATCACCCTCAGGGTCCTTAGCTCTTCATGTTAGTTAACACTAGTTGTGGTGATAAGCTCCCACATGTCATGATGATTAGAGTATGCTACAATTTATTTTTTTTGCCATATGAAGTCCAAAATAAATGTTCCTAATTGGTTTGTGGCTCTCCTCCAAGTGGTGATTCAGGGACCCAGACACCTACCATCTTATGGTTTCCCACCTTTAACATACAACTTCCAAAATTGCTGTGCTTGTCTCTATCAAGACATTGCAAGGAGGAAGAGCAAGGCAAGCTGTTGTGGGATTATTTTATGCACCTGCACTAGGAAGGAATTACTTCATACAGCCTATTGGCTAGAACAGAGTCACATGATCTCATCTACTTCCAGGGAGTCTGGGAATTAAAATGAAGTTTGTAGGTGGAAAGAAGGGGGAAGAAATAGGATTGCTGATCTTCTAGCTAGTCTTTGTTTATTCCCACACGCTCCATAGTGATCTTAAATTCTAACATAGCTATGGGAGTAAGAGATTGCAGCAAGGTACAAAGCTTTTTCTGTACCTTAGCTTCTTGTCTTGTAAGTTGGAAACAACTCTCCTGCCCCTGATGGGGGAGTTGATACATGATGGCTGGGACAGTGCCCAGTACACACGAGGGGTCCAACATATATGTTTGATTTTAGGAAGTTGATAAAGAGCTCTGCCTTCCTGAATGTTTGGCAAGCAAATTTCACAGTCATTTTCACTGGTTCTAGAAGGATAAGGAAAGAGTTAAATGTCTCAAGGTAAAAAAAATTGTACTTTTTTAGAGTCTGCTTCCAAAGTGCCTCCAAACATCTTTATGGTGGAAGCCTCCCAAACTGAGTCATACACCTTAGAAACCAGCTCATCTTTGTTAAAATGGGTTTCATTTCTTACTGACCCTGTCAACAGCTCTGCAAAGCTAATTTGCTAGTTCAGTGGCTCATCATCAGTTCCTCGTACATGAAACTGACAAAGGTCAACCTTGTAAAAAAAATATTTGATTTCAGACCTTAATCCAAAGAGTTGCAATATATCTCTGCTTCTCTGATTGAATTAACAAGAAATTCACCTAATTGCTTATTACATATGAAGGAAATAGGTTTTCCATGCTGGTCATTATCGTTGTGTGGCTCCTTTTGGGTGACACTTGAGGCCCAGTTTAATTTTTAAGTAAGCTACTATGATCTGTCTATAAGCCAAATTCAACTTGTGGTCAAGGACTTCAAAAGCCACATATCACATTTCACCTTTGTCATTCTTGAAGGAGTGGTAAAGCATCCTCCTGCACCAGCCAGGACTTTTCTAATCAGCTGACCTGACTCTGGTTGCAACATCTACTAACTTTACAATCTTGGCCAAGTCACTTGAATTTGCTGAGTCTCTGTTTATTCCTCTATAAAATGGACTCACAAAATCTACCTCCCACAGGTTGTTTTTAGGATTCAATGAGTGTATCTACAGCAAAGTTGTTGGCCCACATTGAGTGCTACCACATTTCTAGTTATCTTTCCTGTCTTGTTAGGTGTAGATCAACTCTTCTTAAATCTGTGTCACTCCATCATGCCTTATTAGTTAAGACATTTTGTTTGCAAGCAGAAGAAACCAATGGAAGCTGAAAATGAAATTGGGGTATTTGGTTTAAGGATATAGTCATGTCTCCCTGAATCTCAGGGTAAGAATACAGCCTTAGAGATCCATTCCTTGGATAAGGCACAGAACAGCATCTGTAAAGTTCAGGGAATGGTCCTTCTGTGTCATATCTTCTCTTCTCTTTATTAAATCCAACTTCTTTGTATCTGCAGATGTATTTTCCTACTTCCACCTGGTGGATGATATCCAAATCACAGCTCTGGACTCTTTATGATATTTTTGTTGTTTTTAAGAACTCATCTTGTGTGAAATATACTGATGAATTTCAATTCCAAATTTGATTAGCCCAGCTTGTGTCATCTGTGCACACTTGGCCCCATCCACTGGGGTCATTTATAAACATGGATGCTGAGGTAACTGCTCTGCACATAAGGAAGGCCATTAAGGGGGCACTGTGAATTGAACAGACACCACAAAGTGTGTCTACTACAGTGGGAGTTTCCGGAGTTTATTTTTATTTTAAATAAACTAGATGGGGAAAAATGGAATTTTCCTTCCTTCCCTTTTTGTTTAGAATTCCAAAGACATGAAGAAACAATCCTGGTTTCTGTTGTAAGCCATTACAGAATGGACAAACTAGGATTGTGGAGGGAAATGGACTACATGGGTGAGAATCATCTGGAAGCCATTGGAAGATGCTGGAAGCTTAAACACAGAGGCCAGCACAGAGAAAGTGTCCTTCACACAAAATATACTGCGGCAGAATGTGAGAACATTGCACCTGGATGCATCTCTAATGCTCTCTCTTTCCAGTGAAATAGATGACAAAAGTCTTCTGACTAAGGTGCATGGGCCGTTCTGTACCCATAGCCCAGGGGGACCCTGGCAGAGAACATTGGAACTGCTGGTTTGACCAACGATGAGCTTTCCACCAATTCTCAGCAGGTTCCCAAATGAAAATGTCCTCACAGTTGCTGAATTAACTGAGGGCTTTTTATTCTTTCCTATAAGAGGAACTTCAGTCCCTTTAATGTGTGAAACAATGTTGCAAACACCAAATTTCACATGAGTATTTGCTTTCTGCATATTTTAAGGCATAGTTTTTATTAGAGAAATAAAAAGAAAGTTTAAACCTGAATTATCTTGGCATAAGAGAGCATTTCACAGATATTTACTGGTGTAAATTAAAATAGATAGACGATAGATACATAGACAAAAATATATAACAGTAAATAAAATATATAACAGTAAAAAAATAATTAGACAATGGATGGACCCTGATGTTTTAGAGTATACAACTTTTATTTGCCTTTAATTAGACAACTGTTTTACAGACATTTCCTGATAGAAATACATTTTATATGCTATTTAATAATTACAAGTCCATTAGGTAGAGAATAGTATTCTCATTACACATATTTAAAAATATGGAGGTAAGGAAGTTCAGGTAATTTGTCTGAGATCAGGTAACGTACAAGAGGTAATCAGAGGTGTGAAACTAGTCTATTGGACTGTAAGGAAGGGGAGGTGGGGAATTGGTTCAAGGATACATGCTCCCTAAGGTAAGGAAATAATTGACCACAGTTTTATAAGAACATCAAGGTTATTTATAAGCATGAAACATCTTTCCAGGCTCTTCTTAAAGATTCTAAACATGAGTCATTTTTACAATAGAAAATGAAACCCAACCTTGATTCATGACCAGGGGAAGTAAGAGATACCTGATGTACCATCACAAATAAAAAGAACAAAAATAAAATAAAATATATAAATCAACAGTTTTCAAGTATTGGACATGAGATCATGATGTACAGGGAACTCTGAGATATGCAAAACAAGTGAGATGTAGCCCAAGTTAATCCCAGTTTATTGCTTAGAGAGTTTCCAGGCCACGGCAGAGGGAGAGGGAAACTGCCAGAGCTTGGCAGTCTCCCTGACTTGAAGGAATATTGGTGGGAGGCCAAGGTGGAGAGACTTCATGGGGCAGAGGATCAGAGAGCAGAAAGCTGTACAAAGAGTTCAGAGATCCACAGCGGTGTCCTCACATATTCAGCTGAAGATTGTTCATCTCACGCCTGTGAAGAATCTGAACGAGACAAGGAAAGAACAACCAGGAAGGATCAGAAAAAATAATCCCTATAACTCACATGGGGCTGAGAAGAGGGTCTGTTCCCCCTGGCTGGAACGGAAAACTTCATAATCCATGGGACATCAGGTAGAGTCATCAGGTTTTCCCCTTAGCAGTAGGGCCAAAATTAGACCCTGTCTAGATGTTACTCTGGTCTTGCCTCAATAAAGCTTAAAAGCAAGGTCCAAAAGAATCAGACTTGTTTCCAAGTGAGTTAACTATATGTCAGAATAACACTTAATATTTATGAGAATATAAAATATCCATCACTCAACAAGGTAAAATTCATAGTCTCTGGCATCTAATAAAAAATTACCAGGCATTCAAAGGAGAAGGAAAATGTGAGTCTTAAGAAGGAAAAAATCAATCAACTGAAACAGAATTAGAAATGACATAACCGATAGAATTAGTAGACAGGATATTAAAACAATCATTATAACTGTTTTTCACTGATTTCATATGTTTAATGGCCTAGATCAATGAATGAGCATGTTGAGATATGGGCCATATGAAAAAGAAAAAGACCAAAATAAAATTTCTAAAGATGAAAACTATACTGCCTGGGATGAAAAGTATGTTGCAGATCAGATGTTGCAGAAGAAAAGATTAGGAAGAGTGAAGATATAATGATAGGAACTTTCCAAAATAAGACACAGAAAGAAAACAGACTGAAAAAAAGCAAGTAGAGTATCAGCGATCTGTGGCATAACTTCAAATGACCTAAAATATATGCAATTGGAATCTTGGAAGAAGAGAGCAGAAAAATAGTCAGAAAACTAACAACTGAAATTTTAAAAATCTATGCTATAATTCTATAGACCCAAGAATCTCAATGAGATCCAAGAAAAAGGAATCAAAGCCAGAAATTAGAAGGAATCAAGAAAAGAATTAGAAATTAGAAGGTAGTAGAATTTAACGAAAATTAGAATACAATGTATCAAAATTTGTACTATGCCGCTAAAGCAGTACTTAGAGGAAAATTTATGGCACTAAAGTGTCTATATTAAAAAAGAAGAAAGATCTCAAATCAGTCAGCTCAACTTCCACCTTGAGAAACTGGAAAAGTAAAATTAAGCCCAAATTAAAATAACCACACACCATAAATGGATGATATCTCAATCCAATTGATGTATGCAGTCATTCTTTTTCCATCCCATACACAGATACAAACACACAAGTTGGACCTATACAGTCAAATCCTGGCCCTAGCACAACCTACATGGTATTAGGAAAATAATTCTGCTTCTTTGACCCTCCATTTCCTTCCTTATAAAGTGGGATAATGAGGCTGGATCTTGAAGACTGGGTGGATGTTCTTTAAGAACAGAACAGGCAGGGATAACATAACAGACAAAGAGAAATATATGAAAAGATAACAAGACTACCAAGAATGTGATACCTGAGGCAGGGGGAACTCCTGTAGTTTAATACCAGTTCAGTAAGTATGAACTTTAGGGAGCAGACAAAGGAAGCAGGTGGGGATGATCCTAGCCCTGACCATGGATGGCCTCACCTAGCATCCGGAAGAGAACAGGGAGCTGCCTTTGGGCATGGATTCCAGCTAGTGACATCGACAGAGACCCATGCTTTCCAAAGACCATAGCTGTGGTCTTGAATAACTATATCACATGCTTCAACTAGTCATGAAGCCCACATGATTTGCAAGGTGAATGAGAGGTTAGAGAATTTTGTTTTACACAATTCAACAAGGAAAATGTAGGTTGATCTGTTTGTTTGTATTAGAAATGTGTTCATGCCAATTCATTATATAAGTATATTGATTAAATGAGTTCTTTATCTTACCTTACAAAAATTCATCTGTAGACTCTCTAAATAAGCCAAAGCTCTCAGATAGGGATTCTTTCTTGGAAGCATTCTTAAAGTGCTTTCTGAACATCTTTTTCTTTTCTTTTGCTCTGATTCACTGGATTCTTAAAGATTATTGCCATTAAAGTATGGAAGGAAATGCACACATGCATTTTGTGGAAAATCTCCAAGGTCTAGAAAGCATACATACTCATGCAAAGCACTCAGTGGGCTGTTGCTCAGCCAAAATTCAGTTCAGTGTGGCTAGAAATGTCAAGTTCACCTGCTCTCATTCCTTTCTGAAGAAAGTGACAAATGCCCATCTTGGTCACTGGAGCACAAAATTAGCCAAGTGCCCCAGGGAAAGGGCAACTTGGGAAGAAATAAACAAGAGGTCAGAGACCCTGGCTTGTGTGGCGAATACTAGAAATGGATACAAAGGGGGAAAAAAGGCTTATTTGTAATGGAAATCATGCCATCCATATAGCTAGGTCCCTTTGATTGCAGGGAGATCTAGGAATTTCCCTGTCCTAGACACTGACGTGGAACACGGCTGAGTTGAAGCTAACCTCTGACAACTCAGAACTGTTTATTTTAGATCATCAGGGAATACGTTGTGCCTTCTGTCTTGTCCACTTTCATAATCACATAGAGAATGCAAAGGCAGAGGAGGGCTTCCGAGCTATGCCTTCATCTACTCTCTCTGCATGAATTAGGAATTTCCACCAGCTGTGAATAACAGAGACTTAAATAATTTGGAAGTTTATTTCTTTTCCATGTATAAGAGGCCCAAAGATAAACAGTCTAGGAATGGTCTGGTAGCTTCAACATCATCAATAGCCAGTCTATTCTATTATTGTTTCAGCATCCTTTGCATTGGCTCCCATCATCAAGCAACCCCAAGGCCCAAGATGGCTGTTGAAGCACCAACCGTTATGGCAGTATTCCAAGGAGGAGAAAAGTAAGACCAAACAACAACAACAACAACAAAAATATCTGTGTTGCTTTTAAGAAACTTTGCTGGCAGTCGCATTGAACATTTTCACTTACATCTCATTTGTGGGAACTTGTTCACATGGTCACACTTGGGAGAGGGAGACTGAGATTGACAGGAAAATCATCTTCAGCTCAGCTCTTTGGCATCTAGAATAAATATGGGATTGTCTTGAGAAAGAAGGAGAGAATGGGTCTTTGGTAGGCAACTATTCATTGAATTTTTGACTTACAACAAGTGTAGGCAAGTCCCTGTCGAAGGACATAACCTGCTTTTCTGGGGAAAAAAAAAAAATGTTTCTTATTTCTAAAACTTTCACAAAAGGAAACAAGTAGAGAGGAAGAAGTAAAATAACAACCATAATCCATGCCCTGAAAGAAACACCATTATTATTTGAGGTCTTTCCTGTCACTTTTTTTTCAGTTTTTTTAAATTATCATATAACACATAAAACATCATACAACATTGTATTTTAAAATACGAACAATATTTATGATCATGAAATTAACACTGGCTTATTAAAATCAGAAAATTAAAGAAAAGTATAACAAAGAAACAGAAATTCAGTTAGTCCATTTCCATATACAACAATCACTGTGACTATTCTAGAGTATTTTAATGCTGAATTATCTTTCAATTTTTACATTGTTAGTGTCGTACTGTATATAAGCTGATTTTAAATTATGATTAGTACAAGAAGATTCATAGGTCTTATCTGAAACATGATTGGATATGAAACAATATAATAAGAGATACCATATTTCACTGATTCTAAGACACATTTTTCACATTTTAACATCTCTGAATGGGGTGTATCTTATAATTAATGGCATATCATAGTTTAATTGGCATCTTTTTTCTTTCTTAGTGGTACATAAGACAATGATACTTCTTAAGATGGATAACGAATTAGATTTTATTAAAGCAGTAATATCTGTCACTAGATAGTTGATTAGTCATTCAAATTAACTCAAGTCATTCAGGGATTCTGTGTAAAATTTAAAGGAGCAGAAAGTTACTCAGCAAATTCTCTGGCAATAAAATGTGACCATTATTTTGCTCATTGTGCCTTGGTTTTTGGAGAAAGAAAGAGAGAATCTAGAACAGGCTATGTTGGTGACATAGCAAGTCTGGCCTGGAAGGAGGGGTGTTGGGGTGGCTTGGGGTCAGACTGTGAAGCTTCTGAGAGGGTACTGAGCAGTCCAGTATTTGCCAATCCATATCATTCCACCACCAGTTTTCCTTTAACTTACGTGGTAAAGGGAATCGCTGCTCTCAGACACTCACCTCTTCTCCCTCTAAGGGAATCATGCATCCCTGGCCATCGCCACATGAGGTGCAGGCCCTTCCTGCACAAGACATACATTCTTCTGCTCCATCTGCACCAAGCTTGGCCTTGGCGTTCACTTGCGCCAGGGCATAAGAGCAGATGTGACATGCACTGCAACCAGGAAGGAGCTGTGACAACCATTATGGGCTCTCCTCACTCTTCTGACTGTTTCTGTCTGCCAGAACAATGTGTCCCAAGGGGAATGGCGCTTCAGTCTCGAGCCCCCAGGAAGATGGGCAGAGCAGGCGGGAGCTGACCTGCAGCACCTTATATAGGTAAAGTTTAATGTGACAAAAATAAGATTTTGTTGCTCTTGGATCCTACAGAGGTCCGGGGGTTGTTTGTTACTGCTGCAAAGCTGACTAATACAAAAGCTTATCAAACTTGGGGTGGGGGGGGATGGGGGATGAGAGATGAGCTCCAGGAAGTACATTTCTTGATTTAGGGCAAACTTCACCCTCAGGGTACAATGTCCAACCAGCAACATATGAGCCAACTAGAGCACTAGATTGGGGGTTTAAACTGAGTAATGAAAGTCCCTTAAGTATTTTGCCTTTAAAACAGAATCTGATCAGTGGCTGTTGACAAAGTTATCTTAATTTTATTTTTTTTAACAACCACTATGTTTTTGTTGTTGAGTACCTCAAACTGGAAGTTCCTCTTCATCATTTCTTTTTTCCAAGAAAGGTAAGGAGCATCACTTTTTTTTTTTTTTTCGTGTTTAAATAGATGATGTTGCCTTTCTCTTTCCTTCCTACATGGAATCAAATGATAACAATTACACAGTTACATACCACAATGATTTTGCTCCCAAAGCCTGTAGATAACACTGCATGTGTACTTGGCATTGGTGAGAAAAATTCTGAGGTAGTAGATTTCTATGTATTTGTAGGCAAGTTTTTATTAACCAGATATATACCGACTTTGTTTTCATCCTTTTGAAAGTTCTGTCTGGACATCTGCAGGCTTGAATTTATCCTTATTGGGTTTCCCTAATCAGGGACTGACCTTTAACCTGACCTTTAACATTCTGGTCTTCTACACGCTTAGGGACTTTTTCTTCAGTTGTGAACTGTGTGGTGGGACCGCCTCAGATTTTATACACTAACAGCTACAAATAGTTATTGGCCCCGCTACATTGTTCAGGGATATTTCCTGCATAGTGGTGATGTCTCAGGACCAATTTCTGGCCCCATGGAGCTTAAAGTCCAGTTGAAGTCAAGACAGTAAACTCATAAACAGTGAAGGAGCTGAAGGGTGACCAGACAAGGTCTGGGTCACTTTTCGGTCTGGGTCACTTATGGCAAGTCAGTGTGCTTTACTGGGCACGGGGCTCCTTGTGTGTATATGAACATGGTCTCGCAGGATGGACACTGACGTTTTCATATAAAGAATAGAAACTTGATAGCTAAAAATATCGGTGTTCTTTGATTACTTCTACTTGATAAAGCTTGCACTCAGTAAGACCTGTTGCTCAGACCGTAAGGTCTAAGAAGGCATGGACTTTTGTCCGCATTTTTCATACGACACTAGAACAATCCTCAGGATATAATCATTGAATAATTAATATTCACCGAGTGGATAATAGATGATAATGCATCTTTACGAGACTATGATTTCTCACGTCATTTCCTTTACTCTTGTATTCTGAGCGGGCGCCCGGAGTTTCTGTCCCTCAGCGCTGACTCACTTTTCCTTACTGTCAGCTCTGCCTGTCTGTTTCCGCGACCCTTTTGTGACTTCGCTGTGAGTCTGGTCTCTATCTTCATGCTTCCAGTTCCTTCCCGCGACCCCTCTCCACCCGGTGCCCATGTCACCTGCGACCCCTCTCCACCCGGTGCCCATGTCACCTGCGACCCCTCTCCACCCGGTGCCCATGTCACCTGCGACCCCTCTCCACCCGGTGCCCATGTCACCTGCGGCCCCTCTCCACCCGGTGCCCATGTCACCTGTGACCCCTCTCCACCCGGTGCCCATGTCACCTGTGGCTTTCCTTTTATATCTTCCTTCTTCCTGTCCTGGGAGGAGAACCCGCCACTCCTGAGGTTCCTCTGGTCTGTGTGTCATTCTCTTTCAGAGGACGGCCTTTTCTTTGTCTTGGTATTTTATTTCCACTTAAAAAATGAGAAAACCAGCCTTGGTCAACAGATGTCACATGGGACTTTGACCTCGTGTTCCACAGATTCTTTTTTATCACTTCTATTATCTCTTACATTGTACAAAATTAGGTTTTCGGCTATACATTTTTTTTGCTATCAAAAACCAAATTGGGGTCAAAGGGTGTCAACTTCATGTGGAATAAAAGAGTAGAAACAGGTGAGCAAATTCCTATGCTGTGCATTTCTCCCTTTTACAGATGAGAAGCCTGAGGCCCACAAGAACAGGTTTGCTCAGTCTCCAGTGAGGCTAATGCACAAAGGTTCACCCCCCGCCTGCTCCGTGGTGGCACCGGCGAGTGTCACTTCTAACAGGAAGAGGAGGCCAAGCTGGAGCTCCTTTTCCACCTCCACGGGAAGGGTTTCCCAGCTGCAAGATTAGGAGAAAGTCCTGAGCCCGTGAGAGCTTCTCTTCCATCGACAATCTCCCTCCATATTTTTAGATGCCTGGATCACATTTTTTCAAAGTCACAGACTTTGTCTTTCAGATAGCCAAGTGTTTCTGATTTAATTAAGAATGTGGAGGAGGAGGAGGTAGGTTAGGGGTGGGGGACACATGCCAGAATAATGTGAAGGTTATGTTACCTTCTCTGAAGCTTTTCCAAGGCCATTTGCCAGAGCTCCTTTATTAGGAGTCATTTTGGGCTCAGACTCAGACGCCTGCTGGCCTTGCCCTTTGCTGCCATAAAGGCATCATCCACTTCCAGGAAATGAGTCTGCACAAGCCCACAGGTGATCATCCAGGGCTGAGTCCGGTCCGGTTCAAGTAGGTAAAGAACGATTCTCTTATACAAATCAATTAAGATTCATTGCAGTTGACTCAAAGAAGGGAGAAGATTTACTCTCCACTGGGACTTTGAGAGCCCAGGGATAGCTCAGTTGTGTCAATGGGCTTTCGTCAGAGTCCTAATGACATTTACATGTGAAGAATTTCATTATTTGGTCTTAGGAACTACTTATTATTACTAATCTGTGGCAAAATAATAACAATAATAAAACAATTGTAAATTAAGGAGCTGATATGAAGATAGATGAAGTTTGCATTCTATCTAGCAAGCACAGTTTTATTATTAATTTTATGCATTATTTACAGTGATAGTTGAATATATTGATCTTAGCAAAACAGGAAGTGTTGTCATACCAACAACTAGATTTGACTAAGGAAAAGGTAATAATTATCAATTAGCAGGAATTGCTGCTAATAAGGTTGGGGGAAGTGCAGAAAATTTCTGATTAGGGTGAACTGACGCTTTCACAGTGTTGTGTAAATTGCCAGGATTTTAAAAATACATCTGCTTCGTATGATATTTAAAAAGGAAAAAAAAATTGTCAGGCACATAATTGCTAGATACATCCAAGATACAAACCTTTTTGTTGTTCTTTTAATCATTTGGGGAAGAAGAGGAATTATATTGCTTAGAAGATTTTTGCCCTTTTCTGTGGATAACAAGTAAAATTAACCAACAGCTCAATTATTCTGTTAATGAGGCAATCCCACTCCACCTGGCACAATTTCAATTTATTCCCCCCCAATATCCTCTTTTCTACCATCAATCAACTATCCTTCCAAGGGGAAAGAATGATCTGCCGAAAGGGGGCGGGTGTGGGGTGAGGGCAAGATTGAAGCTGATCATACGTTGTGATGTGTGGAGGCAAAAATGAACTTAAAAGAACCCATTTTACAAAGGCGGAAACTGAGGCACCAAGAGTTTGCTCAGCCAGGCTGGGACAGAGAAAAGCTTAAGTCTAGCACTGAGGTCCCTGCTATTGTGCAACCCTGCAGATGTCCAGGATGAAATATGTTCTTTGTAGACTGTTGTTTTCCATGAATGTTTTGGCTGTTTGTTGGTCCTCATTTTATTAATCAATAAGAGCTTTTAAGCTGCATGAGGTAAGCAACACAAGCAGGATAATTCCAGGCAAAAGCTAAGCAAAGGACTCTTTAGCTAGTGAGGGTAGCCTCATCCGAGACAAATATAAGGTTTCCTTTCAGCTTTTGGGAACACTGGCAATCTGTCTGTCAGTTGCCCTGGTATCTTTGAGCAGCTGCAGAAAGAAGTTCACGGTCCATAGGTCTGAGGCTAAGCCAACTTTTGTTCTTCCATTTCAGCTCTGATACATGACAATTTAAGTCCACTGCTTTGCACCTAAGTCAGGATCCAAACAAAACTAGTCCACCTGCTCACACATCTACTAGCGCCTTGACCTCAGTGGCACACCCCTGCCTAAAATAATGCCGAAAACATTGGCTCTGAATTCAACTGCATTCCCATGTCCTCTATTACTTATCATTATAATCGCACCGTCACCACCCTGCCACTTACCACATAAACTCTGAGCATCTTTGTTGACACACCCCTGCCCTGTGTGATGACCCAGTCATCTGGATTGTCTTCACAGCACCTCATGGCCTTAGCTCCTGTTCTCCCTCTCTGATTTCATCTTATTTTTTTTCTTCCTTCTCCTATGATCCTCTGTTTTGTTTCTTAAATTCCACATAATGGAATGTTTTTTAAAATTACATGTAATTTCTCCAACAGAGTGAAATCATATGATAATTGTCTTTTTCTGTTTGACTTATTTCACTTAGCATAATACCCTCTAGTTCTATCCACTTCATTGCAAATGGTAAGCTTTCATGTTTTGATGGCTGAGTAATATTCCATTGTGTATATATACACCGCATCTTTATCCATTCATCTGTCAATGGACATCTGGGCTCTATCCTTAGTTTGGCTATTGTGGACATTGTTGCTATAAAATAAAATAAGACGAAAATTGCGAGGGAGGCAAACCATAAGAGACACTGAATTCTAGGAAACAAACTAAGCGTTGCTAGAAGGGAGGTGGGTGGGGGGATGGGGTAACTAGGTGATGGGCATTAAGGAGGGCACGTGATGTAATGAGCACTGGGTGTTATATGCAACTGATGAATCACTAAATTCTACCTTTGAAACTAATAAAAAATAATAAAATAAAATAATTGATGTTTTATGTGTATAAGTGTCAAATACATTCTTTCAATTTCTTCTCTCTTAACTTTTTATATAGCATCTTTTGACAAATAAAAGATTTATATTTTTATATATTCAATTATACCGATCTTTTTTTTTCCTGGCTTCTAGTTCTCATATTTTCTTTGGGAGACGTTATCCACTCCAAGATTTTATCTATCTATCAAACATCTTATCTATCATCTACCTTGTTTTTTAAAGACTTACTTATTCATTTTAAAGAGAGAGAGAGAGAGAGAGGGACAGAGAGAGAGCAAGTGCGCGTGAGTGGGGGAGGGGTAGAGGGAGAGGACGAGAGAATCTCAAGCAGACTCCCTGCTGAGCCAGAGCGCAACACAGGGCTCTATCCCTCAACCCGTGAAATCATGATCTGAACCAAACCCAAGAGTCAGACCCTTAACCGACTGCACCACCCAGGCCCCCGATCATCTATCTTTCATATACACATATATGCACATATGCACACATGCTTTTCCTATCTCCAGTAATTTCTACCACTATGACCACAGACTTAAACATGAAAATTTAAGGGGCACCTGGGTGGCTCAGTTGGTTAAGCATCTGGATGGATGGATGGATGGATGGACTGATAGATGGGTGTATGTCTGTATGGATGGGTGGACCAATATACGAGTGCATGTATGTAGGTATGGACAGATGGGCTAATAGAGGGGTGTATGGATGGATGGATGGATACCTACATGGATGGATGGATGGGTAGTTGGGGGACAAGGCAGTGGACTGTATATGTGTCTGTGGGTATAAGTGTGGGGTGTGGATGTATGATGAGTGGTGAGGATGTTGAAATGACTCACTGGATGTGGGGCGATCTATAAGAAAAATGTCATGTGAGAGGCTTACATCAGGGTGGTAGCAGAAGAAATGAGGATGCAAACACAAATTAAAGGATGATATTTTTGGAAGTCTGTGATGTCATCAGTGAAAATGTTAACAAAAAGGAATGATGTGATGCCACGGCTATCAGGAGCCTATGTCACTCTGTGATTCACAGAAGCTAAATACACTTCCTTAGCACCTGCCACATGTCTCATGCAAAGTGGGGCACTTGGGCGCCTGTGAATGCTTGGGTGGCACAAGGGCTGGCTTTAGGGCGATAACACTGTGGCTTAGTCCAAAGAGAATTGAGAATGTACTACTCTAGAAAGATGCTGTTTTATAATGTAACTAATTAAGTCAGTGGTTATGTTCTTCTTGGTGCATCAGGATCATACGTGGGGGGGAGGTTTTTTTTTTTTAAAACGGACCCACGCAGAACTTACAAATGGATGGGCTGGAGTAGGTCCAGTCACTGCCCAAGAGATTCTAATGTGCATCCAGGGCCGAGCACTACTCCGTTCACAGATTAATTAATAAAATTCAACCAGAAAAACTTACTTATCTTTCCAAACGGATTTCACCTATTTGTGACACTTTCTTTGCTTACAGAGCCAGTTAGCCACACTCCTCCTGACTCCTGTAGCACCTTGTTCGTACCTTTATTGAACGATGTTCAGCATCATGAGGTGTGGTAGTGTCGGGGTCTGTCTCCTCTCCCCTCGCTGCTGCCACAGCCAGAAATCAGCTGGCTGCAGAGGACAGAAATACGAGGAATCTCAGGGAAACTTGCTACTGGAAATATGGCGTAGTGTCCTAGGAATTAAAAGATTTATCTGTCCTTGGAGGTACACAGCATCTCATCCCTTTGTGCAGCTACTTTGTTCTGTCTGCAAATTTTCTCTGGGCACATGACTAATAAGACTATTAAACAAACAGCGGCTTCCTTCCCCAAGTCACTGTGGCTCAGCCTCTGTGTCTCTAGAAGACAGCATCATCTTCTTGGGCCAGGTGTCCAATTCCTGACCCAAGCAGCTGAGACCAGAGAGATAAAGTCATGTACTACTTAGACTCACTCTTCCCTAGAAAGCTGCAAGAGGAATCTCTCCAAAGGAAGGCTTATAGTCGGGGAGAAAGTGGCCCACACTCAATCCCATTCATGGCTCTAGGAGAGCCACCATACATCTCCTAGTCAATCCAGAGCCAAGCACAGGGCCTACCACCTTGCAGGTGCTCAGGAAAGGCCTTTTTAATGAGTAAATAGAACAAAAGGGAGTTGAGGGTCTGACTGATGAGGAACGATTTTCTCCCAAGTTCCAGAAATGAATTGAGAAGATTTCACAGATGTGAGTCACCCTAAGTGGGTACATGGGAAAGACCTCACAGGAGTCCCCCTTTGCTATATGTCCTATCTGCCTCTTGGATGAGCCGTTTATGCTGCCTCACAATTTCTAATTGTGTACTGTAGTGGGTACTGCAGTGGGTTGAATAGTGCCCCCCAAAGATATATCCACCTGGAACTTGTGAATGTGACCTTATTATGAAGTAGGGTCTTTGGAAATGTAATTAATAATTTTTTTTTAAAGATTCGGGTACACAATATAATGATTCAACAATTCTATGCATTACTAAGTGCTCACCACAACAAGCGCACTCCTTAATCCCCTTCACCTATTTCACGCATCCCCCTCCCACCTCACCTCTGGCAACCATCAGTTTGTTCTCTATAGTTAAGAGACTTGTCTTGTGTTTTTCTCTCTTTTTTTCTTTGTCTGTTGTGTTTCCCTTAAATTCCACACGTGGATCATCCTGGACTTAAGGTGGGTCCTAAATGAAGCATCAGGTGTCCTTATAAGAGAAAGACAGAAAGAACAGAGGGAGAGTAGAGACAGACACAGAGAGCAAAGATTGGAGTGATGTTGCCCCAAGCCAAGGACTGCCTGAGACACCAGAATGTGGAAGAGACAAGGAAGCATTCAGCTTGAGAGCCTTCAGAGTGAGTGTGGCCCTGCCTAAACCTCAATTTTAGACTTACAGTCCCCAAAACCATTAGAGAATGAATTTTTCTTGCTTTAAGCCACCTAGTTTGCAGTTGTTTGTTAAGGCAGCTCCGGGAAACTAGTATGGGTATGCAGAAGAGAGAATCTATTCCTCTAGGAACTTAGGCAGCATATTCTCCATCACACTTGAGTTTCAATTTACTGATAAGGCCTTGTCTTAAACAAACCTAGCATAGGGCAGGATATTTCCTCGAATGTGGAAATCATACCTAGGTACTTTAGGGGACCAAAGAAGGGGTCTTGTGTTCTGATTTTGGGTGGCAAGAACATGTATGAGGTGTCTTTCCTGCACTGCCTCCTTTATGCTTCAAAAGCACTCACTAATCAGAGATGTGAAGGAGGGGGAGACAGAGCCACCATGATGTGCCCTGACTCGAAACCTCTCTTCTCAACATGGCAAGATTTTATGGTTTTGTTTCCTAAGACTTATAGATCCATTCATCAAGTTCCCAAGAGCAGGCTGATTTTACGTACGGTTCTGCCTACTCTGTGCTTTCCTAGACAATCAAAACCCACACTATTTTAGTAGAAAACAAATAAATACAGAAGGAGAGCATTATTCTTCTGAAGCAATCACCTTTTCTTCATTACAGCATTCCAGTTGCTGCCTCTAGTAATGGATCTACATTTTTATCTCTCTCATTCATTCCCACCATGAGGAAGCAGTGTAACCACCCCTGTCCTCCCTTGGAGCCTCATCTTCCATCAAAGGAGAGATGGTGTGTCTTGAGTGTCTGTCTTCACCCTCCTGCCTCCCTGCCCTGATCATCCACACCTCATCTTCCCTCATTTTTTGTTCACATGAAAGAAGTTTCTCCATCTCCCCAGCTATTCCGGTTGAAGGAAAACAAATAAAACCCCACTTTAAGTTATCATCATTATTGTCATTATTTACCATAAGAATCGTTGCTCTGGAGGTTGTAGAGTTGGGTCTGATCGCTGGAAGAAAATTTTTTTTCACACCTTGGCGCAGCAAGCTAAGTGATTAAAATATACCTGGGCTAATAGTGTTGTCAGATGCCCTGTACCTGCCTTATTTCTCCTCACCCTCCCCAGCTCCCTGTCCCACTGCTGCCCTGGTGTTTGTCACTGTTTTAGGATGGAGCAAGCACAGGCTATGTGAAGATTAGAATAAAAGTTTGGCATAGCTAACCGTGATGAAAATAGCCTCACTATTAAGGAGAAGTCATTTGGGTCACCTGTGAGCATGGAGGCAAGATCATCATCAGATCGTTCTCCAAATAGCCCATTCCTTCCCTGATGGTCTTTAAAAATAACTGTAATTTTAAAATATTCTAATGGACACACAATATAACGGGAGTCCCATAATTTCTCTTGACCAGTGATTTTGGGCGTAGGTTTCAGGTACTACTTCCAGGCTGGCACATATGATTGTCTGGAGAGATGCTTCACAGCTCTCTTTTCCTTCTGTGGTGGGGCCTGGAACACTCCATGTGGTGACCGCTCAGCCTGTCTAGATTAGTAGGGAGAACCACTCCAACACGAAGGAGTCTCAGGCATACAGGGTGGCGTCTTTGCTGCCTTAATTCATTGAATGACAGGGACTGTCTGTTACTGCAGCATAACCTGACTTAGCATCTGGACAGAGGATAATAAAAGGAGTGAGGAAAAGAGAAAGGACCATTTTCTGGATTGGACTCCACCTCTTTGTGACTATGAATTCATACAGACATGCTGATTTGTGTGGCCTCACCATCCTTATAGCGCAAGTGAAGACAAAAACTTCTGATTCCTGCAAACTGAGAATAATAAACATTACATAACTTTAAATAACATGCAAACTCTTAATGGCTATTATGGTTAGACTGATCTGGGACCTTAGCTATCTAATAGTTTTGTAAATATTCTTTTACTATATATGTTAGATTATCATCTCTCTCCTACTTATTATCTTTTCAATTATAATGTGTTTCTGGTGAAATACAAAAAGATAAGCAATAACTGATTAACACAGACTACACTGAAGTATGAATGAAAAAAATTGCTTTTCAGCTTTTCTTAAAGAATAACAGTTAGCAAAAGTCATGATTGTCTTCCTTTCCACCCCTGCAGATAGAATCAAAAGAGTCAGAAAATGTTATTTTTTATTTTTAATGCTTATCAGAGCAATCTATGGACACAGTTTAATGAGTCAAATGGTGTATAGTTCCAAGCCCCCAGTCGTGTCAATTTCCAAATCCCCTTCCTCAGACCCACCACTTACATCCCATTTACATATTTACTTCTTCATTATATTTTTATTTTTATTTTATTTTTTTTTTAAGATTTTATTTATTTATTTCAGAGAGAGAGAGAATGAGAGACAGAAAGCACGAGGGGGAAGGGGGTCAGAGGGAGAAGCAGACTCCCCGCCGAGCAGGGAGCCCGATGTGGGACTCGATCCCGGGACTCCAGGATCATGACCTGAGCCGAAGGCAGTCGCTTAACCAACTGAGCCACCCAGGCGCCCTCTTCATTATATTTTTAAATGACATGCCTGTGCTGCACTTTCTTGCTTTTCCCTTTTCAGGTATTATTTATTGCCTTCCTTCCATGGAAAATGTCATGTTAAAGGGTTGGGTAACTTTCTGTGAGCACCTGGGACTCTCTGGAAACAGGTTGAATCATGAACCCAGTGATGCATTTCCCAGACAAGTTAGCTCCATGCCAGGCATGGGGTCATAGGGGTGACAAGAAACTGGGGAAGCACCCTCCCAACTGGCGAGACCTCAGATCTGCTGACGGATGGTGGGACGGCTCACGGGGAGGAGATGTGATATGATAGATAAGTAGTTCTGCCATTTGACAGCAAGTATGGCATTGGATTGAAGAAGGAAGAAATGGTAAATCTTTGAAGGAAGTTTAGGCTTTTTATGCTCACCCTTCATTGTTCCTTTTTTCTGCCTTATTTGTAAACCAAATGACACTGGTTTCTGAGTCCATAAGAGAAAGGAGGCTGCTACGGCTTTATGGAAGAGACTGGGTCCAATCCAGATGGTCATGATAAAGAGATCCACCTATAATTTTGTGTTTCCATCTCCTTAGTTGGCTTTATCTTGATGACAGCAAGGTACAAGATCCACTGTCTGTGTTGGAGGATTTGTTTTAAGGGACCAAGGACATTGTCAACGGGTGGAATCTGTTTTGCTGGAATCCCACAATTTTGTTCACTCCTGGAGTAAAACAGATGAATCCATGGGCTGATAAACACTCTCTGGTCAAGTACACCCTTGGAGATGGAGAAGAAATAAGGAGGGTGAGGAGAAAGTCAGAGAAGAGAAACTGCTCTACAGATGACACATCCTTTTCTCATATTCCATTTCATATTTATAATACACCTATGAGGTAAATATAGCAACCATAATAACTTACCCAGTCCAGGTAAAGAAACAGTCTAAGGAACTTTCCAGAATACTTCTTGGAATAACGACAGGAGCACCAACTTAGAAGTCAAACCAGGTCTTTGTTTGTTTGTTTGTTTTTAAATATTTTAAATGTTTATTTGAAAGGGGGAGAGAGTTACAGAGAGAGAGAGAGAGAGAGAGAACATGCACACGTGAGCAGGGAGAGAGAGAAGCAGACTCCCCGCTGAGCAGAGAGCCCAATGTGGGGCTCAATCCCAGGACCCTGGGATCATGATCTGAGCTGAAGGCAGATGTTTAACTGACTGAACCACCCAGGCACCCCAGGTTCTTTGTTTATATTCCAACTGTTCTAGTCACTAGATAAGGCAATAAATATTAAACAACCTGAACAATAAATAGGCCTTAAGTATTATTATCGTTGCACTGGTCTTAGATCTTAGTTATCTGGTGTCTTGGGCAAACTACTTAACTTGTGAGAGCATGCATTTCCTTAAGTATGAATTGGAGGTATTAATAATTGCTTCAAGCTCTTTGTTGAGCATTTGGGACAATGCTCTCTAATACACACTGTTCACATGAGCCTGCCTTGTCAAAGTGTCTTGTGCATATGGACTGATGCATAGCAAGCTTGTGAGATGGGTTCTATAATGACTGCATTCTCCATCTTGCAGGTGGGCAGGTAGCCTCCCTGTGAGGCAGAGTGATGAGCCTAAGATCACAAGTGTATTAGGTAGAGGAGTTGAGATCCAGCCCTCAACACTGTGATGCCCGGGCCTGAAACCACAACCCTTATGTAGTACTGTCTCACACCTCTGAAACGTGTATAGGGCTGCATAGATTCTAGATCATCGGTAAATGCTGGTATCTTTGAGCAACATCCCCAGGATCAAAAAAGTGCTAGAAATCTCCAGTCAATTAATCTCTGGAGATTTCTTCCAATGCATCAACCTTCTCATACCTTCACTTTCTTCTTTGCTCAGCCCAGATTGTTTCAGGAATATTTTTGTCAACACCCCGAAATCCCTTAACCTCTGCTTTTCACATCTATCTGAGTAAAACCCAAATCCCAGATGAACTCAGTGATTCACTTGTCTTCACTCAAGAAGTGCATGCGGCCAGAGTTCACCCAGCAAGGTAGAATGCATTGATGTGCACCTTCAAAAGCAGGATCACCACTGCCATGAAGTTGTCCTGTGTTTTCTTGGCCCATTAAGATCCTGGGCGCCTGGGTGGCTCAGATGGTTGAGCGTCTGCCTTCGGCTCAGGTCATGATCCCGAGGTCCTGGGATCGAGTCCCGCATCGGGCTCCCTGCTCCTTGGGAGCCTGCTTCTCCCTCTGCTTCTCTCTCTCTCTCCCTCTGTCTCTCATGAATAAATAAATAAAATATTAAAAAAAGAATTAAAAAAAGATCCTGTTTTCACTACAAATATTTCAAACCCTTACTACTTCTCTCACATCTCTGTAAACACCCCCACAACACATAGAAGAGGACAAAAACTCCAAGTTCTCAGATAAAATGGAAAGAGTGGGTTAAGAACTCCCTCAACTGTCTCTAAATACTGAAGCTTCCACATACCTACACCCCGTCCTTCTGTTCTGGTAACATCGAGAAAACACCGCCTTTCATTTGAGGTCATTTCCACCCCCTCGTTCTGAGAGAGACTTCCCTGTTCCAGGAATCTTAAAATCCCAATCATTCCTTGTCTCTCTCTAGTAAATTTTGCTAGATCCTTTACATCGATGATTGTTCATTTAATCATGATCTTCCCATTTTTAGAGGGAAAAAAACACTTTATTGTTCTCAATCTCCCTCTAATTAACACCATATCTAACTCCTCCTTTTCACAGACACCTTATGAAAAGAGCCTCTCTCCTCCTGCACCTCTGGACACTCACTTCTTCCCTTACATCTGTCTGTCCTCTGCCCACATCTGGTCTCTAGATGGGTTCTTTCTTAGGTCATAAGGTGTTCTGTCCTCTACCAAGTCTTTCTTACCCTTACGGGACAAAGGACTTCCGGTGTTTTCCTCCACCTCTGGGTTGCTTCTTCTCAGCCACTGCTACCTTTGAATGTTGGAGTTCATTCATCCTAGACCCCATATTTTTATTCTGTACATCTTCCCAAGACCAGATCAACAAAATCTGTGGCCTTAGCAGTCATCTCTAGGCTAAGGACTCCCAAACTGATGGATAGAACAAAGCTTCTTTCTCTGAGCTACACCTACTCATCACTTTGAATGCTGAAAATTATATTAAATTCAAAATGCCCGAGACCAAATTCTTGATCTTCCCTGGCTTTTTTTTTTTTTTTTAATTTGAATTCAGTTAGCCAACATAAAGTATGCCATTTGTTTTCGGTGTAGTGTTCAGTGATTCAACAGTTGCGTGCTCATCACATCACACGCCCTCCTTAATGCCCGTCACCCAGTTACCCCATCCCTCTACCCCCTCCTTTCTGCAACCCTCAGTTTGGTTCCCAGAGTCCAGAGTCTCTCATGGTTTGGCTCCCTCTCTGATTTCTTCCCATTCAGTTTTCCCTCCCTTCCCCTGTGATCCTCTGTGCTATTTCTTATATTCCACAGATGAGTGAAACCGTATGATAATTGTCTTTCTCTGCTTGACGTATTTCACTTAGCATTATACCCTCCAGTTTCATCCATGTCAGTGTAAATGGTGGGCATTCATCCTTTCTGATGGCTGAGTAGTATTCCACTGTATATATGGACCACATCTTCTTTATCCATTCACCTGCTGAAGGGCATCTCGGCTCTTTCCAGTTTGGCTATTGTGGACACTGCTGCTATGAACATTGGGGTACAGGTGCCCCTTCTTTTCACTACATCTGTACCTTTGGGGTAAATACCTAGTCATGCAATTGCTAGGTCGTAGGGTAGCTCTATTTTTAACTTCATGAGGAACCTCCATACTGTTTTCCAGAGTGGCTGCACCAGCTTGCACTCCCACCAACAGTGTAAGAGGGTTCCCCTTTCTCCACATCCTCACCAACATTTGTTTTTCCCTGTTCTGTTAATTTTAGCCATTCTAACTGGTGTAAGATGGTATCTCACTGTGGTTTTGATTTGTATTTCCCTCATGACAAGTGATGTGGAGCATTTTTTCATGCGTCTGTGGGCCATTTATATGTCTTCTTTGGAGACGTGTCTGTTCCTGTCTTCTACCCATTTCTTGATCTTCCCTGTCTTAATAAATGGCATCACTGTCAATAGCACAACATGGCCCCTTTAGAGTCAATAGGAGTCCTACCAGAGCCTCATCCTCGTAATCAAGCCATGGCCAACACAATATAGTTTTATCCTCTAAAGATCTGTCTGCTCTGTTCACTTCTACCAATGCCCATCACCACCATGTTAGTTCAAGAGGCCATCATCTCTTACCCAGAACTACGGTGACCTCTGATTCCAAACCCAGGCTGGGTCCCTTTCAGACCAGCACTGAAGCCCTTGTGACTTTCAATACACAAACCTGGTTTTGTTTCTCCCAGATTAAAACCTCCCAATAAATCCCCCATTCTCTAGGGATAGTGATCACAGTCTTTAATATGCTTCCAGGGTCAAGCATGGTTTGGAGTAGGTGTCTCCCCACCTCATTTCATGGTCTGCCTGGCCCCACCAGCTGTGCTCTGCACAAACTACTTGTTCTTGTTGTCTATTGCTGTGAAACAAATAAGTCCACACTTAGAAGTGTCAACAGCCCCCATTTTCATAGATCAGGAATTCTATGGGTGGAGAACTCAGAAAGAGCCCAGTAGGGATGTCTGATAGGGACTAGGACCGAAAAGAGCTGGGACGGCAGGCTTCACTTCTCAAGATGACGCCTTCCTTGCCAACCTACAGCCTTGGCCATGGTGGCTAAGAACAGGCTCAGCTGGGGCCGTCAACCCCAGCACCTGCTCGTGGCAACTGCTTGGGATCCATGGCTGGTATCTGAAAAGGCGAAAGCAGAGTCCTCCAGAGCTAGCATGCCCAGACAACCTGCCAGAAGCCATGGCCTTGCCCAGCCTAGTATCAGAAGTCACAGGGCATCCCTTCTAGCACATTCTGTTCACCCAGGCGGTCACAAACATCTACCCATTTCACAGGACATAGACCCTACCCCTTGATGAAAGGAGTGTCACATAATTCGGGGACCATGTTTGAAAAGTGCTGCACCCTTTCTGCCATTTCTCAAAAGCACCACGGACTCTCACTCGGGGCTCGTGCCCCCCTCTGCCCTTTCCTTCCCTACAGCCTGATTCGTGCTACCCCATCCTGCAGATGCTAGCTCCTTCTCTGCTTCTCCCTAAGACTGCACTCTTGACCTGATCCCCTCTCCATACCTGCTTCCCTTCATCCACTTCTTTGTCACACTCAATACGATTGTCATTCTAACTTCAAGTTGCTGATTGATGACTGCTTCCCCCCCATTACATAATGAACTCCCCAAAAGCAAAGACCTTACAGTGAGTGAAGAAATGAAATGGGAGGAGAGAAAACTGGAGCATGGTCTCTCCAACTATACATACAGAGCTCTGTGACCACATTTTGCTCCCTCTCTATGAAAGGAAGAATATTCTGGCAGATGAGGCAGGAAAGACCTATCTTTGGAGAACTGTGTTGGGAGGTCCTCCAGGAGGAAGAGATACATGAGAAGAACTCTCTTGCCCTGTTTTCTTAATCATCCTAAATGAATAAACAAAACACTTTACAGCCTACCCTGGCAACCTCTGGCCTCTGCTCATGGCAGGACATGAATGTATGATTGCAGTGTTTGCCTGGGACTGTTCAGGTAGAGGCAGGAGGGCACAGGCTGGGAGCAACAAGAAACAGAAGTTGCAGCTACACCTGGATATCCAGCTCCTTTGAGCCCTGGGGGCACCTGGATACTTTCCAGAAGGGAAACACCTGGGTCCCCCACGGTCTGGATGCCTGCCATGCGCCTTCACTTCCTGCTGAAAGCTGGGCAGAGCAGTCGGCATTGTGAACACACAGACCCCACATCCAAGGTGGGGGCCAGTGAGGGCGGATGGGGGCAGGCTTCTCATGAGGTGTGCCACCTTCCCAAACCCATGAGGTTCATACAAGTTTTCCTGCTTCTTGCTAAGATGATTTTCCTCTCTGAGACTGCTGTTCCTCACACAGGAGCGACCGAACTTCCAAGTCCCAATAGGAGGGGCTGGGTGATTTGTGCAGTGAAATGTTCAGACAACAAAGTCGACTGAACTGAGAGACCCAAGGAAACAGGGACATGTTTTTCTAATCTGATTCAATCATTGACCAAGTCCAAAAGCACAATATTGAAAGAAGGTAGGAAAAGGACTCAGTTTTATTTTGGATACACACGCACACACACACACACACACATGCACATACATGTATATATATATATATATATATATATATATACGCATATATATTTATGCACACATAAAATCAAGTCCCCACCAACCCAGTTGTGTTTTGTATTCTCTTTTTAAAGTCATTTTCTTCCCTTGCATTTTTTTTCTTTAGATTAAGCTCCATATGGGCCAACTGATTCAGGAAAGCTAGCTATATCATATGTAGTTTTAAAAATCAACATCACAATCCTCATTGTGAAAGGTAATGGTAATGATTCCTTGAGGTTCATACTATTTTACAAAGTGCTCAGATGCCCGGCGCAGGACGGGATGTTACCCAGTCTGTGTCCTCCGCAGAGCATCCAGGCTCTGGGGTGTGAGGCTACTGTGGTCATATGCTCATCATCTCTTTTACTAGAAAATAGCCTCAGCTGATTTACCTAAAAACAAAACAAACAAACAAACAAAACCATTGTTAAGAACTTCTAAGTCTGGGATGCCTTTCCTAAAAGAAGGAGTGGAATGTGAGCATACTGAAATGAATTAAATGTATCTTCTTTCAAAGTACAGCCATTGTGGTGGAAGACCGTAAAAAGGGTATTTCCTATATGCATAGCTGATCCTATTTTCCCCCCAGGGACTTGGAGCTGTACTTTTACTTAGAAATATGACTACTACCCCTTTAAATAAGAATAAAAACTTTTACTCCATTCTTTCAACTTGACCTCCAGCCTCACAGAGACTGTGGATCTTTGTCTCCAATCAGTGCCTATTCCACTCCGCGTAAGAATCACCGATGTTGATAGAAATAGCCATGGGGTGTGCTAAGAACCCATTTCCTGTGTCAGAGGAGCTGGGTCTCCGCTAGATGAAATGTCAGAGGAAGGCAGATATCTCTATGTGAAATGACCTTAAGAAAACCCCGACCTCGCCAAAGATGACCTTTTTCCAGCAAGAAACATTAAAATTACAACCATATTCATGTTTCAGTTTCAAAAACAATATGTATTTCTCCTCCACACTCTCTGACTTGGCATCCTACGTATCTTAAAGATATACCGGGGTCCTATTTCTACTCGGCAGTGCGGAGTTGATTTATTTCTGTCTGAACACACCCGCGGAATGAAGCTGCTCTTTTTAATTCCTCAAGAGGCCCATTGGAGGTCCATTTTATTGCTATTTTAGCTGAATGTTTTACTACTGTATCTGTATTTAATACTTCCAGTGTGGCCTCGTTTTTGGAATTTTCCCCCCAAAATCCCACAGGCATCCTTGTTTTAAGTAAAATATATGTCTTATCAATGTGTTAATCAAACTGAAAATTCTGGCCCTTAAAATGCAGCTATAGAGAAAGGTCCACATCCAATTGCGTTTGGGTCTTCAAGTGCCAAAGTGCAAAGTGACAGATCAGGGACAGAGATGTATTTTATATCAGTGGCAGGAGGAACACAACTGGTCTGAAAGCCACATTGAGAAACAGGCTTTAAAAGGCACTTGCCTTATTCTATTTTGCTATCAGTACTTTGTTTGTTTTTGCCTATCTGCTTTACAGTGCCTTGTCTTGCAAATGAAACCCATTTTTTTTTTGATCAGCATGAATTCCAGCGGAACATGGAAAGCCTTTTTCCTCAATACCTAACTGCCAAAGTAAAACATAGGATTTCAAAGCACCCGTCATTGTCAGAATGGAAGAATGGCTCAGAACTTTCCAAGCTTTGTGTGTTTTTCCCCCCATTAATGGTGTTTAAGGTGATGTGACACACATGCTCCCAGTTTCCAACATGAATGGGAAATCACTAGAGTTAGAATCCTTTCCCAAACTGGGTGCTGACTACAGTTACAATCTACTCTGGGCATAAGACAAGGGCAAATACAGATGCAAGCAGCACACAATGGATTGGGTTGGAAAAAAGACATCGTTTCTTATTAGCTGGGTCACCTCGGTCCATTCACCAACTCCTCACCTTTAAGTTACAACAATGGTGTCTCCAGCACACATGTGTTGTGAAGAATGAAGGGAATGAGGTGGGAGAAAGAGCTGGGGACATGCATGGCAGAGAGTTTGAGTTAGGACTTAGGGTTGGAGTATCATAAAAGACACAGCACAAAGGCAAGAGGGGGATGTTGGTTCTTTTATCAGGTTAGAATAAAATTCCAGGGAAGAATTCTGATTGGCTTGGCATCTATCACATGACCACTTTGTATTACAATACACTATCGGGGAGACTTCAATAGAATGCCATAGTTTGAGGGATCCTATCTGAGAAGGATAGTCTATTCTGAGTTGACAAATTATGAAATATTTACTTTAATCCATTATTGGTGCCATGGAGATTTCAGCATCCCACTCTGCGCAGATACCTCCAGAAAAGCTTCATAGTTCTTCACAACTCAAACCTGAACTATGCTGATGATACTCAAAGCAGTTTTTCCTCTGTGGAGATTTTTATCTGTCGATCTTATCATCCACTCTTTCCTTAAAATATAGTTCACAAATGAGTCAGGATCATCTGTGTGCCTATCTTCCGTACTCTTGAGGATGACAAATTTTCCCACTTGCATCCTGCTTTTGGAATTTTTGATGTGATTGTGCATCCACTATCCCATTTGATGTTTGGGACATAGGTAAGCGACCTGGAAACATAGATAAGGATCATAGCCAGTGGTTTATCTACTTGGTTAAGGCAAGATATTTTGCATCGTTTCTGAAGAATAGAGTCAGGACTTGACCTCAAGCCATCAGTCTCAAAATCAAATTCTCTTTTAGAAGCCATGCCGTCCATGCAGAACACTTTATTCCTAGTCTGAAAATTATGTTTTTTTTAAAGACTTTATTTATATGTTTGACACAGAGAGAGAGAGAGAGAACACAAGCAGGGGAAGTGGCAGGCAGAGGCAGAGGGAGAAGCAGGCTCCCCACCAAGCAGGGAGCCTGATGTGGGGCTTGATCCAGGACCCTGGGATCATGACCTGAGCTGAAGGCAGACACTTAACTGACTGAGCCACCCAGGCGCCCCTGAAAATTATGGCTTTGTTGCTGATTAGTCATGGTCTATAAATTTAAAGATGGGGCACTAGAATGCTGAGACCATACCCCCTCTGTGAAGGCTATAAGGATCCTCCACCAAACAACAGTGTCCCGCTTAGGACCCTCACGTTTCTCAAGAAAAAGCAACGTCTCTGCTGCTCAATGGGTTTTCAAAACTGAATGCTCATTCTTTAGTTCAGAATCTGGACACATTCTGGGAATTCAGTGAAGGCAACATCAGACTGTCTTGGTTCTCCATTCCTGTCAAAAGCCTGTCCAAGATTTATGAAAACTCTTCATCCATGACTCTGCTACCTTGGACACACTCCTTACAGCCCGGCTGGCCGTGGAAGGCTGCATGCTGACTCACACGTCCTAGGCTTTCCCAGAGCTTCCCACCTTTGACAAGGTTTTAATTTCATGTCATCATCTTCTGTTTAATCATAACAAAAATGATCATAAGCATTTAGGATGTGGGTGTTTGATAAATATTTGCCAAGTGATTATGTATGTAACTGAATTTGCCAAAATAATTTTGAAATATCTCATTGTAAAGATGAACTTGTCATTTCTTCCCTGTATTTCTATCATTTTTGCTATAATATTTTGAAAATATGCTAAATGTTGACATCACATTGAGAATAGTTGTAGCTTCTAGATGAATTGACAATTATTGTCATTGTACGGACAATCTCTATACATAAGAATCTTTTCATCTTAAATTCTACTTGTCTACTTTCAATATGGTTAGAATTTGCTGTATGTTTTCCTACCTTTTGTTTGCTATCTTTGCGTGCTGTCATGAGCTCCATGTAATTTTATAAACACCATATACCTGATATTTTTTAACCGGTCATACATTTAATAACTTTTAACTAGTGACATTTAGTCCATTTATATTTATTGTGCTTATTCATATCCTTGAGTTTCTTCCTAGCATCTTATATTGTGTCTCTTATTTAACACCTTTCATAATAATGCTATTTCTTTGATTCTTTATTCACTCTTCTAGAATTTTATCTTTGGAGTAAAATGGAGCAAGTAGAGGAATTGATTGTGGAATTTTGTTGTTAATTTAATTGTGTTTTTTCTCTATTGGTTTGGAATGTATACATATTGTTTCTTTATTTTCAGTGGTCACACTTGAAATTTTTGTCTTGTATATATAACAAGGTTTAAAGCCAATTATTTATTAAACCTTTTTCCCCCAAAAGAAATAAAAGAATCTCAAATTTTTTCCTTCTAAAGTTTTTGTTTATTTAAGTAATCTCTACACCCAATGTGGGCCTCAAACTCAGGACCCCAAGATCAAGAGTCACATGCTCTTCTGACTGAGCCAGACGGGTGCCTCAGATATTCTTTCCCTTCTAAAATATTTTTTATCTGTCTGAGGAATGTCTTTTTAAAAATTCCTTTAGAGCAGTCTATTGGTCATAATTTTCTCAGTTTTGAGCTATCAGAAAAGATCTTTATCTTACTTTTAATGATAGTTTTACAGGGTATGCAATTCTTTGTTGAAAGTTACAATCTCTCAAAATGTGGAAGATGTTACCCTGTCTTCTTGCCTCTGCTATTTCAACTGAAAATTTGTTAGCTTGTTGATCTTTTTTATCTCTGTCTACTTTTGGATTCTTATTGAAGTTCTGCAGTTTTACAACAATGTGTCTAAGTGTGAAATTCCTTGCTTTGTTTAATTTGGCTGGATATACACTGTACTTTTATTTTCTATATTCTATATTTTTGTATTCTATAACCACTTTCCTTGTTTCTCTTTCAAGCAATCTGGGTATTTCTTCTAATTAGGTATTTCCTCATGATCCTCAATTTTCAGTTCATTTTAATCTTATTTAAGGTTTAATCCATTCATTGGATTTTGAAATTTAATAATTTGATTTCTAAAAGGACTATCTAGGTGTTTTTTTCAAATTCGTATGAACACAGTTGTCTTTTGTTCTTTTCTAATTTTGTTTTATTTCCTTAAATACTTCAAATACGCTTACTTTGTATCATATGTATAACTGTGTGTATGTGTTTGTGTGTGTGTGTGTGTGTGTGTGTGTGTGTGTGTGTGTAGGACCTACATTTGGCATATGATCTTCAGAGAGGAGTTTCATTTGCTTTTTATGGGGGCCAAAGGGCCTACAGATATGGCACTATTTCTGGATCCTTGTAAGCTTCCTGTTCTAAAGTCTAAGTCTCAGGTTGAGGTCCTCCATTGTACCAGGGTCTAAGCTTAGTTTTTTTTTTTTTTTCTGAACACAGACTTGTTTATTGCTCATCCCTCATGCTCTAGTTTTAGCTCAGTCATTTTTTGTCTACTTATTTTTAGTTCTTAGAGATTTCCTTTATATTCTATCAATCCATTAAAAAACACATTAAAATTATTTTCATTTATACTTGTGTTGTTAATTTCTCATTAACCCAAATCTGGTTGTATTTCAGCCAAGATATTCTTCTGATGACCTTGCCTGCCATACAACCAGAAACCCATTTCTTGAATTATTTTGGAGGGGACTTGTCTAATTGATCATTCAGTGTCCCTGGACTTCCAAATAATGATAATAAAAAATAGTAATAATAACAAGAAGTGTATACGGAAAATTTTCATGGCACAAGAGATCATGCTAACCACGTATAAATAATGTCTTTCCAAAATGGTGAACATCTGTGTTTTTGACAATAAAATTGAACGGTGTTTACTTATCAAAAACCCAGTTGAGGAACACCTGGGTGGCTCAGTTGGTTAAGCATCTACCTTCGGCTCAGGCCGTGGTCCCAGGGTCCAGGGATTGAGTCCCACATTGGGCTCCTTGCTCACTGAGGAGCCTGCTTCTCCTTCTGCCTGTTGCTCACCCTGCTTGTGCTCTCTCTCTGACAAATAAATAAATCAAATCCTAAAAAAAAAAAAAAAGTAGTTGATAGTGGAGCTGGGTTTGAAAAGAGCTGGCATAATATTCTGCACATTTAACACTATGCATATATAGATATATCAATTTGAAAAATATAAAATTATATAATTTTCATGGAAAACTATTTTTTGAATCCACAGCTAGAATGTATATTCATTTACCTCAAGAGACTGGCCTGACCCCTCTTTCCAACAACGAGCATTGCAAGACTGATCATACCTCCACTTTGCCCAGGACCCTGGAAAAGCTCTGGAACTAGCCAGAAGTTCAACTTCATCAACTTAGGGAGACATCCTTATTTGCATTCCCTTCTCGAATCATTACATTCTGGTTAGTATGTCTATTTTATTGTATATTCATTGTATGATTTCTTATTGCAACCATTTCAAAAATGAACAAATAGTTAAAGAGATGAAAGCTGAGCACACAAATATATGATTGCCTTATGGAAAACGCTTAAGTCACTCAGCTCGTGTTTTCCAAATACATAAAAGATTCTAGCAGCTCAAATGTCCAAATCATGTAATATTTTAGCTTTATTTTCCAAGGGAGGATCCTCTTCTCGTGTACCAGGCAACAACAAAAAATTAATGACAGCAAATGCAATTGGATTAACATTAGAAACCTTGCAAAAGGATTTCCCTCAATTTGTTTCTCAGGTAAAAAATTCCCTAGGGTCCCTTTGGTTCTATACATTGTAGAATTGAGTAAATGGAGGCACTGAGGCTCTGTGGCTTAGTAATGCCACAGGACGGGTAATAATCAAGGTTCTCCAGAGAAATAGAACCAATATGACATATATACATTACACACGCACACATGTGCACACACACACACACGATTTATTATATGGAATTGGCTCACATGTGATTATGGAAGCTGAAAAGTCCCTGCAACCCGGGAAAGCCGAAGGTTTTGTTCTGAGAACCAGCAGGCTAGTGATGTAAGTCCCAGTCAAGGGCAGGAGAAGACTGAGGTCCCAGCTGAAGCAGTCAGGCAGAGAACAAATTCCCATTCCTCTGTCTTTTGTTCTCCCAGGCCCTTAGTGTATTGCATGGGACCCACCCTCCTTGGGGAGAATAATCTGCTTTACTCAGCCCACCGATTCAAATGCTAATCTCTTCTGGAAACACAATCACAGGCACACCCAGAAATAATGTTTAATCTGGGCACCCCATGTTCCAGTCGAGTTGGCACGTGAAATTAACCATCATAGTCATCAAGTGGGAGAGGCAGGAAGGACCACCTCATCAGTCCAAAACATTTCTTTCCCCCTTGTGCTTCCTATGTTAAAATAAATACTGGTCAGTTCCTCTTCCCCAACTCTCTGGAGGAAAAATTAATAATAAATAAAAAATAATAGAAAGTTCTCTCATCTACTTTTCTCTGTCATGTTGCTTCTCCACACTTTTGTTCCACTTAGAGAAAATTATCTATTACCCATTCTCTTTAAAATTCAGTATTTCCTAACAGTCATTCTGTTTGTTCCTGGGGCTCCAACTGCCACTGAGAGGATCGAGATACTGACCTGAGTGGCCCCGGAATCCACCAGGGTTTTCCTTCATGTCCAATGTCAAATGTCTCTTAATTTGTCTCCCCAGCAATCTGCTGATCCTCCATGAAAATGGGCCCATGCCCTTGGAAGAGCCCTCTGTTTTGCTACAAGATGTGTTCCAGCCAAATAACTTAACATCTCTTCTCTACAAGATACCTTCCAAGGCGTAATATTTTCATTCTGACATGTCAAGTGAATCCACAAAAATACCATTTTATTAAAAGTGATTTGCCTTTTAGGATTTCTTGCCTTTCTTGGATATAAATGTTGCAACTCTCCAAAATCAGATGGAACATTGGATAATTCAGGCTATAAAAGGTCCACTCTTCCTTGGAAGCTGGAATCCTGAGCAGAAAGGATACCTACATGATTAGCTTGTTCAACACTTTGCTTCTACATTTGAGGGCACTGAGAAACAGGTATCAAGTCACTTGTTCAAGAACACACAGGTCATTTTGACAGGGGTATTCAAGGGCTGGTTGCTTTGTGCTTCAAAATTCCAATTAGCAAGTTCACAGTGGATTGCAAATCCTAGAAGGGCAGTGATAATGTCTTTATAATTCTATTCTCTATTGACTATTTTAATAATATACCCAGACACTCAAAACATGACTTCCACATCCAAAGATCATAGCATTTTAAGACATTCAGAAACTTTATGGCAGAGAAGAAAGTTGTATTGCAAAACTAATGAAATCTTACTTATCTGCTAGGAACTAGGCTGCAAGCTTTCCGGTGCATTATGTCATTAATCCTCATAAGTATTTGAGGAGGTAGGTACAGCTACTGTTTTACAAATGGAGAAATTAACACTTAGAGAGATGACATATTCTGCTCGGAATTACCAGACTGTCAAGGGTAGGAGGAAGCATTGTTTCTTGGTTTCTCCATCTTGGAAGTCCCAGCTTCTAACCATATTGGATCTGCCTCTCAAGAGCTACAAGCCACAGTGGGGACCACCCTGGGGCACTGAGGACCTGCCGTGCGAGAACTCAACGCGGCCCTGGATGGAGCAAGCCAGTAAAGGTCACCTCGGCTGGGAGGAAGTCCAGGAAGAGAGGAGCGAGGCCCTGCTGGGAGCCACCGATGCGGAGGAGCCCGGGGAACAAACACCACCGGGGGTCAGGGAATCTGTCGAATGTTGTGGAACCTGGGTAGTAAGGCTGACCGACAGTCAGGCTCACAATTTTGTTACCTGAGCTGCAGTTCAAGGCTTGATATAGTGGTGAACAAAGCAGGGATCTGGGCACTCAAGTCCTGGGAAGGAGAGGGAGTGACAAAGACAGAAGAGGGCTGATGGCCCAGCAGTCATGACCCTGAAGCGAGCAGACAGGCAGTGCGGTGCGGTGCGGTGCGGTGCGGTAAAGCAGCTGTGGGTTAAGAGTGCAGTACTCCAGAATCCCAATATTTCTCTTCCAGGCCCTTGCTGTGTGACCTTTGTTAAACATTTAACCTCTCTGAGCATGAGATGTTTCATCCCTAAAATGAAGAGAACTATAGTTATCTTAAGGAAGCATTTTAAATAAATAAAAAAACATAATATGCAAAACTGCCCAGCACAGTGTTTGTCATGCAG
Source organism: Zalophus californianus (assembly GCF_009762305.2). Classification (NCBI taxonomy): domain Eukaryota; kingdom Metazoa; phylum Chordata; class Mammalia; order Carnivora; family Otariidae; genus Zalophus; species Zalophus californianus. Next base: position 6,810,492 of record NC_045600.1, read on the forward strand.
TAGGTGATTTTTATTATCTTACTTTTGTCCAGCTTTACTGAGACATAAGTAACATACAACGCTGTGTAAATTCAAGGTGCACAACATGTTGACTTGATAGGTCCATATATTGCAAATGATTACCACTATTGCATGAGAGGATACCTCCATCACATCACATAATTACTTTTTCCTTTTTGTGGAGAGAATATTTAAGATCCACTTAGAAATTTTCAAGTGTATAATACAGTGTTATCAACTCTAATCACCATGTTGCATGTTAGATCTTCAGAACTGATATGTTTTATAACTGGAAGTTTGTACCCTTTGACCAACATGTCTCCATTTCCCCACACCCTGGTAACCACCATTTTACTCTGTCTATGAGTTCGAGATTTTTCGATTTCACATGTAAGTGATATCATAGAGTATGTATCTTTCTCTATCTGACTTATTTCACTTAGAATAACTAAAAATCTTTTGCACAGCAGAAGAAATGATTAGCAAAATTAAAAGACAACTTAGGAAATGGGAGAAAATATTTATAAATAATGTATCTGATAAGGGGCTAATATTCAAAATATATAAAGAAATTATACAACTCAGTAGCAAGAAAAAAAAAAACAATCTGATTAAAAACGAGCAGAAAACTAAATAGACGTTTTTGCAAGGAAGACATGCAATGGCCAACGGATACATGAAAAGGTGCCCCACATCACACTCACCATCAAGGAAATTCAAATCAAAACCACAATGGATATCACCTCACACCTGTTGGAATGGCCATCATCAAAACGATAGGAGGCAAGTGTTGGTGAGAATGTGGAGAAAAAGGAATCCTGATGCACTGTTGGTGGAACGCAAACTGATGCAGCCATGGTGGAAAACAGCATGGAGGTTCCTCAAAAAAATTAAAAATATCACTGCCATGTGACCAGCAATCCCAACCTGGGCATATTTCCAAAGTAAATGAAATCAGTGTATTGAAAAGACAGTTGCATTCCCATGTTCATTGCAGCACTATTTACAATAACCAAGATATAGAAACAAACTAACTGTCCGTGGTTGAATGGATAAAGAAGATGCAGTGTATATATTCAGTGGAATATTATTTAGCCAGGAGAAAGAAGGAAATCCTGCCATTTGCAGCAACATGGATGGACCTTGAGGGCAGTGGGTCTGATTCTGTGAATATGCATTAATTCTTCCAAAATTTTCTCTACATTAATTTCCGATGGTTTCTGTAACAAATTACTACAGACTTACCGTTATAAAACAACACAAATTTATTAAAACTGTAGAGGTCAGGGGCACCTGGGTGGCTCAGTCAGTTAAGTACCCTACTCTTGATTCCCTCCCACCTTGGCTCCGCGCTCAGAGGGGAGTCTGTTCGAGATTCTCTTTCTTCCTCTCCTTCTGCCCCTCCCCACACTCGCGAGCAAGGGCACGTGCTCGCTTTCTCTCTCTCTAAAATAAATAAATAAATATTTAAAAATGTATATGCATATATATAATAAAATCAGAGCAGTCAGAAATCCAGTATGGGTCTTACTGAGCTAAAATCAAGATGTTGGCAGGGCTGCATTCTTTCTGGAGGTTCTAGGGGAGAATCTGTTTCCTTGTCCCTTCCAGCTTTCTAAGGGCATCCACAACCTCGGCCCAGGGCCTCTTCCTCCACCTTGGGAAAGCCAGGAGCCTATCATCTTCAAATCTCTCTTCCTGCTTTCATCTTCACACCTCCTACTCTGATTCTGACCCTCCTGGCCTTCCTCTTATAAGGAGCCTCGTGACTGATTGGACTCATCTGGATAAAGGAGGATAATCTCCTCATCTCAAGATCTTTAACTTCATCATGTCTGCGAAGTCCCTTCTGCCTTGTAAAGTAACATATCCATGGGTCCCAGGTATTAACACCTAGACATCTGTGGAGGAGGGTTTTTTTCTACTGACTACATTGTGTAAGGATCAAATGATGCCAGAGATATATGTGGAACCAGATCTCCAGACAGGGCTGGGCTGGAACCCTCTGCAGAAGGAGGTGACCAGGTGGGGTGGGGTGGTGACTGTTAGCATAGTGTGTAGGCAATCCGGACCAGCTCTTCCATTCTACAACTGAGAGCACCAAGATCAGCAAAGCAAAGTATCTCCTCCAAGGGTACAGAGAATGGGTTTGGGGTGAGTTTCTTCATATTTAACACAAACATGATAAAGCAGCAAATGCCCCTACTCCTTATTCATCAGTAAAGGTCACCTATGGCTCCTGCATACATTTCTCCTGATCTCTTTTTTTTCAGGGCCTCAAGGCTCAATTGCACATTATCCTGTGACTGTGTTTATTTGTGTTTTATCTTACACTTGTCATTTTCTGAAATGATCCAGTTTTTATTTGTTTGCTTTCTAAATTGCCTGCATTTCTTTCAAGCATTGCCTAGTTCAATGAATACGTGCCGGATGGATGGATGGATGGGTGGATGGATAGCTGGCTGGCTGGCTAGATGGCTCAGATGGATGGATGGCTGGAGACTGCATGTTAAACAGAACGCTAAGCATTTCATGCACCTTATCTTATACATTCCTCATGTCTCTGCAGGTAAGCACTATTACAGAGAGGAATGGAGACTTTAAGAGATGATGTGATGTGACCAAGTTCATAATCAAGTGCAGAGTTGTGATTAGAACTCAGACCTTCTATTCTACAGCTATGAAGAGCTTCACCTCCTGATAAGTGCCGGGCAAATCCTGGATTCAGAACCAGCATGTCCACAGACAATGAATGTGTACAGTTACTTTCTGAAAGGGAGTATTCTTGAGACTTTCACTCTCCTTTCTGCTCTGCTTTCTTCCCAGGCTTTCAATTGCAGTGTAATCCAACTTAGCAGCACAGAGCGGCTCCTGAGAAATTGGCTTATCTGTGTGGATGGGCCCCTGTAGCCCAGAGCTAACCCACTCACTGCCTCTGACCACCGAGGAGCAGATAAGCAACAGAGGTGTGTGGATGAGTGTTGGAGGAGGTCGCAGTGCGGGTGCTGAGCGCAGTGGGAAAAGAATCTGAAATTGACATATAGGAAAAAAGGAAAGAAAAAATGTTCTGGATGTGAATTCACTATCAACACTAACACATATTAAAAATCTCCCCTTACACTGAGCTCTAAATTTATACTTGAAAGTAGCTTTAAACTCATCTTACTGAATCACCCTGGAAAAACATGCAATAGAAGTTACTAACCCCACTTAAAAGAAAATAAAACCAAGTCTCGGGAAACCGGAGTAACATGCGTATGACCATACAGCTAGTAAGTACTATTCTTTTTTTTTTAATTGTGATTTTAATGCCAGTGTAGTTAACATATAGTGTTATATTAGTTTCAGGTGTACAACAGAGCAATTCAGCAATTCCACCCACTAATCAGTGCTCATCACGGTAAGTGTATTCTTAATCTCCATCACATATTTCATCCATCCCCTCACCTACCACCTCTTTGGCAACCACCTGTTTGTTCTCTATAGTTAAGAGTCTGGTTTTTTTTTTTTTTTAATTTAGATTCAATTAGCCAACATATAGTACATTAGTACATCGCCAGGTTCAGATGTAGAGTTCAATAATTCATCAGCTGCGTCTAACACCCAGGGCTCATCACATCACATGCCCCCCCAGTGCCTTAATGCCCAGTTGGGTTTTGTTTTGTTTTTTTCTTTTGGTTTGTCTCTCCTTTTTGTCCCTGTCTGATCATTTGTTTTGTTTCTTAAATTTCACATATGAGTGAAATCATACGGTATTTTTCTTTTTCTAACTGAAAATTTCACTTAGTATTATATTCTCTAGATCCATCCCTGTTGTTGCAAATGGCAAGACTCATTTTTGTTATGGCTGAATAACATTCCATGGTATAATTATACTACATCTTTTTTACCCATTCATCAGTTGATGGACACATGGGTGGCTTCCATTATTTGGCTATTGTGAATAATGTTGCCATAAACAAAGGGGTACATATATCCCTTCAAATTACTGTTTTTGTATTCTTCAGGTAGATACCCAGGAGAGTGATTACTGGATCATAGGGTAGTTCTATTTTTAACTTTTTGAGGAACCTCCATACTGTTCTCCAGAGTGGCTGCACCAGCTTGCATTTCTACCCACAGTGCACGAGGGTTCCTTTTCCTCCACAGCCTTGCCAACACTTGTTGTCTCTTGTGTTACTGGTTTTAGCCATTCTGACAGGTGTGAGGTGACTTACTTGAATCCTGTTACATCTTGGCACCAAGTACCTGTTTACTCCATATCATGGACTGAATGGAGACCTCCATAAACATATGCCTATGACCTAATACCCAGAACGCTTGAATATTACCTCACATGGCAAAGTTAGGATTTGAGGGAAGGAGGTTTTCCTGGATTACCCAGGTGTGGGCCCTAGAAGCCATCACATATATCCTTATACAGGAGAGGGAAAGGGATTTTGGGACAGAAGAGGATACCACATGATGGGAGGCAGGGGGGTGGGGGCAGGGGAGGCAGAGATGGGAGAGTTGTGGTCACAAGCCAAGGAATGCCTGGAGCCACAGGAGTTGGTAGAGACCAGGAATGGATCCTGCCCTGGAGTCCTTGGAGGGAGCACTGCCCTGCTGACACCTTGACTTCAGATTTCGGGCCTCCAGATCTGTGAGGAAATATTTTCTGTTGACTTAAGCCCCCAACTGGTAGTAATTTGTTACGGCAGCCACAGGATACTAATACGCCCCAAGATTCCTTTGGTTTTAGCTAAACTGATAATTTAGCACATGTCTTGGCTTCCTCAATTAAAAATGATACATTTTAACAAAGACGTGCAAATGTTTACTAAACATTAAAAACGTACTGTCACACATTTAAAAAAATTATAGAAAATGCATATATAACTACGGATTTATAAGACCTATGCTTTTCATTAATGTGGATTGCCAGTAACCAGACCTTTCTGACACGTTAGCAGAACGAATGATTTCTGTAAAAGTCACCCCCAAAGCTGATTCCCATCTTTCGGACAGGTTATCTCACAATTTATTTGGGTTCAGACTTGCTTTTTAGTGAGGGGGATTTTGCTAATTATTGAGAGCACCATGTTATTCCCTGAGGACTTTGAGGGTCCTTTTATGGAGAAACAATTCCCAAAAGACCCAAAGTAGAAGCTACAGCTACTTATCACCCAAAACTGAAACACATGTAAGGACTTAAGCTCCAGGTAGGTAACAGTGGATGTGCTCTATCTTCCCAGAATTTAACCCACCATCAAACTTAATATGGTAAGGGTCACAGGATCGGTGGCAGCATCGGGGAGGAAATCAGGCAGGTGCAGACATGGGAGTGAGAGCTCTCTGAAGTCCTGCACAGGGGAAATGCCTAAACACAGAAAACTCAAAGCCCACCTCCAGCTTCGTTATTCAGTTCACCCATAGAACAGAAGGTCTGCATCCCAGTGGACTGGGTACAAATAAGGATTCCTCTGGGGCACCTGGGCAGTCCAGTCAGTCCAGTGTCTGACTCTTGATTTCAGCTCAGGGTCACGATCTCGAGGTCTCGAGACCGATCCCAGCACTGGGCTCCGTGTGCAGTCTGTTTGTCCCTCTCCTGCTCCTCCTCGCTCTCGCTGCCTCTCTAAAATAAATAAATAAGATCTTTAAACTTAATAATAACAATAATGATTCCTCTGAATAAATAAAACCTAAACCACTTTGGAAGACCTGGTCAAAAAGAAACTTTGACGTGCTCCTCAGACGTTTGCAAAGTGCTCAGAGCCCCTAGGAACCTAGAGAAGGGTGGTTATCAGTGACATAGAAGTGACAGTGGTGGTGATGATGTGACTATGATGAAGGTGATGAAGGTGGCAATATAAAGAAGATGAAGGGTGGTCGTGAGGCAATCTTCAATGACTATCACTCCAGGGACTTTGCGGTACTAAAATCCTACACTTGGGGCACCTGGGTGGCTCAGTCCGTTGAGCATCTGACTCTTGATTTCAGCTCAAGGCATGATCCCAGGGTCTTAAGATCGAGTCCCAGGCTCCATGCTCAGCAGGGAGTCTGCTTGAGATTCTCTTTTTCTGTCCCTTCCATATAAATCAAGCTTTAAAAAAATTAAATAAATAGATAAATAAAATCCTACTCTTTGTGATGACAGGATTCTAGGAGGTCTTGGGTTCACTTGAGACAAGTCTTACCTGAACTATGTCCAACTTTCAAATCAATGATTTCATCCAAGGAGCATTTGCCAAATGCCAGCAATATCCGTGGTGTTGTCCTAAGCTTTGCAGAGCAAATTTTCATAAAATATTGTCTCAGGAAATTCTAGGAGTCTAGAAGTGAAGAATCAGGAGTAACATGGGGTTATGCCAGAGTTTAGGAAGTGCTGCAAGGTGACCTGATAAAGGGACAGGAGGTAGTAGCAAAGTGTGAAGAGAAACTTAACTGAGCCTGGATATTGAAGGAATCCACCCTGGAGGAGGTGCCATAAGCCCTCTACACCAGACAGACGGTAAGAGCTGCCCTCGCCATAGCGAAGCACAGGGTGGGACATGGAATGGAGGAGGAAAATGCCCCTTCCTGTCTCTGTGGGTAGCAGAGCAGGAATGAGAGAGAGAGAGAGAGAGAGAGAGTGTGCGTGCGCGCACGCACCTGCCAACTGCCAGGTCCGGTGCTGAGCCTGATGCATAGAGAATCTCTTTTAACCCTTGGGACATTCTTATAAAGTTGTGACTATTATTATCCTCGTTTTACAGATGAGAAAACTGAGGCACAGAGAGATGAACACCTCGCTCCAGATCTCACAGTGGCCCAGCCAGATTCAGTTCCAGATATCAAATCTGGAGCTCCAGAGCTCCTCACCCCCTCTTCAATGTCTGATGATGCCTTTGCGGCTGCATGGATGTACAGACCAAGGGGTCTGGGCTGGGCATATGGGGGCCTTGGATACACCGATTTATCAGTGTTAAATTGGGCTTGTCTCTGTCCCACAAGGAAAATTCACTCTGGATGTTTGTTAGCTTTTTCTTTTTTTTTTTTTTAAACTCAACAATTTTTATTTTAACTCAGGTACTTCATAGAAACAGGAAATGTAGCAAATGGGTCAGGGTAGTATGAAAAATGTTTTAAAACCGCAGGTGTGTACACATGGCTGTGTTTACTTCGGGCACAGGCTCCCCCACATCAGGCACAGCAACTGCACTTGTCCGATGCGCCTTTGCAGATGCAGCCCTGGGTACACTTGGCACAGCCCGCGGGACAGCAGGAGCAGCAGCTCTTCTTGCAGGAGGTGCATTTGCACTCCTTGCATTTGCAGGAGCCGGCACACGTGCAGGAGCCACCGGTGGAGCAGGAGCAGTTGGGGTCCATTTCGAGCGAGTCGAGTTGAGGACGGAGGTCCAAAGCAGGCGACACGGAGAGACACGGCTGCCGGCTGGAGGCGTCTAGCTTTTTCTTTTTAATATTATGGTGGCCTCTGGTGTTTAGTAACATTTGTTTTATAAATACTGTCTGGACTCAAGGGCACGAGGTGGCATGCTAGGGGTTGCTGGGGGTGTTTTCTGGAGTCAACAGAGGGAGACTAGAAGCCACCGCTACCCTTCCTAGCTTGAAACTTAAGCTCCTTGCTCGGCAGGGAGTCTGCTCCTCCCTCTGTCCCAGGACCCTGGGATCATGACCTGAGCCAAAGGCAGATGCTTAACTGACTGAGCCACCCAGGCGTCCCATGAATATCTCTTTTCATTGCATTAAAACCACCCTGCAGTAAGTACTGTCCCCTTCAGAGGGAGCGGACAACTTGCCTCATGTGTAGTCAGCGGAGTTTGGCTTATCTCTTAAGCTAAAATGGCTCCTGAGTCTGTGTTTCACATATTGCAGAAGGAAGGTTCAACTTTATCAAACATCAGAATCTGATGTGATGCATGTCATGAGCAGAGTTTCCCAGGCCCTGCTGGCTGTGGGGCTTCTGACTCCAGAGGTCTGAGAGGAGGCACAGGAAAGCATGTTTTTCCACAAGCATCCCCCAATGGTTCTGATGCATTTGGCCCATGGATGCGGATTTGAGAAACCCTGCTGCTTGTCTATTGAAAGAGCTGAAGAGAGATTAACCGGGGTCCCCATTAGAAGACAAGGATGTGGGTATCAGGTAAGGGGTTGTGGTATTCTGTATGTGTGAGACAGCAGATTAAACAGGGCAGGCAGAATGGGTTGGGGGCAGATTTTATTATTTTATCCCTCCCAGCCCCCCAGATATTTATAGCTCAAACGATGCCCCGTAGAGACCGCTTGACTCTAAACTCATAAAATGTCTACTTGGGAGTCAGACTGTAATTTACTTTTCTAAAGATGCCTCAATTATATCCAAGGAAAAGCCTGGTTACATTTTTAAAACTCAGGAGGAGCAGCTTTTAAATTTATTCAGACTAATGAGCACGTATAAATTTGGCGAATGCTAATTCACCGGAGTCGGTTGTGGCGGCGGCAGAAACAACAAGAGTGTCACTACCGAGGAACAAAGTGAATGGGTGATATGAGTGACAGCAAAGATTTCTTCTAACATCACCAAGAGGCGGCTGGAGCGGCAGGTGAGAAGACAGACGGGATTCTGCCGCACTCCGAGGATTTGTGTACTGTCAAGAAGGGACACATTGACTTGATACCAACTTAATAAGTTCAGCAGAGGGTCAGAGCCGGGGGTGGGGGGTGGGTGGAGGGTGGCCCCGGTGTCAAAAGGGCACCCACCCTGCGTCCTTGGGGGGCAGGGGACTCTGATCACACAGCCATTTAACTGGGGGGCCTCTGCACCCCTTCTCCCAAATTTCGCAGGAATCAAGCACGTGGTTTTAATCCTCTCACACAGATCTTCCAAACGAACTTAGCATCCTCTGGAGACAGCTTCTACTTAGGATCATCTTGAAGGGAATGAAATCCTAAATCAAAACCCATCAGTGTGCATCTGGAGTTTGAGAGAGTCGCTCCCCAATCAAATCTACAGGCTTCTGAAGTTGGAAGCCTCCAGCTCAGGGAGAAAGCCGTGGGAGGCAAACCTTTGAAAGCTTCATAAGCATGACTTTGTGACCCGCAATTATGCTTTCTCTGGGGTGGGTGGGGGGGGTTGTCCCGAATGGAACGCAAATGCCAGTACGGTCCCAGTTTCCTTACTGTGATTTCTTTGGGCCAGAGGTGGGCACCTACCTGCACCTGTGTGCGTGTGGGACCCAGGGCCCACCTGAGTGGAGCGCGTCCTTCCTTCCCTGTCCAGTCTTCCCTCTCCTTCTTCTGCCCACGTACCTCCCCGAGTCACCATTTGTTACAGGCTGAATTGTATCCTTCCATCCTTCCAGAATCTATAGGCTGAGGCCCTAACCTTCACTAGGACTGTTCTTGGAGCTAAAGCCTGAGGAGGTAATTAAGGTAAAATGAGGTCATAGGGTGGAGCCCTGAACAAATGGGACAAGCATCCTTCTAGGGGGAGGAAGAGACCCCAGAACCCTCTCTCTGAATGAGCACAGAGGAAACACCACACGAGGACACATGGGGCTATCTCCGATCCAGGAGGAGACCTGCCGCTGGAAGCCAACTCTGCCAACATCTTGATCTTGGACCTCCAGCCTCCAGGACTGTGAGGAAATAAATACCTTTTGCTTAAGCTGCCCAGCGTGTGGTATTTTATCACAGCAGGCCAAGCTGACTAATGCAGTATTCTCAGAAAGAGCCTTATGCTTTGAGCCTTGTGTCTGCTGTGCCATCTCTAAGAAATGCCTTCCTCAGGGCGCCTGGGTGGCTCAGTCAGTTAAGCGTCTGCCTTCGGCTCAGGTCATGATCCTGGGGTCCTGGGATCAAGTCCCACATTGGGCTCCCTGCTCAGCGGGGAGCCTGCTTCTCCCTCTGCCTGCCACTCCCCCTGCTTGTGTTCTCTCTCACTCTCTCTCTCTGGCAAATAAATGAGTGAAATCTTAAAAAAAAAATTAAAAAAGAAAAAAGAAATGCCTTCCTCATGTCACCTACTTGGTGATCAAATGATCCTCAGCTCAGGTACCTGGAAGGTCCTCCTGGACTTGCCTAGCTTGGAAGGAGTGTCCCTGCTCATGGCTTACTTAGCATCTCATGCCTCTTCTCTTGTAACATGGAGCCCACTGCCTAGAAAATATGGCTTTACCTTATTTGCCCCTCAGTGAATCTCTAAATACCTGGAGGCTGCAGAGTCACACTTACATTTTGGTGTACACAGAACCTAGTTTAGTATCTGTCTCAAATTTCCTTCACTGCTTGTAAATTGACTAATGGAAAGATTAAATTGATGGGTAAAAACTGGATGGACAGATGGATAAGTGAATGAATGGATGGATGAACGGATGGGTGGATAGTTGTATGGATGGATATATATGTATGTAGGGATGGATGGATGGATGGATGGATGGAAGGATGGATGGATGGATGGATGGATGGATGGAAGGATGGATGGATGGATGGAAGGATGGATGGATGGATGGAAGGATGGATGGATGGATGGATGGATGGATGGAAGGATGGATGGATGGATGGATGGATGGATGGATGGATGGATAGATGAAAGCCAATTACCTTTCCTAGTCTGGAGCTTTCAGCAGTGCAGAAGATAGGGAAAGGGTTGAGGTTGGGGTACCGGAGTGTACTTTCTCAATGCAAACCACTCTCCTCATCAAACCTTCATAACTAAAATTTCCTTACTTGTTTCCTTGCTGCTCATGTCACTGGCTTCTGAATCCTTATAGTACTGACTGGATTTTTATAAATCTTTGTCTAATAGCTGGCTAGACCCATTCTTTATATTATATGTTGTCACATCTCATTGCTGGGCTGATTACATTTCAAAGTGGGGTCTGCAGAATAATGTAGTATAACAATAATTGTGGACTGGGAATTTTGACAAACTACCATCTCATTTAATCTTTACAAATAAATCCCTGAAAGTTGATATCATTAACCTCACATTATGACTGCAAACCATGAGGCTCAGCCAATGGAGGGCAAAGACAAGATTCAAACTGCATCTTTGCAGCCTCAGTCCCAGATCACAAGATGAATGAGCTGCCCCGCTGCCCAGTGCCTTCTTGAAAGACGGACACCCAGTGCTATCTGGAATTGCACCTGCATTTTCTGCAAGAAGAATTAGGCTGGGAGACATATTTCTCTTTGAAATAATTTTACTGGGGGAAATTTCCCACTGTGCTGAAAGCTGACCTCTTGGACAAACACACTGTCATAAAAACGTGCTATTTGCTACGAGTGCATTGGGAGTTTTAAATCATCAAACTAAAGTACCCCAGGCTCTGACAGTAAAATTTTCATTCAAAGAAGGACTCAGCTTCACAACATAATAAATTATATATGACTGGGACATATAAAACATTTAAAGATATACAGAATCTCTCTGCATTTGTGTTCAGTGGAAGAGTTCAGCTCTCGAAGTACTTTTTTTATGTCAGTCCTGCCTATTCATAAGAAGAAAAGACACCCCCTTGCCTCCCCACTAAAATGAGAAGCAACAGAACAAGCTGCCTATCTCCCACATCCTAAAGTTCAGATTTTATGTTTTCTTTCCTTTTTTTCTTTTTTCCCAAGTATATGTTGGACTGAAGCAAGGCCATCATGGATACCAGGTAGTTAGAGAGACCGTAAGCAGAGCTTTTGGTGACCTCTAAGCCAGAATAATTAAACATAAACAGCAAAGACACATGCCAGACAAACCTGAGGGACACATCAAGGGAATGATCGGCAGGAATCATTAAAGAGTGGCGCATATACAAACAAAAGCTCCAATTATTGGAACCACTTTTTAAAAGGTACTGAGTTCTGAGAGACACATAGTAAAATAATGGAAGCAAGCCATCCCTAGATACAAGGTTACAAGCACAGTCCTGGTCCACGGTAGATGCTTACTACATGATACATTTCTCTGTCTTCCTGGACTGAAAGATGATTCCAGCCTAATGCTAACACACACGTGTGTATTAGTCAGCAATTGCTGTGTTAACGCTGTATAACAAACTACTCCAAAATTCAGTGGCTTACAATAAACATCTCTCTTACAGGTCCACAGGTCATCTGAACTAGGCTGGCCTTGACTGAGTGGCTCTAATTCTGGACGCTGGTCAGCCAGACTTGCATCCAGACTGAGAGCCAGAGTCCAGCTGTGCCATGTGCTTCTTCCTCCTCTTTGGACTGGAGCTACTTTGGGCGTACTCTGCTCATTGTTAATGGCAGGAGTCCAAGAATGTCAACAAAAGCAGGCAATGTCTCTTGAGGTCCTGGCTCAGAACTGGCTCACTCTCCTTCCACCCTATTCCGTTGGTGCAGGCAAGTCATGTGGCCAAACTAGATACCAGTGGGGCACGGAAATACCACTTGGTAGGTGGTTTTGAAAAGTCACACACCCCAAAACATGAATATATAATTCAAATACAGGAAGATCATGAAGAATTGCAAATAATAATTTTATCTACCTCTCCTGGGTTTTATCTCTGCCCCGGTCTTAACTTGCTGTGGGACTTAAAAGTGAATCATTTCTCTCTCCAGTCCAGCTGCAGACACAGTGTGGTCGCAGAGCAAGAGCATGGGCCTCACCCTGGAATTTGTGGGACGTGAAAGTTCCTGCGCCCCACCCAGACCTACTGAATCAGAAACCAAGCTTCAGGTAGTTAAAGTGGCTTACCTGAGCACACAGAGTGCTAAGTGACGGGCTGACCCTGTCCCTCTCACCCTATCTCCCTGTCAACCAAGGATAGAATAGAGAGAGGGGGAGCAAGTACATGGAATTGGCTAGAAAAAAAAACTTTTTTTTTCCAAGTGAAAATGAGAGTTAAAAGCTCTTCCAAAGTATGCAGACAAATTCATTCATGTGCCTTTCACCTCTTGCCAAGCCCACATTCCATTGAAGGTATGTAGTTAATCACCATTTTTGCAGAAACTTGATCCAAAACCTCAGGTCGCTTTATTGTGATTTAGTCTATTTTTGTTTTCTGAAATCCCGTCCGTTTCACTGGTGACTTCCAGGCCTGCCCAGCCCTGGGAGGCGAAGGGAGGTCTCCTGGCAGGGAAAAGACCCTGTGTTCATACAGAGCATGAGCCTCAGGGGCCTCCCGCAGCCTCAACACATAGGGCTGACAGCCACCGGGAACACCGGTGGGCGCCAGCAATGTGGGGGCACAGGTGGCCATGTGAGCTGGACAGAAGTCCTCATGTGGTTACATGGGAGCCCCAGGGCTGGGGGGGGCAGGGTTCACAGCACCAGGGCCAGCTTGGGGTGCTGGGACTAAGGGCTGAGAGGGGTTCGGATACAGACCCTGACCCTCCTGAAGTATGTGATGTTACACAATGTCCCTGGGCTTCCAGGGGCTCATTTACCAATGTTGGCAATTATATTATATTATATCATACATTAGTATAAAAATATGATACAGCACTAACACAATATAGCATATACGTCATTACCCATGCAGTATATGTTAATATAATAATATATCAGTTTAATGAATAGAATAGAATAGAACTATACCATCTTATGCTATATCTTGATTAATATGATATAAATATATTATTTTGTTATTTATGTTAGGCTATATTATATTATATATGTCAATAAATGTGGACACGTATATTGTGCATGATACGTATGTAACAATGTAGTATTGTGTAGTATTACATAATTATATAGAAAAATTATAATATATAATGAAAAATGTGATACACGTTGTATAGTATCATCATATTATTATTACTATGAATGCCAGGAACTGGATTTGTCTTAGAGCTGGAGTTCCTACCATGTTTCCCCAAGTCCAGAATATTGTGAGCACCAATCTCAAGCAATACTGGCCTCTATAAAATAAAAGACTTGGAAAAAGACATGCCTCCAAGGCCCCTGCTGCTGTAGGAAGCAGAGCCTAAAGGGCAAAGATACTGTCAGCTCTGGAGTTAGGCAAAACCAAATTGGAATCTCAGCTTTGGCACTTTGCTCGGGCCAGGCCCCTTCGGCAAGCCTCAGTTTCCTGGTCTGGAAGCGATGATCATTTTAACAGCTAGTAGCAACCATAGTTGATGTCAGTCACCCGGCATGCACCGGAGACTTAACAGGTATCAGACAGAGGGGAGCCTGTCTTACGGGCATGGACGAGGGTCTAGGGTCAGATGTGGTTGAATTTGAGCGTCAGCTTCCAATTCACCAGTCCGGGACCCTTAGGAAAGTCTCATGAACTGTTGCAGACTTTTCTAATCCTTTCAGAGAGGATATTTGCTTCACAGTGCAGTCCAGAGGCCTATTGCGACAAAGTTACAAAGCACTTGACTCTCAATCCATCACCTGTAAATGGCCCTTTGTTGGAGCTAGGACAAGTTACACCGGGGGGGGGGGGGGGGGGGGGCAGGAAATGACAACTCAGCTTTGCTTTGAGTCTCAAGCACTGAATCCTCTCCGTATTCCGGATTGCCCAAGCTTACCCGTGCAGATGGGGAAAGGCTGGGTGCCTGCTGAAGCTACCCTTGTCCCCCGGAAAGGACAAGCAGTGCAGCGGGGAAGCCTGAGAGCAGCTTTCTGCATACTCTCACCAACCCGCATCCCTCAGTATCCTCAGCAGCCCCTCGCCCCTGCCCACACGGCTCCCCCACTTGAATGCCCACCCTGCTAACTCCACCCAGCGTGACCCTGTTGAATCTGACAAGTTGGGAACCCAGTGCAGTCTCCTCTCTGTCCAGTCATTCCACAAACATTTCCTGTGCACTCATCGTCTCCCCCCGGCCGTGTCTTGGTCCCCAAACAGAATAGCAGTTCGCTTTTGGCCCTGCTCATGGCACTTGTCACATCCAAGCTCACAAGGCTGTTTAAAGGCATTCGATTTGGCCTGGCTGGTAGTGGAGGCCTGGCTGACTGAAAGAATTTCTGCTGTCAATGGGCTTGAGGTTTATTCTGTGCACGTGGAATTCGGGGAAAATACAATAGCCAGGAGCTACATGTGGCTACTTAAATTTAAATTAGTTAAAATGAAATGAAATTAAGAATACAGATGCTCAGTCTCAGTGGCTACATTTCAAGCGCTCAGCAGCCATGGCTACTCAGTAGCCGTGGCTGCTAGTTATTGTATCCCACGCTGCAGACAGAAGACTTGTCTCTTTGCAGGACGTTCCATTGGACAACGCTGCTCACCATACTCTGTCCCCCTTGAGCCTCTGTTATTCCTTCTCACTATGTCCGTTCCCTTTAAAACCCTAACAATTATTTGTACACTAACATGTTCAATCGAAGTTTCCCCCAATTAGACTGGGAGATCCCCAAGACTAAGGATTATGTTTATCTCTTATGCCCACTTGAACGCCCACACTTAGAAGGGGACTGGCACACAGGGGGCACCGAGGATATACTGGTAAAATGAATGAATGGAAAGATGTGCCTCCATACCCCATTGCCCTGGCTTCAAAGCCTACATAGGGATTGACATGTCATTTGGCAGGATGAATCTTCTAGCTCATAATAGCTCTCCATAAGGACAGCCAGCACCTACCATCGTTCCAGCCTCATCCATCTCTTGCTGATGCTCTCTTGATCCCTCCTGCTCTGCCCACGTGGATCTAGCCAGGTCTTGCCTCCCTCCTCTTTGCCTTTGTTCACTTAGGGCCTCAAGACCCCAGGATATCCTTTTCCATCCAAGTCCACGTGATGATAGTTGACCCAGACGTCAAGGACCAAGAGAAATGCCACCTTCTCAAGGAAATCTTGTTTCTTCACCCTCTTCACCTTCTTCCTTCAAAACGGAGGTAAGAATGGCTTCCTTCAGCTTTCAACGTCCTTGGCTTTTAAACCTCAAAACTCTCAGGAAGCTTCTCGCCTGTTGCCTTGTCCATGGCTGCTTTTGTGTACTTTTGTTCATGTTTCTTACCCACTTATTGGGAGCAGGGTCTGAGAAAAGTACTTGACACACAGTAGACATTTAGAAAAAATTATTTGAATGAACATAAGTAAAAAGAATCACTTTTTAAGGCTATGATTTTTCCATGTTTGGATGATCATTGGCCCTAAAGAGCTTAACTCTCCTATAACTTACTTCATGACTTCTTTTTTTATTTTTCAAAAATTCACATTAAACTGTAAAACATAAATCTCTGTAGCTTATGTAATTTGTAAAACCAAATTCTATAATTAAGTGTTTATTACATATCATGGTTCAAGAACCTAGGGCTAAAAGAAGCAAATTTCTAAACTGAAATGTCTCTTGGGAAGAGGCGCTTTCATTTTCATTTTGCAACAAAGTGCATGAACTAAAATAGGAAAAATGTGAACCATTAGTGTAACTCATTTGTATCTTAGACCCGTATTAATTTTAGACATGAAACGCATATATTTTAGATCAGTATTTAATAAAGAAGCCACAGGTAAAAGACCTGCTCTCTATCACCGTTCCCTCCTTTGAGACCACATTCCAGAGGACAATGACAATACTTCTGTGTGTTTAAGGCTTGAAAAGTCTTTGCACACCCACTGTCACATGCAATCCTCATCTCTATTATTTGGGACCTTTATCCTGTTGCATGTTGGCTCCCTACATATTACCAACACAACCTGTTATAAGAAGATGCTGAGTTCATTGCTTACTGGAGTACCCGGGAACCTGGGAAGGATGTAGGCAGTGTCTCCGAGGTGGGAGGCCAGGTTGCAGTTTATTCAGGATCGGCAATTCGGGTTAAACAGGGTCTTCCAATGTGGAGGGGATGTGGTTGGGTTTGGGTATGGATAACAAGACAATAGTCCAGAAGGGATGGAAAAGCAAAGTGAGAATCTCTGAACCAAGAGAGTAAAGGAATGTGAGGACAGAGCTGAAGCTGTTTGACTTTGCGGAAGAACTGATGGTTATTTCGGGAAGTCTCCACAGTGAACGATCAAAGAATCAAGCCATTTGCCCAAAGAAGACTCTCTGGCAGAGTAAAGTCATATTAACCAAGGCGAGGGGAAAGTAAATCATGCTCGTGCGGATGGTAAGCTCAGCTAGGGCAAAGAGCTTCTGACTTCAGTGGTGATGTCTGTGCGTGCGTGAACAGATCCGTAGTGACCGGAGGAGAAACACAGCTTCTGGAAACACGATACCATTTCCCTCTTCCATATGGGTTCACATGTTTAAAAGCAGTGCCTGCCTTGTTCTTGAACTCTACAGTATGAATTAAGGACGCCTCCCTGTCTGCAGGGAGCCCACCCCCAAAAAGAAACGAGGGCTGTTGAGCGCTGTTTCTCCCTGTCTTTAACACTATATGCAAAACAAGACCTTAATTTGAGTGCTTTTTGAAAACTCCAGTTGATTTCTGATCTGTTGAAGTGTTATATAAGTAGAGATATAAATACACATCGATCAATATCTTATTCAATTGTCTTTCCCCCTTTGAACCACCTTCCAGGTGGGTGGCTATTGAGAGCATTCGGAATTGTAAATGTTTGTTGGCAACTAGTGCTTAGTGACTTTAATTTTATTCCCTCAATATTGAAGGCATGTGGCAAGGTGCTGGTCTCTTTCAGGGAGGTAATCTGTGGGATGAATGCTAGACTGTGTATGAGGGCCAATGCAACATGTCAATAATATAGCATGGTAACATCACCGGTTCCTTGCAACCAGGCTGCCAGAGCTGGGAAGTCAAGACCCTGGTAGAAAGATCTCCATCATGTTCACATTCACACTTGGAAACTGCTTTCTCAGTTCTCTGGCACAACTGAAACATTATGTTCCATATCCATCACAACCACAACACAGCACACAACACACAGCTCTACCTTCTCTTGCTTTGCAGCCCTCTGTTTTTTACACTGTACATTCTTCTTGTTTGCAAGTTTTATTAAACTCTCTCCTCTTTTCCTTGCAAAGAATAAGACATTTGAGAGAGACTGCTAATGGTAAAACTCTTCCAAGCATTTCATACAAAGAGTGAGAAACAAAATTCTAAAAGACAAAGGTCAGCCAGGGATGGCAATGCAGTCCCCGACTGGGTGATGCCTTGGAGTGGCGTGGCGGCCGCCCCAAGAGGGAGCCCGTGGAGGGGCTGGGGTTCCATCGAGCCTCACGACCTTGAGGTGCCATAATAAAGATGAGGTCCCTGTCTGACCAGCGCTTCCCTACCCCATGCTGTCCTGAGGCTCTGGAGGGTGAATCACAGACTCACAAGGAAAGGACAGAGGTAGGAAGCCATTTTTCCCTATCTACGCCAGCATGCTATGGATTCATTTGTGTGTACATCTGTCTGGATTCAGCTATATTAACCACATGTTCTGGATAAATCTGGATTTGGAGAAACATTGTGGAATCTGCTTAGTCATATTTTCCTCTATTTACTTGGTATCTTAAGAACACAGTTTTTATCTATATCATATGCACATCCATATCCATATCTGTATGTATGCCCATAGTTATCTACTTAATGTAGATGTTAGGTCAATCCTGAAAATCAGTCTGGCAGATAAAACCATGAACCAGATTCAAAAGATGTGAGTTTAAGTCCCAGCTCTGTGACTGAGCAGCTGAGCAAGCACAGAGAGCTAGGTGCCCTCTATGGGCCTCAGCTAGCTCATCTGCAGAATGGGTCTAATTTCCCTGCCTGAAAGGGTGGGACACACATTGTGTCCAGTGTGGTTATGTGCACTAAGACTTCATAAATGGTAAAATCAAGAAGGCAGCATCAGCAACATATACCAAGAGTGGATGCATCTGAATGATGGCATTATGTCTTACTTTCATTTTTGTCTTTACGGGTCTTTGGTATTCTCCCTAACGGACATGCTTTTTCTTTTACCCAGGAACAAATACCTTTATAAAAGCAGAGAGAGAGAGAGAGAGAGAGAGAGAGAGAGAGAGTCTGTGTAAAGGAAAATTTAGTGATGGTACATTCATTCCAACTAGTTTGTTTTACCTAAATCAAGTCTTTTATACTTGTCACTAGCCAGCATCGTATTGTGTATTTTAATCTATATATTTAAGAGCACTGACCCTTTCCTTTGGGAACATGTGCTCATTAGGGCAGGGAGTTTGTTTCAATAACACTACCTCCTCAGTCAGGGTACTACTGATATATGTGGGGCAGAAGCAAAAGTACAGAAGAGACCAAGCACAGCCCTGACTTTACCTTGCATGTGGAACACACAGTGTAGGGGATGGCTGATCCTTGCCCCCTGGTACCACCATCCTCCCAGTAGGATGCAGTCATGATAGAGGCCAGCATAAGCCAGGAGAAGGCCTGGGGCTGTAGGCAAGGGGTCCCTGGCTCTTGGGTAGAGCAAGTGGGCTCCGGATGGACTCTGCCCCTGAGGCCCCAGAAAGCCCTCATCTTGAGGGGATGGTTGACACACGCAGGAGGGCTCCGGAGGACTGTCTGAAGGGTGGGGCCTGACGCTAAGCCCCCAGGTGTCTGGGTCTAGGGGTGATGCTATTCTGGTGCCTACTGCCTGAGATGCACCCAAGAAACTCTGGCTAAACAAGTGTATGAATAAAGTGGGTCGCCATGTGGTGTTCATGGTTCTAAGAGTGACTTAAAACTGAAGGTGAAAACATCTATACAC
Source organism: Zalophus californianus (assembly GCF_009762305.2). Taxonomy (NCBI): domain Eukaryota; kingdom Metazoa; phylum Chordata; class Mammalia; order Carnivora; family Otariidae; genus Zalophus; species Zalophus californianus. The sequence continues at coordinate 6,830,032 of NC_045600.1, forward strand.
TTCCTTCCATGTACAGGAGATGAGATGAGAATACCGAATTAAGTGTGTTCTGAGACTCAGCTACACAACATTCTGAGTGGCACCGTTGGCTTTAGAAACCAGATCCTGTTTCCTTACGCATGACTTTCCATTTGTGTGAATTCTGTATTCCATTCCACCTGTTTTAATCCACTTGCTCCTTCAAACAAATAGGAATCAGGGTATGGGGCCACTTTTGACAATCGTTCTATGACAAAAGGTTTGTGTGTTCTCCCTGGAAGTTCAATCACACAGGGATTGACTCAGGGGGGGACAGGCGGAAATCTCAGTGTTGGGGAATTTGGTAGCATTCAGGAGAAAAATAAAACCAAGACGTGTAAGAGCACTCTTTCTCTGGCTGAGTAAGTTATGAGGGGTGAGTCGGTCTTGGAAGGAACCAGTTTATCACACTCAGCATCACAGGACGGATATTTATCGCCTGACTCGCTCCAGCCTTATAGAGTGAAAGCAGAAGCCATAAACCGTGCATAGAGGAGAATGCAAACTGTTGCATTCTCTGAATTCATTGAAGATGACGTGAAAAAGTTGTTTGAATGCTTTATTATGTGTGGAAGGATCATAAAAACCAGGCTGAGCCACCAGGAGGAAAGTACGGTCAGAAAGAGGGTGTGCGTGCAAGAGATGACGCTGCAATTGAACTTGAAACCCTCTCTTTATAGACACATTAAAAATCATGCTCGAACTGATAGAATGAATAAGCAGGCTCAGGGTATCAGAATCTTGCAGCTAGGAGCACACAGCCCTGCAAAAGTAGGTCTGGAGTGTTTGCTATCTCTCCATTCTGAGATGATGGCACGTCAACTTAAAAATCATTTCAATGCCAGGTAAGCATTTCTTTATTCGTGTAACAAATAGCTATTGTCACCTATACACCAAACTCTGTACTAGGAGCGGGGGATATAATGACAAAAAAAGGCACAGTCCCTATTCCGGAGGAACTGTCAGATGCGGGCGAATGGCTAGTAACCGGGGTGGCAGACACATAGAGAGGACAGGCCCCTGACCCGGTCCTTTTTGTATGAAGCGGGGTTCTCTGCCTTCGGCTGATCATAGACTCTGGGCACACCTTATGATCGTTACTACGGTCATGTACACTCGTGGGATAAAGTTTTCAAAGTTCAGAAAAAATAAGTAGGCAAATAAGACATTAAGAATACGTCAAGTGGGAGCGCCCAGCTAGCTCAGCCAGTGAAGCGTGTGACTCTTGATCTGGGGGTCGTGAGTTCAAGCCCCATGTTGCAGGTAGAGTTTACTTAAAAACAAAACAAAACAAAAAGAATGTGTCAACCATACTCAGATAGAAAAAAAGAAATAAAAATAAATTTCTCTTGAAAGGAAAAAAAGAAAAAAGAAGCTTACTGCTCAGAAACAACACATTACCTTGTATTATATCCCCTTCCTATCCTTGAACTGTGCAGGTAACTTCACAATGTTGTTGTTCCTTACTGTCTTAGCTACACATAAGTGTTTCATATGTTATGCTATTTTAAATGATCAGTAATCTTATTTTTATGATTTTAAAACACACTATCATATTTGGGACATTGCACCCCGAAATGAGGGGGGTGGTTTTTGCAAAACTCTGGTGACTGGGTACCACACCCCTGACCAATTCATTCAGGGTCTCTGGAATAGACCACAGCCCTCGGGATTTTTTAAAGCTCATATGTGGCTCTGATATGCAACCAGTATTGAGAAACCATTGCTAAATTCATTATGTTTCCTTCATTATTAAACAACTGAAGTGTCCCCCAAGTTGTTTTTAATTTTTTTTCATCAATAATCCATCAACCTGTAAAGAACATCTTAAGATAAAAAGCATGCCAGCATTTTGCATTGTCTCCTCAGCATAGAATCTGAACAATGAGATTAGCACATGCACAAGGCACCCCTTTCTTCACACACTATGATGTGTTCTTATTTCTCCCAAGGAACCTGTTCAGAGGTGGTGTAACAGTTTAACAGAGGGGCACAGCCTCAAGGAGTTTAAGTAATTGGCTTAGTGTGGCGTCAAGGAACATGGACTTTCCACTATATCTGCATTAACTTCCTGGACAATCCTTCTAAACTTTATGTTTGTTTTATTTTTGGTGCAATTCTCAGTTTCTCAGGCCAACAACCTCCAGGTAAAACATGTGGGTTTAGGAATCTGTTGCTTAATCCAGATGAACCGAATGCATTCGGAGAACAGAAGATTATGGGTACGGTTTTGTGGTCACAGGCAATGATTAACTAGCCGACAAGGACCCCTGTAGTCTAGTTATTGTCAGAAGGGAAAAAAAAAAAAAAGAAAAGATTAGGATAAAACCCCAAATCCCAATCGTCACTTGATTATCAAATCCACATTGTAGATGAAGAAATTGCAGTTAGGGAAGTAAAGTCACATCGCCTTCCAAGTTTAGGAGGCAAGACCTGACTATCAAACCAGTGATTGCTCTGCACTTGCAAAGAAAATTCTGCAGTCGGAGGCTTTTCCAGACCCACTCTCCTTCCTTCCCTGTCCCCACTCACAGGTGCCCAACAGACCGCTCAGTCCGAAGGCCCCCCTCTTCCAGTCCTGCTGCTCCCTGCTTTGTCACTCACGGGCATGTCTCCTGATAAATCTCTTAACAGTTCAGACTCAGTTCTGGTGTCTGCTTCCTGGAGGACTCCCAAACTACCACAGGGTGCTACCCCGTAAAGTGCTATAGAGACACCCCAAACCAGTGGTGTGCAGGAGGCTGTGTGCACCACACAGCAGCTCATGGGGGTCCCTTCAAGCCCATCTCTCACCAAATCCGCATCAGTGGTATCCCACTGATGGTTTAAAATTGGCCGTGGTGGAAGTGTTTACACGACAGAAATCAACAAATTCTATAAATCAAGACTGTCTCTTTCCCCAAGAGCCCGAGTCACTCCATGTCGCCTAGCACGCTACCGTCCCCACTGTTGCACCAGCTAGGATTCTTAGAAATTCTGGTCCACAAGCGACATTTCCCTCATGCCAAGTGGGTAGCAGTGCATAGCAGCTACAGCCCTTCCTCCTGTTGTTAATCGCTCATCGATTTTTCTCCTGATGTAGGATGAAAACCCTGTTGCTTCATATCCCAAGAGTTCATCATGTAAACATTTGTCTCCACCTGCTCACTGGTAGAGTTTGTCTGTTCAAGTGTTTCTTGTCATCCCTGCATGCTTAAGATTCTCTAGTAACCAACAACACTCTATAATTTTATAATCAATAAGAAATTATACCGGCAAGCAGACAATTACAATAAGTCAAATTCAAAATTGATATGCTATGATGATATCCACACCCCCCCCCTTGTTTTTTTCAATGTGAGCATCTGAAAAGTCTTGAAGAGACCATTTGTATTCATCGAGGATATAAATGCTCACGAATCCATAACTTAGTTATATCTTGGTGTGAGACTGGCCAAAATGAATAAATAAATAAATAAAGGCACAGAAGGATTGGTTTCAGTAAAGAACACTCCCTCTTTATGTGGGGAGAAGAATAACAATTTCCTGAGGGCTCTTGATAGAAACATTAAAACAATCATACTAGAGTATTTTAACCTATGTTTTATTAGTGGAATGTGAGCATCAGTTTTCTTAACTGCAAAGTGAGTTTCTTAATACCAGCATCAAAGTGGTATTGTCTGTGGGCTCAGTAACAGTCTATGAATGTCTATGCGGTGTGTGTGTGTGTGTGTGTGAGATGTGTGTCTACATGTGTCTGCCTGTCTATCATGGGTGTGTGTGTGCATGTTTGTGTGTGTGTGTGTGTGTGTGTGTGTGTGAGATGTGTGTCTGCGTGTGTGTCTGTGTGTGTGTGTGATGTGTGTATACTACTAAGGTACTAAGTACCTAGTAAGTGTCCAATAAAAGAGAACTTATCTCCTGCCTTCTTTTTTAATTATTAGTGTGTATGGAGAATAAGGCACCCACATTTCCTTGCTGAGTGTATTCATTATTAAAGAAGAGAGATTGCTTTCTGGTGTTTCTGTAAGTGAACACTAACGCATTAAAAGTAGAAAATAAATAAAACAGGCAGACAAAAAAGACAGGGCAGAATTCATAGTGCGAATATCTCTATTAAACCTTGCAAAACTGGAGTGTGGCCATGCAGAAGATGGAGGGGGATGGGGAGGTGTTTGGAGGGTCGGGAGGCAATTACACTGGGAGATGCGAAATGACTCAGTGTCCAGGAAGACTCGCAGGATGTTTGTGTGAGCCTGCCATCACAGAGAAAATTATTTTTGATAACCAATAAAGATTTTCCAAATAGTCACTCTAACTCTGTGCTACAAAATCCACACGAGCTAGGCACAGACAATGAAGAAGATCCGAGTGGCACACTGCTTTCTGGATTTAGTTCCTTCCACCCAAACTGAGTAAGCGCGGGGAAGTGAGGTTGGGAGGTTGCTTGACAAATTGCCTTGGATTTATTTTTCACCATTTGTATTTTATTACATAAGATTGGAACACAACTCAATGGTCGAACAGTGTAATAGTCTGCACGTTTAATACAATTTCTGCTACACGCAAAATAGTACCAGATAAACCATTCATATCTTAATGATAGGTAAATACTCCTTTAGTGTTACAGATGAGCATGTGACAGGCATTCTCTATTTGTGAAAACACCTCTATTTTTGTACCTATTACAGCAGAGATATTGCTACATCAGTAGCTGAATTCCAGCGCTGATAGACAGGGAATAAACAATTCACACACATGCTCACACACCAGCAAGATAACAGTCATGCAATCATACAATAAGAGCTCCCTGCTAGAAGCTAGAGAATTTCTTTCTCTATTTTTTGACTCTGGGAAAAACAACCCCATACAATAGAAAGACAGTCAGTCTTTGGGCACTTTTGAGACCAGTGTTCAAATTCCAGGTGCTCTCCTACCTAACTGGGTGACTAAATATTCTTTTGCAAACTATCCTGTGCTCACAGATCTCCCAGGGATCCTGTTAAAATTCAGATTCTGATTCTCGTCTGGGGTTCAGCATTTCCCACAGACGCCCCAGCTGGTGACCCTGGAACGCCACTTTGAATAGTGTGGACTTAGATCTGGAGGTTTTCTTTCTGGGGTCTTAGTTTCTTCATCTGCACTGTGTGGGTGCTAATGCTTACTGATGCCATGAGCATTCTACCCGGCAATGCTTGTAGAAGCCCCAGCCGTGTGTGGTGTGCACTGCGCTCCATAGGTGGACACCTGCTCACAGGGCTGGTGCACGCAAGGTCACATTCATTAGATACCCCAGCTCCCCCTCCTTTTTCACCCGATAGCTAACCGGCCACGTTGTTGATCTACTTAGCCCTGTAGATTCTGACCACAATGTCGTGTGTATTCCATCATCTTCTTCAAAATAATAGCAAAATTGTGAGGGAAATAAAAGAAGAAAATCTGTTTGCCACTGAAAGTTTCCACAGCTCAGCAGAGCCCTGCGTGCGTTGGATACTAACTTCATTTCCCAGGGTCTGGCAGAGGCCATAATCCATGAAAATGGAACACGAGTCCCTGCATGACGTACTTTGCAGTAAGCCACTAAGATTCACTTGCAGCTCTGCATGAGACCCTCGAGTTCTCTTTGATAAGTTGCCCGACCTGAGAAAGCTGAAAATGTGTCCATTATTGTGGGGGGCAGCTGGGAGGATGTGGTGTTACAAGTGGAGAGGGTGGCGGGTCAGGGACCCCCAGGTGCAGAGTGGTGCGGAGTGTGCCTCCCAACCTCTTCCGTTCCAAGAAGGGAGCTTGAGTTAGTTTCGCAAGGTACCCAGAGCCCTGGCAAGGCAGGGGGAGAGGTGAGTTGGGTTGCTTTCCTCCAAATGCACGCCAGTGGCGTGATCGGGCTGTTAGGAAGGGTTTTAGCACCTGTGGAAATGGGGGAGCCGGCACCAGCCAACTCTGCCCCTCCCCTGCAGAGGCAAGAGCACCCTGGGGTTCACTTTAGAAAGCTGGAGAAGAATAATGTGCCGTGCAGGCGAGGCCATGGGGTGATAGGCCTCTCAATCCTGGCTTGGGAGAGGATAAAGTGTTTTCTGCTTTTCTGGAGGGTAATTTGGCATTCCTATTCAAAACCTTTAAAATCATGCCTACCCTTGGACTCTGCAGACCTGCATCTGGAATATTATCCCAAGGAAACTACATAAACGTGTGGAATATTTAGCTTTAGGGTACCATGCCTAGAACCAGGAAGATGGATTTTTTTCCTCTCTCTCTCTCTCTCTCTTTTTTTTTTAACCTTGATAGGTAGAGGTAGCCAAAAAACAAAAACCAAACCAACAACAGGAATACAAAGACACAGCAAAAAATTTACCTCTTTTCAAAGCTGCGGGCAGCTTTCCCTCCCTGAGAGCTGGATACCAGAGGTGGCCTTTGGTGGAGGCGGTTCTAGTGCTTAGAAGCAGTTCCCCACCTGGTGAAGAATATTAAGCAAATGCGCCCCCCTCCCCGCCCCCCAGTATTCCCAGGCAAATCTGAGAATGCAGGTGTGTTAGACTCAAGTTAAGTGCCCTGCTTTGTTATGTAAATTGTTAAGTGCTGTTTTTTAGCCAGAACTGCATTTCTGCAGGCTCCAATGCTCCTTTATATATAGTAGCCCTATTTCGCTTCTAGGTAGGGATTCAAGCCCACTGCAGTTTGCTTGGACAGAGTGGCCATTAAGCTGCGTGATACTCAGATGGTGATAGGCAGGCAGAGGCTACAAATATGGCCTGAGGACCTGCCCTCAATTTGTTTATGTTCTCGTGGGCTGAGATAAATAATAAACACGCACGCCTGGGAGTGAGTAAATAGATACATGTATACATAGTAAGTTCTCTAAAGAGGAAACATACAGGAAACAATAGAAAGTATCAGGAGAGGGGCGCCTGGGTGGCTCAGTCAGTTAAGCGTCTGCCTTCGGCTCAGGTCATGATCCCAGGGTCCTGGGATCGAGCCCCGCATCGGGCTCCCTGCTCGGCGGGAAGCCTGCTTCTCCCTCTCCCACTCCCCCCTGCTTGTGTTCCCTCTCTCGCTGTGTCTCTCTCTGTCAAATAAATAAATAAAATCTTAAAAAAAAAAAAGTATCGGGATAAGGTACTTAGCTAGGATGGTCTCGGGGGCCCAGCAGAGGAGGTGACAGGTGAATGAGGGAGAGAGACATTTGTAGTTATGCTGTGGAAACTCTTAGAAGGCGTGTTGCTGTGAACATCTGTAGAGAAAGGGCAGGTAGCTGGGGGTAAGGGAGGGGAATGGGAAATTTAATTTTGGATGGATATCTGATGGCAAATTTCCAGGATTATGAGAATGATCTAGTAGAAAGGAAGATGGTGCTGAATAGAATGAGGGATACTGGAACAGTCTTTGAGAATGCAGGAGCACATGGGGCAGGAAGCCAAAGAAGAAGAGTTCGTTTTAGCGATGAGATGGTTGCTCATTCCATCAAATGAAGGAACCAGGGACTGTGGATGCAGACACAGGCAGGCCAGTGTCCCTGGAGGAATTAAGATGGAGAGTTTATGTTTGATACCATTGATCTTTTTTGAAATGTAAGGTGAGGTCATCAGTAGGGAATATGATTAGGGTGGGGTGGGTATTGAGGAAAGCGAAGCTGTTGAACCATCATCTCTAGAGCTGGAAAGGTAAATTTGCTTGGAAAATGTAGGATTGTCTAGTTGGATTAATGCCTGTTTCAGATGTATGGTCACTCATTGAAATGCATCCACTCAGCACTGGTTTGTAATAATCTCCAGCCACAATCAGCATCTTGGGAGCAGATCAAAGTAAGTGGACAGTGGGTATAATCAGGTATGATGATTAATTTTATGTCAACCTAGCTATGCCACAGTACCCAGATGTTTGATCAAACATTATTCTAGGTGTTTCTGTGAAGGTATTTTTTAGATGAGATTACATTCAAATCAGGAGACCTTCAGTACAGCAGATAACCCTCCTTAATGTGGGTAAGCCTTGTGAAATCAGCTGAAGAACTTAAGAGAAAAAAAATTGGCCCCCCTGAAAGAAAAGGGAATTTTTTTTTAATTTATTTATTTGACAGACAGAGAGAGACAGCAATAGAGGGAACACAAACAGGGGGAGTGCGAGAGGGAGAAGCAGGCTCCCTGCTGAGCAGGGAGCCCGACGTGGGGCTCAATCCCAGGACCCCGGGATCATGACCTGAGCCGAAGGCAGATGCTTAATGACTGAGCCACCCAGGCGCCCCGAAAAGGGAATTTTGCCTACAGATTATCATTGGACTCAGAATGCCACTCTTCCCTGGGTATCCAGCCTTCTGTTCTACCGTGGAGATTTTGAACTTGACAGCCTCCAAAATCACATGAGCCAAGTTTTTAAAATAATTCTATCTATACACACATCCTACTGGTTATATTTCTCTGGGAAACCCTCACTAAGACACCAGGATTGAGGGTATAGGTGGGGTTCATAGGAAAGGTTGATGAGTAGAGAATGCTCAAAGAAACAGTCTGTTTTCTAGGGATGGCGATGGTCATGGTCAGGGAAGCTATACACAGTGGGAAGCTGTATCCATCAAGAAGGGTCTAGGTTACCCTGGAATAAGGAATAAGTCCCAAATCTCAATGACCTATCACAGCAAAACTCTTTCTCATGCAAGATGGATATGGCTTCTGTTCACTGTGGTTCCTCAAGGGGCTGGGATGACGAAGGCTCCATCTTGGCATTGGCTCCCACAGTCACAGCAACAAGGAGAGAGGGTCAGGGAGTCACACTGGCAACTAAGACTCGTATGTCACTTCCGCTCAGATTTCATTTACCAAAGCAAATCACAAGGCTTCACCCAATTTCAGGAAGTGATGAAGGAGCGGTTCTACCATGGTTGGGAAAGGAGAAGAATCAGAAGTTTATGAAAGAGTTTTAATGACTGTCCAGGATGACAGATACTGACAAAGTGGTAGAATCAATGGGCTGGAGGTCCCAATGACATTGCAGAAATTCTGAACCGGGAGAATTAGAGTGATCCAGAAGCTTGGAGGTTATAGTCATAGTGTGTTGGGTGCTGAAGTTCAGTCTCAGAGATGGTGAAGCCATCGGAAATGACAGTTTGAAGATAGGACCATGCCCATGGACACCTCAGGTAGGATGAAGAGTAAAACCCTTGAAGCAGTCTTTCTTAGACTTTGGTGAGCAACCAAACTGCATGTTCATATACAGATTGTGGAACCCCATCCCCCAAGAGTTTCTGATTCAATAGGTGTAAGGTAGAGCCTGAAGAGTGGCATCTCTGACAGGTTCTTACCCCCACCCCCCCAACTAGGTGGATTTAGTATATCATTGTCCGCAGTAGACTTTCATGAACCATTTATAGTACTTAACTTTAAAGAAATGAGGGTGCTTTTAAAAACGTGAACGAATAGGCTTAAATAAATCACAATCATATTTGCTGTTTGTAGAACTGCTATCAGTGTACCTTTTGTGTTTATAGTCAACTTGTCATCCTGAAATACTCTTTAACTCATAACCAACTCCCTTATTCTCCATTTTCAAAGAATCTAAGACTAAGCTACCAGTCTTAAACATCTTTTATAAACCTATGCTACTATAAATTATGTGACTAAATGCGACTAAACAATGATAAGAAATGTGATTTAAAAAAAAATTATCCCCGGTAATACTCATGACCTTCACCTTAGAGCTGCTGACATGCAAGGAACAAAAGGCATTGGTGTTAGATAGGTCAGTACCATGGATGGTGAAGTTGCTCAGAATGATGACTGGAGCTAGTGGCTAAAATAGTTAATGAACAATGGGAGCAATAGTTTGTTGATAAATGGCGGCACCAAGGATGATAATAGAAAATCTGAGAGTATGTACTTCAAGGATTTTTATTGTGAAAAGAAGAAAATAAGATGATAAGGAAGTGGCATTAGGAAGCAAAGAACACACTTATCCAGCCTACAGATTTTAAGGTAGACATGATGATGTGGACGAAAAAGAGTGCCCACTTGATAATGCTCTAATGGAAATGGTGTCTTAAAAAAAAAAAAAAAAGTTTAAGTAAGAACCAGGTAAGGGAAACTTCTTATGTACATAACTTTGTCATCGCAAATGAGATGATGTTACTTCTCCCTTTCCGATCTTTGTTCCTTTTTAAAGTATTTTCTGTCCTATTGCTCTAGCTGGAGCTTTTGGAATGATGTTAAATGTGTTACAAGTAAACATCCTTGCCTGATCCAAACTTCAAGTCAAGCTCATCTTTCAGCATGAAAACGTAATATTAGCTGTGGCTTTTCAGGAAGCCCTTCTGTGTTTGATAAAGTTATCTTCTGTTCTTGCTCCGCTGAGAAACTTATAATTATTAAGTATTAAATTTTGGTAAGTACATTTTCTCCATTATTGAATTGGATGATTTTTTTTTTTCTGTTAAGATGGTGAAATATATTGGTATTTTTAAAATGTCAGGCTAACTAGGTGTTAATTCTGTATCTTAGCCTTTCTGGGATACACATACTTGGTTATGATATGTTAACATTCTCATGTGTTGCTGGCTTTGATTTGCAAAATTTTTGTTAATAACATATTCATATATGATGATGAGGGATATTGGACTTCAACTTTGCTTTTCTTGTATTATTTTTGGTTTCATAGTAATGCTAACCTCCCAAAATGATTTAAGGAATATTGCTTTCTCCTATATATATTTTTTTAAAGAGTTGTTTATTAATTTGATGGAAAAGCATGGTGGGGAGTGGCAGAGGGAGAGAGAGAATCTCAAGCAGACTCCTTGCTGAGCATGGAGCCCAATGATTTACAACCCGGAGATCATAACCTGTGTCAAAATCAAGAGTCCGACGCTTAACCAACTGAACCACCAAGGCGTCCCCTCCTATATTTTCTGAGTTTTCATAAGATGATTATTATTACTTCAAAAATTTGATGAAATTCATCAGTAATGTCATCTGGACCTAGAGCTTTCTTTGAAAGCTGTTAAATAAAAACTAATTTTTCTTAATAAATATAAATCTACTCATAATTCCTATCTGTGATATGGGTCAGTTTTGCTAATTTGTGTCCATTTAGGTTTTCAAGTTCATTAACATAACAATATATTTGTTATATTCTTTCATGAACCTTTCAATCTTCTCAAGAGACGCCTCTTTAATCCGTGAATTCATTTGTAGTGTGTCCCCCCTTTTTATTCTTGACATGAGCAAGTTATGTTTTCTATCTTCCTTTGTTGGTCAATTTAATGAGAGGTTTTACATTTTATTTATCCTTTCAAGGAATCAACTTTTGGTTTGACAGATTTTCTCTATTTTTTTTTTTTTTTGGTCTCTATATCATTGGTTTTTGCTTTTATCTTTACTTATGTTTTTCTTTTGATTTTAGGTGTAATTTCCTCTTTTTTTCTAGTTTCGTAAAGTGCAGACATAGACCAATTATCTTAAATATTTCTCCTCTTTTACTTTAATCACATATAGTGCCAATTTCTCTCTCCATGGTGGTGCTTTAGCTACATCTTGAAAGGTGTCATTAACAGCATTTCAGCTCTTCCTCTATTCAAAATATCTTTTAATATCTTTCTGATTTTTTCCTTGATATATAGTCTATAGAAAATATGTGGGTTAACTTGGAAACTCTCAGGCATATTTTTTGTTACTGCTTTCTAATTTCTGTTTTCAAAATTATTGAGGCTTGATGTGTAACCCAGGCTATATAGTCTTTGGTGGTAAAGATTGTGTTGTATACTCTAAATGTCCTGTAGGTCAATTTGGTTTATAATATCATTCAAATCATTTATGGTCTTACTGACTTTGCCTAAAATATTTTTATTTTACTTTCATATCTGAGGCATCTTTTAGTAGGATGTACAGTTAATAGGTTGATATGGATTAAAATATTTTTTGACTGCTTTGCAGGTATGATACAATTGTCTTCTGACTGCATTGTTTTAGATCAAAAGTCAGCAGTCATTTTTAGAACTTTTCCTTATATACAATATTCCTTTTTCTCTGGATGATTTTGTGGTTTTTGCTTCATCTTTGGCTTTTGTAATTTTATGGTGGTCCTAGGTGTAGAGTTCTTTATAATTATTCTACTTGGGTTTTGTTAAGATTCTTGGACCTATGACTTTATATATATTTTTCAAATTTGAAAAAAATCAGCCATAATTTTTCCAAAAAAAAAAAAAATGTGCTCCAATTCTTCATTGCAGGGGACAGTCTTATACAGTGTATCATGCTTATCACCATCCTTGGCTTCTACTCACTAGAGGGTAACACCTGGTCATGATGGTCAAAATGTCTTCAGGGCCACCTGGGTTTCTCAGTTGGTTAAGCAGCCAACTCTTGATTTCAGCTCAGGTCATGATCTCAGGGTCGTGAGATTGAGCCCCACCTCAGGCCCATGCTCAGCAGGGAGCCTGATTGAGATTCTCTCTGCCCCTCCCCCTGCTCATGCTTCTTCTCTCTGTCCCTCTAAAATAAATAAATCTTTTGAAAAAAGTCTTCAGAGATTGTCAAATGTCCTCCAAGAACCACCAATCTAAAGGAGTACTTTTTCCAGGGTTGGAGTATCTCTATTCCTGAGATATGATCTTTCTGGAATCCCAGCTGGATATTAAGGTGTTGAGTGAGTGTTTTCCACTATGGCATGCCAGGCCTCCACATCTCTCAGTTCTATGCAAAGTCTGGAATACCTGTTCTGCTTATAACTCCCCATTCTTCTTGCAGCTACACAGCATCTTCTCTTGAGTGTGTGCAGTCTAGTTTGTTCCCAGACTCCAGGGTACCCCTGCATATTTACTAATTATTATTAATCATAATTCTCTTATTCTCTGTTGAGCTGCTTCTCCTCAGTTATTTTGCACCTCAAATTCTAGGCCTGAATTTTGATATCAGTTTCCTTAGCTCACAAAACCACTGTGTCCTGTTTTCTTTCAGGATTTTTTTTCCCACTCTTGTCCAAAGATGACTTTAAGGAGAAATTTGGGGCAGTAATGGATCTCATTTCACAAATTTCCTTTCATCCAGAAATCACAGTCCTATGCTGTCTGTTGATCAATGTCTGAAACCAAATCAATTGGTCCAGTTTTATGGTTTCTATGGCAGGATAGGCTAGTTTGGTACCAGTTAACTTTTGTAATGACCAGCATTGTGTTGTGATTTGAATATAAGTCTACAAGACACGGAAACACACACACACACACACACACACACACACACACACACACACACACACACTTTGGGGTGGAAATACGTTTTGTCCTGAAATGTGAGACTTTCCTACTGGCAATCATCCTAAAAAGAGACTGATTTTAGGAAAAGAAATGAGGTCAATGTGGGAAGACTTAGCTGGAGTTAAGGAGGGTAGAGGAGCTCATGGTATGTCCTGAGATAGAGGTAGTCTTAACACTCTCTCTGTTTTAATACTGGCCATAAGTTAGACTTTCTTTTATATGTCCTTTCTTTCATTCACTAAATTTCTATAAAGTTTTGCCAGAGGTGAAAACATTTTCCATACTATGTATATACAATTAGGAATGGGAGCTATTGTATAGTTGAACATGAATATTTAGGTATATAAGTTCATACCCTTTAGTTTAAGAGAGTACATTATAAGTAATTAGTTAAACAGGAACTGAAGAACTGAAAAAAGAGGGAATACCAAGGTAACACAAGGATGGTAACTAGAGGAAGCAGCTACTATTCCTAGATCCAAGAAAACAAAAGGAAGAAATTGGATTTCAGAGTCTAAGGGCTGGCAGAAGGGCCCTGCAGAACTGGGGCCCAGACCTCTGAGAGTAAGGAATGTCAGGCTGGTCCTGGCACTTCTGGGCTCAGAGGAGGATCCAGGGACCCCTGACTCTGGGCAAGTGCACTGCCTGGCTAGTGCTGGTATCATTGAGACAACAGATTTGGAAGTGCTGGGAGGAAAACGAGTCTGGGTGTAGGAACCATCTTCTGCTGCCGGGGGTGAGGAGCCATTGCCGAGGTGGCGGTGACAGCAAAGAGAAAGAGAAGGAGCAGGTTTTCTGTTCCTCATCTTCCCTCCGGTCTCCTTCAGCATCCGTTCTCAGCAGACTCTGGTGGGGAGTTGGCTGGCAAAGGAGAAATGTACTTGGAAGGCTCTGGGCTCTGGCACAGTGAGGAGGAGTACACAGAGCAGGTTTGGAGGTGGGGGGATCGCCAAGCTGGCATGACCGTAGATGACCCTGGTCTCAGGGGTCCCACCCTGTTGAGGGACTCAGCCTGCAAACACAGGAGGATGGCTTCATGACACAAACACAGTCTGTGCTCTTGTAGGCATCCAGCACGGGGACCTGGAGACTCTGAACAGCCAAAAAGTACAGGCACTTTGAGGGGAAACCTGGATCCTCTATCCACAGGTTGGGGCTGATGGATATCAGTTTGGATATTGATGACCTATGACGCCATTTTTGGATTCACAGACTTTTGGAGCATAGCTATGCCAATTAGATTAATAATGTTGAATAAAGGACAGATTTCATGGCTAATAATAAGACATTGGCTAAAATAAATTGCGGCACACTGATATGACGAAAGACTAAGCAGCCATTAAAAATAGTACCGTGAAAGAATATTCAGTGATGCAGGAACATGTTTCTATGAAATTTAGAAAAATATCATGAACCTTATTGTTGAATTTTCTCTACATAATTATTTGTCTTTATATTAATCTGTACATTACTTATACAAAAGTTTATATAGAAAAACTTTGTGGTGTATCTGTGAGGATTCAACCAGATGTGGTTTTTGCTCTTTTTGTATTCGTATTTTTTTAGTATGTCCTGGATTTTCCATAAAGAAAATATACATTTTTAATTTTCTGAAAGGTTTACTTTTTTAAAATGAGAAAGAATAATGTGTTAAAGTGATCAAAATCTCCTTTTCTCAAATCCTTCTGAACTGATTAAGCCTCTTTATATACTCTCACACTGTGTCACCTTTGAAATGGGAAATACGGTGTTAGAACGTTTCCTAAATTCCTGGAACTCTCCTGCATGACCAGCCTCCCATAGGCTGCAAGTTCTTGGAATAGTACCGAGAAATACTCCCTCTTCTCCTGGTGGGAAGGATTTTTTTTTTTTTTTTTTTTTTTTAGTGAGAGTGATGGGGACAGAGGGGGAGAATCTTAAACAGGCTTCATGCCCAGCAGGGAGCCTGATGCAGGGCTTGATCTCACAACCCTGAGATCATGACCTGAGCCAAAATCAAGAGTCAGACACTTAACTGACTGAGCCTCCCAGGCGCCCCTGGGAAGGGTCTTTTAACACTATTCCATCAGGTTTGGGTCTGGCAGTGCCTGCCTCTCAAGTGCCTTTCCTTAGCTTCTTCTAGAAGACTCCTTCATAGCATTAAAAGTCTGGTTCCAACATTCTGTCTTTATAAAGCGCTCCTAGATTCCAGATGGTAGACTTATTCCATTTGTCCTCTATGAGTTCGAGGTTTTGTCTTCTGACTACTACTGAATTACTTTACAAATTATATTTTATTTATTTTTTATTTTTAGATTTTATTTAAATTCCGGTTAGTTAACATATATTGTATTATTAGTTTCAGGGGTAGAATTTAGTGATTCATCACTGGCAAAAAACACCCAGTGGTCGTTTCATCAAGTGCCCTCCTTAATGTCCATCACCCAGTAACCCCTTCCCCCCACCCTCCCTCCCCTCCAGCAACCCTCAGTTTGTTCCTTAGAGTTAAGAGTCTCTTATGGTTTGTTTCCCCCTCTGTTTTCATTTTATTTTATTTTTCCTTTCCTTCTCCTATGTCCATCCGGTTTGTTTCTTAAATTCCACCTATGAGTGAAATCATGATATTTGTCTTCCTCTGGAATATTACTCAGCACCAAAAACAACGCAATCGTGCCATTTGCAATGATGTGGATGGAACTAGAGTGTATTATGCTAAGCGAAACAAATTATATTTTAATTATGAGCATTATCTAAAGTTCAAGTGAGACTATCTTTCTTGAAAGGGTCAGAGAAAATGTTTTCTGCATCTTCAATGTCTGAAACTATCCTTGGCACCTCGAAGGAGTGCATGACACATTTGTGAACTGATTAATAAAAAAATTCCCAAGCAATACTGATGTATGCAGAATTTTAAGGGGGCCCACACATTACTGTCCCTTGGTATACTCACTTCATAGTCCCTTCCCCTTTCAGTTTGAACAGGACTTATGATGATGAGCCCCCATGATGATCATATGGCAGCAGGGATTATACAAGTGTAATTAAGTCCCGAATCACTGAACTTTGAGTGAAGAGAAAAGCAGATTGTCCTGCGTGCATCTGATCTAATCATGGGATCTTGTCAAAGACACTGAGACCTTCTTGAAGGAAGAGGCTTACGGTGTGAGAGGGCCTACAGAGTAGGCCATGTGGTGAGGACCTGAGGGCAACAGAGCCTTCCTGAGTTGAGCCGCCAGAGGGGCATGCACCAGCTAACACCTTAATTTCAGCCCCATGAGACCCTGAGCCAGAGACCCAGCCAAAATGTGCTGGACTCCTGGCTCACAGAAACTGTGAGGTCATAAATGAGCATTGTGTAAGCTCTTCAGTGTGGGGTGATCTGGTACAAGGTGCATGAGTTATGGTTCTCCAGAGAAACAGAACTATTATAGCTGGTTGATTAATTAATTAAAAATATATGTATATTTAAGATTTTATTTATTTATATTTTTTAGGGGCGCCTGGGTGGCTCAGTCATTAAGCGTCTGCCTTTGGCTCAGGTCATGATCCCAGGGTCCTGGGATCGAGCCCCGCATTGGGCTCCCTGCTCAGCGGGAAGCCTGCTTCTCCCTCTCCCTCTCTGCCTGCTTGTGTTCCCTCTCTCGCTGTCTCTGTCTGTCAAATAAATAAAATCTTAAAAAAAAAGATTTTATTTATTTATATTTTTGAGAGAGAGAGAGAGCATGTGCCCAAGTAGGGGGAGGAGCAGAGGGAGAAAGACACACTCTGCTGAGCCTGGAGCCCAACATGGGGCTCAATTCCAGGACCCTGAGACCATGACCTGAGCCCAGAACCAAGAGTCAGACGCTCAACCGACTGAGCCACTCAAGTGTCCCAATATATATATATATATACTCATGCAGAAATACTTTTTATTTTTCTATATAAATATAAATTCATATATATTATATTTGTATATAATATACATGGATTTACATATATTTATATGTAAATATAATATATGTATATAATTTTTAAAGAAAGATATGCAGATTTATTTTAAAAAATTGGCTCCTGGGACCGTGTGGGCTGGCCAGTCCAAATCCATAGAGCGGGCTAGAATGACAGCTCAGAAGGAGTTAATGTTGCAATCTTGAAGCTAAGTTTCTTCTTCTCCAGGAAACCATGGTTTTAGTGATTAAGGCCTTTCAACTGCTTGGATGAGGCCCACCCCCATAATCAAGGATAATCTCCTTTACTTAAAGTTAGCTGATTATAGATGTTCACTGAATCTACAGAGGCCTTCACAGCAACACCTAGATTCATGTTTGATTAAATAACTGGTTGCTGGAGCCTAGCCCAGCTGACACATAAACTAACCATCACCCCACACAGCAATAGAAAACTAATACAAATTCATTGATGTTGAAAGGACAACATTAAAGTCATATAAATAAAACTTAGTGCAAAGCATGGCCTAGAGCACACTTGATAAATGTCTGCTTTTTTATTGTGACCATCTTTCCGGAAATTTAAATTTTTAAACAATACATATTCCCCACATGCACAAGGCAACATGAAAAAAATGGAATAATCACTGAACAGGGAATAAGGATCGTTAGAAAGCGTTAGTTTCAGAATTTGCCAGCTCCTTTATTTTGGGCAAGTCCCTTAACTTCCTTTGTTGCCTGACCTATAAAACGGTCTTACCTTACAGCAAGATCAGGTTCATTGATTTGAAAGTGATTTCTAATTGTACAGACCTTCTTAAAAATGATCCAGAAGGGCTTCCGATGAAAATAGTTTAAGACCATGGAAACAGAACCAGAAATTTAAAATCCACTTAGGATAGGAGAGCACATTTATTTTGAGGGCTGATGAAATTATCAGGGTTGAGCAGGGGATTTAGCCTGGAGATTTTCAGCAGCAAAGGTAAAAAGAGAAAGCTGTTGAAACAAATTTATTTATTATAACAACAACTAATGCGTCTTGTCACATAATGGGGCAACACACATTCATAGGTGAGAGAAATATTTCTTTGAGATATTTGATTATGTTGTGACTCATAAAAGGGACAAATGATGGATCCGCTCCAATAGTATGGATGTGAGTCAGGCTGGCCTGAGTTCAAGTCCCTGATCTGCCAGTTTCTAGATATCACCCCGAATGAAGACAGGATATTTACTGTCTCTGAGCCTCCATCCCCTCATCCCCAAATTGGAAAGATGCATATCTTCTTTATTGAGTGGTTGTGCTGTTTTTAACGAAGTTGGTGCATCTCCAGTGCTTAGCACAGCGTGGGATGGAGAGGATGGACGTTTGCTAGTTAATTTGAATGTTGACTACAGTTGTTATGGCAGATATTTAAAAGTTCTTCTTATGGTCTTTGGTCTTACAAACTCGTGGTAGAAGTTGCCCCGACTCTAGAATGAATACACAAGCATTAGTTCCATCTACACATATCTTCTGAGTACACTGGTCTCAGAACTAATTTAGAGGTTATAGAGCCATTATGAGTCTTAATTTTATTATCCATAAAAGTTCAACACTGAGTGAGGGAATGATGTCTGCCTTGTCAGGGAGTGGAGTGTAGTTAGGAAATACAACAGGTGAGAAATAAATCTGGAGCTTCTAGAGCTCTCCAGACCTCAGTGAAACCCCAATCTTCAGACTCTGGATCCATCCCACCCTACTTCCTGCCTCAAGATCATCTCGACCTGGGAAAGCAGATGGTCCTTTCCAGGGTGATGTTCATATATATGAACCTCACATCTCAACGAACATGTGTCTGACAGGAAATAGATGTTAGGGCACGTTGCACTTCAGCAACCATAATAGGGCAAAATTAACCTCTGCTCAAATAAACCCTTCCTAAATGCAGTGCCGGATACTAATAAGCTGAGAGCTTATCTTTGTGAGACTTGAATAAGCTATAAAATGGAAGCTCTTTTTCCAAATAAGAGACTGCCATACACCAGTAAGTGCGATTATCTGAAGAGAAGGTTGTTTTACTTATTTATTTTTTTCCTTAGGATATCAGACCTGCTAGTCTACATTTCCACGGATTCATAGTCTTTCAATTAGATAGTTGAATATAAATCACTTTGCCAGTGATCCTCGCGGAGGAATGTTTGGGAAAAAAAAAAGCGAAGAAAAAGCTTTGCAAACAAGAGGTCTCATCATCTCAATATTACACTTTGTCATTAACGACACTGACTGTTTCATTTATTATTCAGCCCAACTTAAGAGTAATTTGTGCTGAGAGCAGGAGCAAAAAGGGGAAAAATGAAGGCTGGAGAGAGTGTTTATATTAGAAATAATTTTAAAATAGTGTCTCTAATGCATAGTGAGAATGAATGTTTTTTTTCACCATTTAAATTCAATTATATGCACAGTAGTTTTGCCTTTCTCTTAAGTAGCAGAATGGTCCTATAAAGCCTTAAATGCAGTGATTGTTTGAGTATATGTACTCTTCCTTCCTTCTTCTTTTCTTTTTTTTTTGCACTGCATCTTCTATATACCTTTTATTTACAAATTAATTATCCTTCAATGGAAAGCTTTTTAAGGTGAAGGAGGTTCTTTAAGAGTTACTTCAAGATGTGAACATGAGAGACATTAAGATCCCTGGTTGCATTTGTTTGTTCTGCCCACAACCATGTGTTATGCCTCTAATAGGTCCCAAATACCATGTTAGGCACAGAAATTACCAGGAAGTAAATATGAATCCCTGCCCATGTAGGAAAGATTCCCAAAGGCAGCTGGCCCGGGAGCAAGCAATTACAAAGAGGCCATGAGAAATGGCAGCAGGGGCTTGAGGAGGATGCACCATGGAGGCAGCTTCTGATCTGAGACATTGGTGGACAGTAATGTCTAGGAAGACTATCTGGGTGTAGTGTGTTGGGGACCCATAGGAAGATCAAGTTTGCTGAAGAGCAAAATGTGAAGAAGAAGAACAAGAAGAAGAAGATGAAGAAGAAGACGATGAAGAAGAAGAAGAAGACAAAGACGAAAAAGATGAAGAAGAAGAAGAAGAAGGACGACGAAGAAGAAGATGAAGAAGACGAAGAAGAAGAAGGAGGAGGAGGAGGAGGAGGAGAAGGAGGAGAGGAAGAAAGAGTAAAATGTGAGGGCAAAGTCAATGGAAGGAAAAATGGACAGCTGAGTAGGCTTCACATCGTGAGGGACCTCTCATGACTTCAAAGGATGTTCAGCAAATGAGCACATGCAAATGGGTGAAATCAGAATGACTTAGTTAGTAGTGCCAATATCAATTTCTGAGTGATCATTGGAGGGAAGCAGAGTGACAGGTACACAGGAACTCTGCACTATTTTTGCCGTTTCTTGTGATTCTAAGATTATTTCAAAGTAAAAGTATTTAAAATATTGAAAAATTATGTGTAATTTTGAAAAAGGATGTTAAGACGTGAGGGTAATGGGGAGCCCGCACAGACTGCACTGCAGAGATGGGTTGCCTAAGAGGTGGGACTTGGAAGGGACTTCAAGGTTTTCAACCACACTCACCTGTACCATGTGGGAAATTAAGTAGAATCCCAGACAGGACTAATGGGTCACAAGATACATTAATGATGGAGCTGAACTGACATAGACTTGATCATTGGCTTGCTGCTTGTTTCATTTTCTGCATGTGTTTAGTTGGAGATGCTGACCTATATGGGAAAGAGCATGGTCTTTTCAGACAGACCACCTGCTCCTTATCTTGCTCTTATCAGCTGTATTCCTTGTGGGTCGTATCCCAAAGTAGTTTAAGGCACTCTCTGGACTCAGTGGCCCAACACAAACTCTACCTCCATCACCTGTGGGACTCAGGGTCAAGTGTGCTTCATGTTCTCCACCTTTCGGACCAAGGAACTTATGGTACCTGTCACATAGTTTTGTGGCAAGAGCTAAACTGGTACATGAGTGCGAAGTTCTCAGTGTCTGTTGTGACACAAGGGTGTTACATAAATATTTGTACTGTGTGAGCTGACTGCATCTCTGGACATGTTATTTAATCTTTATGAACCTGCAGGTCCACATCCGTAAAATGGGGATAATCAGGTGTACTTAGCAAGGCCACGGAGAAGACAGAGTGAGATGGTATGTGTTGTAGGTCTTGAACGAAGACGCATTAACACCTGTTGGTTCTTCTTTTTCCTGTCTCTTCACTGGCCTTCCTGCCTGGCCAGCCTCCCCGTGCCCAAATCCACCAAGTGCACGTGGCCAAATCCCCAACCCCCACGGATAGCCTGCTCTGCTCCAGGTCTTTCATCTTAGAATATTTTTTTTTTGAAAAAATAGATAGTTATTATGGACAAAATGAAAAAAAGAAGTGTAAATAAAAGGAAAAATACGATCCTCGAATTTTATGTCTAGAGTCATGTGCTGTGAATGTTTTAGCACAATTTCCTCCAGGTTCATTCTACATATTTTTACACAGATGAATTTATTCAGAGAGAGAACAGTTTTGTATCCTCTCATTTATTGGAGAGGAGGATAATGAGCTAAAGAGCCTTTTCGTTTGTCATACATTTTATTTCAACAACTTACAATGGCTACATAATAGTCCCTTATGGGAGTAGTATACATGTGCATTCAATGATCTTTGTACAGAAGAATCTTTGCATACATATATTCTTCATATATATATATCTCCTTCATATTCTTTATATTCACATGTATATATTCATGTATTCTTCATATATATGTGTGTATATATATATATATATATATATATATATATGACTAACCTGAATTATCAGCATCATGGTGAACACTTCACACATATAACTAGGGCTTGCTAATGGACTTGCTTAATGTTGGATTCTTGTCTCTCCACTGGAGTTTCTGAATATCATATGATTACCCCTGGATTTCACCCTGTTGATTTTTCTGAAATGGATCAATTCTGGGTAGCTGTGTCTTGCTTGGTATATGACCTGGCTCCTCATCTCTTTGGGCATCATGTTCTTCCTCCAAAGGACTGGCTTTTTCACTCCAGAGGCAGGTCTTGTCTGGGCTCCTGTTCCATCCTGGCTTGCTGGACGCTATCAGTGTTAGCATTACTATTCTCTATTTTTCAAAAGCAGGAACAAACAAACAAAAACCCACAACTGATTCTTAATAGTTTATCAGGAAGCCTTTCGAAGACACTTTGATCCTCCTGTTTTCTTTATTTCAATTTTGAATGGAAATATCAGATACTCCAAGAGGTCTAAAGTGGAATGGAGAGAACATGATTTGGTTCTAAGTGAGTTAGCTGTGGTGCAGATATGCACAATTACAATTCTAGTTCCAAAAGGCATGAACTTTGAGCTACGGCAGAGCTGAGTTCCAGTCTCAATTCTTCCCCTTCCTAAATGTGTGAAGGATAATAAGGTCTTGAGCCTCTGTGACCTTCAGTTCCCTGCTTGACTGGTCAGAATGACAGTATCGACCAGAAAAGTCAATATGGGGTTTTCTGATCACTGTGTTTGTGCCGGTGGCTGGCCACTCTGGGGGCAAATCCAGCCTCCGGGAAAACTGGTACATTAGCAAATGTTGGTAGAAAATCATGACACTATTGCTCACTATCGGGGTGGGTTTAGACAAGATAGTGACCCCTAATAAGCCTCAGTTTCTCCCTGAAAAAGATAGAGAAACATGTATTTATTTCATAGGACGGTTAAATCAAAAGGAATAATGCATTTAAAGTGCCTGGCATATGCCAGGAACTCAATAAATATTCATTTCTTCTCACTCTCCTCCATCCTAATGCCATCTTGGATTTCACCACAAGGCGTTTGACCAGGCAAAGAAGGTCACATTGGAGACTCGGGCAGTGTGGAGCTACACTCCTCCAGACTTTTCAGAGAATGATTGAAAGTTAAACTGGGCCAGGAGTCTGGTGACGTTTGGGTGAGAGACAGAGTTAAATTAAGGTTTAATCTTAGCCCCTTCCATGTGTTAACCAGGCTGTGCAGAGCGAAGAGCTTGAAAGAGATTCAATGCTGAATTTTCTCACTAATCTGATGAGAAGAGAGAGACACGGAAAGAAAGAAAACGAGAGAGAGAGGGAGAATCAGAGTTCAGATGGCTAATTTTCTAGCCAGCAGCTACTGGAACGTTTCCATTAGGAGATATGAAAAGAGACAAAGAGAAATAATAACGGAAGATGGGCTTTGTTGGCCAGAAAAAGTTCTCATTCTGCCGGGGTGGAGGGCAGTGGGCAAGAGCGCGGATGGAAGCAGGTACTCGGGGGATATATTTCATTTTAATGTAGTCACTTCAGTACCTCTCTATCTGCACATTCAATTAGCATCGGAGGGAAAAATAAAAGTCCCTCACATGTCAGCCCGCTTCCCAAGCTCCGGGGACAGAGGTGGGTAAATGCAGTGACCTTACATCACTCCCCTCAGAGAGCACTCCCCACCTCTGTATTGGCCTCCAACGTAAAAGAAAATGGATATATTAGTTCTTGTCCTTTTCTGTTTCATTCAGGAAATAAGAGGTTTAAGTGTCGTTTTAAACGAAAGCGGTGGAGTCATTGCCTTTTTTGTAGCTTATCCCTCGTCCCCCAGAGTCATAAGCATCAACCGCCTATGACTATTCCTTTTCTCCCTTCCTTGTTCAGTGCATTTTGCTGATTCAATGAAATATGGCCCATGAGTCCATCCATCCATCGTCTCCAAAGCACTTAGATGGGAAGTGGCAAGGTGAGCTTTGGATGGAGCTTCCAAGGCCACGGCCAGTGGCCATGAGGCTTCCTCCAGCTTTGTCTCCCTCCATATTTTTCTCACATGATTCCAGTTCTCCAGTTTAACTTGTTTGGCCTTGTGCTCTCCCGAATCATTTCCTTAGGTCATAAGTTCCTGAGAGGCCCGTTACCCTTGATTCTCAAAATTCTACTAAGTCTTCAACATCTTGATCAGATTGTATTGCTCAGGCCTCCCTTCCCCAACTCTGCTGACACATCTCTTCAATCACCTCACCTCTGCACGAACTTGAGAGAGTCTGAATTCAGAAGCATTCATTCATCCATCCATCACGTCTGTTCTATTTGTGGACAGCTTTCCAAAATGGCCTTGCTATTTGTAGTTCCATACACTCTTCCAAAACCTTGTTCCTCTTCACCACAAGGTGGTCTTTGGCCCCCTCTCCTGCAATATGGGTAGCATTTGTGACTGCTGCCTTGACTAATAGGAAGTGGAGGTGATACTGCATGAATCTGCTCTAGGTGAATAAAAGTCCTTGCCAGCTATCACCCTTAGAACCTCCATGTTGGGAGAAAGCCCGGGCCACATGAAAAGGCAGCATGTAGGTGTCCTCATTATAAACAGCCTATAGCCAGTATCAAGCACCACAGGTGTGAATAAATGAGCCTTCAGGTGATTCCGGCCATTGAACCACTCCACTCAAGTATTCCAGCTTAGGACTCAGACATCTCCGAGTGGACACTACTATCCCCACATCCCCTTGTTTGTATGGCTTACCCACAGAATCGGTGAGCCTAATACTGGTCACAGCAATTAAAAAAATAAAACACTCTTCACTCATCCATCCATCCACCAATCCAACCATCCACTCATCCATCTACCTAAGACACATTCATTGATACCCCACTGTGTGTCATAGACACAGACGTGAGGATGCAGAAGTGAAGATGAGAAATTGCCTGCCCCGAGGAGCTCAGCGCCATGCCATTCATTCTATTGATCCATGAACCCTGAACAACCATAAAGCACCCTTCCTAATATCCCATTTCAGACATTCACAGTCAATTATGCTTATGTTTCTGCGCTGCCATTCCAATTAAGCTCCTTTAGAATAAGGGACCAACTCCATATTTCCCATGATACATAGCACAGTTTCATAAACTTAATAGATGTTTGATATGGATTTGTTAATTAAAAAATTCAGTTCATCTACTCGCATTAGGTTTTCCACGTCCCAAGCAAATAAACTAACTACATTTTGGAGAAAGACCTGAATGAATGAAACCATTCTGTGAATTAGGAGAGAAGGAATAAAGACATCAACAGGGTTTTTTGTTTGTTTGGTTTTTTTTTTTTTGGTTCTTACTACGTGACCGGAAACTGCTGTTTTATTTAATGCCCATAGCAATCCCATAAAAAACATGATAAGCCTCAAATTACAGATTTGGACTTTAATCCAGACTGACTCAGTTGTATAGCTACTGACTGGCACTCGGAGGTTAGCCAATGCTGGAAAACCCTGCCCAGCCACTGTGGTGGTGACTCCCATTGTGAAGACATGACACAGGTGACACTTGCTTACAAGACCTTTGAACAGGCTGCCTTGAGAGCCATGTTTTTCACGGTGCTTCCCTGTATCTTCTGTGCCTCCGGTAAGTAGCAACTTTGTTGCTTATGTACATTCCGGATGCCTCCTCTTTCAAGTTACTGATTAGGATCCAGGAAAAAATGTTACTGATTACTACTCCCATTTCTACACGGGGAAAACAAGGCACAGGGCCGTGGGGAAAACAGTTGAAAATCCTCATGGAGCCTTAAAAATTAAAAAAGAAAACACATTTTTATCTACTTTAATTTTTGCTCTTACACATTTCGTGAACAGGAATGTTGTGAAACATTGTTGGGCCTATTTCAGTGAACACGGGAATGAAGCTGAGGACTTTGGAGGCATCTCCTTGCCAAACTGAAAGCACATCTTACCCTGTTGCCCGGCTCCATGAGGAGGCTCCCATGAGGAGGCCTTCGTAACGTGAATTCTGAGTGACCTTGACATCCGAAGCCTCCAGTTTCACAAATAACCCATCTGTGTTGAGGCTGTGGGTGGGTAGTGTCTAGAAAGATGATGTCACTGTTTATTAAAAGAAACTGTGGTGTTAGGAGTTCTTCTTTGGATAGTGGGACTTCTCACAAGAAAATCCAAGAACCCCAGAAGCTTCTGGATAGCATATGTGGTTCTATGGGTAAAGAAATACTCTTTCTTCTAACAAAGTCCTCCTCTGCTGCTTCTAGAGAACTGTGTAATTGCAACCAGAACTCTGGATGTGATGATAGTGACACCATTAGCCCAAACCAGTTTTAAAATGTGGAAATTGAAGGCTGCTGGGTGGGTGGGTGGGGGGTCACTTGCCCAAGGTCAGCAGTGGTTCAGGAAAGTTGTGGTCAGTTTTGATCTGCGAAGTCAGCACATGGCGGCCAGACTTTAGTGCCACACACCTGGACCCAGTCCACCTACCCCTCCAGTGCCCTAACCTAGTCTCAACCTTCCTGGCTCCTGTGAGTCTTTTGGTCCAGTCCTCATTGCTTCCATAAGGATGTTTGATCACTGCCTCTCTTTCAAGCAGTGTTGTTCCCTAGAAGGGGGCCGGGTATTAAACACATAAGCATGCCAGGTAAAAATCCTCTAGGGATTGGGGAGGAATCATTCAAATTCAAATATGTAGTCTGTTTTGGCTAAAGCAACATGTGTTGAAACTGGCTGGAACTGGCTTCATGAAGCCAATTTGGAAGCTACCACGGGCCATAAAGGAGCCTTGATGTTTTGTTTGACAGGTTGGTCTAGATGACCTTTGATGGATCTTCATCTCCTCGAACATCCTTTCCTTTGCTAAGTCAGTCCAGAGTTGCTATAACATAAAGCCCCTCTTCCCAAGATAGAACTGTCCTTTCCTCCGCCGTGCATTCCCATTGCTTTCTTGCCATAAAAATAAAAAGAAGAGTAAATAATAACAATCCTAATCACAGCAATAACAACAGGAAACCATTGCTAGATGTTCACACCCGGGATAGGGAAAATGTGGGGTGCATTTTTTCATTTCGTAGTGAAAACTATCCTAGGAATGGAAACTCTTCTTTGTTCCATCTTGTAGATTAGGAAACTGAGGCACAGAGAAGTTAAGTAGCCTTTACAAAGTCTAAAAACTGGTCCAGCAAAGGCTCAGGGACGCACATGTCTTATTCTAGAGCTCCATCTCTCACCACCAGACATCTGTCTCTATTGGCCATCTGCCACTCTGTGAAGAACTCCAGCACTCTTTTCTGACTTTAATTGTTCACCATTCTTCTCTTCGGCTTGACTGTGAGCTTCTCAAGGGCTTCAACTATAATTATGACTCAAGTAACATTTTATGAATGGGGTAGTGATGGCCTCGAAAACTTTGAAACTTAGAACTGTACGTTGGTATCATCATGCATCACCGTGCTTTTGAGGGAACACACGCAGAGCCTCTCATGAGGGAGACACGTGGCAGAGCCATTTTCTTATTTTCGTTTCTTTCGTTCTGTTTCGCAATCCACGACTGGCCCTTTAAGTCATCACTGTGCCATCTCTAAGTTTTGCTGCATAAAGGGCTTTTCCTAAAATGGGACACTTCATTCTGATTGCTTCCAATTACATCCTCACTTGATGTGAATCAAATCAAGACTTTGCTGCCTAACACCCCCATGATCTCATCTCAGTAAAAACCCACCAAATCGTGACTAAATATGACAATGAAGGAGGAGAGATCCTCAAGTGTCCCCTTCAGTGCAGGGAGGGCAGTGCCCACAGCGTGCTCCAGAATCATGCCCGTGATTATCAGGGGTGCCCAGGCAGTTGGTAGGAAGGAAAGGTTAATGGGAATCGGGGTTGCCCTCAAGACACCTGCACCTGGTGACGAAGAGGGGGAATCTGATCTAGATACTCTGACACTTTGTCAATAACCAAGGACACTTGAGACCATTGCCTACAGTTGTCCTCCAAGTTATTTCTTAGACTAGTAATTGCATATGATTTGGGGAATGAAAGGAATCTATGATCAAATAATTATGGGACACATCTCATATAGGAAGGGTCACAATGTGCCTCTGCATATGAAATCTCTGAAATGTACAGACAAGAAATCTCAACTATAATCTAGTATACTGCACGCTTCCTCAGTCATTATGGCAGGAATGATTAGTTGTCATTGAACACACATTCTCTCCAACTGCCTTGGAATAGAACTCTGATGTTATCCACATTGGCAATGCCCTTGACTAAAACACTACACTTTCCAGCATCTATTGCAGCTGGACATAGTTGTGTGACTACATTCTGGCCCATGAGATAAAAAAACAGATGTGTCATAAGGGACTTCAGGAAAGACTATTTCAAAGAAGTGATTTATCTAGAAGAAGCACCATACATATCCACCATGCTTCCTACTTCCTCATTCCTGTTATTTGGAATGCAGATGTAATGGCTGGAGCTGTAGCAACTATCTTAAACTACTGAATGATTTTGAAAATGGAAGTCATCACAAAGGATGGTGGGAAGAAAGATAGAAGGATCTGGGCTCAGATCAGCCCACGGCTGCTCATCTCTGGATGAATTTTGCTTCAAAGAAAAATAAACTTCCATCTTGTTTAAGCTACTATTATTTCTGATCTCTTTTATTAGTACTGAAACAAATTCAGATTAAACGAGTCACTGAAACGCTTTACTGCATGACTTACTATTAACATCCTTTAGAACACATTTTGGAAAACATGGATCTGACTCAACCCTCAGTATCTACACCTGAAGGAGAAAACCCCAGCCCAGAGAAGAGACATACACTTGTCAGATGTGACACTGATAAGTTCAGCTGCGGATCTGGACATTGGCCCAAGTAACCTGATAATTGGCCCCTAGCTCTTACCTCTTTCAAGCATATTTTCCAGACCAATTTGAAAATCATTTTAGATCCACAGTATAAATTACTAAGGGCATAAATTTACAGATCTTCAAGTGCCTCTGATAGAAACTCAGGGTGCCTCGGAGAGCGAGAAAGTCATTTCAGGCAACCTTGTCCTAGAATGTTCACCACTGGGCATTTGGGGAGACTTGAAATCCCCTTGTCACTCAGGCATGAGGGGAAGTCTCTCTAAGAGAAGGCAAGGGAGGCAGCAAGAATGATACTTTTATCTTCTCTGCTTTCAAATCCAAATAAATCAAGAAGGGCTTCCAATTTGCCCTTCAAGAATGCCACAGTGAATGGCTTGGGTGCTCTATCAACTTGTCTCACAGCTCCCAGGCTGATTAAAACACCTTGAGGAACCAGCAAGTTGGTACAGAGGCAAAAATGTGGACCCTGTTTGATGGGGCTCTCGAGTAGATAAATCTACTTTGTGTCAAACCTGTGGAGACAAACTCCTCCTGTCCTGTATCTGTGGACTCAGGGACTCAGGTCTGCCCACACACACATATGCACTACCTCCTCCCACATTCATACACAACCCCTCCCACCCACACACAGAGAGGCATGGGCATACACACACATCACACACACACACACACACACACACACACACATATGGCACCTGGATACACACACACATATCACACACAAACCACACACACACACACACACACCCATGTACATACCGCACCTCACATACACTGTGAACTCGGCTAGGCTGAAATGGAAACAGGAAAGGAGGAAGCTGTATCATTAATTACTCCCCCATTGTTAGGAAAAATTTTAAATTATGATATTGTTACCTGAGGGCTTGCTGACAGACTTCTTCAGTTCTCCACCTGGCGTAATTCCAAGGCTTCTTTTCTCCTTTCTTACTTTTGAATTCTGGAATGCAGACAGCAGAATTTTCCATCAGTAAACGAATGTGTCTAAACCCCAATTATCATGCTGTGTCACAAGAAGGGGCCTGAGCCACCAGGTTACTCCACCTCCAAGCCATGAAACATGGGATCCTTGCGCTATTCATAGCTTGAACCTCCCCAGAATGTCCTAGGGATTTGGAGGTCTTTCCCTTATACATTTGCAGTCACACTCATTTTTAAGACATTGCTAAAAAACCTGTGGTGGCATTTCCTATCTTATCTTCCGTAAGTTCTCACATTTTCAGAGGAATATAGGAAAGTTCTACAGCCTTTTTTTTTTTCTTCTTGCACAAGCCAAAGCTGACTACTGTAACAAATGACCCCCAGGTCTCAGAAGTTCAACAAATACAAATTAGCATCTTGTCCCTCTTTATCATAGTCCAAATGAGGTCAGTGGGAGGGGGCACTTTGCTCTGGGCCAGGGTTTGGCAAACTACAACCCACAGACTCAGTTAGCCTGTCACCTGTTTCCATAAATAAAGTTTTCTTGGAATACAGCCATGTCCATTCACTGGAGTGGTGTCTGAAAGTCTGCGGACCCTGTTCCAAGCAGGCATGCAGGGACCCCATCTCCTTCTGTGCTGTGATTCCACTCACTCCTGAGTTCTTGACATCGCTGCATTATGCTGGCAAATGATGAGAGTGAACGTAGCTCACCTGTGGGAAGATGTTTTTGCTTTGTTTTCTTCTGCTTTTTTTCTTTTTTTTTTAGGGGTTAGGCGTGAAAAATGATGTACAAATTTCCGCTCACATCCCGTTGACCAGAACGCAGTCACATGGCCACACTGATCTCTCAGGGAAGCTAACACTGGAGTCTACCTTTGTGCCCAGGAAGGAGAGCCAAGATCTACAAGTCCCTCCTTTCCTTCCTGACTTCCACAGCTACCTCCCAGCTGTCGTGATTCCCGCAGCTTCTACGCGCGTGCTGCCTCTCACATCCTTCCCCAATCTCTCACCCCTGAGCAACTGCCCCCGTTCAGGTCCGGGTGCCTTTCCCATCTGTTGTTGGAGCTACATCCTCTCTCCCTTTGTATCTTCAGTCTGCGTCTTTTTTCTGCCAAGTCCACCCTGTAATCTCTTGCCCTTTTGCCGAAACAGCTTCAGAGGCTCCTCTTTGTCCATCATGTAATTGCCAGGACTGGCAGTCAAGTCTGCCCAAGGTCTGACCAAAAGGCCTGGTTTTAGCCTGATGTCCTCTCATGCCTGACCCCAGAGCTTTCTTTCCCACCAAATTGATTATCTTCTTCTCATTACTCTGTTGCTTGTTATCTCTGCATCATTCCTTCTGCCTGGAAAACACTCATCTGCCCAGTCCCCAACTATCAGATCTATGTCCACATATCCACATATGACCCACCTTCCATTTCACTAACTATAGATATCGCAGGGGACCAGGGACTGGGTTGGCTTTACCTACCCATTCCGTCCCTTCCCTAGCATGTGGTGAATGACTGACATTGGTTTAAATGAATGAATGAATAGGTTATTAAATAAACACCTGTTGGGCTCCATACACACTTGCATCCCCAGTGAGTTGGGATCTCTCTTTCCTCCAAACTTCTCTTTTTCAGTAATGTACTCTTTATTCAGTATTAGCTACATGGGTGTCTTTGACATCACCTCTACTAGGCTGCATAATTCCCACGGATGAGAGAATCGTCAGCAGCGTCACAGTGTCTAGCACATGGCTGATGCTCAATGAATGTATGATAAATAAATAAATGGATAGATGGATGAAGCTGAGTTCTTTCTTGGTGATTCTGGCCCATACACATGCTCTAAGCCTCACATTACTTCCTTCAGGTGGGAATGGAGAGTGAGGATATTAATCTTAGAATGAGAAATGTCTTCTCTCTTAAAAAGGGTTTGAAAGGCTTTAAATCAAGAGCCAAGAAGACTCAAGGTTAAGTAACAGCTTAAATCCTTGAGCAGTGTGGCTCTTCCTGTTTTTTTTTTTTTTTTTTTTTTTTTTTATGCGTAGACAGGAATTAAGGGTCTAATACCCAGTCGGATAACTTCGGACTTAGTTGTAATATGAAGAGACTAGGGGAAAAAAAAAAAAGACTGGACTCTGAATAGGTAATTGTTGGAATGTTATATCAAGTATCACACTAACTGTGTTCAATTGAGTGGAAGTGACTAGCCCTGAATCATTTTTCCTATCCATACAATGGGTATCGCTTCATTAATCAAAGTTTAGCATTAGGGTTAAAGAGGGTGGGTGGAACTGCAAACCTCATTATGTGGATGATTCAGATATGAAATTCTAAGAACCAATTCTTTAAAACCACAGACTTTTCAACCTTGGAAACTTAGAAGTGGATTTCCAATAGGCAAGCATCCCTCCCTGCATTTAGGATTTTGAGAGGGAGCCCTTTGTTGGACAGGTGTGCTGTGGCAGAGAAAATGGATCCCAAACATCCCATGTGTTACTCTCTATTTCCCACAACCTTTGTAGTTGGGTGTGGTTCCCCAGAAGCAGACCCCGAGACAAGGATTACTAGGTTGGTAGTATGTTGAGGAGATAAGGGGAAAGAAATGAAGGCGATATAAGGTATGGTATCCAGCCAGCTTCCAGTGTGGTCAGCTGGAGCTTAATGTTACAGAAGATCTCTAGAAATAAGTGTAGAGGGAAACTCAGAATTACCCTGACAGAGGGCTGAGGAAGCTGGGGTGTTTATCCACTCCTTCCCCTCTGGCATCAGTACAGGCTGCTCTCAGAGATCTTCTCCCAAGGCAAAGCAGAGGTTTCCACGGCCAAGGAGTATTGAGGACAGAGATGACGGCCAAGGCACCAATATGGGAAACCGTGTGCCAAGTCCTGCCCAATTCACCATGCGAGAACCAACCCACTATGAGGGGGAGTGACACAGACACTGCCAGGCAAGGGCCTGCTTTTGCCATCTCTTCTCTCCCGTAACAATCGTGACCAGCTAGTCACGTGTGTTTCAGGTGGATCACCAGTGCCATGATGAATTCATCAGCCTAGATACCTGAGTGGCTGTGTGGAATAATCCCCTCCATCTCTGATCTCCCACGACTGGTGTTGAACTTGTAATGTCAGTGAGAATAAAAACTCGTGCTGTGGCAAGCCACTGAGCGGTCAGCACTGGCCTGTTCTGGCAAGTAGCATTAATCACCCTGGTCAATATCTTAGATCTACGCCACAGTCAAAGGCAAAATCCTCCAGATCCTCTGGTTCATAAAAGCCCCTGTTTGTGGAATTCAGAGCTAGAGAAGTTTCCATGTTAGTTTCACCTTTGACATATGAGAAGTTAACATCACAGCAGATATCATATACAGTAGTTCATTCACATAATAAGACCCCTCCTTCTAGTCTTTTCTCCTTCCTTGTTTTCTTTCTGAAATCTGCCAAATGCTTATCAGGAAAACTGTGGACAGCACCAAGACTAGTAGAAAAGGTATTTTTCATATATTTTGGTGTTTACGTACTAGATTAAGTCACTTAACAGAATATTTCACTGATAAAGATAATATATTTAATCCAGTGCTTTTCCCGCTTGAGAGTACCTAAGACCCTCATAGAGAGGTTATTAGAACAAGGACCTCTGAACCCATAGATTCTGAACCAGCAGACACAGGATGGACATTGAGAATTGCATTTCCAAAAAGTTCTCAGGATCAAGATGCTGATGATGCTAGTCCAGGGACCACACTTTAAGTAGGAGATATATCGCTTTGATAATTCCTTTTATGATAACTCTCAAACTTACCAAATCACACAGATTGGCCTCTACTTTGCTCCTCTTTGCTGTTCATATGATTTTGATCTTTGTAACTTATCAGTCACTTGGAATCTTCCCATTCATTTTTCATTCACACAATAAACATTTGTGAAATGCCTACTCCATGCCAGGTGCCATTAGGTGCTGGGAATTCAAACGTTGGTAAAGTACTATTGTTATCCTTAAGGAACTCACGGTCAAGTGGATGGACAGGTACTGGAGAAATACGCATCAGGGGGCAGTGGCAGCAGTATAGCCTGGCAAGAGTCTGGGCATCATGGCAGTAGGAAGGCCGCTTAGGGATGGTGTGAGAAGATTCTATTGTTTCACTTCCTGCTCCTTTCCCCGTCCCCTCAACTTCTTTTCCCCTCTGTCTTTATCTCCACACTTGATTTGAACCGCTCTGCATATACCTGCACTGGGAGGCTCAACTCCAGCAGGTTCCCAAATAAATTCACAGCATCCACATTCATAAGCAAGTGCACCATGCCCACCGTCTACTTAGAAAATTAACTCTTTAATCACTGGGATTGAATACAATGCACAAATCACTACACAAATATATTATGGAGGTGCTCTCATGGTGTACATGTTTCTCTCCTGGTCCAGGCAACCTGGGATGCTCTCCAGTCTACAGAAGAAAATGACTGGAGAGGGAGTCTCAGGGTCATTTTTAAAAAGCCAAGATCCAGGGGCATTGGTTGCCTCCAAAAGCCAAGCTACCTGGGTCCTGCCATTTGCCAAGGTGTATTAATTCATTAAACACATTAGAAGAAAAGTAGCTGAATGAAAAAGATGGTTTGTTTTAGATACTGACAAGTTTTTCTTGTTCTCTCCTGCAGTAATTTCTAGCCATTTTGGCGACAGCTCCAAGTCCCAAGTTTGCAGCCTCTTTCACCAGCAAGCTGAATAAAATGCCCCCTTAATTCCATTTTTTATGTGCTGATCCAATAATAAATAACCTATGCAGGAGCCAGGCAGACAGAGCCCAGCTCTCCAGCTCCCTTCCTCGACCTTGTCCTCCTCCAAGTCTGTCGAAAAATTTCAAGTCAACCTTGTCTTCAGGACCTTGCTACTGAATGGGAGGTAGAGAACCTAAATAAAATATATTATTTTCTTTAAAAAAATGGTAGAGCAGGAAGAGTGGGGGAAATGACTATTTTTCATAAAAATGTGCTGTCTTGATAACTCCTTATAGTAGTTTTGTGGAGTAAAGGCATTGCCCTCTCTAAAGATCTGAAATTTGAAAAGTAGGTATGGATGCCAAGTAAAACACACATACCCTCAGCCATTTTTTTATGTGCTGATATAGTTCTAAAACCTGTCAGGCAGCTGAGTCACTTCCTAAAAAAAGGGAAAAATCTCCTTTGTGGTCCAGAGTTGATCCTCTTTACCTTGTTCTGTCTCTGGAGTTTGGAAGTGTCTTTTTGGCTGAATCCTCATAAGATACTGTAACATGGCTGCCTACTTGCTTGTTTCTGTTAGTAAGCTGTAGAATCCTTGTAGGAAACGGGCTGTGCTTAGTCAATCCTAATATGCACTTACACATAACTGATGCTCAGTTTAGTAAATGAAATGGCTGACTGGCTGGCTGGATGGATAGATGGATGGACGAGTGGGTGTATGGATGCATGAGTGGGTGGGTGGATGGATGGAGTAATGAGTGGGTGGTAGGTAGCTGGATAGATGACAACATGGTTAAGCAGTAAGGTGAATGATTGGACGGACAGACAGATCAATGGATAGGATGCTGGTTTAATGGATGAATGATAAAATAAATGATTAATGAATGAGTGAGCATAGGATTTTCAACTTATTACTCCAGGACTCTTCATCTCCACAGAGGATCTCACTGTTGGAGGGGAAAAAAAGCTATTGCATATTTAATTTAGTGATAGAAAGTAGAGAACTTCAGCAATTGAATAAAAAAAGAAGAAGTTTGCAGAACTTCAATCACTTTTGGAAGATAGAGAAATTGTTTGGAAATCTGTCTCCATTTGAACCATAAACCCATAGACATTTTGTTAACAGAATTTAGAGATCTCTGGCACAATGTTGGGGTTCAAAGCTGCACAAAGAAGACTCAAATTGAAAACTACATCTCCATTTTCTCTGTGTCCCTCCCCTCTCTGTCTTCTCCATCATCTATCTCTATCTGACTCTCTCCACATTATTTTTGTAATTTCCACCATGGTCATTTTTTTTATAACTCAACTCTGATCAAGACAGTCCCCTGTTCTTCTGCAGTCTACTGCTCGGTGGTCATCCAACATCCACAGGACAGAGTCAGGGGTTGCCAGTTTTTTTTTTTTTTAATTTATTCATTTATTTGAGGGGGGAAAGGAGAGAAGGGTAAAGGGAGAAGGAGAGAGAATCTCGAGCACACTGCGAGCTGAGCACGGAGGCTGACGTGGGGCCTGAACCAAAACCAAGAGTCAGATGGTTAACTGACTGAGCTACCCAGGCACTCCAACAGCTGCCATGAGTTTTGAGGCAATTCCTGGTCTGGCCCCTCCCCCATCCAACCTCTACCTCCCTCCCACTCTCCTGGGTCACCAGCACCCCCAGACCACCTGCCATTCTAGTCAGGATGGACTGATCAGGAGAAAAGACCACACTGTCTGGTCCCTATCCTATGTCATATATGTCATATAAAGTCCATTTCTTTATCTGTATGTGGAAGTAGTATCTACCTCAATAAATATTAGCTCGTCTTAAGCCTGGAATACCCTTTCCTCCTATCTTTTGGGGAAAGGCTCATCTTACTGAACATGAAGCCTTGTTTATGTCTCTAGGGCCTTGTTGGATGGCTGGCTTCAGTGGTCTCACAGTACCATGCACCTGCCCTAAATGCTCCTGTATCATACCACAGTGTCATTACGTCCTCATGTGATTCTCTCGGCCCTCAACAAATAGTCCTAAGAGCTAATGCTTGTTGTGTATCTAGCATGTGTCAGTCCCTATTTTAGCAGCTTGAGTGCATTGAGCCATTTTATACTCACAATAGTCCTGTGATGCAAATATATTATTATCCCCATTTCACTGATGAGAAGAATGAGCATCTGAGACTATACAGAGGGCCCCTGAGAGCAGATATATTGCTTTTTCTTTGTAGTGCCTGGAACATACTAAGTGTTTAATAAATATTGATTAAACAAATGTCAAATAATTTGATTTCAATTATTTGATCCTGAACTGAGACTGATGAACGAAGGGATGACCGTATTTTCATGTCATTTTCTGTGTGATATTAAACTGGTCTCTGCAAATTCCCATTGATTAAATTTCTCATATTTTTCACTTAAGATTAATTCCCTCAGGACTTTTACAATATTTTTAAGCTGAATATAGGGCATTGTTTCCTCAGATGGCAATCCAGGGTTTTCTTTATGATTGTTTTTAATAATCAGGCTGTGATATCTGTCCCCTACAGGGTCTTCACCAGGTGAAACCTCTTTCAAAAGGGACCCTGAAGTCCTGATTGAACTGGGGAGTAATAATATCACTTGTCCCATTGTGCATTTCACTTCTCTGATTTGTGTACTTACCTTATTCCATTTACCATATCCACAAAGTTTGAAGACTGTGCTTATGTCTGAATGTTATAATCCCAGCGTGGAATAAATGTTTACTAAATGACCAAAATGATTCTCTCTTGTTGCTTAAATGCTTGGATCTTCAATTTCATCTGCAAAATGGGTACAGTCAGAGCAACTACAGGAAATTCAGGGGAGATGAATGAGAAGTCATGGGTAAGAGCTGTGTGCATCATGACCGGTACATGGGTAGAGTCTCGTGTGGATGGTGGTGACAGAATGAGTTTTGGAATAATCCACATTCAAAGTCAGAGCTTCTAACCCCTCTTGGGGTCTTGCATTGGACCTAACCCCTTTAAGATTCAGTACCCTTTCTTGTAAAATGTGGATAGCAATATAACTCGCTCGACCTTTAGCAAACAAAGACACAGACTCCCAGTTAAATCTGAATTTCATATAAACAGCAAATAGTTTTTAATAAAAGCATGTTCCATGCAATATTCAGAACATATCTATACTAAAGAAATATGTCGTTTATCTGAAATTCACATTTAACTGGTGTCCTGCATTTTTTGCAAAGTGGATAAAATAATACATGTAGCACACTTGCATGTGATATGTTCAATAATGTTCGCCATTATTTATAATGTGTGCTCGGTAAATAACAACTCCCAGTCTCTCCTCCCCTTTTAAAATAATCTGCCTGACTTCCGTCACTGCCTCGCTACATTGAGATGTCGGAAGGGGTCTTGGATGGAAAAAGGGAGCAAACAGCTGCTATAGAAAGAAGTTGCTGTCAGTTCAAATGAATGCTGAGCTAACAGGCCTATTAATAATGAGCTTTATTATAGGAGGCCACTTACGTTAATAATTCTCTGTATTTGGTATTTGACGCTGTGACATTTATACTGAGCTGAATGGTGGCTGTGTGTGTGTGTGTGTGTGCATGTGCGCACACGTGTGTTTAAAACCATTTAGCTCACTTTTACTCAGAATGCAGCTGCAACATTGGGAGCAGAAAGTGTTTTATTTAAATACACACCACATACACGTATCTGATCTGATTGTACTTTCCCCCATGGGTATCTGTCAGCTTGGGTGCCTTGAAGATCCTGCAGAGCAGAGGAAAAAATGGGGGGCCAGGAATGAATCCGATGATGGTTTCCTACCTTTTCACCCTGAGATTGTCAATCCAAACCCTGCCCTTACCCTTGCAGCCCTGAGCAGTTTAGGGTAGATTTAATCTGATTTGCATACTGTGGATTCCCATAACAGTAGCCGGAATTGTGACAGGGCCTAATTAGCATCTCCATCCCCTCTCTTGCCTCTTTTATATTTGACGACAGTGCCTGAGTAGTAGGGGAAGTTTAACTAAACCCAGATTAAGAAGTCTTGCTCTGGTTCTGAAAGTTACAAAAATCAACATTCCCAGCGGGTGTTGCTTGACAAGGAAGAGGTTTGGGCAGAGGGAATATTTATTTATATGGTGGTGACTTCAAGGGCCTACTGTAGCAGAGACATTTGTATTTAAATGAACCCACCTGAGGACGTAGAGGGCAAGCTGGACTTCCCCGAATTCCCTCAAGCTAGCATGCCAGAGGTGGGACCGTCCCTGTGCCCACCTCAAATCCACTGCCAAGGAATTTTCTCAAATGGGTTAAAAAGTTTATCCCAGATGACACAGCTAAACATGGGTAGAGTCCAGGTACAAACCACACCAGGGCTGTGTCCGCTATAATCTGTTGTCCTGCAATTCAGGTGTCCCATTGGAGACTCACTATTACCAATGTGCCTGATTCAGGTGGGGTCAGTAGTATGCTCCAGCCCCTTGTGACTCAGAGGCTGGTCTGCAGGCCAGGGGCAGGGGCATCCATCACTTGGAAGCTTGTTAGAGATGCAAAATCTCAGGCTGAAATTGCATTTTTAACCAAATCCCTAGGTGATTTGTCTCCATTAAAATTTGAGAAATCCTGCTTTAGAGCTTTCTTGGGCGGACAATGGGCTTCCCTTAGAACAGGTCACACGACAAGCAAACTAACCATTTCCTAGAGCTGTCTGACCCCTTGGTAGGCACATATCCCATCTTGTATGTCAGTAGGGATAACACTCAGGAGTCCACTTCACCTCAGAGCCCGAAGGACACAGTATCCCTCTCACTAGGCTAGGCGGTCAAGAACCCCAAGTAGCCTTTGCTCCCATGGATGGTGCTGTGTGCCCCACCCACCCCCACCCCTGCCTGCGGTAGAACAATTAACAGGTTAATTTTGAGGCCACCCGTGCATGCACAAAGTACCTGACAATTACCAAACCAGGCAGCTCATAAAAGATCAAGCTAGATGAATTTTCTTAATAAGTGGTTAAAACATCTTAAGAGTTTCCGGCGCTATTTTGCTGCTCAAGGGTTTTCAATAAGATGCTCTGATGATGGAAGAACCACTTTTATCAAATATTAAGCTACTGTAAATTTACTGTAATTGAATAATTTGCCTCTTAGCTTTGGTTCACTAAGACTGAAGCGAGGTTTTCATCCCTAAGTGATCGCTCTACAGTCTGTTTCAATATATGTCATGTCAAGCAAGGCTCATCTACAGTACCATTTGAGATTTAGTAATTTCAAAGCCAAGAGACCCTGTAAATGGTCTGGATGATTGACCATAAAGTATGTACATATTTAGTTATATTAAATTGTGATTAGGGTTTCGACTTCCATATTTAAACTCTGAGTAGTTTGCCGAGCCTTTATGACTTTTATGGAAGTGCTAATGTGAATTCCGCAGGGCTTTTTATAGGAATTGAAGCAAAGGCAGACCTTTTGGTCCAGGGTGCATAAATATTAAGGAGATAGAGTAACAAAAAAAGAGGCCCAAACACCAGTAGGAAGTAGATCAAATAAATCAATACCCACATCTATAAATTATATCTTAAGAGACAGTAAAGCAAAAAAAAAAAAAAAAAAAAAAAAGTCTTGAGCTTTGAGAGAGAACATCTGAATTTGTCCTCAGTTCATATCATATATTGGTTTAGTGATTTGGGCAAATGACACTCTAAGCCTCAGCTGACCCATCTGTAAAATGAACATCGTGTTGCTTTGAGTAGACCATGGAGGGGCAGATTTAAAGTATCTGTGAAAAGGTTTAGTAAAACCAAATTAATGTTTCTCAAATCTTTGTCCTTGGATCACCTGCACCAAGGAGACCCCTGAGATTTGTTAAAATTCAGATTCCTGGCTCTATCTGCTCTACTAAGTCAGTATTTCTGAAGATAGGACTCAAGAATCTGCAGTTGTTTCTAAGAATATTAGGTAATTTGCTTACACGTTAGAGCACAAGAAATGCACTTCTAAATACATGTTTATTCTTCTTGTATCAGAGTAGTGGAGAAGTAATTTTATTTCATTTTTTTTCCTTCCATTGTCTCTTCCTATCTACATGGTAAGACTCAAGTTTTCTAATTAGTCTCACATACCTGATACATGAAAACCTAAGAATGTTATAACCACTTACATGTCCCCAGCCGAAGACATGGACCCAATAATAGAACAGCAGAAGCTATTACTATTTGACCTGGATTATATCTTATCACTTTACCATGCTGAGGATGTCTTCTTTTCTTCTTCAGCCCTAACTCCTACTCATCCTTCAAAACCCAGGTTAAAGCATCTTCAGTCTAAAACGTGTCCAGACCCCTGACCTGGCAGATGAGGACTATCCTCTCCTGATGTGCACATAGGAGACACCAAGGATGACAGGTATGATGGGAGGATTCCAATTTGGCCACCGACATCCCTCCCTCCTGGTTACAGACCTTGTGATCCTCTTCTTCAAGGATGTTGGGACAGTTATTCCCTTGATTAGATTCTATTGATAAGACTGAAGAGAGAGATTCTACTGTGGATTAACATCTGGATTTCCACTTATTAAGCATCTGAACATAGGGCCCAGCCAAACTGTGTCCAGACTCTTGACCCACAGAAACTGTGAGATAATACACTTGTGTAGTATTAGGCCATTACGTTTGTGACCATTTGTTACACAACAATAAATAACTAACACAGCAAGGGGGATGGATGCTGCATGTCATAGAGTTTCTGGGCCCCAGAGCCGCCATCCTGAAATCTGCAAATTCCATCTTGGAGGAAGAAGTGGTGGGTAGGACAGCAACCTAGTTCAGACACTTACCAATCACCACCAGACGTCAGACACTGTACTGTTTTACACAAGCGGTGCAGTTCAGGAACAATTTTTCAACCACCCATGTCCCATCCTGGGACTTGTGACTGGGATTGGGCTGGTTAGAACTCCGCAAGCAAAGTGCTATGTCAGCGTATCTAGGAAACCTATCCTTTACACAAATAGCAACTTCCACCTTGCATTTCATTAGTACTTTGGAGTGAGTATCAGTATTTTTCATCCATCAGCTACTCATGCAATAGTCTGGCTCCAAAAAAAGCATGTGCTTGGGTGTGAGCGATTGCACAGTTTTTGTGGTTTGTCATAAAATTGCTTCCTTCCAACCATGCATTCCCTTTCATACAAAGAGCTCCTAGTGTTTTATTCATAAACATAATTATCCTCATTTTACAGATGAGGAAACTGGGTCATAGAGATGTGAATGTTGTGAATTAAAACCTGCATCAAAATTCAAGCAATGGAATCTCCTTTCTTGGCTATCAGGGTGTGTACGCAAGGATTCTATACCTGTAGACATATGCATTCATACACATACATGCATGCATAGTTCGATTTTGCAGAAGTAACTTCCAAAATCTAGCTCACCATGCCAGCTTTTCCCAGTGCAATATTTCTAGCCTCCTGCATCCAGCCGGGAACATTCACCGTGATTTAACTCCAAGGAAAACTCAGATGTGCTTTTATATCTACGTGGGCACAGGCACAAAAACTGAGGCTGCCTATGGGGGCACACTGGCAATCAGGCCCTATATCATTTCACTTTAGAGACGAAACATTAAGAAAGAAAAATCATTACTCCTCTATAAATACCGACATTGTAGATCTGATAGCAACCAGTGATTTGCTTTGTTCAAATGCTGCCTGGGACATTAGCTGGCGTTCTTCAATGGGACCATGAATAGGAAACACAACCAGCTCTGCCTTGGATCTGCGCAGGCTTTGCTGTGGTCTGAGTTGATTCAGTCATGCCTTCATCCCTGGATTAGGCAGCCTGTGCCATCCTGACCAGCCCAAGCCAAACCAGAGATGCCATTTGAGGGCTGGGTGCACATGAATGCTCTCTCAGAAATATGGGGCCTCACTCTGTGACTTCAAATAATCCATCCTCTACTCCCTAAATCCATCGCCTTTGGTGAATGATCGATATTGTTCTTCTGAAATTTTTCTGAACCCAGTGACGCTCATCTGACTCTACTGCAAAGCGAGGGAAGATCACCGAGTCCATTTTAGAAGTCAAATTGTGCAGGAGAAAATGGGCTCTGACAGTGATCCTGTGCCCCCCACTCTTCCTAGAGTATCTGGCTAATAGCAGGTGCTCAGTGAATGGCTGGTGCACTGAATTAGAAGCATTCCGAGTGTTACTCCATTTCTATCCTCCACTCTATCCCCATCACCTCGGCCATCATTCAGAATCTTGTCATCTCCTGCTTATTTCAACGGCCTC
Source organism: Zalophus californianus (assembly GCF_009762305.2). Taxonomy (NCBI): domain Eukaryota; kingdom Metazoa; phylum Chordata; class Mammalia; order Carnivora; family Otariidae; genus Zalophus; species Zalophus californianus. The sequence goes on from NC_045600.1 coordinate 6,872,724, forward strand.
CTGATGGATCTTCTGAGCAATGTATGCTCCCATGGAAGCTTGAATAGTGTCTCCAAAGCATAAAACTAACCAACTTACTTCTCTTTTCACAACTCCTCAACCCTCCCTCCAATCCCTCCATAAAGCATATCGCTCAAGCTCCTGAACATGCAGACGGGCTCCGGCCTGAACCTGGCTACCTCTCCTGCCAGCTCGCGCCCCCCCCCCCCCCATAATAGCATGTTACTCTCCATCGTCCTGGGACTGGTCCCGGGTATACCCACAAGGCCGGCTCTCGTGGCATCTCTGCTTTGCTTCCACTGTTGACTCGATTTGGAGAGCCCTTTTCTCCTCTTGGCATCCCCCAGCTGCCACTGTGCCGCTCACTCTCTCTTCAAATGAAAGCCTCCTAGTAGCCTTTGAGGATCAGCTTCCAGGCAACAGTGTTCCTCATTCCTTTCTCTTCCCAAACCTGAGCTGTGCTCTAAGCTCCTTTGTACCTCACTTCACAACTGTGCGTGCCCCATCTCACAGTTACATGTGTCCTTGTTTGCTATCCCCATTCAATTGTGAGACATGGTGAGCAGCGACGAGATCGTATACACCCATGCATGGGGTTCAGCACCAGGGTTCATGGACAGTAGACACTCAATAAAGTGTATGGAAACAATGAGCAGATGCCAGGAATAACTGATTCACGGATGATTAAATGATGTCTGCAAGGATCTGTTCCTACTACTTAGCTTCCTGTGCTTAAAAGGGTTAATTGCCTATTACCTGGAGTTCTGAGCGAATTCCACTCTCTGGTGTCAGCCTCCATTTCCACTCGCCTCACCCTTGTTCTAATGACATACAACTGGACAAATAGGAAAAAGCACCCATGGCACAATTTCTGCTGATGAATATTTCAGCAGGTGCCTCTTGGCTAAAAGTCGAGATGAAAGCCTGGCTCCAGGCAAATTAAGAGGGGAAGAAAGACTTGTAAGTACATAAGGCTTTGGAGAAATGCCCCAATGCTGAGCCCTAGACAGAAACCCTGCTGTTGAAAATGAGGCGATCACAGCCCGGATACTCCCCCTGTCTCCTCTTGGACTCGGGGAACGGAAGGGGAGCATCCAGGGAAGACATGCTGTTCTCAGAGTTAGAACACCAGCTATTTCCAGGACACTTAGCAGCAGCAAGACGTGGTCAAAGGCCGAGGCTGCCCATCAGCCTATAAATTCGCAGTTCCTGGTAGAGGGGGCTTCCCAGATTAAAGGCGTGTCTGGGTGATCTATAGCTGGATTCTGCTGCAACGTGACTTTCAGGTTCTGTTTGTTTGTTTGTATCTTACAGCAGGCTGCACTGCGTCAAGCCAGGCTGGGGCCAGCTGTGTGCACACTGCTTTTCCACATCCGTAGGAAGCCTATCAGAAAAGAATCTCAGGCCACTGAGTCTGGCAGGCTTCCCTCTTTTTGGTGTAACACAACTGCTTGTTGGAATTCCATTATATGGGCATTCCTTAGCAAATCCGTGTAAAACTAGATGAAACTGTTTGTAGACACCTCAAAGCTGGATGAGCCAAAAGGTGGATGCAGGGAAGAAAACAGAGACTAACAAACTGTACAAGGAAAAATGTCAGCAGGTGGAGCCTGGGCGAGCTTGGGCAGGTGGGAAGGAGGACAGAGGGATGGGAGTTAGAAGCCCTGATTCTGAACGTGGCCCTGGTCCTGACCTCATGTAAGTCACTTCCTGTCCTGCCATGAGTGTCTGTACCTCAACTATAAAAGGAAAGCATAGTCCGGGATGCTGTAAGATGCCTTAAAGTCCGAGTTGGTTGTGAATCCATCTACTGGTCTTTAGAACACCTCTGCGGCTCAGAAACGACAGCAATAGAACTGGGCCCTCTGAGTAAGGCATACATTTGCAGATGTGTCCAGAGGAGTACCAACAACCTCGCCGCTGCTTTGCCTTCCATCAGCTACACTGCAGATGTACAATCTCACAGGGGCCTCGTGAAGAGTCTGTCTGAAGAAATGACTTCTCCTGGTGACACTTGAGGTGGCTAGTGTGGGGAGCTTGAAAAAGGGAATGGATGTCGGAGACGGAAGTCCCAGAGAACTGTCTCTGGGGCAGGGATGCACTGACAGATCATCAGGACTCTCTCGGTATCAACACTGTCGGAGGGCAGGACAGGGCGCAGAACTAGGCAGAGGGAGAGATCAGGTAGGGGTGTTTACAAGGGGGGACTCGAGTGACTTGTGGAGAATTCTGAAGCTGGGGTGACCCATCCAAACGGTTGGAGCATGGGAGTGGCCCTTTATATGCCATAGGTTGATGAGTTACTGCTTGGAGCTGCCCTCAGATGGAGGCAATTCTCCAAGACAGCTGACCATGGAGTTCTGTTGGCTGACCGCATTTGCAGACCCTGGGGGAGTAAGTACCTCAGTTCTACAGGGACCATCTGGGTGGCAAGCAGAGCGCCATAGCTCTGCAAGCACCAGTCTCTATGAGGCAGGTGGCCCCACACATGGCAGATGAGTTTTCACGATTTAAATTGCATACCCACCCCAGGGGAGTGTTCTAAATATGCATCTCCCCAGCCTCAGTCTAGATCGATTAAAACAAAATCTGAGAGTGTGACCAACACACGTATTTTTACAGTTTCCCAGGTGATTCCATTGCGAGCCATGGTGGAAGGCAATAGCACTTGTGGTAAAATGGAAGGAGCTGGGGATATGGCATCTAACCTCGTGTTCTGGCAATGGTTCCACTGCTTACAAATTGAAGGAGACTTTCCATGATCGCACCTCTCTACTCCTCTTTGTTTGTTTGCTTGTTTACTTTGACCGAAGTATAACTGACCCATAATACCCTACTAGTCTCAGGTGTACATCACAGTGATTAGGTATTTTTATACGTTACTGACCAGCCCCACCATAAGTCCAGTTACCATCTGTCACCATACTAAGTTATTACAATATTACGGACTATATTCCTTATGCTGTACATTGCATGACTTATTTATTTTACAGCTGGAAGTTTGTACCTCTTCATCCCCTTCACAGTTTCACCCACCCCCAACCCCCTCGCTTCTCTGGTAACCCACAATTTGTTTCCTTTATCTGTGTGTCTGTTTCTGTTTTCTTTGTTTCTTTTCTTCTTCTTCTTCTTTTTTTTTTTTTTTTTTTGGATTCTACATATGAGTGAAATTGTATGGTATTTGTTTCTTTCCATCTGACTTATTTCATTTATCCTTAATACTCTCTAGGTCCATCCATGTTGTCTTAAATGATGAGATTTTATTCTTTTTTGTGATTGAATAATATTCCTCTGTGTGTGTGTGTGTGTGTGTGTGTGTGTGTGTGTGTGTGTGTGTGTGTGTCACATCTTCTTTACCCATTCATCTAATCAATGGAAACTTGGGTTGCTTCCATATCTTGGGTATTGTCAATAATGCCTCAGTGAACGCAGGGGTGCATCTATCTCTTCAAATTTGTGTTTTAGTTCTTAAGATATATGCCCAGAAGTGGAATTGCTGGATCATATGGTATTTCTATTTTTAATTTTTTGAGAAACTTCCATACTGTTTTCCATAGTGACTGCACCAATTTGCATTCCCACCATGAGTGCACAAGGTTCTTGTTTTCCACATCCTCACCAACACTTGTTATTTCTTGTCTTTTTGATCCCAGCCATGTTGACATGTGTGAGCTTGTATCTCATTGTAGTTTTGATTTGCATTTCCCTGATGATGAGTAATTAGTGATGATTAGTGCAGCCTTATTTATTTTATATAGAGAAAAGGAATGAAATAGGAGTAATGTGAAGAGTAAATAACATAATTTCATTGAAGAGTTTTACAGAGTTTAAGAGTTTTCCTTAGTTCAGTGGTTTTGAAACCCAAATTTGAGAAGAAATGCCAGTCTATGACGAAGTTTTCACTGATCTAAAGAAAAATGGGATTTTTTAAAAAGATTTTTTTTTATTTATTTCAAAGAGAGAGAGAGAGAGAGCAAGCACAAGCACTGTGAAGGGAAGAGGGAGAAGCAGGAAGAGGGAGAAGCAGGCTCCGCACTGAGAAAGGAGCCCGATATGGGACTTGATCCTGGGACTCCGGGATCATGACCTGAGCCGAAGGCAGATGCTTAACCCAATGAGCCACCCAGGTGCCCCCAAAATGGGAAATTTTATTAGGGTGCTTTACCTAAGGACAAAATCAATTTTAAGGGCTTTTGTTTTGGGGTACCTGGCCGGCTCAGTCAGTGGAGCATGAGACTCTTGATCTTGGGGTTGTGAGTTTGAGCCCCAGGTTGGTTGGAGAGATTACTTAAAAATAAAATCTTAAAGGGTGCTTGGGTGGCACAGTTGGTTAAGCATCTGACTCTTGGTTTCAGCTCAGGTCATGATCTCACAGTGGTATTGAGTTCCATGTCGGGCTCTGTGCTCCACATGGAGTCGGTTTAAGACACTCCCCTCTGCCCCTCCTCTTGCTCTCTCTCTCTCTCTCTCTCTCTCTCAAATAAATAAATAAATCTTTAAAAAATTAAAAAAAAATCTTAAAAAAATAGGCCTTTTCTTGTTACCCTGCACACAATAATTGCTCATTCAGTGGTAATATTTTCAGTGGAGAAATCTTGTTTTAAGGACTGCCCCATCTCAATCTTTCCTCTAAAATGCAATGACTGCCTTTAAATCAGAACAAAACTGCTTATTATTTTCATACCATTTCTCTTCTTCATTGCAAAGCACGTGAATGGATGTGTTAGCAAATACCCTGATGGATCCACCTCGAATGGTATTCTCTCTGATGTCTTGCCACTTTCATAGTGTACTCACTTCTCCCCTCTGAGGGCTGCTGTGCACATCCCCAATCCCAGTGACCACAATAAATGTAAATTACGTAAAGCTCTAGAGGCTCCCCTCCCACGGCATTGTTTTTCTGTATCTCCTCCCTCTTCTTCCTACCCCCACCCACTTCTCCCTCTCACCCTCTTTCCCCGTTCTTTGTCCAGTGATTGCTTCTGTCCCTTCTTCTCCCCCTTTACCGCTTCTGATTACTCTTCCACTTAAAAAAAAAAAAAAAGGCACATCCCATTCATGGGCTTGGGAAATCTAAAAAGAACTCTTAACTGAGGTCTTACTGTAATTGTGCCAATTTTTAAATTAATTGATTCAATTCATATACATATGAAATATATGAATCACTTGCATGAGTTGAGCAATAGGCTCATAGACAACCCAGAACATGATCTGCATCTTCGCACTGTTCACACTAACAAAGAACACTGGAAAGTGGGAGAGCTAAGCCAATAGGAAGCCCAGGATGCTTCGGAAGCATGAAGACTACATCCTCTCCTTCTGCTGTCTGACATTACTCATGCACTGGGCCTCTTCTCCAGCTTGTTTTTCATCTCTCCTAGAGTCAGGAGTAGAGAATTTAAATCATTTATTTATTTACAGTATAGCTGGGTTAGGAGAGAAGAGGCTGAAATAAACAAGCACGTAAAGCAAAAATGAGCTGAGATTTGAAACGATAAATTCAGATTTGGTGAAACAGTGTGGCCCCAGCTCGGACGAGTTCCAATTTGTGCCTTGACACCTAGAGCATGGACAGACGTGGTCAAGACTGCATCTACTGGCACAGATGCTTGGGTGAGGAAAAGACTTTAGAGATTGCCCGGTTCGAGTTAGTATTAATGTTTCAAGACAAGAATATGTGGTCCTGCAAGAGGCCTCATATCAATTACCTGAAGTCATAGAATGGTGGATGCTTCCATCAATTCCAGATAATTTCACTTGACATTGTGTTCATTCTCTACTGTTCCTTACATTTTGGATTTTGATGGACATATATGTTTTTTTAGATAATGAAATTCTAGAGGTAAACTGCACATTTTGAAGAGTAAGCCAAAATTCCTTTTTTTTTTTTTTTTTCATATGTTGCCTATATGTCCAGAATGCCCTGGTCACCAACTCTTCTTCTCTGTTTATTCAAAATATAGCTCAAGTCCCCAGGAAGAATTCCCTGAGCCCAAGATGGAATTATTTCTTCTGTATCACTTGTCCCACTCATGATAATGTCCAGTCTGCAAATAGTCTGTGAGCTGCAGGTGGGCTGGGCACATTTCTTATTCAATTGTGTGTTCTAGTATGGGTGGATCACAAGGTACAGATTAAGTTGAAGCCAGCATAACAAATGAATGCCAAAAATAAATAGAGCTCAGAACAAGCCTTTGACCTGTTGAGAAAATATTGCTAAACTTAACCTTTCAGGCGTCTTGATTCTAAAACAAATGCTAAACAATGGAGTTATACAATAATTCACCTTTGGAAGAAATTTAATGTTCATGTTGGCTAATAAGGCTGATTGCATTTAGATGGACTTTTAATAGGGAAGTCTGAAGAGGTATAAAAACATTCCTGACTATTTATTCTTAAGAAAAGTCAAAATTAAAATACAGTGTTCACTGACATGTTGCTAAGACCAAATCAACCAGAAGTAGGCATTTAAGAATTCACTCCTTAATTTTAATTTGTAGGTGGCAGTCTAGAGGAGATACTTACACTCTGGAGAATAAAATCACCAGACCCTATTACTCACACAATGGAAGAGCCATGAATCTGTTTTTTTCTGAAGACTTTCTCCAAATGCCTCTCTCTGAAAACTAAGTCTCCATCTAACTCCAAATAGGGAGTCCCGGTGCTTCTCTTTGTTTCTAGATAAGCAATATCCATGGGTTGTTGATGGTATTCTCTGCACTCTTCTCCCCAAAGGTAAGAAGAGGACCCTTTATTACTCAGGCTCAAAGCATCACCTTTCCTTTTAAAATGTGTCATAGGAGACAAACCTTATGACTCAAGAAACAATTGCCTCTCTCTGAAATTAAGGTGAGTTGACCACAAACTCCTCTCTTTAGTTTGTGATGACAGGTTGGCATAATGACTTGAATGTTAGCTTTAGACACCTATAAGGAAACTCGCTCAAAACCAGGCTTAAGATTGGATTTTAACAAAGGGTAGTGTTGTTCAATACTAGAGCAATAAATTACCCTGCTCTAGGAAGTGATAACCATCCTTGTGACGTCTCAGATCTTAGAGAACCAGCACTGTCCCTTTTGGCTTCCAGCTGCTCAGTGGACGTACACATAATGTAGCACATATCACACTGAAATTGATGATCTCTTTCCATGTGCTTCTTCTCCAGATGAATATGAGGCTCAGGGAAGCAAGAGGAAACCTGCTGAGTCATTTCTGATCCTCATGGTCTAACTCATAGCTTAGTAGAAGCGGGTTCTTGAGAGAATAGATGGATAGGTGGATGGATGGATATATTTCTTAAATATAAAAGACATATGTATGTCTTTTATATTTATTAATATTTATTGATATCTTATATTAATAAGATATATTTCCTAAAGATAAAAGACACAGTGGAAGAGAACAAGCTACATTACAGACAGCTATAGGGTTTAAAACCAAGCTCTCCTGTCCACCTGAGATTCAGATCTTCAGATCTTCATCTGCAAAGTGAGGAGAACAAACCTTTGGTTGGCAGGTTATGAGAAGAATGGATGAAATGCTATGGACAATGTCCCTAAATTAATGCCTATAACATATTTGCAAGAAAAGAAAGAAGAAAGAAAGAAAGAAAGAATAGAAAGAAAGAAAGAAAACAAGAAAGAAAGAAAGAAAACAAGAAAGAAAGAAAGAAAACAAGAAAGAAAGAAAGAAAGAAAGAGAGAGAGAGAGAGAGAAAGAAAGAAAGAAAGAAAGAAAGAAAGAAAGAAAGAAAGAAAGAAAGAAAGAAAGAAAGAAAGAAAGAAAGAAAGAAAAAGAAAGGAAGGAAGGAAGGAAGGAAGAAAAAGAGAAAGAAAGAAAAAGAGAAAGAGAGAGAGGGAAGGAGAAAGAAAAAGAGAAAGAGAGAGAGGGAAGGAGGGAAGGGAGGAAGGAAGGAAGGAAGAAAGGAAGGAAAGAGGGAGGGAGAGAGGGAAAGAAAGTTTTCTGTACTTCTTTCTAATTTTTAACAGCTTTTACTGTCAGGACTCCCCAATGCATCTCACTTACCAACTATGGGATTTGGGGTTAGTCACTTCACTTTCTGAGTTTCTGAGCTATGTTGTCAAAAATGCAAAAGATACCTATCTCTGGGGAGTTATAAGGAAAACATGAATGCTATAAAATTCTATAAATTCAGTAAAATGCCATATGATTCTATAGTATTGATTTGGTATTGATTTGCACTGTCTAAGAAAAATCTATTCCCTACCACTTGAGGTCTTAATAGAGTTTCTTAGTCTCCTTCAGTAGAGATGAGATTTTTTAACAAGGTAAGCTTTTATTTATTCATTTAAAAGATTTTATTTATTTATTTGAAAGAGAGAGAGTACAGAGGGTGAGAGGGAGAAGCAAACTCCCTGCTGAGCAGAGACTCCCCCCACCAATGTGGGGCTCCATCCCAGGACCCTGGGATCATGACCTGAGCCAAAGGCAGACACTTAACCAACTGAGACACCCAGGTGCCCCACGAGGTAAGCTTTTATTAATTAACAAGGTAAAAAATTGACAAACATGACAAACAACCAAGTACCAAAATGATAAATGTGTAGTTTAATTGCTCCAAATATTCACATACAGGGTAATTGGTACAAATAAAAGAGCTGTAGCTTGAGTTGAGATTTATAGGAATTGACCAGGTAGTAGGGGGAAAAAAGGAAGGGGGGCTTTATAGGTAAATGAATGAATGAATGGATAGCAAAGCTCTGGTGCCCAAATGAGAAACAAACTGGATGCTTCACATAGTTGGAAAAGAAAATGTGAGTGATTACAATGATTGTGTCAAATGGATTCATGAGATCAACTATTGTGGAAGCAGAAGGAACCTTCACAATGGTTTCCACTCTAGTCTCCACCCCATGCCTGACTATTCTTTCTACTTCTCTAGTTTCAAGCAAGTAGATTACCGCTGGCATTTAAGAGAGGAAACACTGAAGATTAGGAGTTGATCTGCATGGATTGTATAGCCCGTGGAGTGCTGGGATGCAGTTTAGAATTTGTTTCTCCTACCCACCATTGTAATCTTCCCTTCCACTTACCATTCCCTTTCTCTCTACCCCTCAACAACCCACAAGAGAAGCATGGGATTTCCATGTGGAAATTTCCTATTTAACTGACATGCCTGCTACTCCCCAGTGGTGCAACCCTAGGCAAATTACATAGCCTCTCCTCTGCACCTGAAACACACAGGTATGAGAATACCTATCTTTTGTTATAAATGATGGAAATCCAAGTCAAATTAACCTTCAGCTAAGGAGTAATCCATTGACTCATGTAACCCAACAGAGGAAAGACCAAGAGCCACAGAACCTGGATCTCAGAGGCAGCTGGGTCTTCTCCATCACTCACATCTACTTTTCTCTGCATTTCAGCTTCTGTCCTATCAGACTGGTTTTCTCCCAGAGGCTGGCACCTGGGATGTCGGTAGCTTTGGCTCACAATTTTACAGCTTCATCAGCACAGTGCTCTTATTTTTTTTTTTCCTTCCATTTTTTATTTAGAAAAACCCGGGGCGGGGCCCCAATTTGCATGGCTGAGGTCAAATGCTCTCCACTGGGCCCAGAGATGAGATAGTCTGATCAGACCATCATAGCAGAAGCTGGTAGATACCTATTCCAAATGCACCCCCCTTCTAATTCTGACCTTCTGACAAAGACTGTGTCTCATGACATAGGGTACAAATGTTACACTCTTATCTTCCCAGATCTTCTTAACCAACTGAGCCACCCAGGCGCCCTTCTTCCCAGATCTTCTTGCAGTTGGGGGCATCCATGTAACTCTTTTCTGGGCAAGGATGAGTAAGGAAAGTCTAGTAAAATCCCCTAGAGAAGATGTTTTTCACACATAAAAGGAGAGGCATGAGGGCAGGTGGTGGAAGGGAAGAAGGGAGGAGAAGAGAGATGGGTTGAGAGAGAGAGAGAGAGAGAGAGAACTTCTTGCTAGTTTTGTGTCTTGTAAGAGGATGTGATACTCTGAGCTGCTGCAGCCACCTTGAGAACATGAGGGGACATCCATTTATGTGCTGTGTATGGTGGATCAGGAAGGTGAGAATATCTAGGGACCTTGATAACCTTGATGGACAGCGAGATCATCCCTGGAACTGCCTACATTCAGATTTCTTGTTAGATGAGAAAATTCTGATTATAAGAGAAAAATAAATCCCCGACGGATAAAGCTTCAATTAGCTTGGGCTGTCTCCCTCTTTTACACTAATTTCTCCTTGACCATCTTTCTTCCCTTGCCACCCACGTGGTACTATAGGCATTAGTAGCCTGCAGAGCCCAAATGGCAGTGTGGACAGGCCAGTGTGCCCTTGGCTTCTTGGGCTGCAGAAGAAGGCAGGCAAGGACAGCCATGCTGCTGTTGATGGGCAGGGTCCCAGGGTACCTGCCAGGGAAACTATAGCATTCTGCCCACTGGCTTGTGCAGCCCATGCTGGTCAAGGCAAGTCCAGAAATGGGCATCATTGCTTTTTCCTTTGACACTTGAAAATGTCCTCTGGATGTTCCCCCCTTCCAAGAGAACTGATACAGCTGACATTTCAGTTCGGCTCTTAGGATTTCTTAGATGTCTTATTTAGAGGAACAAGCCCTTTCTGACTTTACTTATCCTTAAGCAAGATGGGGAAATCAAGATGGACCACCACTGACAACCCTGACATGGAGGGAATTTGAAGTGATAGAAGCAAGGTAAGGCTGGGGGCTGAGGGAGGGCATTGGAGGTTTCTTGAAGCCTTGCTTTCATCATCTTTGAAATGGGAAAGAAAAGAAGACCTATTTGGTTATATTTAAAATTAACCTGGGGCGCCTGTGTGGCTCAGTTGGTTGAGCATCTGACTCTTGGTTTCAGCTCAGGTCATGATCTCAGGGTCCTGAGATCAAGCCCCACATTGGGCTCCGCGCTCAGCAGCAAGTCTGCTTGAGATTCTCTCTCTCCATCTTCCTCTGTCCCTCCCTACCCCACGCTCTCTCTCTCTCAAAATAAATAAATAAAATCTCAAAAAAGTAAAGTAAAATTAGCTTAAATTCCAAATACCACAATTTCATTATTTTTAAAAATAAGAAAAATAGTACCTACAGCATAGAATTTCTCTGAGAACTCAACTAAGTACATGGGGAAAAATCTTTTATAAACCTAACTTTTCAATGTTAAGGTTCATAACCATTACTATGACCAAAAAAAATAGAATTAAAAAAAAAGATGAGAGCCTTTTATTACCTGTGTAAACATGGCTTGGTTTCCTCATCTATCAGAAAGGGCCTAATCTAAGAAGGCTTTTCTAAAACCTACCTGCTTCCTAGAAAAATCTTTTAAGGTATATTTTATTTGCCCAAAAGTCTATATCCCGTGACTTCTGTATAATTGAAATAAGGGAACTGTAAAAACACTGTTTAAATACAAGGAGTGAGTAATATTTCAGAAGATAACAATAGTACAGAATGGCTGATAAGGGTGCAGATTTAGTTGATCCGTGTCCAGAAAATGAAAAGAAAAGAGTGTGTGTGTGTGTGTGTGTGTGTGTGTGTGAAAGTTTAAAACACTAGTATCTAAATAACAGGAAGTACTTTTGGCAAACGTTTCTCTTTCACCCTTCTAGTTCTAAATTTGCTCTTTCGTTACTTTTGTTAAAAAGGATCTTTCTCTTTCCTTTCTACCTGACACTGGCGCATAAACACACTGGCTTCATTAGGCCTCCCGTGTGAGTGAGCAGGAGATGAGCCATGTTTTCCGTATGAGAGAATGGTTGTGCGCCCAAGGCTTTGAAATCATGAAAAAAATGACAAAACCCGGAAGACAGGGTTTCAGTGCCTTGGGGGAATAAGGACCATTTTGTTTGTTGTTAGATTGCTATTATTCATAACTAAAGGCCCCATAAACGTGAATTACGGTTGATGAGCCCACCCACAAAAAGTGACCAGCTTTAAACATTGAGGCTAACAACTCAATGACTTCCAGGGTTTTTTCATTGCTTGTTACATTAGCCAACCACTCAGTCTGGGGATAAAAATGTGAGTCCTAGCAGAGGTGTCTGTAGGACTCTTTCATGGTAAAACTAGGTCCCTACGTGTGGAAAATAAATGGAGGTGGTATTTAACATGCTCTAAACCTAATCCACTTTACTTAGAGAGTAAAGGGGAGAGAGAAATTCAAAGACCATCCTTAGAAGAGAAGGAAATGAGCAGAATCCTTGCTAAATGTTATTAAAGCCGGACAAATTTCCACTATTATTAGATAATGTAATTATTCCCCACACTATATTTAATTATCAGGTGTGCAGATAAACTGACATTTTTATTCCTCTTTTAAATATTGAAAATTAATTGAGGAAAAAAGCATTCTAAAAAAGTGGATAATTAAACAAATATGCTATGAAATAAGGCCATGTGCAATTTTATTTTATGTGTAAATTATATGTAGACCCAAAGGGGCTGCAATCTTATTATACAGTTTTCTCCTCCATTAGCATTTCAATAGAGAGACTTTCCCTCCTGGTCTTGAGGAACATGGTGGAATAGGCAGCACCTGCCAGAGATGCATGCAAAAGACTTTTAAAAGTTTCTCTACTTCTTGGAAAGAAAAAAAAAAGAAAGAAAGAAAGAAAAGAAAGAAACCCTCCATGTTTATTGTACTTCACAGCTTTCTACCAGCTAAGAAAAGTTAATTCCAGTTCGGGTTGGGGAATTGATTCCACACAGCATTGCAGGATTGCAGAAGTGAGTCGTTTCACAGCTGGGAGAGAAGGCGGGACACATTGGGTCTGATGCTCCTATCTGTAGTCCGAGGAGCAAAGATTGGCCTCTGCGTGCCCCCTCCCATCTTTTGCCCGTTATCCGTTTATGAGTTTAGGTAGAAGCACAGAGAATGTACATTGGTCATGATTAAAAATAAGTCACCAACTTCACTGAACAACTAGTATTTGTTGAGCTAGATTGGAGCTAGATTCAACACCTAGGCACAGATGGATTCTTTTTTTTTTTAATTTTTTATTGTTATGTTAATCACCATATATTACATCATTTGTTTTGGTGTAGTGTTCCATGATTCATTGTTTGTGCATAACACCCAGGGCTCCATGCAGAATGTGCCCTCTTTAATACCCATCACCAGGCTAACCCATCCCCCCACCCCCCTCCCCTCTAGAACCCTCAGTTTGTTTTTCAGAGTCCATCATCTCTCCTGGTTCGTCTCCCCCTCTGACTTACTCCCCTTCATTCTTCCTCTCTTGCTATCTTCTTCTTTTTTTTTCTTAAAATATGTTGCGTTATTGTTTCAGAAGTACAGATCTGTGATTCAACAGTCTTGCACAATTCACAGCGCTCACCGTAGCACATACCCTCCCCAATGTCTATCACCCAGCCACCCCATCCCTCCCACCCCCAACCACTCCAGTAACACTCAGTTTGTTCCTGAGATTAAGATTTCCTCATATCAGTGAGGTCATATGATACATGTCTTTCTCTGATTGACTTATTTCACTAAGCATAACACCCTCCAGTTCCATCCACGTCGTTGCAAATGGCAAGATCTCATTCCTTTTGATGGCTGCATAATATTCCATTGTGTATATATACCACAGCTTCTTCATCCATTCATCTGTCGATGGACATCTTGGCTCTTTCCACAGTTTGGCTATTGTGGACATTGCTGCTATAAACATTGGGGTGCACGTACCCCTTCGGGTCCCTACATTTGTATCTTTGGGGTAAATACCCAGGAGTGCAATTGCTGGATCGAACGGTAGCTCTAATTTCAACTTTTTGAGGAACCTCCATACTGTTTTCCAGAGTGGTTGCACCAGCTTGCATTCCCACCAACAGTGTAGGAGGGTTCCCCTTTCTCCACATCCCCGCCAACATCTGTCGTTCCCTGACTTGTTAATTTTAGCCATTCTGACGGGTGTGAGGTGGTATCTCATTGAGGTTTTGATTTGGATTTCCCTGATGCCGAGCGATGTTGAGCACTTTTTCATGTGGGCACAGATGGATTCTTACCATAGAAAGTGCCCATGACCTCCAGACTCAGACGACTGCTTGCATTTCCTTTGATTGCTCCTCCCTCCAACCCTTGCAGGAGCTGTTTCCACCAACAATGCTCTCTTTGGAGCCTTTGAAGGTTCCCGAGTCTCAGATTTTTGCTTTTACGTGCAAATATTATTAAGGAGGGTCACAATTAAAAATCCCCTGGTGCCTGAGTGGGGATTTAGTTGAGAAGAGGGATAAGAATGGACTACCCATCTGCCATGGCTGGGAACTTCTCAGTATTAGGTATTGCCCAAAGTTAAAATTGCTTAGTGACAAGGCTGGTGCTAGAATTAAAGACTGTCCCCTCATCTGGTCAGTGTGATTTGTTTGTTTGTGCTTTTCTCCAGAAAACCACTTTGCCTTGCACCACTGTCTATGTTTGATTAAGTAATATGACCTCTATATGGAAGGAAGGAAATTTCCCAAAGCTTTAGCACTTACTAATGCCACATAAAATATTCCAAATCAACCCTGAGATTCATTTTAATTCAAGCAATGTTATTTTATATTCACCCTTAGTAATATTGTTTAAAGGAAGCTCTTAGTTTCTCTCTGGTCGTGCTGTCAGGACTCGGGATGAGTCAAGAGAACAAGGTCGAGAGGCTCTGGATGGAGCTGGAATTTTGCCCAGGGAGCAGAGAATGAGACTTTCCAGGTCAGAAGGAGGCAGCTATAAACTGACAGTGGATTTGTGCTGAAGACAAGGAGGGAAGCTCAAGTGGGCTTGAGATTTATCAGGATACTTGTAAGCAGGAAGGGCACAAAGATCAAAGCCAAATGGACACACATCACAAAGAAGATGTGTGGATTTGACTGGGACAAGGAAGGGACTCAGGGTCAGGAATTGTGAAGATGTATCCATTCCTGTCTCCAAGTACGATGGGGTATGGGTTGGGGATGGAAATGGTGGCTTCATTGACCTGCAGACAGTTTCAACTACCCCGGTAGGTGGTCCACAGCTAGGAAAAAAAAAGCGTCTGAGCTTAAAATTGAGAGACCTGAATTGGTTACATTTAGGTCCCTTGGCTTCGCTGGACCATAGTGTCCCTTAAAGAGATGTAAATAGCAAGAGTATAGTTCGGTAGGAAATAGCAAGTCAAGGCAATTGTAAAGGAATTGAGTTTCAAACACTTCAAGACAGCTATAAGCACTCTCATAAAAGAGCAGGCTTCTACTACATTTCCTATGGAGTTATTCAGACGGGAGACCTGCTTTGAAATTTCTCTGCAAATTATTGGAACCCTAATGCACAGCTTGAACCCCAAAGCAGCAGATGTTTTGAAATAGTGTAAATGCACAAAGAATGACTTTCAAGAATCCAATAAAATGCTGGGAGAGAGGTGAAGGAAGAATAGCACAACTAAAAAAGCAAACAACACACGTTATTCAGGTATAACCATCGTTTATATGCTCAGGTTAAAAAACACGGCACCCATTTTCATTACTGAGCTTATATCAGATCCCTTTGCTAATTTTCCCATAATTTAACATTCAATTTATTTTACTGCCCACATAACAGATAATTCATGGGTAGAGTCTTGAAAATTTGATATGATTCATTTCATTCCCAAGTAACATAAGGACTCCTGCCTAATTTCCCCATATTTTTACATTCAATTTATTTTACTCTCCACATCACAGATAGTGGTGGGTAGAACCTTGAAAAATCAATTTGATTTTAAAGGTAGTGAACATGAAATTAGAAATGAACAGCAATATAGTTACACATTCATTCAACAAACACTTATGGAATGGAATATTGCTCTTGTTCCCCACAACACAGTATTGTAGGGATTAGACATGAATTTGACATTGACTTCATTGAGGAGCCTGTACTTTGGTGGGGATGATGAAACATATATAAAAAGAGAATATGGATGTGAAAAAAAATGTGTCTGAAACCTTTGATGTGTCAGGCACTTTTAACATTTAATCTTCAGGAGACCTGTAAAAGACCGATATTATCATGACCATTTTACAGACGAGAACACCAAGTTTATGTAGGTTCATTAAGTACCCAGTGTCACATAAAGTGACAAAGCCATGATTTAAACCAGTGTGATGCAATGTCCACAGTCTTTTCATTATACCATGCTACTTTTTAATGAATTACTGACCAAATTAGAAATTGATCGATGGGGAAGACAAAGGTAAATACCTGGGGAAGTCCGGGGTCACAGGGCAGGCGCAGGAGAAACAGCGTCTGGTGGGATCAGCAGGAAAGCACAGAGGAGAGGGCATCTGTATCTGAGCTGGGCTTTGAGAGATGGCAGATTGGGATGGGTGTGTGTTTACCCATGCGTGTGTCAGCCTATGCAAGCATGGGCTATGGGTATACGTGTGTGACCGAGTCCTTCATTACCCAAACTGGACCAATATTTGGCTCTTTCCATAGACAAGTTTTTATCACATTACACAGTGTCTTCCTGGAGCTTGTCCAAACAGTCTAGATGCCCTTTATCTTCCTTGACAGATAGGAAATAATTTAGGAAAATAGCTACAAAGATGAGCAATGTTGGAAGGAAAAGCAGATGTCTTTATAAAGTGAAAATACCTCCGTGCTCCTTATCTGGGCAGTGAATTTTGACAATGGTTTGAAGTGCAAACCACTCTGAGAAATCATTTGGGTCACGGTGAACAAAAGAGTTGTAGCCTGCAGATTACTACAAAAATACAGATGATGGTGGTGAAACCCAAGGTGTTTTAGAGCTGGGGAAGGCTTTGACCACAACTCTTAATTTCTGGAAGAGAAACAGAAAGATGAATGGACTTCTTCTTGGACATACAGCAAGTAGGCCAGGCTATTGTGACAAGAAGCCGGCAATCTCAATAATTCCATTATTATAGATGACCAAAAAGTCTTCAGATGATATTTAGGAATAGGGAAAGCAGAGTCAAAATATCCATTAATATTGGAAGGAATTTGATTTGACTATTTGCTTTAGGAACTGTGGCCTTTCTTGATCTCACTGTTCCTGTTTGTAAGAATAAGAGATTGGGCAAAACAATATAAAAATCCTTTCCATTAAAAAAAAAATTTCGAATCTATGACCACTTAGTAGCAAGCTAACAAGGTGGTAACTATGGGAGAATTCTTTAATTCCAAAATATTATGGTCTTGATTTACTTGGAATAATTATTTAACAGAGGAAATAATCTCATGGCAGTACGGAAACCACACACATTTGAGTTCTGAATGAATTAGAAACAATTTCCAAAATGTGTGACAGTACTGTTGTGTGTGTGTGTGTGTGTGTGTGTGTGTGTGTGTGTGTGAGTGCTATGCAATCATGACTAACAGGTAAGTTAGATCATAGCATTGTCTTTAATTATAGGAGGAGTCCATGAAGCTTACAGCTAAGTCAAAGTTTCCTACAAAGTAAATTGGGTCACCCCTCCTTTGTATCTAAGTAGCCAGCACCACAATAATAATGCTAGCAGGATGATGGCTAACATCCAGCCACTGTGCATTCTGCCAGATATCCTCTGCCTACCACTTTGCACACATCATAACCTGTAGCCTCCAACACAACCTTAAGAAATAGGTGGTGTCCTCAATGCTCCTTAGCAAAGAGGTACAGAGAGGTTCAGTAATAGTCCCTGCCTGAGTCATAAAGGCCTTAATCTCACAGTCCCTGCCTTACTCTAGTCTCAACAACCACACACCATCGTGCTGCCTCCAGAGATGAGTAAGAGACACAATAACTCATCAAAAAGCAGTTAGGTCTACATATTCATTGATAATGATGAGTATCATTATCTGAACAGAGATCCCCAAATGGCTGACCAGGAGTACTGTTTTCTGTGGGTTCACACAAAACATTTTGGTTGACCTTCAAAATATGGTTTGACCTTTTTTTTTTTTTTAAGATTTTATTTACTTATTTGACAGAGACACAGTGAGAGAGGGAACACAAGCAGGAGGAGATGGGAGAGGGAGAAGCAGGCTTCCTGCGGAGCTGAGAGCCCGATGCGGGGCTCGATCCCAGGACCCTGGGATCACGACCTGAGCTGAAGGCAGACGCCTAACGACTGAGCCACCCAGGCGCCCCTGGTTTTACCTTTCATAGGAGCCTAAATTGGAAAAGCCATGTTGCCTGGAATCCCCCAGATTCCTAACATCATGTTGATAGGAACTGGGTAGCTAATGGCTGCCTCCTTTTGAGCTGGAATGGATTCATAACTTTGCCCCAAGTCCCACCTGACCCAAGGCTTCATTGGTGTTACCTGTCTAGCCTATGGGCCATTGGATTTCTACCTCCTATCATGAAAAGTTCTAGATCTTATTCCTCAAACCCTAACATAGATAGATAGATGATAGATAGATAGATAGATAGATAGACAGACAGATGGGACAGACAACAAACCAACCATCTTTATTAGTGTCTTAGCTTGGATTTCTGTAGATGAGTCACACTGCTCTGATTTGCCTGGGAAATAAGACTTTAATATCCTGGTGTGTACACTCTGTCATTATTGAAATGTCACCTAGATTAAAAAAAAATTCTGCTCTTGCCATTTTCTTACCTTGCTATTTAAGTTTTATTCTTATCTCCTTCTAGGAAAGCATGTGGTGAACGTGAAAAACAATAATCATGTCACTTGGATGACAACTTGACTCAATAATGATTAATACCCCAAGCATGCTCACTCTCCATTCTCCATAGAGTGATGCTCCCCGACTTTGGATCCCTTAGGCACGTCAATCCCCCCAGTAGGAAAGCAGCCCCTGAAATCAATGAGAAGATCACTTATGTTTCTGTTGCAGGTTGGTAGCTTGCATATTGCAGTGCAGGGGGGAGAGAGGAGGGAAGACATTATGAAGCCCACAGATTTTAGCAGTAACTAAATATGTGTGTTTATCTGTGATTCCCCCAGCTTCCTTCCCTCTACAAAGGATAAAAATGCATTACTCACTTTTCCAACTAAATAAAGCTACTCTAGGAAAAATATATGTTGAGATACTGAAAGAAGCCAATGTTCTATTTCTGAATGTTAACACCAAAAATTGAGAGAAAGAAGGAGAAGAAAAGACAAGAATGCTACCAGGCATCATAACAACCTCCCCTACAGCCTTGTAATGGATACTGCCCTATCAGGGAACAGAAATTAATAACCTACCCCTAATAGGGGCACACGCAAGATAGCAAACACGGGGCAGAGCTTCCGGGACGTCAAGCCTGAATCTGGAGTCATAGTAATGTGAGGTTGAGAGAACTCTTGCCTTGGCTTTTTGTCCTCCCTGCCTTCCCTCCGTCCCTCTCTCCCTCTCCCCCTTCCTTCCTTCCTTCCCGCACCCCTTCCTTTATTCCTTCCTTCCCTTCTTCCAACCCATCTCCTTTTCTTCCTTTCTAGAAGATGAACACTCTTTGGTCTTTAAATTTATGGCTGCTTTTTCTCCAGTCCAGGAAAATTGTAGGATTGCCTGGGGCTCTCTGGGACAGAAAGATACAATGTTGACTTTAACGAACAGATGGGATCCGGAGGAAAAAAAAATCTATCAGGGTTTTAAGCGTAAGAGTTTGATAGGGAATTTGCCTGTGGGGTGTCTGGGAACCTGGACAGGGGAACATGTTCTGACCTTATAGGAAGTTGGGGGAGGCGTGTCTCAGCCTTCAGGAATGATCTGGCTTGGGAAGGGGCTCAAATGTGAAGTGCCATATATATATGTATAGGTATATGCCCCTATATGTATAGGTATATGTGTATATTATCTATGTATATATACTATAACCTTCAGCATATTATTTAAATAAAACAATCCCATTTGCAGAAAGGAGTTATACTATAGGACTCAGGAGCAGAGATAAGAAAATTCTAACTGAGTATAAATACTGATAGCGCTCTTGTCCTCTCCTTCAGGGAGATAAAGAATTAAAGTCTTTTTGCAAATGGTATTGATTATAGATGGACACAGATATAGATAGCTTTTTTTCACTCTTATTGTTTCCATCATCGTTGCTCACGTGCTAGCCGTCTGAAGACAGCGGAAGCTGGTGTAAGCTGCCCTAGCCTCAGTTCCCTCCTCTGTAAAATTGGGATAATGACCCACACTTGCAGGGTATTTGAGTATGAAAGCGTTAGGGAGGCCCGAGCCTGCCCCAAACCACCCAGCCCATGGCCAGCTTTTTGCCTGGCTCTCAACAGCCCTTAGAGCAACTTGGCGACAGTGTCACTGCCTTTAGTTTCCCAGTTGCAGGCTCCGTGCCTAGCACATATTAAATGCGTGGTGTATACTTGTTTAATGTAGCTTGAATGGAACTCTGCCTTTGAACTCCATCCGCGGACTTCCAGAAAGACCCCATTTACTGACAGTTGATCTGCCAAAGGGTGTCTGCTTGGGCTGAGGGTCTCTATTACTTATTGAGACATTCCTGGGAGAGTCCTCCTAGTCTTCCCAGGAGATCTGTAAAAGGCAGTTAAAATGTTTCCAGACACAGTGCCATCTTGAGAACATTTTCTGAGCTAGCAGGCGAGGAAGTGGATTCCTCCGCAGCAGTGCCTTCTCTCCTACCCCATCACACACAGCAAGCATGCTTTTGGATCTTGTGGCTTTGAGGAAACCAAGTAGGTCAAACTCAGCACCGGCTTAAGGGGGCCTGGTCTGATAGTCACCCACATGGCGCTGACAAATAAAGGGCTTCCAGAGTCAAAATTACTCAGAACTCCTTTCTCTAGAATTCTTGGGTTTTGGCAATTATATTGCTCATTTTCCATTCTTCGTTGAATCAATCAACAGCCTCTTTTGTGTGCCTGCTGCATGCCATGCACTATGCCACATAGCTTTCTCCCCTGAAACCACAAGTATTTTACATCATCACTGTTGATAAAATCAACAACTTTCTAGAATGAACTGTATCTTCTCTGTCTTATGCCTTTTGAAAGTGAGCTCCCTGAACACCATCCCACCTTTATCCACGATTCAGGAATATCCCTAGGAATGCAGTAAAATCTCCTGGGACCTTGGGTTGTCCTGTTTGCTGAACGACAAGCACCACACTCCTTCCTTTTTAAATCTGATTTTCATAATTTTCTGCCCTTTCCACTTCCTGGCACGCCTTATGACCACCGGGGTTCCCACCTGCAGAAATATACTGTTCCAGAGTCTCTTTTCTATTTGTTTTTGGTTTTGTTTTGGTTTTCCGTCCGGGTTTAGGAGTGAGAAAACCAAAAAGGGAAGAGTTATATGTATCATCAAAAACATATCAGTGGACTACAGCTGGAATTCTTAATTTGGAGACCTAGTAGTTGTGTGACTGGGAAAATCACCTCAACCCTCTGGCCTTCACTGTATTCATTTTATTGGGGGAAATTAATCTAACCCACTCTTTAGCATTATTGGAGAGATTAGCCATACTGCTCACAGTGCTCCAGCCCAGTGACTGAAATTCCACTGCTGTTTTACTTCACAGGGTCCTGCCTCCCCTCTGCATCTTGCAGCATCTGTCTCGGACGCCAAGGTTCATCTTCTGCTTTCTGTACCTTGGATAATAACAAATTAGAGGTGAGTTACTGAAATCATGCATTTTTATGTCTGTTACCTTCTTTAACCCCCACAGCAATGCAGTGAGGTTTGCAGATAAGAGCACCAGAGCTCAGGAGTTTAAGTGGCTTGTTGAGATCACATAGCTAGGAAGTGACTCAATCCCATGTTTCTGACACCCAAACTATGAATCAGTTCACTGCACTGGACTTTCCTTCCAGGAATAAGACAGGTTGGCAGAGAGCAGAGTAATGGATCATAGAGGTATAACTCCACCAACCCCAGAAGGCAGTTAGCTCCTTGGGACATCGACTATCTTTGGCATACTGTCACATCTGAGAAAATCAAAGGTTCCAGTGTGGAGACAGGATAGAATTTTTTTCTCCTTTCTATCTCGGAGCTGAGTGCTTGGGGACCAGGATCTGCTTTGGCTTCAGGAATCTAGCTCACTGTCTTGCCACAGAGTGCCAGGGATGGTGCATCAAAGAGATGCTGGCCTGATCAGGTGAGAATTTATGTAAGCTGAAACCATTAGGTGGCTTAATTAAATCAGGGCATTTAACTCATTAGCCTTCTGCTCCTGGGACTAATAAATTTGAACCTGGTGCTGCTAATCACAAAAGAAGTCAGGTTAAGCATTTCTCCCCTTACCGGAGAGATGAGAGGGAACGGGAGAAAGGGAGAAACAACCAGAGGGA
Organism: Zalophus californianus; assembly: GCF_009762305.2. Lineage (NCBI taxonomy): Eukaryota > Metazoa > Chordata > Mammalia > Carnivora > Otariidae > Zalophus > Zalophus californianus. Next base: position 6,894,941 of record NC_045600.1, read on the forward strand.
GGGTGACCGGCAACATTAGGAGGCTGTGCTGGGAATTCCGAGCCTTAACTGGGACTCAGGGTTACGTGGGGCACAATGATGACTTTGGTGTCTAAAAGAAACCCCAGGATGTCACTTGGTCATCTCCCATGGGTGACCACATCCAAGCCAACACAGAAACCCTTCTCTGTTGAGTGACATCTTGCCATGGCATTTGGTAATGCACTTAGTGTCCCATGGCTATGGTACTGGGAGGGAAGCCTCTTTGGCTAAGCTTTGCCTCTCTGCTTACAAGTGAAGTGTATGCATTGCCTTCCCACTGCTCAGGCTCACTTACCGTACTCTCTGGGCTTCTGAGATGAACGGAATTTCACCAGCATCTTGCCAGTAAGACCCAAATAGCTCGTGACTTGTGTCTCATCCTTTGATCCCAAACATAGCAGCTGGATCCATCTTGTGTAAATAAAGATCACAACATCATCTCTCAGCCTGAAATCCTTCAGCAGGTTCCCATTACCTTCCAGATCGAGTTCATTTATGTGCCCAAACAAGTCTTCTGTTAAGTTTCACCTCTCACCACACCATCTCTGCTCCTCCTCTCCCAGCAAGGATACCGTGCTTATAAACAGTATGAAGAGATTTGCATTTTCTCAAACATTTCACACTTTTCCACAAGGCTAGGTCTTGGCATATTCTGTTTTGTTTAGAATTCTTTTTCTTTTCGGTTGGGGAGAGCCCTTCACATCTATCGTTTGGTGGCTCAGACGTCAACCTTCTCCATCAAGTTCTCTTTGACATCTTCAGGCTCCAAAATCCATGCCTTATTTGGGCTTCTTCTGCATGCTTCATAAAATCATCCCTCACTCCTGAGCACTGACCTCTTTACATATTTGTCTTCCCCTGTAGACTCTCAACTCCTTGAGGTCAATAACCACATATTAATAATTATAATAAGCAGTTAAGTGTGCTATGTTTGAGTAGCCCTGAGTGGTGCCCACAGCTTTTCAGGAGGTGCCACACTAGCTGGCATTCTGTCACCCCAAATGGAGACTGAGCTGATAGCCAGAGCACACACGGGGTCCACACAGGCCATTAAAGAGAAGAGAGCAGCAAAGAGAAGCTGGCATGGGGGAAGAGATCTGGGGTGAGGACAGAAGCTTCAAAGCAGGGGTTTATGGTGGTTTAACACATGACATTTAATGAAAAGCATTTCTATAAAATCTTCCCATGACATTTTCAGTAAAATAGCCATTTCTTTTTAATGTATGATAAACTGGCTCTGCTGAGGAGAATGTGACAAGCTTTTTCATATGACTTTAAGGTCTACCTTGGGATGCCCACCACATCTGTATTACTCTTACCACGGTGGCCATAATGGCTCAGCTTTTGTTAGCATTCCTCATGTGCAGTCCCTGCTAGGCACTTTCCTTGCATAGTTTCACTTAATATCCACAACAGCCCCAGGGGGAAGTATTCTGATTAATATACCTCTTATGTGAGAAAAATGGAACGAGGCAGAATGAAAGATGTTCCCAGAGTCACATGCTAAGTGGGGTATCGGGACTTGAACCCAGTGAGACGAGTACCCATTCCGTTACACTGTCCTCCCAGTTCCTTCTCTGGCACAGGGCCCTGGTGCAATGGCTCTCCCAGCAGCCATAGCCCAAGGATGGCAGGAGAAGTGGTTATGGGCTGTCAGGGGGTGGAACAGAGATGAGGAGGACCTGCCAAGAGTCCGGGAAGCTTCTGGATGCATTAGAGGTGTGTTCCTGTTTCCTGGTAGAACCAGGATTTAACAAAGCTCCTGTTGAGATTTCTGATGCTGCAGTAACAACCTGCTGGGGTTTTCATAATTTTCCTCTTTCCTCTTTTCAGAGAGTGTAGAGAAAATGACCGGGATCCTTCTCCGTGAATGCCCGAGACCACAGAGCAGTCCAAGTGAAAGAGAGAAGTGGAGGGAAGAGGCCATGTTTGAAATGTATTTTTGTTCTAATCTAATAGGATGAAAGGCAGCCTGTAAGGGTTTTCTTTGTGAAGCCAGGAAGTAGCACAGAGCAGAAGTTATCTACTTGGTAACATAGTCATTTGTAACAATGTAGCAGATAAGATCTGTTCTGTATAGACACACTTCAGTGTTCCACTATCTCTCTTTCTGTGGAGTAAGAAGCGAAGGGCCCTTCACCATTGCTCACAAACCAGTGGGCTTGGTCACAGGCCTGGCCTCATCCTTTGACTCTGGGGCCTCCTGCAAGCATGGCCCTTGATACCGTATGCGAGATACTTGACCTCCATCTACACATGAGCACTCTTAGGTTCAACTCTTGAGTGGTTGTCAGGGTGACTGGAGAGGACACATGGATGTGCGTTTAGGAGACCGTCACTCAGTCCAAACCTTTCATTTTGCAGGTGCTGATTTAAGCCCTGCACCAAGGGCAGGTGGACACCCCTGAGATCTCATGGCACTCCATGCTGGTCCCAGGGCCACCAGAACAGAAGCCCTTCTCCTCTAACCTGCGACCATCACTCCTAAGGTCTGTGTCTTGCCATCGAAGACACTTTTCCACATTTCCTCAAAGCCAATTACACACCAGACGCGGGACCACACACACAAAAAATCGCCTCTGAATCCATCACCAGCCACAGGTGGCTGTGGGACAACAGCAACGTAACCAGTCTGAACTGAAATGGGCTGTTAGTATAAGATGTACACTGGAGTTTGAACACGAAGCATAGAGACAAGAAAGGGAAATATTTCATTAATAATTCCATATTAATGGAGGGCGTCCAGGTGGCTCGGTCGGTTGAGCGTTCCACTCTTGATTTCAGCCCAGGTCATGATTTCAGGCTGTGAGATCGAGGCCCATGACAATGAAGCCCAGTGTGGAACCTGCTTAAGATTCTCTCTCTCCTTCTGCCCCTTACCTAGCCCCCTCTCTAAAAAAATGAATAAAAAAATTCTGTATGGTTTATGGATTGAAATAATATTTTGCATAAACTGGGTTAAATAAAATACATCATTAGACAATTCACTTGCTGCATTTTATGTTCTTTTACTATGTGGTGATCAGAAAATTTTAACTTACGTATGGGTCCCTCAGTATCTTTTTATCAGACAGCCCTGCTGTAGCTCATCTTTTCTTAATCTCTCTCTCTTTGCTCTATTATCAGGAAAGATACTCCATCTCTTCTCTTCCTTCTGCCACTGTTCTCACTGTCTCAATTACTCCCATCCAGGGTCCTGTCGTGATAGTACCAATAGTTTGCCGAATGATAGAGGCCGTTGGTGAAACTCTACATTCTCTGTGGCTCCCTTCCTTACAAAACACATCCCTGCAGTTTCTTGCTCCAATCGATCTCTGCTAGTGCTGTCAGGCCATCTCCACAGCCCATCCACTGTGGGGGCAGAGAAGATATTACTCCTGCGTTGAGTGGGCATCCCAAGGCCAAATTCAGTGGGCGAAAGGTCACACTCTAAAGCCAGACCCATTCTATTCCCTCCAACCCTTCTGAGGAAGGAAATACCCTGCGTCTCTCTACTTCACCAATTTTTTCTTAAACATACAAAAAGCTGTACATAATAATTGCATACAACTTGATGACTTTGGAGATAAATATGCACCTGTGAAACCATTACTACAATCTGTTCCATAAGCCTATCCATCACCTCCAAAGGTTTCCTCTTGCCCTCTTATTTATTACTATTATTACTACCATTTATGCTAAGAACACTTAACATAAGATCTACACTCTTAGCAGATTTTTAAGCATACAATAGAGTACTAATAACTATAGATACTATGCAGTACAAGAGATCTCTAGGATTTATTCATTTTGCATAACCGAAACTTTGTGCCCTTTGACTAACACCTTCCTGTTTCCTCCTCCCCCGGCCTCTGGCAACTACCATTCCACTCTCTGCTTTTATGAGTTTGATTATCTTAGATTTATCATACAAGTAGTGTTTGTTTTTATGGAAAACAGAATGGAGTTTCCTCAAAAAACTAAAAATAGAACTGACATATGATATAGCAATCCCACTTCTGGTTCTATGTCCAAATAAATTAAAATTAGGCTCTCAAGAGGCAGAGCAAGATGGCGGAGGAGTAGGAGACCTGGATTTCGTCTGGTCTCAGGAATTCAGCTGAATAGGGATCAAACCATTCTGAACACCTACGAACTCAACAGGGGATCGAACAGGAGAGTAGCAACAACTCTCTGAACAGAGAAGCGACCACTTACTGGAAGGTAGGACGTGCGGAGAAGTGAATCCGAGGCGATATTCGGGAGGATAGACGGCAGGGAGGGGGCCTCCGCCGGCCGCTTCTGGCAAGTGCTAGAGCCGCGGAGCACAAAATCGGACCTTTTAGAAGTCGGCTCCGCTGAGGGACGTCACTCCAGTGGCTAAGCTGAGGGTGGAACCCTCACGGGGCAGTGTGGTCTCAGGACCCTCGGGGTCACAGAAAGACCGGGGGTACCTGAGTGTGGCAGAGCTCCCAGGTATCGGAGCAGGGAAGCCGGCTGCAGAGACGGAGCCGAGGCGCGGGCTCTCAGCTCGGGGTGGCCATAAACTGTGATCCGCGGCCCAGTCGGGGCACTGCTCCTCCAGCAGGGACCCAACAGGCGGCAGAGCTGGGGAGACTCCCCTTCCTCCCCCGGGAGAAGCGGCGCGGGAGCGCACCGCAGGGATCTGCTGGGTTTGGAGACTCCACACGGGGTCGGGTGCCAGAGATAGCAATGCTCGGTCACAGGCCGGGTGAGCACGGAGAGCGGCCGGAGACCGGGGACACGGGAGTGACTGACTGCTTTTCTCTGGGGGCGCACTGAGGAGCGGGGCCCCGAGTTCTCGGCTCCTCCGGGCGGAGATTGGGAGGCCACCATTTTCACCCTGGTCCTCCAAAGCTGTACTGAGAGCTTGCAGGGAACAAAAGCTCCCGAGAGCAAACCCGAGCAGCTTGCTTAGCCCGGACCGACAAGGGCGGGGCAATTCCGCCTCCGGCAAAGACATTTGGGAACCACGGCAACAGGCCCCTCCCCCAGAAGATCAGCACGAACAGCCAGCAAGCCAAGACCAAGTTTACCGATCAAGGAGAACGGGAGAACTCCAGCGCTAGGGGAATACTGCACAGAGAATTCATGGCTTTTTTACCAATATTCATTAGTCTTTCAAAGTTAATTTTTTAACTGTTTTTTTTTTTTGAATTTTTCTTTTTCCTTTTTCCAACCAACATCTTATCAATCCCTTTTTTTAAATTTTTTTTTATTTTCATTTTTAGAGTCATATTTTATCCCTTCATAGTAGTTACCTTTATTTTTGGCATATATATATATATATATATATATATATATATATATATATAAGTTGTTCTCTCTTTAAAATTTTGAGATACAGGTTCTTCTAACATATCAAAATATACCCTAAATCTCTAGTGTATGTCTTTTATCCAGTCTCCTGCCTGATCACATTCTCTCCCCTTTTTTTTCTTTCTTTCTTTCCTTTTTTTTTAATCCTCTTCTTTATTTTTTGAAACACCTTCTGAACAATTCCATTTTTTAAATTTTTTATAATTTTGATTTTTACAGTCATATTCCATCCCTTCGTACTATCAACCCTTATTTTGTAAATATATAAGTCTGTCTTTCTTTAAAATTTTAGGAGGCACTTTCTTCTACCAGACCAAAATACACCCAAAATCTAGTGTATGGCACTGATCTATGTACCGGCCTGATCATATTTGATCATATTCTGTTTTTTTTGTTTTGTTCTGTTTTTGTTTGTTTTTATCTTTTTCTTTTTTTTCCTTTCTTTTTTCTTTCTTTTCCATTCTTTTCCCCTGGTTTCAGGTCTTTTCTGATTTGTTTAGTATATTTCTGGGGACGTTGTTAACCTGTTAGCATTTTGTTCTCTCATTCATCTATTCTCCTCTGGACAAAATGACAAGACGAAAAAAAATCACCTCAGCAAAAAGAACAAGAGGTAGTACCGTCAGCCAGGGACCTACTCAATACAGACATTAGTGCGATGTCGGACCTAGAGTTCAGAATCATGATTTTAAAGATACTAGCTGGGCTTGAAAAAAGCGTGGAAGTTATTAGAGAAACCCTTTCTGGAGAAATAAAAGAACTAAAATCTAACCAAGTCGAAATCAAAAAGGCTATTAATGAGGTTCAATCCAAAATGGGGGCACTAACTGCTAGGATAAATGAGGCAGAAGAGAGAATCAGCGATATAGAAGGCCAAATGATGGAAAATAAAGAAGCTGAGAAAAAGAGAGAAACAACTACAGGATCACGAGGGCAGAATTCGAGAGATAAGCGATACGATAAGACGAAACAACATTAGAATAATTGGGATCCCAGCAGAAGAAGAAAGAGAGAGAGGGGCAGAAGGTATATTGGAGCAAATAATAGCAGAGAACTTCCCTAATGTGGGGAAGGAAACAGGCATCAAAATCCAGGAGGCACAGAGAACCCCTCTCAAAATCAATAAAAATAGGTCAACACCCCGACATCTAATAGTAAAACTTACGAGTCTCAGAGACAAAGAGAAAATCTTGAAAGCAGCTCAGGAGAAGAGATATGTAACCTATAATGGTAGAAACATTAGATTGGCAACAGACCTATCCACAGAGACCTGGCAGGTCAGAAAGGACTGGCATGATATCTTCAGAGCACTAAACGAGAAAAATATGCAGCCAAGAATACTATATCCAGCTAGGCTGTCATTGAAAATAGAAGGAGAGATCAAAACTTCCAGGACAAACAAAAACTAAAGGAATTTGCAAACACAAAACCAGCCCTCCAAGAAATATTGAAAGGGGTCCTCTAAGCAAAGAGAGAGCCTAAAAGCAGCATAGACCAGAAAGGAACACGGGAACACAGACAATATACAGTCACAGTCACCTTACAGGCAATACAATGGCACTAAATTCATACCTTTCAATAGTTACCCTGAATGTAAATGGGCTCAATGCCCCAATCAAAAGACACAGGCTGTCAGATTGGATTAAAAAACAAGACCCATCCATATACTGTCTGCAAGAGACTCATTTTAGACCCAAAGACACCCCCACATTGAAAGTGAGGGGGTGGAAAACCATGTACAATGCTAATGGACACCAAAAGAAAGCTGGGGTGGCAATCCTTATATCAGACAAATTAGATTTTAAAACAAAGACTGTAATAAGAGATGAGGAAGGACACTCTATCCTACTTAAAGGGTCTATCCAACAAGAAGATCTAACAATTGTAAATATCTATGCCCCGAACATGGGAGCAGCCAATTATATAAGGCAATTAATAACAAAAGCGAAGAAACACATTGACAACAATACAGTAATAGTGGGGGACTTTAACACCCCCCTGACTGAAATGGACAGATCATCTAAGCAAAAGATCAACAAGGAAATAAAGACTTTAAATGACACACTGGACCAAATGGACTTCACAGACATATTCAGAACATTCCATCCCAAAGTAACAGAATACACATTCTTCTCTAGTGCCCATGGAACATTCCCCAGAATAGATCACATCCTAGGTCACAAATCAGGTCTCAACCGGTACCAAAAGATTGGGATCATTCCCTGCATGTTTTCAGACCACAGTGCTTTGAAACTAGAACTCAATCACAAGAGGAAAGTCGGAAAGAACTCAAATACATGGAGGCTAAAGAGCATCCTACTAAAGAATGAATGGGTCAACCAGGAAATTAAAGAAGAATTAAAAAAATTCAAGGAAACCAATGAAAATGAAAACACAACTGTCCAAAATCTTTGGGATACAGCAAAGGCAGTCCTGAGAGGAAAGTATCTAGCAATACAAGCCTTTCTGAAGAAACAAGAAAGGTCTCAAATACACAACCTAACCCTACACCTAAAGGAGCTAGAGAAAGAACAGCAAATAAAACCTAAACCCAGCAGGAGAAGAGAAATAATAAAGATCAGAGCAGAAATCAATGAAATAGAAACCAAAAGAACAGTAGAACAGATCAACAAAACTAGGAGCTGGTTCTTTGAAAGAATTAACAAGATTGATAAACCCCTGGCCAGACTGATCCAAAGGAAAAGAGAAATGACCCAGATCACCAAAGTCATGAATGAAAGAGGAGAGATCACAACCAACACCAAAGAAATACAAACAATTATAAGAACATATCATGAGCAACTCTATGCCAGCAAATTAGATAACCTGGAAGAAATGGATGCATTCCTAGAGATGTATCAACTACCAAAATTGAACCAGGAAGAAATAGAAAACCTGAACAGACCTATAACCACTAAGGAAATTGAAGCAGTCATCAAAAATCTCCCAAGAAACAAAAGGCCAGGGCCAGATGGCTTCCCAGGGGAATTCTACCAAACATTTAAAGAAGAATTAATACCTATTCTCCTGAATTCGTTCCAAAAGATAGAAATGGAAGGAAAACTTCCAAACTCATTGTACGAGGCCACCATTACCTTGATCCCAAAACCAGACAAAGACCCCATCAAAAAGGAGAATTACAGACCAATATCCATGATGAACATGGATGCAAAAATTCTCACCAAAATACTAGCCAGTAGGCTCTAACAGTACATTAAAAGGATTATTCACCATGACCAAGTGGGATTGATCCCTGGGCTGCAAGGTTGGTTCAACATCCACAAATCAATCAATGTGATACAATACATTAACAAAAGGAAGAACAAGAATCATATGATCCTCTCAATAAATGCAGAAAAAGCATTTGACAAAGTACAGCATCCTTTCTTGATCAAAACTCTTCAGAGTGTAGGGATAGAGGGTACATACCTCAATATCATAAAGGCCATCTATGAAAAACCTAAAGTGAATATTATTCTCAATGGGGAAAAGCTGAGAGCTTTCCCCCTAAGGTCAGGAACGCGGCAGGGATGTCCACTCTCACCACTGCTATTCAACATAGTATTAGAAGTCCTAGCCACAGCAATCAGACAACAAAAAGAAATCAAAGGCGTCCAAATCAGCAAAGAGGAAGTCAAACTCTCACTCTTTGCAGATGATATGACACTTTATGTGGAAAACCCAAAAGACTACCCCCCAAAACTGCTAGAACTCATACAGGAATTCAGGAAAGTGGCAGGATATAAAATCAATGCACAGAAATCAGTGGCATGCCTATACACCAACAACAAGACAGAAGAGAGACAAATTAAGGAGTCAATCCCATTTACAATTGCACCCAAAATCATAAGATACCTAGGAATAAATCTAACCAAAGAGGCAAAGGATCTGTACTCAGAAAACGATAAAATACTCATGAAAGAAATTGAGGAAGACACAAAGAAATGGAAAAACGTTCCATGCTCATGGATTGGAAGAACCAACATTGTGAAGATGTCAATGCTACCTAGAGCAATCTACACATTCAATGCAATCCCCATCAAAATACCATCCACTTTTTTCAAAGAAATGGAACAAATAATCCTAAAATTTGTATGGAACCAGAAGAGACCCCGAATAGCCGGAGGAATGATGAAAAAAAAAGCAAAGCTGGCGGCATACAATTCCAGACTTCCAGCTCTATTACAAAGCTGTCATCATCAAGACAGGATGGTACTGGCACAAAAACAGACACATAAATCAGTGGAATAGAATAGAGAGCCCAGAAATGGACCCTCAACTCTATGGTCAACTCATCTTTGACAAAGCAGGAAAGAATGTCCAATGGCAAAAAAACAGTCTCTTCAACAGATGGTGCTGGGCAAATTGGACAGCCACATGCAGAAGAATGAAACTGGGCCATTTCCTTACACCTCACACAAAAATAGACTCCAAATGGTTGAAAGACCTAAATGTGAGACAGGAGTCCATCAACATCCTCAAGGAGAATACAGGCAACAACCTCTTCGACCTCAGCCGCAGCAACTTCTTCCTAGAAACATCGCCAAAGGCACGGGAAGCCAGGGCAAAAATGACTATTGGGATTTCATCAAGATAAAAAGCTTTTGCACAGCAAAAGAAACAGTCCACAAAACCAAAAGACAACCGACAGAATGGGAGAAAATATTTGCAAATGACGTATCAGATAAAGGGCTAGTATCCAAAATCTATAAAGAACTTATCAAACTCCACACCCAAAGAACAAATCATCCAATCAAGAAATGGGCAGAAGACATGAACAGACATTTTTCCAAAGAAGACATCCAAATGGCCAACGGACACATGAAAAAGTGCTCAACATCGCTCGGCATCAGGGAAATCCCCATCAAAACCTCAATGAGATACCACCTCACACCAATCAGAATGGCTAAAATTAACAAGACAGGAAATGACAGATGTCGGCGGGCATGCGGAGAAAGGGGAACCCTCCTACACCGTTGGTGGGAGTGCAAGCTGGTGCAACCCCTCTGGAAAACAGTATGGAGGTTCCTCAAACAGTTGAAAATGGAGCTACCGTATGATCCAACGATTGCACTACTGCGTATTTACCCCAAAGATACAAATGTAGGGACCCGAAGGGGTACGTGCACCCCGATGTTTATAGCAGCAATGTCCACAATAGCCAAAGTGTGGGAAGAGCCAAGATGCCCAACGACAGATGAATGGATAAAGAAGAGGTGGTATATATACACAATGGAATATTATGCAGCCATCAAAAGGAATGAGATCTTGCCATTTGCAACGACGTGCTTGGAACTGGAGGGTGTTATGCTGAGTGAAATAAGTCAATCAGAGAAAGACATGTATCATATGACCTCACTGATATGAGGAATTCTTAATCTCAGGAAAGAAACTGAGGGTTGCTGGAGTAGGGGTGGGGTGGGAGGGATGGGGTGCCTGTGTGATAGACACTGGGGAGGGTATGTGCTGTGGTGAGCACTGTGAATTGTGCAAGACTGTTGAATCACAGATCTGTACCTCTGAAACAAATAATGCAATATATGTTAAGAAAAAAAAAGAAGGTAGCAGGAGGGGAAGAATGAAGGGGGGTAAATCGGAGGGGAAGACGAACCATGAGAGACGAGGGACTCTGAACAACATACTCAGAGTTCTAGAGGGGAGGGGGTTGGGGGGATGGGTTAGCTTGGTGATGGGTATGAAAGAGGGCATGTTGTGCGTGGAGCACTGGGTGTTAGGCACAAAGAATGAACCATGGAGTAGTATATCAAAAACTAATGATGTAATGTATGGTGGTTAACATAACAATAAAAAACTTAAAAAAAAATTAGGCTCTCAAAAGTCCATACCTGAACTCCGATGTTCATTGCAGCATTATTCACGATAGCCAAGAAATGGAAGCAACCTAAGTGTCCATCAACAGATGAATGGATAAGGAAAATGTGGTGTATACATATAACAGAATATCATTCAGCCTCATAAAGAAGGAAATTCTGCCATTTGCAGCAACGTGGAAGAACCTGGAAGACATTGTGCTAAATGAAATAAGTCTCCATCACCTTGGACCTGAGGTGGTATAAACACTGTCAGTTGAAAGAGTAGTTTCCTCTCCTAGCTCCCTCCGGCTCTGTCCATGCCCTTTTGTTCTTTGTGACTCACTTAACCATTAAAACTGGCTGGGGGCCTGATTAACTTACCCACTCATTCATGTGGCAAATACTTATTCTGCATCTCATAAGTACCAGCTACTGAGCAGGGGATGAAAAGGTAAGCTTGATAGGCCTCAAGGAACCATAGACTAATTGAGAAAAAGGACTCGTGGACACAGTGTTACAATGGGTGGAGGCGTCATTTCAGTTCACAACAGTGGGGAAGGGACACCTAACGCATCCTGAGGGGTAAAAGGGAAAGCGCCCTAATGATGTGCTGAGATGACTATGAAGAATGAGTAGGACTTCACCAGGGCTTATTGTCATCATCATCATCATCATCATCATCATCATCATTTTAGAGGTAGAAGAAAGACATCCCTGGCCAAGGAAACAGTAACTGAAAAGACGTGAGCTTGAACAAGAGCATACAGAATTTAGGAACCAAAAGTACTTTGATGATGTCGGTAGAAAATGGGTATGGTGGGGGATAGCAGAAAAAGAGAATTAGGAACAGGCATGAACCAGCTCATGGGGGCTCATAAACCAAGTTTAGCGATTCATCTTTAATCCTCAACACAGTAAGAAGCCACACGTGGGGCTCATAAAGGTGCCTGAAATGGTCAGCCTCGCATTATGGGCTGATTGCTTTGGGAGCCAAAGAGGAGAAATCCAATGGCTCTGATCCTAAGTACGAAAAGCAGACCAGCTATGTGTCCACAGATTCAAGTTGGTTTGTTTTAGAGATTCACCTGCCAGGTATTTGCAGTTTATCTGCTTCCTTATTATCAGAAGGAGGTATATCCTGGGAGTTCAGGGTTTGACTGTGATATTATTTCCCACAAGTTCTATCAGGCGTAAATGATTATATCTATGTTTCCCCTCCTTGATGATGAGGGCAAAGGTGCTGGGTCCAGCAGGCGCCTTGGGGAACGAGAACAGACTTGGGGGATCTGTCCTTTCCAGCCCCAGAGAGACTGGTTTGGCACAGGGACCCCTGGGGCCCTGTCTGAAAAGTGGCTTTTCTCATTTCCCTTTGATCAGGCAGTTCATGGTATATTTGGAAGGACAAGGAGTGATTTGTCTTGCACATGTGTTTTCATTTATTCCTTCAAGGCAGAGCTAAAACATTAAGCAAGAATACAGTGAAGTCCAGTAGACAGACAAGCTTTAAACACTCTCAAAGAGTATATCTAAGCTCGTTTGTTTATAATTCATATTTTTAAGGTAGCTTATAGAAAATACATCATGATAAGATTTCAACTGTGTAACTAAGGATGAAAGTAAAATAAAATGATGCTAGGCATGAGGTCAGTTCTGAAAAAGGTGGCCATAAATTTCTGAATAATTCACCAAGGAGGGCCGTCATCTAGTCTTGAGCTTCCTAGTAGTCAATGAAACAAGGGACAATGTCCCTAAGGGAAAGGGGGGGTGGAAGAATAGTTACTTCTGGAATTATCACTAAGAGAAATTGCACGGGTGGTTCTTCATAAAAGGTTCATCTTGTAATTAAGTGAACAATGTCTTTAGTGATCCTGGCCCCTATCACATTACAGGTTTAAGAGGATTATTTAAAATGATATAAGTACTTCATTTAAATAATATCCCCTGAGCACCTTTGATGTACAAGTGTAGTAAACTATAATAAAGTATTAAATATTCACTGTCTTTTCCTGTCTCTGCCTATTGCCGTAGAGTGTGGGTGCCCCCATCCATCCCATGAGGACACATGCTACCCAACCCCACTGACAACAAGTTGTGCCACATGATCTGCTTTGGCCAATAAAATACCTGTGAGAATGATTTACACCACTTTCCAGCGAAGGTCCTGAGAGTGATTACATGGTTCTGTTGTCACTCTTCTCCCTCCGTCTTGAGAAGATCAAGTGTCAGAAAGGGACTGCACATTCAGCCTGGGTCCCAGTAGTGAGGCAAAAGGAGGAGGGTTGCTATTGACTAGCAATTAAATACATGTCAGCAAAGAACAAACCTTTGTTGTAGTAGCTCCTGAGACTCGTGGGCTATCTGTTACTTCAGCGTGACCTAGTAAGAGCTGACTGGTACTGCTTTATCAGGGCCTTGGGAGAATAGAGAGATAACAAAAGATGGAATTCCTGCCCTCTGAGAATCTGCAATTTAGTACAGTAAGTTTAAAGTAGATGACTAAAAATAGGCTGGAGGCTATAAGTACCACTTTCAATTCACAAGAATCAGGGAAATCAAGTTAACATGCAAGAAAAGTAGACCTAAATAAATCACTTCTTCCAGGGGCAGCTACTGAGGGACCGGATGAGGTCAGAGCAGAGGAGAACAGCAGGAAGGAAGCACAGTAGGAGACCGTGTGGAAGGCTGGATTTTGAAGACTGTTTTCTGGAAGTGGAGAGACAACCCTCTGAAATGGACCACTGATTGAGAGGAAGACTGTGGTAGGACATGAGTTTGGAAATCAGAAAGTGGCTCAGAGAGAAGAGAACAAGACTTAGCATAGTTTTGCCATGAGATTACCATGTTTGCTGAGTTCCTGCTTTGTGCTAGGCATTGTCCTCAGTATTTTACACTCGTCTCATTCAGCCCTCAGAACAGCACCAGGAGATGGAGGTTTCACCAAAGAAACTGAGAGAATCGAGGCTCAGTCTCGAAGTGGAAAGATCAGAAAATAGCAGAATTGAGATTTGAGACCCAAGGTTATGGTCCCAAGCCCATGTCTCTTTGTGCCACAAGGTCCACATGTATAGACACAGAGTGGAGGGTTTTGCATGTTATGTTAATTACTGTGAACTTCAATGGCATGCTGTGGAAAACTGTTGAAGGCTTCTGAAGTTGGGAGTTGGGTAACACTGATCTGGCCTATAGTTCAGGAAGGTAATTTCATCAGCCCTCAAAAGGACAGCCTAGATGTGGTGACTAGGAGCAAAGAACAGGTAGAGTCCAATGGTGACAATTCCATACATTGGTAGCCAAATAGTCCATGTAGTTGTTGTATGGGGTAAGTTCACTCCAATAGGCCTTGCCAATGTCTACCTAGAGGATCCATAGGCCCTATGGAGAGTAATCTTTTGCAGTTGTTTGAACCAGGGTCATGAGCCATCTCCCCTTCCTTCTTAGGGAAGTTTGCATATATATGTATCTGAGACAGAGAATTGGATCCTATTGACACATGAGGGCCTTTCCATCTTGTGGTTATAACACCTTCGTATTTATTAGTCAAGTAGGCAAAGCCTAATAAGATTTGTTTTGTCCACATCTCTGATCATCTATATGATGGGAGAAAAAAATGTTGAAATTGAAATGAGAAACATGGGTCTTAGTACTTGGTGGCATTGCTTGGTCAGCTTTTAGGAATTTTCCAAGGAAGAAGTGAAAATTCCATACCTTCTTCTGAGATCTGTTCTGTGACACTGTGGGCAGAAACCAAGCCTCAAAAGGGAGCAAACAGGACAAAATGTTCAACACAAAAACATAAACAAGGAGAGAAGAGAAAGAAAAGGGTGGAAATTCTAGCAATTGTAGAGCGGGAATAAATCTCAATGGGAAAAAAAGAAAAAGAGAGTCCTCTTTGTTGGTGGGGTCTCCATAATGATTTATATAAATGATCAGCCATCGTTCCTGCAAAGACAAATTCGAGATGGCATTAATATGGTGGAGAGAATAAATAGCTTCTTTTAATGCTAGGTAGCTTTAATCCCATAAATAAAGAATTTAAACACAACTCCCATGGAAGAACAGTGTCTGGCACACAGTAGGTAGGTGCCAAGTAAATGTTTGTTGTTGGATGAATGCATGAGCTGGGCTCAAGGAGGACCCTAGAAGCCACCTTGACCGAAAAGACTGGTACCACCTTGGGGCATTATAAAGACCATCTCTTGAGGACCACCCTGGACACCCTAAAGCAGCAGCTTGATGTTTCAAGGGTAGCAGTTCTCAGGGATGTTAGACCAAGAGCAGTTAACTGGATTTCCCTTTGAACTTGGTTCAATTTCACCTTCAGGCACTTTCTCAGCAAAAGGTCAGGCTTCTGACCTCTGAAACATATAATCACTCCTCCTACCAAAGGGTTTTTTGACTCAACAATTCAAACCTTAGCTCAAAAAGAATTAGAGAAAGTGGAAATATCACACACATTGAAACACCAACTAATTATGCCTTCTTTCTTCTTCTTCATCTAAGGATATCAAAGAGAGTTTTCTGGCTGTCAACAATTGATTTGGGAAGAAGACTGGCTTGCTGTATCAGACATTTTTTTGATTCAGGCTAAGGGACTGGTAATGGTAGAGATACTTGGACAACGGCAAGCTAAAGGGGGCACCCAGGATGGGTGTATGCAACCTCAAGGATTTATGCTAGATGACTCTTTAGAAGCCAGATCATTATTAATATTCTTTAGGAATTTCTCAACTTACTACCAACCATTTGTGTGGGATATTCTGATAAGTAAATGAGCTCTCTGTTGTCAAGAAGTGGATGGAGTATCAGTGTCATTTTTGAGTGCATATTTGAAGATTCTAAGGAAAAATTAGGTTTATGATATTTTAAAAGCTCTATTTTTGCAGAAGAGGTAAGAAGCATCACTGGTAGTGATATACATCAACTCCTGCATTCTAGCCTCTGTGGGTGTTTCAAGGAGTACTCAGCCTCTTAACAGACAAGGTGTTGGAGCTTATGACAAGGTCTCTAATCAACTACACTAAATATAGTATTGGCTTTCCCTCAGCATGAATTATTTCAAGGCAATGGACAGATATAAGCACCAACTCTTCATGAAAGAGATATTGACAATCAAACATTTTATAATTTTCAGAAATAAATAGCCTGGCATTAAATTCAAGTAGATACATTTAGTGTGTTTTCCCTATAAGATGCTGAACAATTGTAATGTAATGACAGCAAAACAGATACCTGTGCTCATGGGTCATAACTGCATTCGATACTGACGTGTCAAGCACACTTTTTGTGTCTTCTTAAAAGATGAGAGACTGTGGAAACTTCTTTTTGGCAGTTTTAAATTCTGTACAATGGGCAATCCTGGGCAATCTAGTATTTTCAAAGCTCAGAATAATTACAAAAAAATCCATGATGAACAAAATGTCAAAATTATTTAATAGAAGCAGGATCTACATGAAAAACCGGGGTGGGGTAAGAAAGGTGACTCATGCATGTATAGCATTAGATCCTGACTTCACTTAAAACTTTGATAGTCTGTTCATTGTGGCTTTTTGGCATTATTTTTGATGTTTTAAGGATTTCTTTAAACTATCACCTACTTTGGTTACTGAGTTTTTTGTCAAACCCTTATATTGCCCTACATGCCCTAGTCCCCACCTTGCTGGGCATGCCTTTTAAGATTACCCTACTCAGGGAAGCAAGTTGCAATGCAATCAAAGTCTCATATCCTCTTTCTCCAGGAGCTCAAAGTTTGCAGCATCACATTAAAAGAACTACATGTTTCAGAGATTTCTGACAATCTGGTCTTTGGAGCCGTGGCCTGAGTTTCACAGTCCTCTCCCATAAGGGTTGTACCTTGGTGTAGAATGGAGGATTTCCTATGTGGTTTCTTGACAAGATGTGAAAGATGTATGCCCAGAACCATTTGGGGATTTTGCTTGTCTCAAAGAAAAATCTGACAATCTGCTGTGACTTGCAAAGGTATTTTTGTCATCTGTTAATCCAGAAAAATGTATTTTCTATTTTAGATGTGCATCTGTGTGCAGTGGGAAGGTAGAGAACTGACAGAAGCCCCATGCACTGGACAGAAACCTGGATGTGGAAACAGAAGATGTGGCTGTTGATGGAGCACTGCCATGGTTTCACTGTATTATTCCTTTCCCCCTTTCCCTAGCTGCTTAAAGGTGAGACAAGGATATTCTTGGATCAGGTGTTAGCCAACTACAGCCTGTATGTCAAATCTAGCCTGTTGCCTGTTTTTGTACGCCTGTGGGCTAAGAATAGTTTTTACATAAATGCTTAAAGAAATCAAAGGAAGGGGGCACCTGGGTGGCTCAGTCATCAAGCGTCTGCCTTCGGCTCAGATCATGATCCCAGGGTCCTGGGATCAAGGCCCACATCGGGCTCCCTGCTTCATGGGAAGCCTGTCTCTCCCTCTCCCACTCCCTCTGCTTTTGTTCCCTCTCTCACTGTGTCTCTCTCTGACAAATAAATAAATAAAATCTTTAAAAAAATCAAAGGAAGAATAATATGTCAGGACACATGGTGAAAAGTATATGAAATTAAAATTCCAGTGTCCATAAATAAAGTTTTTTGGAACACAGCCATGGTCATTCATGTTATCTATGATGGCTGACACTCTCCAACTGTAGGGGTGAGAGGTTGCAATCAAGACTGTGTGTCCTACAAAGCCTACAACACTTACCATCTGCCTCATTATAAGGAAAAATTTGCTAACCTCTGACCAACATCAACCTAAATCTTGTTTCATCTTTAAAAAGATGATAACATAAACCACTTGTTGGTGCCAGAGTGGGTGACCCATTACCTCTCCACCTCTCCAGTTGACCATCTTTATGAGCAACATTTTAGGGGTCTTCCTTTCCTATTTGTACAACAGAGTAGCCAGACATTTTGTTGTACAGGGGGAAACTTCTTTTTTAAAGAGTTTTCACTATAAAGAATAGTAATTGGGGCGCCTGGGTGGCTCAGTTGGTTAAGCGACTGCCTTCGGCTCAAGTCATGATCCCGGAGTCTCGGGATCAAGTTCTGCATCAGGCTCCCTGCTCAGCGAGGAGCCTGCTTCTCCCTCTGACCCTTCCCCCCCTCTCATGTACTCTCTCTCTCTCTTTCATTCTTGCTCTCTCAAATAGATAAATAAAGCTTAAAAAAAAGAATAGTAATTAATATCACTTAATTGATTTAACTGATAGAAGAATGGATTTTTACCCTTTCTCCCCCTAAGAAGAGGCCAATACAGCCGGTAGGAATATACATAAATATTTTTTAAATTAAAGCGGCAAGAAAATGGCTAAAGAGATTCTCATGTGTACATTTATGTTCATGCATTCGAGCAGAAAACTCTCTAGCAGTCTGTTATTAAATCAATAATTCAGCCAACACATATTTAATGAGTATTTAAATGCATAAAACACTGCTCTATTCCCTACATGTGTACAAAAAAGGTAGAAGACAATCTCTGTCCTCAAGGAGCTTACTGTCCAGATGGGATGATAGAATTTAAATGCCAAACAATAAGGCATCAACCAAAAGGTCTAATGTTGCCATAAAGAATATTTGACTGGAAGGTGAGTGGTCTGGATTCACTGCATGAGCCACCAAAACTCAGCACCATGATGACAAGCAAGCTATTTATCCTCTCTGGGCTTTAAGAGATGATGATGGCTGTGTGAACAAATGATGTCTAATGTATTGTCAAGAGTTGGATTGAGAAATATAGACTACATAATCTATGAAGAGTTTGATAAGCCAACATAGTGGGTGAATTGCTTGACACAAGGACAACAGGGATGAGTCCTCAAGGAGTGAGTGTCCCATAAGGGAAATAGAGATGCACATGAGTAATTATAGCCCCATGGAGCAAGTGCACTCACAGGGATAAGCACAGGGGACTGCGGACACCCAGAGAAGGAACACCTGATGGTTAGGAGAGCTTTTCTGAAGGAGGCTGTGCCTGACATCCAACAAAAAGTTTAAAAAGAGATGTCATGCATGATGTGGTAGAAGAATTTTCTTGCGGAAGGTGATGACTTGAACAAAATCAGAGAGACAGTGACAACAAATGAAAAGTAAAGAGACAAAAAATAGCATAGCATGTGTAGGGAAATGTTCATTTGTTCATTCATTTCACTGGGCATTCATGGTGTGCCAGGCCCGGCCCAAGGCTCTGGGAACACTGCACAGGACAAAGCAAAATCCTCCACCTCCGGGAACTCATATCCTAGCAAAGAAGAGAGACAATCAACAAGCAGGTAGTGAGATCTCAAGTAAAGATAACAGTTATAGAGAAAAATAAAATGAGTGATGGGGATGGAGTTATTGTTTTAGATATGTTGTCAGCAAAAGCCTCCGTCTGAGGAGGTGAAATTATATCATCATTAAAAATTCATAATACCAATTCAAAACAGATAACAGTTGTGGGGCATGCAGGGGGAGGTCTGGAGTGGGTGGTCAGTGGGGCAGACTACAGAGGGTCTCAACCCTGGAAAGGTTTGGATATTGTTGATGGGTCAGTTCATAATGATGAAAGCATGGTGAGGCATCTGTAAGGAGGGTGGAGGATGGAGGCCACCGAGCATGTGCTGTCCCAGGGCCCAGGAATCCCATGCTGAGCCGTGGTCCAGGGCAGGGTAAATAGGAGACCCCAGAGTGTGGAGGAGAAAGTGAAGGAGTTCGTCCACCTGGCAAAGAGTTTGTGTTAGTTAGAGTGTGAGTGAAGTGCACAGGATTGAAAAGCAGCACTCAAAGACTTGGATGCCCCCCAAAAAAGCATTGCCCCAAAGGCATGGTCTTGTGGTTTCTTGACAGGATGCAGATGGTGCTTAAGCAGGAGGCTGTGGGGTCCAGCTAGCTTTGGGAAATTGTCTGGCCATCGCCTGCTCTGGCTCACAGAGGTCAAAAGTGCTGGAGACATTGCAGGTGGGAAGAATAGAGGAGGAGTCACCTGCACAGACGTGTAAGTATATGAAGATACCCTCAGGATGGCACAAGTAAAGGAACAGCCTGATCTTTCTTCTATTTCCCACAGCTAGAACTCCAAATTGCACAAAAACTTCTAGGATTTAACCTATTTCCATCACTAGGCTCCTTTGTTGAAAAACTTCCAGCTCTCTCATTAGCTTCTTTGGTCTGCCAAATCCTTGCTCCCAGCTGAGAGCACCTGACTGAGTACTGACGTCTAGGTAGAGTTGTAGGGGGCGGTCCTGAGGAGGGGGGAACCTGGGATGCTGACAGCCAGCAGAAGCTTCCAAAGGCAGGTAAAGCTTTTTTGGGGGGGTTGCCTCTAAGCTGCTCACTTTTTACAAGAATTTATTTCAAAAGGTACTGGTTAGTACCTACCAAATACCAAGGTCCACGCCCCAGATATTGGGATGACTAAGATGGTGCTTCATGATATCTGTTGGGGTAATTAATTGATTGTCTCATCAATTGGTTTATGATATACTTTTACACATAGCTCCTACTGCTTTGTTTTCTAAACTGTGTAGATTTTCTATCAGTTAGCCACACAGCATG
Organism: Zalophus californianus; assembly: GCF_009762305.2. Taxonomy (NCBI): domain Eukaryota; kingdom Metazoa; phylum Chordata; class Mammalia; order Carnivora; family Otariidae; genus Zalophus; species Zalophus californianus. The sequence goes on from NC_045600.1 coordinate 6,915,625, forward strand.
CCATGTCTCCAAGTCCTCCTAAGAAAACATAATCTCGCCTTGTCTGTTGTGCCACTTTTGGCCAAAATCCATATTTGGAGAAACAGTAGTCAAAGAGTATGTGGGCACATGTTCTTTATCCACTCATAGAAGTTGCTAGCTTTAATTTTTTTTATGAAGTCAGATCCATGGAAAACTCTCGATTTGGACCACTTTGTCTAGTGCTTTGCCAAATCACCTCTGCTGAGTTGTGTTTTGCTACATCTATGCATTTTATTGAGAGTCGTTATGGAAAATAGTCATATGCAATTTGGTATGCGTTTATTCTGAGAGCTAGTGTTTTGGACTTTGTCCATGATGCTGACTGACTCTCCCCAGATGATTTGGTGTGTGCCCTTTGTTTCTTAAAAACAAAACAAAAATAAATAAAAATAAAAACACAAGTTCACAATCAGCGATATTGTCTCCTTGCCTTGGCTGCCATGAACTCAGGGTCAAGTTGGCACTGAGGTGGGGGGATTATAAAAACTCTGGTGGTGGCTGATGCTGTGTCCTCTCCTACCTCTCATGATATCAAACTTCCACTCCTGGCCATTCATTGTTGAGGCATGAGATTCTCTCAAACTCTTCCCCTGGTGGATGTCCAAAGAGCAGAGTTCAGTTGAAAATTAAAACAAAAAAACACAATAATGTCTTCTGTGTGGTTTTTGTGCATGCCTTAATCCAATCTTTTGAGCTAGACTCTAAACTCTGGAGAGAAGAGGAAAGACTTCATATTTTGTTCCTCCTGCCTGCAATTTCTAGAACAATGATGGGTTCAGAGTAAAAGCTTAATGAATGTTATTAATTGCTGAACATTTAACAGACATCTGATTGGCATTGTGCTTTGGCCACTCTTTCATTAGGCATTGGCATTCCCGCTCTACCACATTGCATCCCCTTTGCCCTCATTCCACAGGTGAAGACAATAACCCAATATAACCAGTCTTTCCTTTCCTTCTGTTCAGATGCAGATGTCCCTGGCAGACAGGGACCTTACCTGTTTCATTTTTGTTGACCCTTGTGCCTGGCTTATTGTTTAGCACAGAGTAGGTGGTCAAAAAATACTCCTTGAGTGCTTTGTTCTAAGGATGAAGATAATGATAATCCTGCCACCTTCTGCCTATGTTAGGGAGGACCTATTTTTGATCCTGAAGTTTGCTGGGGCACTCTCATTCTTTGATTAAAAGGGATAACACAAAGTAATTTTCATGTATAATAGTCATCATTGTATATCTGACTTTTTCCCCAGATCTTCCCAGACACAGCCCATGCTTACATCTTACTTGTGTTATTTAAGTGGTGCCCAAGGGGCAGGACTACAGCTAACTTTCTGGCTGCTATAGCACTAGTGTGGGGAATTACATCGGCTTACTCTGGGAATGCCAGCTAGCTTCCTGGCAAATCCCTCTGGTGTGGTTTTCAGGTCTGTACTGGGAGGGTCTAGACACCCTGGAATTCTGTTGCTTTGCCTTCGTTTACTATTCCCTCCTCTCCGTCCTAACCTCAGGATCAGCCTGAAGCAAAACTGGGACGATGATGGGTCAATGAGACAGCAGAGATCCACCTAGGAAGTGGGCTCCTTGTTGGTGTTCTTACCTCCACAATGTCTGCAGTAGTCCTGTTTCTACAGCTGACAAGCTCAGAGAATTAGTGACTTCATTCTTGATTGTGGAAGAGCTAAGATTATAACCTCTTTAGCTGCTCGATTCCAAAACACACAATCTTTTTCCCACACCATGAAATGAGCACAGATTTTCTCCAGCAGCCCCCAGCCCTGTGCCCCTCCCTATTCCCTCCTTACACCATCACCAGCATTCAGCACTTTCCATCCTGGTGAAGGCAAGTGGGTAAGTAGTTGATTCATTTGTCTGTCCTTCTTCCATCTGCACCTCCCTACAATCCCCCTGTTCCATCCTCACCACTGGAAAAAACCAAGACTGTGAGTGTGTATTCTGCTCCAACACTCAACATTCACTCCTACTCAGGATGGTGGGGGATAGAGTTAAGGGAAACATGGCATTTGCCCTTAAGTGTCTTACAATCTATTATGTCGGGTTACATGAAATTGCCAACACTTGATTATTCTTGACAATTCCATAAGTTCATTCTAATAGTCAAACGAAAGGCAGAGAGAGCCATCATTTAGTGAATGCGTGCTCTAAATGAGGTCCTGTGTTAACTGATGTTCACCAAACATCAAACAGTTCACCTTTCACAGCAGCCTGTGAACATCCTCACTAAGGAGCTGAGATTCACAGAGGTCATGTCACTTGGCCAAGGTCACACATTTAGGAAGTGTCAGAGCCATGATGCTCACCCCCACCTCCTCAGCTCTGAGACCTGTGTCCACTTCACAGTTCTAGAAGGGTGAGGCTCTGCCTTTAGAATAACAAGGGCTCAGAGTGGAGGCTCAGTGCTGCTGGAGATCACAGGTCCTAGGAAGTTCATGTTTTGGATACTAATAATCAAGTGTGATAGTCAAGGCTCAAGCTTAGTTGGCTTGCATAAGACCACATAGCTGGTAGGTGCTGAAGTGAGAGTAGAATTCTGATGTGACCCCCTGTCCTTCCAACAGCACATGAAACACTTTTATTGTGGACTAAAGGTACATGACCTCACAAAATTCACATGTTGAAGCCCTAGGCCCAGTGCGGCTCTAATTGGAGATGGGGCCCCTAAGGAAGTAATTACGGTTATATATGGCCGTAAGGGTGGAGGCATGATCCTACAGACTCACTATCCTTACAAGAAGAAGCTCCAGAGAGCTTGCTATCTCTCCCTCTTGATGTCTCTCTCTCCCTCCCTCCTCATGCTTATACCCAAAGAAAGGCCACAGGAGGACTTAGTGAGAGGCCAGTCATCCACAAGTCAGGAGGAACACTCGCAACAGAAATGGAATTGGCCAGAAACTTGCTCTTGACCTTCTAGACTCCACAATAGTTAGAAAATAAATTTCCATTGCTTAAGCCACCCAGGCTGTGGCACTTTTTTATAGCAGGCCGAGTGGACAAATGTGGCCTTACAAATATTAAATACAGGGAGCACTTGTCTTGCTCAGTCAGGAGAGCATACGACTCTTGATTTCAGTGTCATGAGTTGGATCCTCATGTTGGGCATAGAGTTTACTTAATAAAATAAAATAAAATAAAATAAAATAAAATAAAATAAAATAAAATAAAATAGGGGCGCCTGGGTGGCTCAGTCGTCAAGTGTCTGCCTTCGGCTCAGGTCATGATGCCAGGGTCCTGGGATCGAGCCCCGCATCGGGCTCCCTGCTCCGCGGGAAGCCTGCTTCTCCCTCTCCCACTCCCCCTGCTCGTGTTCCTTCTCTCGCTGTGTCTCTCTCTGTCAAATAAATAAATAAAATCTTTAAAAAAATAAAATAAAATAAAATAATAGTAAATGCATGTGCATGTATTCATTCATGCACACGACCATCCCCAAGCCACAAAAGGCACAGGAAGGGTCAGTGGGTCCCAGTGCCCTCAGTTCAGGGGTGGGAATGACACACGGGGAGCAGCCAGCACCAACTGAGGAACCAGGACTGCCTTCAGCCTGGCACCTTTCGCTCTAGGAAGAGTGTTATCCAGATTATATGTTGCTTTACCCTTGGGGAGATTAGCTGCTTCTTCTGTGTTCATAACAACTGATGAGCACCAGTCTGTCCCCCCCATAGAGCCTGACTGGGACCTTGGACATCCCTAGGTCTCAACTTCTGCTCGATGCGGCGTTGCCTTCTGTGGAGGAGGGGATCGCTGTCTTCTTCATTTCCTGGTGCAGTGGTCCTGTTTTCCCTGTGTGTGTGTGTGTGTGTGTGTGTGTGTGTGTGCGCGCACGCGTGCGCCTCTGGTGTCCTTCCTCATCTCCTAACTGAAGGGAAGTCCCTGTCACTGGTGGAGTGGGGGCACAGGGAGTGTGAGGGATGGCTGGGCACGCGACAATGCTGAGGCCTGTCAGTTAGTGTCGGTCTCAGCGTTTACATCTGCTGAAAGGAACACTTTGAGCCTAGAACTATCTGTAGCCCTTTTCATTGGCCCCAGGCATCCCCGTTGGTCTGGCTGTCCCGTTTGCAGAAAAAGCACAAAGAAAACATTGCAGTCAAGTATGGTCTATTTTCAAGCTGTAAGGGAAAGAGAAAAATCAAAGAAGGACAAGGGAGAGGGCGTACGGCTGCTGGATGCCCACGGCAGGCTCTAGTCTTCTCCAGAAGGGACTGGATGGTGTGCAGAGTCCGGGATAAACAAGCGAGGCCAGAGTGCCTTTGCGTTTGATGTCTTCGCGTTTGATGCTTGGGATGCTTCTATTTATAAACTTTGTGTTCTCTGATGGGACAATGAGAGAGACCTCTTTCCTGGCACATCAAGTGTTTCATTTCCTTCTTTCCATGTCTTTACAATTATGGACATGCGCACCGATGCAGAGGCCCCGGGCCAAACCGTGTTCACCTGCAGCCCACAGCAAGTGACTCTCACGGGAGCTGGTTGTCTGAGAAGCGGAGGGGTCTTTGTCACAAAGCCACAACAGCCACAGGACCCGGGCCAGGAACCCCACAAAGAACCAGCATCACTGCTGTTGCTGTTCCCTGTCCCTGTGTCATGGTCCCTGTCACAACAGTGATCCCGTTCCACGGGCTGTGCCACAGGTCTCGCTCCCATGGGATGTCCTTTAATGCCCACATGCAATCCGTGAGGTCAGAGCTGGCTCGGGATCATTCAGATGGAGGAACCCAAGTGAAAGTCTCTGGAATTGTGTGTCTGGAGCCCCATGGCAGAGCCAGAGATGGAGCCTAAGTTGAAACCTATGGATGTCCAAGGTCCCGGTGCGCGTGTCCATAATTGTAAAGACATGGAAAGAAGGAAATGAAACACTTGACGTTAGTTGGAGACTTGCCTTTCCCATCCCTCCTCCACTGCACACTCACCCAGGAGCTGAATGTGGCGGGGAGGGTGGCTCTGAGCACGAGGAGCTGAGTGTGTTTGTTGTGGCAGGAGGTTTAGAAAAAAAGAAGGAGCAACAGTAATTATTTTACAGTGAAGGATGCCAGGAGACAAACCAGAGGAGATACAGTGACAAAGTATTAAAGCGACATTGAATGCAAAAGTGACTACTTTTTAGGGCAGAGGAGCCAACCTCAAGGCTCTGTGGGATGGTAAGGCTGTCACCCAGAGACAGGGGTGGGGGTGGCTTTAGCAGCCACTCCTCAAACACTCCACCCGGCGAGTTCCGGCTGCTGGAGGCCCAGCCGCCGCCAAGAATGCCCTCTTCTGGTGAATGTTCAGGCAGCCCCGGATGGCAGCGAGGCGGCCTGAGACCCGAGCTTTCCAAATCCTGGGGAGATCTGCTATCAGACACTGTGCTGCTGAAGCAAAGATACCTCCCCTCTCTTTGCCTTTAGCCCCCAAACTAACAAGAAGTAAATCATTCTAAGAAGGGAAGCTATACCATTGTAGAGAGTTTGCTCCCCCCTTTTTTTTAACCCCGAATAATACTCTCGATGTCATCTGTATATTTATGATAGCTCAAAGACATGGGTGTGTGGATCTAATTAAAAATGTGAAAGGGTTTAGCAGCCTGCTGCTTCCCTGCAACTCTCTGCTTGCCAAATCTTGGCAGCCGTGTTGAAATGGAGCCAAGTGTTTAGTGTTCAGCTGAACCACTGCCAACCGAGCGCTGCATTGTGGGGCCCGAGCCGGGAGGTGCTGCAGGAACGTGAGCTCGCACGGGGCAAGGCGCTGGGCAGGACTGGGGACCCCGTCGTGCCCCACCCCACGGAAGCCAGCGGGCCAGGAAGCTGGCCGGGTCTTGTCGCCCAGCCGCCTGCCCGGAGCCCCGGCCCTTTCCTGGTGCCAGGCAGGACCGCAAGGCCACCTCGGAGGTCCGTCAGGGCTCCAGAGTGCTGGGTGGGAAACTGTCCCAACAGCCTTCACTGCAATGTCATTGAAATTGGGCCTCCTTGGAGGAGAAACTGTCCTCAGCTTCCTTTCGGCAGCTGGGGTCTGTGCTGACAGCCGTCTCACGGTGCATTCCTGTGGAGTTCCAGGACCCTCCACTGTAAGGCTGAGCTTCCTTGATGCCTCGACAAGTGTTCTGTGTCTTCTCTCTGCAGAAGCGGAGTATAGCGCAGGGTTTCCCAAACCCCATTGTGCACTTGCATCACTTGGGGGAGCTTGTGACGATGCAGGTTTCAGATCCAACGGGGAAAGGGGAGAATTCATTCTGCCAAGATCAGAACTTGCTAGAAGTGCTTCTGGGCTCAGTGATGAATTCAGACTCCAACACTCATGCATTTGAGGTTGCTGGGCTTGGTGATTCAGAGTCAGAGAGAATGCTGGGGGTGGTTCAGAGAGCTCAGTGTTCTCCTTAATATGTAGAAAGCTAAGTAAAACAAAAACAGGTCAAAGACGAAGATTACATGGTATTTCCTCAAAATGCACCAGCTATGGAAAAATTGAAGAGGAAAAGGGACTTATTCTTTCCGTACAGAAACATTCCCCTGCAGAGAGCAAAAATCCAGGTCTAAAAAGAGCTGCTAAGATAATTGGGGCAGTGGGGTAATATGTTCAGGGGGCCAAGCTGAGGATGAAGGAAGGTTTTGCTGTTCAATCTTATATCGTGTGTGATACTAATTTTTCATGATCACATATGATGATGTATTTCTTTTGTAATAAAAAAAAAAGAGAGGAAGAAAAAGCAAGACTGTCTTGTGTAGGGAGGCTGGCAATGACCTGTCTAGGGTAGACCACTGGGTTAATAGAACATGAACTTTGAACCCACTCCATCCTGGAATAGAATCTGGGCTCTGGCACTGAGCTTAGGAAAGTTAGCTGACATCGCTCCGCTTGCAGAATGGGGTAACGGGGCCTTCACTGCAGGAGCTGCTGCTGTGGGCACGAGAGACACATATGTGAAGGGGCTCATCGCCAGGTGGCCTCGACGGGCGTCTTCCGAAACCAGAGCCCTCCCTCACGGGGCCAGGGCCACTACCCCTGATAGAATTTGATCCCGGCAGACATCTTCTAAGCACAAATACATTTTAAAATCTCTGGATGGGAGCTAATCACTTCGGAAGTCACTGAGACACCCTTTGTGATTATCAGAGAAGTCTGAAAAAAAAAAATGAAACGCTGGGGAACAACAGAGAATTTTCTTCCTCTGCAACTGGCAAATTTAGACATATGAAAAGTTTAAAATGACATGCCAAATAAATCCAAAGTCGTCATAATTTAGCCAGCCACTTTTATTATGAAACAATGCAATGCATGAAGTCAGTGCTACGGAGGAAGATGCAGGTCCTTTGGCCCGTGTACAACTAGGGGGCTGATGTTTTCTTAACATCCTAAGCTGGCATGGCACGTCGCTCGCCTTGTGGTTTGGATTACACAGAACTCACTGTTTCTCTCACAGAGTGAGAGGCCATTTGCTCCTGAGAATCCTGGGATTTTTCTAGGAAGATTCCACTCCAAGAGACTCATTCCTAACATGTGAGCAGGTGACTGTCTAAACCATGGAGGGAAGACACTCAAGGTAAACATCTAATTAATTAAAGAAAACCTCTCTCTCCACCCTGACCCTGTAAATGTCCTACAACTGAGAAACACACACACTTTTCAAAATGCTTCCTGGCCACCGGTTCTCTAGCCCAACTGCCTGAATTAATTAAAGTCTACAAACCTTAAACCACCACCCTCCCTTCAAATGTCTGTACGACCACAACCCCTCCACTCTTCCAAGCAACATTTGCTCCAACTTAATATTCTGGTGCTTTCGGGAACAACATTTAAAAATAAACCATTTTGGCACATTGTCAAAGTCTTGTCTAAATTCCTTCATGACAACCACCCTAAGTGAGATTTTGAAAGCCAAGGGGAGTTGGGGATGGGGGCGGGGAATGAAGAGTCCCCCGTTTAGAGCTATAATTTCAGACAATGTCAAATGAGGATACATTCACAGATTCCTTCCCCTCTTCTCTAATTCTGTTTTGTGGCTGGGGGGCATCCTCACCCCACCCCCTGACGCCCACTGCCTGTATCTCCTTTGTCCTCTCCATAGGGCCTGGCACCTGGGTTGTCGGTGACAGGGCCCCTAAGTCCCGGGACACCTCTCGGCCCACGGCCCGGGCTGGCCACTGGAAAAAGAAGGGCTGGGCAGACAAGAGGCCTCAGGCAGGTGTTAAAATGTTGTTCCTGGTCCTCCATAGCAATCACTGCAAAACATTCTTGTCTGCTCCACTCCCATCAACAACCTGCTCTCCTTGGTCTGTTGCTAAGAGACCAGCCTGTTGTTTACAAGATCCTCGGTGGCGTAGACTTCCATAATTTATAATTTATTATCTTAGTGTCAAAACTTGTGTTGGTTTTTATTTTATTCCGCCATAGATCCAATAATTGTTAGATACAACATAGGTCACGTATCTTCCTGTGGTACCGTTGTTGCTCCAATAGCATCCCCAGCCGCCCCTAAGTTTAGGTGCCGCAGAAGAAAATGCTATTATAAACTGAAGATGAATATCATTTTTGTCCATTAACTTCACGCATTATATGACTGCTCAGGTCAATGGATTCCCTCAAGATTTGTTCACTATTGAAAACACGTTTCTGTCCAACCAAGAAGGAAATGAATTGGAACGATTTCAATTATCACAAGAAAGGAGTTGAGTCTTCTTGCTGTACACTTCAACACCCCCTGGCTCAGCAACCCCATCTTGTTCCCACAAAGTTCAGGGCCATGGACATCTACCCGGTGCTAGAAATTACTCCCGAGCCATTGTTGGGCTTTGCAGGTACACGAAATAGCCTTTGGAAGGTATTCTCGACTCACAGCAAGTCAATCAATTCAGTAAGGAAGTGAGGGCAGAAGAAAGGAGAGTCATTTAAATAAAACAGCTCAGTTGCAACACACCCACTTAAAGAAGAAGATAAACTGTGTGCTTTTATAATCACCAGCACCGCTAACCTTTAGTGTGCCAGGCACAAGGCTGAGTGCTCAACCTGGAGCAACAGATAGAAATCTCTTGCCAATCCCATGAGGAAAATTCTAGGATTAGCCCCATTTTAAGAGACAACAAAATCAGGGCTTTGTAGTCACAAAGGTAGGTAAGTAGCAGACCTTAGTCCAGGATGAGTGACCCTACAGGCATTAGTGTCACGGAAATTAAAGGAAAAATTCAGCACGGGCTTAGAAGTTTACAGTTTATATAAGAAGCGTTCATGGACATTTGACGAAGCAGGGAAATTCACAGAGGTTCCAAAACCCTATCACCATATTATCTTTCTCTGTAGTCTTTAGAATCTCTCTAGAAACCACAGAGCATGAGAAATTTCTAGGAAGGGCATTTTATTTTCCCCATCAGAGGACCTGGCAAATTCTGATGGCATTTTACTGGGAATTAAATTTGTTGTTTTCCAGAAAGTAATTATGGCAATAATCCACACTGGCATTTTTACCACTTAATTCCTACCTACTCCCTGCTGGCGACATCACGCTGTGTTCCTGGCCAGGACATCCCACCCTGGAAGTATCTTCAGGATCATCTCTGGTTGGGGTAGTCAGTTTCTTTTTCACTGCTGTGGTGAAAAAAAATATAAACGGGCTAGAAACCATTGACCATCCAAGAAACAGTCTCTCGCTTACTTAACCGTTTCTCAGACCTATTTAATTTTCTTCCTCCAAGCAAGGAGTTAACTCTTATATAAAAGTGCAGACTCTTTAACTGGAACTCGCAGATACACCACAAGCAACAGGAAGGGGTGCACATATCCCTCAGCTCATCTTCTGAGATGAGGCCAGAGCCTCATGTAGGTACAGATGGGGTCCTATTAATCTTGGTAGCTGCGTCATAGGTGTGCACGTTGCTTACAGTTAAGGATCAGAAGTCGTGGGTTCAATTCCATGTCTACCCCTTAGCAAGCCCCGTGAACTGAGGTAGGTCTGTTAACTCTTAGATTCCTGCTTTCTACTTTTGCAAAAGCAAGGATGATAATACCACCTTCTTCACAAAGAAGACACAGTTAAAATTAAACAGTGGACACAACACAAAATCGAGGGGGGAGAAAACTACACAAAAGTGATGAACATCATTGCTGAAAGCCCAGGGCGCAGTTACATGCCTGACAAAAGTTGCCTGTCATCACTGTGTGTGCAGTTGGGAGCACGTTGTCCGTGTTACTGCACCAACACCAGTAGGCATTGGGAATCCGGACGTGGAACACTTGGCTTTCTCCTGTCAATCTTTCAGGGCATAATGGAAGAGACAAAAGTGTGAATGATTATTCAGAAGTATACACCTACTGCTGTGGAGACCCAGATTGAGATGTGACCTTGGAAAATGTCATGTTTCAGCCTCATTTTTCTTATCTGTAACATAGGGACATAACTGCCTTGTCAACTTGAGTCTGAAGAGAAGGATGCCACCTGCTATCTGTCACCCAGGAGGTACTCAGTAAACATGGAGGGAAGGGAGGTGAGGCGTGCCGATGGCCCATCCCAACCGTTACCTCTCCTTCAGCTTTTTACAGGGGCTGCTAGAAGGAGAGGTGTTTATTCACGGATAAAAACTAAAGGTAATCAGAGCACAGTGTCACCAGCCACCTCAGTGGGGTTTTCCTCAAGGCCAGCAAGAACTGCAGGACTGGTAATGCATATGCTGATTCCCTTGGCCGCACTCAACTACCTTTTAGCCTCTCTTTTGGTCCATAGCAATTCAGCAAGCTGAAAAGTCAGGAAGTGGTGGGGTCAGCCTACTGTTTTGCCAGCATAGTGCTCAATTCTAAGTGTGATCAATGATGGAAAGAGTGCTGATATAAAGAAAGAAAAAAGCCTCTTGGGAACCACATGAGTTGGGCTAGAAATTCAACTCAGCCATTTTTAAAATCTGACCATGAGCAAGTAATTAACCTTTCTGAGGGTAACTTCATCATGTTGGCATTAACACTGATTGATCACATGGGTGAAGCTCCTAGAACACTGGGTATGTTCAGTGGGAGGCAGTTGCCCTCCTTTTCAAGGACCCTGGAAGACCAATAATGCTGACAGACGATGGGCCATGGTCTGGGGTCTCTGACCCAACTGTAGGGGGTCACATAGATACTCCACTAAGATTGTATTACCCTTTTATCTCCTCTCAATTCCTGCCATCTAGCTGATACTACTGCCCAGGGTTTTTGGTTTGTTTGTTTGTTTTAAAGGAAATACCTCCTGGACGGGAAGTGTCAGAATTAAGTTCGCCCTAAGTGAACTACTCCTTACCCACCTCTCAAACTGTCCCCTTCTTGTCTTTCCAGAAATGCAGAGTGCTCCACCCAGATGCCCAAGACATGTGCCAAGACATCATGGGTGACCCAGCTCCAGGCAGCCCCCCACCCCTGCATCTCCTGCATTACCACCTGAAGCCTATTCATTCTCTTTCCTAGAAAGTTTCCTTTCCACCCAGGTCTGTCGTTTTCAGTGCAGTTACTAAGCGCATGATTCCAGACCAAGATAACCCACGTTCCTTACCTTCTTATAAACCTCTAAGGGTCTCCATCTTTAGCAAGGAAAACCTCAAGCCTCTTAGCACAGGCTCCTGCTTCAAATCCCCATCTGACAAATATCCTCTCAGATACCCCTTCACAGACTCAAAGTTTTTGGATGTGCAACACACAGTTGCTTCTCATTCTTCAAGCATGTGATGCTTGGGCCGTGATTCTGTGACTTTGCACATTTTGTCCCTCTTGACTGGTATGACTTCTCTTTTTCCAGCGAATTCCTGTTCATCCTTCAAAACACAACCTAAATGTCATTTCTCAGAAGCCTTCCTATCTTCTCTGGGCAGGTCAATAATAGAAGCTTCTTTTATTCATTTCCATATCAACAAAACATGACCCATAGTAGCATCTCAGCACCTACACTACCAGGTCTTGGATTCCTTCTTGTGTCTCCAACTATTCTCCTCACTCTCCTTTCCAGGACTATCTTCCTCTACCAGTCATTAGCTGTGGATGTTCCTCACGTCTGGCCATATGGCATTTCAAAATATCAGAATAATAACTCTTTACATTGTGTCTTGGTAATCCATCTGCTCCCTGGGATGCACTATCCACTCAGGTGCTGATGCCTCCAGAGCTGCAGCTTCAGTCCTGCCTCTCCCTACACCCTGGACCTTTCCATTCATGGATGTGATGGCTATCTGGAGACTTGACTATTTCACAGAGCCCTCAAACTCAAAGCTTCAAATTGACTTTATTTTCATCTCCTTATACCCCTAAATCCTTATTCATTTCAGTGCTCCCTCATTTAGAGGCATCACCACATGCTCAACGTCCAAATGATTCCCCCTTGAACACGTTCGCTGCATCTTACTAAGTGACAAGGTTTTAGGGCCTGCACCTAAATGGCTCAGTCAATTAAGTGTCTCACTCTTGGTTTTGGCTCAGGTCATGATCTCAGGGTCATGAGACTGAGCTACATATTGGCCTCCACAATCAGTAGGGAGTCTGCTTGAGATTTTTCCCTCTCCCTCTACCCCTCCTCTGGTGCTCACCCATGCTCTCTCTCTCAAATAAATAAATAAATCTTAAAAAAAAAATCCACAAGGTTTTCGGATGTTTCCTGTGTAATAGTTTTCAAATCTGTTCAGTCTCTCCAATCCAAGATCATTCTCCATCATTGCTTTGGTTGAGACCACCATTGTCTCTTTTCTGTACTTCCACAACAAACTCCTAACTCACCTCCCTGCCTCTAGTTATTTTATCCTTCCCACCCATTCTCCACCTAATAACCAGGAAGATGGCTCTAAAATACCAACATCTTCATGTCCTTTGTCTCTATTTGAGATTTGCCAATGGTTTTCCTCTTGGCTTGGGGGTTTCAAAGCTTCTGCATAGTTCACAAAGACCTGGATTTCTGTGTCTTGATTCTCTGAACCTTGTAGCCATGTTGGACCACTCAATTCTGCACTGGACTCTGTTCTCTTTGTGTCTCAGCCTTCTCATATGCTGTCTTCTTTCCAACCTTACCTAACTCCTAGTCAACCTTCAGACATCAGTATGTGGTTTACTTCTTAAGAGAGTTTCTTCTGTGTCTACCCCTCAACTCTCAGTACCATGAGTGAATGCACGAAATAAATGGAAATACGTATTTTTTGGACATAGTATCTCTTTTTTTCTTGAGATCAACTACAGGATGAACTTGGCAAAACTTTGCCTCAAAAGTGGTCTTCTTCCCCACCAATCTGATTTCTTGTTCTCGCTCCTTGGATATCCCTGAGTTCACACTTCCAGAAATGTACATGTGGTCTCTCTGAAGCTTATGGATGGACTTCTTCCAAAGAGATACTCTATAGCCTATCATGTCAGTAAGAAACTTGGGGGGTCCTATTTTTATTCCCAATGCTCTGTAGAATGCACACATGAATGATCTTTTTGATTTATACCACATTGTCAGAGTAAGCAGTGATGAACTATATATCCCAGAAGATCCTCCAAGCTCTTCTTTTGCTGATCACACATGGTTCCTCCCTTCCAAAAACATTTTTGACAGTTTTTAACAGTAGATTCTGATTGGTTCCCCAGCTCTGACCTCTTCCTAGGAAAATAATTTTCCTGTCATTTTTTATTTTGTATGTGTGTATTTTTTTTAAAAGAGTGTTTCTGCCAACCAACCTGCCTGTTAGCATCCTACATTTGGTCTGGGTTTTGCAATTCTAGACCCTTGTGCCAGAGAGAGCAAATCTTCTAGCCCTTTGATCTTCACAATCATTCAATTATCTTTCTGGTCTCCTTCTGTTGTCATTTAGGGTAAGTACCTACAGTCGGTCTTTGTATCTGTCCATGAAAGGTAATCTCACTCTTCTTTTAATTATTTTTGGATCCTTTGGCTAAATGCCCTCCAATCTGCATGCATCCTTCTCATACCACAGATCCCACATCTGAACAACTTCACCCAGGTGCAGTCTCCAGAGAACTACAAAGCCAGAACTCACAGCCCTTCTCCCTCCACCAGAAAGCATGGTGACCCTGACAATGCTGTTCCTCTAGCTCGGCTTGCTCAACAAATCCCCCCATCCTTTTGAGCTGGTACTTTACACTGAAACTTGAGTGTCAACTATTGGTCACTCTCCCCATGAGTTTTCTTCCTGGATTTCCTCTTTATTTGAAAGCATCATATTCTTTAGTTATTTTGGCTTTGGGGTTTGAATATTTTATAGTCAACACATCTAGATTTAAAAATTACCAGAGGTCTTACTATTCTTGCTCCTGCGTGGATAATTTTTTGCAATGCCTGAACAGGGAAAGGAGGGAAACACAGTATCTTGCTACACAATTTGACTAGTTAAATGAAGAGAAAGGATGAGAAATGTCTCTGTGCCTCACTCCAACGAGACAACACACCTTTTCCTTTTCTGTCCCTCACTCAGCCCTAGTGGGTGTCTGTCCTTCCACAGTGCACTGTCCTTCCACATTTCAGTTCATGTTTTTTACATAAATGCTATTGCATATATTTTTAAAATTTGACAAAGTAAGGGCAAGTGTATTATAGCAAAATGAGCATGAAATTTGATGGTAGGTAGCTTGGGTCTACTTCCTTTCCTGTGGTTTATTGGGCTCACCCTTGGCCACTTTTTATGCCTTAGGATCCTCATCTGTCAAATGGGTAGATGATACACCTCCACTCTGTTATAAAGGAAATATTAAAAATGACTCCAGAAGTTTTCTGTAAACTCTAAAGTGTTCTGTAAACACCTCAGATAGTCGTCAGAGGTGGGAAAGTCGTCAGAGGTGGGAAAAAGGGAAAGTCTATTACCTAAAGCCTGGAACATTTCATGTACTGATATAGAGGCAATTTCTAATCAGTTTAAGTTGTTAAAATAAAAATGGAGAGGAAATTTGGTTAAGAGAAAATGAGATCTCAAACATGGCAAAGTGTTGTTTTTCTTAATGGCAGAAAATCTAATGTTGTTAGAGTTAGTGACAAAGAACCATACCTCTAGCTGATGAATGTGTGAGCAGGCCCACTGTGTTCAGATCTGTTGGGGAATCTGGAACTCTATAATGAGAATAGTATCCCTCCAGAGCTCATACTGGAACTGGGGTTATCATACCTACATTAAACAAGAGGGTTGAGATAGAAAACAGAGTACAGCTTTGTTGGTATCCAGAGAATGTTGAGAGATGGAGAAGAGAAGACTGTGGAGCATCACAGAAAACTTCTTGGAGGGGTGTGGTTCCATCTGGGTTGTGATGGTGCATAGAGCAGGCAAAGAGAATAGCAGAGGGCATTTCTGTGTGAGACCCCCGGAGGGAATTGGGAGAACATGGAGGGGTATTTACAGAGAGATTGGTTAACACATTAACAGGTAATAAAATTGGTTGGACTTTGAAAGTCAAATACTGTAGCAACTGGAATTTGATATGTTTTATAAATGGGGGTGTGGGGAAGATTAGAGGATGGGAATACCTAAAAAGGTCACCTTAAAAATGAATAAAACCATCCTCCTTAAATTTAAATTTATTTTGAATTAAATGTAAATGTAAAGAGATCACTGTGATAGGACATATGCCCCTTCTTCCTAGAAGACTCTCCTTTGCATCTTTGCTCTGATTACTCCTTGGCACCCCCCCCCCCACCAGGCTCAGGAAGGAGCCATCTTCTCCTCCAGCCTTACCCCAGCCCCTTTCCTCCCCAGCCAGGTGGGTGACCTTGAGTGGCCTAAACATGCCTCATCAAAGCAAGTTTACCCCATCCTGTAGTTCACAGATTCGTCCCAAGCTATGACCTTCCTCCTTCCATTTTCAACTTTATTACAGCCTCATCATTTCATTCAGTGACTTTTACCTTCTCTGTGCACCCCTTCCTACACACTGCCTCCTCCCGTGAGTATAGGCTGTCCAAGGTTTCTTAGGGAACCCCTTGCCAGTACCTTCTCTGGTAGCCAGGCCAAGTGGAGACTCCAGTATTCCCTCATCACCGTCTTTACTCAGTGAGGTTAAGAATGCCAGGTAGGCTGAACCAGGAATTCCCTTGGTTTTAACACAAAATATGGTCAGTTTAAATGGCCTAATTGTCCTGGCTAAATAGCTCTCCCTTGGGATAAGTGAAAATGCTCTTTTAGCCTGGCTAACAATTCTGAGCCTCTGGGCCCCTTGGGTTCCCCATGGGCGGATGGTGGGAGTCCATTAGCCAGCTCACCTCCTGCCCTTTCTGGTCACACCCGGACCCTTATCACCTGTGCCTGGGCCTCCTGGTCTCAAGAGGTCCATGCCTGCCTCTCTCTAAGCTCCAGCCATAGGGGGAGAGGTTCGAGCAACTGCCTTCCATAATGCAATGAGTCTTGCCTTGAACAGAACATGAGGAGGAACTGGTGTGACTACTTCAAAAGGAAGGAAATGAATAAACAATAAAGTAGTGCAGTAGCGTGGCGGGGGGGATAAAGTTCAAGTATCAGACCTCTTTCGCTTAAGACCTTGATGAGCTATATGGCTGTTGTACATGATATGATCTGCCAGAACATGAATTTCCTCATGTGAGGAGTAGGGACACTAGCCCCTATCTTGCAACAATGCTGTCAGGACCAGAACTGGTATCGGTGAAGCATCTGCCAAATCGCCAAAAAATGGAACCTACCACAACCACTCTTATTTTACTAAATACTACAAGAAACTTCAGAGTTCAGATTCCCAATCTTAAGAGGACCCCATGTCCTTGAAAGGGGAGGGATCTTATCTTCCACAACTGTTAGAAGTGGTGTCAGTCTTCCGTGAACTTTCCAGAATCAAATGACTTGAGGAGACACTGACCCCCCTTTTTCATGTTAAGTGTATGCTGTGGGTAGAAGAGGAAATCCATTCAAAAAGGATGAGCAAACCTTCTTACAATGGCCACTGTTAACAGTATGAAGCCATTTCTCTGAATGATTAAGAAACAACAGGCAAAATGAACCAATTCATGGTAGATTTTTATCCTAGGAGAGGAGCAATAAACCCTATTCCTCCTTTTATCAATTCCTCTTCAATTTAAAGAACTAACTGCGGCTCATAAGAACTGAATTTGCTTATTGATTAATCCATACCTACACGGTATTTGATATTATATGATACCATCACATTGAGATACAATTTGCTCCAAACTGTACGTGTCTAGTCATTGTAAATGTAGAAATGAGGTAATTATAGCCAGAAGTACTCATTAAAATTTGAAAGTAGATAAATAAAAGGGAATGCTACTATCTAGTCATTAAAATTCTACAAATAAAATGTGAAAAAAAAGACACAACGAAATCTACACCCTTCCTATTATCTACCTCCTTTTCTCTTCTTATGAGTCAGATGCGACCTCTCTAGAGAATAGTTATTTCTTACCTCTATGATCAAGGTGGAGCAGGTTGTGGGGGAGCCACTTGTCCACCTGGGAGAGGGCCACAGTCCCTGAAGCAGAAGGTGTGGTTCCATCCCCTGTAATTTTCATTAGAAAACTAACTTGAAACCTATAGATTAGACACTGTTTATTGGGTAACAGGAAGGGAGGGACTCATATCAAGATTAAAGAACAATACATAATTCTTAAAAAGTTAAAAAGAATGCAGCTCACATGCATCTCCACAAGTGCAGTGTGACTGTCTGTATGTCAGTGTTGCTTGAAGCCTGAGGAAGGCGGAGAGGGAATGGGGTCTGAGGCCGCTCATTGTTAACAAATTCCTCAGTGAAACAGGAAAAGACAGGTTAATGGTTAGTTGTCTCTGTGTGGGTGGTTGCAGGTGGAAGGGCAAAGCAGGGCGATGGTAGAATTTCAACATCAGCAGAAAAACACAGGCCACATGAGCTCACCTCAGACCAGCTGATTCCCCCAGTGAATTCACCAGGGAAAAAGGATTTAGAGGCAAGATCTCATTACCAATTTTGTTTGAAACCCACCTGTGAACACAGCAAAAGAAATAGTCCTTGGGATTTTGGGGGAGGGTCACTCTGTGCTCAGGTGTAGACAGTTCTTAATGTAATCGGTTGCTTAACTTTAGGGCTCCTGATGAAACAGGAGGAGTTCTTCCACATAAAGTGAATATGAATGCCCCTAGAAACCCAACCATAAGGCTGCTGATGGCCACCGCAGTTTAGCTCACAAATCTGATGTGGGTCACTAGCAAGCAAATGAAACTGAATGATGAAATAGGATAATTTACCTAAAGAGGCAAATAAACTAAAGAAGTTATTTCCTCCACCCTGACTGTATCTGTATGCAGGGTCATGCACCTATTAGGACTTTCTGTAGATTAAATTTATCCACTTGGTGTTATCTGAATGGTTCAGAGGTCCCTAGCTTCAGGTAAGGCTTCATCAAGAAGTTCAATCATGTCACTGAGGACCTGGTTCTTCTGGGTCTCTTCTTTCTGTCCCTTAAGTTTGGTGCCATCCTCAGGCTCTATGCCCTGGTTTCTGGGAACCCCAGTACTCCTTTCATCAGAGTAAAATGGCTTCCCAGTACTGCTCTTCACATCTTTCCATCTCCCTAGCCACAGATGAGTGAAGGTCTACTTCAGTGGCCCTTTCTGGAAGCCAGTCTCCAAGATGGGCCACAATGATCCTATCTCTTGGTATTCACACTCTTATAAATGCCGCATCCCTGAATAAGGGCTGGAATTAGTAATTTGATGATTGAGAGATCATGTCCATGATTAGATTATGATAGATGGGACTTTCCTCTTGTCTTTACATACCTTCTATTGCTCTTCTCACTTGCTCGCTCTGGATAATCAAGCTGCCATGAGATAAGCTGCCTTACAAAAAGGCTCATATGACAGAGAATGGAGGATGGTCTCTAACCAACAACCAGCGAGGAACTGAGGCCCTCCACTGCCAGCCCATGAGGATCTGAGTCTTCCAATAAACCCATAAGTGACCTTTGGAACAGAGCTTTCCCCAACCAAGACTGGACATGGTGGCAGACCCAGCCAACACCTTGATGACAGCCTGTGAATGACCCTGAGAGAAAAGTTGCCAACATGCCACATTCGATCCTTCACCCACAGAACCTGTGAGATAATAAATGTTTGTTGTTTTAGCCAATATGTTTGAGAATAATAGTGACACAGCAATAGATAGCCAGTACACTCCCACAGAGGAGAGAGGACGCTTCTCTTGCCCAGAAGTTTCAACTAATGCATCCTTGATTCTCATTGGTTCTGAGTGCTATACACACATCTTCAGACGAATTGTCACAAGTCAAAGGTAATCATTTCTGAGACCTGGTTCTATAATCACAGAAGCAGGTCTCCAGTTGTTTTACTTACCAGCTGTGTGCTTGGGGACACCAACCTAACTATTCCGAACCTCATCTTGTTCATCTATACAATGGTAAAGGGCCTCGAACTGTGTCTCCCCAAGAGGTATGACCAGCTCCGAACCCCTGGTACTGATAAATATAACTTTATTTGGAAATAGGGCCTTTGCGGATATGATTAAGATGAGGATGTGCAGATGAGGGAGTTCATCCTGGATTTACAGTGGACCTTACATCCATGACTGGCGTCCTTGTGAGAGAAAGGATATGTGGGACACACAGATGCAGAAGAGACTTAGAGCAAAGAAGGCATAAGAAGATGGATGCAGAGACTGGAGAAAACCACAAGCCAAAAACACCAAGGTTGGCCAGCTGCCACCTGCAGCCAGGAGAGAGGCATGCAAGGGATTCTCCCTCAGAACCTCCAGAAGAAAGCAACCCTGCTGACACCTTAATTTCAAGACTCCTGGCCTCCTGGACTATGAGAAAATAAGTATCTCTTGTTTGAAACTACTCGGTTGGTGGTACTTTTCTATGGCAGCCCTAGGAAACTAATCTGAATGGTTAATAATGGTCTATACTTTGTAAGCTTATGGATACAGTAGTCTATATAAATGTAATGACCGAATGGTCAGTGTGCTGCCGGTTAATTATCCCTCCCTCCAGTGGTATGAAGTGTACCAAGGAGGAACTTTATTGCCAAAGGATGGCAGGGTTTAAATCTGATGGATAGGGGTGGAATACCAAGTTTGAAAGCAGTTCAAGTAGAAATGGAAACATCATGAGATGTGGGTCAGGTGAGAGAGACAGACAGACATAGAACATGTGCAGTTGTCCAGCACACTGAGGGTTCACAGTAAATGCTTCTGATCCCAATGAGCCAGACTTTCAGTCTTCCTTCGCTTATTCATCCTGCCTGGCTCTAGGCTGCCCCGCCAATCACTGGCACTTCCAGTGAAATATATTCACTGAATAGATGTGGAAAAATGCTCAATCACATTCCTCTTTACTGGCTCTTCTGGGAAGAGCAGCAGAGAAGGAAGTCAAAGTCGAAGGTTCACACTGAATCCACAGCTGCTCTTGGGCAGTTGACAAGAAAGGTGTCCATTTCACATTCATCCTTAAATTCTTTAGACATCCCTCAATGTCTTAAGGACAAACTCCAGGCTCCTGTGGTCTGGACCACTTTCTCACTGGCCCCATCCCCTATCACTCTTCCCTTACATTTTAGTTTCCACAGCACAGCATTACCTGTCCTGACAGAAGTAGGCTCTGTCTTTTCACATATTGTGCCTTGATTCCTATGATTGCCAACAACTAGAATTTTCTTCCTCACTAACTTTTTATTCCAGCCTGTCTTTTCTCTGTCTCTCTTTTTTTTTTTTTAACAATTTTTTTTCATCCTTCATCATTCCAAATCCTTGGCAGCTACTGACCTTTTGACTGTCTCCATAGTTTTGCCTACACATTCCAGAATGTCCTGTAGCTGGAATCATGCGTTATGTAACCTTTTCAGACTGGCTTCTTTCACTTAGCAGTGTGCATTTAAGTCTCCTCCATGTCTTTGCATGGCTTGATAGCTCATTTCTTTTTATCACTAAATAATATTCCATTGCAGATCTCTACCACAGTTCATTTAACCATCTACCTACTGGAGGACATCTCAATCGATTCTATGTTTTAGCAGTTATGAATAAAATGCTGCTATAAATATTTGTGAGCAGGTTTTTATGAGGACACAAGTTCTCAATGGTTTATCTTTTAAAATTCAGCTCAGATGCCTGGAGGAAGTTCCAGGAAGCATCGCCTGATTTCTGCAGGCTGGAAAAGTGCCCCTCCACAGCGTTCCCGGAGCGGCATAGGACCTCTCTCACCATGGCACTTGTAGGAGTGCATTGAACTTTTTGCCTACCGGGAACCCCAGTTACACAGTAAGCTCTGACCTGGAGAGGCCATTCAGTTCATTTTCAACAACACCTAGATTAAGAGGTCAAAATAATGCACTGGCCCAAAGTTTGGCCTGAGCTTTAATTCCCAGAGCTCAGCCCAGGACTTTCTGTCTAGTGCCTCTGAATAGTCAATCCTTGAAGGTAGTTGGTCTGAGAAGTCTTTGCTGGGTTATGCCTTCTGGGTCACATCCAAGTGTAATATTGATCCTTGGTGAGGAAAGGCAGGACTACAACACTTGATGAGTTCACAAATAAGGGGAATGGTGAATGAGCTCTAGTCTTCTAGGAATAAACACTGCTGTTAGTTGTCCCAAAGGCAAGTTAACCCATCAGTGTTCTGGGAAGGTTAGAGGAGCTGCAGGAAAGAAAAATAAAAATATAAAATAAAACAAGGCAGAAAAACACTGTACAGATGTTGGGATGTAACACAAATTTGCCTCCAGGTTTCCTGATAGCCTGAGCAAAGAGGGAAACATGATGAATTATAACCCATAATGGTCATCAGATTAAAGGCGGAAAGAATGCCCTCACCGAGTAGGTCTTCATAAAGGGATCTATGGCATGACACACTGTCCTTATTCTAATGGCAACACTCCATCTGGTGTTTGTCCTATTATCCCTGAGCATAGGTAGATGAGATGATACCACACAAGTCTGTCTTCAGAAACACAGGCTGTGTCTATAGAGACAAAGTGATAATAATGCAAGTATCTCAGGCAAAACAGCCTGGCTCCATTGAACCCTCAGCTCCCCACCGCATCTGTACCCCATTGTACTGGAAGGTGTTAGAATGCTTTGACTCTATTACAGCCCTGGGGCTGGCCAGCAGGAGGAGCTCGGGCAAGCCACCTTGTAGACCTTCCATCAATGGTCAAGGGGGTTGACCGATCCCAGTGCCGTCTGCTTCCTGGGCTCTGGAATAATCAAACACACATGTTTGGGGCTCAACTGATCAGGGACTGAAATGAAGATGGAGGCTTCCATAGATTGATTCACCTTACGGGCAAAATTATGTAGCAGTTGGGGTGGGGTGAGGGACAGCAAGACAGGGGTCCCAAGAGTACATTTCGTAAGGAGCAAAAAGATAAAAGAGAGAGAAAGAGAGAGAGAGAGTTAATACTGTGAGCTGTATGCTGTGCCAGTTGCATGCTCAAGTCTATCCCTATGTCTAGCCCTCTCTCTCCATCATCCGTATCTGTATCATAAATCTATTCTATATCTAACTCTCTTTCTATCTATTCATCCATCCTCTATCTATATTATCTAATTAAGTACTAGCAATAAAAATATGAGGTGGATTCTTTCTCTCACAGATTGGGTGCAAACTCAGAGTGGTGAGGACCACACAGCTAAGTGAAAGAATCAAACTTCCATCAGACTGACTCCATAAAGTCCCTTATCTTTCCCTGCTCCATCACCTTGCCTGGACCATTCAAAATATTTTCACGGATAGCAGTCTGCACTATGCATTCACTAGACAAGTGGTTCTCAATATGACTTTTTTCATTAGAATACAGGTATCCCTGCTTTGTGAAAGTTTGTGTTACTCTACTTTGCTTTTATGAAAGACCTACTTTATGATCTGTTTTCACTAACTGAAAGAAATCCAAAGAAGATTTTCACTTTTATGAAAAAAGGCAAAAAGCAAAATAGCATTCAGTATTGGTTTTGCAGCCAGCCATTATAGAGACAGCTTGCATCCCGAGCAGCGAGAGGGGCGCTGCCCGGCTCCTTCCCTCAGCATCAAGCCACCAAATCTGTGAACTGTGTTTGTAAGGATCTGTGCTTTCTCTCAGTTTATTTTATGCGTCTATCAGCAAGATGTGTCCTAAGGTCTCAGGAAAGCCTAAGAGAGGTGATTTTGGGGTGGGGGTGTCTGGGAAAGCTCAATTTTTTTCCCATAAAAATTAATGGTAATTGCTCCTTTGCTTTATACCATTTCAGCTTATCAAAGCTTTCCTACTTTTGGATAGTGGGGGGAAACTTGTACTCAGAAGACTTTTTGACATTTTTCCCAATCACTCCCCATGAAATATTAATACCACAAATGTACTGTCTACCTATTTATGTATCCTCTGGATACTTGTGCTTTAAACATAGGAAGAATGAGACTTCCCCAGTCCCCCCAAAACCAAGCTTAGCCCATTTGGAAATGTTGTAACCCCCTCCCCACCCCTTGCTCAGACACAAACACATTATGAACGCGTGATCACTTAAGAACTCTTAAAATGTTTATAAATCTGAAATTATAGAACTATATCACTTAGTTAGCATTTGAGATAAATAAAAACCCGTGGATGGAGGGAAGTTGTCCAAGCTCACAGAGGCAGGAAGGGCAGAGCCAGGCATATACTAAAGCATCCTGACTTCCATTTGAGCACCCCTGCCATACCAGGCAATCAATAAATAGACGGCATTTCAATGCGCCCTGGATCTTTCCCATATTGCCTCTCTGTACTTCATAAAGTAATGATATTTTGGAGAAACCAGAGTCTGCCTACTTGCAGCTGAAAGGCTGCAAGACATCCTTTGACCCACCTCTTAGATTTATATTTTGAGAAACATAGTATTGTTTTCCTATTGCTACTGTGACAAGTTACCATTAGTGGCTTCAACAACACACATCTATCCTCTGACAATTTTGGAGGTCAAGACTCCAAAATAGGGTTTTACAGGGTTAAAATCAAGGTGTCAGAAGGGTTGTGCCCCTTCTGGAGGCTCTAGAGGAGAACCTGTGCCTGTCTTTCCAGCCTCTAGGAAAAGAAATGTAAGACCCTGTCCAGCAATCACATCACTCAGATCCCTACTTTGATCTTCAAGTCTCTTTCCCTGACACTGCTTCTGCTTGCTCTTTCCCTTCTGAGGACCCTCTAAGGGACACTCAGCCCACCTCGGGAGTCCAAGACCATGGTGCCATCTCAAGATCCTTAACTTAGTCATACCTGCAAAATCCCTTTTGCCATGCATGGTGTCACAGGTGGGGAATTGGGATATGGATGATGTTAGGGGTCCTTATTCTGCCCACCACACAAATCAGTGCATGCATAGGGTAACCATTGTGTCCTGGTTTGCCTGAGATTGCACTGGTTTTAAAACTGAAAGTCTTGTACCCTGGGTATTCCCAGTCCCTGTCAGACCGGGAGAGTTGGTCACCCTAGATGTGTGATAGGATCTGGATTAGGAAAAAAGCACTTGCTGGAATGGCTGGTGGCTTGTATTTTCCACTTGGACTTGAAACCTCATTAGCTCTCCAGTTCTGGCACTGTCAGCCTCCACCTCACACTTTCCAATCTAGAAATATCCAGCTATTTGTACCTCTTCATATCTCCTGGTTTGGCTTACCAGCCCTCAACATGGTGTTTCCTACCTACCCCCGCCCTTCAAATGGCCAACTCCTGCTCTCTTCAAGACTGCACAGAATGCATCCCAGGCCGCATCCTTATCAAGCACTTATCAAGCCTTTATGGCAGTTATCAAAATATAGCTGCATGTCTGCCTCCGCGATTATGAGTGATCTCTCTAATTCAAGGTCTAGGTCATATTTATCTTTGAGCCGGTGTGTATCACATGCATCCTTGTCATTTAGATGAGAATCAAGAAATGACTGCTGATCTGTATTGAAGAGAAGAAAGGAGAAATGCCTGCCTGGGTGGATGATAAGAGAGATGGATGGGTAGATGGGTGGATGGGTGGACATAGGGATGGATGGCTAAGAGTTCTCAATATGTTGAAGGACCATCTTGGATCCTAACAGCATCTAGGCAAAGAATAATTCATACTTAGTTCAAGTCACTATTGTATGTTAGCCCAGATAGGGAGAAATGAAAACCAAAGCAAAGTGAAATGAAAAAAAGCAAGGAAGAGAAGAGGAAAGAAAAGAAAGGAAAGGAAAGGAAAGGAAAGGAAAGGAAAGGAAAGGAAAGGAAAGGAAAGGAAAGGAAAGGAAAGGAAAGGAAAGGAAAAGGAAAAGGAAAGGAAAGGAAAAGGAAAGGAAAGGAAAGGAAAGAAAAGAAAAGAGAAAAGAAAAGAAAAAAAAGAAAAAAGTGCACTGGTAGTCTTCAGCCTGGACCACATGCACAAAAATAGATCTAGATTCCTGAGGCAGGATTGTTCTGGAATTCCAAGGAAGAGATGCGTAGGTCAAGCTCAGGCCAGATCATTAGTCCTTAATCATCATTGGTCCAGCCCAGATCCACACTAGAAGGAAAATATGTGTCGTGCACTTAATTTCAGAGTTCTGAGTTGATGTTTATGAACCCCAAATAAAAATCCATTTTCTGCCCTTCTCACACGCTGGGCAGGCACCTCACATTTTGGGGAGGCTGGCTGCGAAGGTACTATGTGCTTCTTGGCAACGGCACTTCTGAGCTCAGCCTCTTTCCAAATTGGAAAGACTGAGGATCAGAGATCAATGGGCTTAGTTATCAAGTGGGTTCCCATCTCTCCCTGTGGAGGAGAAAGACATGTGGACTTGTGATTTTCCACTTGCCCAGATGAGACTGAACTCTGACTCCTGAATGCTCATGAGGAAATGCCCTACTATTTTCCAGTGAGCCTTTTCTTTTTGTCACAACTTCATCATCAGTGGAGAATCATCGGCAAAATATCTAAGGACTAGGGAGTATAGCACTGCCAACTTTTATCACAAAAATCCTCTACATCCTAAATGGCCTAGAACTCCTTCAGTTGGGACCTCATCAATATCATGGTGAGCTCTGAGCTCAAGGTCATCAAATATGGCATTCTGGTTGTTTGGTAAGGGGGTACTCTATTGAATGTCAGCTTAGTGGGACGAAGGCCAGAACATTTGGGTTTCTCATAATGTATGGGCTTTTCTGGTGTATCCCCAAATCCAGCCCTGACAAGGTGCAAGGAATAACACTCAGCTGGACTTCAGACAACACCCAGCCCCTGCTCCATCCCATCACAGCTACATGCTTTTGATAGATGACCTCAGTTTCTCGGTACAATGAAGTGTTTAGTCCTTAGTGGTCACTAAGGGTCTTTCCAGCCCTGTCATTCTAACATTCAGGCATGCCTGGCTTTTTAAGGACCGGTGTGAATTACTTAGCACCCTAGCCTTTGCCTCGTCTGATAAATAAGGTCAGGAAATGCAATTCTTATACATCTGCAGTTAAGCATTAATGTAAATTGTCTGCCTGAATCCTGGCTTTGGTTATCCTGCGGATCAAACCATGCCCCTTGTATGCACGGTAATGATTGGTTATGGTGGCCATATGTCCTGGGTTTCCTTGGACAGCCTTGATTTCAAATATTCTGTCCCATTGACAGACCTTGTGTCAGATCATCTATCCCGATTTTTGATTCCAAAAATATGGTCACCATATGGCAAATGCATCCACCACTGTGGCACAGAAAGCTCAACTTCATCCTCTTGCAAAAGCTCTGCCTTCCTCCCCAGGCAGATGAGGTTACCTCTTGGAGCCCCCACTCTCCTTGCTGCCCAGCCTCCATTCTAGCACTTTCCTGCCTGTGTCTTGCCTCGGAAATGGGCTCCCTAACAGCAAGAACAACATTTGTTTCATCTCTATGTTCCCAGCACCAGTTCTGAATAAATTAGAAGCAAATTTTCAGGGGTCTGTGACATTACACAGCAGAAATCTTTCTGAAAAGTTTAGGGGATACACTTTTAAAATTAAAATCTCTTTTAAAATCTCTTTTAAATAGAACCAGAGAACCTAGTACTCAGAAAAAGAAATAACTACTTCTTTTATTTTTCCTTTCCTTTCCTTTTCTTTTCTTCCACCCAAATAATTCTTTCAGACCATTTAAATGATCTGAACTTGCAGATGCCATTTGCCAGAAAGGAGTACATCTTGGAAGTAGATCCTCTAGCTATATGGGAATCAGCTCACCTGGGGCCATCAAACAGAGACATCAGAAAAGAAAATCCACATTTCAAATCTGTCAGGAATGTTGAGAGTAGAGCTTGCAGTCATAGACTGCTTTACAAATAAAAATCTAAATCTAAATTGTAGCTTCTCAATCATTTCAATTGTTTCAGTTGTTTCATGAACTAGATGGGGTACCTGGGTGGCTCAATCAGTTGAGCATCCAACTTTCAGTTTCAGCTCAGGTCATGATCTCAAGGTCATGAGAGCCCTGGGTCAGGCTCTGTGCTCAGTTCAGAGTCTGCTTGAGATTCTCTCTCTCTACCCCTCCCCCTGCCCATGCTCTCTCTCTCTCTCTCTCTCTCTCTCTCTAAAATAAATAAATAAAATCTTTTAAAAAAAATGTTTCATGAACTAGAGAAGGGAAAGGACTTGCCTGAGTGCAGGGGGGAAAAAGTCCATCCTGTGACCCTTGGGGAGAAACCTCAGCCACCTATCCTGCATTTTTATTGTTGGGCTGTTTGAGTACTAACTCTATTCTTTAGGTACTTTTTCCCTCCTGATCTCACTAGTCATGTGTATTTCCAAGTATCCTCCAAACCAGGTTCCACCCTGACTGCCATGCTTGGTCCAATGTCGTCAATAAGTTCTACTTAATTCCAGGGCAGTATTTATGTTCCACAGAATTGCGTTCATGACCTCGCATGGTTTGATCACCATCTATCAGGCTACAGCTCAGTGCTTTAAAAGACTCATATACCAATACCCTTTATCCCTGTTCATCCAGAAATCCATCTTTTATGCCAGTCATTTTAACTATTGCCAGTCCCTGATAGTAGCTTATAGGTCTGCCATACCTCTGAGTCTTTGCATAAAATCTTTCTTCTCTCTAGGATGTGTTTCTGCCATGGGGGCACCATAGAAATCCCTGTATGCCTTTTAAAACCTTAATTATCTCTTTCACCGTGAAAGCTTCTTTCACCCAGTCAGTACTGATGATGATGATGGTGGTGGTCATACTAATACCAGCAATAATAATGGTGGTAATGGTAGAGCACACATGAGTTTAGCAGGTATTATGTGATGGGCTGTGTGCTAAGTGCATTGCATACTTTACCTAATGCCACATTTACAGCAGAAAAAAGCCCAAACACTCAAACTCAGAAAGATTTGGAGACCAAAACTAAGCACAAGGACAAATAGCTAAAATAGAGCAGAACTGGGTTTGGGACCCAGCTTCTGTCTGACCTAAGCCACTCCATACCTCACAGAAACCCGTAGAACCCTCCTTTACTGCAAGTGTCTCTAGTACAGTCATCCCAAGGTTGGTGGGCAGCCTGAGTATGTTGAGGACAGAGGCTCCATCCTATAAACATATTCCTCATTAGCCTTCCATGTGGTCCCGGACACAGGGTACACATGCAAAGAGAATTGGCTAAGAGAATGGGCACAAGATCACTCCCTTCTATGGCTTTATTTCTGCCAAGAGAAACTTTCCCAGGGAAATATATATGCTCCCCAGCCCCGATCTGTGCACATATTCACAGTTCTCACTCCAAAGGGGTCACCATGATTTCTAGGGACCCACATTAATCTATGCCTTTCTTTTGTCTGGAGAACCCACCACGACTCTGAGCTGGTGAGCAACTCTTGTCCTTCCTAGGGCCTGGGATGGCAGGGTCTGCAAACCTTACCTTTTCAGATGATTCCGTGCCCGAGCGTGAAAATATTGAGTCTGAATTTAAAAAGAACAAACAGAGTCATAGCTGATGGAAGCAACTGTTTTGCTGTTTGAATTAAGGGACAGTTTCACTGACATAGGGATGCTGTTTGCCTCCTTGCTTGAGATTAGCACTCAAAGATTCACCAAGAAGCCAACTTGATGGCCCAAGAAACCTCAAGCAGTGAATGAATCAAAAACTCACACATCCACCAAAGGGGGAAAGTGGGTCTCCTTTCAATCTGGTTTATATCAGCAAATAAAACCCAGTTATTTTGACTACCTAGACAGAGGAGCTTGACGACGTTCTGCCTGGTTTGACATAGGTGGTGGTTCTATCCCAACACCGGGGCTGA
Source organism: Zalophus californianus (assembly GCF_009762305.2). Classification (NCBI taxonomy): domain Eukaryota; kingdom Metazoa; phylum Chordata; class Mammalia; order Carnivora; family Otariidae; genus Zalophus; species Zalophus californianus. The sequence goes on from NC_045600.1 coordinate 6,944,768, forward strand.
TTTGCTGATCTGAAAACGTTGCATTAACAAACACATTCTGTTTCCAACACCCTGCAAGCTTGCCCTTGTGTCCCACATCTTAATCAAGACTGAACAAGATTCAGCAATAGTCCTAAAGACTTTCCTGGATATGACTCATTTATCAATCACATCTCAGTGGCTCCTTTGGGTACAAAGACTGTTCTAATCCATGCCTCCTGATTGGCAAGGCTCTGTACACAGCTTCCGACTTTCCAAGGAGGTATTTACCAACACCCTATTCAAGTTGAAACCCACCTGCTTGCTGCCTACTGTGTGCTCTGCCTGTGCTCAGAGACATGGGAGTTGTTGAGTTTTACCATCCTGAATCATAGATTGACCCATAAACATAATCGAAGACTAAGATAGGAAACAACCAGACAGCTGTGTGATAAAAGGGGCAGGCATATATTCCAGGGTGAGCTCCACAGTTTCTCCTTAGAGTTTCAGGAAGGAGAAAGTCTTCTGTCAGAAGGACTTAAGCAAGTCCTGTGGACATAACTAAGCAGAGGAGGCTGTGGGAAAAGGGCCCAGTGGGACATGAATGTTCAAGGCTTGGTCCGAACAAGGTCTCACAAGACAGGAGAACAGTGTAGACCAGGAGCGAAGAGGAACTGGTAGGATCCTTGTACTGTGCTTTCTTCCCTGTCCTTCACTGCTCCGGGTTACAGAATCCCTTCAACTCTGATGGGGATTTATTCTACTCTGATCTCCATTGCCTCCTGTAGACCCTGGCCCATGCTAGGTGCCCAGTAACTGTTAAACTGAAGAGCACTTGCATAGATATAAGTCAAAGCTGATCTTCTGCTGGCTGCCTTGCCTAATGCCATTGGACCCTCTCTCCAGTCTGGTTCCAGTGAGACACAGGTTGGGGATCCGCACAGCGTGGTCCCCAGAGGGCTGCCCTCGGCTTCCATTCTGACTCAGCTCCCCACTACGTGTGCAAGAGCAACAGGTCCTCCTCTCAAACCTCAGCCACCTCATTTGTTCAGGGGAATAATGGGGTGTTGCGTTTGAGGAAACGTATTCCCCGTGGCGCATAGCAGATGCTGGGTAAGCAAGCCTTGTGTTGATTTTCTCCCTTTCCAGACACACTGCCTGGGCTGTGGCGGCCACCTATGAGAGAAGTCACCAGGACAATTGCGATTTAGAGTCAGATGTACTACTGTCACACGGAGTCCTTCCTTGATTATGATGATAATGACAGTTTTTCTCCCCATGATGGGGGTATGCAGTCATGAGGGCCTGGCAGACGCGGGTACAATGATGCAGAGTGCCTTTGCTCACAGTGACATTTCCTTCCTACGGCAGGTTCACAGGCTGCAAGGAGCACTGGCCTCATTTTAAAGACAATGACAGCGAGGTGTTGAGAGGAAGGGCTTTGTCCCAGGCCACCCAGCCAAGAGGTGACTCCAAACTCTGCAACTGTCCCACTAATATCTCTTGGCCTAATATTTATCCTTTAGGATATATAAGAAATTATCCCGAAGTCCCAACTAGAAATAATTACCTTCCTTGAATTTCGACCTTAGCTGCCTACTCTTTATGGTACTTTCCACTTTCTGATATGTATGAATCCTGTAGCTTTTGACCGCAGGTGCTCACTGATACAGGGCTACAAAGATCATGGATACAGGTCTCCAGACTGGCCTTGTCTGGCATGGTGTACGGCGCAGAGAAGCTCATGGGAGAATATCACTTGACATTTTCCCAAGCGTTCCTGGGTAAAATGAACGTATCTGCACATCGTAGGGAGATCTACGCATGGGCAAATTGCGTGCTCAACCAAGCAGAGGTTTTGTTTTTTAAATCTGTTCTGGCCAAAGGAAGGGCCTTGTGTTATAGTGGGATTACGTGTCCCTCTTACTGCACACCCCTGAAATACTCTTCCCCCCAAACTCACACCTATACAAGGAGGAAAAGAAAATGTTCTGGTCTAATTTTGCCGAGACCAATTAAAAATATCTCACCAAATGTCTATCTAGGCCTGATCTGGATGCTTCCAATTTGGTTAAGAAACACCCAGATTTGCCTTTCTCAACTGACGTATTTCATCTAGCAGTGTACCCTCTAGGTCCACCCCTGGGGCTGCCAGAGGGGAGCTGGGTGGGGAGGGGTAAAATAGATAGAGGAATGAAGAGTACACTTGATGCGCATGGAGCAAGGGATTGAATTGTTGAATCATTATATGTACATCTGAAGTTAGTGTAACACTATATGTTAATTATACTTCAATTTAAAAAAAAGAAAAAAAAAAGAAACACAATGATTACTCACAGTTGGAATGCCAGGTTATCTCTCACCCATGGATTCCCATACTGTGGGAATAAATAAATAAACACGACAATAAAACAGTTAATCAGAAGGTAAACACCCAGGCAGCCTCCTGCCTGAACCTTCAGGAAAGGGAAGATCCCCATCCCATTCTGTGTCAGCCCCCTGTTTGCTTTGTGGCATCTGGCTTCTCCTTTTGCCCCTCTGGGCCTGTAAGGGGACCAGACTACCTTCAAGCTCAGTGTGGCTAATGTCTTTCATGGAATTGACCTGTATTTTGGGAATTGATGGCAGGTGGTTTGATTCTTTTGGGTTCAAACCACCAACAGGCTGTAGAAATCCAGAGAATGGGCAAGAATCAACAGCTGGAGTGTCTACACGTAACACAGAAATCCTGCCCTCTCTTTCTCTCTCTTAATTAAAATGAAAATGTATCGTTATTAAACAAAATGAAAATTAACCTAAAACAGAAGTACGTCCCTGAGAAAGGTGGAAAATGAAAAACCTACTTACGATGCAACATTAATTGAAAAAAAAGCCAGATATAAAATTGTTTATTCAGTGTGATCTCAAATATGTAACATAATATTTGCTGATAGAATGAAGGACATCAGGATGTTAATAGTTTTTATCCTCTGGGCGATGCAATCATGGATGATTTACATTTTCTTCTTTATTCAGTATTTTCCAAATTTTCTACAATGATAATGAATTCTCTGGTGATTTTAAGTTTTTTATATATATACAACTTATGTTAATATATCATATATTAGTAACATAACATAAATATACAGCATATATCATTAATATACGTTATTAATATATAATAGTGATATATGTTATATATAAATATACATATATATTCACTCTTCTCACACACCCACATGCACACAGATAATACAATGTCATCTCACCATGCGTATTATCAAAAGTACACTTGAAAACCCGGCTTTATGAATCAGGTCTGATTTTCCATGGGAAAACCCAAAGGAAAAGACACAAAGAGAGAAGTAGGAAATCAAGCTACTGTAAGTCAGCCACTCAGGTAACATGTACTGAGTGTCCTGTACATTTTTAGGCCCTGCCCCCCCCGCCCCCGTCACCCTCAGCCTCCACTCCTCTCAGGCTCAGATCCTGATGGCTGCTCAGGAACCCCACGGCCCAGCACTGGGCTTGCCCAAGTCTCCCCCCTACTCCTCGACAACATTGACCACAGCTGTGTGTTGGACGTGGAAGCACGGGGCTTCGATGACGGGCACCCCAGTCAATGGCAAGAGCTTCTGAATTGCAGGGAGGCCGGAGGTTGCACTTCTGAATGGCAGCGTCACCGAGCTCCTTGGGGACGTGGATGCTCCGAAGTGGCATGCATGCGGGTTGCAGAGCAGAGCCGGGAGAGTAGCTCATGCCTCTCAGCAAGTGTTGGAATGGCTGAGGGAGCATCAGGCCTTGCGGAGAGCCATTCTCTGGTCATTTTCTCTCCCGAGGGCCGTCCCACGTGGGTTTTGGAAGTTACCACAACAGACTAATAGCATCCAGTTAATGTTTCTCAGTGGTTCCGCTAGATGACCTCCCTGGAGGTGTGTCCACGCCTGCTTCCTTCTGGTCCCTGAGTCATGCCTCTGGGTCTGCAGGCCTGCAAGAGGAGCCCCTCTACCACCTGCAGCCTTGTCCCTCCCGTAGCCTCCAGAAGCCTGTGAGGACTAGTCTGAAGAAGAGACTGGAAACCTCCAGTTCATCGCTTACATTCTGGCTGTGTCGCACAGGGGTCCACTGTTCCAAGACCAGGTTGGCTCCCAGGAACCAGGGAAAGGTCTCTGGCAGTTGTCGGCTTGGAAGAAACACCAGAAAGCACTGGAAGGTGAGCCCCAGCCCCCACAGCTACACATTTGCCTGGAGCCCTTCCGTAGGAGCCGAAGCAGGGCATGACGGCACTGGACCTCGCCCTGCCGAGCAGGACTGGAAGCCTCCACCACGCAATCCTGATTTGAACTTCACTTTCCCTGCCTGGTTCCTATTAACATTGTGGGTTTCCTGGCCTTAATGGCAGAGTTCTGGCTACGGAGGGGGGGGCCGCCAAGCAGGCTGCAAACTAATGAGGGCTTCCAGAGTCACCCTTTCTGGCCTGGACACCAGGTTATTCACAAACTTCTCAAAAGGAAGCAAACCAAAGCAAAACCAAAAGCCTTGGATGGCTCAAGGCTGGACATATGCTCCCTTATTCAGGGACAGAAGTCAGGCAGATTGAAAGTCACATGTGTTGGTAAACTTTGGGCTCCTTAGTTTTATGCTGTTAATATCTCATTCAATGGAACCTTTTAGTCAAAGGCCCTGCCTTTGGCATTTGAGCAAATTCCATGCCCTAAAAGTCATGAGATGCACACCTTGTGGGGAGTAGGAGTCAGGGACTTCACAGTCTCGTCTCATGGAGCAGGATGTAAGCCAGGGAATGTCCTGAAACTCTGGCCAAGGAGCTGGCCAGGCACATTTGAGGTCCTTGGCCAGAAGAGCCCTGGGCCAGCTCAGCTGGAAGAAGAGGCTCCTGCCGTCCCTCCCTCAAGCTCTCTAGCTTCTCCTCCAGGACTTAGTATTTTCTTAGAAGCTCACCTCATCTGAGGGCCCCCCAGCATCTCCAGGGGCCACACCACCAGGAGAGAAGGAAGGGTAAAATCTGAAGATGAGGAGCTGATGCATGATGTTGCTTTGCCACATTGTCCAGCCACCTGAGTTCACGGTTACCTTACTCTCCAAGCATGGGGTTTGCAGCATTCAGTGGCCTGTCTCTTTTGTTTGGATCACTTTGTGAGGGGCCCTTGGTGGGTAAGAGGGTCTCAGCCCAGCCTTTTGAGTGATTATACACCAGTCCACTTTGTCCGACTCATTGATTCATTCACCCATTCATTTATGGGAAAACCTTTATATGGTGTCTATTACATTTTAGGAACTGTGTGTGTTTGGTGCTGTCTGTACAGAGGTAACCAAATCATGGTCCCAAACAAGATATATTTTGCCAACTCATGATAGACACAGCCCAGCTCTCAAAGATTAAATTTTAGTGAGATAAACACCATTAAAGAGGCAAGCAATCCTATAGAGTGGCAGGTGCTATGGTAGAGAAGTGTAGGGTGCTGTGTTGGAAGTTAAGGGGTGATTTCCAAAAGTAGTGTCTGAACTTATTTTGAAGGATGGGTAGGAGTTCTCCAGGTGAAAAATGACAAGAGATTATTCCTGGTCAAAAAGTGGCATGTGCAAAGGTCCTGGGGGATAGACAAAATGGCCTACATGCAGAACTTGACTGGAACCTGAGGCATGCTCACGGAGACAAGGTTGTAAAAGAAAGCAGGAGCTTGGTTGTGAGTGACCTTCCAAGTTATGTTAAGGATTTGGCCCTTTATCCTGAAGGAAGGAGTATCCTGGTAAGTTGAACAAAGATGTCACTGAGATCAGACATGCAGTTTATCATTCTCCCTCAGCAAGAGCATTTGGGAGGCTACTACAGAGCTCCAGTGTTAATGATGAAGAGCTTTCAGGAGACATGGAAGAGTGACCGTCAGTGACACGTGGACTCAGGGACTGATTAGCCAGTGGAGGTGCAGGAGACCAGGCTTTCCAAGATGACTCCCAGTCTCCAATGCCTGCTCCGGTGGTGGCACCTTCACTGAGTGGTGGACGGCCAGGCACCCCGGGCACATGCTAAGTGAAATGCGGTCTTCCTTCACATGGGGACGCTGCTCTCCCCTCACCCACCCTGCCCCGAGCTGTGGCTGTCAGTCACACTGCCAGCAGGTCCCAAGAAGTCATTTGCACACTCCTGTGATCTGGATCACATCCATCGCTGCTTTCCCTTCACTTTGAGAATAAATGAAAAAAAAATTGACTCCTCCGGATGCCAGATTTGTGTTCCTGTGTTAGGAGATTGTTTTTTCTTTTTTGCATCTGTGTGTACGTTAAACAGCGAGAAGAAAGTCGTGAAACTCAAGGAGTTTCCCCAAAAGTAAATCAATTTGCGGTTGAATGTGCTGTGGAATTTGTTTGCAAACCTACAAGAGCGAAGCGAGCTTAAAAAAGATGCAGTTGGATGAGCCTGCAAAGTTTTGGAAAGTTCTTTGAACACATGTAAACATGATATGTGTAAGCAAATGTTTAACTTGCCTTTTTTACTTCTACAAATTATATTATGAAATCAGACGTCTGTGACTTCTTAAGAATGTCAAATCAGTGTATTCCTTCAAAACAGATAATTGCCTAGCGCTGCTCAGCTTCCAGGCTTCGGGGCTGGGGAAGGCTGGGTTTCCAGCCTGACAATGAATAGAAGCTTATTCCAGAAGTTGATTTGCATAATGCAAGAAGAGGGGCAGGCGTGGCCATCAGCAAGATGGGCCTGCTGGACACAGACAAACTGCCCTCTGGAGAAGGGAGAAGAGCCTCACTCGTCCTCTCCCTGAGGCCCCCAGAGCCATGCGGTGATTCTGTTCCTTGCCTGGCCCTCAGATGGAGAGACCAGCGCCCCTAATCTCTCCTGGGGAAGGATGGTGCAAAATGCATTAGATCTGATAGTTGTATCAGCACTGCTTCAATACTCTACTCTCTGAGAACCAGGATTGGAGCAGCTAGAATTAAACTGCCCTTCTGGTGCCAAACGAGATGGAATTTGCCAGATTAGTATTTATGAGCACCGCTCACGTGTGGCCTAGGTCATCTGATACGGTGACTCTTGCATTGTTCCTAGTAAAGTGCATCACAGTGGTTTGGAGGCAGAGATGGGGAAGATATACTGTACATGCCAATATTGCACGCTTATACATACAATTAGGCTGTTATTACTAGACATTTCTATTAACATTGCAGCCAGACCTGGAAAGAAATCCTCTGAAACCCTTGCAGGACTTTTCAAAGAACACACAGCCCCTCTGAAAACAATGGGGGTATTTGCTGGCCATCCCCCTGCACCCTGAGGTCCTCTTCTCTACCCCTCCAAGCCGAGGCCTGACTCCCGTTACTGCTCACAGCAACACATGTGTATTTCCAGGAGAGAAAGGACCACATAGTGCTTAATATGCAAGTAGGCATTGATTTGATTCCTTGGGTGCAAAACAATGTCAATGGGACCATTATAATGCATATGCTACCGCCCATGAGCCCAATTAAATCAAAGAGTTGTTATCTTGCATTATCCGTAGCAGATGTATGTATGATAGATTATTGGGGATGCAATTTGCAGTGTCCTACATTATTTATTCCCAATTTATTAAGCTGTTTGTTGTTGTTGCTTTACAGAGTCTGTTTTGCATTGAGAGTAAGCGCACATTAAAGAAATATGTGTCTCGTCTTGATTTGGAAATTAAAAAACCCCAGAGCTGTCATTTTCCAAACATCGAAGGTTGGAGGGGGTGGTTACAGGCTCTTTGGGACTGGAGTAAATATTGCTGCCACCTATTAAGTGTCTTTGGGGTGATGATTCTTGTTCCAGACAGTGGACTCAGCCCTTCATCAAATAGGGACAAAACTGATGCTGAGTAAATGTTGAAGGCACAGGTCTAGTGGAGCAGGGTCTGCCCTCAAGGAGTTCACACTCGTTATCTGAGCCTTCTCTCTCTCTCCCTCTCTGCTTCCCACTCTGTCTCTCTCATACACACACACACGCACACACACACACAGTCAATGGGGAATTTATGAGTATCCTTAGTTTATACATCATGTTCCTCTGATACTTTGAAAAGTGACTCAGCCAAGGTCACTCAACTAGTAAATAGAAGAGATAGGGGAAGAAGTCAGAGTTTGGTAACCCCAGTTTTGCCAACTTTATACATCAGTTCCCTAAGAAAGAAAATGTAAATAAATTGATGATATGGCTATCTGGTCTCCACAGGTCCCCGAGAGTGATGAATACCATGTTCAGAGACTGCAGGCCATGACTGCATGTATTTTGTATATAGCCTACCACTCTTTAATCAATGAGAGATGGTAAAGAGATGATATTTGAATTGCTGCAATGTTGGAGGTCTTAGCCACCTTTCTCTCTTGAGGAGATCTGCCCGAACTTTGGGATTCAAAGGGGATCTTCATCTGTCTTTAATGAATATTTTTCCAGCTTAAAAACTAAATGTATTAAGCATCTCACAGAGGTAAAATGAATGGTCGGAGTAGAATTTATGCAGGCATGTGCTGATATCTTTTATTAAGGAGTTTCTTCGCCTCTCCAAGACTCAAATTTTATTTTGTTAAATAGAAATAATGGCAGCACCCACATTAATAGGATGAGATGAGAGTAAGTGTGTGAACCCTGTGGCACCGTCCACGCACCTGTCAGGTTAATTGAAGATGACGACGTTGTTCATGCCAGAGAAGACATCCCCCTGTGCTTTGTCACTGGATTCATATGCAGCTAGAAAGACTTTCATTCTCCTATTTAAATTTCGGAGGCCTTAACAGGATCCCAAAGTAACTTACCTAAGCTAGGAGAGTATATCTACAATACAAGCCAGGTCTTTGGTCTCTAAGCCAGTTGTGGTTTGGGAGAGCTGAGAGCAGACAGGATGCCTCCTCCCAGTTTCACATCCGAGGAGGTCAGGTCGGCAGCTGGGAACTTGCCATTATGGGAGTATTAACACCACAGAAAGAGGCTGTTTTTCCCCAGAGAGCCAGAAGTTAAACTTTATAGGTACATCTCTGCCCTTCCGCTCCTAGTCTTCATGTGGGATCAAATGAAAACAGCATAGAGTGTCCTCGTTACAGAGTGGCTTTTTTTTTTTTTTTTAAGTAGGCTCCACGCCCAAAACGGAGCCCAACACAGGGCTCAAAGTTACAACCATGAGATCAAGACCTGATCCGTGATCAAGAGTCTGACACTTAACCAACTGAGCCACCCAGGCACCCCTACAGGGTGGCTTTTTTTAAAGGGAGTTACTCTCAACGCTTATGGGAAGTCTGAGCAGGCATTGCCCAATAAGCAGATTCAAGGAGATTTTGAGACAACTTGTCTCCTAAGGGCACTTCAAAATGGTGGGCCTCTTCTACAAGTCCTGACTGCAGGTCCCTGGACAGCAATGGTCATTGGCACAGACGGTTCTTAAAATTCTAGGTGTCAAAGACCCTTTGGGCTGGGCTGACCAGAGTCACTGCCAGGAGAAGTCCTTAGTGACAGTGTTCAGAAATGTGTCCCTGGCTGGAATGAGGCCACAGAATCCAGACCACAGAAGAAATAAGGTTATTTTCAGATGACATTTTGCAGGCATGACAGCTCAGACCAGAACAGCCCTCTGCCTTGGTATCAAAGAAGATGGGGGAATGGGAAAAATGCAACCCATGTTAATGGAAGCTCCATGAACTCCTTTTTTTTTTAATCATCAGAATCATTAACAGCTGCTCTAGAGTGACAAGAATGGGGTCATCTTTTGTAACCCTTATCAGCTCTATAGTGTCTAAGTCAAGCAAAGAGCATCAAATGTGAACCTGGAAGAAAAACATAAATAAAAAATATACTCACATATTATATGCTCATAATATATTAAGAAGAAACAACAATAAAAATAAACAAACCAGAAAGTCCCCTCCATTTAAGTTGGAGGGTCAGGGGATGGACCAGAAGCTTTGGGTGGTTTGCATTATTCCTTTCCCAAGAAAGCCAAACAGGTACCAGAAGATATTTGAGGTTTTGTCTTTCTCCTCCAGTATAAAACACCCTCCACATGCACATATTTTCTCCAAATGACAGGATCACGATTTCTGAACAACAATAACAAATTCTAGGTACACGGTCTGACAAAAACAAGTCTTACAATACTTCCATGCCAAGAGGCAGCATAGGGGATGGTTTTTATCCTGTAATTAATGGAGTTGCAGAAACTTCTTCCTTTTCTTAAGACAATAAGCAGAAATGCTGACACTAAACTGTTCTGGAAACAGATAACCAAGCCAAACAGTTGGGGCACAGGGCTTCTCTATGGATCACACAGAGTTCTGACACTCACATACATCTAATAGCCAAATGGAATCCAGCCAAATCATCTTCTTCCCCTGCTTTCTTTATCACCATCATCATCCTCACCACCATCATCATCATTTTACCTTCAGAATCTTATCAAGAGGCATTTCTTCATAGAAGCCCCAGTAGAAAACTTTTCTTTCTTCGGTCCACTAGCCACAGCTCACGGATCTCCTAGCATCCCCTTCTGGAAAATTAGTAAAAAGAAGCCACTCCTACTCATTCTACCGAAGGCCAAACTTAAAAGAGGACACATTTCTGGGAAGTCACTAGAATCCTTGAAGCGAGGAAGGAGAACCTATTTTGCCTCCGAGAAAAATGTGCCCCGTGTGCCTCCCCGCCATGTCCCTCTCCCGCACCATTACATCCAGTCTCGCAAATACATATTTACACATGACTTAAACCCCAGCCTATCTGCCCAGTGCACTTTAATGGAGAATTAACACTGTAGATAGAGCAGAGGCATTCCCAGTGCAGTTAAAAAAAGAATTTTGTGGTTTGGTTCTGCTGAGGCGATATTGCTCAACAGTTAATGTAATCATATTACAAGCGCTTGTATTAAAATCATATGCAAGATGAAAATCAGTCCGAACAGCAGCAACCAGGAAAAGACAAAGAAAGATCTGTGAGTTGTCATAATCCGTAAAGAAACTTTAGCTGGAAAAATATACTGACACACACACTCGCACACACATACGTGGAGAGAAGAACCAATAAAGGTTCCAAGGGCATTTACAGATGCACAAATGGATGGCTGGAAAATCCCCTCTACATATGCATACCCTCTGAAGGACATAGAGATCCTTGGATGTGAACAGCAGTGTGCCGAACAGAGATGGTCATCTCAGACCTCGCCTAGACCCAAGCAAAGCCAAGTCCAGCTTGATACATTGGAATATTGTACATTCATTCATTAGCTGGGGTTTTGCCAGACAGGATCTGGCAGGTAGCCACTTGAAAGCCAACAGCTTTCCTGGTGTGGTCCTGGTTTTTGTTGGCAGTTTAACTCTGCTATTTTATACACTCCTGCGGTAGGGATTAAGTCTATCAAAACTTCAAGATTTCTTATAATATTAGGCATGCGGACACAAAGCCTCCTACGATCTCCCCCTTCTCCCTCCTCAATGCAAAGGGAAATCAGACTTTTTTAAAAAACTGTGTAGTACCTGGAATCTACTTCAAACACTTTTATGGAACCAGAAGCATCGAATGAAAGGTTTTCTCAGCAGGATTTTACACAAACCTGAAACCCTGCCTGGGTTTTCCATTTCCCCTCAAGGAAAGAGTTTGTAAAGGGGCCAGGAGAGGATCCACAGCACATCACGCTTTGTGAGCAAGTTAAACACAGGAAGTGCCCAAAGATGAAGAGTACAAGACATCAAGAAAGTTCAAAGGCCTAAGACTTGTCACAGCCGAGTAAGATTTGTCACAGAGCTCAGCTGGGACCTGTGGCAAGGGCGCCAGGGATAGTAGGACAATCATCCGTGGGTTTTTAATTTTGTTGTTTAGTTTTTGAAAGGGTGTCCTTTACACTGCTCATCTTACAAGGTCAGTAAGATGAAATCTGCCAAAGACCATCCTGGCTTGAGAGGGGCAGACCTGCTTCAGAACAAAGCTCAGGAATGGCAAATGGTCAACCTTGGAAAGAGAAGAATAGCCCGATGTGAAATAAAACCTGAAAATGTTTTACATAGCAAACTTTGGAGAGAATGTCCTGACCATACCATAAAAAAGTGCCTTCCTATTTGACACCAAAGAAGTGTTTTCCTTAACAGACCGCAATGGATTGCTTCAACCACTTTGGAAATTTTCTTTCTTTCTTTCTTTCTTTTTGTTTTTTTTCATTTTTTACAGTTTAAAATTTTCTTAGTGGTTAGAAAGACATATCTACCTGTATTTTCTTTTTCCATCTGATATATAATGATGATTGATATTGTGATTATAATTTTCTCTTTAGAATTCTTATAACAGGCCAATTAGTGTGGGTGATCTTATTGACATCATCATTCTGGTCAATGTAGATTTGGAAATGGTTTTAATTAATGACTTTAGCTACTGCAGAGTCAGCAAAAGAGCCTTTTTTGATGTGTGCATGTGTGTGCATGTGCGTGCCTCTGTGTGTGTGTATGTGTGTGTGTGTGTGTGTGTGTGTGTGTGTAGTGGGGAGGTGAACATTACATCTGCGACAATTGCTTTCTGGATTTTATTATTTTCTCTCCCATTATACACTTCTCAGTATTTGGTCTGGCTTCTCTTTAAAAAAATGTAGTTATTTCCTCTCAAATGATGTAATCTTATGAAAAACTAAAGCTTTGCAAACTTGCATTTAGCAAGGGGAATTCCCAGTATTTATATGCCTGTTAACATGAATATAAAAAGAAGGCAGATTAGCCAGGCAACTGCAGCTCACATTTCTGTTTTATTTTTTTCCTTCTTGCCTTTCCTCTTGCCCTGTCTCTCTTCTTTCTTATTTCTAAAAATATTTTGAAGTGCTTCCCATGAGCCAAGGGTTTAGCTTAGTGAAAGTAGAAGCTGACCAGTTACCGACCTCATAACAGGGGGGAGATAAGTCATTAATATAAGACAATTAAGAAAAGACACATGAGACGTGTGCACAGGAAGAGGCACAGACTGGATTCCCCAGGAGCTCAAATGAGAGCCGATTCATTCTGGCTGCAGTCTGCAGCTGGAGCAAGGAAGGGCCACAGCACTCTTCCTGGCAGAGCTGACATTCATACTGTCTTGAAAGATCAGCTGATGATACCCAGGCAGCCTGAGAGGTGAGATGAACTGGGTGTTCTAAGGGCTCCAACATAAGCAAAATCTATAAAAAAAAAAAAAAAAAAAAAAAGGAAGGACGCTGGGCTCCTAGATCTGCAAGGGATTAGCTAAGCTTGCAACAGATAGGGAAGGGGGGGCAGGAAATGTGAAGGGATCAGAGATGAAGAGGTCTTCAAGTCCTGTGAAAGAGTTAGAACTTCATTCTTCAAGCAGAGAGTATATCAGACTTCTAAGGAAAGAGAAGATTGCACGGAGCAGAGTGAAACACACATTCTGGAACCTGATCATCTGAGTTTACATTACAATTGTATCGTTGATGATAGGTATGATCTAATCAAGTTTATGACACCTCCATGTGAGTTAAGGTTTGCTCAGCTATACAATGGTGAGGATAGTATGGCCCTTAGCTTCTTCAAGTGTTGATGTAGTCAAGCAATCAGTGCATCCTCAGTAAATCTGCTGTAATAACAAGGATAGTATGTGGAATAGTGGCAAGACCATGAGCAGAGGAAATCAGCCAGACCTTCTTTTGGAATCTGGTGTGGCCATTGATTAGTCCTGCCGCCCCAGGAAGGTGACCTCACCATATGGTTGCCTGCTCTTGGCTATCGGCTACTTCCTCTGTCTGACTGAGGTGATGGCAATCGCCACAGGAGGATGAAAGAACCAAATGAGATAAAATTCAGGCACATTGCCTGGCATGAATACTGGCACACAGTAGGGCCTTAATACCTCAGTCTTCTCCCGATAGACATAGAAGATTGGTATCAAGGAAATAGCACTTGTCCTTTTGGACTCTTGAGACGGTTCAGGCCACACCTGTTGAATATAATACAGATATATTAAAGTCAGGTGTAGAGAATAGAGGTTCCTCATCAAAAAAAAAAAAATATAATAAAGTCACTAGATTATGTCTCTCAGTATAAATTCAGTGAACCTCAGAGACCTCTCAACCAGAGTTCTTTGAAAAATAACCTCATGAGAAAGTTTTGGGATCTAAGGTAGAGCACAGTGACTATGGTTAACAATATTTTATTGTACGGTTAAAAGTCACTGAAAGAGATCTTAAAAGTTTGCACTGCATATATACACACAAAACAACAGCAACAACTAACAACGGTAACTATGTGAGGTGATGGATGTGTTAACCTCATTGTCCTAATCATTTTGCGATATTAGGTATATCAAATCATCATGCTGTACACCTTAAGCTTACCCAATGTTATATGTCAATTATCTTTCAATAACTGGAAAATAAAGAAAAAGAACTTCAGTGATGATTTGCTTGTGGTAGCCCAATATTTACAGAGATATCTTCTTGATTTTTCCTAAAATATTGGCCTGCCTACCATAATCTCTCATCCCCCACAAGATGACTTACCCAAAGATATTAATATTCATTCCATCATGTCCATCAATTCAAATGACCTTTCTAAAAATGTAGTATGACAGGGGGCGCCCGGTGGCTCAGTCGGTTAAGCATCTGCCTTCAGCCCCAGTCATGATCCAGGGTCCTGGGATCGAGCCCCATGTTGGGGGGGGGGGCCTGCTCAGCGGGGAGCCTGCTTCTCCCTCTCCCCCCTGCTTGTGCTCTCTCTCACTTTCTCTCTCTCTCTCTCTCTCCCTCCCCCAAATAAATAAATAAATAAATCTTAAAAAATTAAAAAAAAAATAAGATGTAGTATGACTATATTATGCTTCTACTCTGACTTTGAATGACTCCCTATGTCCTCCAGAAGAAGGTCAGCCTTTCAGCATGCACCTTAGGTCCTCCAAATCCTGTCGCCCTCCGTGGCTCTAGATCTCCTCCTACCCCTTCCTGATTTACATCATCTCCTACTTATAGATACTTGCTTAGGCTCTTCTGCTACATTTTTATTTTATTTCCAAGCTGGTCCTTGCTCCTAAATAAATTCCTCCATTTACTCACCTGGAAAACTCCTACTTACTCTTTAAAACCCAGTCCAGAAATTATATCCTTCAGGAAGTGACCCTTAATTCTTATGAAAAACATTCATTGTCTTTCCTTTGTAACAGTGGTTCACTTTATTCACAATTTAAGAAAGCTAAATGCTCTTCTGTAATAATATTTAAAAGAGAAAATCAAGGTGTGACAGTATTGTGAGGGTATTATTTATAAAATTTAAAGTAAATATCATTAAAAATAATAGCTAGGAATGCAAAGCGTTATTCTCTGTAATTATCTATTCTCTATAATTATCATTTACTATTTACTATTACTACTAGTAATTATCATTTACTATTAAAACTATATTCATCTATGATTTTGGTAAAAATTTCAGAAATTAAAAAAAGGAAATATTGTGATTTAATAGCATCGCGGGTTTTCACTTAACACTCATAGGAGGTACCTGAATAGCTTTTTTTTCAATTTGGGGGAAAAAAAGAAACCATAATGTAAAAGGAAATAGCAAAATAGTCATAATCATAATCATAATAATTGAACACCTACTAGATTTCAGGAGCAAGAGTTCAGCACCACCAAAGTAAGCTGAGCAAGCTCTGGGAGATCATACAGTTAGTGAATGGGTAAAGCAGGATCTGAGCCCCCATTTGTCTGGCTGGAAGTCTCATGTGCGTTCCCTTATCCCATGCTGCCTTGTGGAATCCAGAACTGGTCATTTAAACTGCAAGTCACAAAGGGGGTAAGTGTTCTCCAGGCTAGAGCACGTGGAGCGAGCTCCTGTCTCCGTCTCCGGATGGCCTCTCTTCGCTGTTCCCTTCCGGAAATGTTCTGTCCATGTCAAAGTTGCCTTGGGATGTATGCAGTATGGCCCTCAGAGACCACGGCGAAGGCAAGCCCCTGCCTTTCACGGGGCCGTCGGTTTGTTTGTCGGGGATGCGGAAGACTGGGTGTTTGTATTAGTCAACTCTCATTATCTAGCCAGCATCCATCAACTGAGCAACTTAAAGCAACACAAATGTGTGACCTGACAGTTCCGTGGACAGAAGTCCCACACAGGTCTCCCTGAGCTAAAATCAACGTGTCGGTGGGCTTGTGCTGCTCTCTGACGCCTCTAGGTGAAAAACTATTTCCTTGCCTTTTCTTTTTTTTAGAGGCTTCCCATGTCCTCTCCTCAGGTACCCCATGCTCCTTACTCAAAGCCAGCCGCACTGCACCCTTGTTCCTTCTTCCTTGTCACCTCTCCCTCTGACTGCACTCAGCTGGGACAGGTTAGCTGCCTTTGAGGACCCTTGTGATTACATTTAGGGCCCAACCAGATAATCCCAGATAATCTCTCCATCTCAAGGTCTTTAATTTAATGACTCAGGCACAATTCCCTTTCCCGTGAAAGGTAGCGTACTCACAGATTCTGGAGCCTAAGACGGGACATTTTAGGGAACCATGATTCTGTCAGTCACATTTTGTCATAATGTGAACTCAGTGGCTCTCCCCAGATATCTGTTGCTACCTGGGCAGTGCCCCCCTGACCTTCTGTTCCCTGCAGAGCAGACAGCCACAGAGTGGGCTGCGTCTTGCTCCTTCGTACAAAAGCTGTTTTGTCAGGGCTCAGATGCTGGATAAATCACTCAGCCTGCCCCTTGGTTCAAGGATGACAGTATTGTTCCCATCCCATTCAAATGTGTGCATTTAGAAGATGTCTCTATTCTCAGATTCATCCTTGTCCGGGAACATGAGTCCTCAAGTGCAAGAGAAATTCAGCTCTGCCAAGTCAGTTCGCCCCGTGTGTGCATTTGAGGGGTCCTGAGGCAGCAGGACTAGCACAATGAAGCCCACGGACACTGCTCAGAACAGTCCCGCCACCTGGGCACAGGTCTATACGAGGGAACAAAACCAAGGAGCACATGTGTATTGTTGTTCCTGAGTCCTGCGAAAGGCTGCTTGAAGACTCGTGGTTTAAAGGGAGGCAAGTCTGGACATAGGGTTCCTGATCCTCCAACACCTCAAGCCTCTGTTCTCTCTCTCATCAATGCAGAGAGCAATACCCACCAATTGGCGGTTACAGATATCCAATAAATAACATAGAACTCCTAACGCAGTGCCACAGCCCTGAAAGCCAACCAAAGGGCCTGGGGTGTTTAAGAAAGAGCTAAGAGCTCCTTGCTGAGGTGTAGTTATGCAGCCACTTCTGGTTCCCAAGTAAACCCGAAATGCTCTCCCACCAATTCCTGCCATCCCCAAACACCCCAGTTGAAGATGGAATGCTCAGACCTTGCCATCCAGAGAGCAATTTCTCAGCGCCTGCTCTGAATGGAGCACTCTCCTTGTGCTCGGGCTCTGGTAAGGTCCTCTGTGCCCCCATTGTGGGTCACCTGTGACAACTGCTGTTTATCTTGTCCACACCCTTGGACGGTACATACCACTCACCTAGTGTTATGGGACAAGATGAAGCTCCAACACATAGAGGTTGAAAAACTGGCTTGAGGTCACACAGCTAGAGGCATATCTTTCACCAAGGTCCGCCTGATCCTCAACGTCGCATACTCTTTAGCCTTCTGCTCTCCAATGTCTGTCACCACTGGATATTCACTCGCCATCTCTACAACCAGGCTCACTAGGCCCGCCAGATTCCAGAAGCACACGCTCCCCGGTGACTCCATCACGTCAATTTGATCCTACCTCACGTCAAGGACAAACTGTCAGAGATTCAACTGGTCAGACAAAGGGTTTGGAATACCGCTAAAGCTGGGAGGAAGGGTTCTGTGTGGAGCCCATTGGGCCAACATTCAGTTTCTCCCTGACTTGGTGTTGCCCCACCTCTGGGTCATGTCTCTGCTGCTTTCTGTTGTTCCCACATGGATCTTCTCCCTCCTAGACTCACTCTGGAATCTCCTGCCCCCCTGCTCATTCCCCTCAGTCTCTCTTCTGTAATATGCATGTCTTCTCCTAATTCCATATTCCAAATCCCACTTGTTCATTGAGGCCTTCTTTAAACGGCACCTCCTCCAGGAAGCCTTTCCTGATTTATCCTAATGGGAGAAGGCTTTCTCTACATCAAGCATTGACAAACTATGGCCCATAAGTCAAGTCCACCTCAACGTCTGTCTTTATTAAAAAAAAAAAAAAAAAGTGTTGGTAAAGAGAATTGACCAGAACACAGAAAGGCCCTTCCTTCGTCTATAGCTGCTTTCATGCTGCTATTGCAAAGTTAAGCAGTTGTGATAGACCGTATGGCCAGCAAAGCAGAAACCACTTACCAGTTTCTGGCCCTTTCCAGAAAAAAAAAAAAAAAAAAATCGCTAACCCCTGCTATAAGCCATGACCCGAAAATCATTTTGTGAGTATTATTTTAGGGCATGGGTTGAATATAGCTGTTGATGATAACAATGTGTGTGTGTGTGTGTGTGTGTGTGTGTGTGTGTGTGTGTGTGTGTGTGTGTGTGTGTGTGAGGCTAGACCACTCAACATTTGCGGAGACTCAGTATCACTGGTAAGCAGTAAAAAGACTACAGGGTCTGATGTCATAAAGGCAAGTTACCTGTGCAACTGTAGGAAAATGGCTTAAGCTCTCTGATCCCTATTTCCTCACCAGCACCAGCAGGGATACCACGATCGTCCTCAGAAGACCACTCTGAGGGGTAGATGAAGTCAGGTGCTCCTGTCCTTACGCAGTGCATGGCATGTAGTGGTTCTCCTCTACTGGCAAGGAAACGTGTCCCCCTTTCTCCTGCGTCTCATCCACGCCCAACCTGTGGTTAGCTTTTCCTGGAGTCCCAGTGCCTCCTTGACGTTGATGTGGAACTCCCTGACATTGAACCTGAAATGGGAATAAGGGAGGCGATAGAGCAGAAGCCGCCTAGGATTCAGCCCGTCAACTCATCTCACAAAGTGAGCCTCCCGAAAGCTGGAAACTTCCCGTCATTAGGAACCTGGGCTGGGCTCCAGCTGGTGCCCTGGGGAGGAGAGGCTGCTTATCCCTTCACCAGCCTCCTAAGCCAGCCCGTCCCCCCCAGGATTGAGATCTTATAAACATCAGCCAGTCCTCAGGGGTGATCTGCAGAGGGCCCCCCCCATTGGTTCCAGATGGAGAAGAGACTGATTTGGGGGAAGAAATGTTAACTTTCTCATTTCAGGAGAGAGAAAACAGCACAACCACCAGAAGCAACACAGGCTCAAGAAGCAAGAGGTTATTTTTAGGGGGCTGTGGGCCGGGAGCGCAGCACTGTGTGCTTTGTGCCCCTCGGAGGTCCCCAGCGGGGCTGGCGCGGAGACAGGGGTGGGGCGAGCTCTGGTGCTTTCGGGGAAAAACCTGCCATTATGGAAAGGAGGTGAGAGGTGCCAACAACCAAGTGGCCATCTTTATGGGGAAACTGCATCTCAAAGAAAGGTTTTGTTCACTTAGTTCTTCCTCCTATGGGTTGTTCCGTCACTCCCGTCTCTAGCTGGGCTTTATAAAACCCCAGCAGACTCTGAGATGGCGCTGTTCTTTTCAGGGAGAGGCAAACAGACCATCTGCTGAAGCCCTGGGCATCATCTTCTTTCTCCAGTGGAGAACCTTCTAGCAACCACGCCCAGGCCACCGCTCACACCGCCCTCCCCTCAGGTCACCGCCCGCACACGGTCCCCTCTGCCCAACACAGTGTGGGCTATTTCAATGACACAGAACAGAACGCTGGTAGGGATTTGTGTTCATGTCTAAATATATAAATAGCCTGACTCACAACCGATGAGTTACCTGAAATTCCTCGTCTGAGAGACACCTTGAAATACTGGAAAGAGCATAGGTTGTGGAGTTGAGACAAGTAAGGCATGTGCCCCATTCAGGCACTTGCTAGCTCCATGGCTTTGGGAAAGTCACAATTCCAATACCAGTGAGGTGGATACTAGCTTTGTGTGATAATCACAAGTGTATGTGGAAGGGTTTACGAGATCTAGAAGCTGCGCAGAGGGCACATGTCATTGTGACCATCGCTAATGACATGAGCCACCCAGCCCCCCTCAGCACAGGTGAGAGAGGCCAGATTCAGGCAGAGTTCAGGGAAATCTCACTAGATTAGAAGGAGAAGTAAAAATCTCCAGACATGTAAAACCCTATTTCTGTAAGAGGCCACCAGTCATTATATGGGGAAAAAAAAAAAATCAAACAGGTACGGACCACACTGGACACAAGAGTTTTCTGTGTCTCAGGACTTATCAGCCACTTACACTGGCATCAAGAAGAAGCCCTACAAGCCAGCGAGTGCCCCCAACCTGTTATGAGCACAGGACTTGTTGGTTGAGCATTTTGGGGGACTTAGGAAAAAAATCTCAAAGATAGATGTAGGGTTCATTGGTGGGAAATAATAACAACAGCAAGAGTAGTATTATTTTTTAGAGCTTACTGTGTACCAGGCACTGGTTCAAGAGCTTTTAGTGAATTAACTCACATAATTTAAGTAGAGCAGATGCAAGATCACACGGGTTCCAAGTGTGCCAGGAGGCTGTCAGGCTATGAGACTCAAGACTTCAGTTGGAACTGCAAATGGGCCCAGCTTAATATCCCCAAATGTGGTCATTGGGAGAGCAAAGAGCTGGCCCCCTTCTCTTGTTCTGGCTCCTGGCTGGGCCTGGGGTTGCAAACATAGAGGTGTGGATATCGTTCTAGAAGCTGGAGTGATATTCGCTGCGCTGGAGCACCGTGTAGGGCCTCCTCACATGAAGAACACCAATTCTGTGAACCTCCAACTTACGACATTATCAAATATAGTGCTGCCACTCACAAACAAAAGTGGGTTTCTTTCTTCAGTGGGTTCCATGTCTTTCGTGACAGTAAACTCCTGTTGTGTTTTTCTTTTTAATCTCTTTTCTTAATTCTCACTTTTCCTCCTGCCCCTAATTAAGTGAGTGCCCAGAGTAGACCACACACTTTTCCGTTTATTAGCTTTACTAAAAACCTCAGAAATCATCTGAGGACATTCAAGATCATCTCTAGAAAGAAAGACCAATGAAACTGTCAGCTTCTTGGAGGCAAGGTCACAATTTTTTTCTTTCTTTCTCCAATACCTCTCTCAATAAACGTTAGGCTCATAACTGGATCTTGTAAGCGAATGAATTAGTGAATAGTTTCCAAATGGCTACTTTTAGCCCCAAATCTTTTTCCTCAACTCCAGCCCCATATTTCCAGCTGCTAATGAGATCACACCCAGAAACGCACCCATTCCTCAAGCAAAGAGAACTGGCTTTCCCCTTTTCCTCATCCATACAAGCTGGTCCTCTTGAGTTCCTTTCTGTCATGGTGGCTCTGTCCACTCCATCAGGATTCAGGCATTGACCTTGGGGCTATCATTAAATCCCTCCTTCCTTTGGAACTGAAATGTAGTATCAAATCCAGTAGGTTCAATCATCATTCTACCCCTCTCAAACTCTTGTTGCCTCTTCTGAAGGCTATTGACACAGCCTCTTGATTTTCTTACCTATTTTTCACTTATTCATTCATCGATTCAACAAATGTTGCTTGAGCTCCCATTTTGTACCAAGGACTATTATGGTATTAAGGCAGATGGAAGCCAGTGAAAGGCCATACTCCTTGGGAGGAGTTAACATCTGTGCCCCGCCTCTCTCATCTGTAAAATGGGTATAGTTGTCCACAGTGATAGTGTCAGGATTGAATGAATCAATAAATATAAATTTAGCATGTTGCCTGTGAGAAATCTTCAGCAACGTGTAGCTTCTCTTATAATAATGCTTACTATTGCAGAGGTAGAATTTAAGCTGCAGGGAGGGCATGCCTGCCCCAGCACATGCCTGCCTTGTGGGACAGCAAGTCAGGAGCTCAGGCTGCAGGGGCTGTGGAGGTGTCCTTCCCCTTTCTCAACCAGAGGTGAGATGTGCAAATGAGGCAGGCTTCATAGCCAGTAGCGGGTCCCTTTCCTGGCTGCACGATTCTCAGAACAAAGGCGCTGGCCAGGGGGTCAGAGATTCAGCATTGTCACTGACTTTGGAGTAAAGCGAGGCAGAGAGATGTGGGTGTTAGGATGGACTCAGAGCAAGACCCATCCAGAGTAAAACCAGTAGTTCCCTTATATAACCCATTTGTGATGGGGGTGACCCCCAACTGGAGGGCAGAGTGGGTAAGTGGGGGGGGTCTGTGCATGGCTGAGAAGGCACGTGCACACACTTGTGTGGCTGTACATGTCTGTGTCTACAGGGTGTAACTGCACAGAATACAGCCGATGTATGATGAGGACAAACCATACTCAAGCCTGCTTGCTCACTCGTTCTTCCTTCCTTCATTCTGGAAGTCCACTAATCTTGCTGCTCAAAGTGTGATTCATGGACCAGTAGAATCCCAAGAGTTCGCTAGAAATGCAGAATGTCATCCTCCAGCCCTACCCAAGACCTAGTGAATCTGAATCTGCATTTTAACAAGCATCCTCAGGAGGTTCCTCTGCACATGAAAGCTTAAGAAGTTTTTTTCTGCTCTAAAATGAGGTATTCTTCTAATTCAAATGCAACAGCAGCCTGGGAAAAATTACTATCTCAGGAAATTGGTATGGCAGGGACATTTATTAAGCACTCCACACATTTCATCACACTTGGCCCTTAAAGGAAGACTTTATTGTCCCATTTCAGAGATGAGGAGACTAAGGTGCAGTCAAGTGATTTCTTGCGCCTGGGGTCCGGCAGGTCTTGAGGGCTCAGTAGGGAATGTAAAGGCACAGTCTGGTTAACATCTAACCTTGCTTTATGTTCAAGGCATCCTGCTGATTTCCAGCTTGGAGGAGTCACCTAGGTGGGTAACTAAAGGTCCCTTAGTTTATGTATGTTGAACTTGAGTGCACATTTAAGGTGCACTCAGAGATTTGCTAATGACTTTTCTATGTCAGCAAGAGACCATCTTTATAGGACATCCCGGGGGCATATCTGGAAGCCAAGAAATGACTAAATATGGTTCTTCATGTGCCTGAGGCATTTGGCTACCCACCGACTTGCTTCTCCATCTGCAGAGTGGGGAATGAATGATGGGATCCCAGTCTTCAAAGTTCAAATGAGAAAAGGAGATACATTTCACAGACTGGTTAAGCTACTGGAAGTTGACCTATCTAAAGTACAAAGTTTATATAAATACATATAAGTTGCCAGAATGTTTTCAATACCTTAATTAAATAGGAGCTTTTATAACTTCATCATATTTAATCCTCATGATCGTCCTAGGAAGTCAGCTTTACCAAATTCATTTTACAGATGAGGAACCTGAGTCTCGAGGAGGTTAAGGGGCTTTTCCCAAGGCTCACAGGTAGTTAAGGACGGACCTAGAGTCCTTAACTACTGGCCACTCACTTCCGACTCCAATTTCTTAGCACAGCCTTGTTCAATTAAATTAATTAAATTTTAAATTTTAAAATAATTTAATTTTCTGAAAAATCTGGATAAAGTGATAGATGTAGAAATGGGTGTGAGACAAGCTTTAGCAGGTCTGCATGTCATTTTGGGTGCCCGACACTTTCCCTTGACTGACGTCCTGGCAGTTCAAGCTCCCAGAAGCCAGTGTGAAGGAAGAATCAAAAGAATCTGCTACGATTTTTGACTCAACATTTCCTTACCCAGAATAGTGCAAGTCAGCATCGTCGAGGAAGGCCCCAGTTGGCCTGAGAGGCAGAATCCCTCCCCTGACCTCCCAGCCATCATCCACAAGGGACTGGGTCCATGTGACACCAGAAGCTTCCCTCTGGGAAAATGCTGATGCTGAAGTATAGGAACCTCCAGACTTGATAGGGTTCCGGAGACTTTCACCCTAAGCCCGTTACTAGAACATGGCTGAAGTACATTTTCTTAACTCTCTATGTAAATTCACCCTCTCTCGCCCATTGTTCACCTCCTAGAAGCAGCCTCACTGATTTTGGATTGTAATGTATACATCGGGTGTGTGTTTATTTAATGCCATCCCCTCCCATGCACTCTCTGAAGGCTGAGACTGTTTTGCCCGGTGACTGCTTACCCAATACTGAGCTGTTGTGCATGGAGCATGGCAGGGGCTGTACCCACAAGGCCGAGCGGTGCATGGAGCATGGCAGGGGCTGTACCCACAAGGCCGAGCGGTGCATGGAGCATGGCAGGGGCTGTACCCACGACGCCAAGTGGTGCATGTAACATGCCAAGTGGTGCACGGAGCATGCCGAGCGGTGCATGGAACATGGCAGGGGCTGTACCCACAAGGCCGAGCGGTGTATGTAACATGCCAAGTGGTGCACGGAGCATGCCGAGCAGTGCATGGAGCATGGCAGGGGCTGTACCCACAAGGCCGAGCGGTGCATGGAACATGGCAGGGGCTGTACCCACAAGGCCAAACGCTGCACGGAGCATGGCAGGGCCTGTACCCACAAGGCCAAACGGTGCACGGAGCATGGCAGGGCCTGTACCCAGTGCTGAGCAGTAGAGGGAACATGGCAGGGGCTGGCTGAGTGCTCGTTGAATGGCTGATTATGTGAATAAGGTGAGTCAACTCCTGCGCCTGATCAGAGCCTAATCTTGTGCCTTCAGTGACTCCTGTCTCCAGCGAAGACCCAGAATATGGCCGTGGACCTCCTGGACACAGACAACCGGCTGAGGTAGGGCACTATGGCCCCGCTGGTTTGTTCTTCCTCCCCCTGTGACCACGCTGCGCCCAGCATGTGTCAGGTGCTCAGTGGAGTAAACACAGGGACAGTTCCTTCTCTGCCCACTCACAGGCTTTTCTAAAATACAGGCACAGAAATAGTCACAGGGCTAGAGCTGGCTGGATTGCAGCTGCGTGTGGCCTTTAAGGGATCTGAGGCTGTGGGGGATTGTTTCTACCTAAGAGAGAATACTCCAGGCTGTCCCTTTGGACCTGGAACTTGGAGGACATGGTGGAATGAGAAACAGCTGAGGAGAGGCTCCCAGCCAGATGAGGTAGGACCCCTCAAGGCATTTGGCTTTTGGTGCCTCCCAACTGAGATTAAATCTTTCCTGAAAGTTCTGACAACACTCTGTCCACGGTGCTGCTCCTTCTGCACCAGCTGGCTGGACTGTGCCCGTGACTTATGCCCAAGTGCTCTCTGCTCCAGGTTATGTCAGCTGTTTGATCCTTTTCCAGACCCCACAGCACTGACTCTCAAAGGCAGACGGGGCAGACAGTGACGGGAGGGCAGAGAAAGAGGAGCGGAAAGTCCTCATTTAAGTGATCCATTGTCTCGTCTCAAAGTTGGACACGTTAGAAAATATTCTGTTCAGTCCTCATAAAAATTCAAGAATTTCTAAAAGTGATGTGTTTTGCAAAGAAGACAACTCAGGCAAGCTGAAGTGACTTTGTAGATGACTCAGAGCTGGGAAACAGGAGAGCAAGCTCTGAGGGTCGGTGTGGCCCACGAGTCCTTGTACCCGCCACGGAGCTTCTGTCTCTGGTGTCCGGCTTGGAAAGGGGCTCACTTTTTGCTCAGTCTCCAGATCCAAATTTGGGTTTGTTTGTTTGTTTGTTTCTTAATGAGTATGTTGACATCACTGATGTCCCAAACAGGGACAGTCTCATGTCTGCTCTCACTTTGCTTCTAAGGTGACATTGCCTTTCAGAAGCCAGCACACACATTCCTTCCCTGATGCTTTTCAGTCTGCCCCTTGCATTTGGACACAAGGTAAAGTGTTTTCCTTTCCTCCCATCCGCTCTCTTCCCCACTCACTTTCTGTGCCTCCCTGTGCCTTCCAGGTCTCTGAGGGAGACTCCCCAGGCCCCCAACTGAAGAAGCTCCTGGGAGCAGCCCCTGTGGGGGCATGGATACATGACCTCAGGCTCCAGGAAGAGTCACCACAGCGTCCTGCTTGGTGACAGTGCGGAATCCAGCAGGGGTGTGGAATCAGCACAGGGAGGGAGTCTGGCACTGCGTGGCCATGAGATGGGAGGTCCTGCCCCTGTCAGCCCTGCTGCCCAGAGGAAGGACCACACAGACCTAAGTTGGTCCCAGATGTGGGTACCCTGGGGAGAAGAGAGAGCCCCGAGGGCCCTGTGGCTGTCTGTGGGCTCCCAGGTGTCCCAGAACTGGCTCAGAAAGGACTGAGAGTGGGGGTAGGGGAGGCCTCTTCATCCTCTGAACCATGGTCACCTCCTTTCCAAATAGTCACAAACATGACAGTGGCCTCTGAGATCTGCCGAGGGTTAAGCAAGATGGCGGTAAGGGCGTGTCTCATTGTAGGAACTCAATAAAATTAATCACTGTTGTTATTATTGGCAGAATAGGCATGTGACTCTAAACAAGGAGGGGGAAAAAAAGGAATACACAACCCTAATGAAGATGCTTCTATTTCAGCGGAGGTGCAACAGACTTCGCTCGCAAGTGCTGTGTGAAGTTGCTCCTACAAAAGTCCTCGGGAAATGGTGGCTGATTTCTTTGAAAGGACACGTACCAAGCCTGCTTCAGATTTGTCCTATCACCGATGTCTTGCACTTGGCTGTCTGAAAAGTTAGGGAAAAGGGTTGCTCCTACTCACAGTTGAGTCTGATCCGGGGTCATACAGAGTTAGACAGGAGCTGGGACCAGACCCATGCCTCCCAGGTCCCATGGGCTCCTTGTCTGCCTCTCCCCTCTGCAGAAGATGGAAGAGCTAGGTAACAAGAGGTCAGTTGTTCATTCGAGGGCAGAGTCCCTTGGCAGCTGTGCTTGTTTATCCCTGATCGAGAGAGGCCAGGCTGAGCTCGCTGTGGGCCTTGCCCTATCCCGGGGCATTTGGCAGCTTCGTCCACATCCCAGCTCTGAGATTAATCACCACCCTTCAGAAACCCACGTAGAGAGGTGAGTGGGACAGCCAGCTGGGAAGAAGAGTGAGTTCACATAGTTCTTGTTAAATTATGCAAAAGCCCTGAGTCACCTATCTGCAATAAGGGGGAACCAGGCCCCTGGCCTCTTTCTTCCAGTTGCAAGGAGTCACCCCCATCCCAGCCTTGGCTGAAGGGGTGGGCAGGATGCCATGGAGACACAGAGGGCTTGGAGAGGGCAGGATGGATGGAATGACCTTCCAAGAAGCAGAAATGGAACATACTGAGAAAGATGCGGGGCTCGGGCTCCAGGGCCCTGGTGCAGGTTCTCACGGTGCCAGCCAAGATGCCGCCCTCCTCCCCTGCGGATCATCCTGCCAACCAAAATAGTCTGGGGAGAACCAGTCTCACATGTCTTGAAAGCATCCATTTACGGGACTTGAGCCTTTCTCCAGGGCCAGGAACGAGTTGCTTTGTCCGTCTATCTGCCTCCTTCCAACTATCCCCGCAAGCCTGCTGAAGGAAAGGAAAGAAGGACAAATGACATCGTTTGAGCACCTACTGTGTGCCTAGAGCTCCAGTACAATGCCTTTGTTCTCAAAATAAGATTGTGGGCACAGAATCATTCTCCTCCAGTTGCAAGGAGGAATGGGAGCCTATAAGAGATGAACCTGACCAAGTTCTTACTTCACATAAAAAAGGAAAGACTCTGGTTTCATCTTCAGGTTCTCTTTACACCTCAAGTTGCCTGTGACTAAATGTGTACCATGGTCAGTGGACACTGCAGCCCAGCCACTGGCCATAAAGATGTATAGCTTCAGAGGGTCAGGCAGTCCTCTGCCCCCACCAGCAAGAGGTGGCCCCTCCAAAGCAGTGCTGGCCAGCAGGACCAGCAGGACCTCAAGGTGCTGAGTCGAGACCCGGCTTGGCTACTTGTGCTGGCGATGCTGGCAAGGTTCTGGCTTCTTCCTCTGTAATGTGGCCACACCAACAATTCCACCTCGCCTTCCTGGAGTTGTTGATGAGAATATCAAAGGAGAAGATGTCCGGGAGGGGATGTGTCAGCATGAAGCCTATGCAAACCATGATACTGTGGGCTATTATTCATCTATTTCTCATTGGCTGGAGCCTCCATCAGCCAAGCACTGTAGAGATGTGGAAAATAGATTAGCAACGCACTGAAGGATTTCAAGAGATTTCCAAACATCCGGGTGGTTCATCTTCTCCACCGGTTTGGAGCTGCAGAGACCTGCATTCCCTGGGTCACCTCGAATGTGGGTCTCATGTCCAGTCTTGGCTTCATGAAGAGCCCTCAGAAAAGCAGACTGGAAGATCTTCGGTGAATTCCCCGATGGCACCATCCTGAGAGCTTCGGAAAGGGAAGAGTCTGGCAACCTTGGGCTTCCTGCTTTGGAATCAGGGATCCTGAGGAATCTTGCCTCTACCTCTAGCAAACAGATGGGGACAGTTCTGGCCCAGAAAGAGAGCCAGAGCTTGCCCCTGCCTCAAGGTTTTGGAAACCCCACTTGTCAAACTCTACTTTAGTCTTGTTTCAAAAAAAAAAAAAATATTCACCAGCCTTCCTTACAAGATTTTTTTGTTGTTTCTCCCCACCCTGAAATTTTCTGTCCCTGAGCCGGTAGTCTCCAAAGCCCCAAGTTTGGATAAGCTGGAAAGCTCGTCTGGAAGGCGTGTTTACTTCAGGGGTCTCACTACCCACTCTGGCCACACCCTGAGATGTGCCTGCCCCACAGGGACCACAGGAGCCCCCACCCTCCCATCCAACAACCCACAGCACAGGGAAGGCTTTGGCTGTCCCAAGGGAACAGAGTGAGAGCTCCTCTATTTCTGGCTCTGTCCCCTCCTGAACCAAAGGTGAGACAGCAAATTCATGCCTGGGAAATACCCGCTGGCTGAATAGGGAGCTGGGTTTCCTACAACCCCAGGACCTTTGAAAGGAAGGCCTGAGATCAGCAGGGCAGAGAGCAAACAGCTATGGGGTTTACAAATTTCCGAAACTCCAGAGTATCCGCAATGATAAAATTCGGAGACTTCCCAGAGCACTGCTGCCCATCAGGAATTGCCGCAAGGATGGGAATGTTCCATGCAATGCTCTACAATATGCCAACAACCAGTATGGTACAGAAGCCCCTAGCCACATGGGGCTCCTGACCTCTGGACAAGCGACCATTGCAAGTGAGGAACTGAATATCTATTTATTTTTAATTAAAATTGAAATGGCCACGTGTGACTAGTGGTTACTGTACTGAAAGCACAGTTCTAGAGAATCTTCTCTGCATTTGAAGCCCATAACCATGAACTACTTACCTTACCCAAGGTCCCTATGCTAATGATTTAAGTTTAGTCCAATACCTTGCAGACTCTAGTCCCAACTAGAAATACAGACTTGGGCATGCAAATTCCCTGCCTTCAAGAAGCTAACCTCCTTGTTCCAGGGGCTGACAAGACATAGAACACAAGGGTGGGAAGGTGCAGTGGGGCTGGGCTATTAGGGAAACATGACTTGGGTCTGAGCAGGCAGTTTCTAAGCAGAGAGGGGCAGGCTTGGGTCCTAGCAGAGGACTCCAGGAGTAGATCATGGACCAGCCCCCTATGCTCAGGGTAGGCTCCTATGAGGGTAGGAAGGAGAAACTGCTAAGAGAGGTGTGGTCATGGAACATCTTGTATGTTGCACTGAGGAGCTTGGCCTTTTTCCTAAAAGGAATAAGGGCCCCCCTAGACTGTGGTTCTCACTCTCTTGAGGGCCAGGGAGCTATGAACTCTCTCCCACGCTTTTGCATACAATTTCCAGACAGGCTCTCAGAACCCCTGAAGTCCATTCTTGAAGGACTAGAACCAAAATAGTGCAGCCATCACGTATTTGATTTAGAAGGCCATTTCTTGAGCCAGTGGAGGATGCATGGAACGAAGAAAGGCCAGGAGCCCAGGACGTGGCCGCTTTGAGCACCTGAGCAGCCGCACGCAGTGCGCTTGCCCAGCAGATGGTGGTGGCTCGTGGATGGGTGCCTGTAGCATGGGGGAGCCTGCCTGCTCTCTGCAGCCACTGGGTGTCCAAGCAGGCTCAGGCTCACCACCCGTCCCCAGGACTGTCTTCATGTCTATTCTTGCAAAAGAAACTGCCCAGCCAGCCACCCCCAACAGCAAGGGCATAAATCCAGAAGCCCCCACCAGATACGAAGATTTGGTGGCCCTGCCCAAGGTGGCATGCTTATAGAGATTCATCCCTTGTTGATTTTGGCTTTGAGAGGCCCTCTCTTCCTTTTTCATGTCTCACCTCTCCTGCATTCAAAGTTGGTGAATTTCAAGTATTAATCAAAATCGTACAAGTGAGGCCAAAATGTTAGCCTGCTCTTGGGCAGCGCTAATTACTTCCAGCAGGCCTGGCCCCTCAGCTACGTGAAGTGGGGTCCTGGGGGGTGCACCCACTCCTCACCCCGGATTGCCGGCCTCACCAGCGGGACTGCCGCTAATTAATCCTCTGTTACTGTTGAAATTGCACTGTCCCAAGGGGAGGCCCAACTAAGCAGGAATATTATTTTAAACATATACTGTAAACAACACTGCTTCTCTGGGGAGTGCTGGGGTGCCGTGGTTTTGACCCTTTCACTGCCAGACTCAGAAGCCACTTATTCTTTGTCACCTCCGAAACGAGGCACTTCATATTTCTCTACCCTTTTCTGTTGGGTTGATTTTCTGATAATAAAGGGGCAAGGTCAGAAAAAAGGAGTCATCAACAATGGTAAATATCTTAGCTCTCTCATGAAATGATTGTTCGTAACTGGTCTCAACAGTTAAGCGATAGTAGTCACTGACAATTATAATGTACCTGGCACTGTTAAAACTATGCACATACATGTACACAAGCCACACATATACAAGCATACACTCATGCAAGCATATGCATGTAAGAAAGCACACATGTATACAAGCACACACAAGTTTGCAAGCACACGCACATGGTAATCTATATATACCAATACATTCATTCGTTTAAACCTTGACAGCTGTATGATGCAGGTATGATTAATCTGATTTTATAGAGACAGGAGGCACAGAAAGCTTAAGTCATCTGCCCAAAGTCACACAGCTAATAAATGACAGACCCAGGCTTTGCACCCAGGCTCTAGGGTCTGCATTCTTAGCTGTTACATGATAGCTATTTGTGACAATTACACCTTATTTGTGATAATGAAACCCGAGCAGGATTCAACTCTCATGCCCTCTAAGTTGGTTTTGAAAGTTAGATGCACACAACTTCTTTCTTGGCATTGTCTTCTTTTTCTTTTTTTCTTTTCCATCTACAATTACTTAATTGCATGCATAATTACTTGCATGGGAAATTGGTTCCCTAGCATCAGACCAGCACTAGGAACCAAGCATATTGCCCCCGAGGCCTCTCCCAAGGTGGGAGGGATCATTCAGAATTAGCTGCTTTCTTTGGAATTCTTTAAAAAATGACCTGCTTTCCTTTCAAAGGGCCAGGGAGAGGATTTGGAGAATGCTTTTCCCCCAGAGGCTCCCCTGGGATCGCTGTGAACTTGGCAAACTTGCTCAGAATCACCCCAAAAGAGCAATTTGTTCCCTAGCAAAACAGGATAATTGTCTGGGGCAGAGCTGAGGCTGCTGGTGCCGGGTCACCGGAATGGGAGGGGGGATGCTCTCCAGTGAGAGTCTGTTTGGGAAACAATTATCTTGCTTCCTTTGAATCAAAGATAGTCCTGCGCACCTGGTGCATGCACCAAGATCAAATATAGTGTACGGTCTCTGTAGAGTCTCTTCCTTTCAGGAAATTATTCATTGATAAAGCTGCTGGCCCAGACAGCCGGTTTCCTTACAGTAACTGCTCTTTGCTTTCTGAGAATTAGCCAACTAGGCAGGAGCTGTTAACTGCTCTTAAGGATGCCTCTTCCCTTTGGAGAATGGTCTGTCCTCTACCCAACTTACATCATCTCCAAGACATGGGGAAACAGCTGCTTCTCTCTCCATGGAACGAAGGAGTAACTCAGTGCTCCTTCTTAGAGACAATGGTGTCACTTTCCACCTGGCTTCAGATTTATAGAGGCAAGGTCTTTGATGACTGTGACTAATTCAGTCTATAGCAATCCAATGCGCACCTGCTCTGGGCAGGGTGTCTTGTGCTTAGGTTTCAACGAAGTAAGAGAAGACATCCCTGAAAGTCTTCAGCTCACCTGCAGTTGATGGTGAAAAGCCAGACCATGGTTTGGAAAGAGAGTCGGAGACTCATCCAGGCCAGCTGGGAAAGAACGCTAGTACCAGTTAGAGTGGTCCCTCGCTGGCCCAGGAAATAATAGAGAATCTTTTCCGTTTGTCATCTTGGGTTCTAGAACAGTCCTGGAGATGATCGACCCCAATCCTCACATTTTACATGGATAAAAATGAAGGTGCAGAGTTGACAATGCTTTGTCTGCAGTCACAGAGTGGATGAGTGGAGACCGTGCTGGCAAAGGTTGTTAGCCAGGGCAAGAAGGGGCCCAGGTTCTGCTGCCAGCACACACAAAAGTCAGAGCAAGGTAGAGTCAAGGAGAAACTGTACATGCACGGGGGTTATGCAGTTCCAGAGAAGCAGGGTCAGTCCGAGAAAAGACCACCCAGGTGAGGAGAAGAGCCCAGGGTCTCCCCAAGAGCAGGACCAGGCCAGCCCTGTTGACAGCATGACCTAGTTCAGGTCCAGAGTCTGCCTTGCTCCCATGGTACTTTCAACTCCTAGCGTTGGTGGCTCTGTCGGTAGTTATAAATAACAAATATTCAGCAAACTTACGATTATTGACCCTGGTTGGGCAGAGAGCAGGGGAGAGGCCCTGCCACGGTCACTCTGAATTTCTGATATCCATAGGTCCCGTGAGCCCTTCATAATACAATATATTCGCAAGAAAGTAAAGAGGGGCCAGTTATTAACCGAGTTTCAACAATTTCCCTCTCACTGTCTCCAAACACTCCATTTATGTGATCATCTCACTAAATCTTTCCACTAATCTCTCATAGTTATTATCTCTTTCTTTAATTTTTTTAAAGATTTTTTATTTATTTGACAGAGAGAGACAGCGAGAGCAGGAACACAAGCAGGGGGAGAGGGAGAGGGAGAGAGTTATTATCTCTTTTATGGAGGAGAAATGGAGGGTCAGAGAGAAGGAGTGTCTTGCCGCCAAGGAGAAAAAAAGCCAGTCTTCTTTGAGGCAGCATGTCTTGTACATCCCAGGGGTCCTGCCACAGTTACAATCCTTTCCCAAGCACATGGCCTTGAAATTTAAAATGCTCTTTCTTAACAGGCATTCTCAGTTGATCAGTATAAATCCCCATTTCACAGGTGACCAAACTGAGCTTTTAAAAAAAGTTAGCTAGTATGACAACACCATATAACCAGTTGGACAGCGTCCAGTTTGGAAATCTGAGATATCATTGCTTTGGGCCTCACTTCTGCTCCCTGTATGAGCTTCAAAGATCAGACACAAAATGCAGAATGGTATGGGGCTAAGCAACCTAGGAATTCAATAGCCACAGCTCCTTCAAAAGCAGTCTTTTTCAGGCGCCTGGGTGGCTCAGTTGGTTAAGCGACTGCCTTCGGCTCAGGTCATGACCCTGGAGTCCCGGGATCGAGTCCCGCATGGGGCTCCCTGCTCAATGGGGAGTCTGCTTCTCCCTCTGACCCTACCCCCTTCTCGTGCACTCTCTCGCTCAATCTCTCTCTCTCAAAAAAATAAATAAAATCTTTAAAAAATAATAAAAAAATAAAAGCAGCTTTTTCAAGGGGCGCCTGGGTGACTCAGTCGGTTGAGCATCTGACTCTTGATTTCAGCTCAAGTCGTGATCTCAGGGTGCTGAGTTCTTGCCTGCGTGAGGATCCCCGCTCGGCATGGAGCAGCCTACTTTAAAAAAAAAAAAAAAAAGCAGCTTTTTCAGAATTTCCTTGACCCTCGGGCAATTCACTAAATTCTCAATAGATAGGTTATCACCATAGCATCTCTGCCCCATTGGAGTTTTCTCTTCACACAATAAGACAATTCAACATCACCACTATCAATTCTGTTTTCTTGTTTGCATCCCCTCCCCCCCAAAATCATGTATACATTTTGTAACAAAGCAACAAACGTGGTCAGAGGAGCTAATTCTATCCAGAATGCCTTTCTCTCCTTGAGAAACACATGCATACACAAAGGGGAAAAAAAAAAAAAAAGTAAAGGAGAGAATACCATTTTCAATGCAACAAGGAAATGGCCACAACCCCAAACCACAAACTGAGAAGACTTTCTGCCAAATACAGTGAAATTTAAACCCAAATGTGGAAGGATGGAAAGAGCCAACACAGATCTCCTCAGACCTTGGGCAGAATGCAGTTTTCTCTAAAAGCCCTATAAAAGTTGCTCTCAGAGTCCTAAAGTGCCATCCAGTGATCCTTAGATCTAGAACTGTGGAGTGGATACAGAGGAAGACAGAGGAAATGAAACGTAGACACCAGGACAGGAATGCCTGCCCAGACCCGGGCATGTGCCACATAACAGCACGGTTGGTAGGGCTGGCAAAGGGGCACAGATGTGCCATGTCAGCTTCCTGTGATCCTGTCTCCTGGCCAAGGAATACTGATGGAGACCAGGGAAGGTGTTGAAAGGGAAGGAAGCCACAGTCCACGTAGAGCAGCCCTAGCAGCCGTGCATTATGGGGTTTCATGGAATGATTCAGAGCCACCTAAATGCCAGAAATTGAAATAGGTATTTACCTCAACACAAACAGCCTCAGCCTAATTCAGCTTCCCTCTCTCTCCGCTAGTCTGCAGAAAGTACAGCTTCTGTTTGAAAATGAGTAGACAGCAGGAAGAAAATATCAGGTTTTTTCAAAAGTTGTTGAGGATAGGGAAGTGGGGAGGGAGATGAGGGTAAATATGGAAAGAAACATAGACCTAAGAGAAGTGAGCCCTAGAAACACTTGAAGAGTTTGGGGACATGAAAGACAATCAGTGTTTTTGGCAAACAGTTCGGGAACGAGATAAAATAGATGAAGAATACATGGTAAGGTAATAGAAAAGAATTGAGTTGTAGAGCTCAGGAAAATGGATACAAGAAAAAAAATAAAATAATTATAGAGATAAAAGTTACATTAGAAACGACCAGAAAAATAGAGGGAAAACCAAACCAAAACAGAGACAAAGATGTAGAAAATGTTCTAGGGAATATTACAGTCCCTCAAAAGAGAAAACACAAGAAGTGACCACAGAGAAGTTGCCCCTTCACAGGGAAGGGGACCCCACGTGTGAATAATGAGCCCAGCTGGTCAAGGTGTCAGCCACCAGTGGCCTCAGGAAAACATCCAATGTTATAAGAAACATGCACTTTTATATAAAGACTTGAATTTGGAGATTAAAATACACAGTATGTCCCAGGGAAGAATTTGACAGAGGTCAACATCAAGATACGTAGAGCTTATGGAATAGGGGCAGAGAGTGATTACTGTGGGCAGCGAGACAGAGAAAAAACAACGTGGCACTCACTACCTACAAAGAAGAAAATAAGCAAGTTAGCTTAGTTTCTCCACAGCAAAAGCCAGTGTCAGAAGCAATGTTTCCCAAGTCATGAGGCATGTCTCCAGAATCCCTGCTTGCCAAACCCCCGTGGATGTATGGTGTCCTGATATTGGCAGCAAGGGTGGGGAATCACATCAGGTCAGGGACCAGCACAACTCCAGTGTGCCGAAAAAACTGATAAGGGCTTTCTCACCTTGGTCCTGGAACTTCCTTTGCTTAGCAACGATCCCAGTTGCATACTGGAAGTTCTTAGTTCACAGGTTGATACGATCCAGTTCCATCCCTATGACATCTCAACTTTTGCCGCTTCCAAAACTCTTCCCTATGCCATCTTCCAGGATGGAGCCAGCTCGACCAATCATATTATATGAAATCATTCTTATTCTTTACACTTGCACCAGATAAACAAAGAAAAAAATGCTGTCAGTCTGGCCCTTAATGCAATTGATTTCATTTCCTTACAACTTATTTCTTTGTAAGAAATTTAAATGGAGGTTGAAAGGGCACCCAACCAGGAGATAAGAATGATGTCTGCAAAACACAGCCTTAGTTAGGTAGGTCTACCTCTCCACTCAACTGAATTCCAACTACACTTTGGATGCACTGCACTCATCAGTGGGGTCATTAGAACATCAGGCAGGCTCTGCGGACATTCCCTCCTCATCTCCTGCTTCTCTCAGTGTTTCTCCCTGAATTTATTGGCTTAACACATCCTGTTCCTAATTTCTAAAATTACTTCTCTCCACCAGTAAAATAATTTCCTCCTTAGCATAATTACTCAACATCCTTCATGAACAAAAGTCATGCACAAAAATTTTCAAAAACTCAAGAACTTGAAGTGTAAGCACTTCCTGAGGGGGGAGTGAAATAAGAGATCAAAATAAAAATATTAGAAGTAGAAAAAAATGAATCAGAAGGGTTGACACTGAGAACTGAATCCTTTAGAATATTGAGCTAGGAATCGGCAGTCATGGGATTTATGGTTACAGAATAAAACATCATATATATAATGTTATAAACCTTGGCAATATAAAAACAATAATATAACTGAGAAATCCCAAGGGGTAGTACAGAAAGTAGAAGGAAATATATTTTTGCAAAGGTCTCTAACTTTCAAGGAATCAATAAATATTGCCTAAAAGTTATGTTTTTGGCAATTTTTAAAAAGAATCAGATAATGTCAATGATTCCCAAGTTCTAATTCTTGATCATCCTTTTGTTTTTTTTTTTTTGTAAGTGAATTCAGTATTAAGGACTAACCTGATTTGTAAAAAGACATTTAACTGTAGCTCAACAATTACTGTAATTCCGCATCGGGTTTTTCATCTTTTATTTGTAAATAAAATTATTCTTAAAATCCAAAAAGTCGTATGTATAATAAATGGGACATTTTTTTTCCCAAGTCGCTTCCATCTGTATACCAAGCTAACTCTCTAGACTTTTATCCAGGTGTATGCAAGAGAGGGCGGTGTGAAGTGATGTTGACCAACTGTTAAATAATAGTTGACATTTTTTAGATGACAGCATTTTGTAACTTTTTCTGTGCAGTTTCGTTTTCCTCAAATTTTCATATTATGTGAATGTGTTTATTTTATAAAGTGATGAAATGATTTCAAAAACCCAAGAATGGCTAATTTTAGCAGTTGAATAACTGGCTATTGGGTACTAAGCACCCATGTCAAACCAGACCCTCTGGTCGGCCCTAAGAAAAAGACCCATCTTTTCTCAGTGACTAAGGAGAAAGGAGGCATGGGTGAAATGAAGACTAGTGATGTAGCAGACAATCGATGGAGTGGTGGCCCTTGAGAGTGGGTAGAGGACATTTCCATGGAGGCCACAGAACTCAAATCATAGGGCTTAAGACTGGAGAACAAGAAGATCCTGAGGATGTGTTCCGTGGACATTCGAGGGATGGGTACAGAGACAGGATTGGTAGAAACAGTTCAACAGGAACTTTCTGCTGAAGGGAAGTTGTCGCAGCATGGAGGTGGCTGGTGGGAGAGAGAGTGCCCAGTAGAGCGGGTTTCCATCTTGCTTGTTTGCTGAAGCCCGATTAGCCTACCAGCATGCACCTAGGGCTCTCTCTCCATGGTACATTTTCCTCTCTGTAAAAACCTCTTTCTTAAAATAAATAAATAAATCAATGGAAAAATCATCATTCCCTCCTTGTTTTGTGCACACTTTAGAACAAATATTGTTTGCAAGACAAACACAAGGAAATAAATCTTCTCACAGAGCCAGTTGGGGAAATTAAACATTGATTGGATCATACCCAGAAAGGCTTGGGAGAAACCAAATCGTCGGAGTCTCAAACTCATTACAGAGAAGGGAAGGATTAAGGGTTTTTAGGCTTGACAGACCTAAGCCGAACCCTTCCCCAGACATTTTTTTTGCCCTGGCATTATCTATCCAGAGGAGGGGTGGGGGTGGGGAGAGGGGAAAAAAAAAAAAAACCTCACAACAAAAACAAAGATAAAATACATTCAGTTTTGTAGACTTCTGATGACGTGCCATCCAAAATCTGCTTTGTACTGAAGTCACATGAAGAAAGAACTGAAGTTGTCTAGGATTAGGGACCAGTGTAAGAAAAACCTTGCCGCAAACAGGACCACATTCTCTGGATTTAGCAGCAAGTTTCAACTGTAATTAATTTGTAAAAGGCAAAACCAAGGAGAACATTTCAAGAACTCACAGTCCTAAAAAAAGGGAGCATGTAGCCTTTTTGGAAAATGTATTCAGCAAGTGGGAGAGAGCCAGAGAGAATAGGCAGAGAGAACCAAAGAGGGGCTGGCGTCTCTGCCGGTTCCTGGGGCCACGCCGAATTATCACAGACTCCATGGGCGTAATGTCAGTCAAACGGGATCCTCTGTCATTAGGCTTCCCCCAAATATCCCCCCATTCCAATTTCACCAGGATTTATGGCCACCCCTTGGCTTCGAAGTCTTAAAGAGCAGGCTACGTTTCAAAGAATCAGTAAATAGGACTAACCTGATTTGTAAAAAGATATTTAACTGTAGCTCAGCAATTACTGTAATTCTGCATCAGCTTTTTCATCTTTTATTTGTAAATGAAATTATTCTTAAAATCCTGAAAAGTATTTCGAACATGTTTTATTAGCCAGTCTTTCACTGGAGAACACCAGGCTACCTAGGCAGCCACCTGCTTTCGAAGAGAGAAAAAAACACATGGGGGGGTGGGGGTGGGGGTGGGGGATGGGGGCAGCTCGCCCCGGTTACACGCCACAGCTCCAAAGACACTCTGCCAGGAGGCTCACGTCTCCCCAGATATCAGGTGGTCTTGTCTGGGGCCTTCTGTATTTTCCTGCTCCCTGTTTTATTTTGGCTCCATCCCTTTCCAGGTGTGGTATTCGCACAGCCTTAATTAATCCTGGCAACCACCTCATCTGATTGCCGTTGAGGATTAAATGGGATCCCTGAAGGCGCATGGGAGGTATTTAATAAATAGTCACTAAATCAATGCCTGAGTGGACCTGGCCCAGAATAGGTGCTCAGAGACAGAAGCTATTAATACTGTTGTCAGACATTAAGGCACATTCGTCTGATAGCGAGCTTTAATTTGGCCACCCCCAGGAAAGGTTCTGCAGCTGACCTCTAACTGGAAACTGGAAATTCAAAAAACTCTCAGGAGCTACCCTGTGTGTGGAATTGTACTGCGGAGTTCCATACTTCTCTTATGAAATCGTGCACATTTATACCCAGCAGCCAAAACACACATAGGGAGCTGTGATACATTTTCATGATAAAGGAAAATGCACTTTTATATATATATATTTTTTCTCCCCTGCCTCTTCTCCCTTCAGGGGAAAAATAGGAGCTGCGTAAATGATATGGTAAAGACAAGAGGGCAGTTACTGCTTTAAAAGGGTTGAAGTGACTATTAATTTTTTTTTCCTGTTAGTTCTAACACTCATCTAAAATTGAATTAGGAAGAACAAAATTGATTCTGCTAAGTTGAAAACCCATTCAAACTGTTGAGGTTTTAATAAGATTCTGATGCCGATCTCTAGTTTGCTCAGAAGTTTTGAGGCCTAGCTTTTAGGGAGACACCTTTTAAACTCAGAAAGACTCCCCAAGCTATGGTTCAAAAGGCAGGCCTCTCAGCCGGTGGAAGCCATTTGTCATTTCCCCCAGTCTTCCTGTTCTTTCTCCCTAGCTATACCATGAACTGACAAAGTTCTTTCCCTCTTACAAGAATAAATTAACCTGAAATCTTTTGATGGCAAGTGATAGAAGTTTAATTATTGCCTCAAGTAATTGAGAAATCCAGGGCTATGCCAACTTCAGGCATAGTTGGATCCAGTCACACAAATGATATTTGTAAGAAACTGCCCTTCTCGTTCTTTGGCTGATTTCCCTTTTGCTGGTTTCGGTCTTAGTCAGGTTTCCCATCATCACAAAAAGACGATGATAGAGAAAAAGACCCCTTTACTGCAGAATCCCAGGGTCCCTTCTCCTTAGTGTGTTCTAGGTCACATGACTATCTTTAACTGTGAATGTCCAGGTTTGTGTCACTGTCCCATCCCTGGAGTTGGGGCATCAGTTCTGTTAAGAAACACATGGACTTGGCATAGAGAAGAACGGGGGTGGGGTGTTGATGCGGCGTGAACAAAAAAAGATGTTCATCACAGAAGCCATCTAGCATTGCGTCCTCCATACAATTTTTCATGAATATTCTGGGTGCAAAGAAAAACATCTTCCTTTATACACAAGCCAACAATCCAGTTTGTAGTGGTCACTAACCACCTTTTAATTTTTGGTGATCACATTATACAGTGTGCCTCATCACATCTCGGGAGCACGTCTTCTCTTCCTTGTTAGAACAACACAGGAGAGGGGCATTAAAAGACTTCTACAGATTTGGGTGTGAATTTTTTTCATTACTAACGTGAGCGCCACAAGCATGGAAAGAAACTCTTTGAGAAGCAAAATGGAAATGATAATATATTTTTAAAGATTTTAGGGGCACCTGGGTGTCTCAGTCGGTTAAGCGTCTACCTTTGGCTCAGGTCATGATCCCAGGGTCCTGGGATCGAGCCCCACATCGGGCTCCCTGCTCCACGGGAAGCCTGCTTCTCCCTCTCCCACTCCCCCTGCTTGTGTTCCCTTTCTCGCTGTGTCTCTGTCAAATAAATAAATAAAATTTTATTATCTATTTACAGAGAGAGACAGAGAGAGCAAGAGAGAGCATGAGCTGGGAGGAGAGGGAGAAGCAGGCTTCCTGCTGAGCAGGGAGCCAGACACAGGGCTCGATCCCAGGACCCTGAGATCATGACCTGAGCCGAAGGCAGACACTTAACCAACTGAGCCAACCAGAAGCCCCTGGGTGATATTGTGACAATTATTATGTATTAGAAACTATATAACTTTACACACACACACAAACACACACACCACATTGACCAGTGCAAAAAATAAAATCTTTAAGGATTGCACTCACCTGATTCACCCATTATATGTCTCAAAGCATCTAAGACAATATGTTATACCTAGATAATTCTTTTTTTTAATTTTTTTTTGTATACCTAGATAATTCTTAATGTGTGTTGAATGAATAAAAGCATCACTTAATCAATGCAGGAGTGTGGTGGGAGAAAGAAGCTTCTTTTAGAGTATCTGTAGAAGCATCTGGGGAAAAAAATTAAAGGCAATCAATTCAGGATCCTGTTTCAGCTCCTATGCACAGTCTCACTCTTCTTAGAATGACGAAAGAGTATTGGCAAATACGCCCAAGGCTTGGTAACACTTAGGTGCCAATTTAGTAGGAGGCAATACATTGGCTATTGATTTTTCACTAATTTCAGACTATGAGGTCATCACATATTTTGGCAAATTCTGTTTTGCTTGATCCAACAGGATGGTAGAAGTGAGAAAGCTCTAGGCTGAGGCTGGGACTCTCTGGCTGCTTTCTAGGATTGCTTCCACCATCAAAACCATACACTTGGGTGATAATTCTCATGACTGCCTCATGTTTTAAATGAAGATCTTAATGCTTGCTTCACAGTATTTATTTAAAAAGTAAGGGTAATAAGTGGGTTAGATGAGTGACTTAATACTGACTGACTCCTCTTCTCCATCCTGAGACTCAGTTTCCCCAGTTTGTAAGTGATGGATTTGGACTCACTTGAAAACCTGATCACTTGTTTTAGGGCTAAATGAGACTCATGTTAGCAAAAATGCTTGTCAAAACACACAAATCATTTAAGAAATTTTACTGTTTCCCCCTTAAGCTAGTAATAAATGGGAAAGAGATGCAAACAAACACACTGTGAAACAGATGATCAACTGCTGGAGGAGGTGTCTTTCGCATGGAAAAGAAATGACCCAAACTAAGTGGTGAAATCTAAACATGGCTGAAACAATGTCCCCCCCAGACCATATTTTAAACTTTAAAGCATCTAGAGGTGGTCCCCTCCCTGGACCCGGGTACACTCAAGAATAAAGATCATTCTGAGGGGGATCATTCCCCCTCAAGTGGGCTTTTCCCCATAAGGCAATCTCTTCCCATTGTCTCTAGGGCTAACCTTTGATCTCATGCTCCCTCCAGAAGAGTGTTGGTAGAACATTGGCTCAGAAATCTGCGATGACAATGACTCCAGGTTGGATGACCTTGGCCAACTTTTGTAATCACCTTGAACTTTGGTTTTCTCATCTGCAGAGTGGGGTCGATCACATCACATCTGTACGTTTCTTTCCCCAAATCCCTAGCCTCTGCCTAATGATGAGAAAACATTAGGACAATCAACGTTGAGAGACTTGTCACAAAATACTCATTAAAAAGTGTCCAAGTCATGAAAAACAAGGAAACTGTCACTGTTCGGAGAAACTGTCACAAATCAGAGGAGACTAGGGAGACATGAGTACCAAAAATAATGTAGTATTTTGGATAGGCTCCGGGAACAGGAAAAGGATATTAGTGGGAAAACCGGTGAAATCTGGATAAAGCTTGTAATTGAGCTAGTAGTAACAGATCAATGTCAACTTCTTAATTTTAAAAAATACACTGTGGATATGTGAGATGCTAACATTATGGGATGCTGGGTAAAGAGTATATGGAAACTGTACTATCCTTGCAACTCTAAAATTATTCAAAGTAAAATTTAAAAAAAATGGGAACAATGACAATATCTGACTCATCGGGCTGGAGGGAAGATCCAATGAGATAACATACACAACATGTGTAGCCCACAGTAGGTACGCAGTACTTTTCTCCTCCTCTCTACAGAAAAATAAGAGGTATGATTCTACTGGTGTCTTCACCACCTTCACCCAGAGTGGAGATGATTTGCCTTCACTCTGAAGAAAGCACAGATAATTGCTGAAGTCTGTAATTTAGACAAATGGACTGCATCATGGCAGGAGCAGGGAGCAGAAGGAGTATTATTTCGTCTGTTGAAAACTTTTGAGAAAACCAAGTGGGGAAGAAAAGAAGAAAGCCACTCAACATTACTTTCTGTCTTTGGTGTCAGCTGCTGACTGAGTTTGGCAAGCTCCGAACTGGAAGTCTGGTTGGGAAGGTAGAAAAATCTCAGCTTCCTTCCCGCCAACCACACAGTGCCACACACACAAAATACATGTTTCTTTCCTCAAGGAGAATTAGTCTCAGCGGCAGAACGGAGGATTTCGGAGGTCAGTTTGGAAGTAAACTGTGTGGAATTTTCTCAAGTCAGAGCCTCCAACCTCCTTTGCCTCTGACCTCAGCTCCACATACACTAAAAACAAGGGCATCACCCATCCCAATAAAGTGCAGCATTAGGCATATTTGCATGGAAAAAGCCTCAAGCTTTCACAGCAACCTTAAATATCTTCATGGTTTCTTAACAAAGAGCACCTGTAGAAGGCCAATATCCGTCAGAGTAAAAGGCAGGCACAAATAGCAAGCTCCAGGCATTACAGGAGGATTCTAGTTGTTCTGTAGGATTTCCTCAGCTGGACTTGGTCTTGAATCTCTGCCCCTTCTACTGATTTCTGTATCCTGCTGCAGGTCTGTAATTGTAAACTGGAACCTTCCACTGGTTTGCGATATTTCTCTGCTTCGTCAGCACTGACACTTTGCTGCTTACAGTACTGGTTCCCAAAGTGTGGTCCCGGGACCAGCAACACGGGCATCACCCAGGACGGTGCTAGAAATGCAAATTCTTGGGGCACCTGGATGGCTCAGTCGGTTGAGTGTCCGACTCTTGATTTCGGCTCAGGTCATGATCTCAGTGTCATGAGATTGAGCCCCATGATGGGCTCCACACTCAGCGCGGAGCCTGCTTGAGATTCTTTTTCTACCCCTCTTTCTACCCCTCCCCTGCACACACACAATCTCTCTCTCTCTCTCAATATAAATAAATAAAATCTTAGAAATGCAAACTCTTGGGTCCCACCCCAGACCTAAGGATTCAGAAACACTTGGGTATGGCGTCCAGCAGCTGTTTCCAAAAGCTCTCAAAGTCATTCCAGTACCCATTAAAGTCCAAGAATCACTGGCTTATGACATTAAGCTCAAACTTCCCAGTCTGGCCTTTAAAACTCATAATCCAGGCCCAGACAACCTTCCAGGCTTACCTTATGAAACATGAAACTGACAGGGATGACTTCTTCACTTGAGATACAAATATGGTCTTCTTTCATATATGACTTTGGGCATCAATGACAATGACACAGGACATCATCACTGGGCATGGGTTCTCCACAGTCCAGTGCATGCTTACCCTTTTGTTGTGATTATCTCGCTGCTCTGGGCTTCTTAGGCTAGAACTACAGCCACCAAATGACCATAAGGCTAAGGAGGTGGGGGCCAGGATCTAGAGGGTCTTCTAGCCTCAGTGCTGGTGAAACCAGCTTTTCCTATAAGCCAAGGGCACTGCTGATGAGGCCATGACCTCATCCTGCATCCCTAAAGATGAGTTTCCATTTGAAGTTTGTTCCTAATGACTGACTTTTAGAGAGGGCCACTCAGCCCAACACCCACCCAACGTTACAACAATATTGATCCTATAAAAGAAAGGGATGGGATTTTGATTACACTCTTGCCAGGATGCTTCCAAGCCCCAGTGCAAATTACTCAGGTACCTTTGCTGCATAATAAAGAGTATGTAGAAGGTAGGAAAGTCTCAGTCAATGATGGCAAGCCAAGAAACTCCAGGTTGCTCCCAGGAAATTGGCCAAGACCCTCCTCACTCATAACTCCTGGCATTAATTCCATTCAGCTTCTCCCTAGCTCCTAATCTGAGTTTGGCTCTTGTTTTCAGGATAACTCCTGACTTCCAGGTTTGTCAACTGGTCTTATCTTTTTTCCAATTCAACTCTTAAGGGAACTCAAAGGAATAGATCACATTTAATTCTTCTGTCCCTTCAGGAACCTTCCTAATCCCAACCTAAGCCCCTTTAACTGACAAACATTATCCTCCCTGGAGGTATCTGAATCACGACATGCAACTCCCCTTTGCTAGATACAGTGATATATATCTATTTTTATAAAATAGAAATAAAAACAAGCTATGAAAAACCTCCCCAAATCAAAAGCTCTCTGTTAGCTATTACCTATGACTGCATAACAGATCCTAAAATTATTTT
Organism: Zalophus californianus; assembly: GCF_009762305.2. Classification (NCBI taxonomy): domain Eukaryota; kingdom Metazoa; phylum Chordata; class Mammalia; order Carnivora; family Otariidae; genus Zalophus; species Zalophus californianus. The sequence goes on from NC_045600.1 coordinate 6,989,624, forward strand.
AAAATAATAATAATTAAATGGGACACCTGGGTGTCTCAGACAGTTAAGCGTCTGACTCTTGATTTCGGCTCAGGTCATGATCTGGGGATCTTGAGACTGAGCCCCAAGTTAGGTTCTTTGCTCAGCTCAGATTCTGCTTGAGATTCTCTCCCTCCCTCTCCCTCCCTCTCCCTCTGCCACTCCCCACCTGCCCCTGCTCATGCTTGCTCTAAATAATTAAATAAGTGAAATAAATAAATAACACTTTTTAAAAATAAACAAAAAACATAATAATAATAGTAATTATTATTATTGTTATTATGCATTAGCTTTCACTGTGTCTGTGGGTCAGGAATTTGAGAGTATTTAGGCCAATTCTGGCTAGAGCATCTCATGAGATAGCATGCCTGGGGCTTAGGGGTCTGCTTTCAAGATAATTCATTGACAGGGCTGTCAAGTTAGTGTTGGCTGTTGGTTGGGGGCTTCATTTCCCCTCTGTGTATGTAGCTCTTTCATGAGGCTAATTAAGTATCATTATTAGGATTGCCAGATAAAATACAGAGCACCTCCTTAAATTTAAATTCCTGATTAACAGGGGAAAATTCTTAGTACATGTGTATGTTTCTAATATTATGTAGGAGATACTTATACTAAAGAAAAACATCACTTATCTAAAACTCAAATTTAGCTGAGAGTCCCATGTATTTATTTGATAAATCTGGCCATTCTGGTTATGACATGCAGCTGGCTTACTCCAGAATAAACTAAGAACTGAGGAAGACTGTTACAGAACCTTTTATAATCTAGCCTTGAAAGTTAACTGCCGTATTCTACTCACTGTCCATTCCAGCCTTGAAAGGTCCATACACGACTGCAAACACCAGGACAAGTGGTTCGCTGGGAGCCACTTTGGAGGCCACCTACCACAACTTCCAACTGAGATTCATCTGGCCATGGTCTTTCACATCAAAACAAGAAGGATGAGTGACATGGGTGGGAAGCATTTTTACTGAATATTTTTCCTTTGCAAATGAATTGAAATGTTCAGAGAGAGTAGAAAAAGAAAAAAAAAGATCATATCATTGCAATACTTTTTTATATATATCATAAGGTTTGGCTTTTGGTCAAACCAGAAGTTTATTTCTTTATTTTTTTTAATTTTTAATTGTTATGTTAATCACCATACATTACATCATTAGTTCTTGATGTAGTGTTCCATGATTCATTGTTTGTGCATAACACCCCGTGCTCCACGCAGACTGTGCCCTCTTTAATACCCATCACCAGGCTAACCCATCCCCGCACCCTCCTCCCCTCTAGAACCCTCATTTGTTTTTCAGAGTCCATCATCTCTCATGGTTCGTCTCCCCCTCCGACTTACTCCCCTTCATTCTTCCCTTCCTGCTATCTTCTTCTTTTTCTTTTCTCTTAACATATGTTGCATTATTTGTTTCAGAAGTACAGATCTGTGATTCAACAGTCTTGCACAATTCACAGCGCCCACCGTAGCACATACCCTCCCCAATGTCTATCACCCAGCCACCCCCTCCCTCCCACCCTCCCACCACTCCAGCAACCCTCAGTTTCTTTCCTGAGATTAAGAATTCCTCATATCAGTGAGGTCATGTGATACATGTCTTTCTCTGATTGACTTATTTCACTCAGCATAACACCCTCCAGTTCCATCCACGTCGTTGCAAATGGCAAGAGCTCATTCTTTTGATGGCTGCATAATATTCCATTGTGTATATATACCACATCTTCTTTATCCATTCAACTGTCGATGGAAATCTTGGCTCTTTCCACAGTTTGGCTACTGTGGACATTGCTGCTATAAACATTGGGGTGCACGTAGCCCTTCGGATCCCTACATTTGTATCTTTGGGGTAAATACCCAGTAGTGCAATTGCTGGATCGTATGGTAGCTCTATTTTCCACTGTATGAGGAACCTCCATACTGTTTTCCAGAGTGGTTGCACCAGCTTGCATTCCCACCAACAGTGTAGGAGGGTTCCCCTTTCTCCGCATCCCCGCCAACATCTGTCGTTTCCTGACTTGTTAATTCTAGCCATTCTGACTGGTGTGAGGTGGTATCTCTTTGAGGTTTTGATTTGGATTTCCCTGATGCCGAGCGATGTTGAGCACTTTTTCATGTGTCTGTTGGCCATTTGGATGTCTTCTTTGGAAAAATGTCTGTTCGTGTCTTCTGCCCATTTCTTGATTGGATGATTTGTTCTTTGGGTGTGGAGTTTGATAAGTTCTTTGTAGATTTTGGATACTAGCCCTTTATCTGATATGTCATTTGCAAATATTTTCTCCCATTCTGTCGGTTGTCTTTTGGTTTTGTGGACTGTTTCTTTTGCTGTGCAAAAGCTTTTTATCTTGATGAAATCCCAATAGTCCATTTTTGCCCTGGCTTCCCATGCCTTTGGCGATGTTTCTAGGAAGAAGTTGCTGCGGCTGAGGTCGAAGAGGTTGCTGCCTGTGTTCTCCTTTAGGATATTGATGGACTCCTGTCTCACGTTTAGGTCTTTCAACCATTTGGGGTCTATTTTTGTGTGTGGTGTAAGGAAATGGTCCAGTTTCATTCTTCTGCATGTGGCTGTCCAATTTTCCCAACACCGTTTGTTGAAGAGACTGTCTTTTTTCCATTGGACATTCTTTCCTGCTTTGTCAAAGATGAGTTGACCATAGAGTTGAGGGTCCATTTCTGGGCTTTCGATTCTGTTCCATTGATCTATGTGTCTGTTTTTGTGCCAGTACCATACTGTCTTGATGATGACAGCTTTGTAATAGAGCTGCACGTCCGGAATTGTGATGCCGCCAGCTTTGCTTTTCTTTTTTCAATATTCCTCTGGCTATTCAGGGTCTCTTCTGGTTCCATACAAATTTTAGGATTATTTGTTCCATTTCTTTGAAAAAAGTGGATGGTATTTTGATGGGGATTGCATTGAATGTGTACATTGCTCTAGGTAGCATTGACATCTTTACAATGTTGGTTCTTCCAATCCATGAGCATGGAACGTTTTCCATCTCTTTGTGTCTTCCTCAATTTCTTTCATGAGTATTTTATAGTTTTCTGAGTACAGATCCTTTGCCTCTTTGGTGAAATTTATTCCTAGGTATCTTATGGTTTTGGGTGCAATTGTAAATGGGATCGATTCCTTGATTTGTCTCTCTTCTGTCTTGTTGGTGCATAGGAATGCCACTGATTTCTGTGCATTGATTTTATATCCTGCTACTTTACTGAATTCCTGTATGAGTTCTAGCAGTTTTGGGGTGGAGTCTTTTGGGTTTTCCACATACAGTACCATATCATCTGCAAAGAGTGAGAGTTTGACTTCCTCTTTGCCGATTTGAATGCTTTTGATTTCTTTTTGTTGTCTGATTGCTGTGGCTAGGACTTCTAATACTATATTGAATGGCAGTGGTGATAGTGGACATCCCTGCCACGTTCCTGACGTTAGGGGAAAAGCTCTCAGCTTTTCCCCATTGAGAATGATATTCGCTGTAGGTTTTTCATAGATGACTTTTATGATATTGAGGTATGTAGCCTCTATCCCTATACTCTGAAGAGTTTTGATCAAGAAAGGATTCTGTACTTTGTCAAATGCTTTTTCTGCATTTATTGAGAGGATCATATGATTCTTGTTCTTTCTTTTGTTAATGAACTGTATCACGTTCATTGATTTGCGGATGTTGAACCAGCCTTGCAGCCCAGGGATCAATCCCACTTGGTCATGGTGAATAATCCTTTTAATGTACTGTTGGATCCTACTGGCTAGTATTTTGGTGAGAATTTTTGCATCCATGTTCATCATGGATATTGGTCTGTAATTCTCCTTTTTGATGGGGTCTTTGTCTGGTTTGGGGATCAAGGTAATGGTGGCTTCATAAAATGAGTTTGGAAGTTTTCCTTCCATTTCTATTTTTTGGAACAGTTTCAGGAGAATAGGTATTAATTCTTCTTTAAATGTCTGATAGAATTCCCCTGGGAAGCCATCTGGCCCTGGGCTTTTGTTTCTTGGGAGATTTTTGATGACTGCTTCAATTTCCTTAGTGGCTATAGGTCTGTTCAGGTTTTCTATTTCTTCCTGGTTCAATTTTGGTAGTTGATACATCTCTAGGAATGCACCCATTTCGTCCAGGTTATCTAATTTGCTGGCATAGAGTTGCTCATAATATGTTCTTAAAATTGTTTGTATTTCTTTGGTGTTGGTTGTGATCTCTCCTCTTTCATTCATGACTTTGTTGATTTGGGTCATTTCTCTTTTCTTTTTGATCAGTCTGGCCAGGGGTTTATCAATCTTGTTAATTCTTTCAAAGAACCAGCTGCTAGTTTCGTGGATCTGTTCTACTGTTCTTTTGGTTTCTAGTTCATTGATTTCTGCTCTGATCTTTATTATTTCTCTTCTCCTGCTGGGTTTAGGCTTTATTTGCTGTTCTTTCTCCAGCTTCTTTAGGTGTAGGGTTAGGTTGTGTATTTGAGACCTTTCTTCTTTCTTGAGAAAGGCTTGTATTGCTATATAATTTCCTCTCAGGACTGCCTTTGCTTTATCCCAAAGATTTTGAATAGTTGTGTTTTCATTTTCATTGGTTTCCATGAATTTTCTTAATTCTTCTTTAATTTCCTGGTTGACCCATTCATTCTTTAGTAGGATGCTCTTTAGCCTCCATGTATTTGAGTTCTTTCCGACTTTCCTCTCGTGATTGAGTTCTAGTTTCAAAGCATTGTGGTCTGAAAACATGCAGGGAATGATCCCAATCTTTTGGTACCGGTTGAGACCCGATTTGTGACCTAGGATGTGATCAATTCTGGAGAATGTTCCATGGGCACTAGAGAAGAATGTGTATTCTGTTGCTTTGGGTTGGAATGTTCTGAATATGTCTGTGAAGTCCATTTGGTCCAGTGTGTGTCATTTAAAGTCTTTATTTCCTTGTTGATCTTTTGCTTAGATGATCTGTCCATTTCAGTCGGGGGGTGTTAACGTCCCCCACTATTATTGTATTGTTGTCAATGTGTTTCTTCACTTTCGTTATTAATTGCCTTATATAATTGGCTGCTGCCATGGTAGGGGCATAGATATTTACAATTGTTAGAACTTCTTGTTGGGGGCGCCTGGGTGGCTCAGATGGTTAAGAGTCTGCCTTCAGCTCAGGTCATGATCCCAGGGTCCTGGGATCGAGTCCCACATCGGGCTCCCTGCTCCTTGGGAGTTGCTTCTCCCTCTGCTTCTCTCTCTCTCTCTCTCTCCTCCTCTGTCTCTCATGAATAAATAAATAAAATCTTTAAAAAAAAAAAGAACTTCTTGTTGGATAGACCCTTTAAGTAGGATATAGTGTCCTTCCTCATCCCTTATTACAGTCTTTGTTTTAAAATCTAATTTGTCTGATATAAGGATTGCCACCCCAGCTTTCTTTTGGTGTCCATTAGCATGGTACATGGTTTTCCACCCCCTCACTTTCAATGTGGGGGTGTCTTTGGGTCTAAAATGAGTCTCTTGCAGACAGCATATGGAATGGGTCTTGTTTTTTAATCCAATCTGAGAGCCTGTGTCTTTTGATTGGGGCATTTAGCCCATTTACATTCAGGGTAACTATTGAAAGGTATGAATTTAGTGCCATTGTATTGCCTGTAAGGTGACTGTGACTGTATATTGTCTGTGTTCCTTTCTGATCTATGCTGCCTCTAGGCTCTCTCTTTGCTTAGAGGACCCCTTTCAATATTTCTTGGAGGGCTGGTTTTGTGTTTGCAAATTCCTTTAGTTTTTGTGTGTCCTGGAAGCTTTTAATCTCTCCTTCAATTTTCATTGAGAGCCTAGCTGGATATAGTATTCTTGGCTGCATATTTTTCTCGTTTAGTGCTCTGAAGATATCATGCCAGTCTTTCTGGCCTGCCAGGTCTCTGTGGATAGGTCTGTTGCCAATCTAATATTTCTACCATTGTAGGTTACATATCTCTTCTCCCGAGCCTCTTTCAGGATTTTCTCTTTGTCTCTGAGACTCGTAAGTTTTACTATTAGATGTCGGGGTGTTGACCTAGTTTTTTGATTTTGAGAGGGGTTCTCTGTGCCTCCTGGATTTTGATGCCTGTTTCCTTCCTCACATTAGGGGAGTTCTCTGCTATTATTTGCTCTAATATACCTTCTGCCCCTCTCTCTGTTTCTTCTTCTTCTGGGATCCCAATTATTCTAATGTTATTTCATCTTATCGTATCGCTTATCTCTCGAATTCTGCCCTCGTGATCCTGTAGTTGTTTCTCTCTCTTTTTCTCAGCCTCTTTATTTTCCATCATTTGGTCTTCTATATCGCTGATTCTCTCTTCTGCGTCTTTTATCCAGCAGTTAGTGCCCCCATTTTTGGTTGCACCTCATTAATAGCCTTTTTGATTTCGACTTGGTTAGATTTTAGTTCTTTCATTTCTCCAGAAAGGGTTTCTCTAATAACTTCCACGCTTTTTTCAAGCCCAGCTAGTATCTTTAAAGTCATGATTCTGAACTCTAGGTCCGACATCATACTAATGTCCGTATTGAGTAGGTCCCTGGCCGACGGTACTGTCTTGTTCTTTTTGCTGAGGTGATTTTTTTCGTCTTGTCATTTTGTCCAGAGGAGAATAGATGAATGAGAGAACAAAATGCTAACAGGTTAACAACGTCCCCAGCAAATATACTCTATACAAATCAGAAAAGACCTGAAACCAGGGGAAAAGAAAGGGAAAGAAAGAAAAAAGGAAGAGAAAAGAAAGAAAAAAAAAAGAAAAAGAAAAAGATGAAAACAAAAAGAGAACAATACAAGAAAAACAGAATATGAACAAATATGATCAGGCTAGTGCATAGATCAGTGCCACACACTAGATTTTGGGCGTATTTTGGTCTGTTAGAAAAAAGTGACTCCTACAATTTTAAAGGAAGAAAGACATATATGTACAAAATAAGGGTTGATACAATGAACGGATGGAAGATGACTGTAAAGATGAAAATTATAAAAGATTTTATAAAAGGAATTGATAAGATAAGAAGTTGTTTGAAAAAAGAAAAGAAGATTTAAAAAAAAAAAAAAAGGAGAGAATGTGATCAGGCAGGAGACTAGAACAAAGCCATACACTAGTGATTTAGGGTATATTTTGATCTGTTAGAAGAAACTGTATCTCAAAATTTTAAAGAGAGAACAACTTATATATATATATATATATATATATATATATATATATGCCAAAAATAAGGGTAACTACCATGAAGGGATAAAATATGACTCTACAAATGAAAAACAATTAAAAAAAGGGATTGATAAAATGTTGGTTGGAAAAGGGAAAAAGAAAAATTAAAAAAACAGTTAAAAAATTAACTTTGAAAAACTAATGAATCATGGTAAAAAAGCCATGAATTCTATGTGCAGTATTCCCCTAGCGCTGGAGTTCTCCCGTTCTCCTTGATCGGTAAACTTGGTCTTGGCTTGCTGGCTGTTCGTGGGGGAGGGGCCTGTTGCCGTGGTTCCCAAATGTCTTTGCCGGAGGCAGAAATGCCCCGCCCTTGTCGGTCCGGGCTAAGCAAGTTGCTTGGGTTTGTTCTCAGGAGCTTTTGTTCCCTGCAAGCTCTGGTACAGCTTTGGAGGACCAGGGTGAAAATGGTGGCCTCCCAATCTCCGCCCGGAGGAGCTGAGAACTCGGGGTCCTGCTCCTCAGTGCGCCCCCAGAGAAAAGCAGTCACTCCCGTGTCCCTGGTCTCCGGCCGCACTCCGTGCTCACCCGGCCTGTGACCGAGCGTTTCTATCTCTGGCACCCGACCCCGTGTGGAGTCTCCAAACCCAGCAGATCCCTGCGGTGCGCTCCCGCGCCGCTCCTCCCGGGGGAGGAAGGGGAGTCTCCCCGGCTCTGCCGCTTGTTGGGTCCCTGCTGGAGGAGCAGTGGCCCGACTGGTCCGCGGATCACAGTTTATGGCCACCCCGAGCTGAGAGCCCGCGCCTCGGCTCTGTCTCTGCAGCCGGCTTCCCCGCTCCGATCCCTGGGAGCTCTGCCGCACTCAGGCATCCACAGTCTTTCTGTGACCCCAAGGGTCTTGAGACCACACTGTCCCGTGAGGGTTCCACCCTCAACTTAGCCACTGAAGCGACGTCCCTCAGCGGAGCCGACTTCTAAAAGGTCCGATTTTGTGCTCCGCGGCTCTAGCACTTGCCAGAAGCGGCCGACGGAGGCCCCTCCCCCGCCGTCTATCCTCCCGAATATCGCCTCGGATTCACTTCTCCGCACGTCCTACCTTCCAGTAAGTGGTCGCTTCTCTGTTCAGGGAGTTGTTGCTACTCTTTTCTTCGATCTCCCGTTGAGTTCGTAGGTGTTCAGAATGTTTTGATCCCTATTCAGCTGAATTCCTGAGACCAGACGAAATCCAGGTCTCCTGCTCCTCCACCATCTTGCTCCCTGGAGCTCTTTATTTTTTTTAAGTATACTCTCCACCCAATATGGTGCTCGAACTTATGACCCCCAAATCAAGAGTTGAGTGCTCTACCAACTGAGCCATTCAGACACCCCTCAGAAAATATTAAGTTTTAGACAGAAAAAAGTTGCAAATTAAGGCTCACATAATTAATTCATTAAGTCTTGAGCCACAATTCTACTTGAAGCTTCTATATATATATATAGAAGCTTATATATATATATATATATATATATATGTTTTCATATATAAAAAGTAAGAGAGCTCATAATTTATAAGTGAAGAAAGAAGAATAGCACCCAGTCACAAACAGAAAAAGAACATTTTTTTATGAAGAAAAAAAGTCTACGTTATTAACCCACCAACCCCACATCTACTCATCAACAGAAGAAAAAAGAGGTTAGTTGCATTTAAGTTAAAGGGAGAATGAGTAGAGTTGAGGGCTTGTCATCTGTCTCCCTAATAGATTCCAGGGGTTCTGTCAGATAGTTTCGGGGGTGTGCAGAATATAGGATTAATACATTTTTCAATATTTATAATAGGCTAGAATTTGTGCTGTAACCCTCCTTATCTAAGGTGATACAAAATCCCTCTTTCCCTATCCAAAAAAGGCGGAAGAAAAGATGCACAGAACATATCAGGTCTTCAGTGTTCTAAGATGTACTATGTAAATGCAGATTCCTTGCAAAATGCCGTAGGAAATTACACCAGCCCGGAGGCTACGCAGCGGGGAGTGTTGTAGGAAAAAAGAGTAGGTGTCCTGACTTGATCCCAGTGCCACAAAGTGACAAGGGGCCTGGGGTCCAGCAGAACCAGGTCTGGAAACCAGTCTGTATGCTGTTCTGAAGGCATACCCTCCACCTGGCCTTGGTCATCCTCAAACTCATTTCCTAGCCCCTGTGGGAAACTGCAGCCTTGAAAATAAATTAAACTATCAATGGAGAAGATATTTACTAAATAGGAAAAAAATGCATTGCATTTCAGGAGTATAAACATTAAGTGAGTTTTGCAAGAGTCAGATCACCTCCACTCCAGGGCCCAAACATTCAAAATGATAATCATATAAATAACGGCTGGGATATGGGACAAGGGACTAAGGGGGTATCCGTATGCCTGGGCCTGCACGTCGAGTGGGCCGTGAGAAGGGTGGTCTGGATATGTTTGTGTGTTTATTCTTTGCGCTGAGAATTGAGTGTTGGGATTTTCACTAATGAGTGAAGGTTACAGGAAAGTGAATAAACAGGATAATGCAAAAAAATTATTCTCCTGCCTCGTCCATAATATTAAGTTTCAACTTCAAGGTGTCATAGCCTGGGGTGTGACTGACTTTCAAGATTATGCCTAGGGCCTCTAGGAAGGGTTGAAAACATGGCAAGGTTGGGACAGGTACACTGTGCAGGTGGGATGAGTGTGAGCCTCACACACACATTTTCCACCTGTCTGTGTATCTTGGAGGCACTCAGTATCTTTTAAAAGATCACCAGGCCAGGGGCGCCTGGGTGGCTCAGTCGGTTAAGCGTCTGCCTTTGGCTCAGGTCATGATCCCGGGGTCCTGGGATCGAGCCCCGTGTCAGGCTCCTGGCTCAGCGGGGAGCCTGCTCCTTCTTCTCCTTCTGCTGCTCCCTCTGCTTGTGCTCTCTCTCTGTCAGATAAATAAATAAAATCTTTAAAATTAAATAAAAAATAAGTAAAAATAAAAGATCACCTGGCCAGCACAGAGGATATAACCTAAACTCAAATAGTGGTTCTCAAGCTTGGTCACACGTTAGAGTCAATGAGGAGTTCTTTAAAAATCCCGATGCCCAGGCCACACCACATACCGATTAAGTCAGAATATCTGAAGGCAGAACCCAGATAGTATTTTTAAAACTTCCCAGATGATTCCAAGGTACAAGAAAGGATGAGAAAACCACTGACTTTCTAGAACATTTCCAACAGTAAAGGAACATTAGAACAACCTGGATACTTGTTACCCAAAGACCAACCTAATTCAGAAGTCCTAGAGTGGGTGGACCCAGATATATCCTTTTCAACTCGCATCCCGAACAACTATAATAAAGTGGGTCCTGGCCCCCATTTTGAAAAACACTTCCATGCATAATTTTCAGTTGAGAAGGTGAATAATACAGGGGCAGAGGCAATGAGAGAGAGTATGTGGTAAGGCGGTGGGGCTCAGATTAAGGACCCGAGCTAGTTGGCTGGAGCAGGGTAGTGAAGCTCTCCCCAGACTCCATCAATCCGGGGTGGGGGGCAGGAAGCAGATTTCTGATACAAGTCAGCGCTCAATCCTGTCATAATTATGCTGTTAATCAGACCTGTTAGAACTGCATGCAAAGGAACATCCCAAGCTTTGATTAGGGTCTGGTGATTTTTTTTTTTTTAAGTGAAAAAAATCACGGGAGTTTCAAAGAACGGATCTGAAATTTATTTTCATTCTCCGTATCAAATTTTGCCCACCTTTCTGGTCTGTGCACTCTCCTAGAAATTTGAGACATTAGAATAATTGCTAATTTTGAAGACAAATGTGTGGGTGTATATTTATATTCATAGTGACCCTCTCGGTCTCCCTGTCTGTCTCGTAGTTTACTATCCATCTGTTTCTCTGTGTAAGTACTCCATCTCTTTTCTTAACTCAGAGTGAGGGGATGCCTCTAGGAGCTCTGGGTCTGCTCCACAGGAAAGGTTGTTACACACCCATATCACTTGGCAATTCTCAGACTGAATCCATTGCAAGGGGAGGAGCTAAAGTGGAGAAAGTTCTGGCCAGCTGAAGCTCTTAGGAGAATTCAGGTGCGGGCTAATTCCCCATGCTGAAATGCAGCCAGGCCAGACAGGTTAGCACTTCATCTTTTGCAAGAAGTAACTTGGGGCAGCAGGTGATGAATCCGGAGATCTGGTCCGAGCCGCCTCTTATCTCTCTGATCATGCCCCTGGCGCCATTGGGCTTAGTCCTGACTCATGGGACGAGCCCCGCAGCCGAGCCACCCTGCCCGCTTCCCACGGCCCGGGAGATGCACCCGCAGGCTTCCAGTCCAGTAACTGACTGAGCCTGCCCCTGTATCCGATCCGAAAGGTGTGGGCTGGAAGAGCAGCATGAATGAAAGCAGACGTCCACACACCGAATCCCTTCCAGGCCCCCGGAATCCCCCCGCACTTCCACGGCCCACAAAGTAGTCAATCCCTGGACCTCAGAGCTGAACGAAATCATTACTTCCAGCCCTCTCTGCTAGAGAAGGTACGACTGATGTCCAAGCCATGAGTTCCGGTGCTTCAGGGTCCTACAGCAACTTTGTGGAAGAGTTATGGCTAGAATCGGGGTCGCCTGGATCCAGTTCGGGATTTATGATGGGGCACAGGTGATGAACTGTACAGGAGGTCATTGGCTAAGTTTTCAAGTGCGCCTCTGGAACATTCTAGATCAAAGCTGCCCACTCTGCTAACCTCTAGTACACTTCACTATTAAGCCCTCGAATACAGATAGGTCATATATTTGAAGACCTGGCATGAAAAAAAAATGATGTGAATCAATATCTCATGGATGCTTTATGCTGATTTATGTTTTCAAATGATAATATTTTGGACATGCTGAGTTCAAGAAAATACATTATTAAAATGGACTTCTCTGTTTTGTATTTTCACTTTTTAATGTGGCTGCTAGAACATTTGCACTTATATGTGTGTCTTGCCTTCTACATCTCTCAGGCAGCATTGTTTTAGATTCAGGGATTCGGGAATGGCACCCAAGTTGGGAAACTGTCACCTCTTCTCAAAAATTAGCACCATTACTACATTAGCCAAAGTGATTTTCTTTTCTTTTCTCTTTAAGATTTTACTTTTAAGTAATCTCTACACCCAACGTGGGGCTCAAACTCACACCCGCGACATCAGGAGTTGCATGCTCCACTGACTGAGCCAGCCAGGCACCCTAGCCAAAGTGATTTTCCAATCGCTCCTGGAATAAAGTATTAACTCCTAACCACATCCTCTCCTGAACCCTCTGATCGCCTCTGTTCATCTTAACCAGAGGATTCTTCTAGAAGAGAGGGCCTGTTAGGTCACTCCCCTGCTTAAAATTCTGCAGACTCCACATCTGCTGCCAACCTTCCCTCCTTGCAAGCACCCCTGACTCAGGGGCCCAGCATACCTTCCTGCCTCTCTGCCTCTGTCAGTTCCTGCTTTGTTCTCACGTGGCTGCCGGAACAAAGTAGCACAAATTGGGTGGTTATAAACAACGGAAACCTTTCTCACAGTCCCAGAGGCTGAATGTCTAGGAGTCGGGTGCCCGCTTGTACACTTCTGGTATTGGCTCTCTCTCTGGCTGCAGACGGCCAGCTTCTCTGGTGCCCTCACACGGCAGAGAGAAGGAGAGAGAGCTCTTCTGGGGTCCCTTTTTAAAGAACACTAATCCCATGCATGAGCGCTCCACCCTCAATATCTGATCACCTCTCGAAGACCCCACTTCCTAATACCATCCCCTTGGACATAAGTATTTCATGTGAGTTTCGGGAAGACACAAATAGTCCATAGCACCTCTGTTAGCGATGCCTTTCCTCTCCTTTGACCTCTTGGAAATGGGGCTATTTGAAAACTCAGCATATGACTTCTGATTCAAGGCACCTTCCTTTCCCCTCTCCCTTCTGGGCCAACGTCACAGGACACTGCCCCGCAGGGACCCATCGTTTTGACTTGCTGAGGTGACAATTCCCATTTTTTTCTCAGTCCCATGTCCATTAAGTGCCCCCTGAATGCAGGACTTTATATCCAGGTATCCAGAAATTTCGTTTCAGTCTCTGGGAAGTTGATGTGGAAGATAAGAGAAGCCCATAAAACTCTTCAAGTGGCACCGAGAGTTCAGTCAGTGCCATGAAAACCAGAGACTGAAGACATCACAGCAGGAAGCTCAGAAGTTAAGGCAGGGAGCTTTGCTGAGCCCATGAAGTAATTTTGTCAACTTGCTTCTGCTTGACTGCTCTGTATTCTCCAAACTTCACAACTTGAAAACTATGCCAATGTCTTCAAACATCCCAGGGGCTCCCACAAACTCAGTCCATCCACAAATGCTATAGAATCTGTCTCTTAAATATATGCCCAATCATCTGATTCGTTCTATCTCCCCTACTGTTGTCTTAGTGCAAGACAGGCATCCTCTCTTCTTTGGGGAACTCAAAATTCCTTCCCACCTGGACCCATGCTCCACACCTCCACTTACCCCATACCTAGTAGCCAGTGATGTGACTGAAATGGAAATAATAAGGCATCGATGGCATCGCATTTCCATCACACAGACAATAAAATCCAAACTCCCTGCCCTGGCTCCCAGACCCTCTGGCTCGTACTCACATCCGCCCTGATGCTCTGTTCCCACCCTCTTGACCATTATGCTGCACACACACTGTCCTTTCTTTATGTTAAATATTCCATCTATTTCCTGCTTTAGAGCCTTGACTAGATGTGTCTTCAGCCTGGAATGCTCCCCCGCGCCCACCTTTCTATAGCCACCCTGTCATCACATCAATTTGGCTCAAAGGTCCCGTCTGCAGAGAGGTCTTACGTGAACAGTTAACATGAAGTCACTACCCAGGCACTATCACATCCCCTATGTAAGTATTTGCCTGTTGGCCTATTGGCTATCACAATTGTGAAGTTGTTGTTCAATTTAATCAGGATTATTGTCTTTCTCATTAAAAGTTTTGAGATTAAGGACACTATCTATTCTGCTCCCCACTTTATACTTATCATCCAGAAGAATGCCCAATCAATAAATACTTGTTGACAAAATGGATATATTATTTTTAAATCTATTATGAAATTATAGTGTATTATAAAATTTTAAAATATATCATAAAATTATAATATAATTATATAATCACAAAATTACAAAGCCTTGGCATTTTATCTTAATATTTCTTACTGAAAAACTAAAAATTTAAATTGTTTTTTAAATGAGAGAACCAAGATGCATTTGATATTGACAGCATCAAATTATTTGAAGGTATTTTAAATATAACAGTCCATCAATCAATTCACTCTAAGAAACTCAGTTTCCTTATCAACAGAAACTAGAAAACAGTTTTTTGGAGTGACAGTTTCCCTTTGCATTTCTCTCCAGGGCATATGTATACTTTTCTTTTCAAGAAGCTCTTGGAGGGTGTTAAGTCCACCCTGCCTAGCAGATCTCTCACGGTGGTGAGCTAAAGTGGGGTTCTTTTTTTTTTTTTAATTTTATTTTATTATGTTATGTTAGTCACCATACAGTACATCATGAGTTTTTGATGTGGTGATCCACTATTCATCGTTTTCATATAACATCCAGTGCTCCATGCAGAACGTGCCCTCCTTAATACCCATCACCGGGCTACCCCATTCCCCCCACCACCTCCCCTCTAAAACCCTCAGTTGTTTCTCAGAGTCCATGGTCTCTCATGGTTCGTCTCTCCCTCTGATTCCCCCCCTTCATTTTCCCTTCCTTCTCCTAATGTCCTCCATGCTGTTCCTTATGTTCCACAAATAAGTGAAACCATAGGATAATTGACTTTCTCTGCTTGACTTATTTCACTTAGCATAATCTCCTCCAGTCCCATCCATGTTGATGTAAAAGTTGGGTATTCATCCTTTCTGATGGCTGAGTCATATTCCGTTGTATCTATGGACCACATCTTCTTTATCCATTCATCTGTTGAAGGGCATCTTGGCTCTTTCCACAGTTTGGCTATTGCGGACATTGCTGCTATGAACACTGGGGTACCTATGGCCCTTCTTTTCACTACATCTGTGTCTTTGGGGTAAATACCCAGGAGTGCAATTGTTGGGTCATCGGGTAGCTCTGTATTAAAGTGGGCTTCTGATCTCACTGCAGAAACTTGTGTAGCCTGCCCAAGCTATAAGACATGATTGCATTGGGAGGGCTTGGCAGCTACTCCTGCATGCTGGGGAAGAGATGTTTTCTATTACAACCCAGTAAGAATCACATAATGCATGGGTCCCTTTTGTATAGTGAGAATTCCTGTTTTCAGGTCAGATTTGATATGGAAACTGCCCTCTCCCTGACAAACCTCGCCTCTGTGTTTACAACTCAGGCTAGATGAGAGGTTGCAGGGAACAGAGAGCCGGTTGATGGCAGTGAGCATTCCACGGAAACAGTTTGAAATGCAAGCAATCTCAACTGTTATATTAGGTGGGACAGCTTGTGTTAAAGCTACAATTGTAGCTATAGATAATAATGCTGCACAACGCATCCTAAAAGACACAATTCATGGAAGCAGCTCTGTTCCTGGATCGTTTTTAAAAGTGGTAAGTGTTATATACAAAAGGAAGTCAGGGTGGACACTATAAAACGGAATCAGGACATGTCCAAAACATAGAAAGAACCCACCAAATACTTGATAATTAAATTTTTAAAAATTGCAGGAGAAAAGGGTCTGAATTTGCCCAAGATATAGAGAATTCTTTTCATCGCATTTTGCTAAGAGGTAGAGGGATTGTTATGAGTGCCTTGGTTTTTGGTTATTTATACTCTGTTTAAGTGTGTAGCAAAAATGACCTTTTCACAGTAGAGAACATGAAGGAATCATTTAGCTATGGTATAAATACATACATTGCAGAGGTAGACCCAACTGACTGCTATGCTGCGGTCAGTGTTCTAGAGACCAAAGTGGGCAAGTGAAGCAAAACCAACTAAACTAACAAACAGCATAAATCGATGCTGCGGCAAGCCTTATTTCTCTTTGGGTTTCCTATATATGCATTGCCCTTGATTGAGGGCTGCTAAATGAATGAAAACAGTTTGAAATTTAACTCCGAGTTTAGAAGGACATGGATCTTCAGAGCACAGGTGGTGGTCCTCTTGGGCCTGAGCCTGCTGTAAGCCCTAGCCAAAAGTCTGCAATCCCTGAATGGAATCGGAATATTCTAAACTGAGCAAGGAGGTCTGGACTCTCGATCCAGGATTTGCAGGAGTCAGTTACTTCACCTGAGCTTGTGATTCTTCCGTACAGTGAAGAGGCAACACCAGGCTATGTGCACAGTAAGAAGACCTTCGGTTTGGAAACATGCCTAGGTTTTGTATCTCTACCTTCTGTCATCTGGCTACAACATAAATAGACAATTGACATCTTATTCTAGGAATGCTCCCCTACCCCCCAACATGCGGCCTCACAGGTGGTGGTGGCTGGACTTGCAGGCTGCCGGCCACCCCAAGCAGACGGAGGGATGAGCCGCATGTCTGGGCGGCTTCGGTGTCCTGCCAGAGCCTGTGCCTGGAGCGCAGAGATCACAGATGTCCCTCCCAGACAATAATCACAGCACATGCCTCTCCTCTTGGGAGGAGGTGGTTGGGCTTGTGGACCGAACAGGCTGGGAAGTGACCCGACCCCGCACACCGTGTGCGCCACATGCCAGGGTGGAAGTGTAGTTTTGCTCCGGGGGAAAGGACTGTGTGATGGATGCTTCCACTCTCTGCCATCTCCATCATCTCGGGCCTGCTTGCCGGGTCTTGCTCGAGGCCCCGCCAGATTCCACTGCACGGATCATCAGGGACCTCTTCCTGTTTTCCCACGTGCCCTCCTGCTTGAGGCAAGTCAATCACATGGCCCCAAATCATGTCCCTTCACTTGGCTACGCATCCAGGTAGCCCTGGAGACCAGACCCGGTTCCTCTGAGGTTGCATGAGTTGCACCGAGCCTGCTACAGCTCCTCTTTGAGTCTGTGTAACATGTGATCATTGGACGAGGACTGCAGCTTGATCCTGTGGTTCGGGGCCCATTCCTTATGGGGCCTCTCACCAGGAGAGGGCAGCTTGGGCCACCAGAGTCTTGACAAATAGCAGCTGGTTTCGCCTGGGAGAAATCCAAGGCCCAGATGGAACCAACGCAATAATAGCGGCCAGCTCTCTACCTCCCTGCAGCCACTTCCCAAAGCCAGAGCTAGGGTGAGGCAGGTGAGGCACCCGGCTCACCACGTTGAAGGAGACACTTGCCCTCAGGGCCATGCAAGAACACGGTTCCACCTGACAGAGAGTGCTACCTTCAGTTTCGCTCTAGGACTGACTCTACTCTTTATCCTGCCCTTTCCATAAAATGGGCATAACAACAAATTTAGGATCGTTATGAACACATAAAGAAGTCGTGTATGTCGGGATGCTTGGGTGGCTCAGTCAGTTAAGCATCTGCTTTCGGCTCAGGTCATGATCCCAGGGTCTTGGGATCGAGTCCTGCATCTGGCTCCCTGTTCGGCAGGGAGCCTGCTTCTCCCTCTGCCTGCCGCTCCCCCTGTTTGTGTTCCCTCTCTCTCTCTGACAAGCTAATAAATAAAATCTTAAAAAAAAAAAGAAATCATGTATGTAAAGAGCTAGCTAGCACTCTTGCTGACAGCTCTTTCCATCTCGATGGTGAAAACTCTCAGGAATCCTGAATGCCGGGTACATAAGGGCAAGAGAAAACCTTTGTTGCAAAAGACTAAATCCACACAGTAGAACAAACCAGGCTCAATTTTCTAAAAAAGCAATTCATTTAAGCAGTCTATATAAGCAAACCACACTAAATAATGGCCTGACGGTATCTTGAATCTTTTCTCGCTACGGATTCTGAAGCTCTCCTCCTGTGTCCCAGGTGGGAGCTTCTCTCTGCGATCTGATTTCTGTGCATTCTCTCATTTTCGCCCCACCCCACCTTGGCCTACACCCACTGGGGTTTCTCCGTCTTTGAATCAGATTCCTGGAGTGACCACAGTCCCCCTTCACTGTCTTCGACAGCATTTCAGAGTTAAGACTTTAAACACCCATTGCATCCGCCACAGTCAGATTTCTCGCTCTAATCCTTCTGATGCAAGAGTCTTTTGCATCACGCTGAAACTGGGGACAGTTGGCTTTTCCAGAGAACACTCTGCAAAGGGCCTGCCTCTCCCCCTGTGCCATAGTATATTGTCATGTTATTTGTCTTACGAGGATACAAAATAACAGTTGTAGATGAAGTGTAACAGGAAAATTCCCTCTCATGCAAAAACTCCATTGACTCTGTCATAGTCTTGTATTGCTCTGGTTGCAGAATCCTGGAGTTTCGCCACCGACTGTTTTCATGCTCATCATATAGAAGTTATAGATATGCATGATTTACATGCCGAGTTCTAGATAATTATCTGTTACTAGGATATCATTTTCTTTCGAGTTTCTGCCTCTACATTTTTGCAGATTCTCTCAATCATATCTCCTCTTACACGTTCTGTCAAGTTTCCCCTAGAGTAAAACTTAAACAAGACCCTTTTTCAGTGGTCACTGTGCTGGAAAATGGGCTGGGCTGGGCGCCTTGCAGGCATTCTCCTGGCTGTGTGCCACCCAACTTATTCTTATGAGATGATTATTCTCCTTTCCCAAACAAGATGATTGAGACACAAAGAAGTTAGTGATCCTTCCAAAGCAGGTTGAGAAATGAAATATGAACCCAAGTTTATGTGAAGCTCAGATGTGGCCTTTCTCTGTGGCACAGCAAATATTTGGACGTGCATGCATTTCTTGCCCCTGGCATCGGTTTACTTTGGTCTCCCTGGCAGGGATGTTCCTTTCTCTGCAGCTTTCCTGACCACTGCAGCGCACAATGGGTGTTTTCACTCCGTGGCATCGATCACAAGGATCATTCAGGCATCCTTCTAATGGTGTTCTTATATGTTCTCAGAACATTCCAGAAAAAAAAAAAAACAAAACAGAAGACAGAAGATCTAGTAGATGGACCTGCATGGTACCAGAACACTAACACAAAAATATCCCAACAATGCTGGAGTCTAACTTATGGTCACCATCTGGAGGGCCAGAGACCAGTAGCATTGGTCCTCCTGCTGACAGCTTTCTGAGGGTGCTATATCTACTGGGCTTCATGCCTTACCCCAAATAAGTTGAACCCTGTGCACACCTTCCAAAGGACGTGAATCCAAAAGATCCAGAATTATAGAAGGTGTTGGAGCCAGGGAACCTCTGGCCTATTCCTAGATATTCAATGATTTATCTGTGTGACTTTTAGATCTTATTTGCCTTATAATAAAAAAATCACAGTGAAGTATTTCTCTGAAGTTTCAAAATGTGTTGGTTGTTCAGTTTTACGTTGGAGTAATTGCTTTGCTGTGTATAGCTTCCAAAATCTATAAATTCAAATTTGTATCCACTTCGTAAATTCAGAATCTACCAGGCCAGTGTAAATGTTAACACTTGGAATTTAATTTATGTATACAAAATTAAAATAAACCTGCAAACTGGATTATTTTGCAGAACAATGAAATTGTATTGGATTCAGCGCACAACATGCCTCCTGACATGTGTTCTGATACCTTGGCCCTGAGGGAGCCCTGAGATCAAGGGCTACAGGGTCCTGAAACAAGAAATGGCCTGTAGGATGGGGAGGAGTAAGGAGGAAGTTTGCCTCCACGGGGCCAGCAAAAGCAGAAGACTGGAGGGCGAATGATTATCAGGTTTGTAGGGCAAGGAAAGGTCCCAGGTAAACATGCAAAAACAGGGAGGCTTGAAAGGACCTATGTAGGCAGGTATATATTATCTATGGATTAGAAAAGGTTTCAGGATGAAGCCTGTGGAACGTTCCACAGAACAGTGCCACATGGAAGCCAACCCTAAAGAATGCAAAGGTCGCTGCCCTAGCTTCGAGGATCTGCTAGATGCTGACTTGTGTTCCTCCCCAGATTCATATGTTGAAGCCCTAGCCTCAAAATGAACTGTATTTGGAGACGGGGTTTTTAAGGAGGTAATGGAGTTAGAATGAGACCATTAGGGTGGGCCCTTATCCAGTCTGACTGGTGTGCTCTTGGAAGAGGCGAGTAGGACACAGACCTACACAGAGAATAGACCATGTGAAGACCCATAACCATCTGCAAGTCACGAAGAGATGGCTCAGAGGAAGCCAACCCTGCTGACACCTTGATCTTGGACTTCCAGCCTCTGGAGCTCCAAGGAAATCAATCATGTTTGCTGTTGAAGCCTCCCAGGCTGTGGTGCTTTGCTATGGCAGGCCCAGCCAATAAACACAAGGCCCATGTTGGAAAATGCTCCCTGGGTTCACCTTTGCTATGGACTCCAAATTCTGACAAATTGATGTGTTGAGTTTTCATAGACTAGCCCTAATTTTAAGTACCTGCTTTTTTCATGAATCTCGGATATCCCTCTTCACGATTGTAAAGATAATTTTGTCATCAAATTATATTTAATTCTTACGCTTTTATGACTTTTTTTTTTAATAAATACATTTACAGATGAGAAGGAAAAGACGCCTTCCTGGATCAGGGATCCCCTTGCATGTTCTGAAATCGTATGCGTCTATATCCATAATGCATTTCATGACTTGTGATGTCTGCGATGTTGCAGCTGCTGCTATCAAGCAAAGCTAGAGAGAGCAAAAACCTTTTTAATTAATAGAGCTAACCAGATCATCTCATGTAAACAGCTCCAGGAAGCTGGTAGGTTTGGTGGCAGGGGGATATATGCATTGGCAGAGCGTTTGAAAAAGTGTTATTTCTCACGTGGCCAGAACACATGACTGAGTTAACTAATTCCAGAACACTCATTATTTGGAAGAGTTCCTCATTGTCCTTTTACGTGTGCAGGTCCTTGGACCTCTGGTCCCCAGTAACCCCAGCAATCGATATCTTAGATGCTGTTTTGGACTGTTCCCCTCACCTCTTTTTTTTTTTTTTTTTAATTGAAAGTAGTTTCTTCTTTAAAACTGCCACCAAAGTCAAACTATTGGAAAGGAACAATAGAATGACAGATTGCTTGTTCCAAATAATTGGATCGACAGTGCAGCAAGCGGTAGGTTATGACAAAAATATTCCTCCAAGGGTGTCAAACTTCAGTAACTCACCGGACAGAGGCAACGAGCTTATAGGGATAAGAGCCTGCTCTAAAAATAGGGATGCATTCTCCACGCTTTCCTCTACTAAAAAGAAAAAGAAAATCTAAATACAAGCAAAGAAAGAAAACTGGCTGTGGTCTTGAAGGGACCTGGTGGGTTTGTCTCACACTGGACATGGTGAGGTAGCAGGGCAGGAGGGAGAGCTGCAGCTGGGATCGCTTTGCCCCAGCCAGACCCTGTCGGTGGGGAGGTGGTGGTGGCAAATGTGATTAACAGCAGGGATGGGGCAATCCTGTCTCCCGTAGCTAAGTGGGGGATCTGTCTTGGGATTTCTGGGAGATGTTTACGCATCCCATGGCACATCCATAAGATTCAAAGTCTATGCCCAGGGTTTTGGCCAGAGTCCAGGGTCAGGTAGGGATGGGGGTAAATGGTCTCATTTCCTTTGATCAGAACAGGCTGCAAATCAAGGCTGTTGGGGGAGGGGGCAGAGAGGGCGGCTGGGAGCTCCAGCAAGGGCTGAGTCTCACCCCACAGGGCGTGACTAACTAGAGGCAGGACTCAGCCCAATTCTCCCTTGATTTGGATGGAAGGGAATTTGAGAGAATCACACCCCCCAAACCAGCCCAGTGATGCTGTGATATTGGCAGGGGGTGAGCTTTATGACCCATGAGGTCTTTTTCATGTCCAATGTCTGCATTAAAAGGCATAGCTTTCAGATTGGTTTAAGCTGACAGTCTCCGAGGCTCTCACGTGCAATGCTTAGTTTGGATTATTTTTTAAAAGTATATTTATTTCATTAATTTAAAATCAAAACAATATCAGGGGGAAAAAAAAAAGACATCGGTGCATTGTCTCTGTTGTTACTTGGCCATTACATTTCTGAGGCCAAAACCCACCTACAGCCTCACCAGACCCAAGTTAGTTTGGCAGTGTGGTGGCCACACATGGACTACAAAACAGTTTGGGCAGCCTAGTGGTAGCTGATGGTCTTGGAGATTCTGGCAATTCTCAGAACATTCCAGAAAAAACAAACAAACAAACAAACAAAAAAAAAAAAACAGAAGACAGAAGATCTAGTAGATGCACCTGCATGGTACCAGAACACTAACACAAAAATATATCAACAATGCTGGAGTCTAACTTATGGTCACCATCTGGAGGGCCAGAGACCTAGTCATTCCCCTTTCCCTGCAGATTGTGACCACACTCTGGGGAGCTCACTCTGCCAGGTACTGGCCAAAGGGGTCATCTTCAACAAGCCCATGTCACCAACATCAGCCTCCAGGCCATCCCATCAGGGTCAGGGTGGCCTTGAACCTGGGCTTTGTGTCATACCACAGAACCACCCATGCTGTCCAGCAGCCAAGGAGAGGTCAGGTAGGAAGGGCAGGCCCAGGTCCCTGGAACCTTGAATTCCGTGGGAAGGAGTGTGGACAGGCTTTATGCTTGGAGGTGTTGGGGGCCCCGGATAGATTTTATGTCACTAAGAAATTGCTCCACCAAACCAAATAAATAAACACATCGAGGAATTACTAAAACAAGGGGATGGAAAGCCGAATATGTGTGGACTCCACATTTGCCTAACTAACATGGTATTTTTCCTCCTCTTTGTAGGCATCTGAAATTTAACCACTCAATCTTTATGGACACATCTAACACATAGAGGTAAGCGTGGGTTTTAGAGAAAAGTTAGACATTCACAGATAAACTTGTTAATATCAGCAAGGGTCTGGTGCAGAGAGTAGGCCTGATGGAGCGCTCCTGAGATTGCTCATCTGTAGTTTTCTCTGTTATCCATGTCATTCCGTGCCTCCTCCTCTACGTTCTGTTGGCCATCAGCTACCAGGGAAGTGGGTTTCTAACAGACACCATGACCTGGCTGAAAGAGGAAAAAGCTAGTGGTGGCAGAATGCCCCACTAGGCAGTCCTTGTTTGTGCCTAGTCGATTCTGTGATTTCTCTGTGTCTTGGCTTCCTCCCATATCACAGTAATAATACATTTTTCCCCTATTGTCCAGATATATTTTGCAGTCATCAAACACAGGTCATGAATCAGACTGGAAAAGCAAAAAGTCCTAATGATATCATTAGGAAGATTGTAATACCATAAAAAAAAGGTCCCCAAATCCAAACACTACAAAATGAATTCACAGCCATTTATGGGACATGTGGAAAGAACCAGGTGGATGGAATGCTATGATTCTTTTTTAAACATAATGCTTTAAGCTGGAGGATCAGAGCAAAGATACAAGGAATGGAAACTAGCAGTAGGAGGCATACCTAATCGGTTGTCAAGTAAGGGACAGGATTTCCTGGATCCAAGTTGAAATACATATATGGTCCCAGGAAGAATACATATTTTTGACATAGACATTTATGCATGAGAAAGTTCTTGCAGGGTTCTAAACAGAAGTTTAGTTTTCAAGAGTCTTCATTCAAAGGAACGAAATGATAAGATGTTGGTACCTCCCCAAACAAGGAAGGTTTTGTCGTGTTAGGTGTGGTTCATTTGTTCAAACATCTTTGTGGCTATCATAATGATGGAGGGCCTTTAGAGCAATGGCTTTGAACGGACAGAAGCTAATTACTAGGCTGTCGATGATTTGAAACGAGACTCTATGTCATACTCATTTTCGTACCTTCCAAAGTGACGAGAACAGTTCTTGATACATCCTAAGCTTACACTAATGCTCATTAACAGAGAGAAACAAAAAGTCATCAGTGAGGAAATGAAATCAGGAGGGAAGAGCTCTCCTTTCTTTCTGAGATGTTTCCCTAGGTATGTGGTTTCCGAGGACAAAGGTTTTTGGGGGCCACACAAACTTGGGCTGCACATGAGTTAACTTTCTGTTTCCGCCCCAGATAATATCCCATCATCCACTCTTATTCACACAAGAGTAAGTTCTCATGTAGCAGTTCAACTACCCAGAACTGGCAGCTGGGCCCTAGAAGCTTCACATAAGAGTTAAGTTCTCATGTAGCAGTTCAGCTACCCAGAACTAGCAGCTGGGCCCTTTCTAGTCGTTTAATTTTTTTCCAAGCAAGACCAACGTGGGCAGCAGATACCTCTCTGAGACAGGAGCCAGCGAAGTACCTTAGCACACCTTCCTGGAAAGGATGGAGCACGTACGCAAACTGGCTGGAGAACTGGCCGGAGCTGTGGGTGTGTGTGAAGGTATAGAGCGATTGCCTGAAGTTTCAGGAAAAGCCCCCAGACGGGCCTCAAAAAAGGCCATCTCTCTTTCACATTGGCCCTACTCCCAGGTGATTTTGGGGTGGCCAGAGTACTTGAAGAACCCCGGGAAGCAGACATAGAGTTGGAGATACATTTAGTTTGGGCTTGTACGTTCACAGTCACTTCCATATACAGCTAAACCCCACCTGTTCTCCTGACACAGCAATGCTTTGACTTCTGGAAACACTCCTGCTGCTTGTGGTATTAACTCACCTGCCAGTGTGACAGCAAGGTATATGGCTGGGGGTTGGTTTGGATATGAACACGTCCTCAGTGCCCAGTCCTGGAAGTAGATGAGCAAAGGAGGAGAAATAAGCATCCAAATGTACAGAGACAGAAGCTATTTGTGGAAATTTCTTCCCTTATTGGATGTGCAATATTGTGAGAGAACATTGGTTTCCAGTAATGCTTGGTAAAAATGGAAGTCCTGTCCTGTCAGGAACATACTAGATCATATGCCATATTCAGGTATAAACACATAGGACTTTTTTTTTTTTTTTGTATTTTAATGGAATTGGGTTTATAGGGCAAAAGCCTTTAGAAAAACTACAAATAGCAAACATATCTCTAACAGCTAATCTATATAAGAAATTTGACAGTAGTTTCTATGCTTGACCACATTTTAAAAATCTACACGATGTAACCCATCATGAGTTGTGAAGTTGAAATAAACTTTTCCAAACTACAAATAATAAAATAAATCACCCATCAATTATCTTTCTATTCTCTCTACAAAAAAAAAAACAAAAAACAAAAAACAAAAAGCTGACATTTCAAAAATTTAGTTACATGTACATGCAGCCAGAAAGGCAGGGGAGAAGAATTTTTGAGGTGTTTCAGAAAATATATACAGATTATGTTCTTTTGCATATTTGTCAATGTGTTAAAATCCATAATTTGTCTTATGCAATACATAACTTCAGATTCTTTTCTGTAAAGAAGATCCCCAAATTGCACATGCTCAGGTCTTATGAACCCAGATTGGCCTCTGGTCGCTGGGACAGCTGGACCTGGGCTAACAGCCTTAATTCCAATGGTCACTGTTGGTTTCACAATCGGTGTCAGAGTGGTTAGGGGTAGGGTGGGCTACAACACCCCCCAGGACTTGCCTGCCCCCATTTGGCTGTGAGAATGGTCAAAAATTCAGAGAAGGCAAAATGAGCAACCATTCACCGCAAAATGCAGACATTAGGAGATAAATCATGCCTGGTGCCCTTTCCTTGGGGACCTCACCATTTATTGAAAGAAACATAAGAACAAATTACTATTATTTTCATGTCTGTATATGGTACAATGAGGGACTCAAAAAGGAAATAATTGATCCTTGTTATTTAATAAATATAGAGTAATGTCAGAAAGTGCTTTCAGTGTTCAACAAATATTAATATGTTTACTTTCTAGGACACCTCAATGAGTCACACACTATTACCACTTCTATTTACAGAAGAGGAAACTGAGGTATAAGGCACAAAGTAAGCTATTCCCAATCACCCTGCTGTTAAGTGACAAGCCAGGGATTTGAATCCAGGCATTGTGAGTGCTCCCATCCAGTCTACCATGCAGAGGGAAGAAGAGAGAAAGCAAAAGGCTTCATAGAGGCCACAGACACCAAGTCAATGAAGGTGAGCACCTCATGTCTTAGGCTATTAGAGATGAGAAGTCAGATACTGGAAGTGACGACCTGTGGTCACAAGTGACAGATGGCAGCCTGAGGATCAAAGGGCATAGAAATTCACAAAACAAAGGCATGTCACAAAAACTAAAAGCACAGAAAAGCCAGAGTCCTTTTGTGTGGGGTCAAAAGGCCCTATTCCCTCTCTGTGGCTCTGATGGAGTCATTCTGACAGTATCATCATCAAAGTCCCAAATAATGACCTGGAATCATCAAGAAGAATAAACATGAAGCACATTTTCTTCCCTGTCTATGTGACACATTTTAGATGGACTTCATGGCTAAAAATGTAAAAGTTACTTGGGATGCTTTAAAAGATAAACTTCAGTTATATGCTGTATGAACTAGCTTATTCGGTAAAACTTCAGTATTTTGACTGGGGATAACACAGTTATTTGAAGCATCCTTCAAAGGGGGCTGCAGGTGGGGAAGGGTCAGAGAAAGGGTGCTGGCTGGGAAGGCTGCTTCCCAGATTTGAGTCTTAAGGATTGGAACACAGAGGGGAGATTCTACTCTTGGAAGGAAGGAGTGAGATGGTCCGGAGCATGATGTTTAAGGACAGAATGGGGGTAATGGAGGCCTCGTCACACAAGCTAGAAAAGGATCAACAATAAAACCAAAGAGGAGACTCTGATAACCAATGGAGACAAATCAGTGCAGCAGTTCCCTCCTACCCATGGAGGATGTGTTTCAAGACCCCCAGGGGATACCTGAAACCACGGATGGTACCAAAACTTATATATACTGTTTTTTCCCCCTAAACACACATACCTATGATAAAGTTGAATTAAAAAAAAGAAAAAAAATAATTAATAAAAAATCGAACAATTGTGATAATATATCATAGTAAAACTTATATGAATGTGGTCTCTCTCTCTCTCTGTTTCTCAAAATCTTCTTTTAATGTATCTGCCCTTCTTGTAATGATGAGATGAAGTGAAGTGAATGACGTAGGCACTGTGAAATAATATTAGGCTACTGTTGACCTTCTGATGATACCCCAGAAGGGGGATAATCTGCTCCCTGGCCATGGAAAGCCAACCTGCGGATAATGGGGTAGTACTGTACAAGTCAGGAACAAAACAGAGACACCCTTTTCCCGTGGTATGGTCTTCAATGTTTGATTGGGTCCAGTAGCTTCATGAAGACAACTGTTTTTACAAGAAAATATGGCAGATCCAATGACTAATCACGATTAAATATTCTTAAGACTACAGTCTCCCCTCTCTGCTGGAGAAAAACGGGACCTTGGATTTGGGGGAAAAATGAACCAATAGATAGCTTGGAAAACATGATTACAAAATGTGTGTTGGATCATTATCTGAGGTCTCTGTGTCTGCTCCTCTAGTATCCCTTTAATGCCACATCCTTCTGAGTGCAGCCATTCTGTTTCTGACCATGCATTTTGGGTAATCTTCCTTGCTGAGGAAAGAGGTGTTAATTTTTAGAAACAATTATCATTGTGACCTTGATGATTAAGTAGGATAATTAAATGACATTGTGACTAATATGTTTTATATCATACACATTACTTTCTGATCTACTTACTAGGGGGAAATGCCATTTTTGAAAAGAAAGGAGTATTTTTTAACATGATTAGCAAGCCATCTGTTGACATTTCGGTGCGATCTCTCATGCAAGTCCCTAGCTTGCAGCTTCAGTTTTATCATAGCAAGAACCCAAAATAGTACTGCCTTTTGCAGTTACATCAAAATAAGGTGATTTAGAAAGGGCACTCTTTAGAAAATGCAAGCATACATTTCAAGCTTACCTAGGCCATCTCTTTGGAGACCGAAGGAAGCTCTGATCTGATGATTGATAAATTAAGGAGAAAGTATTTCTTCCCTGTTTCTCTCCCTTCTCCCTTTCTTCCTTCCATGGAGTAGAAAAAACATAGGTAGGCTTTGGATTTACATGGATCTGGGTCCAAATTCCATAATCACCAGAATCTGGTGGTTGTAGAAGACAGAGATCCATGTTGTCATGAATTAAACCACAAAAGGAATAGGGCTGGAGCTGGCCTCAGCAACAAATGAACACGCAATCTCGAGACCTTCCCTCTTTTTGTGTCTTGTCTCCACTGTGTGTGTCACCTTCATGTTCTCAGAACTGCCATTCTGTGTGGCCCAGACACGGCCATAGACAATGTCAGGTTGGTAATCAGAAAGTGAGGAGCTGTCTTTCATCTCTGAATGGGAAGGGCCGGGATGGGACAGACTTGGATGGCGTGACCACACTTTGAACCAATCACTGTGGCCCAAGGGCTGAGGACCTCTCATCTTAGATGACCCAGGAAGGGGAAATAAGTATAGGACACTAACTCCATGGCCTATTGCAAACCGTTCAGGTTAGTATTCACTCCTTGGTCCATAAAATAGATAACGACATTCCCAGGACAGTTTGTGAGCAGTTCGTAAGCAGTAAATGAGATGGTACGTGTGAAAGATGTGGGCTACTGATCACGCATTGACCGCCTGTTTTGTTCTCTTTTACACACAATGCCCCATCTGAAGTGGGCACTACGATCTGCTCTTCTACAGATAAGGAAACCGAGCTAACTGCAGTTAAGTACCTAGAGTGATTCATGTCACTAGAAAGTAGGAACAACAGGAATAATGCACAGGTCTGATGTTTGGCAAAATCCTTAATGGGTCTCTACACCACCCTGAAATTCGAAGATTAAAAGCCCTGAACAAGAGAAGTGAATGCAATTGGTTTACATGAAGTAGAAAGGAACCCAGCAAAGCTGGGAGTTATGCCTGCAGAGCCCCAGGCTTTCCCAGGAGTCTCAGAGTGGTCCTGTCTGGCTGGTCCCTTCACTGCAGCCCTTGTGACTGGCTAGGATGAGCTAAGAGTCCCGGCCCCTACCATGGACCACATTTTGTGCACATGGACACAGGTGCTGTCATTACTTTTCTTGCTCTCCCTCCTCGTTCTCCTGCCAATGATCATGAACCATTACTAAAGACACTCCTAGAATTGCACTCCACTTTGGTCAACCAGTTGCTGTGCATTTCTCCACAGAGAGGGACAGGGATTCCTCAATGATCTGACTTCCAGTCCTTCCTCTCTCTTGTTGGCAAGTCACTGAGCCTCAGGTTCCTCATATATGAAATGAGAGGATTCTGACAGATCTGAGGTCCTTGTAAGAACTAACTTTGTATGACTATGGTCCCCATGCACCTATTTTGATTTTTGAGAGCTTCAAATCTTTGGTGTAGGTTTAAAACTCTCAGGGGCTTATGATACAGTTAACACAGCTGTGGGTAGGGTACATACATCTTGATCCTATTGATTCTGCATCTTCTAATGGCTAGCAGGTTTTATCACCTCATGCATGTCTCTCCCCACTGCTTGCGCAGAGGGGTTCTCAGCTCTGGCCTCCCCACCCCCATATTTCACTCTGCCCTGTCCACATTCAATCACTCGATCAACTCACACCTTGTGGGCTGAGGAATGCTGCCTTTTCCATCTTGGCCCCAGTGTTCTCACTTCTTGATGTGCTGGGGTATCAACGAAACAAGACTGCTATTTATGGGAATTTCAGATAAGATGATTGATGTACAGTTCCTCTTAATTCCTAGATCCCCCAGACCCAAAGTAGGGTTTCCAAGGTCTTCCCTATCTGGACCAGGGCTCCTTTACCTGGACCTGCATTCCTTTTCCAAATGTTCCGAGCTCACATCTGAAGTATGATTTTCAACTGAGAAGTCAAAATTTCATAGTTTAGATTCTAGAGTTCAATCTGACCTGTTTTCCCCAAAACTGTGGGTGACTTCTATCTATCTGTCTGGATTTGGATGAAGGTCTTTGTGCTACAACAACGGAAATTCAATGAGAATGTCCATGGGAGTGATAAACCTTTTCCATATAAATATGGAAAATCAATGCCATACTTGATAGGAATCTCTGTACCTTAACTAGCTAATGGAGGCTCTCCATATACCTTAAGAGTATAACTTGATATATAGAAAATTTTTTGTGTATAGCGATGTTCT
This sequence comes from Zalophus californianus, assembly GCF_009762305.2. Taxonomy (NCBI): domain Eukaryota; kingdom Metazoa; phylum Chordata; class Mammalia; order Carnivora; family Otariidae; genus Zalophus; species Zalophus californianus. The sequence goes on from NC_045600.1 coordinate 7,019,781, forward strand.
TTTTTTTTTTTAAAGATTTTATTTATTAGAGAGAATGAGAGAGAGAGCATGAGAGTGGGGAGGGTCAGAGGGAGAAGCAGACTCCCCACCGAGCAGGGAGCCCAATGTGGGACTCGATCCCGAGACTCCAGGATCATGACCTGAGCTGAAGGCAGTCGCCTAACCACCTGAGCCACCCAGGCGCCCCTAGAGATGTTCTTAACAGAGTTATGCATAATGTCAAAAAATGTAAAATTAGAAAAACATTACCCAGAAAGAGAGTATTTGTTGGTTAAACCATAATCCATCAACTCAAAAACATTAGACAATGATTAGAAAGGATATATACTTCTTGGGCCATGTTAAGCCAAAAAAAAGAGAGACAAGAAAAAGAAAATCAAATCACAAAGTCACAGGCACAATACATTCATTAGCTGTGCTACAAAGACAGTTGTGTTTTATAGAAAGAATAGATAGAAATACGAAAAAATGTTTTCACAATTATCTTCCGTTGCTAAAGTGATAGGCAGTAATTTTCTCTTTTCTACACTATGATTTCTAATTCTTTTCTACAAGATTCTGTTGCTTTTTTTTTTTAATTTGGGAAGAGTACTATTTTTTTTTAAGATTTTTATTATTTATTTATTTGAGAGAGAGAGAATGAGAGAGAGAGAGCACGAGAGGGGGGAGGGTCAGAGGGAGAAGCAGACTCCCCGCTGAGCAGGGAGCCCGATGCGGGACTCGATCCCGGGACTCCAGGATCATGACCTGAGCCGAAGGCAGTCGCTTAACCAACTGAGCCACCCAGGCGCCCGGGAAGAGTACTATTAACTCTTATTATTAATAAGAGGCACACAAGCATTCTACCCATGCTTCAAGGAGTACTTTATGTCCCACCACTCCCTCCAGAAAATGTTCCTTGATGGGTGTCCTCCTTGCCCCCTCTAAGTCCCTCAACTTAGAGGGGCTATATCTCTCCTGTGAATTGGCAAGGCACAATTGTATTGAATTTACTCTCCTTTGTATTAGAGTTATTTATTCCTATGTCTTAAACCCTACCAACTCCCGTTTTAATAAGATCAGATCATCTATGTCTTCTTATTAAAAACAAAAAAAAAAAAAGCTCAACTAATTACATTTGATTTATTGCTGGACACTTGTGTAATTGGATGAGCTTGGAAGAAATGGAATTTAGGAGAGTTAGCATTCAGTGGGGCAGACAGGTTCAAGGGCTAACCAGGTGTGTCACTCTGGACATCTCCTGACCCCTTATATCCTTTCCCTTTATGAGTCAGGCAGCTCATTCTAAACTGTGTCTTGTAGGCTTCAAAGGTCCTGTAGAAATTTTTTTAAAATGTGAATTTTATAGAGATTCCTTATCAGAGTGACTCTAGAGCCTTTGAAATATTCATGTGCATTGTCAATCACCAACAGGGAGATGGTGTGGAACAACTCCCAAACATAGGTGACAGAAGGGCATTTTTTGAAGAAGAATCATCCAGATCCACAATCCACTGACCACATCTTGTGAATCTGTGAGCTCAGATAAGATGTGTCTGAAAGAAGCAGTTGTGTTGAACTCACAGGCAGCACCTGGGGTCTTCTTAGTGTGCGTGGTGCTCAGAAAAACCACTCTACCCGCCCGAGGCAAAGCTGACCTCTCATTTTCCAACAAACTCGGTGCTTAATCCTTTCCTCCAGATGAATCCAACCCTTAGCGTGTTCCACATGTCCTCGGTGCTTTGGTGCCCAGAGGATTCAAAGTGGATTCCTTTTAGTTCCTTTTAATGTGGTCTTTTGACTGAGGTCAGAAGCAATGCACTTCATCTACAAAATAGTTTAAATGCTTTCCATATTCATTGTGAGGCAACAATGTCTCCTGATTAAAAAGCCATATCAAAGCTGAAGGGGTGGCTGGTGTAGCTTTCTTTGAAGGATGTTTCAATTATATTTTAGTGGTATCAATAATAATAATTTTAAAAAATGAGCTAAGGGAGCTTTCAGCAACCCCCTACTTTTATGCTTTGTCTCCCTCATCATGGGGACGTGTCCTTCTTTGGCAGTAAACACCCCCAGAGAAAATACAAATTGTATTATTTGGTTTTTGCACTTCCATATGACGTTGTATCACTGAATGTGTTATTTGCAAAAGGTTAGGGAGTTGGTCTGCAAGAAAATGAGGATTCTTAAACTCATTTAAAACCAGGTAAATATGTCCTTCCCAATGGTGTGATGGCTTTTGTGGCTTCTTCGTTACTCCTCCAAAAGACAGGATCATTCATACCTCCTTCAATTAAAACACCATTTAGCAATTGCCTTGTAACACCACAGGAACAGGTGGTGGTTAGAGCCCTTGGGCCAGACCTTCCAGTCTCCGCCTTGCCTTTTTTTCCACAGGTGACCTGTGGCACTCGGCTGGGTCTGTTTTGATGCCTCAGTTTCCCTGTCTCTAAAGCGGGAATCAAAATAACACCAATCTCAGCACCAGGCACGAACTGGAACACCCCATAGGTGGCTACTCTGGTCATGCTGATGATGTGGGGGTCCCAGTGCTAGGCATGGGGGAAATGAGGTGAACCGCAGTCACTAAAGGTGCTATGGTGTAGTCTGGTGGCCAGACATGCCCTAACCCCGAACAGTGGGTGACAGCTGCTATCTCAGGGGTACATGCTGAACACTATGGGAGTATATGTCTCCAATCCCCTAATGAGGATGGGCAAGATCTGGTGGACACACTTGTCACATCAGCCAAAGACAAAGGAGGGGTTCTCAGGGCTGTTCTCCTGGGGTCTCCTTGGGGTCAGCTCGAGCAGGCAGAGGCTGACCCAGGGAGAGGGATGGCCACTGCTCCCAGGCACAGTAGGACATTCAGGTCACAGGGTCCAGAAGGCAGAGGTGGAGGCCCCAGAGGTAAAGTGTGAGGGCAACACCTCAGGCCAGAAAGTCAATTTTGAAGTGGAAGAGAGGAGTATCCATCACATCCACTGTTCTTATTTCGTGAGTATCGCTGTCATTTTTGTTGATGTGGCTATAGTTGTGGTATTAGTTATTGCTAGTGCTTTCTTAAGTTTCTGATTGTAAAATTCTGGATAAGTTCAACTGCCCCTTTCCCCCAGACATATCTCTGTCCTGCCAGGTGCATGCTGAGCCAGCCTGGTGGACACCACAAGTTCGAGTGACTCAACCGCAGCCCTTGCCCGCGGCCCCAGCTCTCTGGTCCTGTCTCACGATGATGACACACGTCCTTGTCACTTCCCTCTTCCTGGACTTGGGATCTCTCATCAGGACTGTATTTTTGGTTCTCTGGATATGCATATTTTCTCCTTGCCCCTCTGCCTGGGACATGCAGTCATACCTCCCCTGTCCCTTCTTGCGTCCCATGGCATGCTCCCCAAATGTTTTTTCTCTGGACTGCCCTACTGACTTGACTTTACCCAGCAAGAAATATCCAGCCTACTAGGCCAGCTCCTGGAGCTGTTTCCACCCAACGGGAGGCCAGTTTGGGTCCACAGTCCCCTCCCAACTGCGCCACCCTCTTATAATCAACAGACCCATTCCTAAAATGTTGTGCAGACACTACCAAGGGAAATTGCTTTTAAAAGGCATCTTTGGGAACACCTGAGCAGCTCAGTGGGTTAAGTGCCCAACTCTAGATCTCAGTTCAGGTCTTGACCTCAAGATCATGAGTTCAAGTCCCACATTGGGTTCCATGCTGGGCATGGATTCTACTTAAAAAAAAAAAAAAAGCATCTTTGAAGACACTGTCATCCAGCCGTGGTGATGTTTGTTGAGGAAGATTGTAGTTTATTAATCTATCTCGCCTTGCTGACTCAGAGAGGGCTTCCTAAGTCCACCTTGGTTGAGAAATCTTTGCGTAGCCCAGAGTGACACTACAGGTTAGTGCCATTTGATGCGCCTAGAGTTGGCACCCTAAAATATTCATTCCATATCAGAAGTGATGTATTTCCAGGGGACACGAGCAGTTAAGAGCTGCCAGCATTGACTTTCAATTTAATGGCATAAAGAATGTCACGTCCATGTGACACAGTCATCATCCCCTTCATTGTAATGCAACTTTGTGGCCTAGATGGCATCATTGGTATGCGAGTTTCTATGCAAATAATGTCATTTGAATCTTTTAACAGAAGATAATGACACAAGAACTCCGGGAGCCCAGGGAACAGTCTCGAAATGAGGACTTTCAAGCGACAAAAAGCAAGTTGTGCCTCCTTATTTGTTGTCTTCTAATTTCTGCTCTTCTTTATTTCTCCTCCCTGATTATGAGATGGTACCTAGGAAATGAGGCAGACTGAGAATCCAGGCTACGGAAGCCCTCAGATCTCCCCGCAGCAGCCCCCTGTGTGGGTGCAGAACGTCCTTGTGAACCAGAAACTGGGAGCCTGTTTTATCCCGCATGCTCCTGGCCCTGGGCTGCAAGGCAGGTAGGAATGTCCTTCCACCCAGATTTTGCAGTTTGGGACACCACGGCTCAGGGCAATGATGTCATTACCAAATTACGACGACAGTAATGATGAAGATGAGGAAGATGAGGAAGCTGGGACTCAGCACTTGTTGTGCACTCCCCGTGGCCAGGCCCTCATGTCCTATGTGTCAGCCCCTCCATTCCCACCCAAACCCAACACAGTAGGTGTCATTATTACTCATAGAGGCAGAAAGGGGCGGCATGACTTGTCCAGGGCCACCAGTTAAGAGGTGGAGAGCCAGAGGCGTGGGAGACATTTCCATCTGCTGAGGAATCATTACCACCCTCCTCGGGAGAAACAAGTTTCTCTGAAGTCGTACTCAAGCCCCTAGGTTTGAATCAATCAGTATTCAGCTCCAATAATTTGAACACCCAATCTCAAATCCCAGGGCAAAGCTCAGAGCGGAGCTGACTGTCCCTGGTCTCTAGCAGATGCAGACGTGGCCAGGGGAAAGCTGTCCAGTTCATCTGCATTTGCTAACTCCAAAGCGAGTCCTCTTTTCTGGGTAGAATCCGGCCGTATGCTTAAGTTCACAGAAAAAAAAAAATAATAATACATAAAAACATGGCTCCTGGGATGCATGTGGTAGATGTAGAAGCCTTGAATCTTGTAGTTTGCAGAGAAATCTTTTGAATAGCAACACTTTTATGTTTTGCTCGGTGTAGACAGGCGGCTCCATGCCCTCCCTCCCCGCGCCCCTTCTGCTCTGGGATCGGCAGGGCACATGTGGCCTTGACCTCAGTGTCTAGCAGCCATCTCAGAGGAAAGACAGAGGGAGATGGAGGGCTCCTGATATTTATAAGGGCTTTACACTACCCACGGTCTGCCTTGAAATGGGACACAGGGCTCAAGGGGCAAGGTGATTCTTAAAACCAAGCCAGACCCCAGTACCACCAACGTGGACGAAACAATGCAGGGCATGGCCCTCAAGGTTCAGCATCCCCCGGCGGAAAGTGAAAGTGGTTTCGGTCTCTGGAAAGTGAGCAGTGATGTCCCCTCCCACCCCACCCCGCAATTGTCAAATGTCCTTGCAAATTCCAATAAGAAAGAAAGGGGAAGTCAGGCACCTCTACATTAGAAAAGCCCTTAGAGATAATCTAGTCCCTGATACACTTCACATCATTTTTGGATGAAGTAGCCGAGGCCCAGAGGTTCAGGTCCAGAGAGCATCATGGCATGGTCTTCAACCTAGACCCAGGACTGCAGGTCTCCCTGTGTGGGCTACCTCCCTTTAATCTCATTTATGATGACAGAAAAACAAACTTCAGAAAATCCAGCGAAAGTAAGAAATGCAAGTGCAGGTAACCCCCTTGTAGAAAACAAGACTGCTTTCTTCGATTCTATTCCAGGAGTGGGTGCCATGCGTGGCCAGCACCGTAGAGCAGAGAGAACACAGAGGACACAGGGCTGGCTGTAGCGCTGCATCCGTGGGCACTTGGCCCACCACTGACGTTCTTGGACCTGCAGCTTCTTCTCATCAAGAACAGGATTATGCACGAGCATCTCCAGCGTTGGTCATGAGATTCAACGTATTTGTGAACAACTGAACACTAATGCATAGTAGATGCCCAGTAAATGGTGTCTATCTGTATGAGATAGATTTCTTCATGAATGTTTCTACCACTCTGCCAAAGGGGGAAAAAAATCAGTAGCCAGGGATGTTTTTCGCATAAAATAAATCCCAAATGTATTCACCAAAGTGCTTTGAAATATCCTTCCTAGAAGTGGAAAAGAAGTCATTTTTGCCAAGATCAGAGGAAACTCAAGGCCAAAACGTCCCTGCTACGGAAGTTTTCTGTTTCAGGAAGTTGAAGGCATTTCATCGTTCCGTGTAACTCACTAGAACCTAAAACTAGCTTATTTACCTAAAACTAGCTTATTTACCTAAAACCTGAGGATCTTGGAACATATTAGAAATCGGATTATTTTTCTTTCTGAACTTGAAACCAGAAAGTCTCAGTTGAGACATAAAAAGCACAGGACATGGGGTTCTTGCTTTTGGGGTGAACTTGGGGTCCGACACTCAGGGTGCCACATCATGGGGACTGAATCCAGGTCTGCCACTATCTACCTAGGTAGCTTGGGTCAAACTTACCAACTTGGTTCTCACTCAGTTACCTTGTCTATAAAAGGGAAAGGGTGGGGTGGGGTGATATGTAAAAAGTCTAATCTCGTTTTGAATGCAATATTTCTTTTACCCCTCAGCATCCCCTTGCAGACTCTGAGCCGGGTCGTACTTTGTTCACCTTGACTGACACTCTGTCTCCTGAACTTGGCCCCCACCCCAGTCGTGACCATTTACTGCTGTTCAGACTCCCTACGGCCCTGGCCATGGATCTGATAATGAACCAGAGTCTTCTGATCGTCATCCTGATTCTCCTCCTCCATTACTGTCCACCTGAGCCTGTGACAAGGGTCAGAGAAGATGATGGCACTCGATACTTTGTAACAAATTCAGCCGTTGGTCCCCAGTCCTTGCCTTACTAAAACCCAGGCCCCTCAGACCCGTGAGTATATCCATGTGCCATTCGAAGGCCTTACAAATTAAACAACCCAGAGTTTACCTTTGCTAGCTATAGAACAACATCGTGTGGCTATGAAACTATTTCATGCAGCTCAGAAACTCTGCTTAAATATTGTCTCTGTTGTTAGATTAACTCCCCCAAACTGAAAAAGCCCTTTGGATGAAATCATTTATAGATTCTACTTTTTTTCTTATTTTGCAAGTTTTTCTTTTACTGCAACTTAAATCTTCTAAATTACATGAACAACGTTCATCTGAGAAGGCATATTTACAATATTAAAAAAACTAGATTTTTTCGCAATTTAAGTTCTCTCTATATTTCTAAATAGATAGATATGTGTATAAAATCATATATATGATATATATATATATATATATATATATATATATATATATATATATATAAAATCATCTGCAATGTAAACCCTGTGGAAAATCATGAAACCAGAGTGGTAATATTATTCTATACGAACACAGTCTTCCATGAGACCTACGGGTGAAAAAAACCCTTTATCTCTGTCCAAAGCATCCATTTTCTTGTGATTTGTGTCTGCTCTAGAAATGCATTTATTTGGATTTTGGAAATTCAGTCTTTCTGGACTTTCATGGCAGAAGTCTACTTGCAATTCGAAATGCCACCAGCACCTCTTTTCTGTCTTTCATAATTGATCTGCTTCCAAATTCAAAATTTAGTTCCAGCCCCACCAGCGTCTGGCGGGGGACATGCGCCCTAAATCATGGCCATGCCTGTCATCTGACCCTTCCTCCTCCGGTCTGTTGGAAATCCCATGCGAGCGTCTTCCACAAACCTGGGATCAAACAGTGTTTCCCACCCAAATTTGATTAAACGTGCCCTCCCTCGCTGCAGTCCATATGGCATCGAAATGCATGATTTTTCCAGACTCTGAGGTCAGACAGTGCCCAGACACGCAAATAATAGTTGAATTATACAGGAAGTTGTCAAAGGAGTCCGAACACAGACAGAAGCAACCCCTGACCCCACGACAGGTCAAAGGTCTGGTTCAAGTTTCTCCTTCTTAATTTATCACCACAGCAACATTAGAAACAGCCCTTTGAATGAAACCATTTATAGATTCTACTTTTTTTTCTTATTTTGAAAGTTTTTTTTTTTTTTACTGCAACTTGAATCTTCTAAATTACATGAACAATTTTCATCTGAGAAGGCATATTTATAATATTAAAAAAAACTAGATTTTTTTTTTTCTCTCTCTCTCGGAAACGGACCCAACTTGGGATATTTTCTCCTCACTAAATTTAGATGTAGACTTTTTTTTTTTTAATCAGAAAAGGCACCAATAAATATGACTGTCTGCCTAACGCACATCCAAACTTTGAACAACTCTCAGTGATCCTAAAAATATTTTAAGATCCACAGCAGGCTGTGAGAAAAAGAAAAAGAAAAAAAATACAGTGAGATTCAGAGACATTGTCACCCAACGAAGGCAGGAAGGCAAGATTTAGAAAGATTCCCAAAGTCATTTTAAAGACCAGAAGAATCTAGTTACGTACAACAGTGAAGATGAACCATGATGTTTTCTAAGGTTTTCCGTGCGGGACTAGTCCCTGCCTTCCCCTGCCCAAAGCAGAAGGGGTTGGAGAAGGGAAACCCAGCCATGTGGTGCCACATTTTGGCTACCATCAGGATAGCTACCTCAGCAACTGAAAACACAAAGCTTCTGCATTTCCTCTTTCCTTGTCTGGTTTGTAAATTGCAATGAACAAAGGCACCTGTGGTCTTCCCTGGTATGGGCTCGGTTGGAGGAGATCAGTAGTGTTCTTGGTGAGGGAGTTGTAAAAAGGAAAATTGAGCAGTTAATCACAGCTTTCTTCTTCTCTAAGAAACATCAGGGGGGAGAATACTCACAGGATGGATACACTCCAATGAAGAACAAATGCAAACATAGAGAATGTATAGGTGGGACCTATACCCTACGGAGATAGGCATCGTGGTCAGTTTTATCTATTGCTCTGCTGTGAGTGGCACATAGTGGGTACTCATAAATATTTGCCGAATGACTAAATCGATGAACGCCTTTTCCATCTAATCAATTTTTAAAATGTTAGGTGCTAGTAAACTCTTTAGGGGAGATTAATGTCCTTCTGGCTTATACCAAAAGGAGACAGCAAGCTAAATTCTGCTATACCAGACAAGAATTCCTTGTGTTACAAAAACAGAAAATCAAATAATTAATCAATCAAATAATTAGAAAGTTGTTAGTTTCACATTAAAATTTTAGATGTAGGCAGGGCAGGGTTGGAACAGTAGCTGCTTGACCATACCTTTTTTTTTTTTTTAAGACTTTATTTATTTATTTGAGAGAGACAGAGTGGGTGAGAGAGCATAAGCAAGGGGAGTGGCAGAGGGAGAAGGAGAAACAGACTCCCTGCTGAGTGTGGAGCCTGATGCAGGGCTTGATCCCAGGACCCTGAGATCATGACCTGAGCCAAAGGTAGACGCTTACCTGACTGAGCCACCCAGGCGCCCCTTGACCATACTATTTAAAACTCAGTGTCTTTGTATGTTTCTGCTATTCCATTTCAAGCAAATCAGCTATTGATGCCTTGTTATAAGATCACTCTTAGAATCAAACACCACATCTGTGTTCAAGGTGGAAAGAAGGGGAAATGATTGGAGGCAGCCACATCTGTCCCTTTTGTCAAAGTCCAAAACCTTTCTCAGAGGTCCCTAGCCAACTTCAGCATTTTGTCATTGATCCAGATCTCCATGTGGCAGTCAGTACTGGTTTTCAATGGCTGCTGTAACAAAGTATGAGAAACTAGGTGGCTGAAACTAACAGAAATTTATTGTCTTGTAGTTCTGGGGGCCGAAGATCCAAAATAAAGGTGTCAGCAAGGCTTTACTCTCTCCAAAGCCTCTAGGGAGGATGTTTCCTGTCTTCTTTCAGCTCCTGGTGGCCCCAAGAATTTCTTGACTTGGGAGAGCATCACTCCAATCTCTGCCAGGGTCTTCACACGTCCATCCACATATCATCTTCTCTCTCCACATCTGTGTGTCCAAATTCCCCTCTTTGACAAGCACATAGGTCACGTTGGATTTGACCCACTCTGGGTCAGTGTGACTTCATTGTGACTTAATTAACTTCCTCCTTAATAATTCCATTTCCAAATAAAGTCATATCCAGAAGTCCTGGGGGTTAGGACTCCCACATATCTTTTGGGGGGCCATGATTCAATCCATAACATCACCCTTAACTTCAAGGGAAGCTGTACAAAGGAAGTTTTGCCTTAGCAAACATTTATAGGTTTTTTATTTGTTTGTTTTGTTTTTGTTTTTATAGGAATGTGTTAGGAAAAAATGGGGATGGGAAACTTTTTGGAGTCAGCCAAGGAACAGTGTCTGTCTTGCCTCCTCTTGGCCCACAGGAGCCACCGTAGTAGATGACAAGTGAGTGAGGACCATCAAGACAAGAATGACTCCCATTGAGCTCTAAACAGATGTTAACTTCAGATATGCAGAGTATAACATTATATTACATTACTCTGCATACATCTCTGAAGACATCAACCTTGGACATTTGAATGAGAGCTCTTCATAGAGGAGGGGTAGAGATCTTGAGAACCCACCTTTTTTGGCTGTACCTGGAAATGTCTTTTGCTGATTGATTGAAAGTAAACATGAAATAAGAAGTAGCTTCATATTTTTCCGAAGAAGTGGCTTCTTATCTGAAAATTCCAGGGTCAAATCAGAGTGTATGTGGAGGGTTAACCCAGAGTTACTGAGACAGAGACACTGGAGTGATATAGTTAATTTATTGAAATGGACACCCAGGATTGAGAGAGATTTGCGATATTGCGGATTTCACAATTTCACCCATCCTCCGAAAACATTAGTTCACTAAATTTCTTCTGTAGATGAAAATTTATCATTAGCACTCTACTGCTCTAAACCAACAAGTGGATTCGTATTGTCACACTAAGTTATCAGGCAGAAACTGTGGTATTTCAACATTTGTAGGATTTTATGATTTATCTTTGTGTCAGTTAGCTAATGCCACAAAAATGTTGCGTAACAAACAACCACAGAATCTCAGCAGGGTATAACAATGAGCATTTATTTAAATCAGGAGTCTGTCCATCAGCGGGGGATAGGCTGGTTAGTCAGGCATCCAGAGTCTCACTCAGATGCTCTTTCCACTGCCTCCCTCCATTTTATTTCCCAAATAGATGTTTACATTATTCCTAGAAGAGCAGGAGGCAAAGGGAGATGCAGAGCAAAAGTCTGAGAACTGCTCTGGAAGCCTGAGGATGACACTCTGTGCAACATTCACTTGCACGAAGCACCATTGCCTAGAGGAGAAGCCAACATCTCTCCCAGAGCCTGGGTTCTGTGACCCCCTGGGATGACCCCACTGGCAACATGGAACCACAAAGTGGTCAAGAACAGTGTCAGAGTGGACTGATCTTTGGACTCAGCAAGGGAACAGGAGACTCCTGCAGTGGAGATTCCAGCCTCCCTTGGTGAGGAGCCTCCCAAGTGTCTCAGGGATGAAATTTCAGGGGAAAAAAAATGTGTTTTCCACTGTTTCTTCCCATTCCACAGCCCAGGCTCCTGTATTTAGGACCACCTATGTGCTGCCCTCATACCCATAGGTCTCTGATTCCTGTTTTCTCCCCGCTTGGCCCATTAGTGGAATTGTTAATAGGGTCACATATATAGAAGTGCAAAGCAGAACCCAATATGAAGCCTCTGAGTCCCAGGGATGAAATGAAATGTGAACAAGGATCTTTCTGTCCTTTTCTGGCTGTGGTTATTTTTCTCCTCACTGTACCTGTTTATTAGAATAATGCAGATATCTTTTGTTATTCATTCATTCATTCATTCACTCATTCATTCACTTTTAACAAGGCCAATTTGGAAGAAGAAAATGGATTTTGAAATTAGGTAGACCTAGGTTTGAATTCCAGTTCCACCATTTACCAACTTTGGCAAGTCTTTGGATTCTCTAAACATCAGTTTCTTCATCTGTAAAATGAGAATACCTATGCTAACCTTGAAGGTGAGTATAGGAATTAAATAAATGTATAAAACACCAAAAATAGTACCTGGACCCAGGAGGCTCCATAAAGGATTTGCTTAAGAAGGATAGAAAAATAAGGAAAGGATAGAGGGAGAAATGGAAGGAGGGAGGGGACCAAAAAAAAGGGAAGAAGAAAAGAAAAACAAAAAAAAAAAAAAAAAAGAAGAAGAAAGAAAGAAAAAAATAGCTAACTTAGGATAATAGGCCAAGCAGCACCTCGTCCACCATCAATAGCTGTTCCTTCCATTTTCTGCATCCTCACCTTGGCCATGCACGGTCACCATCAGTCTAGTCTCAGCTTACGTTCCCACAACAAATGGGAAATCAGTTTTGAGTCATGAAAATGACAGCATTTATGTGGTAAGGTTATAGCTTTTAGGTTGTTTTCTTTGAAATGTGTTTGGAAATGAATTTCCAAGATAGGTGAACCAGTCTTTTTAATTTAGAGATGGGAAAAATTGGGGCCAGAATAGAAGTGGGACTTGCTAAAGGTGGTGAATGCCTGAGCTGGGTTTGCAGCCCACTGCTCTTGACTTGTAATCCAGTTCTAAAATTTTCTCACTGCACTTCAGCATCACCCCTGCTGACCTCATTCCCCTCCCAGGAAGGTTCAGGGTACAAAAGCAGGCATTGGTGCCAGAGGCCCCCCCCACTGCAGAGCTGGGACTCCCCAAGGTCCCCAGCAGGGGCCAGCTTTGGCATGGAGATTCAACAGGTACCCAGCATTTTCAAGTGCTCTTTCCCATTGACTCCTCACAACATACATGATGGGTTCTGATTCCATCACCCCCACTTCACAGATGAAAGCCCATAAGACACACAGAGATTCCACCCCCCATTTTACACCAACCGAAAATAACACAGGTAGCAAAAATGGAGCGGGCACAACATCGTGTGGCTTCAGTCCCCAATCTCAGGTTCTTTCTGAACATTTGTCAATATCCCACTGTTATTCTATATATGTTTCCACCTGTCATCAATCTAGCTATCTATCTCTATCTATCCAGTCATCATTCATCCCTTCAACCAGTATTTATTGAGTGCTTACTCTATGCCTTCACTGCCGAAGACTCTCAGGTATAGCAGTACGTAGAATAGAGAATGTTCTTGGTCAACCTGAAGTTCATGTTCTAGTGTAGAAGACAAGTAATAAAATACATAAATTATATCAAGTATTTGATAGTAAGTACTAAGAGGGAAAAATAGAACAGAAAGAGGGACATTGGTCAAGAGTGAGAAGAAGATAAAGATACCACAAAAAGCCTCATCTAAAATTCTAGGCTGAACTCATCCATCTATCCCTCCACCTGTTCGTCATCCATTCCTTCACTCATTTATTCATTCATATATCCCTTCATCCATCATCCTTCCATCTAACCAGTTACCTGTATGATTATACAGAAATGTACGCATTTAATGTTTTACTCACCCATCCATTGATCTATCCATTCATCCACTTATCCAAAAATCGACTGGTTCATTAACTCACTCATTCATCCATGCATCTATTCATCCCACCACTTTTTTATTTCTTCCTTTATTCAAATATTCATTCATAATACAGATATTCATTAAACTCCATTATTATCCTTCAACACAAGGAAAAACAAAGGAAGTATGAGCAAGGCAGTCAGAATGGAAATTTCCCAGGCTGTCTCTGATTCTAAATTTTCAACCATGTCTTATTTAAGTACTCATGTCCCTGTAGAGCCTCTGTTTGGACCTTGAGTATTTACACTGAGCTCCAGAGACATCAGATAACAGGGCAACAGTGTCAGGTGCCTTATCACATCCTAATACTACTAAAAGGGTGCTATCAGGCTTAACCTTGTCACCTTGAACCAGAAATGAATAATGCACACCTTTCACAGTTAATATTCATCCAGATTGTCTCCATATACCATTTGCCAAAAGGTACAGCTTCTGTTTGGGTCCAAGAGCTTTGGTGCAACGTGAAGTGCGTGGTGACTTCAGGGCAAGATGCTAGGACTCGTTCACAATTTGAAGTTCAGTTTGCCCATCTAACCCCAAAACAGAGCATGGGGTAGATAGATTTTTTTTAAATGAGAAAAGTAAAGAAGACATGATAATAAAAGTAAGATGAATATCCACATGGAGCAGAGATCTAATTCATACATGAAGCTAACACCACAGGCTGCTGGATTTTAAGTTGAAGCAAGCAGCGGCAGGTGGGGTTTCAAATCCTTAGGAATAGTATCTTTTCTTTAACTTAATATATTTACAATATCATCATTTCAGCATGTAATAAATATGAACATTATTGATGAGGTATTTTGTGTTCTCTTCCTTGCACTAATCTTCGTATGCCAGTGTGTGTTTCACACATACGGCACATCTCAACTCAGACCAGCCACACTGAAGTGCTTGATAGCAAACGTGGCCATTGGCTATTAATTGAACATCACAGTCTCCAAGGGTGGTGGTGATCCTAGGGCCAATGGGAGTAAAATATAGGGAGTGGAGAGGAAGACCACATTTTCTCATTTGTCAGTAAGGAGGACCCCTGGACATTGACACAGAGCTTGTCACTTAATTAATACCATAAAGACCTTTAGAAGTAAGTACTTTTTATCGCATTTGTAAACATGGGGGATCCTAGGCACAAACAGATTCAATGTCTTGACCACAACAGCGTAGTTAGGAAGTGTGAACTTGAGTCTGGGATGCCAAGGTCTTGTTCTTCAGTGTGCACCTGCTGCCTCCCTGAATATTCAGCTGTGGAGAAGGGAAGTTTGTGCCCTATGTGACTCTCAGCCGAGGATGTTTTTCCTCTTTCTGCCATGACTTCCTGTCTTTCATAGTGGCAGGGGAGTTGATCCTCTCCTATTGCTGCCACTTAGCCATCTGCTACCATTAACTCCTCCTGCCTTATTTTCCCTGGTTCCTGTGCTCCAGGAGCCACTGGTTCTGAATATCCAGTGTTCCACCCTCCTCTCTGTCCTCAGCCCCCTTGCTAAGGCGTGCATCATTTCTCCAACATTTAGTGGACGGTGACAGACAAATGGATCCTTGGAGCTGCCACCAGGAAACCAAGACCCAGACATTAAAATGAATTAAGAAAAAAAGTACCCTGTCATTTTCCTTGTTTGCTTCATCAACCCTCCAGTAAATAACCAGAAAGCACTTAGCAAGGACACAAGCTTGTAGTGTAAATAATAAGACCCCTTTGTCACTGACAAAGCTCCAGAAGCCAAGCTGGAGACGCTGCTTAGAAGAGAGGTGAAGGGTAGGTAGCCTGGCTCCTCCACCTGCTTCTCTCTGCACAAATGCACCCCCGTCCGAGTTTCCTCATCAGTAAATAGTGCTAATAGTCCCTGTGTAGCTTATATATAGAAGTAATGCATTGCTTTATCGAAGTTAATCATTTTATTCATGTATTACTTTATTTATGCATTCATCCATTCAAAGAGCATCTATTGAACACCTGCAACTGTGCTACACCCTGGGGACTCAATAATGTGAAATCTCGATCTGTTTCACACTCCCTGCCCTGAACTCGTAAACTCTACAGAAGCAGACACTGTGTCCAGTTGGTTCTACCATGCCTAGAACAACAATGTCTGGCTGGTGTGGATCCAGTGTTAGCAAAAGAACAAGATTCTTTTTTTTTTTTTAAGATTTTATTTATTTATTTGACAGAGAGAGACACAGAGAGAGAGGGAACACAAGCAGGGGGAGTGGGAGAGGGAGAAGCAGGCTTCCAGCGGGGAAGGGAGCCCGATGCGGGACTCGATCCAGGACCCTGGGATCATGACCTGAGCCAAAGGCAGACGCTTAAGGACTGAGCCACCCAGGTGCCCCAAAAGAACAAGATTCCTGGCTTCAGATTGCTCATCCTCCAAATGAGGATGACAATCAGGTAAAAGTTCCTGTGGTGAGGGGCAACGTGGAGAGACACAAGGGGGCAGATGCCCTGGAAACACAGAGTAAGGACAGAAGTTTGGAAATTTGGATTTGGATTCTTAACACAAGGTACAGCACTTAAACATTAGCAAGTGTATATTATACAGCGCTTTAGAAATAATTGATATCATTTACATATAGTACCATTCTAAGAACTGAAACTTTTGAGAACTGACTTATTTTTCCAACTCCAAACTTTTAGGGGAAAGAGGCAAAACACCAGAAAGCTCCTAGGATTAGCTGATGTCCCTGTTAAAATAGCCTCTGCCAGAGGAGGCTCCCCAAAGAGGCCTTTGGACCTGCTCCACCCCTGGCCCAGGGACGGCACCCTATGATAAAAACCCGAAGCCCCAAACCCTGAGACACAGCAGAATTTCCAGGCTTCTTCATTGCCCTGTTCTTGCCTGTCAAGAAAGCGTGACCCCAGCAGGGTCAAAAGATTGTCTAGGCCAAACAAGGGGGTTCTCTTTGACGGGTAGTTTGTATAGATTCATCAAAAGGGCAGATATCCAGCCCAGCTTGCCTGCTGCCCTTCTGGTTAATCAGGAAGGCACTCCCTCCTACCTTGGTGGAGGGTGTATAGACATAGAGGGAGAGGAAGGGAACAGGGAGGGAGCAAGAAAGAGAATCCAGGCAGAGAAGAGGGTCGGTGACCAGGAGGAAGTGCAGACGATAGAAACAGGAAGAATGCAGGGAAAAGAATAAAAGGAAGTTTGAGGAAGCACAGGGTAAGGTGAGGGACATTAATGACTGGGAGGGAGACCCACCATGGAACTATTCATGATCACCCAAAGACTTCCTTTTCTTTCCTTTAAATATCACGTGATATTTCCTCCTTGCTGGAAATTGAATGGGCCAAGAGCATCCGTTCTCTCATATGAAAGAATATCTTTTATTTCACATTATAGATAAAACGTGTATAGGTTCAGAAGTTATTTTTAAAAAACTACAACAAAGCCTGTTCACCTCTGTTTCCATCAGCGAAGCTGCCCCTTTACTTCAAAAACATTTTTCTGACAGTTTCCCTAGCTTTCTGTCTATGTGTGGGCATATGCATGTGTGTGCGTGTGTAAGCACTTGTGTGTGTGTGTGTGTGTGTGTGTGTGTGTGTGTGTGTACGTTTGCATTCTGCTGCAAGGGGGAGAAGCGGAGGTCCCAGTTAACATGTTCTGGATGTTTCTTGTCAAACTATAACGATCAGATCCAAGATACACCCAGATCCAATAGTATAATTAATCTACGACCCCCGCAAGGAGCCCGTACCCCAGGTATATTCTGTACTGGGGCCTGAAATTTAAATTCACCAAAGCTTACATTTGGACCTTAAAACTAGGTCACAACCAAGAATGCTATCTTCTCAGCTCTATCTGAAATTTGCCAATTAAATTTTTTTTAAATCTAAATTTGGAAACAGGTCATTAGCATATCATTATTGATGCTACATGCAAGCTACCTTTTTTCCCTCCAAGAAAAAAAATAAATCACAGCATTTCCAGCATACATTTGTTAATATAAAAATTACCATATCAATAACACGTCATTATTTGATAGGAACTGCCCCTCTCAAAAGGTGGCAACTATTGTTCGGTCCAAATGTGCATGCTCTTGGTGGAAGCTTTTATTTATTCATTATTATGATTGTGAATTTGCTAACCCCTGCTCCTACCAGTGGAGCTGTCCGTTCCCACCAGGGCTGACCACAGCCCTCCCTCCCACCATCCCCACCCTCGCCCCTGTCCCACGCTCCATAACAGTGACCTTTTGACAAAACTGCATACTCAGGCGGGGGGAGACAAAGGAATACATTTTCCTGTGAAGAGCCATAGTGAAGTTGGGCAGATGGATCTCTGATATAAGCTCTTAATTAGGGCCGCAAGGCTGGTTGACCTCTCAGGAGACAAAAGGTGTGTTCTCAGAGGCTACGGGCTCACCTGCTCATATGCCCTTCAGACCATTAGCTGGGTGCCTCTCAGAATCCACCCTGAGAATGTAGTTTGGGGGCTCGCCTTTATTCTGAGAAAGAAAAATCAGCACTTTAACATACAATACGTATGCTGGCAGATGGGAGGGGGCGGATTGTCACGTCAATAGAATCTGATCCGACGTTTAGGTAAGACCAGGGGACAAAGATGTAATTGTTCCAACATGGACCAGCCAGTACAGTAATGGTGGCCTCTTGTTTGGGGGGAGGGGGTGAGAGAAGGGTGGGGAGGGGGTGGGACATGAGGGAGCCAGTCTTGCCAAAGTGTTTGTTCTCCCCAGAGCATCTGCACTTGTCACTACCCTGAAACCTCCAACTACACAGCTGGACGGACCATGCTGCCCCCATTTTCCAGAAAAGCAAACCAAGGCTCAGTAAGTTAAGTAGTTACAAGGAACAGATCCAGGGAACCAAACCCATACTTGTGTGACTCCAAAGCCTGCACCAACTCTGACCTGTTTCCATTTGCCTCAGGTCCCTAGAGCCCCCTCCCCTACCTCCCAGGCACAGAGTCTTCCAGCTCAGGTACCATTTTGTGGGATTGTGAGTGTGTGCATGCAGGCCAGCATCTGTACCTTCCTTCCAGAAATGCAGGCACCGAGGCTCAGAGAGGTGACCTGATTTTCCAAAATTGTGTAAATGATGCCTGCTAGAGTTGGAATGCAAACCCAGGTGTTTTGGCTTTGTGTCTAACACTCTTGCTTCATCCCCATGCTGCCTTTCCTTTTCTATTTCAACTAGCATGGTAACCTGTGCATAAACATCTGCCCCAGCCCATCCAGTTATTCTAACTCAAAAGGAAGCCTATAACTCCACAGAGATTTTGGTACTCCAACCCTCACTGTAGATAGGTGACCCAGAACCCTGGGAAAGTTAGGGACTGCCTTTGGGCCACCCAGGTCCTTGAGAGCAAAGTTGGGCCAGACTCCCATTGCTCTAACTCCCAGCTCAAGGCTATTCTCAGCACAGTCTGCAGAGCTGAACACCTGCGAGTCAGGGCTCAGGCCACATAGTCCTCATTGCACAGTTGCACGCTGAAGTTCTTCCTACAGAGCCCAGGGCCCTTAACGGGGAATGGCTAGAGAAGGAGCCAGGATGTTACTCACTCCCTTATTTTCTTCCTCCCTCTATTCCTCCCTTCCTCCTTCTGCTCCTTTTTAAAAAATATAAAAAAAAAATTGAACTTACAGAAAAGTTGCAAGAATAATGCAAAGAATTCCTGTATGTCTTTTACCCAGATTCCCTAAATTAACATTGACCACAATCTCTATAGATTGATGGATGGATGAATGGATAGGTAGGTAGGTAGGTAGGTAGGTAGATAGATAAATATGTAGACACTCGTTATTATTTGTTTTCCTGAGTCATGTAAGAGTGAATTACAGACATGAGCTGCTTTACCCATAAATACTTCAAGGTGTGATTCTCCACAATGGACATTCTCTTATATCACCATAGCACAATGATCAAAATTGGGGAAACTAACACTAAGATGGCACTCAACCTAACCACACATCTTGCTCAAGTTTCACCAACTGTCCCAATATTCTTTGTTCTGCCGGACAAACTGGAGTTACTTTTCTGGGCCCAGGACCAAATCTAGGACCCCACGTTTCATTCAGTCGTCCTGTCTCTGAAGTCTCCCTCATCTGGCCTCATTCTATAGTAGTCTGTCTTTGCCTTGTGTGAATTGACATTTACAGGAGTACCAACCAGTTATTTTGCAGAACGGTTTTTAATCTGAACTTGTCTGCAGTTTCCTGGTCACTTGATCTGGGGCACGCATTTTTGGCAGAATGCTGCAGAAGCCAAGTTATGTCCCTCTTGATGCATGGTACTGGGAGGCAAGTGATGGCAATCTGTCCCCTTAATGTTGATGTCACTTTGATCACTTGGTCCACCAGGTTTCTTCACTGTGAAGTTACTCTCTTTTTCCCTTTTAGGTAAGCATATCTGGTTGCAAGATGCTGTGAGGCTATGCAAATACCCTGTTTCTCATCATACTTGGGTGTTTGCTATTTCTTGCCTGGATCAGTTTTTACTATGAAAGTTGCCAAATGGTGACAGTTCAGTTCCTTCTCCATCTCTTCACTGGTGTTCTACGGTAAGAAACAGCTTGCTCTTCTGCCTTATTCACTCACTCACTCACTCTCTCCCTCACTCATTCACTCCTTTATATTGGTAGAGGGAGAGGGATTCATACTCATGCTTTCCTTCTTTCCTCCTCTTCTCTCTTCCTCTTCTCTCTTTCTCACACACACACACACACACACACACACACACACACACACACACACACACAAAGAACCTAAATGCTCTGAATACTCTGGGGCAGGTGGCACTGAGGGCAGAGAATAAAGCCGGTGGTGAGTTTGGAAGTCTGACCCTGGATGGCAACCGGCTGCCAGGAGGATGTGGAAGGTGGGAGGAGCCAGGCCTGCTAAAAGCCCCTGTGGTAGGGTTCGCTGTCTCTCCTGCCCTCAGCAGAAAGGCTTCAATATCTCGTTCTTGGACAAACAGATCAATACAAGCTTTTTAACATCTTCAGTGAGAGCTCATTAATGCTCTCTGGGTGTCCTCCTGCAGCCAGCTGACCTGAGAGGAGCAGAGAAACTGAGCTGCAGACAGATAATTATTCCAGGGATAACACTTCAGATCGGCTCCTGGCAGAATGTGAATTGTTTTCCTAATTACTCAGGACAGCAGCTAGTAAGAGTGCAAACTAATTGAAAATACATTATGATTTATTTGCATTTGCAAGGTGAGCCTGTGTGTTGGGTTAAATGCTCATGGGCAGGGATGGGAATGTGGGGTTCCTCCTCTTTGCAGCCCACCCCTCAGACTCACAGTCCATCACCAAGGCCTCTTGGGCTCGATGATGTAAAGGAGGAGATAGAATACTTTTTTTTTTTTAAAGCATACAAGAGAGATGATAGTTGTAAAGGCATTTTCAAAGGACTTATGGACAATCTATATTTTTGGGTTTATCTCTCAAGCAAATGGAATGACTGGCAGTTGGTACTTGGTCCATATCATTTTGCCCAACTCTGAATTGCTTTTATCAGGTGGTCTTTGACTTTATGATCTCAGCTTTCCCTGAGAAGAAAGTCAACAAGCCCTGTTGCAAGACTATGAGGTATCATTGAGGGCCGGCCCTGTACCACGTCCTTTAATGAAATTCCATGGGACAATCATTCTCGCAGAGTGTTAGGCCAGACAATAGTCCGTTTGGCCTGAAGAACTTTACTTCTTTTGGACCATGAGAATCATGAACATCTTGCCCTTTTCAACCTGGCTACCAGGAAACTCAAGGGAAAATGTTACGTTCAGCTTGATTGGGTAGGACCTTATGCCATACGTTTCCATGGTAATAATAAACTTTTAAGCATGGCTGGTCTCGTTTTCTTTTAAAGGTTTTATTTATTTATTTGACAGAGACAGACACAGTGAGAGAGGGAACACAAGCAGGGGGAGTGGGAGAGGGAGAAGCAGGCTTCCCGCAGAGCAGGGAGCCCGATGTGGGGCTCGATCCCAGGACCCTGGGATCATGACCTGAGCCGAAGGCAGACGCTTAACGACTGAGCCACCCAGGCGCCCCTGGCTGGTCTCATTCATGATGCAAATATTATTTTCCCCAGAAATCTAGAGCCCCTGTTCATGCTGGTTTACAACCCAAATCCATGCCTGGATCTCCAGAGGTTTCTTGTTTACCTGGACATGGCTTAATGCAAAGGTTGGCAAACTGTCTCTGTAAAGGACCAGATAATAAATATTTCAGATTTTGAGAGCCATATCATCTCTGTCCCATATACGCGACTCTGACCCCGAAGCATAGTCTCAGCCATAGACAGTCCGTCAGGGAGTGAGTGTGACTGGGTTCCAGTTAAACTTTATTTACGGACACTTGCATTTGAATTTACTTTCCATGTGTCACAAAATATTATTATCCTTTCAATTTTTCTTTTTATTGACCCTTCAAAGAGATAAAAGCCATTCTTAGCTGGGGGGGGGTCCCATAAAAGCAGGCAGCAGGCTGGATTTGGCTCCTGGGCCACCGTTTGCTGATCCGTGGAAGAGAGAAACAGGTGGAATAGGAAGAAGGGAGATATCCATGCTGTTGGAGATTGTGTCCTTCTGCAGAGGAGATACCAAAAGTGACTAATGTATAATTTCAAGCTCACCAGAATTGCAATTTAATAAAAATATTTTCTTCTTAGGATCTGTGATTTTGCAAGCCCATACTCACAAGCAGAAGTGAGGCCAACCCCATTTACTAGGACAGAGTGAGGGTTTGCACACAGACTGCCTTTTGTGACTATTGTCCAAGAACCTTGTTTTTCTAAATTGTTACTGTAATCCCACCCAAATAAAGGACTCCTTCTATTCCAGCATTCTGGCTATCATTGACAGAATGTCCCTAACTACACTGAAATTTGGTAGGTTGGAAAAAAAACAAAGAAAGAAAGTTCTCTCTTCGTCATATTTGCTGTCACAGTCCCGATGAGACAATGTATAGCCCCACCAGCATCACCACCACCATACAAACCGCCATCACCCAGCGTCACCATGACAACCATGATCATCTCTAAACCATCACCGTCCTTTCCATAACCATCACACCAAGGCCAGCCCTGCATCTCCTCTCTCCACCCAAGATGTAGAGACAAATGGGACTCTGCAAATCTTTCTCAAGTCCATGAGATTTTTCCTGCCTCTCTTCTTCCTCTCCATTTATATCCAAGCCTAAAAGCATATATCCATGTGACCGAGTAATTCCATTTTGATTTATCATTTCAAGTGAAGAATCCAAAGGCGAATAATTCTTGTTTTTAAAAGATTTATTTATTTATTTTACAGAGAGAGAGAGAGAGAGGGAGAGGGAGAATGAAGGGAAGGGCGGAGGAGAGGGAGAGAGAGAATCTCAAGCAGACTCCCTACTGAGGGTGGAGCCGCTCGAAACGGGGCTCAATCCCAGGACCCTGAGATCATGATCTGAACTGAAATCAAGAGTCGGATGCTTGACTGACTGAGCCACCCAGGCACCCCCAAAGGTGAATAATTCCATAAAAAGATGCGTCTCCCAATTCATTATTCACAATAATAAAAATGTTTTATAAGAGTTTAAAATATTGAAAAAGGCATATTCTATAGGATAGATTAAAGTGCAAACAACGCATCGATGTTGGCTTCAGTTATGGAAAAAAATACAGAGAAAAACAAGAATAAAATAAAACACACACTATAGCACTAACAGTGGTTTTGACTGGGTGCTGCATTTATAAGAGATTTAATTTTTGTGTTTATACTTGTCTACATATTCCAATTTTTCTCTAATGAGAAAGTATAATGCTTATAATTAAAAATATATACTTTTAAAAAGAGGTAAATGAAGGGTTCTAGAGGGGAGGGGGGTAGGGGGATGGGTTAGCCTGGTGATGGGTATTGAGGAGGGCACGTTCTGCATGGAGCACTGGGTGTTATGCACAAACAATGAATCATGGAACACTGCACCAAAAACTAATGATGTAATATATGGTGATTAACATAACAATAAAAAATTTAAAAAAAAATAAAATAAAAAGAGGTAAATGAGCATCTTCCACTCCCAAAATCCAATTAAAAAAAAAAAGTCACCTCATCTGAGAAGTCATCTCTAGTTCTGTTTGAAATTAATCCCACTTCTATCTCCTTTGGCTCTGCTGGAATATAGCTTTCACCTCTGCTAGGCACCTTTGATATCCTAACACATACTTTTGATGTTTGTATACATTTCTACATCCACTCAATGGATTCCAGCCAAAAATGTCCCTTTCCTTCCCTCCTTCCTTCCCTCCTCCATCTTTCTTCCTTTCACAAATATTTATTGAGCACTTATTATAAGCCAAGTACTGTTCTAGGCACCAGGGATATGTTGGTGAACCAGACAGATAGGTGTGGTCCTCTCAGAGCATACAGAATCTATGTTATACGGTCTAATCAAAGAGACAACACACAAATGCAATATATCAGAATGCTACTGTTGCTGCACATTTCACTTTTGCCTGTAACGTCTCCCCACCCCCCTCGGGGGCATCACACAGGCCCCAGCTGGAATGGGTAGTACACTGATGAGTCCTGAGCCCTTCTCCCCAGCCACAGAGCTTGGGTTTCATGGGTCCAAGGGGGCACCCATGAGAACACCTGATCCCTTGTCTCTCATGAGCTCCTTTAGGACCAGGGTGCAGGGCTGAGGCATGAACACCTGTCCACCAACAGCTGGGCCAGATTCCCACCTCTGAGCCCAGACAGGCCACTTCCCTGCCTGAGGACAGCCTGAGGGCCAGTGCCTCTCAAGCCTATTACAACATTTGATCAACCAGCCCTCTGGGGCAACCCTTTGCTTTGAAAACTTAGAGGAGGTCTCCGGCCACTCGGAGGGAAACCTAACAGGATGTGCCTTTGCCTGGTTGCAAATTCACCAACCTTCTTTCCTGCTAACAGAAAAATACTTGTTTCTCAGCTTTGGACAAGAAGCATGAAAACAGAGCCTTCCATCCCAAACCAACTGAAACATCAAGTCTCACTTTTAAAACTTCAAAAGCCATCAACAATCATTTGTGAGTTTATTTCTTTATTTATATACATTCCACATCACCCCCAAAGGACTTGCCAAACCTTTCAGAAATGTACCTGGAACAACAAAATAGAAATGCATTAAGAATTTAGGAAAATTGGAAAATATTGCAGGAGAAATACTATTACATTGGGGTAAAGTTAGTGCCCAAAACAAGGCACTGGATCCTTCCCAGAAGTCCTATAGGGCCCTGGTTTTTCCAGATGGAAATAGGATTAGTTACTTACATGACTCCCAGCATCCATAAAATAAAAGAAATCATTTCCTCGGAGAAGTCCTGCCCTTTCTGAAAAGAGGACGCAGAAAGTGCTTCAGGGTCCCCACAAATCTATCTGTAGCAACCATGGTCTTGTGTCCAGGGAGCAGTTTTTCACACCGCCTCTCAGACAGGGCTGGGGCTGGGTGTCCGTGTGGGGCTTGGAGCCAGTATCTGTTTAGAGGATTGACCATCAAAACCTTTTTGTGAAGGTTCCAAGCAACCCTGTGCAGAGACATAGCCTTCGGATGGGCTGACCTCATGCAGGAATGAGTTCTGGCATCCTGGACCAGTGATGGAGACAGTCGATGCAGAAAGACCTGGGGTTGGGGAAGTGCTGGTGATCTGCAGAAAGTGTTTTTAGTATCACCAGATGAGGATCCTGGAAATGCTTCATGTGAGGGTAAAGAACACACAGACTATTCCTAGAACACAGCGTGGAATGCACTCAGTCTGATTTGATTTGTGTTGAATTAAAAGAAATAGGACATGACACTTTACCTTTAAACGGACACATCCATTCATTTGTCTTTCTCATTCAAATAAGGCCACAGGTATCCAGAAAAATAAGGTTCTTATTTCCAGCGCTGGGACTACGTGCCCCACACACTGGAGAATACACTCAACTCTTTTTGGAATGCCTACTGTGTGCTGATGTCATGGGGAAGGCAGAGAAATTGCAGCACCAAGTCCCCAGTGAAGAATACTGGCTGGAGGTAAGAAGCCAGAGATGGGAGGAGATACTTAGACTCCTAGACTGTCTGACATCAACTTTAGAAATAAGATGCTTCATATTCAGAGAAGCCGACTGAGTGGTCCAAAGATGCACAGCAGGCAGAAAAAACCTGGCAAGTGAGTTGCAAGTGTCCTGACTCAAGACAGGGTCTTTGCATGAGGTAGAGGAACGGCTCCATTATCTCCTTCCACTCGGTGCCTGGAACAACGCTGGGCATACTCTGTATGTCCACCCGTTGACATTGGATCCAGGCCAGTCAACGTATTTAGTCAGAGTTGAGAATCCTCCCTCCCAGCACCCTCTGTAAGATAGATTTCTGGGGCCCTTCTTCCTAATATCAAAAGACTCAGGAGGCGCCTGGGTGGCTCAGTCGGTTGAACGTCCAAATCTTGATTTCGGCTCAGGTCATGATCACAGGGTTGTGGGATCGAGCCCCGCGTCTGGTTCCATGCTCAGCACAGAGCCTGCTTATCCCTCTGCTCCTCCCCCTGCTCATTCTCTCTCTCTCTCTCTATCTCTCTCATAAATAAATAAATAAATAAATAAATAAATAAATAAATAAATATCTTAAAAAAAATAAACTCAGGCATCCGGATTGGTAATCAGGATATTACTCAGTGACTTGACCTCCTGGGCACTGGCAGTGGGCCATGCTGAAAGTCTCTACCTTGCTAAAAATACTTCTCCAAGGACCAGAATTCTCTCATTTCCTGAACCCAGGATGTGCTGAAGCAACATTTTCTCTATGATGCTCTTCTCTTTTTCTTTCGTTCTTTCTTTTTCCCAATAGGATCCCAGCAATCCATGCCCCTCCCTGGGGATGTGGCATTTCTTCAGGAAAGGGACAGAGCAGGACAGTTGGCTGGACATCCATGTCCTTAGATTTCTGTCCCTCCTGTGTGACTTCTCTGGGAGGCTGTCATGGCAGATGGTAGGCCCCCATTTGGACCACTCAGTCCAAGCTGGAATGGAGCAAAGATCCAGTCCAGCTTGAGTCTGTAGGAAGCAGATGCTGACATGGAGTTTGGGAACAAGATGCTTGTGATGGATCCTGACCTGGGAAAGGAAAGTAGAGGAGACGGGTAAGCAGACACACGAGCTGCACGGGATGCGGATCCAGCAAACCTGCAGTCAGCCCCTCTCTGGAAGGAATGCTGCTGCTCAGGGACAGGGACCACGGTGGCAGGTGGCCAGGCCCACGCACTTCCACCAATCTCCATCACCAAATGTGGGCGGTCTCTGGAAAGGCACGTATGTGGGTCTGAGTTGGGACTGTTTTCTGGTCCCTTCCTGGCACGGCTTTCTGGGGAGCCCCTCTCCATATCTACACAGATATTTGCATACATTATCTCATTTAATTATTATTTTATTTAATGTTCACCACAATCCTTGGGGTGGGTAATATCTTCCCCATTTTATAGACGACAGGTTTGAATCCTAGCCTATGGTCTCCCAGAGATGGGGACAAACCCAGGGTTTGACTCTTGGTCCATTTCCAAAGCCTGTCCCCTGACCAGGTGCCCTGGAATGTCTCAGTTCCAGATCTACTGAATAGATCTTGTCTCACAAAGATGCTGCTCTCCTTCATCATGTCCTTGTGAACCACCTACCCCACTTCCCCCACAAATGGGCATCTTAGGGCGCCTGGGTGGCTCAGTTGGTTAAGCGACTGCCTTCGGCTCAGGTCATGATCCTGGAGTCCCGGGATCGAGTCCCGCATCGGGCTCCCTGCTCAGCAGGGAGTCTGCTTCTCCCTCTGACCCTCTTCTCTCTCATGCTCTCTATCTCTCATTCTCTCTCTCTTAAATAAATAAATAAAATCTTTAAAAAAAAAAAACAAAACAAATGGGCATCTTATTCCCAATAGAAAGAGCAACCCATTTGACAAAGGCCTCCTCTTCGCCTCTCTGCAGGGCAGTTGGTGGGGACGGAATCACCATTCATGGGGGATAAGGCAGACGGAACAACCCCCAAAATCTTCTCTCCAATAGCTCAGCCCTTCCTCAGACAAACCAAAAATATTCTGCCTCATTATTACCCTCCATCTCCATGGATCAGGAGGGGATTTTTTTTTTTTCCTTTTCTTTCCCAAAGGAGCGGATACCTGTGTCCCCATGTCTGAATGAGTCCCCTGTTGGTCTCGGGAAGTCCCAAATTTCTCCCTCTCGAGGAACAACAGGAATCCCTGTCCCCTAGACTTTCTGGAGACACGTGGATGGGGCCCCAACAGTCCTGCTTGGACTGGGGAATGGGCGCCCGCGCATTTTTTGCCAACGCCAGGTTAATTGTCTCATCAACCTGCAGGGTCATGCCCAGGGACACCTTTGTATCATGCCAGGAGTCTAAGTAAGTAAGTCAGTAAATAAATGAATAATCCTCAGTATTGCCCCAGCGTCGCTCAACCGTGGATTTATTCGCGATGTCGGCTTTGCCGAGCACCTGTCTCGAACAGCCTTATCACCGTGAGAGCCTGTATGGGAACCAACATGCCCAGCTGTCATAGCACACAGCCTGCAGCATCTTCGTATGAAAATAAGGCAGTCGGCACCTGATTGGGGGAGAATTTTTAATCTCGACAATTTGTGTCTAATTTTGGGGGTGACCAGGCTGTCAGCTCTAGCAACCCAGCCCTCCTTTGAGGTCCACACAGGCAGCAGCTGCCAAAGCCTCGACACTTCCTTTTTTTATTATTATTATTTTTCTGGAGAAAGAGGAGAGGGAGGAGGTCGGGGAGAGAAAAGGGAAAAAAGGAGGAAAAAAAGAGAGAGACAGAGAGAGGGAGAAAAGCGGTGCTATTTCCGTCGCATTTTCAAATCCTGTTTTAGTGCAAGAATTTAATTATACATATTTTCATCATTTCTTATATTCTGACATATTAATTAAGGACGCTCTAATTCAGCTTCCGAGCACCGTTGGCTTAGCCTGTAAAAACATTTTACCGTTTTTGTGCAAATAAAAATGAAAAGGGAAAGGTGGCGCCACTCCTGGTTGTTGATACATGTGCGCCCCCTCCCTCCGCCACCCTCCTCCTTGTCGCTGAGAAGTGGGGATCATTGTTATTTTATAAATAAGGGGATGGAGCCCTGCCCAGGCTCCTGCTTGGCAGGGACTGGTCCCGCTGAGCAGACTGACCTCCGCAAGCTGCCGGCTCCTCGCAGACGTGGCTGTCAGTCCGTCCAGGGCTGGGACAAGCCATAAGGATGAAAGAGCAGGGAGTCCTGCTGGGGCATCTGAAGAATAGGCCCTTTGGCCCCTGGGGTTTGGGGACTGAGCCAGTGTGTTTGCATCTGCAAATACCCCAGGCCTCTTCATGCCCTTTATCTCTAACCCTAAATACCCTCAGGGTCAGTATCCTTATGCCCACTTCACTCACAGGGGTCCCGCAGGAGCGATGCAGTGAGGTCCCAGGATGATACACCACTGTGACCCCATCCTGGTGAAGAGGGGCCACTGAAGGCATCCTGGAGAGACAAGTCTAAACCGGGAGGTGAGGGGCAAGGGCATCCGCTCAGACCAAGTCGGTGGGTCTGGGTGCCTGGAAGGGGGTTCAGGCAGAGATGTACAAGGTTTTAGCTGGGGAGGAACAGGCGCCGTCCAACATCAGGTTGAAATCTGCAGGGCCACCAGGGGAAGAGGAAGGCAGGAATCTGTATGAGGAGGACAGAGCCCCAACAGCACATAGGGCTTTTTGAGCCCCTCAAACTTATGGGCCTTCCCAAACAGCAATGACAAGCCACTGGGGAGCTTCAGGTGGGTGTGACATTGTCAAATAAGTGTTCCCAAAGATCAGTCTGCCACTCAAAATCATGTCTTCCTGGTTGCTGCACAATAGACATCCTTTTAAACCGCCAGTCTCACGATTTATTTACGTTTCTTGGTGTCTATCTACATATATTTGAATTTTATCGGAATCTGTATTCTGCATTTTTGCTTAGGAGGGTGGCTCAGAGGACACAGATAGGGAAGTCTCAGATCAAAGCTGAAATTTGTGTGCAATCTGGAAATTCAAGGTCCACTATAGGCCGACTTTAAATGACCACCTTGTTTTATCTTTCCTAGCACAGAAGCCCAGCCACAGGGACACATTTTTCTCTCTTCCATTCCCTCTTCTTCCTTCTCTCCTCCCTCCCTTCCAACCCCTTACTTGTCTTTTACAAGATGATGGTAAAAATGTAGTCAGGCATAGGACCTTTATTTTATTATGCGGGATTTCAAGCCCTAGCTAGGAATTTGAGAAGGTAAACATAAAGAGTGATTTCTAAACAGAGGTGATATTGCACACAGTTTCAGCAAGTCCGTCAAACTTCCTGAAGCCACCCTTGGTCCTTGGAGTTCAGGTTAAAAGCCTTTCCCTGAGGACCTTGCTAGTCTGGATACCTATGGCTCTACAGAATTTGTGTGCTCCCCTTCTCTTTGCGTACCTCCTAAACCCTGGATGACCTTGGTTGAGGGACTCAACATCATTTCTTTTGTCAGCCTTTCTAGTGCTGGTTACCAGGAACACAATTATGAGAACGGGGTGGGAAGCCCCCTGTAGAATCTTTCATGGGCAATGGATGTGTGCATGATCATTCCAGCCCCTTATCTCAGTTCTTCTGGTATCGCCCTTCCCTCAGTGGTACCCCAAAGCTCTCTCTTTCCTCCCTACTCTGGGACACTGGTCATTCGCACTGCTATAGACCAGGGGTCCAGCGCCCTCTGGTTTATCTGCTGTGTACCCTTGGCTACCTGGACGCAGACCTTCCCAGCTAAAGGGACCTGACAAAGTCACAAGCAATCGTGCAGTACAGGAGGCTCCAGGGAGTGGCCACCCCTCCAGACAAGGGAGTTGTTCAGCTTTGCAACTTACAAAAAGAACATACTGCCTTTCTATCCTTCAGCCACCTCCTTGGAGCTTATTATAAACCTAGGAGAAATATTCCAAATCCCCCCCCCAAAATATATGGCAGTTCTTGCCCCCTCCAGGGGACAGGCATGGTATCAAGGAAGCTCCCCTGGGAAAGGTGACACTTATAAAGCTGAGAAGGAGGCATAAGAAGAAGCTCCAGATTCCTGGGGGTGAGGGTGGGCAGCAGGTCAGAAGGCATGAGACATTCACTATGTTGTGCAACCGTTATGCCACTAAATCTTTCACTTTGAAATAGTTAAATATATGTTATGTGAATGTCATCTCAATTTTATAAGCTGTATTTTCTGGGTAGAGATATTTGGAAAAAAAAAAGAAAGAAAGAAAAATGGCATGAGGAACAGAGAGAGAGAAGAGAGAAAGGGTCTTCCGTGGAGAATGGGTGAGAGACACGGACACCTGAACCTGGGCTTCGCCCACCTGGGGGACACCTGCTTGTCATGGAACTCCTCCCATGCCCCCTGGTTCTTGTCCTGTAAACGCATCTACTGAACTGATACGACCTCTCATCTCACAGCCACTGAATGTCTTTCTGGTTTGCCCTTGATCCCATTGCCCTGATGCTTCTGCCCAACAGAATCTACTTATTTATCATGCTCATTCTGAGCCAGATTAAATGAGTCTTTAGACGAGCTGACCCCTTTGGAGACCCACAGCCAGCACCAGTGCAAGGGAAAGCTAGCAGCATTCATAGCTGGCAAACTCCATTGCCCACCTTGCTCTCTGTTGCTGGAGCAGTCCTGGAATTCCATCTCTAGCATCGCTGTTCAGATTTCAACCATGCCCTCCCATCTCTCCTTGGGTATAATCGTTTGTGACCCACATCCAGCCTCCCTTGGGAACCCCCAGCTTGAGACTCTTCCACAGGGGAACTTCCACATGGACCAGATTTCACATCTGGTTTGCACTGGCCATGCCCATCCACACTCTGGACTTTACAAATAGCTCATTCTGTTTGTTCTGATGCGGCACTGTCTTCTCTTAAAAGGTTGACCTGGGGCACCAACCTGCATGCAAGTACTCATCCCAGGAAGCAGGCTCTATTATTGGCATAGTCTCTGCATTAATCTGAAGCAAGGAGAATTGGTGGCTAATTCCAGACACCTGGAGAGGAGTCCCAGATGCTCTGAGTACAGTGGCCTTTGTCTGAGACGTTCTATTGGTTTGGACTTTCATGCCCTGTCCACTGTGACTCCAATCCCCTTTGCCAAGTTGATTAGCCCATGACAGTGAATCTGTCCAAGAGGCTGCCACCCATGGGCGGGCCACCTGGGAGGTGACTCCATGAGATCACCAAAGCCTGAGTGTCTCCCACCTCTGATAGAATCTGAACCAACAAGAGCGCTTTAGGCAGAGGATTTGATATGGATTTCCAGAGAAAAGCAGTTGGTGGAAGGAGGCAGGGGCCACAAAGATGGCGACAGAGGGGGACCAAGGTGACAAGATGGTGGAGCCCCAAGTGAAGAGAGCCAGGAAGACAGCCAGGAGCTGAACGGGAGCTTCCCCAAATGCACCATAGCCTTGAAAATCTGCCTGTGCCTGGGCTCCTTCTGCTTTCTCTCTTACTGGAAACCACATGGGCTAGAAGAAGAGACCTTTGTTGACGGAATCAACCTGAGCATATCTGTTTTCTGAAACCCCAAAGAACCAAACTGGAGTCCTGCAGGCAGAGCCCACTTAGGAGCCAACGAACAGTAAATGATGGTCTTATCCAAGAGAAAGGAGAGAGATGCCATGCAAGATAGAGCCAAGAGACAGAAACATGGCCCTAAGTGGACAGACAGACTTCAAGACTTGACAAGGATGCCAGTGAAATTTTACTCCCCACTGGCGGCTTGCAGCATGTTGGTGTAGAGGCCTGGCCGGGCCTAGAAGCACAGGGCCCAGGTGCACACCCACACCATGTCCCCAAGGCCCTGAATTTGGAGAGAGCTCGTTGTTGGCTGCCTCTGGTTTGAACGCAAACCTCAGAGAGAGACAAGGGTGAAAACCAGTCACTTCATCCTTGGTCCACTGGCAGAGCAGTTATGAATTATTCCCTCCCTGTGAAATCTGCAGTCATCTTGACTCTTTTAGACTTCCCTAATATACTTTGATTCAAAGCCGAAATGAGGTTTAAGCCACTGATAGCACGTCTCGAACCACTCTGGGAAAGCGTGGCCATGTGCTGCTGCTGGAACACAGGCAAAGGGGGATTAGGAGTCTCGGCTGAGTTCTGCCGTGCCAGCTCCGAGTTGCTATTAAGACGGACGGATTAATATCAAGTTTCGGGGATCTGGTTGCTCGCTGATACTGCTTAATTATCCAGATAAGTGATCGGTATCCAAGCATGAGTGGCAGATAGATCTTAGAGCCATCATCTTGTTTTTCCTTTCTCTCTCTGTTCATTTTTGAAAGAAAGAATTTATTCATTTAAGTATCTTGGGATTTTTTAAAGTGCTCATTAAACTTGAAACATAGACGTCAACGTCGGCCGTGTTTTTTGTTTTGTTTTGGTTTGGTTTGGTTTGGCACATCACAGGAGAGAACGGATGGAATTTTCAATAGTCTGCTCCCCGTGGCCCATCCATTTATTCCAGATTCTTCCTTAACATCCAGAAGGCCCCTGTCTATGGGACCCTAGCCTTCCTTTCCTTGTGGAGACTGGGTCGGCCACTCCCCAGACTCCCATCGCAGCCTGGGAGCATCTGCTCTCCCGCCGGTGGAGGCTGGGGCAGCCGGACAGACTCTGGGGCGGGGGAGCCCGCCCCACTGCCTCTTAGCCTTCTGTCTTGACTGGTAATTTTATCCCATGAAGACTCTTTTTCCACCCCCCCTTCTCTCTTGCTCTGTCTTTCCGACCCTGCTACACTTGGGTTCATTGTATTACTTCTGTCGCCCTGATTAGTGCTGTCTGGCTCAAGGGGCACCCACCTGAGGCTGGGATTAAGGATCAAAAGCAGACCAAATGGGGCTGCCCGAGCTGCTCCTTGCCTCGCCTGTAAACACTATTTAGGTCTCTAACTCTGACCCATCTGCTGCTTAGCCGGGTCAGATGCACCGTCTCTTAATTAGGCACTAACTGTCCATCAGGCACCCTGCTAGCTAGGCACCACCAGGACCCCTGCCCTGGGGAGAAAGCCCCTCCCCTCCTTGGTGCCTCATGCAGAGCTCCCCACCCCCACTGCTGTTCTTCTGCCCTGACAACTGTCACGTCCTGTTGGACACAGCACACCAACCAGTTTCCAGTACCCACCCAAGCTGACACTTCTGCCTAGAATGGCCCTCCTCTTTGAGAGGTCCACTCTTACACATACTTAAGGACAGCCAATGCTCCCAACCTCCACTGTGAATCAGGCTCAGGTGGAACATATTTAAAAAAACCCAGTGTCCAGGTTCTACCTCTGAAGGATTCAATTCAGTTGGTCCAGGGTGGGATCTGGGCATTGGCTTTTCTACATGCTTTTCAGCTGTCAAGATGGAGATTCTGAGCTTAGGGGTCACCCTCTCTCAAAAGGTCAGGCCAAATTTCCTGTGGGTCTCTGGCCAGAGCCCTGTCCACACCCAGAAAAACATGAACAATCATTATAGCAGGTGCCATGGAGCCAGAGTTCCATGAAGTGCCTCCCTTCTTTTCCACTGCTCCCCGTGGGCCAACAAGGAAACCAAGGCTCAGAAATGTGGGTGAGGGAGCCATTGCCTGTGCATGCAGGGGCCCCTCTCTAGACCATGCAACTCCCTAGGGCAGGGATTATGTTTTACACTTATTTTCATCCCCATCGTGGGTTGAATTGTGACCTCCAAAAGATATGTCCACCCAGCATCTCAGAATGTGACTTTACTTGGAAGCTCTAGGCAGATATAATTAAAGTCAAGATCTCCAGATGTCTGTCCTGAGTTTGGGTAGGCCCTAGGGCCAATGACAAGTCCTTACAGAAGAAGAGAGGGAGAAACAGATGCAGAGACACACAGAGGGGAGGCAATGTGGAGACAGATGGAGGCAAGTGGCAACTCTACAAGTCATGAAACACCAAGGATGGCCAGCAGCCACCAGAAGCTGAAAAAGGGGCATGGACGTATTCTCCCTCAGAGACTCCAGAAGGAGCTACTCCTGTCAACACTTTGATTTTGGACCTCTGGGCTCCTGAATGGTAAGAAAATAAACTTCAGCTGCTAGAAGCCACCAAGTTGTGGTGATTTGCCGTGACAATCCTGGGAAACTAATATAACCAGCATCTACTGGCACGGTTCCCAATAGGCCCTCCACAAGGTCCTTGTTGAGTGAGTGAGCGGTCAGCATGCAGTGCAATCCTGCTCCAAACCAGCCTCTCTGTCCTCATCCTTCTGAGGATGGAGGAGATGGCCTAGTTCCCTTGAGAGACTTGCCCAAGAGGGCAAGAAGCATAGATCTGATACCCCAAGGCTGGAGGTCATTTCAACAGAGCACACCATGCTGCCCATGGAAATGAGAGGGCAAGACCTGGACTGAGGTCTTTACTCCTTGCCCTGAAACCACAGGCAATTTTTCTTAGTTTGGGGCCATGATGATGAAGGCCAACCCCATATTTCCCCATCTCTCCACAGATCCAGGGTTCCAGCTTATTCACCTAGGGTATTGCTGCTGTACCTTGTCCCAGGGGCTGGGGTGGAGGACAAGGTAGGAATGAACTAGACCCCCAGCTCCCCTATCTACAAGATCAGCTTCCCCGTGCCTGATTCATCTGCTGAAATTTTCTGTGCACTATGATTTAAGGAAAAAAGAGAGAGGGTTTGCATTCCACAGCTTAAAAGAAATTATCAAGATGCCTTCTTGGAAGGCTTGACATCCTTATGAACTGGGAGGAGGGAGAAAGTCCTCCAGAAACTGCATTGTCAAGATGCCCTGCTGTGTTCTGCTTGTCATTCCCAGTGCAGCAGAGAGAACCACTGGGTTAGAAGACCCCTTAATGGAGATGCACTTAAAATGGTTGGCCTTTCCCTCTGCTGGTCTATTGAAGACCAGCTCCTTCTACTGAGGAGAGTCCACTTGGCAGGGAGGAGAAGGGTAGGGGTCCTCCATCTGTGTGCAGAAGACCCTTCCGTCTTCATGGCAGCTTGGTCTGGGGACAGAAACCATGTTCCTTCTGGGTTCTGTCTTTTGGCCCTTTGTCCTTGACATGTCAAGGGGACTTCAACGAGAGATTTATGGCTCCTGCCTGATGCCCATAGAGCAACTGGCCCAAGTTGGCTTCCAAGGATTTTTTTTTTTCTCTCAGCATCCTGGAAGATGGACCCAAATCAAGCCAAAGAAAACAAATATTTTGACTTTATAGTCTTTGGTTACTTAGCAATTTGCAGACTGTGATAGCTTCCTAATGGGTCAGGGGCTTCCAGTTATGTCAACCAGTCCTCCACAAGTGTCAGTGATATGCCAATGGCACCCCCAGCTTCAGTCTTCGATGGCCTCCCCAACCCTTGGAATAACACCGCCACCACTTGCCACAAGCCTCTGCCCTCCTCTGCCCTCGGCAAATGTATTCCCTTTCTCACTTGGTGTTCAGTCTCATTGCTCATCTTTCCTTCCTAAGCATCATGTGGCCTCAGGGCCTCTGCCCACACTAGCCTCTCTGCCAGGAATACCCCCCTTACACACACACCAGGTTTTCCTGGTCAGCCTCTTTTTATTCTTCAGATCTTAGCTCGATTGTGATGGGCTCTGGAAAGCTAGGTCAGTTCCCCCACTGCAGACATTGCACTTTTCTCCTGCCTACAGTAGTGGTAAATACAGAATTCTGTGAGGTGACTCAGTTGGCTATTGTCTGTCTCCTTCTCTGTAATCCCAAGGGGGCAGGAGTCACATCTGCTGTGTGCACCATGGTATTCCGGAATCCAGCCATGAACCCAGCACACTGTGCACATCCAAAGGTTAGTGAGGGGAATCAAGGAGGCCAGGGCTAGTCATCACAGAGGGAGCAGACCAGTCAACTCCTCAGCGCCTGCACAGAGCCTCTGTCGTTTAGCTCTGGCACTATCCTGATGGGTGGGCATTGATCTGTCCCTTCATTGTGAAGGAAATGGAGACCTACAGAACATGGCTACCTCGCCCACACCACAGATGAGAAAGCAGGATCCTAGGCCTAGGAAGGGGATCCTGAGGTGGGTGGGCCACGAGGATCTTCTTCAGCTATAGAAGGATGGCTCTGGATAAGGGGAGCAGCGGAGCCTCACCCTGTGTGGCTGTGATGGTTAGAGGTAGGAAGAAGGTGGCAATAGGGGAAGAGCAGTGTGGATGTGGGAGAATCCCCTGGAATCCTGGCTCTGCTCTTCCTACCTAACTTCTCACCTAACCTTTCCTGAGAGTCCATATCTATGTCTGGAAATGGAGACAATCACACCGATTTCTCCTGTCTGCATAAAGAGGGGCTGCCAACAATAGACTGTGAGCTCATTTAGGGCACAGTCTGTGTCCTCACCCTTGGTCCCTTCCAGAGCCCACCAGACTGCTCAGCATGCAGTTAGTATTTATGGAAAATATTCTAAATTAACTTGGAGAATATAAAAAGTAATAACTACTAACAGTGTGTGGGCTTTGTTAGTGTATAATACATCTTTATATACACAAATGCATTTAAATCTCATATTATCTGAAAGTTAGATCGAAGATTTGAATCCAAATCCAGTGTAATGTTTGTTGTCATACCATTTTCTAAAACATTTTAATATTTTTCTCTCATCTGATCCTATCTAGTACCTTGATGAGTGAATTCTGCAAATATTTACTGTGAGCCTACTATGTGCCAGGCAGTGTTTTAGCTGCTATGTGTTAGGAATACAATGGGGAGGAAAAATCCATGTGGTCACCTAGAGGGTAAGGTTGGCCTCTGATTGGGGGCTTCCATAGTTGGCCAGGATCTTCAGGAAGAATCAAGAGGGATCCAGAGCAGATAGGAAGAGCTCCCCAGGTTGAGGGAACAGCAGGCACGGTAGCATCGTGTGGTATGGAGCATACTAAGTGAATGGTCTACATTAGTGGCTCTCAACTGTGGGTAATTCTACAGTGCAAGGGACATGTCTGGAGACATTTCTAGTTGTTACAACTTGGAAGGGGCGGTGCTATTGATACCTAGTAGCTAGAGGCCAGGGATGGTGCTAACTCTCTGACAGTGCACAGTACAGCTCCCACCACAAAGAATTATCTGGCCAAAACATGTCCAGGTTGAGAAAGCCTAGCTAGGGGGCAGCCAGTATAGTTGAATGAGGAAGGCAAGTGAGGGGTGTTTGACAGGCTCTGAGGTTGGTGAGTCAGTGGGAGAGTAGGACAATCATGCAGGACCAAGAGCGGTGGCAAGCCTTTGCAGCAGCAGAGTTGGAAGCTGAGGTACCATGATGAGATATGGCTTGGAGGAAGAGCCCAGTGAGTGTGAGCAGACTAGAAAGGAGGAAATGGCCACTGGTCCAGATGAGAGTCAAGGCTGGATTTCTGAGCATGAGGCCAGTCCAGACACATAGGGCCTTGCATGTAGATGTCCCCGTGATTGATTTAATAATGTTATCGCCATCTTGAAATTCTTAACATTTGAATAAGGGGCCACCTGTGTTCACTTTGCAGTGGGCTGTACAAAATCCAGAATTCGTCCTGAGGAGAAATCAGTGCAACTTCTTCCAGGGGTTGAGATTACAGAAGAGAGAGTTAATTAAAATGAGAAATAAGGTGACTTGCAGGAGATGGATTCAAAAGTGAGGGATGGAAAGATGCACTATCATCTTTAGTGGTACCAGCAAGGAAACCCATTTAGAAAGACAAAGTGAAACACCAGCTCCCTCTCAAATTCCTGCTGAAGACAGGACTCGGACAGAGATTTTGTTGTTGCAAAATTGCCTTAAAATGAGATATCCACAGGGGCGCCTTGGTGGCTCAGTTGGTTAAATGTCTGACTCTTGATTTCAGCTCAGGTCATGATCTCAGAGTTGTGAGATGGAGCCCTGGGTTGGGCTTTGCACTCAGCACAAGAGTCTATTTGAGATTCTCTCTCTCCCTTTCTCTCCACCCCTCCCTCCACTCACTCTCTAAATAAATAAATAAATAAATAAATAAATAAATAAATAAATAAATAAAATCTTTTAAAAAATGGGGGATCCACACCAGGGAAATTTGAGAGTCAAAGGAAGTGCTACTGATGACAAAGGATAAACCAGGGCCATCCTGGGCACACCAGAGGATATGGTCACTCTACTTAAAATCAAAAAAGGTTACATGGATGTACTTTTCTATGGTTAGTGCATTAAAAGGTGGGAATGCGGAGAAAGGGGAACCCTCCTACACTGTTGGTGGGAATGCAAGCTGGTGCAGCCACTCTGGAAAACAGTATGGAGGTTCCTCAAAAAGTTGAAAATAGAGCTACCATATGATCCAGCAATTGCACTACTGGGTATTTACCCCAAAGATACAAATGTAGGGATCTGAAAGGGTACATGCACCCCGATGTTTATAGCAGCAATGTCCACAATAGCCAAGCTGTGGAAAGAGGCAAGATGTCCATTGACAGATGAATGGATAAGGAAGATGTGGTAGATATACACAATGGAATATTATGCAGACATCAAAAGGAATGAGATCTTGCCATTTGCAACGACGTGGATGGAACTGGAGGGTATTATGCTGAGCGAAATAAGTCAATCAGAGAAAGACATGTATCATGTGACCTCACTGATATGAGGAATTCTTAATCTTAGGAAACAAACGGAGGGTTGCTGGAGTGGTGGGGGGTGGGAGGGATGGGGTGGCTGGGTGATAGACACTGGGGAGGGTGTGTGCTGTGAATTGTGTAAGACTGTTGAATCACAGACCTGTACCTCTGAAACAAATAATACTTATATGTTTAAAAAAAGAAGAAGAAGAAGAAGATAGCAGGAAGGGAAGAATGAAGGGGGGGAATCAGAGGCGGAGACAAACCATGAGAGACTATGGACTCTGAGAAACAAACTGAGGGTTCTAGAGGGGAGGGGGTGGGGGTGATGGGTTAGCCTGGTGATGGGTATTAAAGAGGCACGTACTGCATGGAGCACTGGGTGTTAACGCAAACAATGAATCATGGAACACTACACCAAAACCTAACGATGTTAATGTATGGTGATTAATATAACATAAAAAAAAGATATCCAATCGGAGCAAGAGCATCATTGATATTTCCTACAATTACCTTGATTATAACTCTTCCTCTAAAAATCCCCATAATATAATCCTTAAAAAAAAAACAAGTAAATAGTAATCAACTTAATAATTTTGTGACTAATAATTTTCTACCTTTATATTACTTACTTATCCTGACTTTACAATTTTACTTATTTTTATCCTCCCCAGTTCATCAAAGGAATGGTTTCTGAAAGCAGCTCACAGGCACAAGTGGCATGAAAAATGTCACAGTCACACTAATTTTTTGCATTTCCCTTTCTTCTATTAAGCTGCTGACCCAGGATACCTGTATGAGGGTTCTTCAGAGTTACACAGATTATAGACCGACAATCACAGTCTCTTCTTCAGTGGCCTGTAACACCACTGACAGATGGGTTAGGTTTTGGGTGGCTATGTCCATCACCCCACAGGTTAAGCTAAGAGTATATGCACATATCTGTGTGTTTCCAGAGCTTCTTAAACTGCATATGAATTCAGGAAGCTCTTCCCTTTGGCTGGGTCTAGTAACAGAAAAGAGCTAACTGAAGTTTTAGTCCTTGGGGTTCTGGGTGGCTCAGTCGGTTAAGCAACTGACTCCTGATTTTGGCTCAGGTCATGATCTCAGGGTCACGGGATTGAGCCCCAAGTCCCTGCTAGGGCTCTGCGCTCAGCAGGAAGTCTGCTTCTCTCTCTCTCTCAAATGAATGAATGAATGAATGAATGAATGAATAAATAAATAAATAAATAAATAAAGTTTTAGTCCTTGAAGAACTTGCTCTCAAAAGCTGATTCTGCTTCTCCCAAGTGGGCTCACAGCAACAGTAAATGTTATGGGATGCCCAAAACAGGATGCTTAAGAGTCATCATTCAGGGCAGAGGAAACAGAATCACAGAAAGTTTCATAGCTTTTTTATGGGGTGTGTTGGGGAGAGATACTGGGAGAAAGGTAAGATCAAAGACTGTTATTTCTAAATTTTTAAATTATACATTATTTTCAGCATATCTCAAAGGATGGCAGATAATATGATGAACACCACTGTCCCCTGACTATCCATATATTTGTCTACTGAAAAATAGTATTCTTTCTCTCTCTCTCCCACTTTCTCTCTGTAAAATAAATTCATCATTGCAAATAGTTAAGACCTCTATTCACCTCTTTCCCAAACACGTCTTCCTCTTCTCTCCTTAGAGTCAACCAATTACCATATTAAAGTGATGACTTCTCCCTCCCATAAAATTATACAGTTTTTCTTGTATCGCTAATCCTAATATAGACTACTTCCGTATTAAACCTTCAAATGTTTGTACTACATGATATACAACATTCAGCAAATTGCCACCCCCCCTTCTATTTTTCCTAAACATGGTAATTTTGGGATTTTTATCATGTTGCTATATGTATCTCTATTTTGTGCATTGTAATTGCTGGGTAGTACATGAGAATATGAAGATAGCAGAATTTTAATACATTCTTCTGTTGATGGATATTTAGGTTGTTTCTGTCTTCTGCTGTTACAAACAATGCCACAGTGAAAATTCTCGCACATGGCTCCCCTCTGAAGAGTTTCTCTAGGGTACGTAGTTAGAAATGGAATTTTTGGTTCACAGAACATGAATGTCTTCAATCTAACTAGATATTGTCATTCATTTTCCGAAGTATTTGTACCAATTTATACTCCTGCAGCTATGTCTAAAACATTACACTTATACATATCCTTGTCAATTCTTAGCATTATCAATTTACCTTTACAAATTGTCATTCTCATGGTATTTTGTCTCCTTGATTTACAGTGATGTTGCATAT
This sequence comes from Zalophus californianus, assembly GCF_009762305.2. Taxonomy (NCBI): domain Eukaryota; kingdom Metazoa; phylum Chordata; class Mammalia; order Carnivora; family Otariidae; genus Zalophus; species Zalophus californianus. The sequence goes on from NC_045600.1 coordinate 7,061,178, forward strand.
CTTTTGATGTCTTTGGTGTTCCAGATTTCCTTTCTGCTCAACTGGTTATTCATATCCTTTGCCAAGTTTTTTCTCTATGGTTGCTTATATTTTTTCTTATTGTTTTATAGGTATTCTTTATATATTCTAATTACTGATGTCTTCTTGATTATACTCATTGCTTTACATTTTCAGTTTGTTATGGTGTCATTAGTAATTTCAGTAACATTTATGTCTCTCCATTTTGATTAGAGATTCAGTGTCCTGCGCTAAAAAAAACAAACAAACAAACAAAAAAAAACAAAAAAACTCTTGCCTAACTTAAGACCATAAAGATACTGTCTTCATTTTCTTCCGAGGTTTGCCTTTTTTTTTAAGATTTTATTTATTTATTTGACAGAGAGAGACATCGCGAGAGAGGGAACACAAGCAGGGGGAGTGGGAAAGGGAGAAGGAGGCTTCCTGCCAAGTAGGGAGCCCAATGCGGGACCTGATCCCAGGACCCTGGGATCATGACCTGAGCTGAAGGCAGATGCTTAATGACTGAGCCACCCAGGTACCCACTTCGGTTTGCTTTTATACAGGTCTTTAACCCACTTGGAATGCACTTCATGAATGAAGTGACATAGAAAGTCTAATTTGCTTCTTATTCTCAAAGCAAAACCAATTATCTTGCACCATCCATCAAATAGTCCATCATTTCCAAACTGTGGCAGGAACTAATAAACTATTTATCAAAGTTAACTTCTCTTCCTCCTTCCAGCAATCTGGACAGTCTGCTTGAAGTTTGTTTGTGCAATACCATTGAGTTCTAGCCAAGAGCACATGGGTGGTTATGATGTGCACACTTCCAAGCCTGGACCACAGAAACAATCCTTCCCATGGCACTCCATGCTTCCTTCCCCGCTAGCTTGGGTTAGTTGATTGAGGTGGACAGGGACACCATGTGTGGAAGATGCTAGAATCACAAGATTGAAAAGCAAGGTCCTTGAATTATAGTTTTCCCGAGAAGCACATAGCAATCAGCACTTCTTGTGAGCTATAAATGAATTTCTATTAGGTCAAAGTATTGTGGTATTTATCTGGTTTGCCGCTGGCTTTTTCTGATCTGTAGTGCCACCTATGTCATGAATGATGTTTCCATATATGTATGGGTCAGGCTCTAGATTTTCTCTTCCATCCTGTTGGTCTTTATTTTGCTCCCTGTCCCCATATAGTAAACATTCACATCTGAAAGTTCAAGTCTCACCCCATTGATCTTTATAATTGTCTTGGCTTATCTTGGCCCATTGCTCTATCATAAATCTTAGAATGTGTTGTCAAACTCCATGAAATTCCCATAGATATTTTTTGTGTGTGGAGTACCATTGAATTTAGAGATTGAATTGGGTAGAATTGTCATCTCAACATCATTGCATTATTCCATCACATACCCCATATATATATAATGAGGAGATATATAGATATAGATGGAAATAAATATACATGTATATTCTTATTTTATGTATATATTCTTATTTTTGCATACATATAATTATACACACATGAACACAGTCGTAGTTAAGATTTGTAAAGTTAATAGTTCCTATAAAATCTCAAAATTTTAAATTTATTACAGGGTGCTTTGTATTTTTGTTGCTATTGTAGATACTGTTTTTAAAGCAACATTTTCTAATCACGGCTCTTTACAGAAATATGATCAGTTGAATAAGTCAGACATGTATCCAGCCAACTTGCTGAAATCCACTTATCAATTTTATTAATAATTCCAGTTTGGCTTATTTTCTTATAATCTTATTGATATTGCAATAATTGTATTGATTTGTCTGGCTTCTTGTTCTAGCTAGTCCAACACAGTGCTGGACTAAGCAGTGACATGAGAGCCACTTGTCTTTATTTAACTGTTACTAGAATACAAATGTTTACTAGTGAGTATGCCATTGGCTTCTGAAACTTCACAGAGCCAATTTCTATTTCTAGTTTGCTAAGAGATTTTTTAAAGTTATAAATAGGTTTTGAACTTCAACTATGTCTCTGCATCAATTGTTTATATAGACCTACTCCTTTATTCTGTTAATATGGTAAAATATATCAATTTGTCTTTTAATTTAAAATTAGACTTCTGTTTTTAGGTTAATCTCAAATTGATTATTTTGCACATTGCTTAATTCATTTTATAGTACTTTATTTCATATGATGTTATTTATATTCATAAATTAAGTTTATCCATAATGAAATTGTCCATAATCTTATTTTTTCACAGTGCCTTTCTCTAATTTTGGTATCAAGGTTATCCCAGACTCATAAAAAGAAGGGTGGAATATTCTCTCATTTTCCTCTCTTCTGTTGATCAGATAGGAGAAAGCAAATATTAAATCTTCCCTGACTATTTGGTTGAATTAGCATGTAAAATACATTGCTCTTTTTTTTAATAGTAATCATTAACTGGTGATTCAATTTCTTTAATTCTATTTGGCTTTTCTAGTTGTTCGTGAATCATGTTTTACAAGTTTGATATTTCTAGGAATTTTTCCATTTACTTTTTTTAATTTATGATAGAAAATTGTTCATAGCTTCCTCCTATAACTTCACTCTCTACTTGCAGTTATGTTCTTTTATGTCTAATTCTTTTTATTTTTAGCTTCTATTTCTTAGCTTAATCTTGATAACAAGATATAACTATATTCGTCTTTGCCAAGAGTTGGGTTTTGATTTTGTTCATTTTTTTCTACATTTCTTTAATTTTATTACTTTATCTTTGCTCCTATTTCTTTGTTTCCATCTTTCTTTTTTTAAGATTAGCTTCTATGCTCTTTTTAAGATTTCTTCATTTGTATCCTAGATCACTGATTTTGTCTCTTTTTTCTCATAAAGGCAATTAAGGCTATTAATTCCCCTTTAAATCTTGCTTTAGCTGCATATCACAACTTTGATTATAGTGTGTTCATTATAATCCCATCTTTACTATTTTCCAGGTTTTTACTATGATTTATCCTATAATGTTAAGTCTTTAAGTGTAGTCACATTTACAAATGTATGTGTACCATTTAGACCCTTGTCCAGAAAATGGAATTGCATTATAAATTTCAAAAGGAGATTTAAGTAATGACCCAGTATTGCAAAATGAAATATCAAAAAGCAAGTAATTCTATAACTCCGAAATGATAACTATAGAAGTAGCTGCCACCTGCAGGACTGGAATAAAAAAAGAAAGAACTGGTGCTCAGATTTCCGTGAGGTGGATGGTGCTCTGCTGCTGGTGGTGCATTGAACAGGTTCTGGGGATTGGTTGTAGGTGCTGAATATATCGAGATTGGAAGAAATGGATGCTATTGGGGTGAGACTGGCAGGAACAGTAAGAAAGTATTGTCTTCCCTCCTCCCACCTTCCAGCCACCCTCTAGTGCCTCCTGTTGGTCAACACCTACAGGAAGCCTAATGACAAGAACATTTGGGAAATGGGATTTGTCAAGTCCCAGCCCCAGCATCACAGAACAAAGCATAGCGGTGGTTTTGAGTGGAAAGTCAATAAATAATTAACCAATGAAATATATTTCTAAATTCTTTCAGTTAGTGATATCTAACTCTACGTGCTTTTTTTCCCATTTACCTCGGTGCACTGAAAAGGCATAATTTCCATGGGGGAAATTCAAACTGGGGCTGATGACTACTATCCTTCAGAGAGAAACAGACACCATTCAGCACCTACCATGTGCTGGTCTAGAGTAGCCTTGTGCAATAAAGATAGAATGCCCACCACATATGCAATTCAAAATTTCCTAGGAGCCATATTAAAATAAAATGAAATGTGAAATTAATTTTAACAATATATTTTACTCAATTCAATATATCCAAACATTAGCCTTTCAACACGTAAATGAGGTAAAAATTATTAATAAGATATTTATTTATTTTAATTTATTTAAGCTCTATGTCTTTGAAATCCAGTGTGTATATTACACTTTCAGCAGGTTGTGATTCAGGTGCTAAATTGTCATCAGAAATAATTTGTCTGTGTTTAGATTTCATACAATTTACAGTTGAAAAAGTTGGTTCACATACCCAAATTATTTCAAAAATACTTAAAGTGTCCCATTAACCAAATCAAGTATGGGTTTTTAAATTATAATTAAAATTAATTACAATCAAATAAAATTATTTTTTTCCTCAATCTCAGTAGCTGCATTTCAAATTTTTAATAGCCATATGTGAATAGTGACTGCCATATTGGTAAGCACAGGTCTAGAAGATACTAGTAAGAACAAATTGAAATATACATATTTCAAATTCTTTTCAGTTGGGTCAACTATAATAGTAAAATGTGTTCCTCCATTGTTGCATTTAGGGACTAAATACAAACACAATTCCCTGAATAAAGAAAACACAAAGACGTTGTTAAAGGATTTTATATTTCTTCCTGAACTTTTGATCTGTAATTATAAATCTTCAGGATAACACTGTCTTATTTTTATCTTCAATTCATCCAACCACCCATTCGTTCATCCATTCATCAATTCATTTTTTTCTTCCTGCAGATGCTCCCAGAACACCTATCTACTAACTAGACATAGTGATAGGATCCAGAGATAAAGATAAATAAGATATAGTCTCTACAATCAAGTAGATGTAGCCATTGATATAAACAAGTTTTTGCAATTTGAAGTAATAATATAACAGCCGTGTAAACAAAGTGAATAGTGAGAATAAACAAAGGGAGTGACAAATTCTGGTGGTGAGTGGAAGCGATGTTTCTAGGAGAGGGAACAGAAAGGGTGAATCCAAGTTGTAACACTGGGATGTGCTTTGGTGGAGTGTGGCTGTGCAGAGGAGGAAATCCCAGAATTGAGCTTGGGCCCGAGCTCCGATGGCCTGGGCCGGGTGTCTGAGTTCTCTTCCACGGGTGGTGTAGACTTGCCAAAGAGTATTAAGAGAGAAATGGCAAGATCAGACATGTGTTTGGGAAATATCATTTTCCAGGGTAGTGATGGAAAGCAGAAGCAACAAACAACTGAATACTCACATTAGCTGTTTTATTCTCTCCATGTGGGATGTGCTCTGGGCTCTGTTCTCTGAACTTTTCTTTGAATATTTCAGCTCACTGTTGATTCCCAGTATCTTTAAATAAGCTGTCCCTTGTATGATCTTTGAAAAACTAGTTTACCTAAATTTCCTGTTGACAACCACAATCTTCAGTGATGAATGAATGGGTAGCAAATTATGCAAGAGGTGGAAGTCACTGACTGAATCCAAAAGACACATGGTATTGTTCCTTTTTTATGCTACCAGAAATATTTGATTTTCTACCAGTTCTATTCATCAAATATGCCAAGGACATTCCAGAAAATATTCAGAAAATATTTCAGAGCACCTGCAAAGTCCCCTAAGAGGCTCCTCTGTCCATTTGAGCTCTGATTACCCACAGTGATAATCCTCTCATTAACATACTCTTTATTGGATTTCTTCCCTTTCTCCTCTCTTGTCTCCACACCCACACAGTGGCTCCTGGGCCACCTCCCAAATAATTGCTTGTGCCCAATCCATATCTCAAAGACTGCTTTGATAGGAACCAAATGCAGACAGCAAACCCACCAAGCTTACTGCACTGCACAGCACAGGGAAGGCCTGTGGTGGCTGTCATTGGAACATGCCATGGCCCCTCCCGCTGTGCTCCCTGTTTTGTGTGGCCTCTGAGCCATTACACATAAGAACTTTCCAAGAGTTTATCTGGAAAACTTCTTAATGAGTAAACGTGGAGAGATTTAGGGTAGAGTTTTACATACTGTTTATTTTGTATAAGGAAATGAAAGGTACATTTAGCTGCACCATTCTGCATTTCCCAAAAGAATTCATGGTATTAACACAGTGTTTCATTTTGAATTTACTCCATACTGAGTGAGGAAACACATTAGCCAGAGAGATATTTCTGATGAAAAGGATCTGTGATGACTTAAAGGCCAAGAGTGTCTCAACTCTGTTCACACCCATAAGAGCAGGAGTAACTCATCTTAACTATATTTAGAAGGAAAGCAGAAAAGAAGAAGGAAGAAAAAAGGAAAGGAATAAGAAAAAGCCTGGATTTAAATCATGGAGGCTGCACATATTTACTTTGAATGAATATTTAGACTAAATGGTAAGTTCTCTTCTATAACTAAGGTTTTGACAAGTTTAGTTCCTGTCTTAATTTCCATAAGAATATCAGATCTCTGGGGGCTTGGACTTTAGGTCTTCAATAAAAATGGTCGTCTCGAAGGCTGAGGCCCCATCCTCTTTCCATGGGGCCAACCATCCTGTTTAGGGTAAGAAAGCAGTGAATTCAGATCACAAGCATAATTACTACACACTGTACAATCTTATGTTTTCTACCGTGGGGAAATTTCCATAACGAGCATTCCATAATATTAGTGATGATCTAAGATGTGTGTAAATTCCCACCTGAAATCACCGTGGGAACATAGATCCAATCAAATTATTGTCATATTTCAGCACTGTGCTTCAAACCTAGGAAAGAATACTAAGCATGAAGTTGAACTTAAAATTTCATGGTAAGTTAAATCAGAAGTGTTCTAATATGGAATTCAATAGCTGTTTTCTGAATTATAATTCAACAAGTACAATCAAACTGGCTAGGTCTATACATTGCCATTGAAGGGGGAAACGATACTAAAGAGAAGCCATATATTCTTATTCATTGCTGCTAGATCAGTCTCCTTACATGGTGGCTTTAGACATTTCATTGACATAAAGACTCCAAGGGCCCCCTTATTAAAGACATATTCTTCGGCCTAGTTCCAGTGGTCTTCAGAAGATTATCCCAACATGTATCCATATTCATCATCTAGTATGCTGTGGTCAGACTGGTTTCTTACCATCGCTTTGATTCTTCTGATTGCAAGTAACAGAAACAAACTTATATTTGTCCAAGGGAAACAAAAAAGTTTATTGAAGAGGGTACAATGGAATTCATAGAAATCCTGAGCAACCAGGACTCAAAACGGGTAAGAGTCAGGGCAGACAACCTTAGTATATGCTGGAGGATCACCTCCCATCTAGCTTTCTGCCATCATGGAGACTTAAGTTCTACCTCTCAGTATCTGGAAATCTCGGGTCATATGACAGACACTTTGCAGACAGAATATAACTGGCCAGCTTTAGTCACGCAACTACTTTGGTCCAGTCAGCTACAAACATGGATGAGAAATCATGAAATTCAAATATGGTGCCTAAGGTCCTGGTTTTATGCATCTGGGGCAGATCAACAAAAAGATCCAAAGGGCAACTAACTCCTAAATGGTGTGTTCTCAGACTGTGCTCATATACTTCACCTTCCCCCTGCACATCATCCACATTCCTCTGAAAAGTCATTTCTACCCTTTCAGGCTGACTTTGAACTAAGACTTTCCAGATACTCCAAACAAGATACCCCCCTACTTTGAATTCTCTTTTTTTTTTCCTCATAGGACTTTTTTGTTTGAGATATAATTCACATACCATAAAATTCACCTTTTTAAAGTACATAAGTCAATAGTTCTAGTATATTTACAAGAGTTGTGCATTCATCATCACTATCTAATTCCAGAACATTTTCATCACCCCAGATAGGAAACCCACACCCACTGACAGTCACTCCTACCCCCTCAGACCCTTGAAACCACAAATCTACTTTTTTTTTAATTCACTTAGCATAATATCTTCAAGTTCTATCCATGCTATTTCATGTATCAAAACTTCATTCTTTTCCCAGCCAACTAGTGTTCCATGACACAGAAAATTGTTTATCCAGTCATCAACTCATCAATATTTGGGTTCTTTTCATGTTTTGGTCATTATGACTAGTGCTGCTATGAACATCCACAAACAAGTTTTGAGTGGACATACATCTTCAATTCTCTTGGCTATATGCCTTAGAATGGAATAGGTGGACACCGGGTCCCTCTATTTCCCTCTGTGTTAAATTCTCACCAGTACTATGCATGAGATCCAATTTCTCCACATCTCTGCCAACATATATATATGTTTAACTTATATATATTTATTTATTATATATATATACATATATATTTAATTTATTTATTATAGCCATTCTAATGGGTGTAAAGTGATATCTCATGGTTTTAATCAATATTTTAACCAATATTTTAACCTATATTTTTTTAACCAATATTTCCCTAATGGCTAATACTGTTAAGCATCTTTCCATATACTTTAATTAATTGTTTTCCCGGTTTGATTATGTGGGCATCCTGAGTGACAGCATGGTGCATATCCCAATAGACATGTTGCATGAAAAGCAATAAACTTATCTTGTATTAAGCCACTGGGACTTTGGACATTTGTGGACATTCCCGGACGAACACTAGCTCCTGAGGCTTGCAGCTGAACCTTAATTCCCTTCGTATTTTCTGCAGCTATAAGCACAGTGCCTAGAAAGTTCTTGATAACTCAAAATGAATTTGATGAAATAAGACTTATCCATATCTAATGCATCTGTAAGAACCCCTATTTACTGATACCTTTGACAAGTTGGACCACACTGGAGTGATCTTATTGTTGCCATATTAATACCTCAATTTCACTCAGCATCTAGTAGATGCCTTAAATTTTTTATCATTAATCTTCAGAGCAACCTTTTGTGGTAGATATTGCTAGACTCATTTTTCAGAATTGGAAAACAGGTATAAAGACCATGACGTGCACCAAGCATTCCCTCAGCTCTGCTGCATCTCCCAGCCCCTTCCTAATTAGAGCCAATGGACTATAAGCAAGAGTAGCTTGTGTCATATCTAGACCAAAACAGTAAAGAAATGGCACACAATTCTTCAACTATCTCCTCTTTAATGGCAACCAAAGAAACCATGCCTTCAGATGGTACAGCTCCAAAATGGAGAAGCCTCTGTAAGCCTGTTTCCTGAGTGATGGTGTGGTGCATATCCCATTAGATATGTCATAGGACAAGCAATAAACCTATCTTGTATTAAGCCTCTGGGATTTTGGACTTATTTGTTACTGAAGCATAACCTAGCTTATCTTTACTAATACATAGACATTAATTGGTTCTCCTAAAGCCACCCAGCTGGGATGCAGAAGAGTCTAGGATCAAACCACGGACTGTTTGTCTCCAGAATTCTTTCTAGTTCCATTCTAAAAACTGCAAGAATTACCTTTGGGTGGCACAATTTACAATGTAATTCCATACTCATTTCCTACAGTAGGTATTCATAGTTCAGTTAACCTAAATCTAATGTGGGGTAGACCCATGCCCTTATCATCCACCTAAATGTACAGCCATAATTAATTGCAGAATTTAAGCTGGTAGGTTGTAAGGACTGGCAAACAAATTATACATCTCAGAAGGTTAAATTCATTCCACTGAGGTGTCAGTCAGGAGTAGAAAAGTCAAGACAGAATTCCCATCCTTCTGCCTCCCCATAATCCCAGGTCTCTGCCTTGAAAATGAAGGTTTTGTTCTCAGCAGAAAGTTGGTGTTGTGTCTTTAAGGACTGCTGCATTCCACCGGAAAACTCAACTATTTATTTCCACCCTCTCAGACCAATATTGCAATTTACAATTATTTTCACATCTAAAAGAATGAAATAACTAGGACAGTGGAATGCTCCAGAAAGAAGCTGGGGCCATGTACAGGTTTAATATATAAACTAGAGTAAAATGAAATAAAGTCACAGGAAATTATGGGGATACTTGAAGAGATTCTACCTTTTATTTTCCTTTACTCTGTGATATTTCATATGCAGGCCCTCCCTCTGGGCCATAATGTATTCCTGTGAACATTTATTTTGAAAATGTTTTGCCTCTAATGAACAAATCTGAAAATGTAGTTTTTTTAATTAAAACATTAGTTTTAAGGGGGTGTTTTGCTATATTATCCCCTGTAGGATTCCCAAACTTATACAAAATCAAGTATTCATGACCTCATGAACAAGTGAAACAGAATGGCCCATATGAAATTACATTAAGTCCAAACTGGGTGAAGCTGGAGTTCTAGAACGAAGGTGCATCCATTGAGCCTCAGTGTTCCAAGCTCAGCTCACCAAACTCATACATGGTTTCAAGGAAAACCTAGACAGACACTTGATACACAATCCTTATAGGTAGGTACTTGATTCTACATTTTTATTTGCATATTAAGGTTCCAGAAAATGACAAGCTGGATGAGGATCTACTTTATGGGCTAATAATAATAATAATAATAATAATAATAATAATAATAAATGTTTCATCAGTTGTCCTCTGAGCCTCGACAAGATAAATTCATCTTCAAATTTATCTTCGTTGCTTCAAATGTCTAATTTGAGTGTTCAGCCTCTGAAATCAATTTCAGATGTCTCTGGGGATCTGAAACAAATAGCTCCCCTGAACTGTATTCAGTTTGAGCTGGGAGGGAAAAGACTTTGTCTTTCACACTCTATCAGTCAGATGAGAATTATGGCAAAAAGAGAAAGAGAATGAAACTGGACATGTTTTGGGGAACATTAACATTGTTCAACTATTAATACTATTTAGCATTCAATATTCACAGAACAGAACAACCTGCCTTGACCTCACTTTTGAAAAGATACATTGGTTGGCTTGAGGATTGCATTGGAGTTAGCCTGAGGCAGGGTGGAATCATGCCCTGGAATAGAGAACCTGGGTCCCCAGCACCATTCAGCTGAGCTCTATATCAGTTCACTGAGGACCAGACACACATAGGGTCCAGGAACCAGAAAATTCCAGGTGAGGAAACCTGAGAAAGATCCCTCCTTTGCTGGCACTTGGCTGGATTAGTAGAAAACAAGTCCTACTGCTCCAGGCGACACTGGCAAAGGACAGCTTCTCTGGTGCTGGGCTCTATTCATTCTCTGGGATTAGAGTGTCTGCCCATCACTGTCAACAAGGATAATTTGCACAAACAGAGCACCGAGTTTGCCATTAAAGAACTCAAATTTGGGCAAAATGGAAAATACAGCTTTCCATCCCAGGAACACGTAGCCAGAGGGAAAGTTACTTATTTTGCAAACTGAGTAACTTCACTGATGAGAGACTTTGGTCCAGGGGGAAAAAAAAATCTACTGTTTTAGTAAGACTGCTCCAATGGAAAGTGGTAGGAAAAGTCTGGGACCAGAGCTTAAGAAGGCTAGATTGAAAGCTCTCATTTCAGAGCCTGTAGCCATCTGTAGGTGGTATCTCAGAGGAAGCATGAACACTGGATAAAATATGGGTCAATATCCTTAGCAGCTACTAAGTCTTAGTGTAGTTATAATTAGGAGTTAGTTGTTGGGGTGAACTAAGAATCTCTCAAATGATATCCATGTCCTAATCCCTAGAACCAGTGAATATGTTACCCGACATGACCCCAAACCAGGGGGACAGTCTTTTCCAATGTGATTCAGTTAAGGATATTGAGATGGGGAGATTACCCTGGATTATCTGAAAGGAACGCAAATGAAATGAAAAGTGTCCTTATAAAGAGATTTGACCACACCAAGAGGAGAAGACAATGTGAAGACAGAGAAGAGAGAGATTTGAAGATGCTGGTCCTGAAAGTTAGAGTGATGTGGCCAAGTAATGCTGGCAGCCATGAGAAGCTGGAAGAGGAAAGAAGGGATTGTCCCCTAGAACTTCCAGAGGGAGCCCAAGAGTCCTGCTGACACCTCGATTTCCATCAAGTGACACTGATTTCCGACATTGGGCTTCCAAAACCGACAGAATAACTTTCTGTTCTTTTTACTCAACAAGTTTGTGATTATTTGTTACAGCAGTCACAGAAAAACTAATGTATGTTTCACTATTACATTTTAATATTATAAAATACATTTTAAATGGTATTTTCTACTACCATTAACTTTTTATATAAAGAAGGACCCACATTTGCTACTTGCTAGCTGCATAAACATGGATAAGTGGCAAACTCCGTCACCCCCCAGCTGACTCAGCTGCAAAAATAGAGTTTATAGCCAAAATCATGGGTGGTTTTGAGGATTCCGTGAGGAAACACACGGTAGAGAGCCTGGCACATAGTCGGCACAGAATAAATATCTATCTATTCCTTGTCATTAGTGCGCCTCCAGCATCAGTAGATTTACACATTGCCTTTATATCATCCCTCCCCAAGTTATTCCTATGTGACCTTAGTGTTAATCTTATTATCATTTGTAATGGAGGAGGGGTCCTAGAAGCCATTCAGCCCACTTGCTAAGTTTAAACACAGTGACACACAAAAAGGAGGGAGGAGGTACTGGCCTCTAGTCGCACACAAAGTCATTTGCCAGGCTGGGCCTAGAACCCAAGCCCCCGGTCCACCGCCTATGTTTCTTTTCTACCACCCAATTTCACTTAAGTGGGGTCCTAAATAAGATGTTCTTATAGTGAACTGGACCAGAGGACACACTTAAAACCTAACCATTTCTCAAACATGCTGCCACAAAGCGTGCAGGGCTCCCTCAGATCCAGTTACAGCAAGGCAAGAGGGAGAAAGGGGCAAAAAGACCCATCCATCACTCAGACACACCCAACTCCGTGTGAATGGGTCTGGTTATTTTCTTTAACTATTTATTTATTTATTTATTTATTTAGGCTTCAGGAGACTCAATGGCTTTGAATACTGTAAATCATCTCCCTCCTGGATTTTCTAGCTTAGTTGGTCAATACAAACAGAACAATTGCCTAAGCGATATGGAAACTTTGATGTTTTCCGTCATTGTTGGTGCACAAAAGCACTCAGATTGACCTACTTACGTGTGCCTTTCCTCTCTGCTCCCCAGTAGGACTCTGGCCGTATTTACAGACTCTGCAGAAAACCTGGATTTAGATAGTGCTTCTCTGGGGAGAAATTATTAGCACTAATCCTTGTCTTGGAACAAAGCAACCCGTCGATGAGATAATGGGGCTCAGATACTTCCCTGCACCTGATCTGCCTTCCAGCCATGGGTCCCAGCACAACACCCACATATAAATCCAGGCTGCTCACCTGGCAAGGGTCACTGTATTAATATGCTAATTGTAGGACAGTTTGCCAGTTACGCTATTTTTATAGATCCTCAATTAATTACAGAAAGATTAAGTGTCATTTGATCATGTCGTTTACCAGACTCAGAGCCCATGATGACTCAGGGCTGACATCCTCAGCACCTCCAAATGCTGAAAAGGCTCAGCTTCAATTAGCCCTGACTTAACTCAATTGTCATTTTTCTTCCTCATTCTTTAGCTGAGGCTTTAATGGTCACAGAACAGGGAGAGATTCACCTTGGAAGTCAGACCTAGGCCAGCAAGAAGTAGGAACCATACCTTGACCAACAGAATCTTCACTCCAGTTATCCTGTCTCCGAGCCTTAAAAGGACCTGTTCAGCCAAGCAAAACCCATGCCAAGGGTATGTAAACTCAAGTGAGAATCAATCCCATGTCCTACCAGCGGGGCAACAAAATGGCACAGCTTGGATGAAGAACAATCTGCCAATGCATCGCAGTCACCAAAAACCTGTAGAGAGGCTTTGTCTGAAAAATTCTGATTTAGGAATGGAAGTGGAGAAAATTGCTAGGGAAGCATGCAAAGATATGTGCCTGGGATGTTCATATAGCATTATTTATAAAGTGTAGGAATCGAAACCACCTACATAGCTATGGCTCGATGAATGGCTCACTATAGATTTCTGCATGGAACACTCCCTGCTACATGATATTGTATAGTGTACTGCTATTTTCCGACATAGAAAAATAGTCACAATAAATTAAACTTAAAATCAGGCGATAACATTATTATATAGGTTGGTTTTACTATTATAAAAAATACATATAAAATATATCTGTGAACATTCCGTATTATCCAGCTTAGGTAATAAGCTTAAAGTGCACTTGGCTGTCTTTTCTAAGTACACGGTACTTTTTTCCCCATAATTTTTGTATTTTTTCTAATAATGGCTTTATTGCTATAGGATTCACATATCATAAAACTTACCCTTTTAAAGGGTGCCATTCATTCATGTCTAGTATAGTCACAAAGTTGGGCAATCCATCACCAAATCTAATTCCAGAACATTCACATTGCTCCAAAAGGAAATCCTGTAAAACTCATTAGTAGTCACTGTCTTTTTCCCACTTCTCAGTCCCTGGCAAACATTAATCTACTTTCTATCTCTATGGATTTGCCTATTCTGGACATTCCATGTAAATGGAACCACACAATATGACACCTTTTGTGTCTGGCTTCTTTCACTCTGTATCATGTTTTCAAGGGTCAACCACGTGGCACAAGTCAGAACTTCATTCCTTTCTATGGTCAAATAATATTCCATTTTATGGAGATACCACAGTTTTATCGACCCATCTATTTCTTGATGGACATTTGAGTTGTTTCCACTTTGTGGTTATTACAAATGATTCTGCTATAAACATCTAGGTAGAATTTGTATGTAGACATTTGTTTTTAGTCTCCTTGAGTATATACCTAAGACTGGAATTTCTCAATATTTTTTTTTTTTGGCAGAGTTCCTCATCCTTCATCATCCCCCAGGGGATGTCTGATCACTCTGGCCTGTCTTCAGCAAGATTACTGTTAGGCCAGTTTAGCCAGAGTCCTCCCCTCTAGAAAATTTTCCAACCACTGATCCCCTCCCTGTTCCTTGGTTGTAAATTCCCACTTGTATTTGGACTTGAGCCCACCCTCTTTTCCCCACTGCAAAATTCTATCACAGTGGTCCTCACACGGATCAGAATCGTCCTGAATAAAGTCTGCTTCGCTATCTTTAACAAGTGTCATAAGCCCTTTTTTTAATAAGGGCTCCTGAAAAGAGGTTGTTAACACAGACTAAACTCAATTTATGTCCACTGCCCCTGCATTATCCTTTGGCACCCAGGCTGTGTCTGCCCGTGCCCAAGAAGTTGTGTGTATGCTCTATTTTCCTCATTTTCACAAAGTCCCACATGGCCAATCATTAGCTCTGCCCCTGGAGCACGCCCCACCACTGCCTTAACCCTGCCCAGCCTCTTCCCAAGCCTCCGTTCCCACTGAGCAGCCAGAGAGACTGAAAACGGAGATGTGGCCCTTCCATACTTCAATCCTCCAGGGTTTCCTGACACTCTCAAACCAAACGGGAAGTGGTGTGGGAGGTCCTGCAGGAGCGGAGCCTCTGGCTTCCCCAGGGATTCTGGGCCTTCTCTCCTCTGCCCTCACACCCCATGCTCCCTGGCCTTTGGTCCTTGGCATGCACCAAGCTCTTTGTCAGCCTGGAGTCCTGATTCATGCTCTTCTCCCTCTCTCTCCCCGTGCTTCCTGGTCATTTCTTACTCATCCTTAAAGTCTCAGGAGCCATTTCTCCATTTCCCCCAGAAAGGTCTTCCCTGGTCCCCCACTTTCTCTTACATACACATCTTGACAATAACAACAACCACCACCATTTACCCGTGTGTGCATGCTTTCAACATCCCGCAGAAATAAACTCATTTAATCCTAACTTGACTGGTGAAGAAATTGAGGCACAATGACAAAAATACAAACAAACAAATAAACAAACAAACATACAAAATGTGCTGACATTCACACAGCCTATGAGAAGTAGAGCCAGGATTTGTACTCTCTGGCTCCAGAATTCTTGCTCCTAACTGCTACACGATTTCCATGCTCACTATATCTCCTTTCTACTCCCTCTTCTTTCTCTTCATATTATAATGTAAAATAGTTGGTACCTGCCATTTACTTACCCATCCATCCGTCTATCCATCCGTCCATCCATCCATCTAACTCATCCATCCACCCATCCATGCCTGTAATCCATTTGCCCATCCCCCCATCCTTCCTGTCTATCATCTATCTATCTATCTATCCATCTATCATCTATTTATATTCTGACTTCTTCCACAGACTATGAGCTCCATCCAGGGAAGGCTCCCATCTGTTTTGTTTAGAGCTGTATACTCAGAGTGACTCAGTACCTGGTCCAGGTGCCTGGCTCAGTGTTGATCTTAAGCCAATGTGTGCTGCATGACTCAGTGGACGAATGGATACCCACCTCTGTTTTAGGCCCTGGGTTGTAGAGAAGACTTGAAGAAAGTCCCTTGACTTGAAATCACAATGTGCTGAGGAAAGGGACCTCATCATCACAGCATGGTGAGAAGTCGAGGTAAAAGGCAGATGGTGGAACCCTGGGTCTGCTGGGGGGGTTGAGAATGGGGAGAGCTTCCTGAGGAGGAGGAAATCCCTTCACAGTTGATCTCTGTCGACCAATCTATACTGCTGACTGATACTGACGTAAGCCCCCCAGTCTTCCTCACACGTGTGTCTGGGAAAGAAATGGCCCAAGGGACACAGGCCTGTTTTCCGACTTTGGAAGGGGTATCACTCATACAAGGAGACTGACTCATCCCACGTGGCTCCAGGAGACAGAGACCACCACAGATTCTGGCCCTGAAGAAGCTCCAGTCAACCTGAGTAGCACAGCAGTCTGAGAGCCCCCAGCTGTGAGGCCCTGGCCCTGAAGAAGCCCAGGTGGACTCTCGTCAGGGCTGTGGACTTAAAGATTCCTGCACTGTGGGCCAGCGGGGAGGCAACGCCCAGGTCTCCCTTCTAACCACCCTAAAATCCAATGTTATTTGTGTTCTGGAGGGTTTATGGAGCACCAGGTCTCTAACCAATATCACCTTTGCGTATAGTCTACGTAGGGAAAAGTCAGGTATCCAAGGGGACACCTGATACTGAGTTTGGGGAAACAAAGTCACTGTGTAGACCTACCATAAAGAACCCAACATGACCTACTTATATTTTCATCCTTAAGGGAGTAGAGAACCTTTCACGCTTTTAGCAGTTGTAATGGTGTGTGGTGTTCTGCCAATCATAAATATACATATATAATTTAGAAATAAAGGAAAGCAACAAGCCAGAAATAAAACCACCCCTACTCCTCTCTCCTTGATTGGTCTATAAACTTCCTCATGTATTTTATTTTATTCGTGTATTTTATTCTAGTCTTATTTTCTATAGCCATATATGCATAATTTTATTTTAATCCTGCTTTTTCTCTTCAAATGCACTATGAACATGTTCCATGTCATTAAGTAGCCTTCTAAAATATGATTTTTAATGGCTGCTTAGTATTCCATTTTATGGCTGCTCCATAAATTAGTTAACTACTCTATTACTGGTGGGTGTTTAATATGTTTCCAGAATTTCAGCAGCATAAATAATGTAATAGAGTTGCTTGTCTATAGATCCTTGCCCATATATGATTATTTCTTTAGCAAAAATCCCAAGAATTAAAATTGTTAAGTCAAAGCAAGGTTCATTGCTAAAACATTTTACAAATATCACCAAATTGTCCTCGGAAAAAAATCTTAGCAATTCAGCTCTGCCAGCAGTTTTTGAGAGGGTTTATCTAGGTTCTCATTTAGAAACCTTTGCCTGGAAACTTATTTCTAGCTGCAGTGTGGACGAGGAAGCCAAGGTTTAAGCAGACTCTGATGTTGAATAGGAAAGGCCAAGATCTGGGGACAGACGGTCTGGAATCAAGTCATACCTCAGCTGCCCCAGTGCATGCCTAGCATCCTAAGAACCAGTTCCATCATCCAGAAATGATTACAAAGTTCCAGTGAGGGGCTTCACTGGAAAAGAATAAAAGACTTGCTTCTCCCGGTAGGATTTTTAACACATACAACTGCACAGAAGTGATTTTCTGCATCAAGGGGGCTCGTTGTAAATGATTAGTCAATGAGACAAGCAGAGCTGAGTGGGGATGAAAGTGAGGACTCTGGAACCCACCCTCCTGGCTTTGCACCTAACCCTGCCCACACCATAGGTGGATCTGGTCCTGTACTTGGCCTTCCTATGATCAGTTTCCTTATCTGCAAGATGGGGCCATAGTAGGGATTAAATCAATTAGTATTTTCAGCATAGTGTCACAGCATGTACAATAAGCATAGTGTCAGTGTGTTTAAAAATAAAATAAAACTTTCAATGCGACACACCCTGACTTTAGGTCTCACAAACTCTTACCTTACAAAATCACCATTTTATTTCCATTTTTTGAGTGAAGAACTTCAGAAAATTTAAGCAGATTGTCCAAAGTTGCAAAGCTAATAAATAGAAGAGAGCTGGAATCGAACCTGGGTCTCTACACTTCAGAAAAGATCCTCTTTTCTTTGGTTTGAATAGATGAGAAAAATCCTTATGGGGGACCCACTGGGTGTTAGGCATCGTGGCAGTTTCTGTCATTAGAGATGATCTCGTTTAGTCCACTGCAATCTTTTTTGCTTGTTTGTTTATTTATTAAAGTACAATTTACATTCAGTAGAATTCACCCTTTTAAGGTACAGTGTTCTAAGAATTTGGCAAAATACTCAGCCATTACCCACCACCACAATCAGGATAGAGAATATTTCCATTGCCTGATGTTTCCTCATGCCCTCAGACCCAACCCTTGGCATCCACTGATCTGATTTCACTCCCTAAAGTCTTGCTCCTTCCAAAACATTATCTAAATGGAACCGTAAATTTGTAGACTCTGGAGTCTGGCTTCTTTCACTTAGCATAACACACATCGGATTTTCCATGTTATTGCAAGCATCAGGAATGTGTTCCTTTGTATTCCTGGCACAAGGGCCTTTTAAGGGAGGTATGTCCTCACTTGACAGCTAAAGAGGCTGAGTCCTGTTCCAAGGGTCATGCAGCCATAGGAAAGCCTATGTCTCATTTCAAGTCCTGCAGTTGAATGCACCACGAATGGCAAACAATCCTTTTTTGTGCCTCATTCTGTTGAGTATTAGAGAGATAAGACTGCAGGTATATGTGCCCCCTATTAGTGGTGAGTTTGTGGGGGGCAGGCCCTGGCCCAGGTCATCACCTGGTACCATATCATGACCAGGGTATCTGGTGCAGAGTGATCATGCTCAGAGAGCATTTGTTAAATTCAGTGGCATTGAACAACAGGAGACATTTCAGAAAGTAAGAACAGGGTAATTAGAGGGCCTTGTAGGGCAGGTGTCAAAACTCTTTCAGTTTTCTTTTTGAAGCACAAAAAACAATAATAAACTTGGAGCCAAAGAAGCAATCCCATAACCACGTGTCCCTGAATGCATTACCCAGAGTGTTTGCAGAGCCCCGTGATGAGGGTGAAGAGCAATGGCCACTCCAAAAGTCTTTCTTGAGTAAGGGAGTTACTAAGAAAGGGAAGTGCTCAGAATTTGGTGTTACAAGAGCCCAAAAAGCTAAGAATAGCAGACACTACTTAGCTAGCATGCCAGGACCCACAGCTGAACACGATAAATGGCCTCAGTCTCTTGTACTCACCTGGTCAGGCAGGTATTGTTATCCAGGTAAATATTAAAGGACTGAGATTCATAGAGGTTAGATATTATGAACCAAAGCCACAGATCTATTAAAAATTGAGCTGAAACATGAACCAAGGTCACTCTGACTCCTATCTTATTGGGGAGGTAGGGAGAAGATTCTGGAAAAATATTTCCATCAATTTGTATGGATCAGAAAAATAGTCATTTTGGTGGAAGCAAGGTGTTCATCATAGACAAATGGCTAAGCAAACATGGTCTATACATACAATGGAATACTATTTAGCCATAAAAACAAGTGAGACTCTGACACCTGCTAAAACAGGGATGAACCTTGAGAATGTTATGCTAAATGAAATAAGCTGGTCACAAAAGGATAAATACTGTATGAGTCCATTTCATCTGAGGAACCAGGAATAGACAAATTCATAGAGACAGAAAGTAGAATGGGCTGCCAGGGTCTGGAAGTAGGGCTGGAGGGGTGGGGGGCAGAATTCGTATTTAATGGAGTTAATGTTTATAATGTCTAGTGTTTCTCAAGGGGAAAGTAGTCCTGGAGATGGATGGTGTTGATGTTTGCGCAATAATGTGAACATACTTTATGCCCCTTAAAGATAGTTCAGATGGTAAATTTTGTTATGTGTATCTTACCACTCCTAAAAACAGTTTTTAGAAGGCATTTCAGATCATCCTACATTTTTTTCTCCTAATACAACCCCCCCACCAAATAAAAATGTTCAAGTCCTTGGATAGATCACATAGAACGGGAAAGGCAAATAAAAAGAGAGGCAAAAAACAGTGATTTCAGAAATGTAGAAGCTAAAAATATTTACACAATGGCCTTCTAAGTGGGTACAGGGAAGCTCCAGGGAAAGGGTTATTAAGGGTGGCATGGCCTGAGACACCTCTTCACCTATGCGATTTATGTAATACATTACTGCCTGTTCTTTGCAAGATTCACTGGAATTTGCATTATTAGCTTCCCTCACAGGTGAAGAAATCAACTTTGAGAGCTTAAGTAAACTTAACATTTTCCAAGATCACCCAGCAACCTGGTGGCAGAGCCCGAAGCGCCACCAGCTGGTACTTTTCTGACACGGGTTGTCCCTAAAAAGGAATTTAATTTCCATCATTTCAAGTGGTGTTCACTGGGTCCTGCCATGTCTAAGACTCTATGCTGGGGCCTAAAGGATGGGGCTGGCGGCATGAATGCCAATAAAAAGTGGTCCCTACCTTTGGGGAATTCACATTCCTCTGGGAGATGGGCTAACGCACAAGTATCAACGAGAGGTAGAGAGGTAGTTAAGAGGGATGTGGTTTATAGAATCGTGAGTCAAATCCATGGGAGTGCGGATGAGAAAAGATTCCTTCTGTCCTGAGGAGCCCTGCAGGCGTTCTGGGAAGATCCAGCTTTGGGGGTCTGTTAAGCTTTTGAGGGTGAGGTTCTGACAAGCAGTGGGGTACCTGAGGGTGGATGTCGGCATTCAAGACAGGGAGAGGGCTAGGGTGGGGGACACAAATCTGGAGGCAGGAGGAAGCATGGGGCCTACGCCCTGAACAGCTTGGGTTCTCTCTGCAGGAGTTTCACATGAGCTGCATACAGCTGGCCTCACATGCCCCACCGGGTCCCCACCGGGTCCCCACAGGAGTGCTGCCTGCAGGCCCTGAGAAGACGGTGGGGCAGGTTGGAGGGAGCGGGTTTGGTCCAGAATGAAAGGCTGCCAAGTTCGAGACACAGGAAAGACAGAGAACAAAGAGAAGAAGGTTTGAAGCTAAAGGAAGATCAAACAGCTGAATAGAAGACAACCCCCCCCCCGCCACAAAGCCGTGGTGGGGTCCCTCCTGGCCTTGCAATGGACATACAGGTGGGCGTGGAGGGGCAGGGGCTGAGAACAGCTGGGGGGCACAAGGCTGCATCGGGCTAACGGAGCCTTCACTCTGCTTATATTGAAACTGCACTATGGGAAGCAGAAGGCTGTCTGTATTTAGACTTTTCTTTTAATCTTGAAAGAGAAGAAAACAGGAGCAAAGGACTTCCTTGTCAAATCCTAATGCAAGTTGAACTTCTAAAGACTTGGAGGAGGTATTTGTGACACCAAAGCTTTTACAAGCATTGAAATGGAAAATTGAAGAGCAGGGAAGGGGTTTTCTCCTACTGTGTCCTTGCCAGCCATGATAGTTGAAGATATCACTCAGTCTAGCTTGGCACTTTTGCTATTCAAATGCCCTGTGATATTCATAGCTGCATTTGCTCCTATGGATGACTCTGGTTTTGGCTCAGGTGGTCTGGTCTGAGCCTGGGAGGTTCAAGGACATCCCCAAACTCCATCGCTTGTGTGGCAACGTCAGAGACGGAGCCTGGATCTGCCGATTCTGCTCCCAGGAAGGAGAGGCACTGCCTTTCTGGCGGAGCAAACCACAAGATTTGAAACCCAACCTTGACTGGGTGTCAGCTCCACCATGTTAGGAGCCATGTAACCTGGCAGGTCCTCTATGATGCCCCACCTCCCGAGGGAGGTGAGCAGCCTTAGTTTGAAGATTAAATGAGACAACATGCATGCCCTGCATGGCACCCAGAGCCTGTGGCCGGTGGCGACTACATTCCCGAACTGGAGAGATGTCACAGATGACAGAGTGGGTAGTGCTGGACAAAGAGCACTCCTCGGGGTGTGCAGAGCCCTGGCTGGGTCCTCCTTCCTCTGTCGTGTGGCTCTCAATAGCTCCCTTCCACCAGTATGCCAGGAGTCTGTGAAAACTTCCTGGAAATGGATATTGGGGTAGAGGTGCCTCAGGTCTCTGCTTAGTAAAAAGCAACCACTTGTCCTACTCTACTTAGATTCAGAATAAGTGGAGAAAAAGACAAGGAATAAAACAGATCAAGACCAACATATCTCTTACTACAATGAATCTCAGTCAGAGGACAGAGCTCCGGATGAGAGAAGGGCCTGCTAAATGACCTTGGCAAGGGGCCTACTTTGCCCACCAGCCATAGGCTTTGCTGGGCTGGGGCTCACCTGTCCGTGATGGGGGCTGATGGGGGGGTGGCTTCTGGGGAAGAATGTGCATTTCGTGCATGCTGCTCATTCCCACATTTACCAGTCAGGAAGGATACAGAGGGGAAGCCAGAGCAGAGATGCCAATAAGCCTCGTCCACTTGGAAGGAAAAATGGGAGTAGGCAGGAGGCAGATCAGCATGTTCCTAACTAACACACTGGGCTTGGAAATCAAGTGTGTAATATCACCAGCCTCTGGAAAGAGATCAACAGAGCAGCTGTCTGTTGGGTCGTCCCACATTCATGGCCTGACACCAGCCCCTCCTCTATGTGGCTCCTGGGGCCACATTGGAACAGTTTAGATGTTGCCACCAGAAAGCTCTAAAGTGGGTCAACAGCAAGACTTCTTCCACTGAGTCTGAACTTGACTCATTCCCCTCTTCCTGTCCTGAATGATCTCCAGCCACCCTGTGCATCCATCAGAGGCTCTGCAGTGAGAGGAAATGAACCAAGAAGAACCAGGCTGGTAATAAAAGACACATGGACTCTCCACTTATCAAGCACCAACTTTTGAGCTGCCCCAACTTGGATATAAACCTCACCCATTATCAAGGTCCTGTTGAGACAAGGTACGGTCTGGAGAGTCGGTCCCCTCGCAAGTTGAAATTGCAAAGAAATTAAAGACTGACTAAAATCAGGCGATTTGGGGTCCTTTTGAGTTAAAAGTCCGAAGTTCAAAATTTTTAGGTTAAAGTGTCAGAATGCTCTTCCCGGATTTCTTATGCTGCTCAGCCTTGGTCGGAAGAGCCCTGGATTCTGGGGGGGCACTTGGGGTTCCTTAACCAGGTCATCTCCTGCTGAAATGAGTGTGATTTCTTCAGTGTCTTACTTCAGTGCCAGTTCTCTTATGAGCCCCTCGCTCCTTAAAGAGTTGAAAGAATTAATAGGGCAGATAGAACTGACAAGATTAAGCCTGTTCCCCAAGCCACCAAATGACAAACCCCACCCCCCAGTCCCAAAGCATGTTGTCCCAGGAAAAACGATGTCCCCTCTGGCAGTGGTCAGGGCCATCCAAGTTCTTACAGCAGCTCAGTGAAGGAAGGAGGTGGAGAAAACCCTCCTTGTTGGAAGCGGGTCCAGTTGCCAGACCAACCGTGCCAGTTATCTGTAGCCCAAAATGTGGGAAATTAAACTCAAATGGGAAACCCTTCCATCAGTAACTTAAAGTGTGTTCTGTGTATTCACCACTTTTAAGACCTGCCTGGCCATCCCGCCTCCCCATAGCGGCTTCTCCTTCTCATGCTGACATGCACAACCTCCTGATGCCCATCTTCCCGCCCAGCTTGGTGTTCCTGCCCCACAGTAGGAACCTGAGTGTGGGCTCCGTCCCCTGGGACCGTGTCTACCCTTTCTGGCAAACAGGCATTCAGAGCTGGGACACAGTGGTCATTGGCATTCTTGCTGTGGGATATCTTAAAAAGGGACCTGTGTTCACACGTCCCCACATTGGCTTTGGCTGGGGAATGATGCTCAGCAGACCGCAGCCCTGCTGGATCATTACGCCAATAGCCCTCTGAGCCTAGTGAAGCCTAGACCTCTGGCCTCTGCTGCCAATTCTCAGCTCCGCAGTGTCCCGGCCACGAGAAGCATCTCTTCTTGCCATCACCTTCTCTCCAAAAGCGAGATAAGTCTCTGTCTTTCCTTTGTTCCTCTCACGGAAACCGGGCTAATGTGGCTTGTCTGGAGCTGCCTCGCACACCTGACCGGGACTGCTTCCGACCTCTGTGGGGCTACTGTGTCGCCCCCGTGCAGACCAAAGGCCGCGAAAGTTCCTCCGCGAACGTGCGTGGAAAGCCTCTCCCTCCTGCAGCCGGGTCTCTGCTCCTATTGTGCCTGGTTAGGTAAAGCCACGTCCACATCTGGAGCAGGTACGCCAGCGGAAGGTCTTTACCCTCCCTGAGACCTCTGTCTCATGCTCATGCGTATTTCAAGGTCCAGGTGTACCCGTGGGCTGCCAGCGGCTGCCCAATGCGCACACCTTTACTGCAGCCCGCCCAGCGAGCACATACATGCTCCGCAGGCCCCATGTGGGCGACATCTGCTGAGGTCACCTGCAACAGCCACGTGACCTTCCAGAGGCGCTCCCATTCCTGGTTTCCTTCTGCTTAAAGCCATTCACACGGCCTCTGGGCTTTTTTGCAGCCAAGGATATGCAGCTTGCTTCTAAAGAAAGTAGCTCCGCTGTGCAAAAAGTCATCATAAGCTGTGATCACCCACCAAAGTCAAAGCAGCACGTACCCCAAGACCTACCGCCCCCCTCCTGGACTCTGGCAGTTAAAAGTCAGCTACACAGCTGGCAAGGCCCTCCTGGCCCCTCTGAGTTTCTGCCAAGGTCAAAACGCCCCGCCCATAGAGCACAGGCCCCACCCACCCACCCAGGCCCATCCTAGCTGCAATCATTCCGAATCTATCCTATGTCCTCAAATATCTCAGTAATCCAGACAGCCACACCCGACTACAGAGCCTTTAATATCATCTGTCTTCTCTGCCTGAGATCCAAACATGCAGAGAAACAGGAAATGAGAGGAATGGATAGAGACCACAATCTGCCTTCCCTACTGACGTTGCCTCGGGGGAGGAGAATGGAGTTTACAGGTAATAGAACTGGGGCTCTGGGCAAGGCCCGCACCAGGCCAGACATGGCACCCAGCCAGGAGCAGAACTGGAGGGGGTTGGCCTCCCTATAATGGAGGCTTGGAGGAAGGAGGCAGAGGAAGATGGGATAAGATGTTGCCCATGGAATGCTTGCTTCCAGTAGGAAAAGCAGTGGTTGAGCCAAACATGTCCTGCTTGTTTTTCCAGAGATTACTGGTCAGCTACTCCCCCCAGAGAAGTGGCATAAATAACAAGACTCGTGAAGCCCCATCCACCTGGAAGGAAACATCAAGAGTGGGGAAGAAGTCTTAAATTTCACCTTTGGCACAGGTAAGCTGACAGAATCCTGCTATCAGTTAGGTAGTCTCTAAAGGAGGCCTCAAGTAGTGGGTGCTCACAGCAAAAGGACAGCCCTGTGCTTATCCCCCAGAAAGCCATGGTTAATATCCTGATCCGGGAGAGTGAGCCAGTGTTTCAGGTAAGCCTCCAAACCTAGGTTCCTCCCCAAAATCCATTGCTTTCCAGGGGGCTGGCTTCTGAGTACACACATCTGCATAAAAAGCCAAACACTGGTTTGAAAATATTTCATTTTATAATCTTTAATTGAGAATCTATTTGATGCTGGACGCTGTGCTTAAGGATTGCGAGACAAGTAGCACATGGGGCTTGTCCAGAGTTGTTTCCTATGGAGTATGGGTCGCTGACATTGTCCTTCTGCATCCCAGTTGCTATCAGGAAGAAATGAGTTAATATTTGTAAGTGTTGAGAATGTCACCTGGGACAGAAGTAGAAGGGACCCAATCTTAGAGTAGGGAGAAGAGATGGGATGAAGGGAAGTCGGGGCCCCAGATTTTGGGAAGCCTCGTGCTCGTGGGTAGAGCTAAGAAACTTGACTTTATCCCCAAGACCATAGGGATCTATTGGACAGCTTGTGTAGAGGGCCAGCCTCCTTATATGTGTTATTTAAGAATCTCCCTGTTATGAGCTGAATTGTGTCCCCCTCCAAATTCACATGTTGAAGCCCTGACCTCAGAATGTGACCAGTTTTGCAGATAGGGTCTTTACAGAAGTGACGAAGGTAAAATGAGATCACATGGGTGAGCAGTGATCCAATATGACTAGTGTCCTTTCAAGAAAAGGAGATCAGCATACCCACAACATGCAGGGGGAGTGCCCGTGTGAGGACACAGCAAGAAGGTGATCATCCACAAGCCAGAGAGGGCCCTCCAGAGAAAGTACCCCTGCCAACACCTTGCTCTTGGACTTCCAGCCTCCAGGACTGTGTGAAAATAATTTTCTGGTGTCTATGCTCCCCTGTCTGTGGTGTGTGTTATGGCAGCCCTAGCAAGCTAATGCCTCTCAGCTTCCAGGACTGGTGGGTGGGTAGGAGGGAGATTAACAAATGTGGGGAGGCCAATGTAGGACATGAATGCATTAATCCAGGTAATGACCGATGCTGTGATCCTCGCTAAGAATGTAGAAATGAGAGGTAATGGTGGATTCAAAAGAAATGCAGGATGTGGAATTCACAGAGTGTGGGGACCAATTTCATATGAGGAGTGGGAGGGAAGACTGCGTGGTGATTCCCAGCATCCTCATTCTAGTGACGAATGGACAATGGTTCCTTTCGTTATGACAATGTATAGAACTGTTGACACATTATATTGTCCACCTGAAACTAGTATAATTATACTTGAGCAAACTTCGGTAAAACAAAATGTTTTAAAAGTCAACAAGAGAAGCAGAAGGAAAAAAATAAAGACATATTATATAGTAAATAGAACATCTTCCTACAAAAACCTATAGCTGTGCTGAGAAATCTGGATCTAGAAGCATCGTCCAGCATGAGGGCTGCCTGGACTTGGGGTAGACTGCCAGGTTCTGAGAACTTGGATGAGCCCTCTCACCCCCTGCCCTTTATTCGAGACTGTGGGTCAACATGGGTTCCCATTTTGGAGTTTGTTGGACTTTGGTTTCCTGTAAGACTCCCTTCCCCACAAACAGTTGTAATTCCCTCAAAACTCTCTCTTGCTGAGTAGCTCTGCCATGCATTAGTGTAGGGGGAAGGAGGTGGGGGTTTTCATGCTGAAAAGCAATAGCATTTATTTTTCTTAACTAATAGCCAAGTGTCTCTAATTCAAACCAACTGAACTAATCGAACGAAAAAGAATGTTAACGGTCCTGGCTACTAGACTGTATTTAAAAGCAATTGTTCTCAATCAATAAATCCTGCTGGATTGTTTGATTTCATTAAAGATGTATTTGTTACCAAGCAGCTGGTACCCACACAGCTGTTTTAGATAGAGATTTCCACCACTTTATTGGATCATGTGCATCATTGTATTTGCTCATTTCCAGCCACAAGTGACTGCCTGACAAATGCTCACAAAACGGGAAAGGGCCCTGCTGACCTGCCATATTAGCTGCCCCCAAGGCTGAGAGAGAACAGGGAGGCTTGGGGGTCTGCTTCCCAGAAAACATTTCATCTTCTGGGGGCTTCACAAGGCAGGAATATTAAAACCCATTCTTAAATATAATATGCCAAGGTCACTTGGGATGAATGCACTGTATTCTTCCAGCTTCTAATTCCATCCATGCATTTATTCTGCAAGCATTTTTTGCAGGCCTGTCTCTAAGAGGGTAGTAGAGATAAAATGTAATAAGCATAGCCTACATGTACTGATGCGGGGCTTGCTAGCTGCAGGTTCTAGTCCAGGTTACACAGATTATCTTGTTTTATCCTTACACTAGACTATGAACGGTGTACTTTTATTATTCCCCTTTTCCAGATGAGAAAAGCAGACATGAAGAGGTTCATTTCCCTGCTTTACATCACATAAAGTATAGTTACATTTTATTCTGTGTTTTGCACTTTGCACCTGTATCCCCTCCTAGGCTAATATTCTAGAAGGCTTTGGCTATCCCTGTGTGCTCCATGGATTCCCTGTCTGCTGCACCACATGCAGGGGAAGGCCATGTCACTTGGACTCTCCACCCTGAATCTAGATACCTAGATTCCCACCCCAGTTGTGTCTCACCAAAGAGCCAGTGATGTGACCTTGAACCAGCTACTTAACATCTTTACGCCTTAATTCCTTCGTCCAGGAAACCTAGATAATGATGCACCTCTGAGGATTATTGCAGAGATTAAATGTCAATGCTTAGAACACAGAAAAAGCTCAGCCACTGTTTGCTATCACCAGGGCTATACGGAGTGTCCCATACATACCTGTTAAATGAACATGCAAATTAAATGCTAAAACAGAGGAACCCAGCTTCTTATAAGAAGGCAGAAAAGGGGTATGCAGTCCAGGCTGAAGGGTTAGGAGTTGTTTCCAAAGAGCTGACTCAATTGTGTTTTGAAGGATGAACAGACTCTTGCGTGATGAAGTGAGGAGAGTCTGCTATAGGTGTAGGGATAAGAATGTGCAAAAGCAAGCCAAGGGCACGGGCAGAGGAGGAGAACCCCCGGGGCTTTGTGGAGAGGAAGGAGCTTGTGGCTGGAGGCTTCCAGGGTTTAGAAGGCCCAGGGAAGGGTCCGCAGCTCTGACTGAGGACAGCCCTGCTGGTCCTGCAGAGAGTATGAGTCTGCCCTTAATTCTGTCAAAGGAAAGGCAGCTGCGGTTTCCACAGACCCCAGGGGGAATGTTTGGTCTTTCTCCTCCTCCAAGCCCAACCCCCCCAAAGGCCTCCTCCAGGAAGGCTTCCCTGATGTCTTAGCTTAGAGTCCATTGTTCCATCATCCCTCCCAGTGTAACCATATGCCCTGTGCTGTGGGCACAGGGGCTCCATTGAACCCATGCCTATTACACTGGGTGGTTCTGCAGAACGCGGGTGGGCCTGCCTCTCTCACTGGACGCTCAGTCCCTTGCTGGCTGTGACGTTCTAAATCTTCCTCTCTGGATGTCCCCCGCAGGGCCCCGCACAGGGCTTTGTGCATACATAATGCACAAGAAGCACCTGCTGAACTCAATCACTGATTCCCGAGCTGGCAGCTACCTCCACAGACAAAAAGCCCCAAACCCTCTGATAGAGACACAGTAGCTACAGGGAAGTTTTTCAGAGTCCTGGTGGGCAGGATGGACACACACACACACACACACGACTTTTTAGTCCAACAGAACTGAGTTCAAATGCAAACTGTGTCATACCTCTGTCATCATCCTCTGAGCCTTGGTCTACCCATTTCTTCCCGCCCCCTCCCCCAAAGCAGGTGGTAATTGTCCCTGTGTCCACCGCCAAACCCCATAGTATGCTCAATCCCTCCTTCTCGCTCATGAGAGCTGACAGTACTCTACAGTCCTCTGCAATGCTGTGGTCTGCATGTAATCTTTCCTAGCTCTTCCCCCACACATTGGCTGTGTCCTAGACAGGGAAGGTGGCAGGGGAAATTAAGATCCAGATGAGGGCCTCAAGGCATTTCTAGGGGTCACACTTCCTGACCCCTAGATTCTACCTTGTAGAATCCAAAAAAATGTGGGGAAGGAGCATCGCAGAGCTGGTCCCTGAACTCTCTGACCTGTGAGAAATGGGAGAACCTGAAGAGCCCCTGGAAGCCACCAGCACACACTCTGAAAAGGACAGCCTTCCTGAAACACAGCCCCCCCCCCCCCCGTTCTTGTCAGCTGGAATTTGGCACAATGGATAAATCAGGTTGGACAGCACAAGCCCCAACTCCAACCCTCAAGTCAAACGGGAGCCCTGGAGAGTGTTAAAAATGTTCACTTCAAAGAATGGATTCTGTTTGCATAGTTCACGTTCAGGTTTTGACCAGGACTAGAATGAGGAAAGGGGTCAGTGACCTTCACATCCACCATGGTGGTGGGGTTTCTGATTCCCCAAACCCCCTGTAAAGTCACACAGGACTGGGAAAATATGGGTGTAACCCCGCTAGATGGGAGTAACCTCTCCCTCTCTCTCACTCTGTCTCCTCCGTTCACAGCCCTTGTGCCCATTTTATCCGTCTTCATGCCCCTGTGAGCAGCTCCTGGGCAGGAGAGTGGTAGCTCTTCCACATTTGAACCCCAGCCCCCACATTTGTAACGCTTTGGCCCTAGTTAAGTTAACCTGAGCTCTCACAACCCCACTTAATCTGTCTTAAGAGAGATGGTGATGACACCTGGGCCGAATCTTTATGCTCCATCAACACAACCTAAATGGCCAGGGAGGCTGTGGGCTGAGGCTCGATGACATTGGTCACATCCTCGTCTCCCTTTGGATCATGGTGCCGGGCAATCCAGCCATCACCCCTTCTCTATGTTCAGTCCTCCCTCAGGCAGGACTGCAGCTCCACTCATCCTCCTCCTATTGTACTGATAAAATAAGCATCTTTTCAAATTTTGAGAATAACAAGAAATAAGCTAAAAAATTATTTTTTGCGCCATTTGATTCCAAACACAATGAGCAGAGGAAGTCTGGGTATTTCACTTTCTTATTCAAGCACGAAGATGACCCTGCAGGGAAGTTTTTGTTTCCCATCTCACCAGCAAGTAGTTCAAGAGGTGAAGTGACTTACCCAAGGCCACACCACGAGTCACGGGAAGAATTAGGATTCCAAGTCCAGTCAGTCTATCCCCTGGTCCGTGCTTGTCGGGCAGCCTCCCTTTGGAAGTGTCCCACTATCTGGGGTGCCTCTTACTTTTATGTTCTATTGGAGCACCTTCCATGTGTCCCATGGTGCCGACTATATAAGATTGGGCAAGGCATGCCCTTGCTCTCAGAAAGTGTTGGTCAAGAAGAGATGAGGGACCAGAAGTTGGACAAGATTTTGTGGGTCCTTCAGTCTCTGTCACAACTACCCAACTCCTACTTTATAGTGTGAAATCAGCAGCAGACCATATGCCAACAAGTGAGTGTGATTTTGTTCCAATAAAAGTGTATTTAGATAAACAGACAGTGGGCCAGATTTAGCCTATAATCCTTAGTTTGCTGAGACCCAGCAAAGTTTGTAGACCATAGCAAGCACTATGATAAGCATCATTGCTGATATTTGGAGTAACTTAAACCTCACTTGGTCAGACTCCTGCCTCCAATTCTGTGCATCTTCCTTTGAATAAAAGATGATCTTGGTTGCTAACTGTACCCTCTGTGTAGGGACGCTCGGCACTCTTGTGTCTGCTGACCAGAGCGCCAAGATAATCCATACATTCCTCCTGCCATCCAGCCACATGCCCAAGCTCACCCGGCATGATTTCCCTCCTAGAATGCCTTGGTCCCAGCACAACACTGCACTGTCACTTTGGAAAATATCAGCTGTCGGCAGCCCTAACCAGCCCTGATGGACACAGCATGGGGCTTGTCACGCCGTGTGATGGCCATAAGGAAATTATGAAAACGTGATTAAGAGAGAGAACCAGAGGGAAAGACACAGTGGTTTGGGGGGAGAGGGGTCAGCCTGCATGTTGTTTTAAAATAGAAATATCTCATACAGGCATATCCTCCACAGAATAAACAGTTAAAATTAACAGCTTTGTAACCCCCAAAGGCTTGATGTGAAACTTCACAATAGTTCAGAATATCTACTTGAAGGGAAGAAACGGGAGAGAAAAGCACCCTTAGGAAGCACATCATGTGTAAAAGACTCATCTATATCACTGTTGGCTTTTAGGCTTTCCGACCCTCATAGACATCGGATGGAAGGGGAATTTGGCCAACCTTCTTAAAGGACAATTAAGTCATTTTTAATCACACTCTTTATTTTTTTTTATTATGTTCAGTTAACCACTGTATAGTACATCATTAGTTTTTGATATAGTGTTCAATGATTCATTAGTTGCGTATAACACCCAGTGCTCATCACAACACGTGCCCTCCTTAGTATCCATCACCATCACGCTCTTTAAAAAAAATACTTGAGTATGGTTGACACACATGTTACCTTAGTTTCAGGTGTATAGCATGTGATTCAACTTCTCTATGCACTACGCTGTGCTCACCACAAGTGTAGCTGCCATCTGTCACTATGCAATTACTTTACAATACCATTGACTGTATTCCCTATGCTGTGCCTTTTAATCCTGTGCCAAGTGTCCATCAATAAATGGATGGATAAAGATGTGATCTCTCTGTATATACAATGGAATATTGCACAGCCATAGAAATGGATGAGATTTTGCCATTTGTGACCAACATGGATGGACCTAGAGCATATCCAGCTAAATGAAATAAGTCAAATGGAGAAAGGCAGACACCACATGATGTTACCCACATGTAGAATCTAAAAAAAAAAAAAAGAATAAACAAACAAAAGGCATAATCAGACCTATAAATCCAGAGCCCACTCTTTAAAATGGGCAGATCATGAACTTAACAACTC
This sequence comes from Zalophus californianus, assembly GCF_009762305.2. Lineage (NCBI taxonomy): Eukaryota > Metazoa > Chordata > Mammalia > Carnivora > Otariidae > Zalophus > Zalophus californianus. The sequence continues at coordinate 7,093,386 of NC_045600.1, forward strand.
CACTCCTAGAATTATATCCAAAGGAAATAATTTGTTGTTTTCTGTACTTGGAGGAGTGTTCACTGTAGCAGTGTTTATTCTGGTTAATATTTTGAAGTATCTAAAATTCCTAACAATTGGTAACTGTTTAGAATGATAGATTGCAACTTCAAAATGGGACAGTTTCTGGCTATTAAATATCACATCTTATAGGACTACTGAAGAAACGAAGAAAATGTCCACAAAAGCAGATTACAATATAACGTATACTATATAATTCCAATTTTAAAATAAAAAAGGTTGTAACATTTTAGTGACAGTAGCTAGAACTACACCAAAATGTAATAGTGATTATTTCTGATGGAACTCAAAACATAGTTTGTTTTGCAGTTTACATCTTTATTTTTGTTTTTTTTTATAAATTTTCCCCATGAGTATTTTTTGCTCATAAATGTCAGAAAGAGATCATAAATATTGTCTAAAGCACACAAAAATATGAAAGGTATAAACAAAATGGGAATAATGTTTGTAACACAAAGACAAGATATTAATATCTTTAATCGAGAAAGAAAATTAAGAAAAAGTCATTCCAATATATAGCTGGGCAAAGAGAAGATACAATATAGACTCACATACAAAAACTCTAGAACCAAAAAGATGTTCAAGTAATAATAAACATCTCAAAAATATTTATCTCCACTAACAATCCAACAAAGACAAATTGAATAAAGAGTAAGGTACTATTTTTTTTTTTTTTTTTAGCTATTAAGTTGTCAACTTTTGAACGACATTAATCACCAGAGTTGCTGAGGATGGATGACTCAACTTCTCACAGTGAGGGGGGTAAACATCTAAATTTGTTTATTCTTTTTATAGAAAGCAATCCCTAACCATCATGACACATGACATCACCAATACCCAATTCTGTCCTAATAATTTTACCTCTAGGAATGTTTCCTGAGCAAATGGAAGAGTGCTTAAAGTTCTTTTTTTTTAAAGATTTTATTTATTTGAGAGAGAGAATGAAAGAGAGAGAAAGAGCATGAGAGGGGAGAGGGTCAGAGGGAGAAGCAGACTCCCCGCCGAGCAGGGAGCCCGATGCGGGACTCGATCCCAGGACTCCAGGATCATGATCTGAACCGAAGGCAGTCGCTTGACCAACTGAGCCACGCAGGCGCCCTAAAGTTCTTTTTGTATTATTATTATTATATTATGTTAATCACCATACATTACCTCATTAGTTTTTGATGTGTTCCATGATTCATTGTTTGCGTATGAGGGCTTAAAGTTCTTGTGAGGATGCTCACTCACTTCAGCTTGCTTTATTTATTTATTTATTTATTTATTTATTTATTTATTTTTATTTAATTTATTTAGAAATATGGCAACAATATAGATGACCAATAAATGGGAAATGGGGACATAAACTGTGATCAATGGATATAGACAGGATAGAAGATTATATAGACATCAAAATAATGCTTCTAAGAATTTTTAAGGGTACAGAAACATGCTGTTATCAAGTGAGGATAGCCTGATACCATAATGTCTATGATGTTCTAGTTTAGTAAAGTCTCAGTGCACATGCATTAAAGTACCAGAGGGAGAGACACCTAGGTAGCTCAGTCGATTAAGCATCTGACCATTGAATTTGGCTTAGGTCGTGATCTCAGGGTCGTGAGATCAAAACCCACATCAGGCTCTGTGCTGGGCATGGAGCTGGCGTGATATCTTATCTCTCCCTCTTCCTCTGCCCCTCCTGCTCTCTAAAAGAAAATAAAAATTAAAATAAAAATAAATAAAATACTAGAGGGAATCTGCAGTGGGCAATACTAGTTACTAATATTGAGAGCAGCTTTATTTTGTAATTTCCTAAATGGACAATAATCCAAAAGGAGCAAACGGATGTTAAAAAGGCAGACCAAAAAAAAAAAAAAAAAAAAAAAGTTGGGGAGAAAAAGAAGTAGAGGGAAGAAAGAGAAGGAAGAAGGGGAGGGGGGAGAAGGGGAGGCGAGAAGAAAAAGAGACTCCACGTTTTCTACCTGGTCTTCGCTGACGAAAATCCCTCATGCCTTTCTTTAAGAACACATAGAAAGAACTTCATTACATCCAGTACCTGCCCTAAGGCTTGTGTTTCATCTCCTTTCCCTCACCTTCAAGCTGTTAGGTGACTCAGTTACATACAGTGTGTACATGTCGGGTTACCACTTGAAACTTCTGAAGAAGGCACTCTGCGGCATCGTCTCTGCCGAGCGCCCCCACCAAGGGTGACTCTAGCGAACAGATTTCCCTCGCTCCCTCACCACTGGATCTACTTCTTCCTGCTGAGAATGTGAAGCTGGTAGACTTGATGTTGGAACTGCTTCCAGTTTTAGGAGAGTTTCTGAACGATCCTCAACCCTGGCTGAGCACCAGAATGACCTGGGGAGTGATGCCAAGATCCACCAAGACCCGTGAAACCAGAAGCTCTTGCTTAGGGCCCAGGTCTCTGTGGCCATCAGCGCTGCCGGGGGCTCCAGTGTGCAGACAAGGCTGAGACGTGCTACAATACAGAGACAATTCCTGCTGCAAGAGAAGGACCAGCCCTACGATCTACCTCTGTGCGTCGAGGACCTATTGTCATACTTAATCTTGAGGCAGGTACCTGTGATATCATCTGCAATCGAAGGCCTCAATTCAGAAAGACTAGGGTTTTCTGAACTCACACCGCACGTGGCGTGAGAAGCAGACAAAAGTAGCAGAATGTCCTGGAACTGACTCTGGTCTCATGGTGGGGTCTGAGACAACTGTTTTCTTCATCGTGCTCAGCAAGCTCTGATGTTCCCTGCTTAGGTTCCAGTGGTTCCCAAATGGGGACATGGGCAATGTCTGGAGACAGTTTTGGTTGTCACAATTGGGAATAGAGGTGGCCCCCGGCCTCCAGTGGGCAGAGGGCAGGATGCTGCTAACTCTCCTGCAATGTTCAGGGCAGCGCCCCCAACCAAGGATTGCCCAGCCCCCAGTGTCAACAGAGCCGGGGCTAAGAAACTCTGCTCTAGCTCCAAGTTGTGAAGAGTAATTAAGATACTGTCCCAATGCGTTCAGACCAGACACCAGCACTTGGCAAAGACGTGAGAAATGCAACGGTCTTGAATCCCTTTTCTGCCCCCGCTCAGGACACTTGGGCTTTGGTGGGGAAGGAGAGTCCCCCTTGATGTGGGCAGCAAGCCAGCATGGAGCCAGTTCATTCCTGCCCTTGATGACAATAAAGCCCCTCTCAGAACCCACCTGGATGGCCCATCCTGCCTTTCCGTTTTATCTGCCACTGTCATCTTGCGCTCCGTTGCAGAGAGGGAAGGACTCTCCGAGCCAGGGACTAACTGTAAAGGGCAGAGCTCCAGCCCACCTGCCAGGGCCCCACAGGCACCGTGAGAACCTGGGTTTCTGCAGAGGAGGAAGTCCTGGGCTGAGAAGGCAGCTCTACTTATCACTTCCTCCCATCTCAACTCCGTTGGGTTGTGCACCTCCAAAGTAGGCCAAACTGCTCTGGGTCTCATTAGGGGACAGACCCAGAAGCCCATGGGGCAGGAAGAAGCAACTCCACTGGTCTCAGAGGCCTGGGAGCCAGGCAGCACCAGGACTACCCCCTGGGCGCCCAAGAAAAGGGCCCCTGTGTCTGTCAACGTGTGCAAAGTTTCCAGGGCCCTAGATGCTGAGTCACTGCAACAGAAAGGGGGCTTTAGACACAAAGGACCACACTCATGGAAGGTCACACTGCCCCAAATACAGAGGGAGCCACCCCGCCACACAGCTGTTCCTCCTCAGACCTAAAGATACCAGTGGGATGTTGGCGGCTAGACTGATTACCCATCCTGGCCTCGTCTTCATGCTGTCCTCATCTGAAGATAAAGATCATCAGAGAGTATGTATTACAAATGTTAAAAATCCAATTTGCAAAATAACAGAGCTGCCCGGATATGGAGATAGACAGTCTTTTCTTTCCCTTTTTTTGCTTGTTTTTTTTTGTTGTTGTTGTTTTGTTTTGTTTTGTTTTGTTTTTGTTTTTCCACTTGAGAAGCATGAGAGAGTAGTGCAAGTGCACATAGAACTGAGTTTTGCTCGGCTCTGTAGCTTGCTAGGCTTGTGGTTTTCAGGAAGCACCGGAAAGTGACATCTTCTGCTCCGGTCCTGGCACTGGTCCTGGCTCATTACAGGCAATCAGCGGCCATAGCTCCCACTACTGAGTTCTTCCATATGTTCCCAAATAAAATACACAGAGAAGTAAAGAGTCTAACACGTACCGCATGTACACACATGCATGATCCTTCCAGCCGTGTATGCATTCATGCCAAGATCAATGATGAAAGTAGTGCATACAGTGGTGATTAACAGACTGACGATCTGCCTTCAATCTCCTTGGGTTCGGATCTCAGCTCCACCGTGTAGCAGCCATATAACCTGCATTCTTATGTCACAGACCTTCTGTGCAAAATGGGAGCGAGTGGATTATCTCCTGCTCAAGTGCTGCACCCGGGGGCCGAGGTTTAGCCTCCTGAGTCAGACCGCTTAGGTCCAAACCTCAGCAGTGCAGACCATGACCCTGGCCAAGTGTTGACCCTCTCTGGGGCAGTTTCCAGGTCTGTGGAAGGAAGATCATAATCACGAATAATTCATAGGGTTGTTGCGAGAGTTGAACGAGTTCACACACATGCACACGTGTGTCAGAGCTGCTCCCAGCACATGCACACGCTCTCTGAGGGCCAGAGAGGCAGACTTGGTGATGCTCACAAGGTACGTAGAACAGCAATACCGTAGGGCAGGTCCGAAAACCACAGTCCTTTGTCCTTGTAGTGCCGATGTTGTCATTGTCATTCCTGCTTTACAGATGCTTTGAGGCTCCAGTGAATCATTCACAAACATGCACTTTGCAAACACAGGATGGTTCAGAGGGCTAACACTATCTGCAGCAAAATCAGGGACACCTAAGGAAGATGGGATTTAATGGCAATTTGTCTTAGAAGTTCTGGCCACTGACTCGACCACGTGGGCCAGATTTAAACTTGGGCTAAAACCGAGCATTTTACAGTCTTTTATTAGCTTTCCACAGCTCCAAGGGGAAAGTAAAAAGCGTTTAAAATGACCTACACCACCCATGTGGGCTGTCCCCTGCCTGACTCTCTGGCTTCAACCTCCAGAACCTTCTGTCTCAACCTCAACTCCAATCATACTCTGTTTCAGGTTCTTTAATAAGTTAGGATCCCTTTTGTTCTAAGGTCTTGGCACACCCCGGTCCCTCTTTCTGGGATGAATAGATGAAATGTGTTTGACGTTCCTTTTCATTATTCTCTCTTATTAATTTGATACTTTCTCTATAAAAGGAACATCTAATGCGGGTCGAGTGGAAACAGTTCCATGTGTTTGCACGTGGGCTTCTGAGGTTGCAAATGTCCCCAAAGTCAAAAGAAAAGCAAAAGGAACCGAAATGCCAACACAGGCGGGGATTAGTCTCAATGTCAAACTTTCCACTTTGAATACACAATTGCTGCCAAGAAATTGTGGCTGAAGGTGTCTGTAGAGAGAATTGTTTTACATCAACAAGCCTGTAGAAAACATTCAGACTGCCTTTGTTTGGACACGTTTGCTCTCATTGTTGAGTACTGGCCTGGCACAGTCCTAGGCAAGCCGTCACCTCCCTCGGCCCCTCCTAGTAATGTTGTGGCTACTTTTAGCCCATTTTATAGATGGGAAAACTGAGGCCCAGAGCAGTTAAGTAAGACGAATCAGAGTTACAAAGCAATACTGTAAGAGTTGGGGCCCCAAACCCGAGTTGCCTGATGTCCTCATTCAGTTATTGACTGATTGACAAGTACTTACTGAACATCTATTATGTGCCATGCCCTGTTGGAGACCATAATGTTGCAGTTGTGATCAGTAACCTATAGTGCCTGTTCTGATGGAGGTTGCAGTTTAATTGGAGAGTCAAATAAGCGTGCAAATAATTGTACAAGTAGGGTACAATATAAAGGAGAGACAAATGACCCAGCCTGGTGAGTCAGGGTAAGCACCCTAGGCATCAGTTAGATTTGCTGTGTAATAAACAAACCCAGAACTTGTTGGCCTAACATAACAGCCATGGAGCCCACAAGTCTGTAGGTTGGCAGTGTGGTTTGGCATAGCTGAGCACTTCATCTAGTCTGGGCAGTGCTCGCCTACTGTGGGGTCATAAGTATATTGGCTGGACACAGTTGGATGATGATAACGTTATTTGGGGTGACTGAGGCCTCTCTCTAGGTTTTCTTTCTTCTATCAGATTAGTCCAAGTCTGTTTGCATGCCAGTCACAGAGTTCAGAGGGGGTAACCCTGAATGCCAAGCACCTTTTAGGTCTTATACTTAGGCCTTTCTTTGCATCATATATACTATTATTTCATCCCAAAGAAAACCACATGGACCAGCCCTGCATCAGTGTGGGTGGATTCCAAAGGGCCTGGACCCAGGGAGGCTTTGAAAAATTGGGCCCATTGCTCCAATCCATCAATAGTGATATCTATACTGAGACAGGCAGGTTGAAAAGGAGTTTCCAGGCGTAGAGGGAAGAAAGTACAGAGCAGCATGCTAGCTTGGAAGGTGGAGTGAGCAATGGACACACAATGAATTGCAAAGAGCTTTAGCTTTGCATAATTGCTGCTTTCTCCCATTTTCTCTCTGGACCCATATGGAAGCCACGGGGCTCTTCAAAAGAAGGAAATGATTCACCCAGGTCCGAGCCAAGCACAGTTGGGGTGGCCCTTTGACAAACTCAACGGTTGCCAATCAATGGGGATCCAGAGAGTGTCAGGCCACCTTCTGAAGCCAGCATCTGTCCAGCATGGGCCAATCTGTGCAGTGGTTTGAGCCTGAAGCCAAATGACATGGAGCTCGACAACCCTGGGTTAGGTTGCGTATATATTACAAGTAAAAATTAAAGATAGAGGTGGGTGAGGGTGGTGCTTGGGGAAAATTTAACTTGGCAAATGTGAAGTTAAAATGTTTCTTTTAAGTCAAAACGACCATGTCATTCCACCTCCTGTCCTGCGAGCCTGGTTCTGATTATTAGCTGAGGTTCAGCGCATGTCAAAGGCGTTTCTGGTTGGGCAGCTAGGGAACAATGACCCTTTTATTCAGGGAGGAAAAGTCAAGTCTGAGGGCTGAACGAGTTGCCTGGCTCATGGGTGTGGGGTCAAGGCCACATCAAAAAGCATTCTTTCTCCAAGGCCCGGGCCCCACGGCTCTCGTTCCATGTGAGGTTCCCGAGTCATGGAAAACCGCAAGGGCATTTGTTCCCGGGAGCCTGGAACAAGATCTGGGGTCTTAAGCTGCAGCTCGAAATGTAAACGTGGCAGCCTTCCTCAGAAACAGGCTGCGGGGAGAGGCAGTGACCCGGGGACTGGACAGACCGGGCAGGGAAGCCACAGGTAAGAGAGTGTGGGAATAGAGACACCCCTCGCAAGCTCAATGGTGACAAGGGCTCAGGATCTGGGACTAGATTCACCCAGGACCCCGGACCACAGTGTGACTCCAGGCCTTACCTCTCTGAGCCTCACGGACTGGAGACCCGTGCTGTGAACGTCAAAGCTTGTGGGTCACCAGAGATGCCACTATGGACCAGAATAAGCCCCGCACAGGTATGGTCTCCATCTCAACGGCTTGAGACTGGTTCAGTCCCTGAGGGAGTTCAGGTTCAGGGCTTGCCTGGGCCCAGGGTGGAGCAGACAGCTGACATAATGGATGGCATGTCGTTGTAATAGGCCTTGCTTCCACACAGCCCAGCCTGGACAGGACCTCTGCCAGATGTCCTTCCTCTAGAAGCCTCCTCACGTATGAGCGCCCTGTGGCGGCTGTAACTTAGTGGCTTAAAATTACTCATATTTATTCCCTTTCTGGTTCTGGAGGTCCGAGGTCTAAAATCAAGGTGGCAACAGGTTGGTGTTCCTTCTGGGGTCCTTATGGGAGAATCCATTGTTCCGCCTTTTCTAGCTTCTAGTAGCGATCTGTACTCCTTGTTTCGTGGCCCTTCCTCTGCCTTCACAGCATTATTTCAATCTCCAGTTTCATCATGACATCCCCTTCCTCTGTTGAATTTCTTGTCTCCGTTTCACAAGGACCCATACGATGGCATCTAATCCTTGCCAGGATCACCCCCTCGCCTCAAGATCCTTCACTTAATCCCATCTGCAAAGCCCTTTTGCCATGTTGGGAAGCACTCGACAGTTTCCAGGGATGAGGATGGGCACCTTTGGGGACCATTCCTGAGCCGACCTCACCCAGCTTTCTCTGAAGACCCACATGCCATTCTTCAGTTCATCCTTTTGGAATCAGGTTCTGGTCCTGAGGAGCCAAGACGGCCTGTCCCTCAGAGTCACCATCCGCGAAGGCTAGCGGCAGGAATGGTGTTAGAGATGAGCTGGCAGGGACAGGCAGCTGGTCATTTCTCAGGGAGGCTTCAGTTGCTGTCCTAAGAGCAGGGTTGGCCAAGCAAGGCACAAGGCAGAGGGAGAAATACCACTGGCAGCAGAAGCCCTTCGAGAAAGCCAGTGGCAATGAAAGATATCTGCTTATTCAGGAGTTAAGTGGAAAAGAAAACAGATTCAGGAGAAAAGGAGAGGGGGTGAACAGAAGGAAAACAGACTGTTCATCATCCATATACAGCAAGAGAATATCACTTGCATTTACTACTCTTACCTCCCTGGCACCTAGGTAAGGTCAACAGATTTAGTAAATTTACATACAGGGCATCTTGTTAAATTGGAAAATCAGAAAAACAATGATTTCTTTTTAGTACAAGTATGCCCCATGCAGGAGTTGGGACACGGTTATACTAAAAAATTAATTTTTTGAGTATCTGAAACTCAAATTTAACCTGGTATCTGTATTATATCTGGCAACCCTATGCTAGCACAAAGCTTAGTGTGATGATCACTACGGAAGGAAAGAGGGAAAGGAAGGAAGGCAGGAAGGAAGGGAGAAAAAACAGCATCATCACACATGTATTAAGAGTCAGATCCTGGGCCTAGGTGCTTAGCATAAGTTTTCAATTTAATCCTCAGAACTAGAGGTAATCAGTACTACACCTGATTTATATATCCAGCTATTTAATCCTAGGGAGATGTTTTTCTAGGATAGCTAATTGTTGTCTGACTCATTTCTGTGGGGGTCCTGCACTTTTGAGAAGAGACATATCAGCTCTTGGAAAGAATCCGTATGCGGACAGGTTGGCAAAGACCTTTGCATGGCCATGATGGAGGGCATATGAGACTTCCCACTCATGAGATCCTCCTGGTTCACGCTGCCCCTTCCTGCTCCCAGAAAAATAGGAGCACCGCCTTGTCTGTGTTGCTTGCTCCCAGGCCTCAGCACAAGACCCCTAAGCCTCCACGTGGAAATGGGAACATTTGTTGGAGCAGATTCAAGGTCAGCCACCTGCAAGCTTTTGCTTTGAAATTTGTCCCAGAGGGAGGCCTGGGCCGCCCTGAACACTCTCCTTGGCTTTGTCCAGACTGCAGGTCCCACAGTCACATCAGGATAAATGAGGAGTCTGGCCCCATCCTTGGCAGAGCCTCTGCCTGCTCTGGCAGGGGCCGGAAGATGCCAGAAAAAAATGAGAAAAGCCCGCACAGGGAGAGTTCTAAAGTCAGACAGAGCTGGTGTTCAGGGAGCTGTAATTTACTAGCTGGGTGACTGTGGACAAATTATTTTATTTCCCTGAGACTCAGGCTTTGCATCTATAAAATGGGAAAGATATCTCTGGAGTTTATCTAAGAAATTACTGAAATGATAACTGTATAATAGCAATCACTAAAGAAATCCTTAGCATGTGTCAACAGACCAGCACCCCATGTGGGTTTAAAGATGGAATGTTTATTCATGTAACTTGAGAAGGAAAAAAGGGGGAAGGAAGAAAGGAGGGAGGTGAGAGAAGAGAAGGGAAACAAGAAAATGCTCGAGAGCCTCCAACTGTAGAGGACATGAGCAAATGGAATAAAGCAGAAAAGCCAACCTACTTTAAGTCTCCAAGATGCCTCCTTTTGTGGCACCCGCATTATTCTTTGCTTTCCGATGCAGATCCCTGGGCTCTTCCTAATTATTTCCCGGCAGAAGCACGGTAGAGATGAAGTCTGGCTCTGGAGGCGGCCACCACCATCCTTCCAAACCTCCTCTCTGCTTCTCTTGGGCCCCGGTGGGAAGGAAGCTGCAGCTCTCAACTTCCCAAGGTCATGGTAATTGAAATTCTCTGTCTGTATCCCAATGTTCCAGCTGAGGACTCTTACAGTTGTCAAGACATAAAGACCCAAAATGGGCACTTTTCAAGATGACCATGAGTGTATAATTAGTCGATTAAAATTGTCAAAATGTTACTTTTGGTTAGTTAAAAGATGTATCAAAATCATTCCCTTGTTTAAGGGTAGAGTCTGTGTGTGTGTGTGTGTGTGTGTGTGTGTGTGTGTGTGTGTGTATTCTAAAATGGGGTAACATGAAGCCTTCATCAGGGACGGATGGCTGACAAGACAATTTTGCCCCAAAGAAACATCTTGATTACTGACCACTCTGGTGGGGCAGTGATGCAGGGTGTACAGTGAAATGGTAGAAGCCGGCCAAGGCTGTTCACTGCACTCTGAAGTTCTCTGGCCTTCTCCCAAGCCTTCGGAGGCTCCTGGCTCCTCCAGGAAGAAACATATTCTGGTCAGAGCAGTGCAGAAGCCTCCATCTTCCATCCTAAATTCAGGCAGGTGGGTACCAGTCCCTCCACTGATTAGCTGAGAGCACTGGGTATGTGATTTATCCTGGACTTGCTCATCCATGAGATGGAAATCATACAGACTGCTGCATGGGTTTGTTCCAAAAGTCAGTAGGATCCAACAAATGAGAAAGTGACACCAGAGTGAGGGTGTAAAATGCATGCTCGCAGGACATAACATCCTTGCTCCAGTCGTGGCATGGTCCCTTCCTTGCCTCCGGTTTTATACTTTTCTGACAATGATGTTGAGAAAGCAAGAGCTGAGTCTGGGACCTCGGGACACTTGACAGCAAAGCTCAAAGAATTCAGCACTGTTACCATCATCACTGCACACCATGGTGGAGGGAAGAGAAATATCAAAGAATGTTCGGTGGTCAACTAGGCCTGCGTTTGAATTTTATCTCTATCTTAATAGATATAAGACCTTGGACAAGTGCCCCTGTGGGCCTCAGGTCCTTCCTCTGTAAATTGGGGCTGATATTACAAACGTGCAAGTCCATTGTGAGGGTTCAATACAAAAAAAAAAAAAAAGATCCATGTGGAAAACTATCACAATGTCTTGCACATACTGAGAAATCAATGAACAGTTGCTCATTTTGCTGGATATTTTCAAAAATTATTTGATGTAGCCCCCAACCTCCATACATATCTCTCTCTCACACACACACACATACACAGTCACACATTTCACACATTACACATGTTTCTGTATTCTGAGACCTTTTGCTTCAATCCAAGCAACCAGATGGAAGGCACCCCATTGTTTTGGAGAAGATCTATCACAGCAGACCCAGAGAAGTTAGACACCAAAGTTTGGCATTTCAGAAGCTGTGGTCTGGATGTAAGCCAGAAGAAAGATCTGGGAAGTACATAATCAGGCAGGACCAGTTCTTGCTACCCAAGACTTCCGTAAAGCCTCCTGGGCGGGTGTTAGGGGCTGAATTCTGGCCCATGTCCGCATTCGTGTGTTCAAGTCCTAGGACCTCAGAATGTCACTGTATTTGGAGACAGGGTCTTTAAAGGGGTGACTAAGGTACAATGAGGTCCCTAAGGTGGGCCCTGGGTTAATATGACTGGTGTCCTTATGAGAAGAGAGTGGGACACGGGCACATGCAGAGGGAAGACTGGGAGAGGGGAGTACCATGTAGATGGCCAAGTACAGCCAATGAGAGAGACGCCAGGAGAAGCCAACCCCGCTGATAGCTTGATCTTGGCCTTCGGTCTGTGTACTCTGTTATGGTAGCTCTTACAAACTCATACAGTGGGGAAAGAAGAGAAAACGGAGAGGAAAACAGTAAATGAAGGTGCCTTGTACACCCCAGGGGAGGGGACCTGGGCCATCCTTCCCCCGGTGGATGTAGGGTTGTGGGTCAGGGAGTAGAATTCCCTGATGGGTATAAGGAATATGAAGCCCCAGTCCCCCACTGCTCCCAGCAGAGGTAAGCAACCCTCCCAACATGGGCGAGAGGAACATGGCTGCACGTTCGGGATCCAGGCACCTCACTCCCCTCAGGGTGTGGGCAGTGGACTGCCTCGTCTGCAGGGCCGTGATTCAGGGAGCAGATGGATCTGGACAGCCCTTGGGTACAGCGAGAGGATGCAGGGAGAAAACATGAAGAAGGTGGGAGCGCAGGTATCTTAGCGATGCCGGAGAAGGTAGGTGAGGACAGCGAGCCAGATGCCACCAGCCCCATGCCTCAGGCCCATTCCCAGTGGAACGGAGCCACAGCCTCAGTGAGAAGCAGGAAGGACCCGAAGCCCACTGGATTTACTCCAAGGAAGAGAGGTTTTGGGTTTTATCTCTAGGGAGGAAGGAGCTCCAAATAGCTCCAATAGCAATATTGTGTATGGTGGACTAAATATTTGAATATAATGTCCTCCCCCTGCCACATGCCCACGCCCTCATCCCCAGAACCTGTGACTATGTAACCTTCCACTGCAAAGGGGCCTGCAGCATGGTCAAGGATCTGGAGATGGTGGATTAACCGAGCAGGCCTGAGGTAATCCTCAGTGTCCTTATAGGAGGAAGACAAGAACGACAAAGGCAGTAGAAGGTGGTGTGACAGCATGAGCGCCGAGTGGTGTGACCACTAGAGAACGCCAGGTCCTCTGCAAGCTGGAAGAGACGAGGAATGGATTCAGTCCCAGACACTCCAGAAAGAGTCCACCCTAACGACACCTTGGTGTCAGACCCCCAACACCCACTGAGTCAGAATTGTGAAGAGAGTACATCTGTGTTCTTTTAAGCCACTGAGAGTGTGGTACTGTGTTCCAGCAGCCAGAGGAAACCACTACACTCAGTTGTAGAAAACTAAAGAAGGCGACTTTCTCACTACAGATTTCCAAAGTGTACGCTTGACGATGTGATTTCTTGAGTGTTCAGGACCATGGCCCTCACTCAGTGTGATTTGTCCAGCTGGGAGGCCGGTCTTCACTTCATGATCTTCACAGGCTGAGGAACCTAGGGCAGGATTGAACACGACTAATCTTTGCCAGCCATCCAGCGACTACAGATGGGCTGGTCAGAGCCCTGTCAGCACCCACGTGGCCACAAGTCGGCTCAGAGACTCACAGAAAGATGCCGGGCCGCTATACCACCTATGCCTCCTCTCCGCTCAGGGTGCGAGCGAAAGCAGGTGCAATCGTACAGGTGCTATAAAAGTAGTCCTGCTCATTAATAATCCCAGACAGGCCACTGTGGGCATCCCTTTGAACATCGAATCTCCCCCCAGCCCACTGGCACTCCTGTTTTTCTAAGGAGGAGAATGAATCTCAATGTCCTCTGATAACAATCCACCCTGTCTCTTTGCAGATGACATGGTGCTGCCTCTGCGTGCAGGATCCCTGGGTTAGAATCCCTGCGCGCCTCCTGGACAAACCACACGGGATGTCTGAGCCTCAGCCGAGTGCCCTTTAAAGCAGAGGAGGAGGGAGTGAGTGTGAGATGGGTCAGTCCACGTCACCCACAAACATGCTACCTGGTTCATATAAGTGTCCTATAAATGTTAGTTTTTCCCTGCAAGTTATTTACTTGGAATTGATATATACTCCATCCTGTTCATTTTTAAAGATTTTTTAGAATTTTATTTGTTTATTTGAGAAAGAGAGAGAAAGCAGGAGCAAGGAGGAGAGGAAGAGGGAGACGGAGAGGGAAAAGCAGTCTCCCCACTGCACTGAGCAGGAAGCCCCACGCAGGGCTCAGTCTCAGGACCCTGGTATCATGACCTGAGCCGAAAGCAGATGCTTAATGGACTGAGCCACCCAGGCGCCCCTTGTTCTCGAAAACTGGCTTAAGGAGCGTCTTAAGAAATTGTTACCCATAGTAAGTTGTTTCTGAGACTCTGTAGGAATTCCTATTAGTGATTCTTTCTCAAAAAATCCTCATCAGCTTTTAATAATCAAACCCTACGCTTGAGTGGTTCCAGTCTCCAGAAATCACCTTTTCCCTGTCTTGTCCCGCTGCCCCGGTTCACACCTCTGTTTAGCACTCACATCCTTCTACACTGCATTAGAATTTAGGTCCATCCCTCCCGTGTGCTGCAGGCTCCTCCCGGGGAACAAATAAATCCTGTTCAGCTTTGTACGTTCATCTGGCTTCCTTTCCTCCAACAAAGGGATCATTCAGAGTCCAGCAAAGAACAGAAAAAAACCACAGCGTTTCCAACACAACAACTTAAGGTGAGGGGCCAGAAAACTAAAAGCATAAATAGACCAATGACGCCACCCAGAAATAATAACCAGATAATACCCATCAGTTATGGGTATTATCCATCAATTATGATTGGGATTCTCAGAATGAAAGGGAAGTGGTGGGGCCACCAGAGCTCAGCATCAAGAGGCCAGGAGACAGTCCTCAGACCTCGCAGAGGGGGCACCACCCAACCACAGGTTGCACATCTGAGGAGCCACGAAAAGGCTAAATCTGGAAGTGGGAAAAGGAGGTAGAGAGGGAAACGGCTCACTACAGCTCCTCCAGAGGCAAGCTCAACAGGAAGCCAGGGTGAGGAGCCCGGGAAACCCAGCTCGTAATCCAGGGCCTCCACCAAAGAGTGGGGTAGAGGAGGGTTTCCTGGGGGCTGTGAACCAGTCAGTAAGCCACCCCTTCAGTTTGATTCCTGTGGTTAAAAGTCTCTTACGGTTTGTCTCCCTGGAGGGGGGCAGTGGGGGGATGGGGTAACTGGGTGGCGGGCATTAAGGAGGGCACATGATGGAATGAGCAGTGGGCGCCATGTGCAAATGATGAATCATGAACTCTACCTCTGAAACTATATAGTAATTAACTGAATTTAGGTAAAATAAAATTTTAAAAAGTAAAAATAAGCCATGCCCTCAATAAGCATTTCTCTAGCTTCTACTCTGGGCTGAGTCCCCTCCTCAGTGTGGTGCTCACTGTCACAACCCCTTTCTGTGACCTTTTCATTGGTCTCTTTTCCCCTTGAAGAAGTGAGTATAAAAAATAAAAATTAAAAAAAAAAGAAGTGAGTATATTTTCCTTACAATAGTACAAAATTGGAGATGTAGAGGGGGAGCAAGATGGTATAACAAAGGTTAAGTTTGGGCATCCGTTGTACCTGGGTTCTGGTTCCATCTTTGCTCCTTAGTAGCTGTGTGACCTAATCAAGTAATGAGACTTCTCTGAGCTTCTGTCTCATCCATAAGTGGGACATTTGATTGCCTCTAAGACACATTTGTGTGTGTGTGTGTGAGGACTAAATGTGCTAATCTCTCAAGCTCAATGAATGACAACATTTTACTTATTTTTTGGCTCAAAAGACCAGAGAGCCAGGCCCACAAAGGAATTTTAAATGACATTCAAATTCAATTTGGAATGACTAACCCGGCTGGAAACGCCTAACAGGTGATAGAAAAATAAGCCTTCAGCCTCTGTTGATGTTGTGTATGGCCCCGTGGACAGTCAATGAGCAAAGGGCATCAGAATTAAGCATAATCATCTCCATTCAGAGAACAATTGCCAGTGATGTGTGTATATCTGAAAGGAGAAGACCAAAAGGAAAATACCAAAGTGCGTTTTCCAGGCTGGCTGAGTGACACCTGCCTTCCTGACTGCACGGGGCCAAGGACTCTGAAGCAGAAACATTTCCTCTGATGCGGAAGTCACAGGATTGCAACTGGAGTATAGCTGCCTTCTGAGAGGCCCCCAGACATCGAATTGCCAGATTTGACACATTGCATCCCGACAGGGAGCGAGGTAGGCATTGCCTTTGGTTCCCAAGATCGTTGAAGATGAAGTATTATCAAGGGCGATCGATAATTCTTGCAGACTAGAAGAGAGTGGGAGGAGACAACCCAGATATTTTTATGGTTTACACATTAACCTTAAATCTATCACAAATGTGTCACTTTGTGCTGCCATGTCTGCAGGAGGGGAAACAGAAAGCAGAGAGACTGAAGTAAAGCAAACAGGTGTACGGAAACCTGCCTCGCACTGGAGCTGCACCTGTACGTAGGTTATTTTAGGTAGTCCTTGCGATAATCCTGCAAGACCCATACTAGTATCCCCATTTTCTAGAAGACAAAACAGAATCGAAAGAGATGAAGAATGGTCCCCAAGGTTGTCCCAACCATCTCTTTCAGAACATGGATTCAAGCGGAGAGCTTCAAGGCAGGTACATTTTGTTCTGGTCTTGTCGTATATAGAATGCAACACATAACCCCATAAAAGTCACTAGATTATTGGACCTTCGTTTTTTTCCCTTGGAAGGCGATGACCTCTAAGGGCATTGCCAGTTCCAGAAGCCTTCCAATGTGTGCTGATCATTGAAAAAATAAGCCATCAAGAGAAAGGCAAAAAGCCAATGGCATGACCACTGCCACTGTAACCAACAAGCGAAGCTTTGCTAGCAGAAGTTTCATTTTTTCCCCTTTCCTAAGTTATAGAAACCCTTGCATATGGTTGTCTTTATTTTAATGTGCATGAATAAAAGATATCCTTGTGAACTGATGTAGTCCGCAGGCTTTGAGATCAAACAGTTTTCTACTCCAGGTGAAATGTGGGAATGACAGATAATGTTGTCAATATGTTATATTTTTGTTAGGTTGAACAAACATGGCCATAGCAATCATTTTCATCATATATATATGTGTGTACATTTGTGTGTGTGTGTGTGTGTGTGTATGGGTGGGGGGGAGTATTTAAAGAATAAGATTTAAGGGCGGAAAATCAATAAATGCAGAATTTTCCATAAAACCTTCAGTGAGAAATATCCCTCCCTCTTGCTCATGTATATTAAAGTGAACAGAATTTGCTGACTTGCATAATGCAATCCAGAGTGATTACTGGAGGGGTCTGAAGTGATTAAATAACCATAGCATTTGGAGGTACCTGGAAATAAATATCCTCATTCTGGAGCCCATGCAGAGCCCGTAAGATGTAATGGAGGCATTCTTTGGGTATTGGAGGTTACACCTCACTCTTTCTTTGCCAGAAAACAGCACAGATTTGTGGTTTGTGAACAATGGGTTACACTCTGTGTGTGGATAACATATGAAGTGCAAAATGTATTTATATCTAACGAGGCAGCATGAGTGGGGCGGGAGGGATGGAAACTCTGGTGTCAGACAGACACAGCTCAAGTACTGAGTCTCAGTCTTGGGTAAATAATCCCTCTTCAAGGCCTAAATATATTCGTCTATGCAATGGGAGTATTGCCACTAGAATGGCTGCTCTTTAATTTATAACTATTGTTGGGGCGCCTCGGTGGCTCCATCTATCAGTTAAGCGTCCGACTCTTGATTTCATCTCAGGTCATGATCTCAGGGTCATGAGATCAAGCCCCACGTCAGGATCTGCACTGGGCATGGAGCCTGCCTCAGATTCTCTCTCTCCCTCTGCCGTTTCCTCACCCTAATAATAATAATAATAATAATAATAATAATAATAATAATAAATTATATCTACCATTAATAAATTAGTGTGGTGATGACAGCAACTTGTCTTTTCTTGAGTGCCCATACTAGGAAATCTACTGAATTCATTAGTGATTTCTGTCCTCACTACAACCCCATGATTAGCAGTTTTGTTGAGATTGAAAGGAAGATTCAGAAAGGGTTAACTACTGGATTTCATGTAATTTAAGGTCCAATCCATTATAAGATGTGTCATTACTTTTTGTAGAAGGAAGAGAGGAATGTATCCTGGCAATTCTAATTGTAAGATGCCATCCGTTTTAAGAAACATTCCATTTCGGATGTTAAAATATTTCTTAAAATACTGCCTTAGGATCAGTAAGCTATAGTAAATTGTCTAAATCACAGAGCACAGGATTATACGAGTCTAAGCACAGGATTATACGAACACAATGCTGGTTGCTGGTCCCATAGCTAGTACCTGCGTGGACATTGAGGGAGAGTATGCTTCCTAAATACATTTTGTATCAAATGCTATATGATATCTCAAACTATGTGTCTCACATGTGTGTGCATGCATGCACATGCGTTTGCTCTGCAGGTTGGTTTCCATTTTGAGATCTTCCTAAAATAATCATGAAACAAGAAGTCCCATATCTATATACATGTTTTTGACCAAAACAAGTTCTGGACATTTCTGGGAATTCTTTAGGGAATGAAGAGTAGACATAAAGCCAGTCATTTGGTGTTGATGATGATGTTCCTGAAAAGATTATTTTTTCAGCACTGAGATTAGGAAGTATACTGGTCTCAGCATCCCCAAGCTGAAAGAGCCAGACAAACGGGGCTTGTGTGAGAGAACTCTATTGTCTGGCTGGTCAGGAGTTAGTTAGTATCTCTGCTTTATAAAACGTTACACAGGAATAGCTTTGGGCAAAACAAAAATACCAATTAATATTGGTATTAATAATATACCTCCAGCTCCCTTGAGGTATATAAAATATTGGGACCGATTTGCTACATCGCAATGAGATCAAGGCAGGCTTCGCAAAGCAGTAAAGTTGATGTACAGCTTGACAGGTTAGAAAGACTAACAAAATTAGGCTGAGGAGATAATTCATATTTTAAATTTATAACATTTTTAAAATGTCGATTGTTGCCCTGCCTTAAATATTCACAGAGCCCAGGTGTCATGGAAGGACCCTCCATAGATGCTTATGTTAATTCCCTACTATTAAATCTGTGTCCACTTTAGGCATAATATTCCATGCTCATTACCTGCACACTGTCGAGAGCTTCCACATGAGTCATCTTGGGGCCTTTAGAAACTTCTGTGAAGTGCTCAGTATTTGGCCCCTTGTTTTATGGATGGAGAAAGGGAGCCTTAGAGGGGTCAGCAACTCGTTCCAATGCCACATGGAGGGAAGTAGCCCAGAAACCCTGGAGAAGCACTTAATTATTTTTAGTCAAATTTCAGAAAATCAGGAAAATTACCCGTTTAGGTTTTTTTTTTCAAAATTACTAAAATACACCAATAACTAAACTAAAAGGACCTCCCACACACACAAGAGATGAGGGGGAATGCTCTATAGTTTGCAAAATGCATTCAGTAGGCACGGCTTCATTTGTCTTTCCCACCACCCTCAGAAGGAGGTAGAGCAAGGATTCCTCTCCCCCAGACCTCCGTTTACAGACATGGAAACTGAGGCCCAGAAGGGGAAACTGACCTATCAAGAGGCATGAGGGCAAGAAACGGAACCTCTCCCTCCATCCAGGTTTCTTTGCTCCCCCCCGCCGAACACACATGCACACACACACCTTCTTCTCCTTCAGCTGTGAGAGTATTTAGCAGAGCATTTTACCATCTGGCTTTACAAGGGATGAGAATAAGGTTTCAGGAGATTTGACTAGCCATATTTCACTTTAGTGCCACCTGAGCTAAGAGGGAGACCTGGGGGATGGCAGAGAAGATGTTATCTCAAGGGGAGCCGGTGCCCTGAGAAGTGTAGACGAGAGGAAGGTAGGAGGCAGAACTGACAGGTCAGGAAAACTGACCTGTCTATCAAGGGTCTCTGCCTCAGGACCCTTGATAGACACTGAATCGCTCAGTTCCTACTTTACCTGCGGGGTGGCTCTGGCCCTGGGAGTTTACGTGTCTGAACCAAACCCATGGCCAAGAAAGGCTGAGCCACTTCTGGGTTAAATCCGCTTGCCTCTGACTGCTGCTGATCCCTTCTTCAGCTGTCAGAAAGAAGCCACCTCCTGGCCACACCATTGGCATCTGGCAGGGGGTGAGACAAAGTGTCTGGGCCTTGGTCTCCTGCGCTCCAGAGGGGCCTTACCAGGAAGGATTGGCTACCCCCTGTGCCCCCAGGCACTCTTTCACCTGGATCCAGGCCCTAGCTTCCCTGAAGACACCTCTTGAGATGCTTCAGCTTCTCTGACTCTTGGCTACATCTGGGAGAGGGAAGGGTTTAGGAGAAGGGAGACTTCTGGATGTACTTAGCAAAGATAATTGGCAAGCTCAGCCTGGGCCAGAGAGGTGGACTTCAGCCTCTGCCTCCCCATTATCAGAGCTTTTTATTGTCTGTGAAAATGGTCATTTCTCTTTTTTTTTATTCTAAGAGATATGTCCAAGAAATAAAATATGAACATAAATAACAAGTAGAGAGAGGAACCAGGCCTTGCCTCAGTCACACTCAGGACCCAGCAGGAACAGCAACAGAGACAAATGTCCCCCTCCCCACACTCCAGGAGGCCATGAGCCCCCGTGCAGACCCCCCCTTTGGATTCTCAGCTCTACCTGCCCTGAAATTCCATTCTAATGAGCCTAAGTGAAAGCCTTCCAGAAGAAAAGAAGAGGCAGCAGGCCCAATCTGGCAAATTAATTAGAATCTTGTCATGTCCCTCCCTCTTTCTGCCTTTCTTGAAACTCCCTAACCTCCTGGTTTCAGGAGTCCAAGACTCTGCAAGGCACTATTTCCAGGAATCCCACACACTCAGCCTGGGCAGACTTTCAACGTCGGTCCCGCTCCCTCTTCATGGTGACCCATCGCTGGCTCTGACGTTGCCCCAACAGCAGTGGGACATGGTTATGCTACTGAGCACTGAGCCCAGAACATAAACATTCCACTTCGGTCATTTGGTTCTACTATGAAAGCATTCATGTCCTGCTGTCTCCTTCCTGGTGAGTCAAAAAATTCTTTTGTTCCGTGGCATGGCCCCATTTGGCTTTGGCTTCTTCATTGCAGATGCGTGTGTCTTGCTGTAATCAAGGAGAAATAAAAATAAAACAGGCCTGTAAACATGGTTACTCATCTTTCTTTTTTTCCTATTCTAAAACCTATGAGCAATAAAATATGGAGCATAAGCAAGAAGTAGAGAGAATATAACCAGGTCTCATGACCCAGTTCCTTTTAGTCTGTGGGTACATTTGCCTAGCCTTTCCCTCATGCATCATGTTGTTTGTTTACTCTTCATGAATGAGCTTATCTGTGTAAGCTGTAAGGTTCTGTTGAAAAAAAATATATAATATAATATAATATAGTATAGTATGATATAATATACCATAGTATAATATAGTGTAGTATAATATAATGTAATATAGTAAAGTACAATACAAAATACTATAGCATAATATAATATAGTATAATATAGTATAGCATAATGTAATATAGTATAGTATAATACAATATAGTATAATATAGCATAGTATAATATAATGTAATATAGCATAGTATGATATAATGTATAATATAATGTAATATAGCATAGTATAATATAATATAGTATGATAAAATGTAATACAGCATAGTATCATATAGTGTAATATAGTTAAGTACAATACAATATAATATAGCAGAATATAACATAGTATAATATAGTATAGCATAACGTAATATAGTATAATACAATATAGTATAATATAGTGTAGTATAATGTGATATAGCATAGTATAATATAATATAGTATGATATAGTGTAGTATAATATAATGTAATATAGCATAGTGTAATATAATATAGTATGATAAAATGTAATACAGCATAGCATCATATAATGTATTATAGTAAAGTACAATACAATATAGTATAGTATAATACAATATAGTAAAATAAAATATAATACAGTAAGTATCATATAATGTAATATAGTATAGTATAATACAGTGTAATATAATATAGAATGATATTATATGGTATAGTTTAATATAATATAGTACAGTATAATATAATATAGTATAATTTAGTTCAGCAGAATAGAAGAGAAGAGAATATATAGAGACTGCTTGATGTAGAAATTGGTGAAAGTAAAGGAAAATATAATGAAGGAAACTCCCAAAAGACTGCCATTTCTGCCACACACAGTTAACCACTGCATAGGCGTGTTCTGAAACTCATCCTTCCTCTTTGTATAGTGACTATAAATGAATCTGAATAAGTGAACTAGCTTACCGAGAGCATGGGTTTGGGAGGCAGACCTGCATGCAAATGTCAGTTCAACAGCCATGTGACCAGGAGCAATGAGCTCCCCTGTCTGAGCTGCTTTTTCTTCACCTATGAAATGGGGATATGACCACCGCCTTCCTAGATTTAGATGAGACCTAATGAGATTAGTTCATGGAAGACACACATTCAGTGAGTACTGTTATTATCCCTAGGTCTATAATGTTAAAGATGATGCAACTGTGATTATATTCTATAAATATATTGTATGCATACTTTTCCCTTTAATGTTAAGACAAGAACATTTCTCAATGTCACTAAGAAATCTTTGCAATAAGTGTTCTTGAAAATAATTCTAAGTTCTGCGTAGTCTTCCATGAACTTCCTTTCCTACAATATATTCAGCCACCCCTGTGTGCAATTAGTGGTTTCTGATCTTTCCCCACCTGAAATAAAAGTGTGAGAGACTTGTTCATGCATCCTCTTCTCTTTGATATTTACAGAGTTTCTGGAGATGGATTCATGGGTTAGAGGTGGGATCTTTATATTAGACAGTATGAGGAAAATAAAGTTAGTGATTTATATTGCCAATCACCCCCCCTGCCCCCCTGCCGATGTACTACATATTTCTATTCCCATAGCGATAGGTGAGACTCCTTTCTCTGCAGAGCCCCTCCATCCACAGCTGTGGATTTAATTTGCTTTGATTCCAGAAACTGGTCCCTCTGGGGTTTCTGGGGTGACTGATTTTACCCAGTAATGGCCAATCTCTTTGTTTAGCTTAACTGGCCACATTAATCAAAATAGTTGCTCTGGCTTCATAGCTCTGTCTGAAATGACACTCCTCCTTCGTCCACAACAATCAATGGCTCACAAGTCAAGTTCATGCAGAAGTTGGCATTGCCTGAAAACACAGTCGGCCAAGAAAGGCACCTTTGAAGGGCTCTCCATGAGCCAGGGGATTCTCACATGGCTGTTCAACAGAGGCAAAACATGGCAGAGGCTAACACTGTGTACACCACACCAATTTCTCTCCTAGACTAGGGTTCCCAGCCTCCTTGCAACCAGATCACGGCGATGTTCCTGAGCTCTCGCCAGTGGAGACGTGAATAGATGGGATGCTCTTCTCACAGTCTGGGGAGGTGATGAGGGAGGATCCTTTCTCCCCCTCCCTCTCTCCTTTCCTCCGTTCCATCACCGTTTCTCCCCTACTTCACACGCACACACACACACGCACACACGCACACACACACAGAATTGAGGAACTGAAACTGAGATCTTGTGATTGGTCCACTGCAGTTGCTGGAGTGACTTACCCCACTGCTCACAGAGTGAGGGGTTGATGCATATCTGAAGTTGTTAGTGAAGAAATCACATCACATGGAGAGATCAGGTCCTCCAGTCTGGGGAGCCCTTGGAGAGAAGCGGCAAAAGAGATAGAAAAAGATGTGGCACAGATTCTGTAAGCATCTTGTGAAAATATTTGTGTTGAAACAAGGGTATCTGGTTGGCCTTGCAGTAGCCAGAGTGGCTGTTTGCTTGCACCCGCAACCACCAGCCTGTCCACCCACCCCTTCTGCCCCAGGTGAGGACACGAATATGTACTCAGTGGAGGAATGTGTTACTCACCATCCCCCCCGCATCTACAAAGCGGCCTCAGTGAAAGGAGACCATAGCGTACTGAAACTATTCTGAAAAACCACATGGATTCCATCCTGCCACTTTGCAAGTGGGGCCACGGATTCACAGCACAGGGAAGAGACTAGTCCCTAAGTCACAGGTTTAGTGGCGCTGGGATGTAAGCCCTCACCTGTCTCCAAATGCAATGCTCGAAAAAAGTAGTTTAGGAAAAACTCCACATCATCGTCCGATTTAACAAGAATTGTATTTACAAGGACTTTGTCAGAGGGTTCGATGATGATCCACCCAAATGCAGTGTGTGTACCGAGGCCCTTCCCACTCATCTGCCCATTGACGAAAGCAGGGCACATGCAGAGTCCTATAGCTTCTGCCCAGGAGATGGCAGGGGGTGCCTTGCTCCACCCTGCGTATGTGGGAGATGTGTCCAGTTGTTTTTCATGCCTGTCCGGGCTGTGTTTCTTGGGGCTCACTCAGAGCAATGGCTACATTCATGGCTCGTGGACTGAGATCCTGTGCTTGGCCTGAGCAACATGGGGCAACAGTCAGGAAGAGCTGTGGCGAACTGTGGCCACCATGAAAAAGCCGGGCAGATCCCTGGTGCTCCAACTCAGGTGGACGGGCCCTTTTCCCCCCCCCCCCCCGACCTTTCCTGCACGGGAAGGTGGAGCTGGCCAGAAACAGGCAAAAGAATGTCCCCACGGTGGGTGAGGATAAAACCTTTGTGTTCAAGGCGCTGAGACTTTTAGCTGAAGAGTCAATATTTAAACAGGAGGAAAAGCTAATTCCCGAGGAATGCTAGAAGGAATGTGGAAGGAATCCCATGGGTTAGACTTGATCTCTAAGAGGCCGTTCTGCTGGAATATCCAGCAGGCGCACTTAGATGTGCTCAGACGTACACATAGGATTCCCCATTCACAGCACTGCTGTGGCGGCAAAGGGCCAGAAGGAACCTAAATGCCCAACATCGGGGACTGGTTACATGAAAGAGGTGGGTGCATCTGTTCTAGTGTTGCTGTCACAGGGACTGAGGAGGATACACACAGCTACATACAGGCAGATACATACTGATACATACCTGCGGAGACACACAGTACCACACTCCATGTTACATTGCCAAGTGCATAAAGAAAGAACAAATCCAGGCCTACAGAGCACCAACTCCTGTGCAAAACTAAAACAGGGGCACCACTCATATTTGATTATATTTGCAAAGGCTATCTCTTGAAAGCTGTATGAAAACTGGTTCTAGTGGTTTCCCTGGGAAGGACTTCTGAGGAACTGGGGTCAGCCGTGGGAGGAACATGTCATTTTTACAGTGCACATTTTCTAATTGAAATCCAAATTTTACAGTGTGATGCATTGCGATTTTCAAACAATTCACCGAAAACATCATGGGGAAAAGAAAAAAGATACCAAAGAAACACAAACTGAAGCTAGCTACAGACTTACACTAATGAAATTAGAGTGCCCGCTCCATGACTGGCTTGACCCTGATACCTCTCCTCACCTTGGTTTGCTCTTCTGTAAAATGGGCATGCTAATGGGTCAGTGGTGAGCAACAGGGAGATCTGCATGCAGGAAGCGTGGCTGAGGACCCAGCACCTACTGGCGGTGGTGACGGAGAAGGTGAAGATGACAGTGCCCGATGCAGCTGCAGGAGGGGAAGGAAGACGAATTGCAAGCACGGAAGGAGCTACATTTCTGAGTAAAAGTAGATTCTTGGGAGGCGGGACACCAGCTCCACCAGAAATTGAAAGGCCGGTGGATGGCATGTTTCCTGTCCTGGAAAACGAGGCTAATGGCACTCCGTTAGAGGTTGCTCTGGGGGTCCCTGAGATCCTGGATCTCTAGGATTCCAGCACCCAGTGGGTGCACAGCCACAGTCCCCTGTGCCTCTTCTCCCCTGACCTCACACCCCCACAGGTAATGCGTCTTGATTTGTGGGATAAGAAAGGAAAACAGTATTAGAATTGTTCCTCAGTGGACCAGATCAGCTCCAGACAGTTTTCCTTCCCTGGAGGTAATTAGGGAAATGAAGTGGGTTTTGGAAGCCAGTGGTTCTCAAACCTGAGCGGGCATGGGTGTTGCCTGGAGGGCTTATTGAAACACAGATGACTGGCCCCGCCCCCCAGAGATTCTGTTTTGGCAAGCCTAGAAGGGGCCCAAGAATTTGCATTGCTAACAAGTTGATGATGGCACTGCAGCCCCTGAGACCTTACTTTGAGAACCACTGATGCAGGACACCTGGCTATAAAGGCAGTATGTCTATAAATGGCTATAGGATGTCTGCCAAATTACTTCTTCGTTTAAAAGCTCTTTAAACATTTAAAAGTTTGTTATATATTAAGCTCAAGAAATTTGCATCTCTCAGATCTGTTGTTTGGTTCTAAATTGTATGCATAGGTGCATAGGTGTCAGAAGTAGTTCTGGACTCAGTGAGATAGGGAGGCAGGGCTCTGGCTTCCCCATCCTGCTGAACTAGAGAAGAACTGCTTCTCTCCATTCGATATATTGGACTGATGTATGCTCTAATCTGAATGTTGGTGTCCCTGCATAACATGGATGTTGAAATTCTAATGCCCACTGGGGGGTATTATGACCAGGGGCCTTCGGGGGTGATTAGGTCATAAGGGATTAGTGCCTTGCGAGAGAAACCCCTCAGAGCTCCCTCCCCTTACTGCTAAGTAAGATTACAAGACATCTGGGACCAGAAGAGGGTCCCCACGCAACCATGCTGGGCCCCGATCTCAGCCTCCAGCTTCCAGCCTCCAGCACTATGAGAAATGCATTTCTGTGGTTTGTGTCACCCAGTCTATGGTATTTTTGTTATGGCAGCCCGAACAGACTACAATAAGGTAAGGATTAGTTCGAAGGAGAAGTTCTTCTTTTTAAAGATGAAAGCAAATGCACAAACCAAAACATTTTGGAAACTGTTGGTTCAGATTATAACCAAGGTGACATTTGACATTCAAAGCATATGATTCAGCCTCCAGGAGCATGGATATCCATCTTACTACTTTCCTTTAAAAGAAAAAAAAAAAAAGACTGTATTTATTTATTTGAGAGAGAGACAGAGAGCATGAGTGTGGGGAGGGGCACAGAGAGAGGGACAAGGAGACCCCCCCACTGAGCAAGAAGCCCGACACAGGGCTCCATCCCAGGACCCCCAGATCATGACTTGAGCTGAAGTCAGGAGCTTAACTGCCTAAGCCACTCAGGTGCCCCATCAATCTTACTACTTTCAAAAAGGAGTCCAAGCACCGGTGTACAGCTGACACATGCGAGTCTCTGTGATCCTAAGTGTCCTAGACCAGGCAGGTGGCTCTTAGTGCCTCTGGGGGGACTGGCTTCACAGTCACCAAGGCAGTCACACAGGGCTCTCTGCACTAAGACGGCCCCAGATTTGGTTTAATGCTCTGCATGGCTATCTCGAGATTCTTAACAAGTTACCTTTGACCTTGTGTTTTGTGGAGGAAAGTCCAATGGGGCACTGCAGCATGTGGCCATGCAGAGGAGAGGCACACACTATGGGAGTCCACCATTCCTTGCCATTCCATTGGCATAGAGTGTTCACAACACCGGTAGACGCCCCCAGCATGGGAGTTCAGAGAGACTCAAAGTTGCACAAGGTAAGTGTACCCCGTCATGACTAAGGAGAAAGGCTAAAAGGCACTCACAACCCCGAGGGGCTATGTTTTCCATTCCAACCAGAACTTGCCTCAGATGCAGAAAGAAGGCAGTGGTGTCTAAGAAACACCAGCATCCAAGCATCCCAACTATGGCCTTTTTCACTCATGGCATTTACCAGCACTGCAAACAAGGAGACAGAAAGAGAGAAGATGGAGCATCCTACAGTGCCTTCTCCTTTCTACCTTTCCTACCTTTCATCAGGACAATAAAGGGAGAGAAGTTGGTAGGATGTGCAGGTATCGAGGTGCAAAGTAAAAACAGATGCGTTTGTTTTGTGCCGTGTTTCCACTCTTCTGGGAAGAAGAAAATACATATGCACAGAGAAGCTACAAAATATACATTGTGTGATTTTTGGTGAATCTACCTAAGAGTTAAATGTGATACATTTAAAACGGGCACTGTACAATAAAAAGATGAATAGTAAAATCTATGCTAATAATTCAAAGGTTCAACTTTTATTTACTTAAAATGACAACAAAAATAAAAACCGCTCTGCCGAGTCAGGAAAGATTCTCCTGAAGCAAAGAAAAGGCCTTATATGTTAGTGCCTTTGATGACAGATTTTCCTGCTTTTTGAGTAAGGGGACCTACAGTTTTATTTTGCCCTGGGACCTGCAAATTATAGAGTTGGTCTTGCCTCTGGGTCTATGCATCCTCAGAGGTAGGAAAGCAAAGGAAGAGTTCTTTACTTTTTAGCTCCCAGATTCTCCCTCAGGAAGTCAGGTCAATTTTCCGGCATGGTCCCAGACTTCCAGAGATCAGCCTTGGAGAGGAAAGAGTAGGAATAAGCTTATTGCTAGAATTATTAAAACTCATTCTGCTAGTAAATAGGCACTAGAACTGTGGTTCCGTGAATTACAAGTATCATCACCAAGTACAGTTGTGCGGCTTATGTACTGCACAATTCAAATGCATCATGAATATTCTTACCCCTGGAATTATACGTTCACATAGCTGTACATGCTGGCGGGAGTTGCCATATCTGAGTGGACTCTTGAGTGCTGGCCTGCCCACCAGATCCCTTTCCCCCTTCATGCCATTCTCTTTGAGGTTAGGAGATAGGTTCTCATGTTACCTGTCCAACACCCTGGTTCCATGCCAGAGCTGTTCCATCTCTTACCCACAGATTGATTGACCGAGTTCCTGCTTAGCCCTTCATGTGCTTTCCAAAAGAACAGTTTCTCTTATGAATGAACTACTGGGAACCAGCCTCCAGTGTCATCTAGTAACTCCCACTGCCCAGATCTGTCCCCCACCCACCAGCTTAATAACCCAAGAGATGGACTCCCATCTTCACCAAGACCTTGATCCCTCTGGGGCTTAGTCTTTGTCACCCACAGGAGACCTTCACTTTCAGAATCTTTACTGGTAAAGCCCTGTGCCCTAAACACAGGCTACCATCCTTCTTGTCTTTCGTGCCCTTGTGGTGCATCCAGCCTCAGCCCTTGACCAGCAAGATCCTCCCACACACCTGTCTGCTTAATCAAGGACCTCTCACATGAGCATCCCTAGTTCGCAGAATTCCAGTCCTATCCTTGAGGAGTTCCGACCTCTTGGGTCTCTGACCCAGCCAGTATTCATCCCTCCTGTTTCCTCTGGATTTTATGGTTAATGAGCTCGTGGACAGCTATGTGAATCTCACATTTCTCCACGAGAGTGAGTGAGTCAGGCTTTGTTGCGCATCAGATTCACCTGTGGAGCTGTTAAAAAGGCCCATGCCCCGGATATTCTAACTCAGAATGTTTCCCCAGGGGGACAGTGTAAGGTGACAATAAGACACATCGACGATGGCTTCAGAAGGACGGAGTTTGACTTCGTCCTGGCTCTGCCACTTGTGATCTGTATGATCTCGGTGATGTACTTATTCTCCCTCTGACTCTGTTTCCTCCTATAAAATGGGAATGAGAGTACTAGCATGTCCCTTTCTGGAGGGACAGGAAAATGAAACGAGCTGATAGATGTCCATGAGCAGAGTACCGCCCGACACATGGTGAGCCTCCGGTGAAATGCGGATGGCACTGTTACCATTGTCCACAGGTTCGCAGACTTTGTTTTGGCCTCCACTTTGGTTTTCAGTAGCTGGTGTTGCTGAGTGAAGAACTGCTTTACCTTGGTCTTGGCCACGCACAGCCAGCCCCGACCCTGGCTCCCTGGGTCACATCCAGGCCCTCTTCATCGCCCTGAGGACCTCTGGCTTTAGTTTCCTACTGTTTCCCTCCCCTGTATCACCAGGGAAAACAATCTGTGTTCGTGATTCAAAATCCAATGGAACCTCCTGGTCTTTTCTGCGTCCTCCTCAATGCTCGTCTGTATTCATGTGCTCCTAGAATTCTTAATTCAGCACATTTTATCCTAACTACTAGTTACTTTTCTGGCTCTTGCTTAGGCACAAAACCTGCAATTTATTTTTCCTCTAACGTGAAGTCCTAACATGATGCATACAGTAGATGCTCAATAAATTATATTTCTGCCAAAACATATACACACTATCCCTTAGAATCTGATTTCAAACATGCAGAGAAAATTCTGATTTGGCTCCTTTCACTGGAGACATGATTCTAACCCCTTTTTACCACAGTCTTCATTTGTTCTCCTGCTCCTGGTTTTCATGTGAAATGAAAAGTGAGTGCAAAATGTGGCATGGAATGAGAGCCAAGCCAAAACTTGAGCCCCATGGAAGAACTTCAAACAGGGACTTAAAACATGCAAAATAAGAACCAGCTTCACCAGGACAGGGTAGAAAAAGCTAGGCACTTGGTGCCTTTCTCAGATGTTCTGGAAATATACTTTGATTTCATATATTTTGAATTAAATTGATTGAAATTCAATGCTAAAGCCAACATACCACGTTTCCTTTGGTCAGAAGTGAAGTGTGAAAATAGTGTTTTGAATTCTCGGTTGGATGCACAGCTCTGGGTTTGAAGTGTGACAGAGTGTGGAGGGTTTTGAGTTACTGGAAGTTTCAACATTCCACTGGCCCAGGCTTCCAAAGGAATTAGAGAAATTGAAAACACGGAATTGTTGAGTACTGGAATATCAGAAGAGCATTGGTGAGGATTCCCCTCAGCTCTGTGAGTTTCCTTAGAGCTACCATCATACCCATCGTGGCTGCCACAGAATATCAGGCAAGTTGCTCATGGAACAGACAGTAGAGTCTGGGTAACCCTAGCGTCCTGGGAATTCCAGTCAGTGGAGACCAGGGAACATACCCCCTTTCCAGTGCTGATAGAAATGCAATTAGGAAAATCCATGCATGCTTATAATACAGCAGACTTAGAGCTGGGTATGACAAACAGAGTGGACACTCCAGAGGGCAAGAAACCTGTCTGCCTTTTCAGAGCCAGGCTTAGTAATGTACAGGTTCTGAATTTTCTGAATTCTGATATTTGTAAGTACATGGCAATGGGTTATTATATTCGATTTCTGCTTTGTGCTCAGCAACACACTTGAAGCCTTATTCCATACTGTGGTGAGAAGCCATCTCTGTCCTCCTGCCAAGAAAACAGGAATAGCTGGAAATTAAGTAATACCTTCCTAAATATCTACGGGTCAAAGAAGAAAGAACAAGGAAAATTAGAATATCAAACATAATAAATAAAAGACAAATATGCATAGGTTCGTTCATGGGAAGAGAAATTCCCAGGTTTTAGAAATAAAAAGGGAACTGAAAGCTAGATATAAGCTAGAGCTGAAATTTTGGTGGCCTACAGGAGTTGTCCTACGTATAGATTTTAGTGGCTAGAAATGTAATGTCCACATTGGAGCAAGAGACTGGGCCACAAGCCCTCCCAGAAAACTAAAAAGAGCCCTTAAAATAAGTGTGTTTGAGCTAATTAAAACTATAATAGGAGACTACCACCATAAGAAAGGGGCCTTGTGATTAA
The DNA here is from genome assembly GCF_009762305.2 of Zalophus californianus. NCBI lineage: Eukaryota > Metazoa > Chordata > Mammalia > Carnivora > Otariidae > Zalophus > Zalophus californianus. Next base: position 7,124,643 of record NC_045600.1, read on the forward strand.
AGAATGATAGGATTGGAAAAAAAAAATACATAGGATTTCTAGAAATAAAAATCAGTTGTTAAAACTAAACACCAAATGGTTACCTTTTGGTTTTAAGTAGTGGTAGAACAGCTCAGAATCACAATGATGTAATCGGAAAGCAAAGCAAACAAATAAACAAATATTTGAAGGTGCTGGAGAGTAACCAGAAGCAGGCAAAACCTGAACGGCAAGTCCAGTCTTGAACTGAGTGAAATTTGTGTGTGCATCTTGATGGCTTCATGTGTGTAGGGGGAGACTTTAGGATAGCAAACACAACTAAGTAATAACGGGGAGGGGGTAGATACTGAAAAGCCGGGAGAAGTAGAGGGTTTGAGTCCAACCTGCCTAAATCCAGGGCTAACTGCTGAGCTATTCACAGCTGAAAGATGCCACATGATCTGGCAAAAACAACACCTGACATCCAGAGGAATTGAGGGGACATCTGAGAAGCTGCTTATCACAGGGAAACAGAATTTGGAATTATATTCTGGCCAAATTACTGCTTGCCAGAAAAGAAAGTAATACTCCTAAAAGGAATGTAACTAAATCTAGTATCTGTACAATGTTGTCACTTACATTGTTTGAGATACAATCAAAGATTACTAGTTAGGCAACAGGGTAATGTGACCATAGTCAAGAAACACACACACACACACACACACACACACACACACACACACACACACACCCCAAAATAGTCAATATAAACTGTCTCTGAATTGAGCCAGGTTATTAAATCAACTAACCCACACTGTAAACATTGGCATGTTACTAAGGTCCTATATGCCATATTGTAGTTTTGAGTTTCTTTTCACAACAGTTGTATCTGTTTGGAAGAATTAATACTTTGTGGCTTTTATTCTTTCTTAGCAATCTTCCAAGAACAAAACCTCTCAAAGAATAATAGAATAAAACCCATTCTATCTTGTAATTAGCACATGGATCCATTGGATTCATATAAATTGACATGATAAAATCTTAGTCATCTTATTTTTCTTCTACCTGAAATATTTTGCTCTTTCATCACCCTAAGGATTACTTCACCATTACTTACTAATTATTACTGGTGATGTGAAAAACTCTAAAATAATATGAAACTGAAAATGATACACTAGATTTAAAGGATTATAATAATGAAATAAATTATTACTGTCATTATCACCCTTTAGTATCATAACTCCATTAAATAGAAATACACAAAGCACTCTAAATAAAAGACAGAGATATCTAGATTGGACATAAAAGCATGACCCATTGTCTATCAGACAATGAACTTTATATAGGGTGAAAGTAAAAGAATTGAAAAGCGAATACCATGAAAATAACAAGTGTAAGAAAGGTACAATAGCTATGTTAATATCAGACAAAATAGACATCAAAACCAGTAGTTTTATCTGATAAAAAAGATACGCATTTGAAAACAAAAATCAATTCATTAGAAAGACAAAAAGTTGGTAAGTGTCTAATAACATAAATTCAAAATACAGGAATTACAGAATAACTAGATAAAATATCTGTAAGAATAAAGAGGATCTTAATGAAAATATCAATCACATTGACCTAATTGACGTTTTTTAAATATTATATATATATTTACCCAATATACACCCAAATCTGCAGATATTATATTCTCTTATAGTGTACATGGACGATTCACCAAGATAGATCATATACTGGGCTAAAAAAATAAGTCTAAATTAATTCCAAAAAATAATAATTCATATGGAATATATTCTCTGATCACAATACAGTTAGATGTCAATATTATAAGGTATTCAGCAAAGCCCCAAATAGCTAGAAATTAAGTAATACATTTCTAAATATCTATGGGTCAAAGAAGAAATAACAAGGAAAATTAGAAAATATTTTTAAATGAATGATAATAAAAACACAGTTTAGCAAAATTTATGGGATGCAACTAAAGCAGTGTATAGATAGAAATGTATAGCTTTAAATGTTTATATTACATTATTATACATAATTTAAAAATTTATATATAATTTAAATGTTTATCTTATCTTACTTATACTAAATTGTGGAAGAAAAATCTACAATATATGATCTAGGTTTCCATCAGAAGTTAAATAAAAAGAATAAATTAAATGCAAAATAAAATATAAACTACAGATAAAAGCAAAAATTAATGAATTAGAACATGAACATCTAATAAAATTAACAAAGACAAAACTGTTTCTTAAAATGATAATTAAAGTCAATAAACTCATAGCAAAACTGATTCAAAAAATGAAAGAGAGGAAAGACCAATTAGCAATATCAAGGATGGGTGAAGGGATTTTACTAGGGATCCTACAGACTTTGAAAGGCTATTAGGAGAATATGATGGGTAATTTAGATAACATTTAGCTCAATTTTGGCAAAATTGAAAATAGGAATATATCTGTCAAGAAAAAAGAAAACAAAAAACAATGTTCTTCTCAAAAAGAAAACTCCAGGACCAGACAATTTCACTCTTAAATTCTATAAAACATTTGATGATGAAGTGATGTCAAACTCATATTAACACTTTCAGAAAATATAAGAGCAAAGACCACTTCCAGCTTGTTTTATAAGACTGGCAAAACCCAGATACTAAAACCTGGTAACAATACTAAAAGTACATCATAAACCAATATTTATACATAGTATAAATGTTTAAAACATTAACAAAATTATCAGTAGATTTAATCTAATCATATATAAAAAGTTATAAGCATCCTGACTAAATCTCAAGAGTGAATAGTTTAACATTTGAAAATCAACCAAAGATTGAAAGTGCACCTGATAAAACTGAGCACCCCTTCATTATAAAATCTCTCCACAAGATAGGAATAGTAGAGAACTCCCTTGACCAGATAAAGGATTGGTTGGAAAACCTGTGACTAACATCGGGCTAAATGGAGAAACACTGAATTTTTTTCCCTTAACATGAGCAACAAGGTAAAGATGTTCCTTTATCAAACTCAACACCCAAAAAGCAAATAATCCAGTCAAGAAATGGGCAGAAGATATGAACAGACAGTTCTCCAAAGAAGACATACAAACAGCCGACAGACACATGAAAAAACATTCCACATCCTTCGGCATCAGGGAAATGTAAATCAAAATCACAATGAGATACCCCCTTACACATGTCAGATTGGCTAAAATCAACAAAACAGGAAACAACAAATGTTGGCGAGGATGCAGAGAAAGAGGAACGCTCTTACACTGTTGGTGGGAATGCAAGCCGGTGCAGCCACTCTGGAAAACAGTATGGAGGTTCCTCAAGAAGTTAAAAATAGTGGCACCTGGATGGTTCAGTCAGGTAAGCAGCTGCCTTCGGCTCAGGTCATGATCCCAGAGTCCTGAGATCAAGCCCCTCGTCAGGCTCTCAGCTCAGCGGAGAGCCTGCTTCTCCCTCTGCCTGCTGTGCCCCCTGCTTGCGCTCTCTCTTTCTTCCTCTTTTTCTCTCCCTCTCTCTGTCATATAAATAAAATAAATCTTTAAAAAAAGAGGTTAAAAATAGAGCTACCCTACGATCCAGAAATTGCACTACGGGGTATCTACCCCAAAGAAACAAATGTAGTGATCCAAAGGGGGTACTTGCACCCCAATGCTCACAGCAGCAGTGTCCACAATAACCAAACTGTGGAAAGAGCCAGGATATCCATCGACAGACGAATGGATAAAGAAGAGGTGGTGTATATATACAATGGAATATTACTCAGTCATCAGAAAGGATGAATACTTACCATTTACATTGATGTAGATGGAAATGGAGGTATTATGCTGAGCAAAATAAGTCAATCAGAGAAAGACAATTATCATATTATTTCACTCATACGTGGAATATATGAAACAGCACAGAGGATCATAAGAGAAGGGAGGGAAAACTGAATGGGAAGTCATCAGAGAGGGAGATGAACCACGAGAGACTCTTTACTCTAGGAAACAAACTGAGGGTTGCTGGGGAGGAGGTGGGTAGGGGCATGGGGTAATTGGGTGATGGGCATTAAAGGGGACATGTGATGCAATGAGCACTGGGTGTTATACTCACCTGATAAATTATCGAACACTACCTCTGAAACTAATGATGTATTACGTGTTGGATGATAAAATTTAAATTAAAAAAAAAGGTAAAGATGTTCCTGGTCAGATAAACAAGGTAAAAAATAAATAAATAAAAGACAAACTTTGGGAAGAAAAAAGTAACATTGTCTCTTTTTTTAGACAACTTGATTGTTTATTTAGAAAATATTCAGTAATCTTTCAAGTAAACAAGCAAAGTACTTAGAACTAATAAAGTCTCAGAATATAAAATCAATATACAATAATAAACTTTATATAGAATGGAGAATAAAATGTTTAAATTTCATTTTAAAAGCATTTAATATTTAGTAAGAAATTTAGCAAAAGATGTGCAAATCCTGTATACTAATATCTACAATAATTGCTGAGAGAAATTAAAAAGATCTAAACACAATAGAGAGATATACCATGTTCATAGATCAAAGTCTCGATATTGTTAAGATATTAATTATATCCAAACTGATCCATAAATTCAACACTATCTTAATCATAAATCTAGCTGGCTAGAAAAAAAAGCAAAGCAAAAAAAAAAAAAATCCTAGAAGAAACTGACAAGCAAGTTATGTGGGAATGCAAAGAAGTTAAAATGACTGAAGCAAACTTGACAAATAGAGCAAAGGTGGAGGACTTGCCATACTAGACTTCAAGTCTCACTATTCAGCTACATTTAACAAGACTGGTGTTGACATAAGAATAGGCAAATAAATCAGTGAAACAGAGTAATAGATTGAGAAAGAGACCCATATTTATATGGCTATTAGTTTTTCAACAAAAATGTCAAAGGGATTAAATAAGGAATGCAGTTTCAACAAACTGGATATTCACATGGGAACAAAAATGAACCTCACCTCTTACCTGACACTATACAAAAAAATAATAATAATAATAGTAACTTTAACATAAAAGCTAAAACTACAAAGCTTTTAGACAGGAAAACATAGGAGAATATCTTTACGATATGAGGGTAGGCAATGTTTTCTTAGGACACAGAATGCCTTAACCATAAAAGAAAAAAAATACACTTCATTAAAATAAAAAATTCTGCTTATCCAGAGACACATTTACAAAAAATAAATGAGGAAGTTTGCAAAACATCTATCTAACAGAGGACTTTTCTTCAGAATAAAAGAATAAAGAATTCCTACAACTCAAGAATAAAAAGAAAAACAAGCTGGGTTTTAAAATGAGCAAAAGATAGGACCACTTCACAAAGGAAGACAGAACAATTGTCAGTAAGCACCTGAAAATTTCTCTACATCATTTGTCATCAGCAAAATGCAATGAAAACCACAGTGAGATGCCACACCACACCCTCTAGAAAAGCTAAAATAATAATGACCGTTAAAGTCAAATATTGTGATTATGTGGAGCATGTATCTCTTATATTGTTAGCGAAAATATAAAATGGCACAACCCCTTTATAAGAAAAGTTTGGTAGTTTACATTAATTTAATTGTAGACCTACCCTTTGACCACACACTTCTAGTCTTAGCTATTTGCCCAGTAGAAATAAAGATATATGCATCCAAAAAAAGTGTACAAAAATGTCCATAAAAACTGCATTCATAAGAGCTAAAAAGTGGAACCAGCCCAGATGAACAACAGGTAGGTGGATCAGAAAATAAGAATATAAAGATATCACTCAGCAATAAAATTGAGTCAATTCAAGAATATAAATGAATTAATTGATTCAAGAACACAAGTGATAAATCCAAGAATATAAAGTATAAATGTCATAAATAAATTATATTAATTCAATATAAATAAATTCAAGGAAATAAATTATGATAAATTCATAAATAAAATATTGATAAATTCAGGAACATAAATGAATCTCACAGACATTATGCTGAGTGAAAAAAGCGCCCACAAAACAATACACTTTACGATTTCATTTGTAAGAAATTCTAGGACAGGCAAAACTGATCTCTGGTGAATAATCAGGAGCGTGACTGCCTCCAGTTGGGAACCAAGAAGGGAGAATTCACTAGGAAGGAATACAGAGAACTTTCTGAAGAGATGGAAATATTCTATCCTTGATAGTGGTGTGGGTTTACAGGGGTGCATTCATTTGTCCAAACACCTCGATTTGGGCACTTTAGATTTGTTCTTTTCAAAATATGTAAACTGTATGTAAAAAAAAAAAAGTTGTAAAGACATTTTGAACTTTAGTTAGTAGGTTTGCTTTTAACAGTGGTATGGCTAAGCAATTCTGAAATTGCTTTCTGTGTATTCTAGACTAGAGCAAATGAGTAAACACAGTGAGGATAATGGGGTACAGATTTCCCACCGATAGAAAAGGAGTTACAAATAGGGAAAGAAGGAAAATGGATTCTAACCTATGTTGCATTTGCTTGGAATTACAGTATCAATTCTGTGATTTTTATTTTTTTTATTTTTTAAAGATGGATTTATTCATTTTTTTAGACAGAGAGAGAGAGGGAGCACAAGTGGGAGGGGCAGAGGGGGAAGGAGAGAGAATCTCAAGCAGCATCATGCTGAGCTCAGAGCAGGACAAGGGATTCGATCTCACAACTCTGAGATCATGACCTGAGCCAAAATCAAGAGTTGGACACTTAACTGACTGAGCCACCCAGGCACCCCATCAACCCTGTGATTTTTAAAATTGCGATGATGACAAAAGAAATAGAGATGCCTATATAGGTCATAGTTATATATAAAACACATTACACATATACATACACACACTTATTAAAAAACAAACCTTCAAATGTATAAACCCAAAAGGCAAATTAGATAGCTGAAGAATGGGTCAACTGGGAGACTGACCTGAAAGCCTCAGTGTGAAAAAGAGATGGAAATTATGAACCGAAGATTCAGCCTCACAGACTGTAGAATTAGAAGGTCCAACAAATATTTAACAGAATTTCCAGAGGGAGAGAATACACGGAATTATCAAAAAAAAGAACAGATGAAAATGGCTCAAACCTAGTAAAAGATACAATTCCTTGGTTTGAGGGAGAACACTGAATCTTGAACAAGATGAGTAATAAACCCATACCTGGACAGCTTTGCAAGAAAAGGAAATGTGGACTTTGGATAAAGAACATTAATTAGATCAGACCAAAAAAGGAAGAAGAAAAAGAAGAGAAGTAGAGGGCACGTGGGTGGCTAGGTTCGTTCAGCATTGACTCTTGATTTCGGCTGAGGTCATGATCTCAGCTCAGGTAATGACCTCAGGGTGGTGGGATGAAGCCCCGCATTGACCTCTGTGCTTAGTGGGGAGTCTGCCTGAGCTTCTCTCTCTCCCTCTGCCCCTCCCCCCACTCTCACACTCTCTCTCTCTCTCTAAAATAAACAAATCTAAAAAAAAACTATATAATCTAGAATTCTATATTCAGCCAAACTATTATTCAATATTGATAGATTAATAATGATAATTTAAACAGACTAAAAGATGTTTCTATTCATAGACCACTCTCAAAAGAACTGAGAAAAGATTAATTAAATATAATTATACTGAGAGAATAAAGACTTCTGTGATTTAAATACATTATAAGCAAAGTTAAAACATGGGCCACAGATTAGGGTAAGGTATTTACAGAGCATATAAATAAAAGAATATATAAATTAAATAAACAATGCAGATATATGTACATATATATATTATAGGTACATATAAATTATGTAAAGAATCCATATAGGATAATATATACACATTCTATCAAATCACTGAGCTAGAAAAGTAACATCACAGAAAATTGTCGATTTTTAAAAGATATCTTTAAAAGATAATTCATAAAAATAAATAAAAGATAATTCGTAGAAGAGGCTTAGTCAGTTAAGCGTCTGACTTTGGCTCAGTTTATGATCTCTGGGTGATGGGATCGAGCCCCATGTCGGGCTCCTCGCTCAGCAGGGAGTCTGCTTCTCCCTCTGCCTCTCCCTCTGCCCCTCCCCCAAATAAATAAAATCTTTTTTAAAAAAAGACAATTCATAGAAGAAATCTCAATGACCAACAAGCAGAGAAACATGCTCCCACCCACTAGTAATCAGAAAAATGCAAGTTTTAGTCTTAAAACCACATCTCTCCATTTCACATGAAGAACTGCAATTTTAAAATAATTCGACAATATTAAGTGTCAGTGTGAAAATGGAGAAAACAGTCATCTCCGGTACCGTTAGTAGAAGTGTAAATTGACACAACCACACTGAAGGGACATTTGGGAAAATCTAGTAACTCGGAGATATATGTACTCAATGATCTACAATTCCACTTTTGGACGCATTCATGGCCAAGATAAATATTGACAGAAATAGATAAGGAGACATGCGTAAGGATGCTCGATGTAGTACTGGTTGTCACAGAACAAAATACGGAACACACTCTCATGCCCATTCAAGGAAGAATGGATAAATAAACGGTATGTTCAACAGCAGTTAAGATGAATAAAGCATCATGTATCAACACGTACTGCATGGAGCACTGGGTGTTATACAAAAACAATGAATCGTGGAACACTACATCAAAAACTAATGATGTATGGTGACTAACATAACATAATAAAATTAAATTTAAAAAAAGAAAAATATTTGAAAAAAACAGAATATTCACATGTGTCAAGTCTGTATCATATAAATATCTGTGTCTATTTTATTTCGATCTGTACTTTGTATACATTTGGCATATTTTGTGAATACATTTTTTTAGAAAGCTTTTTTAAATGCAGTATGCTAGTTCAGCCACAATTCTACAAATATTCTACAAATTGATACAGAAAAATACTGTGTAATAAAAGCATACAGTGTGGATGAAAGAATGCAGACAAATTTCAAAATCCTAGAAACTTCTGCAGGTGGAAGAAGATGAATAGGGTCAGAGAGTGAGGAAGTCAGCCTGGATTCTCTCTAGAGTAGGTAAATAATTTTTTTTAAAGTCAAAGTGAAAAATAGCAAAATATTTACATTTGTGAATTCTAGGTATTGGGTAAAAATGTTTTTTTTAATATCTCTATATATTTTTAATGTATCAGTTTTGTTTGACTTTTTTCTAACAAATTATTTTTCGATGAGTCAGGGAAATGTTCCCCAAAATTTTTCATGAGTAGAAGTTCTTCTTACATTTATCCCTCCTTCCAGGTAACTTGAATTCCTTGTCTTTCCCAAACCTTTATTTTTAATTAGATGTATAGTAAAAAGAGAACAGAGGGCATTTGACATCCCCATGGGGACGTAACAGTGTGTAACAGTGTGTCTCCACACAGACAGACACAGTGTTATACTGAAAAGAATGTAGAGTATATATGCACACAGCCCGGGAAATAATTTGTTATGTGCTGAGTAGAATTTACACACACACACACACACACACGCGCGCGCGCGCGCACGCGCACGCGCACACACATATATACTGTATCATGTATTATATTTTATATATAGTTTGGGCCTCAGTTTCCTCAACTGTAAAATGGATGATGATGATGATGATAACAGGGTTTTGTGATATTAATACGTGTCATGAAATCAGCTCAAGAACTGAGTGTATGGCCTGGCACGTGGTGATAAGCATGAATAATTAGTACCTGTACCTATTTCTCTTCTGATCCTCAGTACTTGAGCTGTACAAAACCAACGCATTTATGAATGCAAACGGGTGGCCGTTTCCACCATCCAAAAACGTGTGATCTGTTGGAACCATACTGTCATGGCCCCTGGCTATGGCTACTCCCTGTCTCTAGACTGTGGTCCCGGAGTGTGGGACTCCAGGGTGTAGCTGCCATGGCTACTCCTAGCTGGGTCACTGACTCTCTGCACCATGCTGGATGAATCCTCTCTTCTCCTTAAGCTTCGGTTTCCCACCTGATCACATGGAGTTCAGAGATTCCCAAACAAGAACCATGTGAATGTCCTTCGTAACTTCCAAAGGGCTGTGCACCCATCTCTCATGAGGATGATAGTGCATGGTGGATCCCTGGCAATGCAAGGTAAATTTGTGTTCGGGTTCTCAGGATTTTGTGAACCTTGCAGCAAGCCTGTGGTTCGTTCCATAGACCCTGACCTCCAGGGCCTCCAGCATTTTTTAATAGAATTACCACCTTATTTAGGAAGGATCTAATTCTTATTATTTAAAGTGCTGTTGGCAGCTGACACATTGAGAAAATTATCAAAATATAATTTAACTGGCATTTTGGTAGAGAAAAAAACCCACTCTTGCTGTTCATAAGAGTAACACACAAAGGAACATTTTCTTCTAAAATAAAACACTGAGAAGCTATGTTTTACCACAAAATCTTTACTCTGTGAATATGTGGAATGCTTCTAATTATCACCTTACATTAGGGGAAAAATTACAAAGGTACATGAAGTTCTAACAAAATAGCATCCTGATGAGGTCCTGGCGAAATGTGAGGAGATTCTGATTTGACTAGTTCGGAGGGCATCCTCGAGTACATCAATCTCCTTTCCCCACTGCCTCCTGGATATTTCTCCTAGGATGGCACCTCAGGCCCCGACTGTCACAGCCCCGCTTGTCACCTGCCCCTGCCAAACCAATGCTCCCTTGCGACTTCTCCACTCTTCACTTGTTTCCCAGGTACCACATGAAAGAGCAGCATGTCTCCCTGCTTCCTCTCCGACCAGAAGTGAGAAAAGGCACAATCCCTATCTGCCAGGGGCCCTCTGTGCCACCTCCCACCCGAAATGACCACTTAATGTGGACTTGCAGCCACCAGCCACTTCAGAACTTGCAACTGATCCTTGCTTTAAAGATGGGGTCCTCGGGTCCTGACAGAAAGGAGGAATTTGGCCAAAAGTCAGCAACTGCTTGGTGGCATGTGACAGGGACCAGGTGGACTCGGCAGAGGGTTGCAAGGAGCCTGGTGGTAGGGATGCTGCAAGCATGGGTTACAGCATGGGTTGAAAAGTGGCATCTAAAAATTCATGTTGAGGGGTGCCTGGGTGGCTCAGTCAGATGGGCTTCCGACCCCTGATTTCGCCCTAGGTCATGATCTCAGGGCCGTGTGATCGACCCGCTTTGGGCTCTGTGTTCAGTGGGGAGTCTGCTTGAGATTCTCTTCCTCTGCCCCTCCTCCTGCTTGTTTTCTCTCTCTCTCTTAAAAAAAAAAAAAAAAAAATCATGTTGGAACCCTACTTCCCAGTACCTAACCTTGTTTGGAAAGAGTCACTGTAGATGTCATTAGTCAAGACAAGGTCACAAGGGTGGTCCTTAATCCAATATGTGTTCAAATTTCCCTTTTTTATAAGAACACCTGAACACAGAGACCAGCACACAAGAACTGTGAAGGTAGAGATCAGAGCAGTGCTTCCTCGGCAAACCCCCAGCAGCTTGGGGACAGGCCTGGAACAAATCTCCCTCCCAGCCTCAAGAGGAAGCAGGCCTGCCAACACCTTGACCTCAGATGTCTGACCTCCAGAACTGTGAGATGCTAGGTTTCCGTTTAAGCCACCCAGTCTGTGCTACTTTGTTTCGGCAGCCCTAGGAAACTGCTACAGCTGGACAGGGTGGGTGGTAACCACTCAGCCGACGAGCAGCAAACCCCGAGCCTTGGACCTTCAGCCTTTCCAAGATGTGCCAGAAACCTCTCGACATGTGAAAGCTCCTGATTTTAAAATGGCAATTGATTCAAAAATTTCAAGCAATTTCACAAACTTCCTCCAAAAAACATCTTCAGGCCGCACATTTTAATTTCTGGACTAAATGAACTTAAATTCCTGTTCAGTTATAACAGTGTATAAAACTATGACTTTCAAGCTTCTTCACAAGCAACATTCTTCTGAAATTAATCAGCAATTAAAGAATCATGAAATTGCAGGTCCAGGGGGAGGTCCAGGTTACAGACAAAAGGAAGAATAGAGGGGAGCAAACATGTCTTGAGCACTTGCCGTTGCCATAAATGGCTGTGTGCATTTCACGCACACATTCTCCTGTCATCTCTACAAGGGTTCCTAGGTGGTAGGCATTTTTTGTTCCCTTTGTACAGGTGAGAGAACAGTGATGCCCAAAAGTGTAAAAGCATTCACCATCACACAGCTGCCTTCTGGAAAGTCTGCTTGTCTGACTTCACAATCTCTCCAAGGGGGTGAGGGAGGCGCCGCTGGGGAGGGACCCAGGTCTTGTCTGTTCATTGGGAAGCTCACTGAGAAGGCAGTTGGTGTAGCCTTGAACCCTGAGCCCTTCATGCTGCGGGAACCCTGGGAGCATTCCCCTAAATGTACTCCGCCACTTGCCTCCCTCCTCTGCACAAACTCCCGACTTCTCAGCTGCCTTGTGCCTTTCTTTGGCTACTCCGTGTGGCCACTATCACAAAATGGCTGGACCGCTCAGGGACGTCTGCCCAGGCCTTTGTCCATTTTGTCCCTATTCTCTTCCCATTTTCTTTGTCCAGCCCGTCACGTGAATCCTCCCGGCCCTTTTCCCATTCATGGACCACTCGGGGCAGGGGTTGAGATGCAAGGCCTTTATCTGGACAACCAAGGCCCGCCCTCCACCTAGCGGCCTCCCCTCCCCTCCAAGAGCCCCGCTGTCCCCCAGCAGGCCCAATGCCCCACTCTCCCTGCATTGAGTCTGAGTTCTATCCAAACCTTCCCTGTACCAAGTGGGCCACCGGGGAAACCCGCCCTAAGACTCCTCAGCCTTCTCTACCAAGGCACCAAATATATTTCGTGCTTTCAGTTTTCAGTGGATGCACTTTGCTTTCCAGGGTAAAAAATAAAACGCACCACTCTTATTAGGAAGCTGGATCCTTGTGCGGGTTCTTGCGCGAGCTCACGGTGTGATACTGGGCATGCCCACTGCCCTGGTTGAATGCAGATTCATCATCTGGGGGATGAGCATCGTGGATTAAAATCAGTCTCTCAAGTATTTCACAGCCTCTAAGATGCCATGACTCTTTATACTTCCCTCCCCACCCTCAACCCAGTCATTCATTCACAGGAGCATGGATGCCCCTGGGGCACACCACGTGTCAGACGCCCTTCCCGGAGACAAGGACACAGAGAGAAACAGAACGCTCAAGGCTCCTGTAGCTTGGCTGGGGAGAGGAGGGAAATAAGTAAACAAGAGAGGAGATAAGGTGACCTTAATCGTGACAAGGGCTGGGAAGAAATGAAGTAAGATGGTAAGCGAGAGAGGAACAGAGTGCAGAGAGAGAAAAGGAGACCTGAAGACAGGTAGGAGCCAGCCGTGCGCAGGTGCAGGAACGAGCTTGCCAGCAGAGGGAATAGCACTGGAAAAGTCTTTACGGGATGAGCTTGGCAGGTTTAGGGGACAAAACAAAGGCCAGTGTGGCTGGGGGAGACAGGGCAAGGGCAGAGTATTAGAAGATGAGCCAGGGGCCAAGGGCCCGGGCTCCGTCAGGAAAGAGAGAGTTTGGATCTTCTTCCCAGTACAATGAAGACCTATCGGGGATCACAGTTATGTCAGTGATGCAACAAGTCCCCCCAGAATGTCCTCCTGAGTTCAGGGTAGAACAGCAGTTATGTTGAAGACCATCCCATAATGAAATCCGGTTTATCATTCAATGTGGACTTAGCTTAGCTCCAGAGAAGTGACATCCATGTGGACCTGACTTAGCTCCAGAGCACAACTTTACCCAAAGGGATATGGAAATTGTGCCCTTTTAGGGAATGACTAAACAAACTCAGAATGTCAGCCTAAGAAAGAAAAGACTCAAGAGGAACACAAAGTGATGTCTGCAGATTCCAGAAGAGCTCTCCCAGGGAGGAAAGGACAGAGCAGTGCTTTGGGAACCAATTAGGCTCAGTTGGGGAACTCTTTAGAGAGTGACATTTCATCTAAAAGGAACAACCTTCCAACAGCCAGTGTCCCAGGTAGGAAGAGGAAAGAATCTGTGAGAGCAGACAGCTCTGCCTCTTGGAAGCAGCCATGTGGTAACTCAGGGAACATGGCGGACTCAGGCCTGGTGGGTGGTGGGGCTGGAGGCTCTCCCACATCCAGGGCTCCATTATTCTACTGCTTTCTCTCATCGGGTATGGAAAATTGGTGCCAGAGTCTTACTTATAGAGAAACTTCAAATTATAATTACAAATTTACTTTTCAGATAAAATCACACAAATTTTCTGAAATAGAGCCCAACTGGTTTTAAATAGAGCTCATCTTTATCAGATTTAAACTTCCACCAAATATAGCTGAGGAAGGGAGGAAGAGAAGAGGGAGACCTCAGCCAAGAGTAAAAGCAGAGAAATCTGCTCTTTGGTTGATGGATCCGTCCAAAAGCAAAGCTTCATTTGAAGTTCCTCAAAACCATGAACACTTTAGCTCTTGGCTGAACCAGCCAGCAAGTTACCTCCCCTGCAACACACACATACACACACACACACACACACACACACACACACACATACACAGTCACTGTGGTGCAGGAAGGGGCTAGGGAACTCTTCGGAAAGCATTAAAGCCAGGCTTTTCCATTAGAATATCTTCCCTGGCTACACACACCAGGCATCTCAAGAACTTGAGATTTTCATCCTTGATCTCCCTCTTTCTCTAGGGAATGTTTAGGAGCATTGTTGTCTTAAGCAATCCTGGGCTTATATCCCAGCTCTTCCAAGTAGCAGCTAATCGTGGCGACCGTTACTCAATTTCTCTGAGTTTTAGTATTTATATTTAATATTATGATATTTATAAAGAAAAAGAAAAGTAGTCATTATCTTGCAGGGTAAATGTAAAGATTAAATAGAATGTAAATATAGAATATTCTGTTTATACATATAAAGTACTTAGAGCACATAGTACAGTGAAATTTTATCTAGTAATAATATTTAGCATGTATATGCCATGCTAAATATTCACTCTTTTAAGTGTCATTCAGCATTTTGTGCATTTAAAACTAATTTCGGCCTCACATTATCTGTATGAAGAATATGCATTATTACCACCCCATTATAGAGACAGGGCCACTGAGGCACAGAGAGTGTAAGGAACTTGTTCCAGATTTCACAGCCCACAGCGCACTGGGGAGCAGCCCCCACCCCAGCTTCCTAGCTTTCTCCCTCTTTCTCTTGCCCCTCTGGTGGGCCTACCATGCTGCTAATGGTCAGATTTCTAGGACCTAATGTAAACATGATGGTCCTTAACTAAGGTCTCCAAAGCTCCCCCACTGCCTGCAGGATAAAGCTCAAACCCCTGAGCATGGACCACAACTTGACCTCTTGTTCTGCCAGCCTCCTTACTTCTAGCTCTCTCCTTGTACTGCACATCCTGGTCACCCCAAACTTCCTCTCCCCCCAGCAATGCTACTTCCTCATACCTGTGTGCAGGGATGCCTTGCCTGCCTTCCCAGGCCCTCTCCTACAAATGCCCCACTTTCTGTTCCCTACCTGGTACCCTCTGCCACACTGGTGTACCCCTCCACTCAATCTCCTAACCATCCTGCAGGAGGGATGGCCCTGGGCATTAGACAGGGGGAAAACCAACTGAGAGAAAGTTTCCTTCGAGGTCATACAGCAAGAAAGCAACTAAGCTGACATTTAAACCCACAACTTTCTGGCTTCCAGACTTGCTTACCTTGGTCACACAACCTCCCTGAATGAATTGGGGAGAGTCTCTCTGAGCTCCAACTAGACCTGCAAAGGCTGATGTTTCTCTTTGATAAGGTGTAAGAGAGGATTTGAAATGCCCCTCTGGCCAGTTGTCCTGCCCCCTGAGCTGTGACCCCTTCTGCCACATCAGATAGCTTCTGGGCCCAGACAATCCAGAACACCCACAGACAGATGTAGCCACAGCCCTGGGAAAGGACGTTCACCTTTCTCTCCTTCTCTCTCTCCCTCTCTCTCTCTCCCTCCCTCCCTCTCTCCCTCCCTATGCTTTGCTGACTAGGAAGGGTGCAGGCTCATGCATGAAACAAGCCTGGCTTGGGAAGCCAAATAAAGTGGAATAAGGGGGCATGTGCATTTTATCAGAACCAAACAAATTGTGGCTATAAACATTCCGTCGCCAACAAAATTGCAGGCTTCTTTGAAGATCAGTGTCTGTTTTTTAATGTATCTATATTAAAAAAAAAAGGGGGGGACCAAATTTCCATTCAAACAGTATGAGGAGGGGGCAGAGGGAGAGGGGGGAGGAGAGGACTGAACCCGGGGAAATTAAATGAGGGAGAGGGAAGGGGGACCTTATGTCCTGGATTAGCACATTGATTAGAAGCAAGTCTCTTTCACTTGAGCAGCCCTCCCCACCACACACCATCCGCAGCCCCACAAGCCACGAACCACAGATATTTCATGGGGTCCTTCTTTGCCTTCTTTATTTGATATGCTCAGACTCAACTGTTGTGGTTCAGACAGTTTGTGTTAGGGGTCCTGAGAGAGAGAAAGAAAGACAGCCTCCTAATTACCTGCAATCAGCTGGGGACATCTGGAAAGCACTCTGGCTTTAACCCTGCCGTGGCAGCCGCTAGGGTCTCCCCATCTCTCCCTGACCTAATCAGCCTGGGGCCACGGAGGTGAAGCTGGGGTCCCCTGCCCTCAGCTCCACCTCCTCAAGCTGCACAGACTCGTTGCTCTGGCCTCACATCCGGACCATCTCGTCCCAGCCCAGAGTTTCAAAGACTCTCCAAACACTGACAAGACCCAAAGCCATACCTCCAGCTTTGATCAATCTTTCTCGCTCCAGAACCACATTTTCAACAGTATAGCAGGCACTCCAGTTACTTCCATTCCTTTGTGAAGGGAAAATAAAAAACAACTAAAACCCAGATCCTGGACGTTTCCTTCCGTGTAACCCCTTCCAAGCCAAGAACATCAACTACCCTACATGAGGCAGGCTCACCAGTCTCTCTCCAGTCAGAGTCTCCCTCGTGCTTTCTGCACCATGGATTCCTCTCTTCTAGGGATCCCAAGATCCTTCTAGACATTTTCACATGGATCTTGGGTAAGCACCTTGAACTCAAAATGTCTAAAACGGAACTCACCCCTGCACAGTCAAGCATCGCTTCTATATATAAATCGCCAACGATACACCCAGACTGGGAATCGGTGACATGTTCTAGTCCTCCTCTCTCATTGCAGCCTTCTAATTCAGTACAAATTATGGTGCTTTTCCAACTGTGAGAACCATTCTTCTCTAGTCACACTGTTTCTATCATAATTACAACCCTGCGTTCTCTTACCGAGCATGTTTACTCGTGTAATGAGTTTTTCTTCCCAATCTGCATCCAAGAAGAATTCACTATAGCTTTGGATCAGAGAACTAGAAACAGTTAAACTGAAAAAAAAATTTAAAAATGGACCTCTGCGACGATGGACTCTGAAAAACAAACTGAGGGTTCTAGAGGGGAGGGGGGTGGGGGGATGGGTTAGCCTGGTGATGGGTATTAAAGAGGGCACGTTCTGCACGGAGCACTGGGTGTTATGCACAAACAATGAATCATGGAACACTACATCAAAAACTAATGATGTAATGTATGGTGATTAACATAACAATAAAAAATTTTAAAAAAAATGGACCTCTGCCACAAGATCACAGGTAATCCAGTGTTGTTAAACTTCGTAGACCTGTGTTGTTGTGAATTGTGCATCCTTTTGCATGTATTGGTAAACTTCAGTGCAAATGGGACTAACAGGAAAATGGACAAAAATGCTAAAAGCCTCCAGAACTTGGTTCTGGCTGCTCCCTCTGTTGAGAATGTCCCTTCTCTTGTGCTCTTGCAAATATGCTCGACTTTGATTTCTGGAAAGTATCTGAGACCTGGTCTGCACCTGCTTCCTCAGTAGAACTGTTTGATAATATCCCCAGTCAGGATTTATCTCCACTACCCTTAACGCTTCCACACCAACCTAATTGCTGAATTTATTGTCTTTCCTCTAGTTCTGGTTCTAGTTCTGGGTTCTCTGCCCCAGTGGACGGCACCAAAATCCATCCTGAGCTAAAATCCAAAACCTGAGCAATGCCCTTGATGCCATACTCCTTCTATGGTTTCTACACCCTAAACATATCCCCAGTCCTCTATATCTCTCTGATTCTTGAGCTGACATCCTAGGCCAGGCTGCCATGGTACCTGCATTCACGCAAGCTGTTCACAATGCATCTCCCCTGAACCCGACAGTTACCCTAATCCACTCGTTCCTTCCTGAAGTTCTCAGTGGCTTCCCTCAATTCTTAAGTTGGCTTCCCTCAGTGAGCCTGTGCCTCAACCAGCCTCAACTTTGGCAGAGTCTTGGCTTTCTTACTCCAGTCACACCAACTGGCTTTCTTTTTTTTTTTATTATTATTATGTTATGTTAATCCCCATACATTACATCATTAGTTTTTGATGTAGTGTTCCATGATTCATTGTTTTCATATAACACCCAGTGCTCCATGAAGAACGTGCCCTCCTTAATACCCATCACCAGGCTAACCCATCTTCCCACACCACTCTCCTCTAGAACCCTCAGTTTGTTTTTCAGAGTCCATAGTCTCTCATGGTTCGTCTCCCCTTCTGATTTCCCTGCTTCATTCTTCCCATCCTGCTATCTTCTTCTTTTTTTTTAACATATAATGTATTATTTGTTTCAGAGCTACAGATCTGTGATTCAACAGTCTTGCACAATTCACAGCGCTCACCATAGCACATACCCTCCCCAATGTCTATCACCGGCCACCCCATCCCTCCCACCGCCCACCACTCCAGCAACCCTCAGTTTGTTTCCTGAGATTAAGAATTCCTCATATCAGTGAGGTCATGTGATACATATCTTTCTCTGATTGACTTATTTTGCTCAGCATAATACCCTCCAGTTCCATCCACGTCATTGCAAATGGCAAGATTTCATTTTTTGATGGCTGCATAATAGTCCAGTGTGTGTGTGTGTGTGTGTGTGTGTGTGTGTGTGTGTGTGTGTGTGTGTGTATACCACATCTTCTTTACCATTCATCTGTCGATGGACATCTTGGCTCTTTCCACAGTTTGGCTATTGTGGACATTGCTGCTATAAACATCGGGGTGCACATACCCCTTCGGATCCCTACATTTGTATCTCTGGGGTAAATACCCAGTAGTGCAATTGCTGGATCGTATGGTAGCTCTATTTTCAACTGTTTGAGGAACCTCCATACTGTTTTCCAGAGTGGCTGCCCCGGGTTGCATCCCCACCAACCGTGTAGGAGGGTTCCCCTTTCTCTGCAACCCTGCCAACATCTGTCATTTCCTGACTTGTTAATTTTAGCCATTCTGGTGTGAGGTGATATCTCATTGAGGTTTTAATTTGGATTTCCCTGATGCTGAGCGACGTTGAGCACTTTTTCATGTGTCTGTTGGCCATTTGGATGTCTTCTTTGGAAAAATGTCTGTTCATGTCTTCTGCCAATTTCTTGATTAGATCATTTGTTCTTTGGGTATTGAGTTTAAGAGGTTCTTTATAGATTTTGGATACTAGCCCTTTATCTGATATGTCATTTGCAAATATCTTCTCCCATTCTGTCAATTGTCTTTTGGTTTTGTGGACTGTTTCTTTTGCTGCGCAAAAGTTTTTATCTTGATGAGGTCCCAATAGTTCATTTTTGCCCTTGCTTCCTTTGCCTCTGGCAATGGTTCTAGGAAGAAGTTGCTGTGGCTGAGGTCAAAGAGGTTGCTGCCTGTGTTCTCCTTGAGGATGTTGAAGGACTCCGGTCTCAAATTGAGGTCTTTCAACCATTTTGAAACTATTTTTGTGTGTGGTGAGAGGAAATGGTCCAGTTTCATTCTTCTGCATGTGGTTGTCCGATTTTCCCAACACCATCTGTTGAAGAGACTGTCTTTTTTCCAATGGACATTCTCTCCTGCTTTGTCGAAGATTAGTAGACCGTAGAGTTTAGGGTCCATTTCTGTGCTCTCTATTCTGTTCCATTGATCTATGTGTCTGTTTTTGTGCCAGTACCATACTGTCTTGATGATCACAGCTTTGTAATAGAGCTGGAAGTCCAGAATTGTGATGCCTCCAGCTTTGCTTTTGTTTTTCAACATTCTTCTGGCTATTTGGGGTCGCTTCTTTTTCCACACAAATTTTAGGATTATTTGTTCCATTTCTTTGAAAAAAGTGGATGGTATTTTGATGGGGATTACATTGAATGTGTACATTGCTCTAGGTAGCATTGACATCTTCACAATGTTTGTTCTTCCAATCCACGAGCATGGAACGTTTTTCCATCTCTTTGTGTCTTCTTCAAATTCTTTCATGAGTATTTTATAGTTTTCTGAGTACAGATCCTTTGCCTCTGGTTAGATTTATTCCTAGGTATCTTATGGTTTTGGGTGCAATTGTAAATAGGATCAACTCCTTGATTTGTCACTCTTCTGTCTTGTTGTTGGTGTATAGGAATGCCACTGATTTCTGTGCATTGATTTTATATCCTGACACTTTCCTGAATTCCTGTATGAGTTCTAGCAGTTTTGGGGTGGAGTCTTTTGGGTTTTCCACATAAAGTATCATATCATCTGCAAAGAGTGAGAGTTTGACTTCCTCTTTGCCGATTTGGATGCCTTTGATTTCTTTTTGTTGTCTGATTGCTGTGGCTAGGACTTCTAATACTATGTTGAATGGCAGTGGTGATAGTGGACATCCCTGCCACGTTCCTGACCTTAGGGGGAAAGCTCTCAGCTTTTCCCGATTGAGAATGATATTTGCTGTAGGTTTTTCATAGATGGCTCTTATGATATTGAGATATGTACCCTCTGTGCCTATACTCTGAAGAGTTTTGATCAAGAAAGGATGTTGTACTTTGTCAAATGCTTTTTCTGCTTCTATTGAGAGGATCATATGATTCTTGTTCTTTCTTTTGTTAATATATTGTATCACGTTGATTGATTTGCGGATGGTGAACCAACCTTGCGGCCCAGGGATAAATCCCACTTGGTCATGGTGATAATCCTTTTAATGTACTGTTGGATCCTACTGGCTAGTATTTTGGTGAGAATTTTTGCATCCATGTTCATCAAGGATATTGATCCGTAGTTCTCCTTTTTGATGGGGTCTTTGTCTGGTTTGGAGATCAAGGTAATGGTGGCCTCATAAAACGAGTTTGGAAGTTTTCCTTCCATTTCTATTTTTTTGGAACAGATTCATAAGAATAGGTATTAATTCTTCTTAAAGTATTTGGTAGAATTCCCCTGGGAAGCCATCTGGCCCTGGGCTTTTGTTTGTTGGGAGATTTTTGATGACTGCTTCAATTTCCTTAGTAGTTATAGGTCTGTTCAGGTTTTCTGTTTCTTCCTGGTTCAGTTTTGGTAGTTGATACATCTCTAGGAATGCATCCATTTCTTCCAGATTATCTAATTTGCTGGCATAGAGTTGCTCATAATATGTTCTTATAATTGTTTGTATTTCTTTGGTGTTGGTTGTGATCTCTCCTCTTTCATTCATGATTTTGTTGATTTGGGTCATTTCTCTTTTCTTTTTGATAAGTCTGGCCAGGGGTTTATCAATCTTGTTAATTCTTTCAAAGAACCAGCTCCTAGTTTCATTGATCTGTTCTACTGTTCTTTTGGTTTCTAGTTCATTGATTTCTGCTCTGATCTTTATGATTTCTCTTCTCCTGCTGGGTTTAGGCTTTATTTGCTCTTCTCTCTCCAGCTCCTTTAGGTGTAGGGTTAGGTTGTGTATTTGAGAACTTTCTGGTGTCTTGAGAAAGGCTTGTATTGCTATATACTTTCCTCTTAGGACTGCCTTCGCTGCATCCCAAAGATTTTGAACAGTTGTGTTTTCATTTTCATTTGTTTCCATGAATTTTTTTAATTCTTCTTTAATTTCCTGGTTGACCCATTCATTCTTTAGTAGGATGCTTTTTAGCCTCCATGTATTTGAGTTCTTTCCGACTTTCCTCTTGTGATTGAGTTCTAGTTTCAAAGCATTGTGGTCTGGAAACATGCAGGGAATGATCCCAATCTTTTGGTACCGGTTGAGACCTGATTTGTGACCTAGGATGTGGTCAATTCTGGAGAATGTTCCATGGGCACTAGAGAAGAATGTGTATTCCTTTGCTTTGGGATGGAATGTTCTGAATATGTCTGTGAAGTCCATTTGGTCCAGTGTGTCATTTAAGTCTTTATTTCCTTGTCGATTTTTGGCTTAGATGTTCTGTCCGTTTCAGTGAGGGGGGTGTTAAAGTCCCCCACTATTATTATATTGTTGTCGATGTGTTACTTTGATTTTGTTATTAATTGCCTTATATAATTGGCCGCTCTCATGTTAGGGGCATAGATATTTACAATTTTTAGATCTTCTTGGGGGATAGATCCTTTAAGTAAGATATAGTGTCCTTCCTCATCTCTTATTACAGTTTTTGGTTTAAAATCTAATTTGTCTGATATAAGGATTGCCACCCCAGCTTTCTTTTGGCATCCATTAGCATGGTAAATGTTTTTCCACCCCTTCACTTTCAATCTGGGGTTGTCTTTGGGTCTAAAATGAGTCTCTTGCAGACAGCATATCGACGGGTCTTGTTTTTGAATCCAATCTGATAGCCTGTGTCTTTTGATTGGGGCATTTAGTGCATTTACATTCAGGGTAATAATTAAAAGATATGAATTTAGTGCCATTGTATTGCCTGTAAGGTGACTGTGACTGTATATTGTCTGTGTTCCTTTCTGGTCTATGTTGCTTTTAGGCTCTCTCTTTGCTTAGAGGACCCCTTTCAATATTTCTTGGAGGGCTGGTTTCATGTTTGCAAATTCCTTTAGTTTTTGTTTGTCCTGGAAGCTTTTTACCTCTTCTATTTTCAATGACAGTCTAGCTGGATATAGTATTGCTGGCTGCATATTTTTCTAATTTAGTGCTCTGAAATATCATGCCAGTCCTTTCTGGCCTGCCAGGTCTCTGTGGATAGGTCTGTTGCCAATCTAATGTTTCTACCATTGTAGGTTACATATCTCTTGTCCCGAGCTGCTCTCAGGATTTTCTCTTTGTCTCTGAGACTCGTAAGTTTTACTATTAGATGTCGGGGTGTTGACCTATTTTTATTGGTTTTGAGATGGGTTCTCTGTGCCTCCTGGATTTTGATGCCTATTTCCTTCCCCACATTAGGGAAGTTCTCTGCTATAATTTGCTCCAATATACCTTCTGCCCCTCTCTCTCTTTCTTCTTCTTCCAGGGATCCCAATTATTCTAATGTTGTTTGTTGTTTTGTCTTATGGTATTGCTTCTCTCTCAAATTCTGCCCTCGTGATCCAGTAGTTGTTTATCTCTCTTTTTCTCAGCTTCTTTATTTTCCATCATTTTGTATTCTATATTGCTAATTCTCTCTTCTGCCTCATTTGTTCTAGCAATTAGAGCCCCCATTTTTTATTGCACCTCATCAATAGCCTTTTTGATTTGGACTTGGTTAGATTTTAGGTCTTTTATTTCTCCAGAAAGGGTTTCTCTAATAACTTCCATGCTTTTTTCAAGCCCAGCTATCTTTAAAATCATCATTCTGAACTCTAGTTCTGACATATGACTAATGTCCGTATTGGGTAGGTCCCTGGCAGTCGGGACTGCCTCTTGTTCTTTTTCTTGAGGTGATTTTTTCCGTCTTGTCATTTTGTCCAGAGGAGAATAGATGAATGAGAGAACAAAATGCTAACAGGGAAACAACGTCCCCAGAAAATATACTCTAAACAAATCAGAAAAGACCTGAAAGTGGGGGAAAAGAAAGGGAAAGAAAGAAAAGGGAAAAAGAGAAAAGTAAAAGAAAAAGAGAAAAACAAACAGACACAGAATAAAACAAAAAAAAACAGAATATGATCAGATATGATCAGGCTGGTGCAGAGATCAGTGCCACACACTAGATTTTGGGTGTATTTTGGTCTGTTAGAAGAAAGTGCTGCTCAAAATTTTAAAGAAAGAAAAACTTATATATGTACAAAAATAAGGGTTAATACGATGAAGGGATGGAATATGACTGTAAAGATGAAAATTATAAAAGATTTTATAAAAGGAATTGATAAGAAGTTGTTTGAAAAAAGAAGAGGATTAAAAAAATAAAGAAAGAAAAAAAAGGGGGGGAGAGAATGTGATCAGGCAGGAGACTAGAACAAACCCATACACTAGTGATTTAGGGTATATTTTGACCTGTTAGGAGAAACTGTATGTCAAAATTTTAAAGAGAGAACAACTTATATACATATGCCAAAAATAAGGGTAACTACTATGAAGGGATAGAATATGACTCTAAAAATTAAAAATAAAAATGTTTTTAAAAAAAAGATTGATAAGATGTTGGTTGAAAAAGGGAAAAAGAAAAATTTAAAAAAAAAGACAGTTAAAACAAAAATTAACTTTGAAAGACTAAAGAATCATGGGAGAAAAGCCATGAATTCTATGTGCAGTATTCCTCTAGCGCTGGAGTTCTCCCGTTCTCCTTGATCGGTCAACTTGGTCTTGGCTTGCTGGCTGTTCCTGCTGATCTTCTGGGGGAGGGGCCTGTTGCTGTGGTTCCCAAATGTCTTTGCCGGAGGCGGAATTGCCCCGCCCTTGTCGCTCGGGGCTAAGCAAGCTGCTTGGGTTTGCTCTCAGGAGCTTTTGTTCCCTGCAAGCTCTCGGTACAGCTTTGGAGGACCAGGGTGAAAATGGTGGCCTCCCACTCTCTGCCCGGAGGAGCTGAGAACTCGGAGCCCCGCTCCTCAGTGCGTCCCCAGAGAAAAGCAGTCACTCCCGTGTCCCCGGTCTCCGGCCGCACTCCGCACTCACCCGGCCTGTGACCGAGCATGTCTATCTCTGGCACCCGACCCGGTGTGGAGTCTCCAAACCCAGCAGATCCCTGCGGTGCGCTCCCGCACCGCTCCTCCCGGGGGAGGAAGGGGAGTGTCCCCGGCTCTGCCGCTTGTTGGGTCCCTGCTGGAGGAGAAGTGGCCCGACTGGGCCGCGGATCACAGTTCATGGCCACCCCGAGCTGAGCGCCTCGGCTCCGTCTCTGCAGCCGGCTTCCCCGCTCCGATCCCTGGGAGCTCTGCCGCACTCAGGCACCCCCGGTCTTTCTGTGACCCTGAGGGCCCTGAGACCACACTGTCCCGCGAGTGTTCCACCCCCCGCTTAGCCACTGCAGCGACGTCCCTCAGCGGAGCCGGCTTCTCAAAGTTCCAATTTTGTGCTCCGCGGTTCTAGCACTTGCCAGAAGCGGCCGATGGAGGCCCCCTCCCCCACTGTCTAGCCTCCCGAATATCGCCTCGGATTCACTTCTCTGCATGTCCTACCTTCTAGAAAGTGGTCGCTTTTCTGTTCAGAGAGTTGCTGCTATTCTTTTCTTCGATCTCCTGCTGAGTTCGTAGGTGTTCAGAATGGTTTGATCCCTATTCAGCTGAATTCCTGAGACCAGACGAAATCCAGGTCTCCTACTCCTCCGCCATCTTGCTCTGCCCCACCAACTGGCTTTCAGCATTTCCTTCAAGGGCCTTCACCCCAACAGGTCCTGCTGCTTTGATCTGCAACTTCTGCTTGATCTCAACTCACCCCTCAGAAAGCAAAGGATCATTTTTTTTCAAAGAAGTTCCCTTGACTTCTCCATATTAGACCAAGCTCTACGCCCTCAACCCCAGCTCCCAATGTAGTGGGTTGAATAGGGTCCTTCCAAAAGATATGTTCAAATCATGTCACTTGAAACAAACATCCCACCGAGGGAGTCCCTTCTATAATGATATGCTTAGTTTAATGAGGCCTCAACTTTTCAATACTATTTAAAATGGTATTGTCTTATTTTTCTCATTATAGAACGTATGTGCTCATTAAATGAAATTGGAAAACACATAAAAATAGAAAAAATAAAACTGTCTTCTGTTGTTACGTTTCAAAGGAAGCCATATTTTGGTGTCTCTATTTCTTGGATTTTTGGCTTTATCTGGGTTTTAATTTTTCGTGGTTAGGATCAGATTTCACACACGATTTTTACTATACTGCCTTTATTTAAATTATATTATAGGTAATTTATCCTATTACATATCCTTTATTAACATAAACTTTATAGGTTGCATACTATTCTATTGGAGGACTATATCATAATTTGTGTAACCACTTTCTTATTGTGCTATGTAGGTTGTTCCAATTTTTATATTTATAAGCAATACAGTGATGGATTTGTAAGTCATGCACTTCTACTGAATGCCAGATACTGTTAGGCCTTTCCAACAATCCTATCTCCCTGTCCTTCCAAGCTGGACTCTCTCCACTAAAACAATCAGTTTTTGTCATGCAGAGAGATTTGTTGATGTAATTCACCACAAAGCTGATTTTTTAGTTCCATTCAAGTTTTCCCTTCCATGATTCCCAACATCAATTGGAACCTCTCTTATTTGAGAAAAATACCAAAATTGTTACCACCACTACTAATAATAATTACCCATCATCATTGGAATGCTTACCATATACTGTGCATAATCTCATTATCATCATAAACTCCTATTAAGCAGGTGTTTTTATTAGTGTTAACATTCATAGTATTGGGCTCTGTTTTATCTACAAAACTGCCTAGAAATGTGGGGATGACAGGTACTAAATCTGGCTTAACTCCGTTAGTCCCATAACCCCAATAGGAATAAGCATGTAGTGGGACATGCTAAATAACTATCAAAACATAATTGAAGTAATAATAAGAATAAAGGAACTGACAGGAAAACAATATTATGTCGCTTAACTGCTCTAAGCTTTGGTTATCCCTCCAGTAAAATGGGTGTATGGAGAAGTGGATGGTGGACCAGATGCTTCCTAAGGGATAAATGTTCATTACCTTATGCCATCTTTGTTTAAGAATTGACCACAGGGCAGCTGGGTGGCTCAGTCGGCTAAGAGTCTGCCTTCAGCTCATGTCATGATCCCAAGGTGCTTGGATTGAGCCCCTCATTGGGCTCCCTGCTCAGAAGGGACTCTGCTTCTCCCTCTCCCTCTGCCCCTCCTCCTCCACCCATTCTTTGTCTCTCACTTTCTCTCTCTCTCACACAAACAAATAAAATCTTAAAAAAAAAAAAAAAAAAGAATTGACCACAGTTTCCCAAGCACCTACTGTGTGATAGGTCCTGGGCTAGTTACTGAATTTTCTGAAGCTAATAGGATTAACCCTCTCTCTGAAAGGCCATAGTTTTTACGGTTAAATGCTAGCTTTTAAGTTCCAAAATCAAACAGGAAGGCAGGGTGTGGGGAGAAGGGGAGAATGTCTGAGAAGGTAAATTAATTCAGCTTGCTGGTCCAGCAGCCATTCAGCATAACTGACCTAAGGAAGGCTTTCTGGACTGGCTCAGATCTTCACCAAGCATATCGTAGGGACCCTGTTTATATCCTCATAGCATCGTGCACTTCTCATGCTTATACTCCTTGTAAAAGTCAAGCTCTGAGAAGGCATGGATAATGCTCACTCTACAACCACAGTGTGTAGTGTTCAAGAACATTTGTGGAAGGAAGGAGAAGAGGAAAAGCAAGAGCTCAGGACCATTACCCAGGGAAACAAATCTATTATAATAAAAGAGAGAAAAAGTCAAATGCCAGAAGAGAAGAGAGAAAACATTGCAGGGGTCTGAAGAGATGGCACTCCCTCTCCATACTCGAGTATTTTCACAGTCGTTGGTCTGCGAGATTATGTATTTAGAGTTGAAGGATGTGGGATCTTGAAAAATTTGAAATCACTTGTGCAATTGGTTTGCCAATCTCATGGATGATCTGTCTGTTTGCTCTCACACTGCCACTTGATGGAGATCAGTGTCTTCGAATCCATCTAGACACTTGAATCTTGATGTGATTATTCAGATTCTTTCTTTAGGCTCTCCAAAATTTAGTTTTCGTATTTTCCTGTCTTTAATCAAGTCTTCCAATGTAGGTGGTGTTTTAGGATGGAAGACAGTCCTCTTCCTTGGCTGATATTGTTTTTTTAATCGTTGTTCTCTGGGTCTGGAAATTCAACCAGCGCAAAGGCCACCTATCTTTATTGGCAAATTCACAACTCCAATGATAAAGAGAAAATTCTAAAATACTACAAAGGAAAAAAATATATAAAATAGATTACCTACCAAAAAATAAGATTTCAATACTCTCAGTCTTTGATGATCATAAATAGGAGTTAGGGGACAGTGGAATGACATCTTTGAACATTTTGGGGGAAATGATTGTATACCCAGAATTTCACACTCAGCCAAACCACCGATCAAGTGTGAAAGTCTAATAAAAATTTTTGGGTTTGTTTCATTTTTGTTTTTATTTTTCAAGGACTCAAAATTTTACCACCCAAATACTCCTTGTGAAAAAGTTTCTTGAAGAAGCCTGAAGCTTCTGAAACAAGTGGGAAACAAGCCTGAAACAAGTGGACATAAACCAAGAGAATGATGTTGGAATAAACAGATCCATCCAAAGGCCCATTGAAGAGAAAGAAAAACCAGCAGGAGAACTTTCTGTGGCACACCTGGCTAAGTACATGGGGGACTCAGAGGGCCTCAAGAATGATGTATTTAAGATGTTTCGTTATAATGGAAGAGCAATTTGTTGGTTTTTCACTTATGAATTCAACCAAAGAGATGACATGGAAGAAATAAGTGAGTGACAGAACAGAAGGCCAGTGTGACCCACTGGAAAGCATAAGACTGATGGCAGAAGTGACAGAAAGGGGGAGGGGTGGCAGGAAGGAAATATTTTCATACCACCAAACTTACGCAGTAAGACACAGAGGACCGATAACAGGTAACCAGTAGATGCAATAGAATCGTAAACCAAAATTAACAATGAAATTAACTGAATTAATGCAAAATGTGGTAGAAGGTGATATAGGTGAATGACACTGTGTTTTATCACAGTAGAAAATCAGTAAATACTGTCCAGTGTTGGAAAAATGAGAAATGAGTAGAAGACCATATTGTTTCAAAGATTTAATTATAGAAAAAAGTAAAAGTGATTTCCCTGGGGGATTAAGCTGGGAGTGTGGATGGGGCCTGGGGACTATTGCTTTTTATCATAAATTCTTGTATTCTTTGATTTTTTTAAGCAGATGTAAAGAATAATTTGATTTAAAACATTTTTAAGGGGAAAAACTATTGTAAATATCTGACCTTGTCGGAGAGCTGCTTAAGCAGTTTCCTTGCTCCTTTAAACGCTGATCCATTTTATTTTTTTCAGGATTATCTGTGATTAAGGAGTCAGATTTCTTTCTTTTTTTTTTTTTTTTTAGAACCACTGCTGCCTCCCCCACTCCCTTCTGCTTAAGGGCTGAGAATGGAATTACATACTTCTCGTTCCAGAATTGTTTGAAATAATTGAATTAAGGCTGCAGAAAAAACTTTCACCCTCATCCCTGGAAACACACCCCTCCCCCATTGCTGCTGGTCTACCCTCTCTCTTCCACTGAAAGTCAGTAGGGCCTTGTTTCCTTAACTTGTTCTTTTTGAGTTACTGTGAGCTTCATGAGGGTGAGCCATTGCATAAATAATAGCCATGGTAGTAATAATAATACTAAATAATCGCTCCTGTTTGTTGAATGACTTAATGGGCCAGGCATTGTTCTAAGGGGTTTCAAATAGCGTATCATCTTAGCCTGATTGCTGTCTGTGGGGGCAGCTAGTGAGGTGGTTGAATAGAGATTCCACAACACACTGCCTGGAGACTGATCCGACCTCAGCCATCTCCTAGTTTATAGATAACTTACTTTTAACCTCCCTGACTCAGCCTCCCTGTCCATGCGAGGAAATAATAACAGTATGTACCTCCTAGAGTTTTGATGAGGATTCAATGAGTCAACACAGGTAAGCACTTAGAGCAGTGTCTGACACATAATAGGCAGTGAAACATAATGGCACTATTATCCCAATTTTATAAATAAGAACTGAGTCAGAGAGAGAAAGTGGGGAAGCTAAAATTCCAGCCTGGGGGGTCTGACTCACTCTCAATCTCTTTGCCACTAAGTACCAACCAGACAATGAGGGGTAAAAATGCCATCTCATGTTTGCTTTATTCATCTACTTAGGTGGAAGATGCAAGACTTTGAAGTGAGATGAACTTGAGTTTGTATACCCAGCTGCTCTCCTTCCTGTAGCTCAGTGGCCTTGGTCAAGTTGTTAACTTGTCTTATTTTGTTTCCTCATTAGTGAAGGTATGAAAGCCTCCCTTGCTGGGTGGTCCAGAGGATTTATTAAAGTTAATGTGTGGAAAGTGCGCAGCCCTCATTAAAGGTAGTACCCTGGGAGACCGTTATCATCCCCCTGTCCCAATAAGCCATGCCCAGGACTGCCTCCGTCCTTGAGGACTGTGAAGGGACATACAGGATGGATCTTTCAGAGATAACTTGCCTCACTATTTCTTAAGCACTTACTATGCCCCAGCGCTGTGCTTGGCAATTTCACATGTATTCCATCAGTCCAAATTACCATGGCCCCTCTTTCCTGTTTTATAGGTGAAGAAATGAAAGGTTTGAGGCTGGATGAGGCTTGAATAAGAAATGTTCCAGAGCATGACTCAAAGCCCTCTGTTTGGATTGTGAAGACATGTTTAGAAACAGGCTAACAGTTGATTCTCAGTTGCAAAACAGATTTTTCCCTTGGTCCTTTGCGAATCACTAAATCGATCCCTAATGAGAAGGTGAACTCACGCTTCAAGAGAGTGTTCTGTGATTTTAGCTTTTACCTATGATATCTGCCAGGTCCTAGGGCGGGAAATAGTGAATTTAGAGCTTTGCAATTGAAAATCTGCCCTCTCAGTGTAGTCGGATCACATGGAGTTCTCCATGGGCAGACAGGGTGTTTATGTGGTGATGTTTATAGATGGGGAAACCGAGACAGATGGAAATGTGCTCAGGACCAACTGGCGGGAGGTGACAGACCCCAGTCCCCCTCTCAAGCTCTCTTCTTGTGCTCCATTATGCTCTCCCCAGAGCCTATTTCTGGACTTCCAGCGAAACCCTTACAGATGCTGGTGGGAGCCCAAGTTGGGACACACATAAACCCCAGTGTGTGTCAAAGCCATTTGTTGGATGTGATAAGAAGAATGATTGCCTTACTCCTTCCCTAAAGCATTTCTGATTGTAAGCAGTTTTGGGAATCTTATTGTTTTTCAGGCAGGGGTCGGGGGGAAGTGATTTTGCTGATTTTGTCTGAAAGCTCAAAACTTTGCAGCCAACTATTAACAAGGATCAGCCCCACACTGCCTGCTCTCACCCTGGATGGCAGGCCTCCCCCATGAGCCGGGAAGGGGAGGGGAGGCGGGGACCGTGGCATACCGAAAGAGTCACATTTTGGGTCCCTGTTTATTCGCACTGTTGGCAGCAAGAAAAGAAAGGCAACCAAATCTGCTCTTCATGGGCAGAAAGCAAATCTAATGTTCCAGCATTTGCAGTTTCAATATTGACACAGCCTCTTGCTTCTGCAGAACTCAGAGTCAGGGAAAACATGTCATCTTCCCTGGCCCTTGTTTGCATGGGGCAGGGATCAATTAGAAAGTTACTTTTTTTTTTTTTTCTTACATCAAGCAGTACAACTGATTTCTGTAATCAGCATCAGTGAGATTCACCTTTCGGGAAATTAGAATTTTCTCTTCAGCCACAAATCCATTTTAAGTAAACATCATTGACCACCCACGTGTAGAGATGCTTTGTTGGGGGAAATTACTCCCCCCCCCCGCCCCCGCTTTGTGATTTGGTGGCGAAGTATGGGGTGGGGGAGATTTCACTAAGAAAGTCTATTGTTCTCTAGAGTTATTCCACATAGGACAATGGAGTCAAGGTTTGTTTTGCTAAAGATACATTACAATTCCCATAAATACAATTACATTCCAGTGGAAAATATTCTGCAATCACAGTTTGGTCATATGCAGAACTATAGTATTGGGCACAGAGAATGGAGATCCCATAGTTTCCTTAGAAGAGTAACTGATTAAATTTTCCCAAGTTTTCTTACTGAAGGGTATTCACTCATTTGTTTGTCAACTCTTTACAAAGTGCCTGCTATGTGGGGCTCTTTATCAACCCTTTACAAAGTGCCTGCCTACACGGACTTTTCTACCTCCCGGAAACATGGATTCGGGCCCACAAGCATCACGTATGTGGGGTATAGATATCACGCATGTGGTATTTGGGTCACAGGTATCAGACAGATGTTATTTAATCTGTATAACCACCCCGTGAGGGAGGCCATGTAACTCACATTTTATAGATGAGAAAATAAATCCTCAGCGAGATCAAGCAGTTGCCCAAGGCCACTGGCCAGAAAGTGGTGGATTCCGAACCGACACCTGTCTGGTGGCGGAGCCTGCGTCCTTTTTTCATTGAGGAAGACAAGAATCAGGTTTGCTGTGATGTTTATAGTTGTCATTGTATCATACAAGTTTGCATATCGGTGATGCCACGGCTGAGTTTGTTTGTATGTTTGTTGATTTTTGTTGATGGGGCAGCTTTTCAACAATTTCCTTCTGTCCTTAATGACATTAACTTGTGTCTATTCAAATCCATTCCTATTTGGAAGCAACAGAAGCATCCAATCCAGGGAAATAGCTAAGTAACTTATCATCCATTTGAAGGAATAACAAGCAGATATTTAAAATACTGTTTACGAAAAGTCAAATGGACTTTAAAAAATCATTATCGAGTAGTGAAAGCGGAACTGCAAGGTACAAAATTGTGTGTGCCTGTGTCTAAGTATCCCCAGTACTTTGTGAAGTGACTCTGTGTGAATGAGAAGAAATGAAGAGGAAAAGAGCTGAAATAGTCACATGGGCAGTAGGCTTTTAAAATTCATTTTATTTTTCCAGATGGTCTACAATATATCTTTTATTGAGGTATTGCATTAAAATATGAATTATTTTATCAGAGCCATCCATATCCACTGAGTAAATTCAGTAAATCATAGCTTTTTCCAACGTAAAGCCAGTCAGAAAGAGTCGTTGTCATGTGCTCTACAATTGATATTTTATACCATGCAAACGCACTGGATTTTGAAATGAATGAATTGGATAGCTTTGGAGTTGCCCTGGAATATGGCTGAGAGATGTATCCTAAAATGTGTCAATGCTATCAACCTATCTGTCCATCTATGTCTATTGTCTACCTTTTTCTGTTTCAAAGAATAAATAACTTACCCTTTTTACACTGTTCCTGCGCTGTAATCCTCCCGACAGCCTGATGAGGGAATTATTATAGCTGTCCCCATGTCATGTGACATAGGCAAGGCCACATAGCCAGTGGCAAAGCCAGGATGTGCATCCAGGCCATGCCTGTCCACTTCTCCCCATGCAGCCACCCTCACCCCATCAGCTCTGGCCATGGGTCTGCCTCTCCAGGTCGGCTCTTGGCATTGCCCCCAGCACACGGAGGGCGCTCGGCACCATCAGCCATGCTTGTGAGGCTGTGATTACTATTTAGGACTTGTTTATTATTACATCAACTTCTACGGATTCTTGTACCCAGTTACTTTTTCCTCCTGTTTACACTTACTTGAAAAATAGAAGGAATCCTTCAATTGGAAGATTGCTGATTTATCAAAAAAAAAATGTATTCAAATGCAGGAAATGGAAGGGCACAGTTGTATTAGGTATTTCAAGGAGAATATTCCAGAAAATCTATAAATCAGAAAATAATCACAAGTTGGGGAATAGAAAATATTATAAAACTTATCCTTCTGTGTGGGGGCTTGCCTTTTCTCCAGGGATGTCTGCTATGAAATGCAATGGGAACAACATCTATAATAGGTCTCGCTGAACACTCTTTACTGAGATAAAGCCCGACGTCTTTGACTTGGACTGGACAGTCCTTTCTTAATCTGTCCTCACCTCCCTGTCAGTCTCTCCCCACTGTCCTAAACCATTCCAAACCCATTATTCCCTCCATACATCCAAACCAAACCACAATCACCAGCTAATGCCATGCCGTCTGCATGCAATCGTCTAGCTGCCAACGGTACTCATCCTCCAAGTCCCAGCGGAAACCTGACTTTCTCTGAAAAGAGGCCCCAGACCCTCACCGCTCTGAAGACTTGATTCTCCCCTTCTTAGAGGTCATTTTGTAGCACATCCTTTCCCCAAACACTAAACTAATACCCCAAACAGAACACCAACTCTTCCAGCCTGGGAAGCTTCAGGAGCAAGGGGTGAGTCGGGCATCATGCCTAGCACCCAGCATATGGTGTGGCACACTGGCGATGCTCCATCAGGGTCTGTTGGGTTGTTATTTAGAAGCTCAGATCAGTGAGGCAGCATTGATAACCCAACTTGGTTATGTGAAGCAAAATGGGGAACTTAACATAAAGGTAGTGGGAAATCTCATGAAGTTAAAGAAAAGGGGGGGAACATTAGTAGATTTCAGGAATGGCTGGAGGAAAGTACCCTCACATGGGATGCCTCCATCTTCCTTGGTGGCTCTTGTCCATGTTTGTTCACTCTTTTCTCCTCCTTCCTTTCCCTCTGTCTCTCTCTGTCTCTCTCTCTCCTTTTCACTCTGTCTTTCATACCTACTTGATAAGAATATGAGGCAGCTGCCGCCTCAGTCAAGATCTTCACAGACTCAGATGTTGTTCCGCACTTCCTCAACAAAACTGTGCCCTAGCTCTCAGTTCCTATGCCCAAATCCCCAGGATAAGACTTTGATTGGCTTATTTTAGGTCCTATGACAAATGTTAAAATAATGAAGTAGCCAGGGGACAGAGTAACAGCCTACCATTAAGGTGGATCCTGCAACAACAATAAGGATTTGGGGAGCCAAAGTGGGCAGTCACCAGGAATTGGCGGTGAGGATACAGTCACAGCGATGCCCTCTGCATTTGCACACGTGTATGTATGCACACACACACACACACACACACACACGCACACAGTGCAAAACATAGGTCTGCCAAAGTATCTGTTGAATTAGTAGTCGGATGTATGCGCACCCATATTTATTAATACGGATTTTATTATTGAGGAATACATGTTCATAACGTGGCTTCTGTCCCGGAAAACAGATCCTCTGCTACCTCCACCCTCAGAGAAGGAAAATGAATTTTCACTGTGGTCCAAATGCTTACCGGGGTCAAAACACTCTGTTATCTTGAACATAATGTTTAATGGTATTTGTTTTAATGAAGAGCCATGGCTTACCTCCTCCACAGCGTTTGATCTTGCCTATGGGGTGTGGGGGTCACGCAGCACGTTTTTGCCCTCGGTTTTGGTGCATCCTCATGGCAGCAGGACAGGAGAAGAATGCTAAGGGATGAGACCTAGGCTTCCATTAAGACTTTGGCTGGGTTTGGGGCGCCTGAGTGGCTCAGTTGGTTAAGCGACTGCCTTCAGCTCAGGTCATGATCCTGGAGTCCCGGGATCGAGTCCCGCATCGGGCTCCCTGCTCGGCGGGGAGTCTGCTTCTCCCTCGGACCCTCCCCCCTCTCATGCTCTCTCTATCTTATTCTCTCTCTCAAATAAATAAGTAAAATCTTAAAAAAAAAAAAGACTTTGGCTGGGTTTCCATTGCTGCCCTCGCTCAGCTTGCGGCCCTGCAGTGAGCTTCGATCAAGAGCAAAGAGGACGTGGTTAGTTTTGAAAGGAGTGTCTGTGTTTTAACAGCCATGGTCATTTGTAATTTGCTCGTGGGGGTGCAGTGGGGAAGAAACATGGGTCAGGGCAAGTACCCATGGCACCGCGGTGATAAGTGCAGGCCCCTGAGCCACACTGGATGGGTCATCGCTGCCTCTCCCATTCCAGAGCTTCTCTGTGCCTTCATTTGCCAGAAAATGAGCATGATACTAGTACCCAGTACTCAGTCCCCCTGCTGTCCTGGACAACCTGCCTCTAATATTCCAGTGTTCCTAACCCAAACACCCATGCTGCTGGCTTCCTGGAAATCTGGCCAGTCTGTCCAGGCTTCTGCCTGCACAGGGACCAAGGCCATTAGCTCCCCTCATCCTCGACCTCATGCCTGACCTTCTTCACCTTCTCCTCTGGCTCTCGCACTCCCACTGCTTTGTACTACCATGGCCTCTCCCATCCACTTCACCCCAACACACACACACACACACACACACACACACACACACCCCACATACAACACTCGTACCACACGCACTCTATACCTCATACCACACATACAACACACACACATACACACACACACACACACCACACACACACCACACACACCCTACACCTTGTACCACACATACAACACACAACACATACACCACACCACAACACACACTCAGGCCCTTCCCCTCAGATGCCTGAGACAGATGCTTCCCACTGAGAGAGTACTTGGAATGAACTGAATCTGCTTCCCAGAGAAGAAGTGCCTCAAGCTCAGGGGTGTCACACCACTTTCCTTCTATCCGGCAGTCAACCCCACAGGGAAGCCCTGCATCCCTCCTCCTGCTTTCTCAGCCTGTGGGGAACTGGGGACCGGGTTCATCTCCCTCTCCAGTGCCAGGGCTCTGCCAGACCCCAGATGTCCTCAGAGGCCGGGGAGGGTAGACTTTCTCTTCCCTCCCCAGACGGTACATACACTGCTGGGGAGCTTAAGCACTTGGATCACTCCACAGACTCTGGATTTCCCCAAAGTCACATCCTCTCTCACCCCTACACACTTGTAATGGGTATTGACCTTGCGCACGCATGACTAACTGGCTCTCCAGGGCCGTCCCACCTAGAACAATTTCCTGCCTCCACATCTGAGGCCCCAGTAACTCAGAAGAATGGGGGCCCCAGCATGGGAGTGCTCCACTGCAGTCATATGCCCGCATCCAGAATGTCATCGGGAAAGGGGCGAGGGAGCCGGGATCGATCACGATCACAGTCCTGGCCATAGACTGGACACAAACTATTCCATTTGTCTAATTCCCTCCAAGAAGCTGCTGGGCACAGTGTTATACAACTTTTGTTTCAAATACCTCTACCTATCTACCTATCTGTCAATCTGTCTATCTATCATCTATCTATCCATCCGTCATCTCTATCATCTATGTTTTGGTAAATCTTATTCTGCGACACTTTCGTTCCACTTGTGTCTGTTTATCTATATTTCTATCTAGTCTGCCTGTCTGTCTCTCTCTCCATACACTCTTTTTCACTGGGTTACAGTAAAATGCATTTCTTATTATGGATTGAGGTCAAAAATTCACATTTCTGAACCTCTTTGCAAGTTTATGTCCCTCATCTAAGAAGTAAGGTTAAAGACTCTCTTCCCCTCTAACTGCGAGGAGAGTCAGATTAGCGTCCAGATCCACCCCAGCAATGGAAAAACATAATCATGTTTAACGGTTCTCACTGGGTGCTGTGCTTATGTAGCTGATTTTCTTTTTTATTTTTCCCCAATTTCAAAAAAAATGTGAATTAACTTTACAATCAGACTTTTTTTAACTGTAAAAAATGTCTTAGAAAAAAAGAGCATATTCATAGAAGAGTCACCAAGATAAAAAGGCAACTCAGAATTAGTTTATATAATTAATAGTTACAAAAGCCAGACTATTTATTCTGGAGATGGAGACTCTTAGAGTGTGAACAGGAAGGGATGTTCATGTTAATTCACTGTCTGGAAAAGCATAAAAGCTTGGAAGGTGAATGGCACCATGTTTTCATTTTTCATGGTTCCAGGGGCAGAATGAAGAGGGCCAGTGGAAGTTCCAGAGAGCTCTATTTTATTATCTGGAGAGGATTTTCTCACAGTTGAAGCTGGCCTCAAGAAGCCAGAGGCTTATCATCACTCCAGGAGTTAGGCAGAGATGCTGTGAGGCACGTTCTGAGCGCATAGGATGCTCTAAAGCATCTTCTGGCTCCTACCTTCTCTTAGTTAGATGTGGCAAGACTGTCGTAGCGAATGTATGTCATTTATCCCCACCCTCTTCCTTGGCCATGGCTCTCAGGATGAGTTTTTATGGTGAAAAGTCTTTGAACCTCCTTCTTCACTCTAGTAGGCTGAATAATGACCCCCAAAGATGTCCACTTCCTAATGCCTAGCACTTGAGCCTGTGTCTCCTTCCGTAATGAAGGAGATTGCCGATGTCTCTACACTTTCACAAATACTTTATCTTCCTTTTTTTAAACCCCTCTCATATTTAATAAAGTACTAAATCTCATTGCTTCTCTTCCTATTTCTCAGTTATGTCTAATGTGATGTTGAATAAATTTCTTTTTTAAAACTAGCTTTATTGACATATGATACATATATCATACAATTCACCCATCTAAAGTCTGTAATTCAATGATTCAATGTTTTTAGTATATATGCATAGGGTATGCAACCATTGACAAATCAGATTTTAAAACATTTTTGTCCCCTCACTGGAAGAAGTGTCCCCATACTCAATCCCTATTTCCCACTTGTCCCTGTCCCCAACTCCAGCCTTAGGCAACTACTGATCTGTTTTCTGTCTCTATAAATTTGCCTTCTGAACATTTCAGTGGACATCAGTGGAATCATACAATACTTCCTATCATATGTGTCTGTGTGACTAGCTCCTTTCACTTAGCATAATGTTTCAAAACTTCATCCATGTTTTATCATGGATGAATATTTCATTCCTTCTTATTATCAAATAATACCCCATTGCATGCACGTACATTTTATTTACCCAGCCATAAGTTGATAGATATTTAGGTGTTAGCCATTTTTTCTCTGTTACAAATAATGCTTCTCTGAACATTCACGTACAAGTGTTTTTGTGGCCATCTATTCTTTTTTTCTCTTGGAAATATCAAAGAGTATAATTGTAGAGTCATGGTAACTCTACGTTTAACTTTGAGGAACTGCCAAACTGTTGTTCAAAGTGGCTGCCCTGTTTTGCCCCCCACCAGCCATGTTTCCACACCTTTGCAATGCTCCTTATGCAACCATTTGTCTTTTGATTCTAACCATCCCAGTGGGTGTAGAGTGGTACTCATGCTTTCAGTTTGCACTTCTGTAAAGATGAATGATGTTGAACATCTTTTCATATGCTTCTTGGTCTTTTATACATCTTCTTCAGAGAAATGTCTTTGCAAATATTCAGCCCCTCTTTAATTGAACTGCTCTTCATTATTGGATTGTAATAATTCTTGATAGATTCTGAATATAAACCCATGTTAGATACGTGATTTGCAAATATTTTCTTTCATGTATGAGTTATCTTTTCACTGTGTTTACTTTTACTCTGAAGAAAACAAGACTTTTTTAAAAATAATTTTAATAATGTCCAGTTTTTAATTATTTATTTTTGATCACTTGTGCTTTTGGTGTCTTAGTATCTAAGGAACTATATTGTCTAATACATGATAAGAAGTTTATACCTTCTGAGAGTTGTATAGTCTAATTACAGTCTACATTAGACTATTGTCTAATACATGGTAAGAACTTTACACCTTCTGAGAGTTGTATAGTTTTAGCACTCACAATTAGGTTTATTATTCATTTTGAGTCCATTTTTGTGTATAGCATAAGGTAAGCATCCAGTTTCATTCTCTTGTACATAGATACCCAGTTGCTGGTATGTGAGTACTCAACACCATCTGTTGAAAAGATTATTCTTTGCCCATTGGATGGTCTTGGCACCCTTGTCAAAAATCAAGGGCCCACGACTGTAAGGGTTTATTTCTGGGCTCTCAATTCTATTCTGTGGGTTTCTATGTCTATCCACTGTTTTAGACCAGAACAAACTGTAGCCCTCGGGATCTGGAGGCAGAGAGGTTCTATGGATCCTGGTTAGGTGAGTAGTGTGCTTTTCATACCACCAAGAGTACCCATAAAATCACCTCTAAATTATGCACATGCTGATATCTCTCACTCTTCTTTAAAAATATTATATTAAATAGGTATTATATTAAACATTCCTCCTTGCCTTTAGGAAAATCTAAACTTGAATATAAGTCCTTTCATAAGATGGCCCTGGATAACTTCTCCAGGCTTAAACCCCAAGAAAGATTGTAAAAGAGGCCACAGTTCTCTGCAGCTTTTCCCATCAAGACATAGAGTCTGCATTCCCCACCTGGAATCTGGGCCACCTGCTTTAGCCAATAAAATGTGGCAGAACTTAGTGCCAGGCTGGTTTCATGGCCAGGCCTCAAGAAGTTTTATGGTCTTCTGATCTCTCTTTTGTAACCCTGAAAAGCCAGGCCAAAAATCCTGGGATAACCTGCCGGACGACTGGATACCATTGGGAGGAGATAAGAGGTACCCCAGCTGACAACAGCCAGCCTCCAAATGACCTAACAGCTGCCTTCAGACTCTTGGCATGTTGGCCAAGATCAGCTGAATGTCACTCAAATTAGCAGAAGGGGCCATCTGAGCCCATCCAAACTGCTGACCTATATAACTGTGAGACAAAGAAAAGGTTTCTGTTTTAGACCATTAAGTATTTGGGCGGCTTGTTACTCAAAAAAGCTAACTGATACAATCTCTCTCCTCTCAGTCTTAACACTGTACTTTTTATCACCATAAAACCTTTGTACATGCTGTTCTTTTTTTGTAGAATGTGTCTTTCCATTCCTCTCTCTTTCCAGTCATCCTCCAAGCCTTTCCTTTGGGGAGCTTTCCCTGTGCCCTCTACCAGAGTAAGGCACGACTGCCGAATGCCCTGAGTTCCCTAGATCATTGGCCCTTCTCAAGCATTGCATTTGTCACCCTGGATTTTACCTGCCTGTTGAGTTGTCCTCCCTCTTCTTGTGCAAAAACAGTAGAACCTGCCAAGAGGGCAGGGGGTGCATTGCTGAATTTCATTGCTGCAGGCCCAGTATCTTGCTTGGCTATGAGACGCGGTAGGAATGTCGAACAGGTCGCCTCACCAAAGTTTGAAAGGTCAGGAGAAATGGCCTGGAGGATGTGACCTCTGAGGATAACGTGCAGCTTGAAGTAAATGGGAAGCCAGGTGTTTCCCAGATAAGAGGATGTATATGAAGACCCTCAGGAGACAGAGAAAGGTGACATCATGTTTAAAGACTGGGAGGAATCCAGGTTCTTCTCTGACAGGGCAGAGAACAACAGGACGCAGCTAGTAATCTTCAGGTGGTACCGGCAGGCAGCCATCAGCCACCCAGACTAGGTCAGCCAGACCTCGCCAGCCGCTTAATCCTATCTATTTCCTTTGTGCTTATTCTCCGGACAGAATACAGTCATTGTGAAAACTCCAGCCTGGTTCAACTGGACTAGAAAAATCCAGAAACTAGATTGAGTTTCCACGTGGCCTCAGCCAGCCCTTCCTTTCCTCAGACTCAGGCCAGTGGCAGAGATTTCCTTCCCAGATAAACAAGGGAGAGGGGAGAGGGGAGAGGCACAGTCCAGAAGTGTGTAAACAGAGAGCTAAGGTTAACAAAAAGTGGCGAGCTGACTCTCTGCATTTCCTCCAGTGTCTGGTGGGGAGCGGGCCCCTCTCCAGGTGGTACTAATAGAGTCAGGCTGGGGTAATGGGATAAAAGCCCAGAAACATAAAAGCTGCCTGGAGGGGAAAGAGAAGAAGGGGATGGGGTATGCCTTCATCCCCATGTTAACCGTTCCCGCATTAATCAGATTCAAATATCTCAAATTGGACTT
Organism: Zalophus californianus; assembly: GCF_009762305.2. NCBI lineage: Eukaryota > Metazoa > Chordata > Mammalia > Carnivora > Otariidae > Zalophus > Zalophus californianus. The sequence goes on from NC_045600.1 coordinate 7,166,074, forward strand.
GTCTGCTCTTCCAGGAACATTAAGGGAAGCCGCAATTCCGGAGTCATAGATCTTTAAAGCGGGAATATCCCCTTTAATCATGTGGTCCTGCCGCCCATGGGAGAGGTAGAAGATGGGAGGCTCGGAAAGGGGCTGTGCCTTGGGACAGTTTACACGGTGAGCAGATGCCAGCTTGCTGCCCTTGACATTTACTTTCCTCCATTAGACTGTAAGGTAGCTGAGGGTAGGGACCTGTTTTTCCGGCTCACTTCATATCACCATACCACACACATTAGCGCTCTAGGTGGGGAAAACCAGCAGACAAGAAGACAAACGACAAGGTAACTCGGGAAGAGGCGACTGTTAGGAATCCAGTAAGGCAGGGCAATGTGACCGTGACTAGGGGAGGACACATGTTGTGGGTAGAATGGAAAAAGCAGCACAGGTCAAAGCTGGGGAAGGTCGAGAAGGGCCCAGAGAAGTCCCAGACCTCCCCACCAGGACGAGGGATGACCCTGATGCTATGCCAATGCCACACTGTGAGTAGAGGTGAGTGGAGCCGAAACAAGGAGAGAAACCAGGAAGAACAGCATCTCAGAGGTGGGATGAGACCAGGTAGACCAGACAGCTCAGCTGGGAAAGTCCAGAAGATGACTTCAGCATTGATGCCAGCATTGTGTAGGTTCAAGATTAGGATCTGTTTGGGATTAATTTGGGGAAGTCAGACTGCTTTTATGTGAATGAATATTTGACTACAGGAGAACAGTTAGGAATCCGTAGCATCCTTTAAAGGGGCCCCATCTTCTGAAGCCTACTACCAATTGAAACAAGGAACAAAGAAGAAGAAGGAGCTTGGGTTCAGATGGAGTCCTGACGATGAATTCCTAGGAATATTTTCGGGGGTGTGTAAATAGCTTTTGGGAAAAGGAAAGATCTGCTCCCTTGCATCTTGAGGTATATAGGAAGGTGAGTAAGATCTTGTTCTCTGGAGCTACATTCTTGGGTCCACTCACCAGCTCTGGGGCCTCTCCAAACCTTAGTCTTCATTTATGTAATGGGGATAATGATAAAACCTTTTTGACAGGGCTATCGGAACATGTAAAGCATTTAGAAGAGTCTCTCCGCATAATACGTATGATGTGCTTGTGCTTATCATCTGGTACTGGAGAAGGTATAACACTGAGAAATAAACTGACATCTTCATGTGGGTCATTGCCAAACACTTAAAACATACTCTCATTCAGTCCTCATCACAATCAACAGAATACAGGACATTTCCTGTTGTCTGTTTTCCAGTCGGTCTCTAAGCCAAGAAAAACAGTGACACATGCCTTCACGCTCTACAGTATCCATAACCTAGTTGTGTCATTACCAGCCCATCAGCTACCTCTAGCAGACTGAGAATTCACTAGAAAGGAGTTTTGAGAGTGGAAGTCCTTTTGCAGAGTTGCTAGCATGCTGCTTTCCCATCATCTGTAGCAAGTGAAGAAAGTGTCAAGAGAACAATTAGGGGAATTTGGTATGTGTTCCCTCAATTTGGAGGTCATAGGGACCATTATCGCTTACCTATAAAAGTCTAAAGGTGGAAGACTGAACTAGCTTAGGATGGTGGAGCAAAGCCAGGGTAGCAGCCATCAGGTGAACTTTATTTCTAACAGCTCTTTGTAATAGCTAGAGCAGCCAATAAAAAGATTTGAATTTGGGCTGCCCAAGAGAATGTCCTAAAATGGTGACAGGGTCTCAATCTCAAGAGACCCCTCACATGCTAATGGCTGAGAAGGCTCATAGAAGACCCGATAGAAGGGGTAGCACCCTCACCAGGGAACTGCCAAGAAACTCCCCGGTGGGAAGATCTTTGAGGAATCCACAAAAGCATCTCAGAAGAAAGAATCCCTTTTGGACACAGACGCTAGCATCCGACTACACCTGTACCAGGCACCAAAGGCATCACTGGCACCCATGTCCCCTGTGTGCTTCATTCTAACATGGCTCCACTCTGGGAAGACCTGGACATATCTCAGGGAGTTGGAGGAAGGGGAGGAGAGAAAGGTGTTAGAGGGAGAAAAACTCACACATTTCTCTTCATACTGGCTTTTAAGCCCATTTGGCCCAAGCTAAGGATGAGATAAGGCTTTCAGTGAGACTGGAAATGTCATAAGACTGACTAGCCATTTTAACAATTCAAAGACTGGGATGGAACATGAAGGCAGGGGAATGATGTGAAGGAATAAAGTTGTTTCCTGCCTGCCTGCATCCGATCTAACCCAACTCAGCCACAAATTGTGGTGTTAAAAATCAGGTAGACTGTTCTTTCCAGGGTCTGGTGGAGAAAATCAGGACTTGAGCAGCCAAGTGATTTGTCTAAGATTTCAGAGATGCTGGGAATCAGAACTGGAGCTCTGCACCCAGGTCCATCTGCCTCCAGATGCCATGATTATCACCACTCTGCCTTATACCTACAGCGGTCAACGGGGAGTAAGTATTAATGGAATGATTTAACTTACAAAAGGCAGTGTGTACACTCGCTGCAGGAGAGCAGCTTCCATTTTGTAACACAGAGCACAACCTGTTTATTGATGAGCCTCTTCCTAAGTACCTCCCTCATGTTTATGAAATGATGTGTGGGTGCTGCCCCATTTTTAATGACTCCCTATTTACATGGAGCATGTTATTTATGGAAGCAGAGATAGCGCCAGCGCAAACCCATTAGAAGGCGAAGATAGCAGGAAGTCATTGTTCGCTCCCCAGCGAGGGCAGGATTCTAATTACTCAAGAGCCCGCACCCTCCTCACCATGGTAGCGGGCTCAATAAATAACACCCCGTGTGAAAACGGTGCTTGATGTAAATTGTGACTTAGTCCACACAAATGGATGGTTGGCCTATGGAGAGCTTCCAGCATTAGGCAAGAAAGTTAGCAGCAGCCTGGGAATTTGGAGACCTGGCTCCACGGAGATAGCAGCCCCCATTCCTCACTGCACACTTCTCAGAAACAATTAACATTTTTTATTTAAGTAATAAGCTCCAAAGCAGAGATGTAGCTGGGAGATAATAGCACTTGAGAAATCACGAAGTGTTTGGAGGTGAATCTATGGGCACTTCGCATAATGAGATGACCATCCTTGGATGCCAATTTTCATAGAGCGTTTCAGTACTAATCACTTTTCCAAGAAATAATTCCAATAGTCCAAGGTAGAAGTTGAGCTTCAAAGGCGGAACTGCTCAAGTAACTTTGGAATTCATGAACTCTCAGGAAATGCTAGTTGCATGAGCAAAGAGGCAATCATTTTGGTTTGTTAAGAAAATACGATTTGCTTTTTTGGAAGAAGAGATGGGTGGTCTTCTTGGTGTAGGGCTCAGAACTTCAGGAAAATTCTGTGATTCTGGGAAAATCAACAAGAAAGGTGATGATTCAACACAACATTCCCCTTGCTCAGAAGGCAACACTTGGGCCAGCCCAAACCAATAGCAGAATAATTCTGGGAAGGGGAGGGAAAGCAGTGAGGCTTAGTTGCTATGAGGGGAAAGGAAGTCCCTGGGGGTGTCCTCCCAGCTACGGGAGAAGTTAGCCGGAACAAAAAAATAAATAAAACACACAAGTGAAAACCCAGAAATGGACCCCACCTCGCCCACCCTACCCTGAGAACAGGCTACGGGTATTCTCCTAAACATTGTCATCTGTTCTTCCGCCCAGAGGAAACAGGGCAAACAGTAGAACTTCACTATTTTCAGGCTACAGAACTGAATGTGATTCCCATGCGTGTTGGTATGTAACAGAGGGTGTACATTCAGTCAGTCTTGTGTTTTTTTGTTTTGTTTTTGTTTTTGTTTTAGAGAGAGAGAGAGAGAGAGAGCATGGAAATGGGGGGCAGGGAGGGACAGAGGAAGAGAGAGAGAGAATCTTAAGTAGGCTTCATGCCCAGTGCAGAGCCCAACATAGAGCTCGATCTCACAACCCTAAGATAATGATCTGAGCCGAAATCAATAGTCAGACACTTAACAGACTTAGCAGCCCAGGCATCCCCATTCACTCATTCTTTATTTATCACATTCCTTAGAGCCCTTCAGTGAGCCAGGTCCAATGCCAGCACTGGAGTCACAGAAACTCTGGGTTCATGAAGTTCAACAGCCTGTACCCCAAGGTCTTATTCATGTCTTAGACCCTTTCTTATTTGATCATTGGTGTACAAGGCTTGGACATTTCCCTTCTGGGGGTTCAGTACAACTCATACGTACTGTACCAATACAGGACTTAGGGGCCTTCCTGTGTGTGCTCACATATGCTTCAGGATGAGACTTTAAGTGAAATATTAACCCCATTTTACAGATGTGGAGTAACTGGAACAAGGCCCTGGTGCTTGTTAGCAGTAGAGTAGGTCTTCTGACTCTTTATCTGATGCCCCAGAGTCTCAGGCACAGCAGTGGGCATCAGTGGGCACTCATGCTATGTCTGGGCATGATGGTCCCTCGTCACCCAATGAGCAAGGTGGGGGTGGTCGCATAGAGGCAAAACCTCAGGGTTTGTCATGCTCTCTTCTCTCTGCTACTTACTGGATGGCCCAGGTAGGTTACTATCTGGGCCTCAGTTTCTCACTCTTTAAATTTGACTTGGGGAGAGTAAAGGTTCAGGTGTTTACAAGGACTCCTGGCCAAGGAGGAAGTAACGGGTGAAATCCAATCCCTGTGCAAAGCTCTATGCCTTGGCACGCAGTTGGACCTGCTCAGGAGAAGGAGTCATCTTTCTGTAACCGCGCAAAAGATCTGTAAGTGCTATTGGGTGCCCTGTGGAGGCAAAAATCTCCATCTCCCTTTCCAACTCCCTTTCCTATACCCAGTACGCACAGACTTGGAGAGAGGGAGAGGGAGAGAGGGTGCAAAACCAGGTAGCACTCCAGCATGAAGCTGATTTTGCCCACATCATGGGCATTTATGAATCGGTTGAGTCAAAGCTACCTTGTAGAAAGAACACAGCCATTAGCATCAGCATGCCCCCCGCTTTTGCCCAGGCTACCACTCTCTGGCTGTGAATTCAGGCCCACAGGATGCTGTGCACATGATGTCACTCAAAGCTCACTGATGCTCTTCTCTCTGCATTTTGCAGAAAGGCAAAGGAACATGGCGAGCGTCACAGAGTTGGCAAGGACACACTCACTCCCGGACTGGAGTCCAGATTTCTCCAACAAGAAAGCGTTCCATCTTGGTGGTTTTGCTCAACCTGCCCCCCCCTTTTTTTACACCCCTGAGTTTTCATTCCTTCTACCTCACGGTGAAAATGACACCAGTCTTCCCCAGCGTTGGCTGTGATGGTCACAAGGTTAAGCATTGCCAGGGAGGCCTGTACTCAGATTCTGGCTTCCTGGCTTTTTGAGTTTATGTTTTCAAGAAACTAAGCCTCAATTTCTGCACCTTTAGGATGGAGACTGTGGGGGTGTCTGGGTGGCTCAGTCAGTTAAGGGTCTGCCCTCGGCTCAGGTCATGATGCGAGGGTCCTGGAATCCAGCCATGCATTGGGCTCCCTGCTCAGGCGGGAGTCTGCTTCTTTTTCTCCCTCTGCCACTCCCACTGCTTTGCTCACTTGCTTGCTCTCTCTCTCTGTCAAATAAATAAATAAATAATAAATAAAATCTCTTTAAAAAGGTAGAGACTCTAGTAATGGTCTTTAACTGAAAAGCTTGTTGTGAGTATTAACTGGAAATTACACACACACGCGCACACACACACACACACACACACACACACACACACACACACCAGTTCTCAGCCCAGTCCAGCCTATAGTAAGTAGTCAGTAAATGTGATATTATTGCTAGCACTATTTAGTGCTAGTTGAAGTGATACTGGTGTTTTGTGAATTTGGGATCCAGCTCCTTGCTAACATGGGTGCTCAACAATGACCCATTAGGTTACCTTCCTCTTAGAGTAGGGGGGAATTTCGGGCAATGTTCCAGCGGGAAGGGTGGCCCTGGAGGAAGGAGAAGGCATTTGGGATCTGGCAGGCACTGCCTTCAGTGACTCACTGTTGACCTTGGCCATCATTTCTGCTTTCTTATTTGTCCCCCAAGAAAGCCAGTGCCCAGATTTTGAAGTGTTGACAAAGCATTTCAAAGTGCATCTCCTCCGGTTCCAGGAATCTCAGTTAGAAAACACTCTTGCAGCCAGCATCTCAATCCCTTACATAGGTTCAGGATCCAGGGGTGAAGAACACCTCCAGCTGGCTGCCATGTGCCCAGCTGGTCACCCCCACCTAGGAACCTGGGTGGGGAGACGTGTCCAGGTGGTTCTTGGTCCCTGGGGGTGTAGCCTTGCTGTTTCCTTTCTGCCATCCACTCACTCCCTCTGACTCACTTCTGTTGCAACCAAGAGGGCAAGTGTTGAGAGGTTGTTTAACACACACACAAAAAACCCTATAATCAACCAAAGTGGTCATTTGATCTACGTGGGAAAGCATGTCCTCCCGTCAGCATCCAGGCACCAGGAAGTGACACCAGCAAGTGAGAAGGCCACACCACTATTAGGAATAACTGCCATTTGTCCTAGACTGCCTGCTGGCCACCAGGCATTTCACATGGACCGACCGAATCATTAGTCTTCACAGCAACCCCCTGAGGGAGGCCTCAGAGCTTTGGTGCTGCAGATGAAGGAATGGGGGGGTTAGCGAGGTTAAGGAACTTGCCAACGTCCCATACAGCTAATAGGTGGCGAACCTGGGATTCTAGCCAGGTGTGTCTGACATGGGAGCCTGGACCCTGTCCATTCAACCATGCTGACAATCAATTCGACACGGTCATGAGAAGTATGTAGAAAGCAACAAGAGTAGGTTTGAGTCAGCAGCAACAAAGGGTCCCAGGTCCATCAGGAATTTTTTTCAGGGACTCAGAAACATTCTAGTTGTTGCCTAATAGTTGATTACTGTCTTCCTGTGGCGAAATTCCGTGAGTGTTAACGGATGACCTGCCATGGGCCTGGATTTGTGCCAGGTGTCTGACACACAAAATATTAGATATTCCTCCTCAGAACTCTAGGTCTGAGTACCTTTATACGAACTCATTAACATTATATCCAGTTGGGGCTGTCATTATTGTCTTCCTTGCTTGGTGCCCGGGGTCCCTCCCTGTATGGCTCTTCCTTTGTGCCCACCAGCCTGAGACTCCAGCCTGCCGGCTTCCCTTCTCTTCATGGAGTCACTCTAGGTTTGTTGGGTCTCCTTTACCCCCAGTGGTGTCTGAAACGTAAGACTTGGTATTTCCTGCTAATTATTTCTCTTATTCCCCAGGAATAAACCCAAAGATCCTCTCACTTTGGGGATTTTCTTAACCATTTATCACAGGGCCCAGAAAGGGCTAAGAAATCATTCCAGGCAGAGGTACATCAGCTGAGTCCAGTTTCTGAATGCTTCCCTGAGGTGATCCCAACATTTCTCCTTCCATTCTGGCTCTGACTGGCCAACTGTTCTGGGATTTATGTCATCTCTTTGATTAAAGCAGTCATCTCCTTCTGATAATTTTTAAATTTCAGTTTAACTAGAGGTGCATAAACTTCCTATCATTCTAGAATTTATGTGAATCGTTGTGTAACTATGTAACTATGGCTACCATATGAAATAAAGATTTGGGGTTCTACTTCCTTGAAACTTTAATTAGATTTTTTGAATCTGGATGATTCTATGGAAGATTATCTCAAAGTTTATAAGATTTATGATATACCTAGAATAGAATGGAGAAACATATAAGATATAAGTCAATCAAATATTAACTCTCAAGGTACCCTTGAATCAGAAGATGCAAGAATTCCTTGGTTCTTCCTCTTCAACAAATTGTGCTAGAATAATTGGTTATCAATATAGCAGAAAGATTAGATCTTTACCTCATATCACCTATATCAAAATGAATTATGATGGAATAAAGACCTAAATATGAAAATAAAAAATCTTTAAAGCATTAGAAGAAAATTTTAAAATGATTGTCTCCATGCCTTTAGGAAAAGATTTCATAAACCCAACACAAACAGCACAAACCATTAAGGAAAAGATAAACTTGGGGAGCCTGGGTGGTTCAGTCGGTTAAGCATCTGTCTTTGGCTCAGGTCAGGATCCCGGGGTCCTGGGATCGAGCCCCGTGTCAGATTCCCTGCTCACAGGGAGCCTGCTCCTCCTTCTCTTCCCTGCTTATGCTCTCTCTCACTATCTCTCCTCTCAAGTAAATAAATAAAATCTTAAAGGCAAAGGAAAAGATAAACTCTATTTAAAAACCACAAACATAAAATATAAGTTATAGATGGGGAGATCAGTAACCAACATTGCATATACTAGGCATCCTCTAAAGATCCAGAAGATACCACAGGATCACATAATAATTGTGCCATAAGGATCTGTGGAGATTTCCTATTTCAACTTTGACAATTAGGGAAGCTGGCCACTGTAAATTTCAGAAGAAGGAAGATGACTGCCTTTATTCATGAGGAAAGCATCTTTGAAACCACTACATGGAGGCCCAAATCCTGGCCTAGGTTTGCTCCCAAGCAATTGGTGGGGAAGGGGACACCAATAAACAAGGAGAGGATTCTACCGAGAACCACAGAAAAGAAGGCGACAGAAAGCAAGCTGGGGAAGGGTAGGGTCTGTAGTGACATCCAGGCGCCAGTGGCATGATCCCTGGTCTTAACGAAAGAACACAGACCTTCCAGGAGGACAGCATGAGGAAGGGCATCCTAGACAGGGAGAAGCATGAACAGACCAAGGAGGCATGAAAGATTGAAAGACTACAGTGTGCTCCAAGAGCAGCTGGGCTCTGTAGTTGGGGTGCTACAATCATGCTTGTGGGTGGGAGGCAAGGGGGCAGGAAATGGAATTGGAAAATCGTCTTGGGCCTATCGCAAGGGTCTTTGTAAGCTTCCAACGGAAGTGGTACTGCCACAGGTTGAATCGTGTCCTCCCAAAAGAGATATGTTGAAATCCTAACCCCCCAAACCCCAGAATGTAATCACATTTAGAAATAGGGCTTTTATAGAGATCATCAAGTTAAAAAGAGGTCATTAGGGTGGGCCAAATCCTATATGCCTCGTGTCCTTATTAAAGGTGAGAGATTTGGACGCAGAGACAGACACACAGAAGGGGAAGACAACGTGGAGACACCAGGGAGAAAGTCAGCAAGATGTAGGTGTGTAGTGATACATTTGCAATCCAAGGAATGCTCAAGGCTACCAGCCGTAGGAGATGATGATGGAATGGATCCTTTCTAGCAAGTTCAAAGAGGGCGTGGTTCCACTGACACCTTGATTTCGAACTTCTGGCTTCCACAACTCTGAGATGACGCGCTTCTATCATTTAAGGCACCCAAGTTGTGATATTTTTATACAGCAGTCCCAGAAAACTAATGCAGGTGTATACTGCATGCTAAACCACCAGTGACGAAGGCTTCTGCTGGATTGGAATTGCCTACAAGACCTCGGCAGAATGCATGAGCTACCTTCTCAAAGGGCTAAGGGGAAGGAGGGCTTAATGGTTGAGAGCTGAGCCTCTGCCATCAGTCTGCTTCTCAATCCCTGCTTTGCCTCTTTGCAGCTATTTGATCAGTGCCTCAGTTTCCTGATCTATTCAACGGGGGAGATGTTAGCATCTAAAGGGTTCTAGGGAAGAGTGAACCACGCATGGAAAGTACCCAGCACCATGCCTGGCACCAGGAAGTGGTCAGTAAACTCTGGCTCTCATTACTGAGTCTATGTCCCTCTGGGTCTTCCTCAATTACAACTGCTCTTTGCTTGATGTAATTTGCCCACAGGCCCCAGTGTGACAGGGACTCTTCTAAGAGTTTGTTTACATGCATCAAATTACCAGCATTTTCCAAGAAAAGTGTTCCCTTTCACTTGAGTATTTACTTACAAAACCTAGTCCTAGCCCAGGGGAAAAATGATGCTTGTGGCTGGTGAGCTGGTCCTTGACCCTAAGGCCCTCCCTCGTGGTTCTGCCCAGAATTTCTAGAATATATCCCAAAGTAATCAAAAGCACAGGCGAGCATGTAAAACGAGACATGTGGTTTAGTGGGAAAAAAATAAAAGAGTTTCGTCTGGGACCTGGATTTGAATCCCTTCTCTGCCACTGAATAACGGTATGAACTCTGACCCTCAATTGTCTCATATGCAAAGTGGGGCTACTGCTTGGTTGGCAGTGATGCCTGTGGATTTCATGAAGCAAAAACAACAGGGATCCTTGCACATGGCTCGCACCCTTCAGGTCCCTGGTGCCCAGTCATTCTCCGCATCTTTCCCTCTTCTGGCGAGATCGGTGCCATGGTCCTAAGGGGGCTGGGGAAAATGAAACGGTGTTTGACTGTGAGACTGGGCAGTGATCAAGTCTCCAGCAGCCAGTCTCCAAGTACTTAGCAGCCACAAGTATGATTCAACATCCATAAATTAAAGAATGCCCTGCTCACGACTATCTCTTTAGCATTATTTTTACTGAAATCAAATTTCAACCTTGAGCCATCAGGATCTTTCCTGTAATGCTGGAAATGATTGACCAGCCAGATGTCGGGTATAGAGTATCAGGAGGTTTTAGGTTTGCTCTCCTGAGGAACCAAAGAGGGGCGACTTACATGGGCTGGCAGGACCACGGGCTGGTGGCTGCCCGGCCAGGGTGGGTCCCACAGTGGCAGTGCCATCCACACTGGGAAAGGACAAAACACGAACCTCATCATTACGATTGTCAGGAGAGATAAATTAAGGGTTTTATACAAATCAAAGCAATCCTTTGAGGTAAAAACACAATAAGAGGTCTACCCTCTGAACAAATTTTTAGGGACATGATACTTCCTAGCTACAGGCACTGTGCCATCTAGCAGACCTCTGTAACTTGCCCATCTGTATTACTCTGACTTTATACGCATTCCACAGCCCCCATACCTTGCTCTTGCCCTCCCCACCCCCTGAGGAAGCAACAAAAACAAGAACAACAAGAATAGCTGAAGGGACATGAGGAAACTTCTGGAGGTGTTTATACGTATATGTTATATGTTATATTTACACGTTATATGTTTATTACCTTAATTGTGGTGATGGTAAATGGGTATATGAATCTGTCCAAACTCATCAAACTGTGTATATTACGTATACCAATCATCTTTCAACAAAAGGGAAAAGAAAGAAACAATCTTTGGAGACTCAGAAGTCTGTTCTCAGGGCGATTTGGCTTTTGAGACAGTGTAGCAGCATCCTTCCAACTTCATGCTACAAGTTACACAGACCTACGTATACTGAGGGACTGTGGCATAGAGTAAAACTGAGAACTGTTCACACACCTAACTGTGCCTATAAATGTGATCTGTTTGCTGACGATGTCCTCACCTGAAAACTGGAATCATAGCACTATCCCCAGGACTGTCCTGAGGTTGTAAAACTAAAGAGTAACATGCATTAACATGCACAGCGCCTGACAATCAGTTACTCGTCAGGAAATGGCAACTCCTTTTGATTTTGTTCTTATAGTCATCATTATGTGTAAAATATTCTGTACCTGTTTTTACGGAGACATTTTTCATAAAGCAACTGCGCTATTAAAATTCTCCAGCAGAACTAAGGGCAGGTGGTTTGTTTTTTCTGGGGCATAAGGCATGCAGAAGGTGGTGGTGAGGGATGTGTCTAGGGCCAGGACTTGTACTACCAGTGGCCACGGTGTCAGGTGAAGGTACCAGAGGAACGAGGCCCTGGGGACGCACCTGGCTTCCATCATGCACCTGGTTCTGTGGTAGCCCCTTGTACCTGTCTGATTATTTTCTGCTGAGACTCTAAGCTGGATGACTTTCACACGAGCCCCACTCCTCTGGTCAGGCCCTGCACAATTCCCATGGGGCGTCTGGAGCTCTAGCCTTCCAAGAGAGGCAAGCAGCATGCAAATGATATTGTGGAGCTGATCCTGAATTGCTCAGATTTCTAAAGAACAGAGAAGTTAATAACAAGCCTTAGTTCTTTGTTACTAGTGACTTAACATGCATGCCTCATCACACTGAGATCAGTGCTTACTGGGTGGGGCAAGGAATCATACAAAGGTGTAGAGATCAAGGTAGGAGAGAGGTAACAGGGGCTGTAGAGTCAGAAGGAGGTGGTTCAGAAGAAAGAAAGTCCATTACTGTGTAGGAGGAATGCCGAGGTTTCTGGAAGCAGGTGGTGCAGATGTAAACATGTGCAAATGAGATGAGGAGAGGGAATGTCGCCAGAGAACCACCGGAGAAGGAGCCCCCATCAAGGGCCAGATAGATCCAGTGAAAGGCCTATAGAGGGCTGTGAACATCCAGAGAAGGATCTTGAGCTTCAATCAGGATATAACGGGGAGCCACTGAAGGTATGTGAGTAGGAGAGAGAGTCTGGAGCTACTCTGAGGAAGACTCAGGCCTGAGTGTGGTGATATGATCAAGGGACCAGGACACCTTTGTGTTAATACATGTAAAAGGAGCGCAATCTACTTAAGACAAGGAGTGCAGTCGTGCCAGGAGAAGGCTGGTGCTTCCAGAGACACTGGGCAGCAATCATGACTATCATCCAGCAAGCAGTTATAGGTGAAACTGTGTTCACAGAAAGGCCAAGCACCTCACTGAAGCTCAGATGGCTGATCTGTGCTAGCACCAGGATTTGATCTCAAACAGCCTAACTCTCAGGATCACACCCCTTACCATGGTACCCTGCTGCCTGGGGAGCTAGCAGAGTCAGGAGAGGTGGGTCTGGTGTGGGTCCAGAGTCAGGATCGGGCTCCCTGATCTCAGGTTCCGATGGAGCATCTGTGGCAGCATATTCATCAGGAGACTGGGAAAGAAGACAGCAAGGTGGGAGAGACCCTGAGGAAGAGGGGCGTTGGTGTAGAGCTAGCCTTGATTTTGCACTTCTGGCCTTCACTCCATGGAAAACGTGTTGATGGATGTGATCTCTGACATAGAGAAGCGGAAGGAAGGAAGGGAAGGTGTCATGGGGAGAACTGTCCCTGAGAGAATAACAATTGGATGCTGAAGCCACAGGACCCTGTCTGGAGGGCATTTTTCCTATGAGAGCTGGGAATGAGGAGGGCCTTTGGGAATGAAGCAGAGCACACTGTGTGGTCACTCTGTGGAGGGGAAGAGGTCCCGATGTCACTCTCAGTCTCTGCATTTCCTGGGCATGATGGATGTGCTCTCAGGTGCCCGTTCCCGCATCCAGATGCCAAGATAATGTGTGTGTTCATGCAGGAGGGGCTTGTGTTGTCAAAATTACCTGGAGACAGGCTTCCGGTCCCTGGGTAATGACTTGCTAAAGATCCCAGGTCCACCAGGAGCTACAGTGAGGGCACATCTAGGCCACAATTAGAAGGTCAGGCATGCTGTCTGCCACAGGAGATGCTCATCCTCACCCAGGCCTGCTCACACTTGGCACGAGTGATCACTAAGGACAAGATTACTCTGGCCCACTCCCTCTGCAAAGAGCTTCCTTACCTCCCAGGCTGGGTGAGCTGATGCTAGAATGCAGCAACTCCCTGGAAAGGAGTGCTGGGCCTGACAGCCCCTGGAGATCTGAAAGGGGATGGACACAGTAGGAGTTTAAAGAGGTCTTGGATGGCCAACAGGCTCAATGTTGCAGAAAAACTCAGAGGGGGCAAAAATGAGAAGGAGCCAGAATGTGCCTCATTTGTGAGTGTGGTATACAACATCCATTCTCCCCTCCTGCCTGGTGGGATCAAAAACAACCCAGAGAAAAAGACTTTTTTAGCCTTCCCTGTATGTAGAACGGTCATTGAAATAAGTCCGGTCAGTGCAGTAGGAGGGAAAGCATTGAGTGGGACCTCGTAGGTGGATGATATTATGGGTTGGATTGTGTGCCCCCTGATTCATATGTTAGAATCTTAACCCCCAGGACCTTAGAATGTGACCTTGGAGATAGGGTCTTTACAATGTTAATGAAGTAAAAATGACATCTTTAGAATGGGCCCTAATCTAACATGATGGGTATTCTTAAAAGGCGGGGGGGGGGGGGGGGGGCGGAATTTGGACACATAGAGGGAAGATGATACCAAGAGGTTCAGAGAAGACAGTCATCTACAAGCCAAGAAGAGAAGCCTAAAACATATGCTGGCCCTCACAGCTCAAAGAAGGAACCGCCCCTGCTGACACTGATTTTGCCCTTCTGACCTCCAGAACAATGACAGGATACACTTCTGTTGTTTAAACCACCCAGTCTGCAGTGCTTTGTTAGACAGCCTAGCAAACTGATACAGTTGCTTAACATGACCTGGTTTCACAGGTCCTAAGTCATGGGGTACCTCCAGGATGGAAGTCACATGAAGAGGGTAGTAGAGCAGGAAGGTGGGGGATGCAGGCTCCTTCTGACATCACGGGACCCTGGAACTCTTTTATGTATGAGAAGAAACCCTTATGTGTATTAATCCTTGTTAGGGGGATAATTGTGTCCCCCAAGAAGATATGTTGAAATCCTAAACCCCAGTAACTGTGAATGTGACTTTATTTGGAAATAAGGTCTTTGCCAATGTAACTCAGTTACTCAGCATGAGGTCATGAAGGTGGGCCCTAATCCAACGTGACTGGTGTCTTTACAGGAAGAAGGAAATCTGGACACACAAAGAGGAGAAGGCTATGTGGGCACAGAGGCAGAAGCTGGACAGCTGCAAGCCAAAGAGCATCAGGGACACACATGGGGAGAGACTAGGGCCCTGCCAACACCTTGACTTCCGATTTTCAACCTCCAGAACTACAAGAAAATGAATGTCTCTTGTTTAAAGCCACCCAGTTTGTAGTACTTTGTTACAGCAGAGCAAGCAAACTAATACTCTCTGTTCTCAGCAAGCAAACCTAATTCCTAACTAATACAGAAGGCCACTGGGACCCTCAAGCCCACAATTTTATAAGAGCAATGGGAGCAGAACCTAAATTGCAAGTAGCAAAGAGTGGGCATCTGGGGAGGAAGTGATTATGGTGTAGATTCCTTGTGCTTAAGCTCTTTAGGTAAAATATGTAACTTCTCTATCAATATCCTCAACTCTAACATGGAGATAATAGTAACACCTGGATTTGTGGTTAAGAAAAATAAAGGAGCTATTGTCTGTTAAGTGCTTAGTGCAGAGCATGAAAGGAGATAAGCAGTCTCATGTTGAGTAAATGGAAACAATTTTTAAAAGAGGTAAATACTTAATATACATTGTAGATGGCGGCAATGGCTGAGAACTTCATTAGAGATTCAGTAATTCACTCTTTTGCTCATCAAATATTTATTGAGTTTTTATTGGGTGCCAGCCGCCATCCTAGGCACTGGGGATATGTCTTGGAAGAAAAGGATGCAATTCTTATTTCCTATAAGTCCATCAGTGGATGAAGTCATTGCCTCTGCTACTAATAACAAGGCTACCTCCTTCTCTGAGTATGAAAAGGCAGCCCTGCAGACAGTCAGGACTAGAAAATCAGCAGACCACCTACCCGCTCTCATAGCTGAGAATCTGACGGCTTTGAAATAAAAACAGAATAGAAAGGATAAAAACGACCTAAAGGTAAGATGTTTTTCAAATCAGCAATGAAAAAAAAAAAGAGAGAGAGAGAGAGAGAGAGATGGACAGTGTTTTCCTTGAAATGCATTTCATTTAAAAGTATCGCCAGAAAGAATTAAGGAGTGAAGACTTTGTTCAAACAACATCATGGGTTTGCAAAAGTGGCTCTTTGGTTATACAGGCATTGGTGTTGAAAGAGTTACAGAATAGTTATGCATCCTGTTGCCTCTGTGGTTAGGGCACTCTGAATTCCTCAAGAAAGGTCCAGCTTAAGAGACTCCAAAATCCCTACTGCATTCAACTTTCCACCAACCAGCCAGCCTTAGAGTCTGTCTTTCCTATTTCTATTAAATCATGATCTCCACAGTTGCTTACACAGATTATAAATATCACATAGCACTCAGCTCAGAGGTCTATCAGATTACTGAGCTGTACCTGGAGAGACCTAGAACCCGAGCAGGTAGGACATGCACCTCTCACATTGTGTCATTCATGCTCTGTGACCTCGTCCATCTCTCCAATGACACCCTGAGCCCCTTGAGGGAAGGTACTTTTCTAGTTCATCTCCATATTCAGTACTTTGCACGGGTCTGACTCGGTGAATATTCATTAATGCATGAATGAATGAATATATACATGCATACATACATACATACATACATAAGTGATGGAGGAAAAGCAATGGAGAAAAGACTGCCCGAAGGACTCACAGAAGACTTTGTCTAAGAGGTGACACGAAAGTGGGTCTTGAAGGATGACAAATTCCCTAAGTAAGAGAAGTCAGGGATGCATTTGAGATGGAAGAAGCATCCCCTACATAACTCCCCATGGCCTGGCATAGCATGTTCTGTGCAAAGAGTAATAAGAACCGCAGGCTCTCAGAGAAGAGGATATGGTCATGGACTTGCCTGAGAGAAGCCTAGAGATTAGATCTGGACTAGACCCCCAAAAATGTGCCCCTGTGTTGAACTTGGAGTCCCTCTGAAGGACCACTGAGCACTCACAGTGGATTTTGAGAAGAGAGTGACAATAATGGATTGCAGGTTTAGGAAGACCCTCCATTGCATAGGCCCCATAGAAAAGGAGGGGAGCAAGCCTAGTAACCAAGAGACCAGGTGAAAAACAGCAAAGGTGTGATTCAAGAGGATAAACACCGGGCAAAGGGAATGGAAGGAATCCCAAAGGTGTTCCCCAGGCACCGTCGGTGACCAGCATGCGTAGTAAAATAAAGGTTTTGAACTTTAGAGTCTGGGCAGACGGTGGTGCTAATTAGAGAGATGGGTAGTGCTAAAGACAACAGGACAGAGAGGAGAAGATGCGGGTTCGGTTTGTTCAAACCACACGGGGGACAGCCGGGTGGGAATGTCCCACCCTAGGGCTTCAACTATACGGTTGGATTGTATATGTTGAATCACACTGGGAGAGAAGATCTGCAGGTCATGAAGGAGCCATGGGACCATGACTGTATTTCAATGTTGTTTGGATGAACCTTCACTGGAGTGCACCATGTGAAAATTAACTCTCCACCCTTTGAAGTTCACAGCATATTATGCAGCCTTTACACCTTATAACCCACGCACCACCATCACCGCCTACAGTACAGGGAGCCAGGTTTATAAATCTTATGCAGCCCCTCTGAGAAGAAGGCTTCTCGAGGTTCATGTAGCTCTCAGCATGCATCTTGGTCTCAACCCAGGACTGGATGACCTCAAATCCAACTTCACTCCACTTTTCCGTCCCAGGGCTTTGGCTACTGACTCCATGATATGCGGGGCTGTGAAAAATGCCAGTGAGGTTTGCTGGTGGATTCCCTGGCTGCAAAGTGCGTGGGGATGTCCAGCCTGGGCACAGACTAGGGGAAATGCTGGAGACTATAGAGATGTGTTGTCAAAACTGCATCTGTGGAGGGAAGGCTGATCAGGGATGCCTTGGTGCAAGGACAGAGACAACACAAGATTTCTCTGCATCTGAATAGGGTGGAAGGGGGACCAGAGCCACAAAGCAAAGGGCAGGTGCACTGGAGCTAGATGGAGTCAGGGTCCAAAGCCTACCTTCAGCACTTCTTGTGTTTGACCAAGTCACGCCAGCTCCTTGACTCCTTTTTTTTTTTTCTATTTTGACCTTCTCCAGATTTATTGAGATAAAACTGACATATAACACTGTGTAAGTTTAAGGTATAGTAACATGTTGATTTGATATACCTCTGTATTGTAAAATGATCACCACAACAGCGTCAACTGACATCTCTGTTACATCACATAATTATTTATTTTTTTCTGGTGAGAAAATTTAAGAGAGAAGTCTCTTAGCAACTTTCAAGCATTATTAACTATAATTGTCATACTGCATGTTAGATCCTCAGAACTTATTTTTCTTATAACTGGGAGTTTGTACTTTGACCAACATCTCTCCATGTCCCCACCCCCAGCCCTGCTCGCCACCATTCCCCTCCCTGGTTCTAGGAGTTTGGCTTTTTAAGATTCCACACATAAGTGATATTAGATGGTATTTTTCTTATTCTCTCTGATCTATTTCATTTAGCGTAATACCTTCAATGTCCATCCATGTTGTCACAAATGGCAGGATTTTCTTCTTTCTCGTAGCTAAATAATATTTCATTGTTTATATAGATAGACATAAATAACATAGATATAGACAGATACAGATACAGATTAATTTCATTATCCACTCATCCACTGACACTTAAGTTGCTTCCATATCTTGACTTTTGTAAATAATCCTGCAATGAACATGGGACGCATTTATCTCTTTGAATGGGTGTTTTGTTTTCTTCAGATAAATACCCAGAAGTGTAATTACGGAATTATATGGTAGTTCTATTCTTAATTTTTTTGAGGACCTCCATACTGTTTTCCATAGTGGCTGCACGAATTTACATTCTCACCAACAGTGCTCCAGGGTTCCCTTTCCTTCACATTTTCGCCAACACTTGTTATGCCCTGTCTTCTTGATCATAGCTATTCTATCAGGTGTGACATGATAGCTCATTGTGGTTTTGATTTGCATTTCCCTAATGATTAATGATGTTGAGCATCTTTTCATGTAACTGTTGGCCATTCATATGTTCTACTTGGAAAAATATTCAGATATTTTGCCCATTTTTAAAATATTGATTGTATGAGTTTTTTTATTTTAATATTGTTTTGAATGTACAGTGTTATATTAGTTTCAGGTGTACAATAGAGTGATCCATCAATTCGATACATTACTCATTGCTCATCAGGATAAGTGTACCCTTAATCCCCATCACCAATTTCACCCACCCTCCTACCCACTTCCCCTCTGGTAACCATCAGTTTGCTCTCTATAGTTAACAGTCTGTTTCCTGGTTTGTCTCTTTTTTTCTTTGTTAATTTGCTTTGTTTCTTAAAATCTAATGAGTGAAATCATATGGTATTTGTTTTTCTCTAACATTTCATTTAGCATTATACCTTCTAGATCCATCGGTGTTGATGCAAGTGGCAAGATTTCGTTTTGTTTGTGGTTTTTTTTTTTTTATGGCTGAGTAATATACCATTGTGCATGTGTGTATCTTCTTTATTCATTCATCTATCAATAGACACTTGGGTCGCTTCCATAATTTGGTTATTGTAAATAATGCTGCAATAAACATTGGGATGCATATATCTTTTTGAATTAGTGTTTTCATATTCTTTGGGTAAATACCAAGTAGTGGAATTCCTGGATCATACTATACTGGTAATTGTATTTTCAATTTTTTGAAGAACCTCCATACTGTTTTCCACAGTGGCTACATCAGTTTGCATTCCCACTAACAGTGTACACAGGGGTTCCTTTTTCTCCACATTCTCACCAATGCTTGCTGTTTCTTTTGTTTTTTTTATTTTAGTCATTCTGGCAGGCATGAGGTGATATCTCGTTGTGGTTTTTGTTTTTGTTTTTGAGAGAGAAAGAGAGAGAATACACATGTGATTGGGGGGTGGGTAGAGGAAGAGGAAGAGAGGGAATCTTAAGCAGGCTCCATGCCCAGTGCAGAGTACAATGTAGGGCTCGATCTCACAACCCTGAGATCATGACCTGAGCTGAAATCAAGAGTTGGACACTTAACCAATTGAGCCACCCAGTTAAGGGGGGGCCACCCCCACACCACTCCCATTGTAGTTTTGATTTGCATTTCCCTCATGATTAGTTATGCTGAGCATATTTTCATATGTCTGTTGGTCATCTAGATGCTTTCTTTGGCTAAATGTCTATTCATGTCTTCTGTCTCTTTTTAACTGATTGCTTTGGGCATTTTAACAATATATGTTCTTCCAATCCATGAGCATGGAATATCTTTCCATTTGTTTGTGTCATCTTCAATTCCTTTCCTCAGTGTTTTATAGTTTTCAGAGTACACCTCCTTGGTTGAGTTTATTCTTAGGTACTTTATTATTTTTGGTGCACTTGTAAATGGGACTATGTCTTAATTTCTCTTTTCACTACTTCATTATTAGTGTGTAGAAATGAAACAGATTTCTGTATATTGACTCTGTATCCTACAACTTTACCAAATTCATTTATCAGTTTTAGTAGTTTTTTTGTGGGATCATTAGGGTTTTCTACATATAATATCATATTTGTAAATAGTGAAAGTTTTACTTTTTCCTTACCAATTTGAATTACTTTTATTTCTTTTTCTTGTCTAATTGCTATGGCTAAGACTTCCATACTATGCTGAATAAAAGTGGTGAGAATGGACATCCTTATCTTGTTCTTGATCTTAAGAGAGAACCTCTCAGTTTTTCACCACTGTGTATGATGTTTCATATATGGCCTTTATTATGTTGAGGTATGTTCCCTCTAAATCTATTTTGTTGAGGGTTTTTATCATGAATGGATGTTGTACTTTGTTAAATAGATGCACCTATTGAAGTATTCGTATGGTTTTTATCCTTTGTCTTGTTGATGTGATGTGTCACGTGGATTGATTCGTGAATATTGAACCACCCTGGCATCCCAGGAATAAATCCCATTTGATCATGGTAAATGATTTTTTTTAATGTAATGTTGGATTCAGTTAATATTTTGTTGAGTATTTTGCATCTGTGTTCATCAGGGATATTGGCCTGTAGTTCTCTTTTTCTGTAGTGTCTTTATCCAATTTTGGTATCAGGGTAATTCTGGTCTCATAGAATGAATTTGGAAACTTTCCTTCCTCTTCTAATTTTTTGAATAGTTTGAGAAAAATAAGTATAAACTCTTCTTTAAATGTTTCATAGAATTCACCTGTGAAGCCATCTGGTCCCGGACTTTTGCCTGTTGGGAGTTTTTTGGAGTTGTATGAGTTCTTTATATATTTTGGATATTAACCCCTTATCAGATATATGCTTTGCAAATATTTTCTCTCATTTCATAGGTTGCCTTTCATTTTGGTGGTTTCTTCTGCTGTGCAGAAGCTTTTTAGTTTGGTATGGTCCCACTTGTTGATTATATAGTTCCTTTAGTCTTGGCTAAAGGAGGCTTTGTTGGATGTTACCTGCTGGGCTGTTGCTCAGAGAAAGTGTAATTCTGTACACTGACATTCAACCACAGCCTAATATTGGTAAGCGCTTAGTAAGTTCACATCGTCAAAAGGGGCAAAGTTGCTTGGCCCACATTTATGTAGTGGGATTGCTTTCTTATGGGTCTTGCCCTTGTCTCTGCCCTTAAAGGCTCAAGGCTTTGCACCAGATGCCTGACAGCTAGTAAATGTTCAAGAAAAGAAAGAACAATCCCAGGCAGTAAATCAAAGGACAGTTTCTAATAAGAGAAACAACAGAACAAAGAATACAGGAAACATTTGAAAGATTCAGAACCATAACATAAAATAATAGTGTGTCTGGACCTATAAATAATAACATGTGCTATGGGGGAGAAATCTTTCCTTTTTGATAGGTTTATAAAACCAGATGAAGGAAGCAGGGTAAGTATCTGTGTTTGGCGCCAGGAAAACACGTGAACTTCCATCTCTTGAAATTGGCACTCACCAAAGTAGTGCAGATGAGCACTGTTGCCTGACAATAATATGGGTTGAGAAACACCCTAAATGTAATAAAAATAATGATGCCTAATTTTCCAGGGGTTTAGTCCATGGGGTACAGGTTGGGGAGGGTCTGGTCTGATTTTGCAGCACCATTAATAAATCGAGAGCAGGTTAATGAAGTTTGCCAAAGATATCCTAAATCATAATAGCCTGGGAACATGATCAAAGTGGGAGCCATCAGGCAAGGAACTCATCGAAACTGGAATTATGAGTTAAAAATGAGATGTAGCTTGGGAAAAATGCAAACAAACCTATCTGGAGAAAAAAATAGTAATCAGAAGCAATCAGAGAATGCAGTGCG
Source organism: Zalophus californianus (assembly GCF_009762305.2). NCBI lineage: Eukaryota > Metazoa > Chordata > Mammalia > Carnivora > Otariidae > Zalophus > Zalophus californianus. The sequence goes on from NC_045600.1 coordinate 7,187,906, forward strand.
GGGCCCCACAAGAAAAGCAGGGGTCCCAGTGGAGATGGAAAGAAGGTTATAGACTACACACAGAAGAACGGGATGGGTTGCACGAACTGAAAGAGAACAAAATAAGTGTGTGCTCTACCAGAGTCAAGTAAAAACCTCATGAACTCAGCAAAGCATAGTTCTTTGTCTTTTTAGCTGGATGCATCTCAGAGAAATGCTGGATATAGAAAACTCCCAAAACTAAGAAGCAGACCTGTGATCAGTGATCTTGGGCACATTTCCTGACTCCTTGTGGTTCGATGTTTTCATCTGTAAGTCCCTCTAAAAATAAAAGCCATCCCCATGGTGCAGGGTTCTTTGTGAGGATTAGGTGAATAAGAACGGGAAGAAGTTGAAAACTGCAAAGAGCTTTGCAAACATCAGCCATTACTATGGATTCAAACAAACCAATTGATGAGCAAGTTTTGTAGATTCATTAACTTACCTGTCAAATGGAAATTTTTTCAGAAAGTACTGTCCCCCTGAGTTTTGGTGAGGATTAAATGAGGGAATACATGTGAAGCATATAGAAAAAAAATCTGCCAATAGAAAACAATGTCCAATGCATATTAGTGATCTTTACTACCATTATATAATAACACATGATACATAAAGAATCACTATTTCTTTGTAAACCAGTTTCTGTCACTAGAATTTGTGCTCCTTGGGGGACAAGATCACTTTATTTTTTATCTTCTAGCATGGGGTACAGTATTTGACACATTGAGTTGCCCCTCATTACCAGAGTTCTAATTATAATGAGACAGTTCATATGTATCAACGATCACTTTGCTTAAGGAACTATACTAGCTCACTTACCTTGTTTCTCACAAAAACCATTCAAATTAGGAACTGTCATTCATTTTATTTTACTGATGAGAACACAGGTACAGAGAAGTGCCAGGAAATTCCTAAGTGAAACAGTAAGAAGTAGAGTGGAATTTAAACCCCGGCCAGGCTTTAGACAACACATCAGTGTGCGCGTCTCACCGCTAAAAATAAATGAATGAGAGCATGAGTAAATGAATGAGTGAATGCGTGAAAATTATGCATTATGCTGGAACTGCACCCTGCCCAATAGGACCTCAAAATCTTACTTGGGAGCAATGTGCACATAAACCATCCAAGAACAGCCAGAAGTGATACCCACATGGGTAGAAGAGGAAATACGCGACACAGAAGAACTCAGAGATCTAGCTGGGAAAGTGGGCTTGTTGGGTTCTTCTTCTACTTCTCTTGGGACCTCATTTAAATTTCTGACACATCCAAACCCACTTTCCTTCCCCCTTCTCCTTTAGAAATCAGCCACCTGGACACGTTCCCGAAATGCCACAGAAACCCCCTTAATAAATGGGTTATTTCATTAGGAAGGTCTGAGTCAGGTTTGCTTCCCTCTGAGCTATTCAACCAGATGTTAAAGTTTGGCAAAATCAAATTATTACAGAAAGTTTTATGAGTGTGATAGCAAGAACCACTTGGCACAAAGCAGACCACAGCACATTTCCATTGTGAGAAACTTCTCAATGTTAGTAAAGCCTTGACAATGCCCGCACCAAGGCCCACCGTAAGCACCTGCCATCCGTACCCACGGTGGTCCCGGTGCGTTGCAGGGAATTTCCACTCATCAGCTCCATCTGGCCACACAACTACAATGCATGCATGGTCATCTTGGTTTAGGCAAAAAATCCCGGGCTAAGTGTTTCCCTGACTCACACACAAGCCTAGAATCCAGGTCTAGTCTCTCCCCTCATAGGACATCCTGCTGCCCAGAACTGTGCTCTAAGCAAGCACCCTTTATGCCCATCATTTATGGTCTGTTTCGTATTATAAGTTTTTGGCTACTGCTGTTTCTGGTTGTCGAATGTTAACACCTCTGAAGCTGCACCTCGTTAAACTTTTAATATCCTGCCAGTCTCCCCCTTGGAGCCGGTCTTAACTCCAGGAGATATATAGATATATATGTACATTTTAATAGTCTTATCACCTTGGAAATGACAAAGGAGTTAATGTGACTTATTTCCTTCAATACCTACTGCTGTTTATTTTTGGTCCTGCTCTTCCATTACACCATATGGTTTAAGACACCACATGTTTGCCTTTTAAAATTGGGCAGTCATGATTGCTCACCGTCTCCATCAGAAGTCACTGAGACTACGGAGAGGGCAGCACTCCCTCCGTACCCCGGGATAGCCAGCAGAGATGGCTTCTCAGGAAGGTATCTCAGAAGTTGGGCTGGCCTTCCTGAATGAACACCCACATCCCTGTTCTGCTCCAAAGTCTGCCCATCTTGCACAGTTCCTCCCAGAGGCAGAGCCTCTCCTCCTGAAGTTTTTCCATCTCTTACCAGTGGTGCTTCCTGCCCCACCTCCTACCACATTCCTGGAGGCCCCCCTCCCATCCCACCCCTGCTTGCCTAGAGCTCCATCCATATCCCCCTCCCCACAGACCTGCTCCGCCAAGATCCTACTGCCAGCCAAGCCCTACCCAAGATCACACCCGCCATCACAACTGTCCCCTATCACTGGTCTGTGCCGCCTGTCACCTCTTCTTCCAGACACACCCCTGCCTGCCTGGTGGAAGACCCTCCTGATGTCCATCTGGTTGTGCCTCCAAACACTCCTTCATGGGGGCCTCCACCCTCTGCATCTGGCCTGCCTGGCAGTCCCCCTGACTACTCTCCTGACAGGCATGTGAGGACACTCAGGCTGCTCAGGGTTCTCTGTGTGGCCTGGAGTCCTGTAAAGGCCATTACACACCTGAAGTGGGGGTGGGTGTGCACTGTCCAGACCCCACCCCCATCATTACACCCTGTCCAGAAGCTCTGATGACCCATAGACTGTAAGGGCCACCATGGGATAGCACTGTCATAGGAAACCAGGGACACGCTGCCAGACCTCAGGGGCCAGCTTCACCTCCTCCGCACTGAGCCCCGAGCTTGGCACATGGTGGGGGGATCTCAAGTGTTCGCCAAAACCAGTTGTAAGTAAGGGGACACTGGGTCACATGTTCAGAAGTCAGAGAGGGGGACGCAGACACAGAGGGGGCATGAGCAGAGAGGGGCAGCAGGACAAGTTGTTGAGACCAAGACTGTGGGGGGGGGGGGCGTGCCTCAGTTTCTTCAGGAGCTAGAGGCCTATCACCATGCAGAGCTGGCCTCCTGGCATAACGGGAGGCTCCTGGCCCTGGCAAGTCTTGGGCGGTCGTGAGAATGACAGAGGCACAAGGGACCACTCTCAGTGAGAAGGTCTACTGGTTTCCTCCGACGACCAGAACAAATCACCACAAACTCGGTGGCTTCAAACAGTAGAAATCGACTCTCTCACAGTTCTGGAGGCTGGAAGTCTGAAATCAAGATGCTGGCAGGGTGATTTCTTTCTGGGGGCTGAGGGAGAGTCTGTTCCTTAACTTTGCGCCAGCATCTGGTGGGTCGCTGGCCATCCTTGGTGTCCTCACCATGGGGACACATCCCACCAGTTTCTGCCCCTATATCCTCATAGGGTGCTCTCCGCTTCCCTCCGCCTTGTAATAAGGACACCAGTCAGTGGATTGGGGGCCACCCTGCTCCAGTGTGACCTTACGTAAATGTGATCACACCTCAAAGACACTGTTTCCAAATAAGATCCCATTCTGAGGTTTGGGGTGGACATGCATACTTGGGGGACACAGTGAAACCAGTACAGAAGGGGAAGGCCAATTCTGAGCAAAATCATAAGGAAATTGTTCGTTTCTAAAGAAACACCAATGCCAGGGCATACCATCAAATCCCATAGCAGAGAGAGTGGATGAGAGAGGGTCATCTCAGGCCCAGGGCAGACGCATAGGCCAGGCCAGACAGATGGGACAAGTCTGAATCCAAGACTGCATATTCCCCAATAAGCGACACAGTCCACACTAATTTATCTCCCTCTATGACAGAATCCGAAGCAACCTATTTACAATCCCTAAAGCTTGCAGTCAGGGGCTACTTTAATGAGAATATAAAACTACATACTCATCCATGTCTCCATGCCCTTGTTCCTTAACCAAAAACTAACCAGCACACAGCAGAACTGAACAGAGGTGAGAAGGTGTTACCCCGAAGCATGCTTCCCCCAGGGGGCTGTGTCTCCATGCCTCTGCCCAGCAGCCCACCCCGGGGGGCATGGCAGCAAGTTTCCTTTACTTCTTGGCCGGTGGGCAAAAAAAAGTTGTCAATTAGGAAATGAGTATAGATTGTTCTAAGGCACTATTCTGGGACTAACAAAAAAAATTTGAGAATAGCGAGCATTACACTAAGCTTTCCTGGCCCTATGTTTATGGGGATCTTAGGGCCTTCTCCGGCAAAGAGTCCCCCCTTATCCGAGGGGCATGCATTCCAAGACCCCCAGCAGACGCATGGAATGGCGGATGGTACAGAACCCTGTATATACTATATTTTTTTTCCTATTCATACGTACCTATGATGTTGAATTTATAATTTAGGCACAGTAAGAGGCTGATAATAATATGAGTAATAAAATAGAACAATTACAACAGTATACCGTAATAAAAGTTAGATGATTACAGTCTCGCTCTCTCTCCAGCTGTCTTACTGTCCTGTCCTCAGCCCTCTTGTGAGGATGTGACATGATATCCAGCCCACGTGATGAGAGGACGTGAGGGGAGTGACGTCGGCACGTGACGTCGCATGAGGCCGCTGGGACCCCCTGACCACAAGTCAGGAGGAGGGTCGTCTGCTTCTGGACCGTGACCACGGGTGACTGAGCTGGCAGAAAGCAGAACTGCAGGCAAGGGACAAACACTGTATTTCCATTTAGCTCATGGAGACAGCTGGTTTCTGGGCATCTGCAGCAGAGCCACCTTGGTGAGAGAAGTAGAAGAGGGTGGGACCGGGTGTCCCCAGAAATGTAAATGATGGACTAGGTCACTGGGGCGTCCTTGTAGCTCATCCCCTGCATGCCCATTAGCACAGTCTTCAAGTTACACCGTGGCATTCCCCATCCTTTCCGTAAGCGCCCTGAGAGCCCCTTCCCGAGACCCTTCCCACTACCACTTACAGAACTGGCCTGCTTACAGCCAAGCTCTTGGATTCTGGAGTGAAAGCAGGCACGTTCTGACAGCAGCTATATGAACTTGGCCTACCTACCAGGACTCTCCTGCCTCATGTGTAGAACGCAAGATTAATGACACTGTGAGCCCAAATTCTCACAACACAGCTCAGCATGAGGAAAATGCTCCAATGCCCATATTTCAAACGGGAAAACTTTAAGCTGGTTGAACACCGGACCTCTGAGGACATGGGGCCATTTTCCTTGTCCCATGGTCAGCAAGGTCTCGGCTGCAAATGCATTCTGTAGGAACATTCAAAGTGAATTCTAATGTCACCGGTGGCACTACCTTTGTGCACTCAGCTATAGCTCATCATCGCTGTGCAGACACAAGGGACATCCACAGCTTGACCATGCCGCATCCATGGTTCCACACCCTTACAGCAAACTTCCATGGTAGAGACCCTTTGATATGCTTTGACAGTTAGAAACCAGAAACAGAGAGTTTAAGAGCCCTGCCCAGAGTCACAGCCAATAGGTGGCTAAGCTGGGACTTGAACCTATGAATCCCAACTCCGGGACCTGGGCTCTGATTGTCTACCATGCAGGGTTTACCTGCAGCCTGGTCATTCATCTCTGTATTTCTGGTCAGGGTCATTCATCTCTGTATTTCTGGTGCCTAGTCCCTAAGAGTCAAGAATAAATACATGTTGAATGAATGAATGAGTGAATGAATGAATAAATTTCTCATAGTGCATCATCTCCTACCATTGTTAAGCCTGTTTCACCAGGACAGGGCCATGCACAGACAAAATTGTACAATTAATTCCCTCGGGATAAAGATCTTGTAGAATGTGTCTTTGTCTACCCACCGCCTAGCATGGTCGCAGGCATATTTGCAAGGTAATTCACGTATGTTTGTTGAATAATGGGATGACTACATAGTTTGTTAGTTTGTATTGGTGGTTGTACTAGTTTCCTGGGGCTGCCATATCAGAATGCCACAGACTCGGGGGTTTAAGCAATTAGAAATTTATTTTCTCCCAGTCCTGGAAGCTGGGAGGCCAAGATCAAGGCGTCAACAGGTTTGGTTTCTTCTGAGGCTCCTGTCCTTGGTTTGCAGATGGCTGCCTTCTGGCTTTCTCTTCACAGGGCCATCGCTCTGTGGGCCTCTATCCTGGCATCTCTGAGTGTATCCTAATCTCCTCTTCTTATAAAAAGACGAGTCGTATTGGATTAAGATCCATCCATATGACCTCACTTATCCTCAGTTACCTCTCCCTGGGCTCTAACTCTAAATACAGTCATATGTAGACATTAAGGGTTAGGGTTTCAACATATGAACTTTGGAGGTACACAATACAGCTCATAACAGTGAGTAAGATTTAAATTATTTCTGGTTATTCTTTATTAAGACTTTTTAAATTTTATTTTATCTGAGAGAAGTGGGGGAGAGCACGGGAACACAGGGAAGGGCATAAGGGACAAGCAGATTCCCCACTGAGCGGGAGCTGGATGCGGGGCTCGATCCCAGACCCTGAGATCATGACCTGAGCCGAAGTCAGAGGCTCAACTGACTGAGCTATCCAGGCACCCCAATTTCTACTTATTTTTATTGGTTAAGAACATACATTCCGGAACCACACTGCCTGGGTTTGAATCCCAGCTTTGCCACTCACCAGCTGAGGTGCTATGAGGAAGTTGTTCCGTGCCTCTGTTTCCCAACCTGCAAAATGGGTATAAGACTAACATCTACCTCCTAGCGTGGTTGTGGGGATAAAACTAAGAGGTGGAACTTGTTTTGAACAGAGTGCGGCACATTGCAGCCCCTCATAGCCCCATGGCTATTATTATAGCCACATAATTATATGTCCCTTTATCATCTGATTTTTTTCTGCCACGAATATGCATTGCTTGAATAATTGGAAAACAAAGGCAAAGTGCTGCACACATGCTAGATATTATTATGTTTGCAGATGTCATGATGAATTTATCATTGCTGCGATGATATGGGATACTATCCCATCTCAGAGACCCTTTTCGGATTTCTACAAAAGATCATCTCCATATTTATTAGTTTTCGGAAACCCTGGCGCATCTAGGAAAGCGGTCTCCATGCAGAGATTCACTGAGGTTCACTGACTGGGGACAGACCCAGCTGTCTTGCTGTTGCTTCATGGAACCTGAGGGCCTTTGGTGCCTAGGGAAGTTTTAGGTCAAAGGGAATGAATGACTTGATGGTTCTAAAGTCCCAAGTATCTTACCGACTACTGAAGTAACGCTGCAAATAACATTTCCAGTTGTCTCTGGTAATGGACCCTATCTTTCAACCAAATCACTAGAATCTAAGAAAAAACTATATTGATAAAAGCCATGCAGCCTCTATATCTTTTGAGAGCTTTAGGAACCTTCCACCTCCACAGGAGGTGAGCATGTAATCTTCATTTGCTAGAAGGCAACACTGAGGTTCGAGGAGACTGTCATGCTGCTGATGAGTAGCAGAATTGGGGACATAAGCATGTGTCTCAGACTTTGCAATGTGAGCATCCTCTCTGACTCCAGGGAGATACTATCATGTTAGCCTTCTCCTTGGGATGCTTAGTCAATACATATTTATTGAGCACTTTCGATGTGCCGGGCATAGTTCTAGGCTCCTATGCTTTAGCGGTGAACAAAATAAATTCCCTGCACCCATGAAGGACAGTTGGGCTGGCTAAGACCCAGCTATTTGTCTGACCAATAGATGACAAGATGAAGGAGGAAGATAAAGGGGAAGGGAGGTGTGCACTTTCTCAGTTGTGCTGAAATTGCTTTATCAGATTTTCCAGACAGCATTCCTTCATAATGGGAACAGTGAAGAAAGAAATTTAGCAACAGTTGGGAGGGTGTGGTTCAAGAAGCTCCCAGTTTAGACAAGGAGTTTGCAGGCTACTTCTTGCTCTGCTTTGCTCTTCGTCCTTTGGCAATGCCAAACTGCTCAGAGTCCCAACACTCCCTGTGGGCAGCCGGATAGGCTATGTCAGGCTGCAATAACACCCTAGCCTCATCACCTCAGTGGCATGTGGGGAGACCCTCCAGGGAAGCTGTTCTCCATGCAGTGACTCAGGGGTCCAGGCTGCTTTGACCTCAGCAGGTGGCCCCTATGGCTGGGGTAATGGAAAAAAGAGCTGAGATGCCACAGTAGCGCTTCAGTGCTTGAGCCTGGAAGTAACTCGCAACACTTCTGTTCACACCCCACAGACCAGAAGTGGTCACATGGCCTTGCCAACATGCAGAGGGGCGATGCAGAGGAACACCTGATGATTCAGTGACGTACATACCTCTGCCATCACCTGAAGATGCTTTGTCTCTGCATCTTCTCTCTTGCAGTTCTTTGGCATATCTCCACATTCCCTGGCCAACTTCTAGTCATCCAGTATGATCTAGACCAGGCAACAACACGTCAAAGAGGATCTCATCAATTTTTAGGTTTGCTTGGAAACGCTCAAATGCCCATAGTATTCCATGTTTATCTCTCTATCAATCCCATCACACTGTTTTCCAATTCTCTGTTCACATATTTATCTTCCCTATCAGATGGTAATCGTTAATGTTGAAATGAGCCAGTACCTTGCATGCAGTAGGTATTCACGAAATGTTGGTTGAATGAAAAAATATTTGGCAGAATGGATGTTACTGATTGCCTAGAATTGACTATTCAAGGACAAATCAACTAAGACCCCAGTTAAGGCTTAAATGGGGAGTCAGTTAAGAAAAAGTCCTCTTCCTGATAGTTTTATGTCCTCTCACATTTCCAGCTCAAACATTGTCATTGGCTCCCTGCTGAAAAATGCAGAACAGCACTGACTTCTTGTCATGGTTCTTAATTTTATGGGATCGGGTTTCAACGTTTTTTTCTAAAACTCGCTCCCCCCAGGCACACACATGCATACGCACGCACGTGCGTGCGCGCGCGCACACACACACACACACACACACACACACACACACACACACAGCATTCTAGCCAAGTAGGCTGTGGCTCATCTCTAAAGTAGCTGAGGGGAGAACCCCCACTATGCCTTCACCCATTCTGCCACCAGGAGTGCGATTTTACCATGCCCTTTTGACTCTAGAAACTTTGAGCCCAAAGTTTATTCCTGACTTATTATCCAGTACCCTTCCTTTTGATTGAGATGGAACTCACCTGATGTGAAGCAAAAAACACAGAATTGGAATCATACCAATCTTGGTGTATGTCTTAATTCCACATGTACTGCACTCTCTGAGTCTCAGTGTCATCTATATTACGGTGCTAATGTGGCCTGACTTGTAAGGTTATGTACAAAACCTCTGACACTTTGTGGACGCTCATTGAAACATGAGGGTGTTTGCACTGTATTTGTCAACAGGTGTGTGCTTCCCAGTGGCCAGATGGATAACAGAACGGTCAGTGGTAGATGACAGAAGCTGAAGGCTGGCACTGGTGGAAGACAGCTCTGAGTTCTATTCACCAAAGGCTATTTATGGTCATTGAACAACTCGCCTTAGGGCCAGTTTTTCCTCCAGCTTGAATGGGAAGTCAGCAAGGCAGAGCAAAACCTGAGTTTCTTCTGCTCTGACCTGAAATGTGTAAACAGCTCTCATAAACTGCCATCCTGAAACAGGAAAGGTATATGTAGGTGGTACCATGAGTAAGGTTGTAGCCGGGAACCCAAATTGGGCTGATGTGCACAGACTTGAAACCTCCTCAGCAGAACATTTAGACGAGGAAGAGTGTCAACACAACTAAATCCAAAACAACGAAAAAGGTCAAATAAATAAACTGGTGTGGTATTAACAAATGCACTTGGTTCTGGCTGCAGGCTCTCTCGGAAAGGGCCAAAGTGAGGATCAGCAAAGTGTAAAGAGAGAGAACATATTCTGGAACCCAGAAAATTCTGGCTCCAGCATGGGCTGAGAAAGTGACCTTGGGGAAAATGGCATGAAAATTCAAACTTTCTATTTCTTCAACTGCACGGGGGTGGGGGGGGGGGGTGAGACAAGCTCCCTTAACCCTATGCAACGTGCCTGATGGTATTTTGCCGGTGCGGGGTGCAGAGCTACTCCGTGTGCAAGAGTAGCCCCTAGCCGGTGAGTATTCACGCACAGGAAGATGGAGGTGGCAGAGAATTACTTGAGGAGCTTTTTCAAACTGAGAAGACCTACCTCAGCTTGCTGCTGTGTGTTAGGGTAAAACCCCTCTTGTCATTTTGCTGGGGTGCCTTGGAAGTGGTGATGTTGCCCTACGGATAGGGTGACCATGAAATGCATTGTCTATACTGGGGCACCTTGGATAATGAATAGGGCAGAAGTGGGGGGTTACCAATGATTACACTGCTACCAAAAGGAAAAGCAAAAATCAAAAGACCCCTGCTGTCCCCGGACCCTCCAGACTTAGCACAGCGCACAGGGCCTGACGCGCAGTGACCGCTCAGTGAGGCAGGAATGACTGGGCAGCCTCTCCCAACTTTGGGAGAATTTGTCATTTACACTTTACTCTGCTTTTACGAACATGTGTTGCAGAGGAGCGAAGGCAAACTGAATGTTCTTGACCACGTCCAGATAGAGTCCCAAGTGAGCATGAACACACATGTGCATCCGTGCAGCAGAGCTCAGCACGGGAGACACGGGGAACTGGGGCACAGACGCTGCTGGAAGGAGCCCAGAGATCTGTGCGGGAGACACTTGTGGGAAGCCGGCCAGAGCAGGCGGAGGCTCGGGGTAGGATGGGAGCCGCGGGGATGACTCTGAACAGACTTGGGATGCGCCCTGCAGGTAAACCAGCAGGATGCCTGGACAGACTGGATGAGGGAGTTTAAGGAAAGAGAAGAAGCAAGCTCGATTGTCAGGTCTGTGGCCTGTCAAAAGGGTGTGTGGTGGCACCAGAGACTGAGACAGGGAAGAATTGAAATGGGACTTGGGGGCAGAGAGGAAACCATAGGAAGATAAGGGTTTTGGCCCTTCGGTCAACCAAACAGAGATGTCAAGCAGGCACACTGGATTCATCTGGAGCTCCTGAGATGAGGTCCTACTATGTGCTGGGCTCTACCCACATCCCTACAAAGCCACATGCTGTAGTTTTGGCCACCGTTGGCTTATTTTAGTTGGTCCAGCACTCCATGGGATGATCCTCTTCCAGACCTTTGCACAGCCCTTGCTTTTGGAAGGTCTGTGAGTCTCAGGGTGGGTGCCTCCTCCTTCAGGCAGCCTTCCCTGGTGTCCTAGGCTTAGTCACGTGCCTTTTCTTGGTAGCCACACCACATCCCGTTCTTGGCCTCTATGTCCTTTATCATGCTCAGGTAGAATTACCTAGATGTCTATTTTTTCCCGGTCAATATCAGGTCTCTTAAGAGTGAGACTTTTCTCCCCGTTGTGTGCTATGGGCAAGCGTAGGACATGGCAAAAGGTGGAGATAGCCGGAGGTGATCCGTTGGGGAAGGGAGCACCCCCAGCGGAGAGGCGTGGGAGCAAGTCGCCACCAAGTGGAATCTCTCTATGTTAAATCGCATGTGTCAAGAACTGCCCTTGTCATGAAAAACAGGCCTGTGCCGACCGAATTTCCAATACATATGGATTACGACTTCTCCAGTCAAAGTAATTAAGAGACCATGATAAATTAGAGGTTGATAAAAGGCTCCAGTCCAAGATTTATGGCTCTTCCAGAATTCTTTCAAGTTCTCCCAAACGTACGGGGACTGGTCTGTCTCCTGCAGTTGCAACATCTGAGTCCGGTTAGCACGCCCCTGCCTGGCAGGGAGGGCCCCCATCTGCTGAGAGCGAGGCCCATCCTGCGGTGCACATTCCTGGGCCTGGGAGACTAGGGCTGGCCCTGGGGGGGGGGGGGGGGGCTTTTCTGAAGTGTGTGCCCTGCTTGGCTCCTGTGCCTTGCGTTTCTGGCCCGCTGGGCCCAGCCCACAAAGTTCAGACCTTTTCCGTTGTCCTGCGCGGACCTTCTGAGATCTCCAGGAGCATTCTCCCCAAAAGCGGTAGGCTGTGCACGCACATGTGAGGGTGCACGTGTGCCATGAGATTAGTAACCTGTAACGTGGGGTTGACGGTATCAGTTTGACCCCAGCAGGAGGATTTGTAATAATAAGCATAAGGAACCATGGCCTCGGATGATCTCTGTGCTCCACAAACAATAGCCATGGTACGGTTCATAAAGAGCCCCTAAGGGGCGCCTGGGTGGCTCAGTCGTGAGGCGTCTGCCTTCGGCTCAGGTCGTGGTCCCACGGTCCTGGGATCGAGCCCCGCATCGGGCTCCCTGCTCCGCGGGAAGCCCGCTTCTCCCTCTCCCTCTGCCTCTCCCCCCAGCTCGTGCTCTCTCTCTCGCACTCTCTCTCTCAAATAAATAAATAAAATCTTTCTTTAAAAAAAAAAAAAAGAGTCCCTAATAATTTGTCCTGGTGAGTTCCTGAGCAATGTGTCAGGCACTGTCCCAGCTTTGGGGCAACCAGAAATGGATAGGATCACCACACCCCATGCTTTGGTGCGGTTGCCAGTCCGGTGAGGGGGTGAGAACAGGCAGCATGCAGCAAGCACTATTTAGGCTCATTCCTGAGGATGGCGAGCGCTGAGGAACACCATGAACTGGAGTTGTGCGGTGGAGAGTGACAAGCAATGGGGCCACAGGCCCAGGAGGTGGCCCCTGGGGGGCAGCTGGTGGAGGCCTCTGAGCAGAAGACGGATGACGAGATGGGGCCAACCAACAGCAGATGTCCAGGAGGGAAGAACTGGCAGGACAAGCAGGGTGGAGACGTGGGAGGGAGGAATCGTGCTTGTGAGCATTTACACAAATCCCCTCCTCCCAACACCCCTTTGCCCTTCCTTGAACAAGCACACATCAAGCATGCACCCCGGTGGGCTGCGGTCTCCAAATCAGACCTAGTTCTTGCCCTTAAGAACTTGAGAATCTCACAGAGGAACCCCATCCAGGCGACGTTCCTCTAATTTGCTGTTTTGCTCTTCTATGGTCACGGGCTGTTTGCCGGCCTTCCCTACCATTCCTTTGCCCCCAGCTGCTGTTGTCTTCTGTGCCTCATCAACAGTACTGCAGTAACATTCTCAGGGGCAAAACTTGAAACCTTCTCCAGCAGAGCATCCGCCCCCTCCAGGTCCCCTGACCGAGATACTTCTGCCCACAGCTCTGAATAAACCACCCACCTCCCCTGGCTTTCCAAGTCATAATTCATCCAAACGAGCCCCGTTCCGACCCACGCTTTATCTGCTATGTGGAGCTCAGCTTTCTCTGCTTCTTCGCCCTGCATTCAAGTGTTCTGATCAACCAGGAGCAGGTTTAGATGGTGAGTTTTGTTCTTAGAAGGATTTCAGGGGTCACCCCCTCATATCTGTCCCTTGATTGGTGTCAGTCCCTTTTGCATACCTGCTTTAGGTGTTGCTTTTTCTACATCGTCCCCAGGCTTAGAACCACCTATGGAAGCTTATTCGTGAGGTAAGTACCTTCTTCCTGGTTTGCAGAAAGGAGGGAATCACATCTCACCTGCGCTCCTTTGTTTACAAAGTGCACTTGCGAACAGCACCTCATCAGACCTTTGTTGCTTACTTGGAGTTAAATCCTCTTATCCTCATTGTATAGAGCAGATGCCTGAATTCCCAGGAGGCTGGGGCTGGAGTGGGGAAGGGCAATCTAAAACACTTGAGATACCCCAGTCCTTCTTGAGTCTGGCAATGGGCCACAGGATTTCTTCCAAGGATTTTCTTGGCAAGCCCATTTTATAGACATGTATTAATCACCCAGTGTCTCATCATGACAGTCAAGACTCCAAGCAAGGATCCAGACTCTGGGACCACCGCGCTTGCTGCTCCCAGATGCTGCCTTCATCATTCAGGAGACAAGCCCAACGGCCCATACTCATGTGGTGGTGGGTGGGAGGCCACGGGGAGAACGGCTGGATGTTCCAGGCTCTACAACCCCCCATGGACATCCTTGCTGGTGTTGGACTGAAGAAGGAAAGGCCCACGGACTATTTTAGAATAGCAGGTCAAATCCAGACCAAAAGCATAAGTGGTACATGAAGATTCCATAACGTGATTTTGTCCCATGTGTCACAACTAAAGGAACTTATGAACCAAATCCTCAAACTCTGAACCAAGGAGAAAACAAAGAAATCAATTTTGAAGAAGTTTCTTCCCAAATCCCCTTCCATCCCCTGGCTAGCTCCTACTTATACTTAGGACTCAGCTCACCCGTCACCGCCTCTCGGAAACTCTCCCCAGCATGGGTCAGATGTGCTTCTCTGGGTGACCCCTGGGTCTGTAGTACTTGTCACCCTGCATTTTAAAGGTAGGCTTATATGTTGGTTTCTTCCATTAGCCCTTGAAGTTGCTGTAGAACATAATATGCGTGGGTCTTTGGTTCTTGGGAGCATCAAGCAGAAATTTAACAGAGGCTGAAATGACATGAACTGAATTTTTTTTAATCAAGTGGTACTTGCCACAGTGAGTCCCGTGACTTGAAAGGAATCAATCCAAGAAGAGAGTTCCACATCCCAGTATTTTTAGGAACATTCCGAGGAAGCACGAGTACATAGGCCTCTTTCTTGGGAACGTCTCAGAGCCGTTATTAGGTGTGGGAATGCCCCAGAGAAGCAGGGTCTGTAGCTCTTCCCACTTATTGCAGGTCACTTTTGTTCAGAGTAGCAGTTTGATAGAGCCATTTTGGAGAAATGCTAAAATAGCTGCAGCTGCCTAGAATCCAGGATTCATGACTCCCCGCATGTGTGCTGTCCCCATCACCATCACCACCCTGCTCCTGGCAGAAAACCAGCAACCTCCCTGATTCCCTCGCGCGCTCCCATTGCCTGAGGTTAAACAGCTAGCACCGGGCTGGCAGCTTCAGTCTCTGGCAATGCCATCTATCCAAATGTCCAGAGGGCTGCTGCCTTTGGGACCAGCACGTTCTCCATCACGGGAGCTCTTTCATGGAGGCTGGTGCTGGTGGAACAGAGAAAATACAAAATCCAAGCGAACTGGCCTCCAGGCCAGCAGATTTAGCTAGAGCAGCCACTTTTTGGCTGTGTGCCTTTGCGCAAATCACTTACCCTCTCTGAGCTTTATTCTTCATAGGAATCAATGGGAGAAGGAGATGCAGAGTGAAGTGAACATCATAGGTCTCGGGGAGCATGGGCTAAACGTAGTTCCAGGAAACAGCATGCACTGAAAACTCACTGCGGCCCGGTCGCTGTAAGGCCCTTTCTCATTCCTTTTTTCTTTTAATTCTCAGGATCCTGGGGCAGGTATTGATAACCCCACTTTACAGACAAGAACCCTGAGATACCCATTAGCCTATGAGCAGAGACACTGAAACGGAACATGGATTTGGCGAGGTCCCCAACTACCCACAGCCCTATAATGACATGCATGGGTCTATATCTCGTCTCGTCCTCCCTGAAGCTCACAAGCCTCCCCAAGTCCAAGGCAAGTGCTCCAAGAAGGTCTACTCCAGAGAGCGTCCGTGGTGCCCTGTCTCACAGAAAAGCAAGTTATCGCCAATCGCCGGGGCTCTGTGTGGGATTTCTCACATGAGCCCCATTCCGGCAGAAGGCGTGGCAACCATCTGTCCTCCTCCAAGGAGATCCAGACACATGACAGGTATCACTAAGTTCTCTGGCTCTGGGGCACCAAGGTCTCCTTCCCTCTGCCGCCGGCTTGCTTCATCTCTGACCCCAACACTCAAGAGGGAAGTGTTGGAAGGGAAAGAATAAAAAGCCTTCAGGATAAAAAGCTCCATTTGTCAGCAGGTACGGAAATGGCACTTTTGTTGCATTCTGCAAGCCCCTGAGCAGCACAAAGATGCACAGAAAGCCGGTGCTTCCTTGTGGGAGGCAAGACGAGAAACCTGCTTCCATGCGAAAACCCAGAGCTCACCTCAGCCATCTCCCGTGGCTTCCTCACTCATTCCTCCCAGAACACAGTGAATGTCTCCTCTCCTTGCATCCCTCAGTGTTTTCTTTTTTTAAAGATTTTATTTATTTATTTATTTTATTCATTAGAGAGAGAGAGTGCGAGCACAAGCAGCGGGAGTGGCAGGCAGAGGGAGAAGCAGGTTTCCCGCTGAGCAGGGAGCCCGATGCGAGACTCGATCCCAGGACCCCGGGATCATGACCTGAGCCGAAGGCAGACGCTTAACCAACTGAGCCACCCAGGCGTCCCTGCATCCCTCAGTTGAAAGGGTGCTCACCACCCAGTGCACAGCCTCTGTGATCTGGCTACAAAGTGCAGATTTGAAGAAAAGCCTCTTGCTTTGACCTGTGGTCAGTCTGGTGTACCTGCAGCACAAGGTGAGTCGTCCAGCAAGAAGCCAGCTATGTTGGAGGCGTCCAGCCCCCACACTAATGCATCCCCTTTCCTCTCCATCTCACACGATGGGGTCTGGCATCCCCTACTCTCCTAGACACACTCCCCGAGGGTCCCCCCGTTTGCTTCTGCTCCTATCCAAGAGTGTGACACTGAAGCGAAAACCCTCTGCGGCGCTGTCCAGTCGGCCCTGCACAGGGCTCCACCTCCCTTGGCCCTGACATTGTCTTTCATGAATGTGACCTACTGCCACACCGAAGTTTTCAGTCAGAAATACCCCCCTTTCCTAAGAAGGGATAAAATGTTCAGTAAGATCGTATTAACTCACAATGACAAAGCTTCTGAACCGTGAGCCCCGAGGACCAAGTCTCACGCTCAGTCTCGCTCGCTGCAGAAGCTTCCTTTCCTTCCTCCCTTCAGCAATGGGCCTGCTTCTCTTCCTCCTCTCTTGAATCTTCCTTCTCCAGGGGCTTTCTCTTGCCTCAAGACAAGCTGGGCCTTCGCAACAGCCTACCTGTGCTCCCTCTTTTTTTTATACCAAGGAAAGGTCTTTAGGCTGGAAGGGTTTCCTAGCTGAACACGGAAGGAACTGTTGGAACAGCCAAGTGACAAAGGACAGGAGTAAGCCCCGGAACCTCCAGCCCCTCCTCCTCTGCCCTGTACCCTTAGCGACCTTCCAGGGACACCTACAAGGGCCACCTCCATGAATTACTAGCACTTTGATCTTTACCACGGCCCCATGAGATACAACTGCAATTCTTGTCCCTATTTATGTTTGTGAAAGTGGAGACCTGGGTGCATGCACCTGCCCACCACCCCATAGCTAGGAAATGGGACCCTCCTCTTTGAACCCAGGCAGTGCGATTCTGGTACTCATGCACTTTCCTCTTAGGGTAAGCTTCCAGAGCCCTCTGAAGTCCCAGCAGCCTTGGTCACCAGGTCCTGGCTCTTAAATAGAGGGACTCCGGAGACCCTTAGCTCCGCACTGAGGATTTTGTTCAGGAAATCTCCCTGCAGGCACGCCAACCACTTCTGCCCTCCTGTGGGGGGCTCCTCTCCTGGCCTAGCCTGGCCTGGCCCCAGAATCCTGTCCACAGACAAGGAAGGACCTGCCAGGCCAGGGAGGCAAGCTCTAACTTAGGACTTGAGGGAGATGGTGTGAGCTGGGGAACAGAAACACTATGCAGCCATCATACACTGGAACCTTCTAGGAGCGTGTGGGCCCTGAATTCTGTCTCGGGGGGTCCAGGACTCAGGGTATAAGCCAGCTCATTTAAATGCCACTAGTTCACCTCAGAGACCTTTCAATGATGTCTACACTCATGTGTCTCTGGTTCTGAATGCCATCCTTCCCTCTTCTGACGTAGCCAATGGAGGCAAAACATTCCCTTTGAGGCTGATCTCGCAACACAGGGGCAAGAGAAAAAAGAACAACCGGAACTCGTCTAGGACCCCCATAGGGAACAGCTCCCAGCCTCTCGAAATTTGGATTCAAGCTGCTACCATGTCCATACGTTCATGTTGGAACCCAGAAAGGTGGACATGATTGAAATTTGCATTTAAATGGAAATGGATAAAGGTAAAGACCCAATGTTTAGAGAAATGAGAGTATCCATTTTTCTAAGAGGGAGGCCGACTGCTATTGTATACCATTAAGGTGTCACTGAGCCGAAATATGTTTAGAAATATTAGACGCTGGGGTCGCATGCAGAGTGGTAACTGGCATTTGGAAATGACTCCACGCTATGAATGAATCTAAGCGAGCCCTGCATCAAGCACAATCGCTCATAATGTTGCCTGCCACCATTACTTAATTCCAGCTCTGTTCCCTAAACAGTAGAAGTTTCTATTAGACAGCTTTCTGCTACTTTTCAATTGTAATAAATGCCAGAACTGGTTCGTCGACATACAACTTAGCAACACAGACCATCTTCCATGGGATACAGATATACACAGACCTTGAAATGTTTGGCTGATGTCTCACCAAAAATGTCACAAGGATTTAAGGGGCAGTTAATGCATCATGATAATAATCCAAAAAGGAAATCAAGGTTAGGGTTGTAGAAAGTCTTGTGCACCCTTACTACACCCTGGATTATATACACTGTAGTCTGGATACTGCGGTGACAAGAAATTCCCAGACATGTGCAGCTTACAGCAACCAAGCTTTATTCCCTTGCTCGTGCTCTGTGTCTGTCTTGGATCCCACAGGGCTCTATGTCTTCCCTCCTGATTCCCAAGACTCACCTTGATGGGTCAGCTGCTGTCTTGACCATGCTGGTCCCTGAAGCAGTGGGATAAAGACACATGGAGGGTCTTTCACATACAAAGGGTTTAGCTGGAAGTAACCCATATTTCTTCGGCTCAAAACTCTTGGCAAAAACTATAATGTAGTTCCAGAAACAAACACACCCGGTTCCCAGAAGGCAGAGACTCAAAAATATTTGGTGAGGTACAGTAATGGCCGCCCACCCCTCCCTGAAAATGTTATCAAGTAAGGAGAAACTAGGGAGGCTGCCTGTGGGCATGTCAGTGGGAAGGCAGAGCCCCAGACTGGGGATGACAGCAAATACAAGGGCCACCTCAAAAGTTATCGTTCGGAAGGACTGAAACAAGGAAACCAAAACAGAACCAACAAAGAACCAAAAGAAGAATTGAGTCCAAGTCAACTCGGAAGTGTCGAGCTAAGAGGAAGATTACAGCTGGAAGCGAGTTTCATGGCTGAGGCAACTAGGAGAACAGAAGGAGGGGTACGTGGGTGACCAGAAATTGGAACACTGGGATTCCTGTCCCCAAACTCCTGCAGGTGGGGAGCTTTTACACTACCGAGCATCCCATGACCCTTGCCAAGTCAGGGACGGCTCCTCGAAGGAGTTAGTTTGAGCCAAAGAGCAGTGTAGAAGGCCACACTAGCAGGTGCGCTGGTTATAATTTTCGGAGAGAATTTGTTAATTCAAATGAATAAACAAACAAATAAAACATAACAAATTGCATCCAGAGTTCTTGAACTGTCATCTGCTGGTGACCCCCAGAGTTCTTCCTTTTGGCCAAGCAGGGAGTGCTTGGTTGTCTTCTGCGTGTCACACCCCTCTTTGAAAAGTGAATAATCATTAGTGCATTCATTTAACAAGTACTTTCCAAGCTCTCTCTGATCAGAGCTTAGAATGGTAGCTAATGCACCCTAGGTATTAAATTTAATAAATGTTTATTGAGGGGCTTAATGAGTGACTCCTGACTCTGATCGATATGCTGTACTACATACAAATTGAGAAATAAGACTGATATCAGACACCATTCCAGCTCTCAAGGAGCTTACCCACAGACCCACATCACAGTGAACCAAATTACAATGGGATCAATGCTGACATAGCGGTGTGACAATAGTCAACTCTACATACCCTACCCTGGGCACTCTTCTAAATGCCCTACCCATATTAATGTCTTCAATCCTCAAATCAGCTACACAAAGAAGAGCATGACATCCATACACACTATACAGGTAAAGAGACTGAGACCGAGAAGGCTTAATTGTCTTACCCAAGCAGAGATACCAGGATTTAGACAAAAGTGCCTAGCTATAGAACCCATGAGTATGAGGACAGCATTATAGAGGCACAGAGGAAGAAGCCCTTATTTTCGCAGATGGTCGAGAGAGGACACATAATCTGGGAAAGTATCTCAGGAAAGCTGTTATTTAATTTGAGGCTTGAAGGATAGTGTAGGTTGGCTCCAAGAAGAAAGGGGCAATCAGGGAAAGGGAACGTACAGGCATCCTTTCGTTCTAGACGGTGTGTCCTACAGAGCGAGAACCATCTGTGCTCATTTGTGCCCCTGCTTCCACATGGTCCATGATTAGCACACAACCATCTTTTATTGAATCTAAGATACCATTAGTTGTGAGATGAAACAGCATCTTATGTTATACCACCAAGAAAAAATAGCAGAGAAAAAGAAAGCATCGGCAACGGAACGACAGTGCCATGCTCTCTTAGTACTTAGAAATTTGATTTTATACTTATAGGAAGAAATCCTTTAGCTGTAAGTAGACAGATTTTTATCATTTATCATTCTTGTGATAGAAAGAAAAATATGGTTATGGTAGTCTTCCAACTTTTTCACAGACAACAACTTTCCCAGCTCACTCCTTCAGTTAGGGTCTGTGTTTTTTCCATACAGTATCAGTTTCTCTGCCATCAAGAGTGTTGGCGATGCAGCATTTCTTTAAAGAATCCATATAAATTTAAGGTCACTGGTGTTGGGCTATGAAGTCAGCTTCGCAATGACGTAGCACTAGCCTGTTTTTCACTCTTCCTGGGGAACTGCTGCTAAGTCTGGCTGGTTTGCCACCTTCCCACAGCTGTTTGGGTCCTAGAGGTTTGGAAAGGTTCTGGTCATCACCTCTTGGTTATTGTCTGCAACTCTGCAAGCTGATGTGCACGCATGTGCCATGACCTATGACCGCCCTTGGTAGAGGGAATGGGAACGTGCCATGGGAGCACACCATTGGTTGGAAGGTACATCCCAATTTCAGAGACTGCTAAAGTGTGCTTCTGATAATCCTTGAAAGGTAGTAATACAAACTAACAAAACTCTGTTGCATAAATGAACAAATGAGAGTTTGAAAGACCCTGAATATCAGAAAAAAGCAATCTGAACTTTATCCTACAGATTGCAGGCGGTCACTGAGGCTTTTGGAAGGGGAGCACCAGGGGCATGTGCTGGTAGGTTCTGATCTTGATTTTAAAACCAAGCACTACTGAACAGAAAAGAAAATCCTCAAAATTTAGGAATTCCATTGCCTAAGATAATGAGGGGCTTTTACATAAAACCAGATGGAGTTTAGCTGAGCTGATACTATGGATCTTTCCTGAGAGACCTGTGGGGCTGGCTGAATGCCCAGAGTGCAAGTGGGCAGGATTTGGATGCCGCCCCCCTTGAGGGCAGGAGGGGGTCAGATAAGACTCCCCCTCCAGGTCCCTTCAAGCCCAATGATTCTGAATTCCATAAGCAGTGCTGGATATCCCCTGTGATTCCAGACCAAATGGAGCCTGGGACTGCATGAAGCCCCTGGGACGGATCCAGGGGCTATCTGAAAAATCCTCAGGACTTTTCAAGGCTGTTTAAAATATCCTAAGCTTTATGTTTATGGATAGAGTAAGCCTGGCCTCATTTGCCAAACCCTCATGGAAAGAATGACTCTAAAAGAATCGCTCAAAGTTGGAACGGCATCATTTCAAAGCAAAAGGTAAAATATAACTTAGGACAAGGCATCTTTTTTTTATTATTATTTGTTATTGTTATGTTAATCACCATATATTACATCATTAGTTTTTGATGTAGTGTCCCATGATTCATTGTTTGTGCATAACACCCAGTGCTCCATGCAGAACGTGCCCCCTTGAATTCCCATCACCAGGCTAACCCATCCCCCCACCCTCCTCCCCTCTAGAACCCCCAGTTTGTTTTTCAGAGTCCATCGTCTCTCATGGTTCGTCTCCCCCCCCCCGACTTACTCCCCCTTCACTACCCCGTAGTGCAATTGCTGGATCATAGGGAAGCTCTATTTTCAACTGTTTGAGGAACCTCCATACTGTTTTCCAAAGTGGCTGCACCAGCTTGCATTCCCACCAACAGTGTAGGAGGGTTCCCCTTTCACCGCATCCCCGCCAACATCTGTCGTTTCCTGACTTGTTCATTTTAGCCATTCTGACTGGCGTGAGGTGGTATCTCATTGAGGTTTTGATTTGGATTTCCCTGATGCCGAGCGATGTTGAGCACTTTTTCACGTGTCTGTTGGCCATTTGGATGTCCTCTTTGGAAAAATGTCTGTTCCTGTTTTCTGCCCATTTCGAGATTGGATTATTTGTTCTTTGGGTGTTGAGTTTGATAAGTTCTTTATAGATTTTGGAAACTAGCCCTTTATCTGATATGTCATTTGCAAATATTTTCTCCCATTCTGTCGGTTGTCTTTTGGTTTTGTGGACTGTTTCTTTTGCTGTGCAAAAGCTTTTTGTCTTGATGAAATCCCAATAGTTCATTTTTGCCCTTGCTTCCCTTGCCTTTGGCAATGTTTCTAGGAAGAATTTGCTGCAGCTGAGGTCGAAGAGGTTGCTGCCTGTGTTCTCCTTTAGGATTTTGATGGACTCCTGTCTCACGCATGTCCACATGCGTGCACATAGGTCTTCCAACCATTTGGAGTCTATTTTTGTGTGTGGTGTAAGGAAATGGTCCAGCTTCATTCTTCTGCATGTGGCTGTCCAATTTTCCCAACACCATATCTTGAAGAGACTGTCTTTTTGCCATTGGACATTCTTTCCTGCTTTGTCAAAGATAAGTTGACCATAGAGTTGAGGGTCCATTTCTGGGCTCTCGATTCTGTTCCATTGATCTATGTGTCTGTTTTTGTGCCAGTACCATACTGTCTTGATGATGACAGCTTTGTAATAGAGCTGGAAGTCCGGGAATTGTGATGCCGCCAGCTTTGCTTTTCTTTTTCAACATTCCTCTGGCTGCTCAGGGTCTCTTCTGCTTCCATATAAATTTTAGGATTATTTGTTCCATTTCTTTGAAAAAAGTGGATGGTATTTTGATGGGGATTGCATTGAATGTGTAGATTGCTCTAGGTAGCATTGACATCTTCACAATGTTGGTTCTCCCAGTGCATGAGCATGGAACATTTTTCCATTTCTTTGTGTCTTCTTCAATTTCTTTCATGAGTATTTTATAGTTTTCTGAGTACAGATCCTTTGCCTCTTTGGTTAGATTTATTCCTAGGTATCTTATGGTTTTGGGTGCAATTGTAAATGGGATCGACTCCTTGATTTCTCTCTCTTCTGTCCTGTTGTTGGTGTATAGGAATGCCACTGATTTCTGTGCATTGATTTTATATCCTGACACTTTCCTGAATTCCTCTATGAGTTCTAGCAGTTTTGGGGTGGAGTCTTTTGGGTTTTCCACATACAGTATCATATCATCTGCAAAGAGTGAGAGTTTGACTTCCTCTTTGCCGATTTGGATGACTTTGATTTCTTTTTGTTGTCTGATTGCTGTGACTAGGACTTCTAATACTATGTTGAATGGCAGTGGTGATAGTGGACATCCCTGCCGCGTTCTTGACCTTAGGGGAAAAGCTCTCAGCTTTTCCCCATTGAGAATGATATTCGCTGTAGGTTTTTCATAGATGGCTTTTACGATACTGAGGTATGTGCCCTCTATCCCTATACTCTGAAGAGTTTTGATCAAGAAAGGATGCTGTACTTTGTCAAATGCTTTTTCTTCATCTGTTGAGAGGATCATATGATTCTTGTTCTTTCTTTTGTTAATGTATTGTATCACGTTGATTGATTTGCGGATATTGAACCAAGCTTGCAGCCCAGGGATAAATCCCACTTGGTGGTGGTGAATAATCCTTTTAATGTACTGTTGGATCCTATTGGCTAGTATTTTGGTGAGAATTTTTGCATCCATGTTCATCATGGATATTGGTCTGTAATTCTCCTTTTTGATGGGGTCTTTGTCTGGTTTGGGGATCAAGGTAATGGTGGACTCATAAAATGAGTTTGGAAGTTTTCCTTCCATTTCTAGTTTTTGGAAGAGTTTCAGGAGAATAGGTATTAATTCTTCTTTAAATGTCTGATAGAATTCCCCTGGGAAGCCATCTGGCCCCAGGCTTTTGTTTGTTGGGACATTTTTGATGACTGCTTCAATTTCCTTAGTGGCTATAGGTGTGTTCAGGTTTTCTATTTCTTCCTGGTTCAATTTCGGTAGTTGATACATCTCTAGGAATGCACCCATTTCTTCCAGGTTATCTAATTTGCTGACATAGAGTTGCTCATAATATCTTCTTAGAATTGTTTGTATTTCTTTGGTGTTGGTTGTGATCTCTCCTCTTTCATTCATGACTTTGTTGATTTGGGTCATTTCTCTTTTCTTTTTGATCAGTCTGGCCAGGGGTTTATCAATCTTGTTAATTCTTTCAAAGAACCAGCTCCCAGTTTCGTGGATCTGTTCTACTGTTCTTTTGGTTTCTAGTTCATTGATTTCTGCCCTGATCTTTATTATTTCTCTTCTCCTGCTGGGTTTAGGCTTTATTTGCTGTTCTTTCTCTAGCTCCTTTAGGTGTAGGGTTAGGTTGTGTATTTGAGACCTTTCTTGTGTCTTGAGAAAGGCTTGTATTGCTATATACTTTCCTCTCAGGACTGCCTTTGCTGTATCCCAAAGATTTTGAACAGTTGTGTTTTCATTTTCATTGGTTTCCGTGAATTTTTTTAATTCTTCTTTAAATTCCTGGTTGACCCATTCATTCTTTAGTAGGATGCTCTTTAGCCTTCATGTATTTGAGTTCTTTCCGACTTTCCTCTTGTGATTGAGTTCTAGTTTCAAAGCATTGTGGTCTGAAAACATGCAGGGAATGATCCCAATCTTTTGGTACCAGTTGAGACCTGATTTGTGACCTAGGATGTGATCTATTCTGGAGAATGTTCCATGGGCACTAGAGAAGAATGTGTATTCCGTTGCTTTGGGATGGAATGTTCTGAATATGTCTGTGAAGTCCATTTGGTCCAGTGTGTCATTTAAAGTCTTTATTTCCTTGTTGATCTTTTGCTTAGATGATCTGTCCATTTCAGTCAGGGGGGTGTTAAAGTCCCCCACTATTATTGTATTGTTGTCAATGTGTTTCCTCGCTTTTGTTATTAATTGCCTGATATAATTGGCTGCTCCCATGTTAGGGGCATAGATATTTACAATTGTTAGATCTTCTTGTTGGATAGACCCTTTAAGTAGGTTATAGTGTCCTTCCTCATCTCTTATTACAGTCTTTGTTTTAAAATCGAATTTGTCTGATATAAGAATTGCCACCCCAGCTTTCTTTTGGTGTCCATTAGCATGGTACATGGTTTTCCACCCCCTCACTTTCAATGTGGGGGTGTCTTTGGGTCTAAAATGAGTCTCTTGCAGACAGCATATGGATGGGTCTTGTTTTTTAATCCAATCTGATAGCCTGTGTCTTTTGATTGGGGCATTTAGCCCATTTACATTCAAGGTAACTATTGAAAGGTATGAATTTAGTGCCATTGTATTGCCTGTAAGGTGACTGTGACTGTATATTGTCTGTGTTCCTTCCTGATCTATGCTGCTTTTAGACTCTCTCTTTGCTTAGAGGTCCCCTTTCACTATTTCTTGGAGGGCTGGTTTCGTGTTTGCAAATTCCTTTAGTTTTTGTTTGTCCTGGAAGCTTTTGATCTCTCCTTCTATTTTCAATGACAGCCTAGCTGGATATAGTATTCTTGGCTGCATATTTTTCTCGTTTAGTGTTCTGAAGGTATCTTGCCAGTCCTTTCTGGCCTGCCAGGTCTCTGTGGATAGGTCTGTTGCCAATCTAATATTTCTACCATTGTAGGTTACCTATCTCTTCTCCCGAGCTGCTCTCAGGATTTTCTCTTTGTCTCTGAGACTCGTAAGTTTTACTATTAGATGTCAGGGTGTTGACCTATTATTATTGATTTTGAGAGGGGTTCTCTGTGCCTCCTGGATTTTGATGCCTGTTTCCTTCCCCACATTAGGGAAGTTCTCTGCTATAATTTGCTCCAATATACCTTCTGCCCCTCTCTCTCTTTCTTCTTCTTCTGGGATCCCAATTATTCTAATGTTGTTTCATCTTATCGTATCACTTATCTCTCGAATTCTGCCCTCGTGATCCTGTAGTTGTTTCTCTTTTTCTCAGCCTCTTTATTTTCCATCATTTGGTCTTCTCTATCGCTCATTCTCTCTTCTGCCTCATTTATCCTAGCAGTTAGTGCCCCCATTTTTGATTGCACCTCATCAATAGCCTTTTTGATTTCGACTTGGTTAGATTTTAGTTCTTTTATTTCTCCAGAAAGGGTTTCTCTAATAACTTCCACGCTTTTTTCAAGCCCAGCTAGTATCTTTAAAGTCATGATTCTGAACTCTAGGTCCGACATCATACTAATGTCCGTATTGAGTAGGTCCCTGGCAGAGGGTACTACCTCTTGTTCTTTTTGCTGAGGTGATTTTTTTCGTCTTGTCATTTCGTCCAGAGGAGAATAGATGAATGAGAGAACAAAATGCTAACAGGTTAACAACGTCCCCAGCAAATATGCTCTATACAAATCAGAAAAGACCTTCCAGTAAGTGGTTGCTTCTCTGTTCAGAGAGTTGTTGCTACTCTCCTCTTCGATCTCCTGTTGAGTTCGTAGGTGTTCAGAATGGTTTGATCCCTATTCAGCTGAATTCCTGAGAGCAGACGAAATCTAGGTCTCCTACTCCTCCACCATCTTGCTCCACCCCCTCCCAGGACAAGGCATCTTAATGGTAACATTAGCCAACATTATTGGGCATTAGTGAGGGATCAGAAATTCATTTATTCATCAGACTTATCTTATGAAATAGATAAATTATAGTTCTATTCCCCGATGAGGAGACTGAGGCTCAGAGAGGTTTGGAAGCTTGTTCTTTTCCTAAAGCTGACAAGTGTTAGAGCCCTGATTCGAGGCTAGACTATTCAACTTGTGGGTTCCGGATCTGTACTTCTTCATGGCACCCCTCACCTTTCCAACTCTGACCCGGATGCGCTAGTATGTTCTGGATCTGCTGCTCATCAGCTCTGTACCCTCTGGAGAACTAGTTAACATCCTTGAGATTCACAGTTCCCTCATTTGCGAAGCGGTGGTGGTAGAAATAATACCTGCCTTGCTCCCTTGACAAAAGGCTTAAGGAGTTGGAAATGTGTGCAGAACGGTGCCTAACTTGCAGTGAGTGCTCAGCAAATGTTAGCTCAATAAGATAATTGAACTCTGTATATGATCATGAGCCTGTCATTGCCTCTACTTAACAAAACAGCTAACAGTTGGGCACCTGGGTGGCTCAGTTGTTAAGTGTCTGCCTTCGGCTCAGGTCATGATCCCACGGTCCTGGGATCAAGTCCCACATCAGGCTCCCTGCTCGGCAGGAAGCCTGCATCTCTCCCTCTCCCACTCCCCCTGCTTGTGTTCCTGCTCTTGCTATCTCTCTCTCTGTCAAATAAATAAATAAAATCTTAAAAAAAAAAAAACAGCTAACGGTTAACTCGGAATGCCTCTGTATTCCCCCATGCGACCTACCTGTCTGAACAGGACTTGATGTTGCCCTCAGAACTCGGAGGATGAAAGCCCTTTCACAGTTCAGACCCTGCAATTCTCTAAACTACTTCTTTAGTAATGAACCTGATGACCTGATGATGGTATTAAAGTATCATCTCGATCAGCGGTTGGCAAACTACCATTACCAGGTCAATGCTGACCATTGTGCGGTCTAGGAGTTAAGAGTGATTTTTACATGTTTTACTGTTTGGGGTAGGGGAAATCAAAAGAAGAGTCATATTTTAGGACATGAAAATTATAAGAAATTCAAATCTCAGGGATACGTGGGCGGCTCAGTCAGTTAAGTGTCTGCCTTCAGCTCAGGTCATGATCCCAGGGTCCTGGGATTGAGTTCCACATCGAGCTCCTTGCTCAGCGGGGCATCTGCTTCTCCCTCAGCCTGCCACTCCCCCTGCTTGTGCTCTCTCTCTTTCTCTGACAAATAAATAAATAAAATATTAAAAAAAAGAATATGGCCAAAAAATTCAAATCTGTGTCCATAAGTAAAGTTTTCCAGGAAAACAACTGTCCCACTCATTTGCACACTGTCTGAGGCTGCTTTTTTCTACAGCTGCAGAGCCGAATAGTTGTGACGGAGACTATATGAGCTGCCAAGGCTGGAATCTGTACTCTCTAGTCCTTTACACAGAAAGTTTATTGACCTTTGTCTTGGTCATCTGTGGCAACGCCGGCAAGGAACATTCTAGAACCCACACCTCTTGTGCTCGCTTCGGCAGCACATATACTAAAATTAGAACCCACACCTCTCTTCACTGAAGAACACGCTCCAACCTTTCTGTCTGCCCTCTTGTCCCATAGGGATGACACAGCACAGCCCCGTGGACATAGCAACTTCTCGTTCCTGTTTTCTCACTGGCTGACTTAAAACTCACATTTTACACTTGCCTTAATTTTACTTTGGAATGTAATTTTATATCCCTTCACATTTAGTTTGACTGACAGATTGACTGATTGATCTATTGTTTGATCCCTGATTTAGTCTATGATTTAGCACGGGGCCTCGGATCCCAGGCACGGACTCCCATCAGGCTGATTCCATAAACTTACATGGCTAACATTCTCTCAGTCTGGATCCTGGCTTCTCTCTCTCTCTCTTTTTTTTTTTTTTTTTTCCCCAGCTTTGAGGAGATAACCCCAATCCTGCACTCAGCATCTCAGAAAGGTTTTGACAAGATATTCAGAAAGTTCCAAACGCCTTTTTCTGTGTTTCTCTCCTCCAACTCCCTTAGCTATGATTTCTTAAGTACTGGGGGTGGCTTTGCAAATATTCAAATGGGAGCTCGCTGAGAAAAAAAAAAAAAAAAAAAACCTGTAAGAGAGAGTTCACCAGGATAAGGCACCCTTGTCTTTCCACCTCTGTAAGCTCCACATCTCTTTCAAAATATTGTTGTGTCATTTCTCCCACACTTGACAAGTAGCCCACATCACATGTAGAGAATGCCCATTAAAGATGTCTTAAACGTCCACCTACTGAAATGCTGGTTTTTTTGTTTTGTTTTGTTTTTTTAACTTGGAAAGACTTCAACGGGTTGCACTGCTGGGGACCAAAAATAAGATTTTAATTGAAATATAGATAAGATAGGAGCCTTTAATTTACCATCTCCCTAAGCAACAGGACTTTCCTGGCTGCATCTGATAGATTGCCCCCCCCTTTTCTTTCTCAGCCTAGGCTAAAGCAAAATTATTTTATCTTCAGATGAAATATTTTAGGGATTTGGGGATTTTGTGTGCCTCAGGACAAAGGACAGTGTTTGTGAAAAGATCACTGTCCTCTTTTGGAGGCAAATTCCAACCTTATTGAAATTCTGGTGTTAGAAAAAGTCTACCACTTCATTACCATCTTGTTTGCCACACATTTTATGTGCTCTTATAGATGGGCATAAGAATATTAAGGGCAAGAGAGAGAAAAGAATACAAGATTTCACCTGCAATCATGTCAGATGAGACGTTTTTCTCCACCAACAAGAGTTTGTATAAAATGTGCTGCTATAAAAGTGAATCATGTTATTCTTACTAGGGGCTCCAAGGGACAATGCATTCTGTACCATGAGATCATTGTCATCACTTTCGAGTAAATAACCCAGGTTCTTCTTCTCAGCCTCCTGTCTACGTGCACGCCAGGCTCTGCCCCCTCCAGCCAGCCCAGCACCATCATCCCCAGGTCTGACTGAACAGCAGAGACTGATAGAGAAAGTCACATAAACTACACGACACAGACTTCCAAGGCCAAAGATAATTGAATTACCTGGTTGTCTGCGGTGAGGAATACAAGTCATAGAAACAGGATGAATAGTCTGTTTTTACTGCGTTTCTGGCTGCAGTTCCGGCTTTTAGTTTCCATGCCGCCACCAAATGGCTACAACCCCACAGTATCGGCCATTTCCGGCCCGTAATAATCCCTCAAGCACCACTTGAAATGCCGCTTTGAAATGGCCCTTGCGTTTCATAGACACTAGATGATAGTTCATCACTTCCATATGGGATGCAATTTTACAAAATGTTTGGCTTTTTGATTTCATGAATTATGCAACTTTATTAGTTTTAAATTGGTTTCGAAGGCAAGTAATATTTGTTAATAAACTGGAATTTGTTATTCTCTTTCATCCTTGCTGGTCAGATGAATTCCACTTACTTTGATTCAGCAGTTCCAGCTTTCACCTCTGTGGCTATTTGGTAGACTCCGTGTAAAGAATTCCCAAGACCAAGCATGTGTTTGGTCCTGAATTTGGTAGAGCAGACATTGGGGGTAGACCAGAAAGCACACTGGAGGGAAACATGGCCTATTGGAAAGGGCACATGAATTCATGTCCGAGCTCCATTGGATCTGAGTCCTAGGGCTTGGGAACACACTAAAAATCTCAACTCCCTTGCTTCCAGAATAGCAGATGTAGTGTTTATCTGAGAAGCTGAAGTGGGGCTGAATTGACGTAATGCTCACACAAACACTTGGCATAGACTCTGGTACAGGTGACCCCCACCAAGGTGGAATTCACTCCATTTTCCTGCTTTTAGTGGCTGCGTTAGCTGAGCCAGAAATTATACCATTTCATTGTCATCTTTCCTTGTCTTTGTTTGCCAGTTTATTCTCCCTCCCAGGAGAACTGGGAGGTTGGTAGGTCTCTAACCTATTAGCGCCAAGAGAGCAAGCACATGTGTTTGTTTATCACTGAGTGGTAAGCATCAGGCCAGGCTAGGCCAGGCACACGATACCTCTTCATTCAGAGACTGTGAGGCTGTACCTTAATGGCAAATACTCCCCATTCCATGAAGAGACTAAAGCAAGATACCACCTCTACAGTCAGCTCTGCTATAATGTGACATAGGTGTTCCTAAAAAATCACTAGGCCAACTTGTGCAACAAAAGCCACAGGATTCTGGGGGAAATTAGGCCGGGACACAACAGTCAAATACTTCATCAGTGGTACATGGGGAAAAACCGAAATAAGACCTACTAGAGAAGGGCACATTTTAAGAAAAATATATGAATACTGCAATATATATGGCATCTTCCCTATTCTCTAGAAAAAGGCTCCAAGTTTGCTTGTGAAAGTGTGTCTTAATTATTGTGAAGTGGTAGAAGGAGGACATTCTGGAATCGGAAGGAAAGTTGTAACATAGGAAGTGGATGGTTGTGAGTCATAAAATACACAGCGAGCCAGGGCAGTGGAATGGTATTCGAGGGGCACACACTTGCGTGGTCTCTGCACTGCTATGTGGCTCCATCCAGCTGGAGGCAGTTTTCTGCTTCCACTCAGTGTTTCTTACGGAAGAAATGGCACATAAGCAAATATGAAATTTTTGTAATTTTTAAATTGTGCCTTAATATATCAATCACATTGAAACAGGCATTTTCAAAACAAGAGTTCAGCAGAACTGGCTGTATTTTCAATTGTTTGAGGGGTTCTCCCACAGAAGAAGGAGCAGGCTCTTCCTGGTGTCTCAGATGGTAGAGCCATGGGACGTGGATAGATATGAGAGAAGGTAGATAGCTATGATCTTAGTATGTAACACTTAGAGCTGTCTGGTCACCAGTGTCCATGGGAGGAAGGCAGTGGGTACCGTGTCACAGAGAGGTTCAAGAGGATGGCCATCTAGAACACAGCAAGAAGGGAGGCTCTCAAATCTTAAAATTCTTAATAGGATGCTTTATGTTTGTACGTGGAGAGGCCAAGGACAATCAGGTGGAAAAGTCAAATTTTAAGTGAATAAAATGTTCATTGTGTCCACAAAATGTTAGATTTCTCTCTGTGTGTGTTGGTATGTGTATGCATGTGTCTGACTGTGTGTCTAGATGCGTGAGCTCTTTTTAAGTGAATTGCCTATACTGTGTGGGTAAGTCATGGATAAAGTAACTCTGGCCACTAACACAGATAAACCCTTGAATATCAGTGATTTAACAAATTAGAAGCGTATTTCTTGCTTGAGTTCACTCTAAAATGTGTCTTCCTTGGCGCCTGGGTGGCTCAGTTGGTTAAGCGACTGCCTTCGGCTCAGGTCATGATCCTGGAGTCCCGGGATCGAGTCCCACATCGGGCTCCCTGCTCAGCGGGGAGTCTGCTTCTCCCTCTGACCCTCTTCCCTCTCGTGCTCTCTATCTCTCATTCTCTCTCTCTCAAATAAATAAATGAAATCTTTAAAAAAATAAAAATAAATAAATAAATAAAATGTGTCTTCCTGAAGGAAAGAGTGGCTTTCGTATTTGCCATATTTTTCTTCATCAGGCCAGAGGGGGAAAGAACATGGACGACAGTGTGAGAAGACCCAGCAACGCCTCATGTGGCCGAGGCTGGCTAGGATGGTCTATCTGGGTGCCCAGGATGGCAGGCGCAGACTTGGTGATCTTCTGGCAACCTCGGCCTCACGTTGTCCATGTCGGTCCATCAGCGTCAATGTATTGAGGCAGAGTCAACTTACCCCAGGGAGGGGATAAATAAAGCCAACACTTAGGAAGAATCTATTACATGTTGACTCGAATCCTCATCCCTGTGTGCGTATTGTTCTATGTAATAATTACAATCACACTGCCAGTTGGATATTGTTCTTCCCAACTGCACATGGGGAAATCGAGGTCAGAGAGATGAAGAAGGAAAGCAAGACCACACAGGTATTTATGTACTGGAAAGAGGACTTCAGCTCCACCCAGGAGATACCATTTCCATCTTCTTTCACTGTGGTTCCCTAGAGGCACTCGACTGGTCATTTTGGCTTTGGGTGGGAATGAGTCTCCAATGGCCAAGACATAATCTGGATGTGTCTTCCTAGAAGAGGAAGAACAAGAAAATGGAGGGGAATCCAGACATTGAGAGGGAGCCGGTTCTCAGTTTCCTTGTTAAAATATGTATAACTGGGGCATAGACCTTGTTATCACCAAAAAGTTCACACCCCGGTTTCTAGACCGCCTTCGGTCACTTGTGACCGCCTGACTCCAGTTAAGCCAGCCATCCTCCCTGGGTTTCAGTTCCTTCAACTGAAAACGGATCATCAGCAAATAATCTTTCTTTTCTGAAGTGAGCTCAGAGTACATTAATAGAGAGCGTGCAAGTGAATGTGTTTTTAAGCCCTTAGGTGCTATATAATTATCATCATTACAGAAAATAGCCATTTGTTTTGCCGGAGAAAAGAACAGCAAAATCATATTCAGGTTGTTTATGGAGAAAATACAAAAACTTGATCCTGAATGCAGAGGGAGAAAAAAAGACAGTCTATTTTTCCTCCTGCTGTTTCAATGACAGCTATTAATGTTTTTAAGTCTTAGAGATTGGTCTTAAGGACTCACTTTTCTGAGGTCTTGTTGCAGCTGAAAGCCCATGGGAGTGATTTCCAGTAATGCAAGTTAATAAACTGTAAACTAACTTTTTTTCCCCCCTAAAGATAAAAAAAAAAACCCTACAAACTTTGACAAAATAATTGTAGCAGTTGTAAAATGCTGGTTAGCAGATATATCAAGGCATTAATGTGGAAAACAAACAAACAAAAATTTCCAAAACCAGAGGATTTATTTTGTAACTGTCTTATTTATTTATTTATTTTCTCCAAGCTATAACTCTTTTTTGAGCCATCCAATGTCTGTCCGGTTTCTGATGATGCTTATCCATACGGATAGAACTTGAAGGGAGAAGAAAGAATTGGGGCTTCGTTCACCTTTCTCGCCAATTCTTGCTCTGTGGGCCCGCCTTCTCAGAGAGAATGTTCTGGAGTTTGCAAAGGCAGGAGGAACTGTAGAGCTTTCCTCCCTGAAGTCTGCTTTCAGAATGAAGGAGAAGGAGGTCTCAATGTTTAGTCCGTGTTTACCAGAAAACAGGTTGGAATTTAACACATCATTCAGTTATCTCAAGTGGGCTACAGCATAGATTCCATTCCTTCTCTGTAGCAATGAGAAAAGCAAGGCTCAGGGAGGCAAGACACCCACGGCCCTTAAAGCATTAGGAAGCATCCCTACCAGAATTCCAACGCAGGCAGGTCTTCAAAGGCCTTTTTTCTTAAAGAGATTGTCTGGTGCCTAGCATCATGAGCCCCTCCAAAGTTGGATGGACTTCCCTTTTGTGGGGTGTATTGTTCAGGGTTCTCCAGAGAAACTGAACCAACAGGATGTATATATATTTAAGAGAGAACAGATTTATTTTTAAGGAATTGGCTCACATGCCTGTCGAGGTTTGCTCAGTCCAGACTCCACAGCACAGGCCAGCAAGCTGGAGACCCAGCAAGAACTGAAGTTCAAGTCCAAAGGCCACCTGCTGGCACAATCATTTCTTGTTCTGGGTAAGCTAAGACTTTGTTCTATTGGGGCTTTCACCTGATTAGACGAGGCCCACCCACATTATGGACGGAGATCTGCTATGCTTAAAGTCCACTGATTTAAGTGTTAATCACATCCACAAAACACCTTCAGGGAAACATCCAGAATAATGTTTAACCAAATATCTGGGCACCATGGCCCTGCCAAATTGATCCATGAAATCATCATGTGGGGGTAATCCACAATGAGATCCAGGGTGACAAGAAGAAAATCCCCAGAGTCTAGAAACACACATCCTTGTTCAAAAACCAGCTGAAGGGCGCCTGGATGGCTCAGTTGTTAAGCGTCTGCCTTCGGCTCAGGTCATGATGCCAGGGTCCTGGGATCGAGCCCCGCATCGGGCTCCCTGCTCAGCGGGAAGCCTGCTTCTCCCTCTCCCACTCCCCCTGCCTGTGTTCCCTCTCTCACTGTGTCTCTCTCTGTCAAATAAATAAATAAAATCTTTAAGAAAAAGAAAAACAGCTGAAATCTCATGTTCTCATGTCCAGTTGCCAAGGCTGAGGTCCACTGTTGCTGGGAAATGACAAAGACCCAGGTGATGAAGAGCACAGAAGATGTTATGGAACCAAAAATATAAGACAGGTGTCTATCATCTATGAACCGTGCATTTCTTAAATCATCTCATTGTCACTTTTTATTCGAATTAGTCACCATAAACTCCACAATGCAAGACCATCCATCACCAGCATGTCCCGCTTCCTTTATGAATTTTCTTTTTTTTTTTTTGACAAATAAGTCTATTACTTTGGGGTCACACAAACTGTTGACTTATTGCAAGTGTGACCTTAGAGTTGTTGCTTCCATCACCAAAGAAACCAGCACATGCTGAGTGCTCCCTGCGGCAGGGCACTGGGTGTCCCATCCCACACTCTCTCCCTCGGCCTCTCCACGCGCTCATGCCAGTTAGTCACCTGCACAACCTTGCGGTCCTTATCCTCGTAATGGCGTTTTGCAGATGAGGAAACGAAGTGTCAAGAAAGGTGAGACAAGTTTTAGGAACACACAGCTTGCAGATGGCTGTGCCAGGCTTCAAACTCACGCCCGTCTGTGATGAAGCCTATGCCTGAGGCCACTGCGCTAACTTGCCTCTTTCTTCCACAATCCTTTTTATCTCTATGATATCTTTTTTCCTGTGTTTATTGAGAAGGTGCCCCGCTCTTGGATGTAAAGTACATGTTTAAGGGCACCTGGGTGGCTCAGTCGGTTGAGCGTCCAACTCTTGATTTCAGCTCAGGTCATGATATCAGGTTGTGGGATCAAGCCCCACCTCGGGCTCCATGCTCAGCGTGGAGTTGGCATGAGATTCTCTCTCTCCCTCTCCCTCTGCCCACTCATGCTCTCTCTTTATCTCTATCTCTAAAATAAGTAAATAAAGTCTTTAAAAAATACATGTTTATTCAATGACTGACATTTACAAATACTCTACCTCCAGATCTGGGTGGTATCAGATAAGTGTGCACATACATAAACCTTCATCAGCCTATATGGACTGAAGGTTACCATGCTTACTAGAAGTATGTCAGACCTCAATAAAATAAGACCAAACAACCCCAGAAACTTAAAAATTAACAACCAAAAGACAAAACAAAGCAAAAGAGCAGAACAAAAACATCAGAATCACAGGATTTTAGACCCTCCACGCCAAAAGAGACTCCTGGAAACTTCGCTTTGCTCTGACGCTTGTATCACGTGACATCATCAGTGCTTGAGGGGTGTTCCGGTCATGCGGGCAGACCACGAGCTCATCAAGGACAGAGCCTGGCAGGTCTGTCCCTCCATACAAGCTGGTGTGCTGGTGACATCATTTTTCTGCCTTGAAACATTTCATTTGCACAAGTGAGCCTGGTATGAGTCAAAAACCTCATCGTATTTACCAATGGGCGCTCTGCGGAGACATTTATTACATACCTTAAATTTGCAAGGTTATCTCTTTGAATATTGCTGAGCCCTCACCTTAATCTTGCCGATCATCTCCTCTTTACCCCGTTAAGTGCCCACTCACCTAAAACACACTGGGTAATGATGTTTATTACCCAACAATGAAAATATTGTTATTTATGGTTACAATCAGGGTGTCATCAAATATGAATGTTCACATTCGGTGAGGCCCTTTCAACTGATTGTTTATGTAAATGAAAGCGTTCCCTCATCATCGCATCCATTTGGGGAAGAAACAATCAGCCAGGCGGGTTGTTTCTCTCTGTAATATCTTTTTAATATTCAGTTCACTAGAAGCCAATCTGCAACAACAAAAAAAAATTAAAGAATTTAAAGCTAAATTTAAATCTATCGCAAAACATGAAGTTGGCTTGCCCTGAAACTGTTGTACACAACAGACAGAAGCTCCACAGCTATTCCTTTTGCCGGAAAACTTCCAAGGGGCCTCCAAGCAGGATATATTTTCCAATAAAGACACAGCCTCTCCATCCTAAGTTCTCCCCAACCCCACCAGGACCATGTGGAAGAAGAGATCATCCTCCAACAGATGTAACTGGCCCAGCTCTGTAACTGGCCACATTGATGTCTCAGACGTCACGTGTGCATGCTTTGCAATGTGCAAGTCTTTGGTAACTTATCTATGAATGGAAAAAAAACGTGTCCATAATGACCATCTCAAAGGATAGATCCTATCATATCCTTAAGAAGGGGGAAAATGTTCTGGCTCTAATGCTTGGGGTGATTAATACTGAGCCTCTAAGTTTGGAAGAGAAAGGAAGGAAGGAAGGAAGGAAGGAAGGAAGGAAGGAAGGAAGGAAGGAAGGAAGGAAGGAAGGAAGGAAGGAAGAGAAGGAAAGGAAAGGAAAGGAAAGGAAAGGAAAGGAAAGGAAAGGAAAGGAGAAAAGAAAAGAAAAAAGAAGAGAAAAGAAAAGAAAAGAAAAAGAAGGAAAAGAAAAGATAAAGAAGCCTATTGCAGTATTCTCTAATAGATTATACAGTTTTTCTATAAAGGACCAGGGAGCAAACAGTTTAGACTTTGTAGACCTCATAGTCTCTCTTGTAACTGTTTCTGCTCTTGTGGTACAGAAGCAGCCATAGACAATGTCAGCAAACAAGCATGTCTGTGTGCCAATAAAATGATTTACAAAACAGGTGGCTGGCCAGATTTGGCCTGAACACTGTAGTTTGCTGACCCCTGGTTTAAAGCATCATTACCCACAGTATGATCCATGAACCTTTATCCATATAAGCTATTCTTTGCAGAAAAAAATATAGACTCTCTAGACAAATAAGTTGGGAAACACTTCACACCTTGTCTCTCTTCGACATTTATTATGTACATTAGCTCCTTACACGAGCCAAGAAATCCTACTACAAAGAAACTGTTGAAACCAAAATTTCCCCGAAATTATGTGACCATCCTCTGCACATACCCTCTGCTGGCCCAAAGGACTCCTGCCTTGAAGAGGTGCTGCCCTGAGGTGTGTGTTTTTTCACAGGCTCTGGGATGCTGAAAGAGGAATTTTTCACTCCTCCTTCTAACCCTCTTTGAGCCACCTTGTGAGGGACAGGATTGGGATCTGGGGAGGGGAATAGATCCAGCAGGTGAGGCCCATGATGAGTTGGTTGGGATACTTTGTCTTCATGGGCTAAAGACGAGT
Organism: Zalophus californianus; assembly: GCF_009762305.2. Lineage (NCBI taxonomy): Eukaryota > Metazoa > Chordata > Mammalia > Carnivora > Otariidae > Zalophus > Zalophus californianus. The sequence goes on from NC_045600.1 coordinate 7,225,842, forward strand.
CAAGAAGCAGCCTTATGAACTAACGGAAGAGTCAATGTAAGAGGCCCAAGCCCGGCCCTTCGTTTTGCCATTAACCAGCTCTGTGGTTCTGGGGCCCTCCCTTACCTTTCTGAGCTCCATCTGCAAAATCATTTTCCTCAGCTGCAAAAGGAAGAGATTCGCCAAGGCAATCCCTGAGGGTTTTGTTGTTTTGTTGTTATTGTTCCAACTGTATGATTCCTTTTTTCTTTAAGGGGAGGCAGGATGTAAAGGCAAACTTACTGGATGATGAGACTCACAGAAGTAAAGACTTGGGGCACCTGGGTGGCTCAGTCGTTAGCCACGCAAGCACCGCTTGACTTCTTGACTTCTCATTCCAAGACCAAGTGGGCTGCGTTTTGTTTCTGGATGGAGAGCCCCACGGGTCAAGGTCCCAGGAGGAAGCAGAGGTAGCAGCAGGACTTGCAGCACTTGTACTCCGGTGCAGATGTCCTGGTCTGAACCCCAGCTCTGCATTTATTATTTACGGCACCCCACAAAATATCCACACTTCTTCTCCCCCCGCCCTCAGTTTTCCAGTGTGTTGCTGGGGAATATGTTAAGGCTTAAGTGCTACTTTCAAAAGTGTTGTCATAAGCAAAGGACACTATCATTAATACCATTACTCTACTGGGGTAGCCACTCTGCATAAAGTGTAAAAAAAACAAAACAAAATTGCTTTGTAAATATCAAATACTTAATATACAGCTGGTGAAGCCACTGAGAGATCTGGCTTTAGAGCATTGTGTGTGGTGTAGACCAGCCTCCTCCTCTGCAAAATGGAGATGTTTTAAACCCCCTTCTCAGGGACCTGTTGAGAGACTGACATGTGATGTCTCGAACACTACTACATGTTTCTGACACACCATTATATTTAAAAACAATGGTGACAATGGTACTGATGGAAAATGCGTCATGTAGGACCAGGGAGAAAATCTCAGTCTCTGCAGGAAAAATATGCTGGAGACCTCGGGGCTGTCTATCCTGCTGAGGGATATGAAGAAATTGGCCTTGAATCCAAAAGTTTGCAAGGATTAAAAAAAAAAAGAAAACATGAATTTGCTTTCTTGAAAATGTACGCAATTGAATTTCCTTTCAAATAAGAACTGAATGATTCCTTCATTTCAGTTAGAGCCTGGCTTCATAAATACCATCTCTGCACAGTATATTACGCACATCATTTATTCAGTAGATATCATAATATATTCAGGGCTGCTCTTAGGGAGAGAAATTTCAATATTAGATAAAAATAGTGAGATGACGGCGGTAACTGTGTTTGTCTGGTACACGGAGTAAATAGGATTGTTAGCGATTGCTCAAGGCTTCGGGAGAAGATAGGGAAACAAAGATAGCTCCTGCCCGAAGCTGAGCCAAGCAGTGGCAGAGGTTCAAGGAAGCTTGATTACCTTCCGCCGCCGTGTACTTCTAAACAGGGCCCAGAGATGAGTTCCCCCTTTCTTATATTTTCTCATAAGAATAGCTGAATGTTATCCTAATTAGAAATCTGCTCAGATTTGGAAACAGGCTGGTGTTGCCTTTTCTCCCCGTCCCTCCATCCTCCCCGCGTCTCCCTCCCCCACCTCTCTTGTTCTCCCGCACGCACTCCTGATAAAGTTCAATGTCACAAAGAGTCAGAGGTCGTGACCCCCATCTCGGGCTGGCCACACGATGTGACTTCGGGTTGGGCTCCCAGCCACTCTGAACGTGTGTTCCTCAATCCGCGGTGCTGGGACTGAACCCAAGACTCTCTCCAAGCCTCCCGGCTCAGATGCTGTACATTTAAGAGCCGGTTTATACTGACCACTAACCATGCCCAGGACTGGCTGTGTGCTTTCCATGCATTCACTCATTGAACCCTCCCTACCCCCTGGGACATGGGCAACATGAGTCATCCCATTTCATGGATGAGGAAACAGGCAGAAAATTTGCTTCATCAGCCCAGGTCCCATCGAGGAATTGGTCCAGCCGGAATTCCAGCCCGAGCCCCGTGGTTGCAAAGTGCAGAGCAGAGAGGAGTGAATGGGCTCCCACAAGGCGCAGAGGTGTAGTGAAGGAGACTCGGCCAGACACTCGAAGGCAGGACTTGTGTAGAGACACTAATGTGTAGATGGATTCATGTGCACAACACTCTGCTTGCACCAGACAGAACCGGGAATGGAAAAAAGCAACCCACTGTGTCATCGGGAACCCTAAAGCTCAGGTGGGAGGAACTGATCTAGGGACAAAGAGCTGCCATCTGAGGGAAGAAGAAGTCGGTACAAGAAAGGAGACCCTTCCAATGCCAGACCCAGGGCTGAGGGCTTAAGGGGCACCTAATGAAAGATGAGTTTGGCCAGGGCCATGAAGGGCAGGCCAGGCGGCGTGAAGAGTCAGAGAAAACCACAGGGCGGGGATGTGAGAGGTGCATGTGTGCAACAGCAGGGCAGCTGAGCTGAGAGCTCCTTCCTGAAGGGGAAGGGAGGCACGAAGACTCTAGGAGCAAACCTGTTTTTCTGTCTTTTTTGTTGCCCATACAGCTGAATGCCAGGGGCGTGTTTGTGATGCCTGTGCGAAGTCTGGCTGAGTTTTTGCACAAGGATTCCCGGCCACGTCGGTGATGGGCAAGTGTGCAGGCAGAACCCATAATTACCAAACTCTAGAACAGCCCTATGCAATGGCACATGATGCATTTCTTTATTATCTTCTGTACATGGACAATATGGAGTAACATCTAAGAGCATAGTGTCTAAATTATTGCGATTAACTCACCTCCCATCTATGCTTCTCATCTTTCCTTCTGCGGCTACCCAGACGTGGGTAGAAGAGCATTTCACTGTGCACAGCCCCGCCTGTTCCTTTCCTTCTGGCTCCCACCCTCAGGGCCCAGTGGGGCCCACCGCTCAGGAAGAGTGGGGTGCGTGGGGAACGTCAGTGCTTTGTGGGACCAGAACCTGCTCCCCCAGCCACTGTTTTTGCCTCATTAAGAACTTCCTTGTTTCTGCACCCACCAGTAATAGTCTCTGTGTTGTTGTTTTCTCAAGCTTTCTGACAGTTTCAAAACCGAGAAGCATGACTCAATCCTAGTGGGGGCTCAGTTTGATTCTCCTGAATGAAGGAAATGAAATTACATAGGTAGGAAGATTCTTGAATCTTGCTTTTCCACTCTGCTCACCCACCTTCAGAACTAACCCCCATACTGAAGTCAGCAGGTGCCAACACGTGTCTTTCTTGGGCTTCCACCTCCTGGAGAGCCAGATCTCTGTCATGAGGCAGAAGCCTGCATGGCCAGGTTCCCACTTCAGCCCCCATTATTGCCACAGGTCACTGCCTTATCTGCAGGGACACATGAGAAAATCGAAGTTCAGAGTCATTACACAGAGCAAAGAAATAGACGACATGGGAAAGAAAGAAAGAAAAAGAAAGAAAGGAAGAAAGAAAGGAAGAAAGGAAGAAAGGAAGAAAGGAAGAAAGGAAGAAAGGAAGGAAGGAAGGAAGGAAGGAAGGAAGGAAGGAAGAAAGGAAGAAAGGAAGAAAGGAAGAAAGGAAGAAAGGAAGAAAGGAAGAAAGGAAGAAAGGAAGAAAGGAAGAAAGAAAGAAAGAAAGAAAGAAAGAAAGAAAGAAAGAAAGAAAGAAAGAAAGAAAGAAAGAAAGAAAGAAAGAAAGAAAGAAAGAAAGAAAGAAAGAAAGAAAGAAAGAAAGAAAGAAAGAAAGAAAGAAAGAAAGAAAGAAAGAAAGAAAGAAAGAAAGAAAGAAAGAAAGAAAGAAAGAAAGAAAGAAAGAAACGAGGGAGGGAGGGAGGGAGGGAGGGAGGGAGGGAAGGGAAGGGAGGGGTTGGGAAGGGAAGGAATGAGGGACCCTGAATAAAGAAAGTCAGCTACACCTGCAGGAAGCTTCAGCTAGGTTCCAGCATTTATTAGGTAGGATGGTAGAAGGTTACTCAAAAGCTGATTGAGAAAGCTGAATTATCCACGGCTTGACAATTGCAGGGGATGCTGCTGCAGGTGCAAGTGACATCTGAATTTAAACCTGGATCTTTGACAGGAAGGAGGTAAGGAACCCTGTACACTGCTGCTGGGAGACTTGGGAAACAGACTGGAGCAGTCAAGTCCACACGGCTCATTAACGGTGTTTCGATCTCACATCGGGTGCGTGTGGCTCAGGCTGAAGATTGCTGCCCGAGGGCCAGACTCCACTAGACCGTCAGCTGTGCTTTCCTCCTTCCCATCTTCTCAGCCACCTCACCCTGTCCACTTACTGTGAAATAACAGAGAGAAAACTGGCAATGAAGGGACCTGGGTTTGAATTGTCCTCTTCGTTTGAGTCATGCTCTTTCGTTTGAGTCTGAAATTCCATTTCTTCCTGCATAAATGACAGGGCAGGAAATGATTTTAGGACTTTTAAATGGTGCTGTCTCCATCCCGCCCCCCGCCCCCGCCTTTCCTTCTCTCTATTCACCTCCTCCTGTTGCCCTGTGGTCTCTGGGAACTCAGGGGACACAAGCAGAAGGTGATGCCCGGCACACCCAGATCTGCAAACATGGGCACACAGAGGACACGGAATCTGGATTCCTCCACGGAGTTATCCAGGTAGATTTAAGGCGAAGGCTCTCAGCCGCTGCACAAGGATTTTCAAAGCCTAAGTGTCTCCAGCACATAAAACTTGGTTATCGTTCCGCTCTGAAGACAATCTCCAACCCAGACTGGCCTCGTGGAGACACAGAGTGAGCCATGATTCACACTTCCTACTGCCCCTCTCTGGGGTGCCGTGTTCCCTGCTCTCCCTTACCAAGGAGAAGGAGGGAGCAAAGCCAGAAAACGGGATTTACAAATAAGGGAGGGAAGAAGGACATCCAGGGAAATGGGAAAGACAGACAAGAAAGGAATACAGAAGACAGAGAACAGGCACCAGGGAAAGAGCAGCAAGCAAGCAGAAAGAGAAGGGAGACTGGAGAGCATGAGAGAGAGACTAAGGGAAACAGAAAATCAGGACCCTGGGAGATGCTTCAGACTACACACAGTTTGAACCCCTGTGCTCGGGTGTTTTGAAAACCCGAATTTATAATGTTAACCAAATTACACTGGAACTTACTATCTATTTACAGGACAAGTCACCCTATCACCATACTTCCTTCATTTCGTCCCTGCAGTCTCTCTGTGGGAAAGACTGTTACTTTCAGCCATCACGAGGAGGACACTGGATCTTGGACAAGATCATTTCCCTGAAGCTACTTAAAAGTTCAGCCCAGACCCAGGCCCGTCTGATGCAGGAGTACAGGGCCATCCACCAGCCTGGGCGGTCCGTCTCCAAATTCAACCCAGTTCTCACCAAAGAATCTCAGACACACAGGCTGAACTCCAAAGCATGGAAAATCACTCAGAACTTGGGAGGGAAGACAGTTCTCAATCTGATGCAGACACAGCAATTGACTTGGGGGCTAGACCCCAAATGCCCTAGAAATATATACATATATTTTTATCATGGGCCAAAAAAATCAACATTTTCTGGAAAATCACACACCCAAGAGGCAGCCATGACTGCAACTCTGACAATTAATGTATTCATTGTGAATATTAACAAAGGGAAACTTCACTAAAGTGGAGTCAGGAGGCGAGAGGGGAAGCCAGACCACTCAACATCAATTACTAGAAGAACTGTCAATTACAGACCCAGCAGAAGAATGATCAACAGAAAAGAACCATCAATTCCCCCACAGGGAAAGATGTACATTGTATCTCCCACAAGAAATAGACAGCCCTCCCAGCTCAGCCGACTAAAATCCTTGCTTCTCTCCAGTGGACTTTCACTCAGAACAACCTCTCTCAACTTCCTCTCTCTTTTCCATAAAATAATATTTCTTTCTTTTGTTCTTGACTTACCTCTGGTTTTGTCTTAGCCAGCCTGTCCTGGATTGCAATTGTCTGCTATTTCCAAATAAACTCATCCTTTGCCAGTAAAATAACAGGAAGTTTTATTTTTTAAGGTTAACATTGTTAAGTCCTTTATTCATCGTTTGACCCCAAATATGCAAATAGCTGTGGGGTACAAGCTCTGGGAACTAGACAATATTAAATCATGCCTGTCTCTGCCGTCCAGGAACTTACCATGCAGTGCAAAACTTAAATATATCTCAAAAAAGATGTGAAAAAGGAAAAGTTCCAGCAACCTGCACTGTCGAGCTAACAACACACGATTTAGTGCTAGTTTGATCTCTCCTTCAGCTTTAGGGACAAATCAACTTTCAAATCCCCAGTTTTGTCATGTTTGTAATGTAGTAAATAAGAGCTATGCCACCCAGTTGCCATGAGGAGTCAATGTGACACATCCCTGTACCCAGCAGCCCGAGCTGATTTATTATCAGGTGCCCAGTAAACGTACATGTCCCGGTTCCATTCCAAACAGGGAATGTTTTTTTTTTTTTCTTTTTCCAGTTTTGAGTTGATGCTACTTTTTTATCTGCGGTTTTTGTTTTTCTCCTATTCTTCACAAGTTTAATAAAAGGGACAGTGAGCTGGAAAGGGAAAACATGTCAAAATGCGAAGAATTCTGAAAATATATCTTTCCAAATTGTGCAGCTTGGTGCTGGCAAGATGACAAGGGCCCCCACAACCCAGTGCAAACACAGTGCTGCAAAACCACGCAGTTTGGGTGTGCAATATACGTATGTTATGTGCCAAGTGCTAAACAAGTGCTTTTAAACAAATGACAAACATGATAAGCTACTTGGAGGATAAGGCCAAGTGAACGTGAGGGTTTCCTGGATTCAGATGTGGACATGTGCTCATCTTCTCCCCGCCCGCCAGCCCCGAGCCCAGCCAAGGACCCACACACAGAGCCCCCTCTGCTTGCAGCCCCTCTCTTCAGGCATGTGTCCGGTGACACCCTGAGACACACATGCGCAGACCATCAGGGACACGCGGCAGGAAATCTTCCCGATGTTCAGCACTGGGGCTTAGAGGACACCGGACAGCACTCTTCCCCCCCCCCATCAACTTCATAAACTTAACTAATAATTGCGTTCGCCGCGTGACAAATCCACCAGCTCGTGCGGAAAGCAACTTAAAATGGAACGGGTCATAAAAATTCCCTTCTATGCCGATGCTTGATGCCATCATTAAAAGGGAGAAGAGGATGACAAAGTGAAAGGGTTCTTTGTGGTTCTTTTATGTGAAGATTACATTTAAAAATAACCAACTAACCGTCTGCACTTTTCGGGGGCCTGACGTCTCGAAACGCATTTAGATTGATGCAGAGCGGGGCTGAGGTTCTCGTGCTGAGTAAACAGTCAAGTGTTCTTAATAGGAATTGCAGTTTCTAGACATCTGTTAGGGAAAAGGGAATGGAGAAACAACAATTTAGAGTGAGATTGGTTTTGTTAAATGCATTTAAATTCCAAGATTAGTGGTGTTCTTTCTTTTTCAATTAGCATTTACTTGTAGAAAGGTTACAGCTGAAAGGGCTGGGGAGGGGCTGGGGTGGGTTTTTCTCCTCGCTTAGAGGGCACTCCCCAAGCACAGTAAAGCGAAAATAGGAAGGGAGAGAAAAAGCCTGGAAAGAACCTAAAGCCGGTGCCAAATCGAGCCGGCAAATCGTGAAGGGGAAAGCTTTCAAAAAAATAAAATAAAATAATAATAAAACGAAGTCGAATTGGGATTTGATGCTCCTGTCCTCTGGGCAGAAAAATCATAAACTGCTCTGAGAAAATAGAGAGATGTGTATTTTCCAAGCCGGTTACTAAGTGAAATTTGCATTACTTCCCAAATATATACTACGGCTCTGTTTGAGTGTGTAAAGAGCTGTAACTAGCTCAATTTTTTTTTTTTTGATAGAAACATAAACAGAGACGAAAGATGTAGGGAATGTTTCACCTGTTTTACTGCCATTAAATAAACCTCATCTGCTACCAAGCTGTTTTGGGTGACATTTGTTAAATAAATACATTTTGTGGGAGACTGGAACTCAAAAGTACAGACATGCCGCTGTGTTCTCAGATAAACTCTGCTGCTCAGCACCCCTAGCCCGTCCCTGGGGGCCGCAGCGTGAGGCGGTAAATTCAGATTTCTGTGTTCACAGAGGTAGCTCAGGTCTGAACTCACATGGCTACAACCACAAGGGCGTGTTGTCCTTGGTAAAGTTTCTTTCCACTCTCTGTCCCTCTGCTTCCGCCCCCATCTCTCCCCTCCCGCCTTCGCCTTTTCTCCCCTCCATAAAAACACCTTTATTCACTGGTTTTCTTTTTAATTAGGGACAAACTCAGTATTATTTCAGCAGTTGTATAGGGATTCCATTTATAAATCTATCAGTGTATATTTTGTGCATGTCCGTACCCTTTAAGATGCTGTTAGGTCTTCGTGAGGATTTAAAAATATGTTATTGAATATTTGCTTAATGTAAAGCCAGTCTTACCATTTCTAGTTTAAAACACCTAATTAATAAATAAAACATTAATGTCTATGAAGACTGTTCTCTGTAGTATCTCCGTGGATACTCTAAGAGGCACCAAGATGGCTGTTTGCTGATTTCCTAGGTAGGGTCTCTGTAATTTTACAGTGATCATAATTGGAGAAACGGATGGAGAGGAAGTGCTGAATAGAGAGAACCGCATTGGTTGGACAGCAGAGGACGGTTTTCCCAGGCCCCAGCAAACAGAGAATACTTCTGACGATAACTAGAGGTGTACAGTTCTAGAACATTCTGCAACCAGACTTTGGGCATAGGATGCTCCATGAGCAAGGTTCTTCTGGCTTTTCAGCTCGCTTCCTCTAAGAAATTTCATATGCTGATTCTTTACAATTATCTGTCAATTTTCAAAATGCAAATAGAAACATGCATGTCATCACTTTGGTACTCACCAACTGATTTCTTCCAAGCATCCAGACCATAAGTGAATGCAGTTCAATATGTTCTCTTCCCTTTTTTAAGTGGAGTTAATATTACTGTGCAGATTTTGGTCAGCTTCCAGGAACCCAGTGTGTGGAGAGGCAGAATTTTATTTTAGAAGCACAAGTTGGTTTGAAAAATATGAACTCAGCCCAACTATTTCTTTGTTTCCTCTTTCTTGCTAGACATATTTTATTTTTCTACAAAAAACATTTCTTCATCTATACACACATGCACACACACACACACACACACACACACACACACACACAATTTTGGCCAAATTATGATTACTGCTGAGAATGTTTTTAATTCTTTTACATGCTTATGATACAAAAATGTATAAGGAAAGAGCAAAAAGTGGCCTATAAACCAAAGACAAGACGATACCCGATAATAAACATTTCGGCATAGTTTCTTTTCATCATCTTGTACTCATAGACATTTTATAGAGTGGGGTTTGGGGCATTTTGCCCTTAACCTCATCAATAAACATTTTCATATGTCATTAAAACTTACTTATTTACATAACCTAATAATATGTATATATAATATTTTACCTATTCACCTGTTTGGGGGCATTTTGTAGTTTCCTCTTTTTTTATTTTCATGATTACAGTAATGCTTAAATAAACCAATTCATGGAAAATGTCTTTCTATGTTGGATTATTTTCTTAGAATGGATTTCTGGAAATAGAATAACTAGGGCAAAGGCTACCAACATATTTACTGTTCCTGATGCATGTTGGCAAATTGCCTTTCATAAAAATTATACCAATTTACCCTCCTGCAACTAACATATAAGAGTGCCTGTTCACAGCATCACCTCTATTCCAAGACATTTTTTGAAGGCTCTGCAAATTGAAAAATGAAAAACAAAATGGTAACTCTTGCCTGGAATAATTTTTAAAACATACACCGAGTAACAGATTCATTTTTAAAAATACCTCAATCCATCAAGAAATTTAAAAGCCTGTATCCAGGATGTTTCCTAACCAATCAATGCTACAAAACCATGACGCTTCATCATACATCGTAGACGGCGTTGTTCGAAGACCGGCTGCATTTTGCATGCCTCCGGAAAAGTATACTGAGTCCAGGAAATATTTCATGGAAACAGGGATGACACACTTTTTTTTGCATTTAATTGAAGGCAGCTTGCACTCAATTCTAAGCACGATTGAATGAGGGCATCTTTACACGTGGAGTTTTGATGACTTCATATGACTAGGCTTGGTGCTCTGCCAAAGAGGGAAGCTAGACGGTGCCCTTGGTATTTGGACAGACATTCTGTGTTGAAGGACGAAAACAAGAAATGTTTGAGAATTTGGTTTAAAACAGTCTTTTTGAGATTTAGCCATAAGAGAACACTCAACCACACAACCGGGAGAAAGCATCCAGGAGAGTATTGAAAGGGGCAAAAAAAAAAAAAAAAAAAAAAAGAATAGCAACAAGCCCAGAAAACAAAGGGAAAAGCTTCTCCTGCTGGAGGACCTGCCAAAGACCACCCTGAGGTCATTGAAAAGCACCTTTGTGCTCTGCCCTCTAAGGGTCAAAAAGGAAAAGTTTGGTCAACAAACGCTGCTTTTGTTTAAATGTGCATTATTCCCTCAGGCTGCTTGTTTTCCACGTTAATGAAGTCCGTCTTATTCCTTGACATTTTTTGCCAGGCACTTAAGTTCCCTCAGAGTCCACGAACAACCAAACCTAAAAGATCTCGAAATAGTTCTAAGAACCGAAGGTGGAATTTTGTGGAAAGGGAAACAAGCAATCGCTCTTTGAAGAATTTCAACATACAAATTAGCACCCAGAATATCTCCATTTATAGGACCCTAATCATTTATACTTCCATCAGCAATTGCCGGCAGTCTCGAAAAGGTACTCCTGCACCACTGATTATTCAAAACCAAAAAGGAGGAAAAAAAAAAAAAAGAAGACAAGAAAGAAGAGCAAGTACCCCCACGGCAAAGAAGCATGCTCCCCCGCCCCAAATCCTCATTTCCCTTAACTGCCGGATTTGTTCAAACTGAGCATGCCCTCTGGGACATGGCATGTTTCACTGTAAGAATATTCCTCCTCACTATAGTGATCCGGCGCCCTGCTTAATGAAGTGTTCCCTAAATTAAATCTACCCTTTCCGAAAGGTTACTCCCCAAACAAAATGAACAGGAAAATGCCTCCGGTCCGTATAAATGTCATCCTGCCCTCCAGTAAATCTGTTTTAATCACTACTTTTAAGGAAGCGGCCCAGTTGAATAGGAGGGAAACTCAATTACTCTGTGTACCAAGACAACTGTCAGAGGGGGTCACACATAGTGCCTGTCAGAGGAGGCATCCTCTAGAAGAGGGAAGACACACTGTTCTGCACAGGATTTCTTTCTTAGAGCACTGCCTCCTCCTGGGGAACAGAGGGAAGACAGCCAGTGCCAATGGAGGGCTCACTGCACCTCGGTGCGCTCTGCATGTATTTTTCACAAATCCCTTACCACAAGATCCTTAAAGAACTCCTTTCCCTTCTCTTTATAGAAATGGAAATGGGGTCCCAGAAGGATAGAGTCCACTTCAAGGTCACCAGGCCAGCAAGAGAAGAGATGAGACTTGCACCCAATTCTGTATAATTCCAAAGGTTTCGCTCTGGCTCAGAGACACCAGCTCTGTTTCCCCTTGAGCTTGATAAGCCCATTTAAAAGAAATAGTCAGTGTGGGAGGATGAATCAGTCAAATTACTCTTAATAGCAGAGTTGGGCAAAGCCTGCTTCCCTGACACTTGGAAGTACATTCTTCAGCAGAATTCCTGGTGTCTGCAGGACGCCAATGAACCAGCAGAGACAAGAGTCAGGCCAAACCCAGGACAAAGGCTTGCTGCTCCCAAACCAACTTTTATTTTATTTTTTTAAAAGATTTTATTTATCTACCTGACAGAGAGAGACACAGCGAGAGAGGGAACACAAGCAGGGGGAGTGGCAGAGGGAGAAGCAGGCTTCCCGCTGAGCAGGGAGCCCGATGCGGGGCTGGATTCCAGGACCCTGGGATCATGACCCAAGCCGAAGGCAGACGCTTAACAACTGAGCCACCCGGGCGCCCCCGAAACCAACTTTTAAACGTCAACCAAACAGGATTACAAGTGACCACTCCAGAGACATTTTGGTTGGGAAATTACAAACAGCAGGTACCCCTTGATGCAGATTCCAAACAAGCGTGTGCCTTGGACTGGGTTTCAGCAAAGGCGTTCATATGCTTTGCAAAGCTAATGTGCAGAGGCAGCCTTCAGTGCTTATGTTTTTTGGAATTAAGTTGCATGACTGTGCCTTGCTCTCTAAAATGTGTAAATGTGTAAATTATGCTAAAACAGATTGCCAATGCAAGTTGAAGAAATGAAAAATATGGTGCACTCTCACGGTAAGGGTACAGGGGTGTGGTTTGCCGCCTGATGTGAAAGACAGCTTCCAACTCTCCATTCTTGGAGGCTCTGGAAGGTATTATTAGAAGGGAGTGAAATGCAAAGTAGCTGGATGGCTTTTTCAAGGGCCCAGCATTTGACACAGGATCTCTTCAACTGGCATAAAAGACGTTATGTAAATTATGTGTTTATATAGGCCCTATTTCCAGGTCCTATAGAATGTCCCCAATTCCCCATATCCTAATAGAAATATCATTGTCACATGCCAGGTCTTGATCCCTAGTGTGGTAAAGAATATAAAGATAAGGAAATGCCCCCACCACATCACTAACTCCAGTGCTGTGTGTGTGTGTGTGTGTGTGTGTGCACTCTTGTTACTGTGAATGTTGCCTCAGTTATTGTGATGAGGATACCAATCCCATCTATGATAATGCCATGAAGTCATAGATAAAGAGCCCCTTCCTTCAAGGAAATGAGAGGAAACACACCCTCCAATATTTCATAGGCTAGGAAGAGAATGCCAATCATTTTTGTAGCATGAGACTCTCTCATGAAATGAAGAAGTGATATGAAAATTGTTTTGGGCCAATAATGACTTTGTGAGTCTCATGACCAAAGACATTGCCTGTGACTGATGAGTCATACTGCTAAAAGAGCCCTTTCATTGGAAAAATAAAAACACCAGTGACTTCTCAAGATCACACAGTGAGTCTGCTAGAATACACCCTGACCTCTTACTAAGCCCTGTCCCATAATCTTCTCAATACAAATTATTAGAGATTCAACAAAATCATTTTGCAAATTGAGCCAGACTCTGTTTTCTCAGCTTCCAAAAATGCTTCAAGAATTAGCAATGACTCTAGTTTTAGATGAAATGGATAATCAACATTGCAAATTTTCCTAAAGGTCATAAGTTGTACAATGAAAGGGAAGAAATTTAGATACTATATTTATAGGTAGGTCCCTATATCTTAGTCAAGAAGCAGAAACATGAATCTGTAGAAACCCGGTGACGTTTGCAGCCAGTTTAATTGGCAGGAAGATCTGGAATCGGAATGCTGAAAATAGTGATGTCTAATTGTGCACCAAGTTTTCAGTTGGTGTTCAGGAACCTTCCAGATTTGCAATTTCCATCCCCTTGTTTCTCCCTCCCTCCCTTTGCTATTGTTCCCTCTCATTTCCTTTTATCTGCCATCGTGAGAAAGAGATAAGGTGCTGGAGGTGACATCTCCGAATTGGCAGTGCCCTGAAGATATTTTCTCCTCCTAGTCTTAATATGGAGCACTGTCTATATTGTGAAGTATAATAATGGATTCATGAATTTCACCTATACTTCTAGTTAAAATCCTAAGATAGTTGGGCCCTACAAAGAAGAGGGACAGGCATGTTTGCATCAATGACTTTGGACCTTACATGGTCATGAACACTTGAATCAAAATGTCCCATTGATTTCTCACAGATATCATATCAAGCAAGCAGAGGTATTCCCAGTGTTTATATCAGAAAACAGCATCTCCTTGTATACACACAAGATCCCCAGGTTTGTGCAGGAATTCTACTGGTTGAGCTAGAGGGGCCCAAGATCAAGCACATAAGGAAGACCTATGACATCTGGTCTACCATCTGGCATTATGCTTGCCTATCTTAGCCAGTGTTTGGTATCCAAGGATTAGTGACTAATTTCAAGGTACTGGAAATTATCTAGAAACCTTAATAGAATCTCCAAGAGAATTTGATCTTAAGCTACCATCACTTACAAAGAAATATAATTACTGTCTGAAATACTCTGTCTCACAGTTATTCTGTGAGTCTCCTGAGATGGGAGTATACTTTTTATCTTTAAAATTTTTAAATCTTTAAAATGTTATCTTTAAAAAAAATTTATATTGTCATCACCTTGCACACTGCTTGGCATTCATATGCATCTAACAAATATTAGATAAATAAATAGATGAAGCAAAAATCAATCAGACACAAAGAGACTAGTTTTTATAGGAAGGATTTAGACCTCTGATCGTTTGAAACAGTCCTCTGCTATGTTCCTGCTTATTTTCTCAAATGATTTTTGCATCTGTACATCCTAAGTATAGTTTAGTTCATTCAACCTTTCAATTTAAATATCCAAATTAAATCTCCAAGGACTATCACAAAAGTTAATATATTTATTGAGAAGGATGTCCTGCAAGTTATTGTAGAATTTTATTTGGATTGAAGGTAGATAACTATAAATAACTACTGGAAGTAATTTTATTAAGCTCTGAAGCACATACTGTGTGGCAGATGTCATCCTGAGCATTTTCCTATATATCATTTAATCATCCCTTAGCTACGCACGTAATGTCAACCCTATTCCACCTCCTGACGTCTACTCCAGAATGAAGGGCCACATCCAAGGTCATTCAGATACTGAGGGAACTAGAATTTGAATCCATGTGTGTCATTCTTTGTGACCGCATATCAATATAAAAATGAAATATCATTTTAAAAATAACTCAAGATTCTTGAGGATCAATCATGAGTGTACCGTATTTACCCAGCCGCTCTGTCAAAGAATGCCATTTATCAAGAAACTACTTTACAAGAACTTTAACAATTTAGCTTCTCGAGTGATTGATTTCAGAGTTGACTCTCATTAGATTCTTACAGGCTATGTTTAGCAAAATGGATTATGTAATCCATTTTTTTGAACTGAATTTTTATTATCAAATATATTTTCTAGTCAACTAGTCATGATTGAACTTTTTGATGGCTCCAACTTCAAAACTACATCTTACATAATTCTGAAATCCGGCACTAAAAATATGTTGAGAAACATAAATTAGCATTTCTAGAAGGAAGAATGATGTGCATTATTCAAGTGTTCTCTAGAAGACAGTGAAGTGTAGGGCCTAATGTGGTATAATCACTCTGACACTTCACCAACGTAGGCTTGCAAAGTCCATTTATGTCTTCAAGCCTCAGTTTTCCCGCCCATAAACTGGGGATAACAAAACACAAATCTTTTCAAATTGCTTATCAAATTTGCCACGAGGGCACAGAGGAAGCAGCTGTGAAAAGGTTTTGTGAAACTCCAAGGTGAAGGCAAGCTCAAAAGGAAGTCATGGTGCCCTGGGTCCAATCTGCTTCCCACAGTGGCAGGAGCAGGCCAAATGTTGACTGGAAAAACAGTCACCAGCACTTGGTAGAGAACCGATGCATGCCCGTCAGTAATTTTGAAGGAGTTCGTCTAGGTAATGCTGCCAGTATTGATCCATCATTTGTTATGAATTTATTGTTTTCAACTGTTGTGGCCACTGGTCTTCTCAACCTGAGAAAGTTACAGAATCTTTATTGAAAACTATTACAGTTATTAACATCATCATAATTACCTTATAGTGATTAAGATGATCATAATTATATTTTCAGTCTGTCTTCTGTTTAAAACACAGTCTACGTGGGAGAGGAGCCCCCACGGTGCCTTTGCAACAGTCAGGAGTGCACCATCCTACCCTGGCATACTTCCAGCCAGGGTAATTGCATTCTGCTCACCAAAAACTCCCTGTACTTTTCCCTAGAGAAGGTCTCCCTCATTTCCTGTTCAAAACCAGCTGTGCGATGGGGCTGGCTAGCAGCTTCCATGTCGCTACCCAGAGGTGGCTGTGTTTCAACACGGATAGGAACAAGGCTTGGATGTTTCTGTGGCCAAGGCACCAGAGGAAACCAGGGGAGTATTCAGGCATTTTCTCTTGCTGTAAAAACAAAACAAAAAACAAAACAAAACAAAACAAAAAAAAACTTCTCAGTAACACTTACCAGTAGATGTTATAATTTAGGGGTGGTGGGAAGAAGGAAACATGGCTTTATTTTTGCATGTATTGTAAAGTAAAAAAAGCTCTTCATTACATAAGATCATGTACCTCCAGCTGCCACATCTCCAATCAGGGAACGAACAGTCTATTTTATTTTAACTGTTCATAGTTAAAGATGACCTATTGTGCCTCTTAATTAATTACTGAGTTTCTTGTAAGATTCTCTAGTTTAGAGCTAAGGTTGATACAAAATCTGGACCTCTTTCTGAACTGTGATCTTGCAGATGTATTTTTGAATAAGAACATGATTCTGTTTACATGATGTTTAGTGAAAGGGACGACGTGGATGTTTGTGGCTTCATGTGGGCCTCCCATAAAACCCCATGCAGAAGATGAAACATGACACCCGCTTTGTAATCTATCCAAGACTCCTACCCAGAGTCCATACGTTTCATATGTATGTAATCAACTTTTATTGGTTCTTGAATTACATTCTGCTAGCACAGAACTCCCCTTTGCCAATTTGAACACAATAACAGAGCTTGGAAGTGTCATTAATAAAAGGCAGTGTGGCTTGAGCACAGTGAAACATTTATAAAAACTCTTGCTCGTATCAAGGCTTCTTTTGGTGGAAGCAAAGCTTTAGAAAAAATACTTCACAGAAAAATAAGCCACCAAAATTAGAACCCCCATAGACTAAAAAGTCAGCAAGTGTTGATTCATTTGTTCCGCCTTTGCAAAGTGCTTCCTGTCTCAAAGGCAGAGTTGAAATATACATGACCTGGATCTGGCCATAAGGAACTCACACAAGGTGAACCAGCCCTAGCAGGCGAAAGATAGTGGAGTGTTATCATGTGAGAGAAAAGCATGTGGCTACAGAGGAATATTTCTAGAAGCAGCTAGATACATCATGGTCCAAGACCAGAAATTGCCATTCACCTTGCAAACTCAGGAACTCTATCAGGCTAGAGGAGACAACTCATCGCTTATATCTGGACTCCTACTAACCAAGCTCAAAAAGCTAGATGTATAGCTACCAAAATGTTAATTGAATCAGTTTCAGTGAAAAATTGACCCGACAGTGACAAAATCCTCATGTTGACCAAAATATTTACTCTCCATAGGCAGCTAGACCAAGAAAGTCACTGAAGCTCAAAGGCTGCTAGGTGAGCATGGCTGTGGGGTGGAGGCAGTGAGTAGGTGGTTCTGACATCTGGCCAGGACAGCCTCACACCTGTATCACCACCAAGAAAAGCTCTTGGCCAAGGAGTGCTTTTGCTGGGACAGTTCTTATGGGCACCACCAGGTCTAGTTGGCTGACTTCGCAGTTCTGTGTCTTGGGCTGTTCACCCGCCAGCTAATCACGAAAGTTTTTTCCTGATAAACATTACAAAGGCCACCAGGAACCCACTCCCTAAATGCTAACTTCATTCCAGCCCTAATTCTCAGACATTATTGCTGATTCCTTGATTTGGGTTTGAGCCATGCCCCAGCTCCAATGCATATTTATGGTTTGCTGGGTTTGTGCCCACAGACAGCTACTCTACCCATTGTATGTAGATATCATTTTAATTCTCAGAGGCAAATCTTGATCCCAGGATTAGGGAGCCCTGTGATCTCTGGAAAAAAAAACTAAATTTCTGTGTAACCTGAACCTCTTCCATGACATAAAACCCACAAGCACACACGCTTGTGCCTGTAGTGTTCTTCATTATGTCCCATTGGGTCTGGCTCTTCATTCTTGGTCCTGCACATAGAATTTCTAGGGCATTCACACCACCTTGGCTTGTCTTTCACCTTTGACAATTTCATTGCGTGGTCTTTCCTCCATACATTTCTTGCACCTGCCTCTTCTTCGCTGTCCCATTGCTGTCATTATGAATCACTTCCTGGCTACTTCCAGACTGACCTTCCATAAACATCGTATTGCTGCGGGATCAAGCCTCCACCACACACAACTCTGCACTGTACCCCAAACCCTGCTGGGGGTCGGGGGGGTGTTGTCCTGACTCAAAGACACCGTCATCCGACCACTAGCTGCGTGTGGCCAACAGAGCACATTGTGCAGTATCTGAGCTGAGGATCAGGATTCTAGGAGCTTGATAAAGCCATTTCAATGCTCTGAACTTCTGTTCTTTAACGCTAAGCTAGAAAAACCAGGGCCTCTCTCCTAGAGTGGTTAAGAGAATCTCAAGAATGAGATCCCGTAGCTGCACTGTACTTTGCATACCTTTCCCTGTCTTCCACCGCTCACTTCCCAGCTTACACGCCATTTCTAGGGCAGACTGGGGCCAGCCCTTCCTCCCTGCCTGTGGGAATATTTCAGAGTCCAGACCTGTCACCAGTCCACTCCTACCATCTCTCCTGCATTTAGGTGAATTGGAGTGAATCCCATGCCTTTAAGAAGGATCAGAAAAAGCAAAATCATGTTAGTCAAGGAGATTATTGACAAACCATGGCAGCCCTAAAATTCTGGAGAAATCTGGCCTTTATTCTGTAGGCAATGGGGACCCTGTAAGGTTTGAAGGATAAGTAATATCAATATAGTATGGTACCTTCTAAGGATTATCTGTCCCTTAAAAAATGGAGATACAAATAATAAATAAATAAATAAATTCAAGAGACATGTACAGCTCTGGAAATGGTCCTGGGCATGCTAAAGGGACAATGCTGGCTCGGGATGCCACCCACCACTGCTCAAATCCTCCAGCCAGAGCCCTGCTATAACTAAGGTTAAAGTGAGTGAGAGTCAAATTCTTTCCGACCTCCCCTTCTAGTCCTTTCTCCTCTTTCCCTGCTTCCTGTTTGCACAGTGCTGTGCTATTTACAGAGAAATGTATTCTTATCTGCCATTTTTATTGGTTTCTCACTCTTTGAAGTAAATGAGACAGGTGTGATACCCCTAATTTAGAGACCATGAAATCAAAGTTCAGACAAGCCTAGTAACTTGTCTAAGGTCATGCAGTTGGTAAATGAAGATTTATGACCTGAACTTCTGTCTTCTTGCCCTAAGATTCGTGGTCTTCCTTCGACAAGAGTGCTTTTATCACCTTGCACACAGCTGACCACAAATGTTCCACATTTTAAGCTCTCTGACAACTGACAAATTTAGGACAAATCCCAAAACACTGAAAGAAAATAAAGCAATGTTTTTATTTAATTGATTTAATAGATAGAGTAATGTATTTCTATGTAACTCACAAATTCATCTTGTCTTCCTTTTTGAAGGAAGATACAGAAACCACTTTTTTTTCTGGAACAACTCTTGAATTCCCAACATTTCATACCCAGAACTTCCATATATTTGTATGGCAGGAACACAAGCATTCTCTCCGAAACATTCTGGCTTGAAGAGTTAATATCAATCTTCTTTCCAAGATGAGATCTCAATGGCAAATGGACATGAGGTTGCCAGCAGAACTATCTCACCACGAGAATGGGCTTCTTCAGAATAATTACCATTCATTTACTACATTAAGATCCTTTTTATGACTTTTCCGCATTGTTGCACCATGTCCTGGCTTTTATTCTGAAAAGCGATTTTCCATCCGTGCTAAGGATACTTCATTAAGAATGCATGACATAACCCTACATCAAAAACTAATGATGTAATGTATGGTGATTAACATAACAATAGAAATTAAAAAAACAAAAGAATGCATGACATACCTCATCCCTCCTGACACTGGGATTCTCTGAAACTTCCACTGGAACCCACCATTGGAATCCAGAGGACTCACCACTGCTTTCTCATCTGGAGGGCAAAAGGACTGGGGGAAATGGAAGAGAAGAAAGATTTATCAAGCCTTTGGGGCAAACTTCACCTGGAAGCAGGATTTTTAGTCAAAGTGACACCAAATTTCTTATTATCCCTTTACTTCCAAGATGGCAAAACAATTTCAGGGAGAAGTAATTTGCACCAAATCATGAGGCTCGTCGGTGGCAGTTGGGGACATCAATTCCTGCATGTTTTTCCTCAGGTCAGAAGTCCCAGATGGCTCTTTCACTTGTTGTCTTGTTGTTTCTAACAGGTGATGGTCATGTACCCCTAAAATACTCTCCACCTCATTGTCCCTTCCTCCTAGAATGTACTTTCCCCTTTATGTAGCTTACTCTCTTTGGTCAGGTCAATGCTCAAGTGCCACCTCCTCAGAGACACCTTCACTGATCATAACTTTCTGAAATAGATTCTCTCCTCACTGTATCTCCCCTTACCCTGCTTTACACTCCTCTGTAGACCCTTTTGACACCTGAAAATGTATTTTAAACTTGTTTGTTACTTCTTGGCTCTATCCACAAGCAAACGCCACAGTAGGAAAGATTTTTACATAAAATAGGTACTCAGTATTTGACCAATGAGGGTTGCAGGGTTGGGTGGTTGGATAGAGGGTGTCATGTGGCAAAATTGCAAGAATCACATGATCTTATTTGACTCATGAAAAACACTTAAAAATAGGAAGCCTCTGTTTGATTTAGTTTGGTTTCCCCACAACATTCTTGCAAAGCAGGTACTTAAAAATATTTATCTATGTCCAGGAAGAGTAGCTTTGGGTTTCCAGCCATGTGTCTTGTTGAATCTCTCCGTGGCCCCCCAGAAGCTCAGCTGCCTTGCAAAAGCCAAAGCATCTTGGCACCAGCAACTGTGGCTCTCCAAATGCCAAAGCCCCTCCAAAACTCCCTAAGGATTTGCTCTGTCTCTTAATGAGCAGGAGAATACTATTCTACTGGTGATAGCAAGGGCTAGTAAGTACAAAGAGGAGCCCAAAGCCAAATTAGGAGTGCAGACATAGCAAAAGGAGTATTGAGCATGAAGTGGGAGGGTTGGCTCTCAAAATGCCAGTGGTCCGGCTGGTTCTTCGGAAGGGGAAGGTGGAAGACAATTGGGAATGGCTCACTGATGGGATGACACAGGCTTCCTCTCTTCTGTTTTGTCTACATCCCCATATGTACTTAATGGCCTGTAAGTCACCATGAAACGTTGGCAAGTCTGCTACTGACTTGCAACAAGTATCAGAAAACCTTTATTTTGACTTGGGTCTGCCTTGGCTCATGCCCGCTTACGGAGCCTACGTCTCCATCTGCAAAATGGCCATAATCATTCTTGCCCCATCCAAATGAGAAGTGTGGGGAACAGGGGAGCTGGCTTGCCTAAATACCTCTGAGGTCATGAAGTCCTACACAAATACACAGCCCCACTTATCCGCCACAAAATCTCACTAAACAGTGTCTTGCTTTGTTTGGTTTAGTTGTTCGGGACGAAATGTTTATCCTGATCTTGCATTCTGAGAGCTCACAGGAATTTTAAATTTAATTTGATTTCTCTGATTCCGGCTTTCCCTCGACTTCCCATTTCAAGAGCGAAACTAAAGGAGGATCTATTTCTCTTTGCTTTCAGGTTCTAACAACGGTCTTTTTTTTTTTTTTTTTTTTGCATTCTGATTGCAAGCACAGCCTAACAAAGCCATATTTAAACGCAGAGAAATGTCACTTACATGTTAAAAAGCTCACAGAAGCAAGTCTGTCTCTGCTGAATCTTTGAAGA
This sequence comes from Zalophus californianus, assembly GCF_009762305.2. NCBI lineage: Eukaryota > Metazoa > Chordata > Mammalia > Carnivora > Otariidae > Zalophus > Zalophus californianus. Next base: position 7,247,446 of record NC_045600.1, read on the forward strand.
TGCTATTTAATAAAACTGAGGGATCTTTCTGACGCTGTCCAACAAAACCTCTGGTAGATTTGTTCTGTGCATATTTTTGACGGTAGTGATAAAAAGGTGCGGGAGGGAGAGGCAGGGTGCATCACAACAATCATTTTTCATTACAGTCAGATATCCTCCAGCTTCAGTGCAACAGAGTCGATCCGCAAAGATTGGGTATTAATTATGAAGGTGCACTTCAATTTATCAGCAAAGGATATCAAACAGGCCAAACGCCACAGCCTCTCATATAATTTATCTCTTCCTTGTAGGGAGGCAGATAGCAACGATTTGCAAATTGCCTCCTCTGCAAAAAGAAGGGAGAAAAACATACACACACAACACACAATTAAAAGCAGATAAGCATCAGGCGATGTGTCACATTTTCAGCAGAAAGCCAAAAGTGGAGGTCTTAATCTCCGGGGTTGGTTTGCTTCGAGTATTCACTGGTACTTCCCTTGATGTGACTACTTAACTCCTATTAAAATTAATAGGGGTCAGGCTTGATCATCAAGGGAGAGAGGGCCTCCTGGCGCGTATAGGCTTCAAGTAATAAGGATTTGGTGATTACTATATTATTTGTCTGTTCATTTTCAGATTATCTTGTAAGTGTATGCTCTTTGTGATCTTTGGTCCAATTATAAAGAATAACATGTCGTGTAGGATCTATTTTTATTAAAGCAGCTTTCTTAAGAAGCATATAATTTGAGAGGGCATATTGATAGGATCTTAATGCAGAGAGCTCAAAACTTACTTTCCCCACAAAGAAATTGTGTTAGTTACTGTCTCTAACCTAGGCGTACTTTTGTGGGAACCTAGGCCCAAAGTTTTGAAGAGTATCAGTTCATAGAAAAACCCAACTCACACATTTCCTGGGTAGTAGAAGGAGAGGGTAAGTTTGCTCCAACCTGTGATCTGAACTTGGAGTCAAATGCAAAATCCATGGCAACAATAGTTACCAAACTTCTTTGAGACTCCATTTACTCTTCTATCAAATGGGTATAAAATCACCAGCCTCAACGTTGTATTAAAAGAAAAGACCATGTTTGAGCATAGGGTGTCATATATAAGTGATAAATCACATTGATTTCTCCTCCTGAAACCAATATTGCACTGTATGTTCACTCACTAAAATTTAAATTAAAAAAAAAAAGCTTATTTTGACAATTGCAACTCTCATACATAGCTGGCAGAATTATAAAATGGTAGAACCACTTTAGAAAGCTGTTTGGCAGCTTCTTATAAAGTTCAATGTGCACCTATCCTACGAAGTGGCAATTCTACTCCTAGATATTTACTGAAAATTAAAAATATATATTCAAAAAAGAAAAAAAAAGACCACGTTAAACTCTTTTTAAAAGATTTTATTTATTTATTTGAGAGAGAGAGGGAGCATGAGCAGGGGGAGGGGCAGAGGGAGAGGAAGGAACAAACTCCCCGCTGAACAGGGAGCCCAACATGGGGTTTGATCCCAGGACCCCAGGATCATGATCTGAGCCAAAGGCAGATGCTTAACCGACTGAGCCACCCAGGCGCCCCCCAAAAAAAGACCATGTTTCTAAAAGAACCTGGAATGAAGAGCCATGGCAAACATGACAGAAGTTACCCAATATCACAGTTTCTGATATGGGCATGGAAGAAGATCAAGGAGAATCAAAGAGTCAGAATCCATTTGCAGTTTTCTCAAGTATTGCCAACTTTGAATTTTGTGCATTAAAGAAATGAGAATAACAAAAACAATGAACATAAATAACACTGGCAGCATCTGTTTGTAGAAGGGACATTTTAAAGTACAGCGACAAATAAGGCATTCCTTTGAAACCAAGAAGTTTGCTGTCATGAAAAATCATGCTGCACACCTCTCATTGTTCTCGCTTTGCTGCAGATGGTGAAAGCCACCTCTCCAACCACCTCCGATCTACAGGTAAGCATTCGGGAGCCACTGAGTTAAGCCACGAGGGCAGCTGAGTGCCATGAATAGGATCAGTCACTCACAGAGAAAGTAATGATTAAGGAAGAAGTGGTGAGATGGAGCCTTTTTAAACTTTTATCTGCTGAAAAAAAATGCTGTGCTCTGACCTAAGGAATGAGAGAAAAAGAGTTGCAAAACTTTTATCTGATGAGTGGTTAATATCCAACATGTGTACAAAACTCATAAAACTCAACAGAAAAAAAAAATTACCTGATAAAAAATGGACAGAAGACTTGAATAGACATCTCTCCAAAGAAGACACACAAACGACCAACAGGTACATGAAAAGGTGCTCAACACCACTCATCATCAGGAAATGCAAATCAAAACCACAAGAATTCACTTATCATGATGAGCATTAAGTAATGTATGAAATTGTTGAATCGCTATATTGTACACCTGAAACTAATATCGTACTGTATGTTAACTATACTGATATTAAAATTTAAAAAAAGGTAAAGGAAGAAAACACATTGAGATATCCCCTCACACTTGTAAGGATAGCTGTTGTACTCCTGAAACTAATGTTGTATTGTACGTCTACTATCCTGTTATGGAGGCTACCCCCAAAAATTAAAAATAGAGCTACCATATGAGCCTGCAATTTCACTTCTAAGAATACATCCAGAGAAAGTGAAATCAATATTTCAAAGAGATGCCTGCACCCCCATGTTTATTACAACATTATTCACAATTATCAAGCCATGAAAACTATCTAAGTGCCCATTTAGAAGAGAAAGAAGGAAGTCCTGCCATTTGCAACAACATGGATGAACCTTGAGGACCTTCCTAAGTGAACGAAGTCAGATAGAGAAAGAAAAATACTGTGTGATCTCACTTAACGACCCTGTGGTCGCCAGGGGCTGAGGGCTAGGGGAGATAGGGGAACATTAGTCAAATGGTATAGACTTCAGTTATGATATGAATAGATCCTGGGAATCTAAGGTATACCATGGTGACTCTAGTTAACAAACCTATATTGTATGTTTGAAAGTTGCCATGAGAATAGAGATTTAATGTTCTCACCATAACAACACCAACAACAAAATAGTAATTATGAGGTAAAGATGTGTTAACTAACCTTATTTTGGTATATTTTGTGCAAGATATACATGTATCAAATCATCACACCATATAACTTAAACTAACACAATGCTATATGTCAATTATATCTCAGTAAAGCTGGAAAAAAAATATTGCAAATTTTGAGAAAAAATCAAATCCCCAGATCCCTTCTGAAAAGTGTTGTGCATATATACTGTTAAACAAGAGTATTCCTACTTATATTACTAATTTTTTCTGTCACTCTCTTTCTTCCCATATATGTCATTGGATCAAGCTTATTATTTTTATTGCTTGAATTTTCCATCTGCCTGAGTTGTCAGTTTCTGAGCAATTAAAAATCTCCCTCTATAATTGAAATAATTTTCTTTTATTATTATTATTACCGTTCTGCCCATTATTTATTTATATATTTTGAGAGTATATTGGTAGGTACGTACAGGTTCAGAATTGTTACATCTTCCTAAAGAATTGTTCTTGTTTTGATCATAATTTAATAAAATTATTTTCCTTAATGCTTTTTTCCTCAAAGTCTATTTTTTCTGATATTGATATTGCTATTCCAGTTTTCCTTTGCATTCTACTTTTACTGTCTTTAAAAAAAATACTTTAACTCCCAACATTTCTGTATCATTATCCTTATATGATAAATACAATATAGATGGAAATATTTATTTATGTGTTTAGTTAACTTCTTATTTTAAAATAATTGCAGGTTTATATGCTATTGTTCAGAATCTTCAAGTGAAATTCTGTGTACACTTTACCTCGTTTCACCCAATTTGTATGTCTTGTAAATCTGTAATACAATGTCACAACCAGGATATTGACAGTGGTACAGCCAGTGTACAGAGTGTTCCTATCACCACAGGGATCTCTCATGTTAAACTTTAATTTCCACCCTTAATCCCCTCCTGCTGCTAGGACTCCTCAGTCCTTTGCAACTATTCATCTATTCTCTCTTTCTATAATTTTCTCATTCCAAGAATGCTATATAAATAGGATCATACTGTAAGCAACCATTTGGGATTGGCTTTCTTCACTCAGCATAATTCTTTAGAGATCCATCCAGGTTGTTGTGTGTATCAATAGTTGGTTCCTTGATATCCAGAAGTAGTATTACACAGTATGTACTACAGTTTAACTATTCACTCATCTGGGTAGTTTCCAGTTTTTGACTATTGTGAATAAACCTGCTATCAACATTTGGGTATAGATTTTTGTGTAAATGTAAGTCTTCCATTCTCTGGGATAAATTGACCAGGAGTGCAATTGCTGGATCATAAGGTCTTTGTATTTTAGTTTTTAAGAAATTGCCAAACTGTTTTCCAAAGTGACTGTACCATTTTACATTCCCACCTGCAAGGTATGAGTGATCCAGTGTCTCCACACCCTCATCACCATTTGATGGTGTCACTATCTTTGATTGTAGCCATTCTGATAGGTGGGTGGTGATGTTTCATTGTGGTTTTAATCTGCATTTCCCTAATGGTTAATGATTCTGAACATCTTTGGTTGTGCTTATTTGCTATATGTGGATCCTCTTTAGTGAAATGTCTCCGTGTCTTTGAGCATTGTCCGATTGAATTGTCTTTTTTTATTATTATTGTTGAGTTTTGAGAGTTTTTATATATTCCAGACAATAATCCTTTATCAGATATGTAGTTTGCAAATATCTTCTCACACTCTATACATGTTTTATTAGTTTTGCACATAACTATTTCATTTTTCTGAGGTATTATAAATGGTACTGTACTATTAATTTTGGCGTCCATCTGTTCATTGTTAGTACCTAGACATAGAATTTTTTTTTCTCTTTGTCTTATATCCTGTGGCCTGTTTTTCTTTTCATTCACCTGGCAGTGTCTTTTGCAAAGCAAGAAAGTTTTTTTTAATTTTGATGAAGTCCTACTTACCAATTTTTCCTCTTATGAGTCTCACAGTTTATGTTGAGTTTAAGAACTCTTTGTCTAGTCCTAGATCCTACAATTTTTCCCTATTTTTTTTTATTCTCAAGCTTTTATGGTTTTACATAGAAGTCCCTTATTCATTCTGAGTTAATTTTTGTATAAATTATAAAACTTGGGTCAAGGGTTGTGTTTTTTTTGTTTGTTTATTTGTTTTTTTGCCTTTGGACACCCAATGGCTCCAGAACCATTTGTTGAAACAGTCATTCTTCCTCCATTGAATTGCAGTTTTGTTAAAAATCACTGGATATGTTTGTGTGGGTCTATTTCTGAATTCTCTATTCTGTTCCATGAATCTTTATGTCTAGTCGTCTGCCAATACCATGCTATTTTAATCACCGTAGTTATGTAATAAGTCCTGAAATTGGACAGAATGATTTTTCTCACTTAATTCATTTTTTAATTGTTTTAGCTATTCTAGTCCCTCTTCCTTTCCATATAAATTTTAGAATAATCTTGTCCATATCTACCAAAAGTATACTTTTAAAATTTTATTTTATTTTATTATGTTATGTTAATCACCATACAATACATCATTCGTTTTTGATGTAGTGATCCACAATTCATTGTTTGTCTACCAAAAATATCTTGCTGTGATTTTGATAGAAATGACCTTATACCAACATGTCAGTATGTGGATACCTGACATCTTTACTATGTTAACTCCTCCAATCCATGAGCACAGCATGGCTCTCCATTTATTTAAATTTTCTTTGATTTATTTGATCAGTATTACATAGTCTTCAGCATACAAGTCCTATACATGTTTTATTAGTTTTGCACATAACTATTTCATTTTTCTGAGGTATTATAAATGGTATTGCACTATTAATTTTGGTGTTCATCTGTTCATTGTTAGTACACAGACATAGAATTATTTTTTTTCTGTTTGTCTTATATCCTGTGACCTTACTGAACTCACTATTCCTAGAAATATCTTGTAGATTCCTTTGGATTCTCTACAAAAACTGCTTATTTTACTGTCATTTTTTTTTTCTAATCTCTCTACTCTCCTAATCTCTATATTATTATGTTTATGTATAACTCCTGAAAACAGAATAGAGCTGGAAATTATTTTTTACTCCAATATACATATGTCTTATAACTAACAGCTTCATTCACTTCTATTTATTGTGACTAATGATAAACTTAAATTCAGTCCAATAATTTTATCTTTTTAATTTAGTATATTTTTTCCTTTTTTTTTTTCCTTCTAATTTGCCTTCCATTGCATTCATTGGGTTTTCCCTTTTTTTTTTTATCCTCTCTTCTTTGGTGGTTTTGTTCACTTTTAAAATACATATTTGACTTAACAAAATCTAGTCATCGTGATTATTCTCTTGAATATTGCAGGGTCTATTGAACATTTGATTTCCTCTCCTATCTTTCATGGTTTTGTTGCCTAATATTTTAGTATCTTTTTTCTATTTCTAAACTTTTCCAAATCCATCCTTCTGACAATACTTCTTTTGCTCTAAATCCATATATAATCAATCATGTATAAATAATCAATCCATTTCTCTGCCTAGCATTGTTTCTTACATCCCTGATGGTCCTGGATTTGAGTGTCCTTCTTCCACACGTTTGTTCTCTGACAATCCTTTTAGCAGGAGTCCCTGAGTAATAACCTCTCTCAGGCTTTGTTTGCCTGAAATGTCTTACTTTACTCTCAAATCAGCATTTAGCTGTGTAACCAACAAGTTGAGATTTCTGTTCCAACAGATTTCTGTTGATGACATTACTCTGCTGTCTTCTGGCCTTTGGTGTTGGAAACAAGAAATCTGTTGTCAGCCTAATTGTTAATCTTTTCCAGGTAATCTGACTTTTCTTGGAGACTGCTTTAGAAATTGTCTTTGCCATTCTCCACGGTTACCACATACACCTAAGTGTGCATTTATTTTTACTTTTTAATTTTCCTGCTCAGACTCAGCGTGCCATGGCTCAGAATTGGGGGTCATTAGAACACCACCTTCTTCTCCCAGCATCAACTTCATTTTGATGCTCTGGTGAATTAACAGTGAGAGTTCAACTCTCTTTGAACTTGCCTTAAATAAAGCACACTCGGGGCTCCAACTGAAAGTAACTGGGAACAAAAACTGTAACAGTCGTTACAGGGAGGGCTTAGAAGCACAAGTAAAATGTATTGCCAACGTGCGGAAGAAGGCGACATTATTTGGCAAATCATGTGCTGGTATTTTAACAGGATGCCCCCTCCTTAATGGGAACACTCAACTCAAGAGTTCTGCCTGGTTACTACCTTTTCCTTTGATCTTGGGTTAATCCCTTCTGTGTTTGCCATGTACGGAAGAAAAGGCAAACAAGATCATCTTCAAGCTCCTTTGCACTCCTAACATTCTGGGACTTATTGGTGGCTTCAATTTCTTTCCAGGGCTTGGTGGATCACTCTATCTCTTCCAAGTGGTTAGCCAGGAAGGCCAGGAATGCAATTACTTACTTGGTGCTGAGAACATGCAAGGCCTCCACTGTGTCTGCCTTATCACCGAATGCTTGGGTTCTGGCACACCAGCCTCCATGCCTCCTCCCCCTGACTTCCATCTAAAGTGATGCTAAGGGTCCACATCTCATTTCCTTGACAAAAATGTCAATGGCATTATCTTACGCATGTGTTGTACAGATAAGGGAAAGTCACGTTAAACAATCTGTTCCATTCACTTTGGGTTTAGCAGCTCACGTCTTTATTTTTAATTCAGCAAAGCTGTGGTCTTTGTACTGGAGGTGGCGAAGCCAACCCAAGTCACTAGTGAGGTGAGTGGGTCACCTTCCACGTGTGTTGCTTTGTTATTATCTGAAGGAATTTTACTGTCAGTCAGAAGGAATGGGACATTCTCCGTTCTTCTAAGGAAAATGTATCTTGTTTATTTTTGCACAAAAATCCCCTACAAAATAATGAGCTTTCAGCACCCGTCCCAGATGGTCATTTGTGGGGTGTAGAGCTTTGTTTGTAGAGTGCGTCAGTTCTATCTCCCATCTCAAGTGTGACAATAAGATTTTCTGGTCCCAATATTTTGACAACAGGAATAAGGACAGCTAATATTCACTGAATGTTTTCTACCTGCCGGGCACAATGCCAAATACTCTATACATCACCTTTTTATCAGCCTTTATAACAACACTGCAAGATACATACGGTTATATTTTCTATTCATGGATCAGGAATCCGAGAATTATTAACTTGCCTAAGATTGTCTATCTTGGAGGTGACCCAGCAGGATTTTGACTCCAGGTTTTCCCGCTCTATTATTTACCAGCCAGCTACCAACACATTAACCCTTGCCATGTCCACTGTTGTGAGCACCGGACCTGAGTGCTCACCTGACCCCATCTTGTCCTCCTGAGGCATCAGGATATGCTGACTTACAACCCAGCGCACTTGACCCCGGAAACTGCTCAGAGCCACTGCCCTCGACAGCTCAGAGGCAATCCTCCCAGGAAGATGTGGCAGGAAATAATCAACTTCTGTTCAATTTTACAATATTTTTTAAGAGAAGGAAAATGCTCCTGCATGAACAAGAATCGTTTTTCTTCCCAATTTAACCCAGAACAAAGTGAAACGGAAATTGGCAATTATCTTGCTTTGAAGGAGGATATACACTGCCAGCAGACTTAACTAGAGTTCAAAGGGAAAGTTTGTGTTTTCTTAGGCATGCAGGTGAAACAAGTGAACTTTGCAAGTGAATTGCACATCACATAGGAGGGCTCGCATCGGAATTCTTCACAGCATTGCTCTGGAGTGTTCAGGAACCCCGAGCCACGTGCACCACTGCCAAGGAGAGTGAAAAATTGTGGTAAACTGCCTACGTGTTTGTGCAGCAAAATTAATGAAAATGAGAACTACACAGGCAGAACAAATACCTGGGAATTCCACTCTTAGGAATCTATCCTATGCATTATATGATAGATGTACAAGGCTGCTTGTTGCCACTTTGAATGTGCTTGAATTCGAAGTTTTTGGCCCTTCATGCTCTTAGGTATTATTTACGGTGAGGATTATGTATCACTTTTTTTTTTTTTTAACAACCAAACTCTCTCAGTGCTGTGTAACTTAAAATTTACTCATTCAAATTTTTATAAATTAAATTTCAGAGAGCTAAGTCTACAGATTTGCTTTACCCAGAAGTCCAGCAAAGTTAACTTGTAAAAGGTATCAAAGTTGTTACAAAACAAGTTTAGCAACAAAGTTAACTTGTACAAAATCATTCTCTTCTCCTATCAAGATACTGTATTATTTTAGAAGAATCATTAATTAATCTAAGCATTACAATTAAAAAAATACGTTTTCAGTAAATCAGTGAAAGTTCCATGAAACACGTACATTGAACTTAACCTTGAATGGGAGGCCAACTAAATTTCTAACATGATTTGCCCCTTCGCACTGAGACCCTCTCCTTACTCTAGGAATTGCTGTGAACTTCAGCTGAAAACTACTTTACATCTCAATTACTCATGATTAATGTAATCAGATGGAATCAATTAATAACGTCAAAATATACAGAGAGAATTAACAGAGCATAACTGGCTCAAACAGTTAGGCAGATAGGAACAGAAGCCAGAGGATACCAGCACACACCTAGCCATGAACATCCAAGAGTCATGGCTAAAAGTAACTCCGCGAGGTTAGTTATTGGTGCATTGTGCAAAACACAATCGTTTTGTTAGGAGTACAATATTTTGCTTTAACAGGCATGGGGGACAACACCGTTAACTAGGTATGGTGAAAATACCAGGGACTTGGCCGACCCTGGTTGTGGACCTGGCTGTTACAGAGGGAAGTAAGCAAGCATTCATGCAACAGGTCAGCAGCAGCTTTGCCCTTGCACCCTCAAAAGGCTGGGGAGCCTTGCGCAATTTGCAGTGTATCCTGCTCTCTATAGAGGTCTTTGTATATGTTTGGCTGAGAGAGATAATGGTGAGCACAGCCAGCAAGGGTGCTTGCCATTATGGGCACAAAGTCAGGTGGGTCAGGATGGGTATAGGTCAAATAGGCACACAGGTGCACAGATCATTACAAACTGCACTTAAGACGGGAACGGAGTGTGTTCTGAACGTAAACAGTTAGAGGTAAGAGACGGCATCATTCCAAAATGATGCTTGAACCCAACCTTAATAATGGGTAGGGGGGAAAAATGCAATTAGAAAAGAATAGAAAAGAATTTGGTAGGAGTGGGAAAAGGGTGGAAAGGAGTATGGGGAAAGAACATTCTAGGCACAGACCACAGACTGTTCAAAATCCGTGAGACCTGTAGAAGACTTCCATTTATCAACTCAGGTGGCTCTTACCGCTCTCTGAGACAGGCAGATCTCTTAGTCTTCTCATTTGGCAGGTGTGGAAACGGAGGCAGAGAGAAATTAAGTAATTTGTCCAAGATTTACAGAGTGAATCCTGGCAGTACCTCTGGGGGACCTGTGTGGCCCCAACAAGTCACCTGCCCTCTCTGAGCGCCACGTGCTAGCCCCCAAATCACTATGCCACAGGAAGCCTTGTTCACAGTGTGTCTAGCAGGAAGGCACGCTCGCTGTCGATTGCTCGTGTTGGAGAAGAGGACTTGGTTTATTTCATCAGGAAACAGGAGCAGGAACAGCTTTGTTGAGCCCTTGCCATGTGACACAAGCACCTCAAGTGCTTCAAGCCCATCATCCACACCTTGACGTTTGTGTGTGATTTATCCCTGTGACCCCAGGAACAAGTCCACCCACAGATGAGGACACTGGGAGAGTAAAAGGCTCACAGCTGGTTCTGGATCACACTGCTCGTCCTCATGGCGCAGGACTCAGACCCAGCACTCAGGGGGTCTGCGGCCCACCCTGGCCACCATGTCCCCTCACGCAGCACCGGCCACACGAGGCCCCTGACCCAGACGTTGGCCTGAGTGCTGCTGAGAAGGGGCACCGTTTTCACATCTGAACAAAAGAGATGCTGGAAGAACAGCTGCCCCGCTGCACGTTCTTTTTCTCAGCGAAGCCATTGTGAGATCCCACATTATTGCTGGAGTGAGATGGGGTTTCCCCAAAGACTCAGGGTCTGGGAATGAAAAGCAGGGATGCTCCTTGGTCTCATCTTGGCTGGTTCTGTCCTTCTACATACATGTGGGATGTGTCTTTAAAACAAAAGAGGGGACCCCTCTCCCCTCACTCATCACTGGAGTGTGGCAGGGTCTGAGAGGTCAAGTCAAGTAACTACCCTGCAGATACAGTGGCGAAATGGGTCCAGGAACTCTGAGTCACAGAGGAACCTGCCTGCTGGAAATTCCAACTCCCAGCACCATGGCCTCCACTTTGCCCCATGTCTTCTCTCTCCTAGGAGCAAAAGGAGGTGGTGAGTGCAAGGATCCCCACGGTTAGGCAGAATATTACACATACTCCCTGTTCGTTCCTCTCTGGATGATAAGATAAAGGAATGGGAGTCTGAACTCCTGCACCAACGGAGGCGTGATCTGTTCCCTGCAAGGGGAAGCAGGAGGGAGTGGTGTTAACTGTGTGGACTCAGGGTGGGGTTCACATGTACAAATCTTCCATTCCCCGCTCAGCTGCCTCTGTGACTGGGCAAGTCACTCACCTCTATAAGCCTCAGTTTCCTAAACTTTAAAAGGGAGTCCTGGGGACTATAGAATTGTTCTTTGACTTCAGTGATTTAAATCAAGTGTTTAAAACACCTAAACAGTTTTCTGGCCCCTGTGAAGCATGCCGTCTATCATGGTTATTAGCACTCGCCAGTGCTGTACCCCAGCCCCACCAAAATAAATGACCATCTGGAAGGAGCTACCCTGTGTCAAATCCAGATGGCCTCTGACAGGAACATCCTTTGTCCTCTTTCAAATTCCTAAATCCACATTATTCTCTTTATAGATCAGTGGCCAGGTCGCCTCTTCCTGGCAGTCTTCCTTGCATATTTAGCCTGGGCTGAAGGACTCCTCTCTGGACTCCTCTAGAAACTTCATTTATCACAGTGCATCATACCTCGCCGATAAATCAGCTGCTCTTTTCTTAGACAGACAGGAATTCCATTTTATTAAGTTCTGTATCTTTAGCATCCAGCACCATGCCTGAATGGACTAGGTGCTCTATCCATAGTTATTTGCCAAATGAGTGAAGGAATACATGAAATGGCCTGAGAAATGCATTATTGGAGTGGGAGTAAAAGAGGCCAGCTGAGCAAACTCTCTGAGCTCTGGAGAGACAATGCTGGGGCAAGTCGTTGGGCTCCTGGGTCTAAGTGAGCTTATCTGCAAAGTATAAATGGACACTGACATAACCTGTGTTGCCACGGCCCTTTAGAACAACCGATCATTGCAGAGTGCTAAGAAAATTGAAAAGACAGCAGAACTGCCATGAAAAAAAGTAATAATTCCCAGGAGCTGATGTGCTCATCATTGAAACAGCCAGCACAAGCGAGGCATTGTTCGTTAGCAGCGTCAGACTTGGATCCAAATGGGAGAGACAGTGGTGCCGACACTGCCCCTCCCACACTGCAGACAGGAAGGTCCTTTTGGGGCAGAGTTGGGCCCACTGTCACCTTGCTCAGTCACAGCACGAATGACACCAGCCTCCACTAAGGGAATCCAGCATCTCTGGCTCTTTGCAAGCCCCTCACGTTATGATTTTCTTCTGCCCCTTTAAGTCAGCCTTGGGGGAGCCGATTTCCAAAGTTGGAAGTGGGTTTCAGGGTCACTAGATATTCATGGCAATGAATTTTCATAAAACAGAGGGAAAGGAATAGTTACAGATCCTTTTAATCTGGCTCTCGCCAGCATTTCTTTGCTGAAAAGTTCTGCAGGTAGAGGCTGGGACGCTGGAATTTAGGTCAATGACATTCATGCTGCCTCTTAGAACAGAATCTTTCTGCAGCAAGTGCATGATTTCCTGTTATGACTGCAGATCTCACCAGCAGTGAAGTGACTGTAAAGGCGTCCATCCTGTTTGTTTATAATTCTTAACAATGGGCTTTTGGGGAAGGAGGGACCGACGTTGCCAACACTCTGACGAGCGGCACAGAGCATGTGATGCCACCTGAATAATGCATGCCCACTTTGTGTGTGTACCCGGCGCGGGCCCGAATGCAGGATAATGCTGAAGGCTTTGAAGCACCTGCTCTGAGCAGCTCCGATGACAGCCAGGAGTCCGGATAAGATCTGAGCCCTGCCTCCTCCCCACCACCCGCTCGCCATGCTGCCCCCATTTCCCTTTTGCATTTAAAATAAGCTCCGAGACACAGCCACCGAGAGATCCTGTCAAAGACACCGCTTTCCTGTGGCTCCGATCAGTCCTTTCCTGTCTAGCCCCACCCAGGTTCAGGGCCTTCACACAACCCGTGCGGTACATATGCACCCTCCCCGAATGCCTGTCCCCTGCTCCCTCCTCCGGCCCCCGCCAAGCCACCCTCCGCCCTGAAGGAACGGCTGGCACCTTTCTGACAATAAAACAGACTGTCTGGGCTGATGTAGCCCCAAAGGCACACGGCTTAGATTTCAGACCCTCCACACCCCCTCCGCAAGAGTGCTCCTATCCTTCGTAACACCCTTCAGTGCCCCACTGTTTTAAATCATGTTTCAACTTCTGAGCTTGTCAAGTAAGGCCTTTCAGGACGCGTTCCCTACTCACCGCTGCAGCCTCACGGCGTCCTGGTCTCTCGCTGGGCCCCTGCGCTCCAGCCACGCCATGCTCCGAGGTTCCCTCCTTCCCAGCTGCACCTGCATCCCCACACCTGTGTGTGCTGGCATCTGTTAGCCTTGCTATCCATCAACCCTAGCAGCAGCCACAACCACAACAATAGAAGAGTGATCAACACTCCTGTTGATTGGTCTACTCCAAGCACACGGCGCGCATTCCTTTATGTAACCCTCAAAACCACACTGGGAGGTATGCACACTCCTTAACTCCATCATGTGGAAGTCCACTGAGCCTCAGGGTGATACAATTTCTCCTCCAACGTCACACAGCTTGAAAGCTGGCAGACAGAAGTTTCAAACCCAAGTCCATTACCAACTGCAACATCCCATCACCATGTACAGGACCCTGCTCTTCATCAGAAAGATGGCTCGACTTCCAGCAACTCTGAAATGCCTGATTCAAAATGTTCATCTGTTCTGGGTCCTCCCTTACTTAAAATTGTACTTCTTCCCCTTTTTTGCACTAGCTGGGATGTTCTTCCTCACCATGGACACAACAAAGTGCCTATTCCTCCAGGAAGCCTTCCAGAAATTTAAAGTGCAAGTAATTTCAGCTCCCTCACACACCTGCAACATATTCCTCAATATTGCAATAACTCCCATCATCAGCCACACGTATGTCCACTTTCTTTTACTACATCATGAATACATATAAAAATATTTTTATAAATTATTGAATACACAACTTTTTCAAAATATATATAAGGTATGACAAATAAAAATATGACAAAACACCTGTGTGGCCCAACCACTTTAGACCCTCACCAGCTGGAACAACCCCTCTGTTTTGTTAACGCTCCCTTACTTTAGCTTTACCTCTTGTCTGTATGCCTCAAACTCATTGTTCAGTGATGCACATTTTTCAACTTTGTGCATTATTTTCAATGGGTTCTCTTGACAACATGCTATTTTGTAATTGTTGTTCTTGTTTATTTGTTTTGCATCTCTGCCTCAATATTGTTGCTGAGAACTATCCATGCTGTTGTGTGTTCCTGCGTTTCATTTATTTTCACTGCTGAACAATATTTTATGGTGTGTCTATATCAGGATGTACTTATATAGTCTACAACCACGTATGAGTTATTTCTACTGTTTTGCTAGGACAAGCTTCTGTGGACTGATGTTCTCCGTGTCTCCAGATGTACATGTGTTAGAGATTTTCCAGGCTGTATATCCAACAGAGGAAGTGCTGAGACAAAAGGTGTGTCAATGCTACTAAATAATGACTAGCTGTTCTCCAAAGCAGTCTTACCGATTTGTACCCTCTAGAGAAATGGAAAAGAGTGTCCCTGGCTCCCTACCATTTTCAAAACTTCTCATTGTCAAAAATTGTCAGGTATTATAATTTTTGCCCATTTGGTGAGTATGAAACAGTATCTCATTGTGGTTCTAATGTTCATCCCCGTTTACCAATGGGATTGCCCATTTCATCCCATAGACTGTCATTGGCCCCTTGAGGTTCCTGTTTTGTGAAGTGCCTGTCAAGTATTTTGCCCACTTAGCTTTTAGGTCTCTTGTTATTTTTTCTTACTGGTTTGTAGGAGTTCTTTATTTATTCTGTATACTACTCATATTTAATTGTGTATGTTATAAAAATCTTTTCCATTTTGAAAGTTTATATTTTCTTTTATTTTGCTATCTCTTGAATTTATTAATCGTTTCCCTGAATGGATTTTGCTTTCGATGCCTGTTTAAGAAATATTTTTTTATTTTTTATTGTTAGGTTAATCACCATACAGTACATCATTAGTTTTTGATGTAGTGTTCCATGATTCATTTTTTGTGCGTAACACCCAGTGCTCCATGCAGAACGTGCCCTCTTTAATACCCATCACCAGGCTAACCCAACCCCCTACCCCACTACCCTGGATCTAGAATCCTCAGTTTGTTTTTCAGAGTCCATCGTCTCTCATGATTAGTCTCCCCCTCCGACTTACTCCACTTCACTCTTCCCCTCCTGCTATCTTCTTCTTTTATTTTTTTCTTAACATATGTTGCATTATTTGTTTCAGAAGTACCGATCTGTGATTCAACAGTCTTGCACAATTCTCAGCGCTCACCATAGCACATACCCTCCCCAAAGTCTAACACCCAGCCACCCATCCCTCCACCCCCCCCACCACTCCAGCAACCCTCAGTTTGTTTCCTGAGGTTAAAAATTCCTCATATCAGCGAGGTCATATGATACATGTCTTTCTCTGATTGACTTATTTCACTCAGCATAACATCCTCCAGTTCCATCCATGTCGTTGCAAATGGCAAGATCTCATTCCTTTTGATGGCTGCATAATATTCCATTGAGTATATACACCACATCTTCTTTATCCATTCATCTGTCGATGGACATCTTGGCTCTTTCCACCGTTTGGTTATTGTGAACATTGCTGCTATAAACATCGGGGTGCACGTACCCCTTCGGATCCCTACATTTGTGTCTTTGTGGTAAATACCCCATATTGCAATTGCTGGATCATAGGGTAGCTCTATTTTCAACTGTTTGAGGAACCTCCATACTGTTTTCCAGAGTGGCTGCACCAGCTTGCATTCCCACCAACAGTGTAGGAGGGTTCCCCTTTCTCCACATCCCCGCCAACATCTGTCGTTTCATGACGTGTTCATTCTAGCCATTCTGAGTGGTGTGAGGTGGTATCTCATTGAGGTTTTGATTTGGATTTCCCTGATGCCGAGCGATGTTGAGCACTTTTTCATGTGTCTGTTGGCCATTTGGATGTCTTCTTTGGAAAAATGTCTGTTCCTGTTTTCTGCCCATTTCGAGATTGGATTATTTGTTCTTTGGGTCTTGAGTTTCATAAGTTCTTTATAGATTTTGGATACTAGCCCTTTATCTGATATGTCATATGCAAACATTTTCTTCCATTCTGTCGGTTGTCTTTTGGTTTTGTGGACTGTTTCTTTTGCTGTGCAAAAGCTTTTTATCTCGATGAAATCCCGATAGTTCATTTTTTGCCCTTGCTTCCCTTGCCTTTGGTGATGTTTCTAGGAAGAAGTTGCTGCGGCTGAGGTCGAAGAGGTTGCTGCCTGTGGTATCCTTTAGGGTTTTGATGGACTCCTGTCTCACGTTTAGGTCTTTCAACCATTTGGAGTCTATTTTTGTGTGTGGTGTAAGGAAATGGTCCAGTTTCATTCTTCTGCATGTGGCTGTCCAATTTTCCCAACACCATATCTTGAAGAGACTGTCTTTTTGCCGTTGGACATTCTTTCCTGCTTTGTCAAAGATGAGTTGACCATAGAGTTGAGGGTCCATTTCTGGGCTCTCGATTCTGTTCCATTGATCTATGTGTCTGTTTCTGTGCCAGTGCCATACAGGTCTTGATGATGACAGCTTCATAATAGAGCTGGAAGTCCGGAATCGTGATGCCTCCAGCTTTGCTTTTCTTTTTCAACATTCCTCTAGCTATTCGGGGTCTCTTCTGGTTCCATACAAATTTTAGGATTATTTGTTCCATTTCCTTGAAAAAAGTGGATGGTATTTTGATGGGGATTGCATTGAATGTGTACATTGCACTAGGTAGCATTGACATCTTCACAATGTTGGTTCTTCCAATCCATGAACATGGAACGTTTTTCCATTTCTTTGTGTCTTCTTCAATTTCCTTCATGAGTATTTTATAGTTTTCTGAGTACAGATCCTTTACCTCGTTGGTTAGATTTATTCCTAGGTATCTTATGGTTTTGGGTGCCATTGTAAATGGGATGAACTCCTTGATTTGTCTCTCTTCTGTCTTGTTGTTGGTGTATAGGAATGCCACTGATTTCTTTGCATCGATTTTATACCCTGCTACTTTACTGAATTCCTGTATGAGTTTTAGCAGTTTTGGGGTGGAGTCTTTTGGGTTTTCCACATACAGTATCATATCATCTGCAAAGAGTGAGAGTTTGACTTCCTCTTTGCCGATTTGGATGCCTTTGATTTCTTTTTGTTGTCTGATTGCTGGGGCTACGACTTCTAATACTATGTTGAAAAGCAGTGGTGAGAGTGGACATCCCTGCGAGTTCCTGACCTTAGGGGAAAAGCTCTCAGCTTTTCCCCATTGAGAATGATATTCATTGTAGGTTTTTCATAGATGGCTTTTATGATATTGAGGTATGTACCCTCTATCTCTATACTCTGAAGAGTTTTGATCAAGAAAAGATGCTGTACTTTGTCAAGTGCTTTTTCTTCATCTATTGAGAGGATCATATGATTCTTGTCCTTTCTTTTGTTAATGTATTGTATCACGTTGATTGATTTGCGGATGTTGAACCAACCTTGCAGCCCAGGGATAAATCCCACTTAGTCATGGTAAATAATCTTATTATTGTACTATTGGATCCTATTGGCTAGTATTTTGGTGAGAATTTTTGCATCCATGTTCATCAAGGATAATGGTCCTTAATTCTCCTTTTTGATGGGGTCTTTGGGTTGGGGATCAAGGTAATGGTGGCCTCATAAAATGAGTTTGGAAGTTTTCCTTCCATTTCTAGTTTTTGGAACAGTTTCAGGAAAATAGGTATTAATTCTTTAAATGTCTGGTAGAATTCCCCTGGGAAGCCATCTGGCCCTGGGCTTTTGTTTCTTGGGAGATTTTTGATGACTGCTTCAATTTCCTTAGTGGTTATAGGTCTGTTCAGGTTTTCTATTTCTTCCTGGTTCATTTTTGGTAGTTGATACATCTCTAGAAATGCATCCATTTCTTCCAGGTTATCTAATTTGCTGGCATAGAGTTGCTCATAATATGTTCTTAGAACTGTTTGTATTTCTTTGGTGTTGGATGTGATCTCTCCTCTTTCCTTCATGACTTTGTTGATT
Source organism: Zalophus californianus (assembly GCF_009762305.2). Lineage (NCBI taxonomy): Eukaryota > Metazoa > Chordata > Mammalia > Carnivora > Otariidae > Zalophus > Zalophus californianus. The sequence continues at coordinate 7,265,959 of NC_045600.1, forward strand.
TGAGTCATTTCTCTCTTCTTTTTGATAAGTCTGGCCAGGGGTTTCTCAATCTTGTTAATTCTTTCAAAGAACAAGCTCCTAGTTTCGTGGATCTGTTCTACTGTTCTTTTGGTTTCTAGTTCATTGATTTCTGCCCTGATCTTTATTATTTCTCTTCTCCTGCTGGGTTTAGGCTTTATTTGCTGTTCTTTCTCTAGCTCCTTTAGGTGTAGGGTTAGGTTGTGTATTTGAGACCTTTCTTGTGTCTTGAGAAAGGCTTGTATTGCTATATACTTTCCTCTCAGGACTGCCTTTGCTGTATCCCAAAGATTTTGAACAGTTGTGTTTTCATTTTCATTGGTTACCATGAAATTTTTAATTCTTCTTTAATTTCCTGGTTGACCCATTCATTCTTTAGTAGGATGCTCTTTAGCCTCTTTCGTCTTGTGACTGAGTTCTAGTTTCAAAGCATTGTGGTCTGAAAATATGCAGGGAATAATCCCAGTCTTTTGGTATTGGTTGAGCCCTGATTTGTGACCTAGGATGTGATCAGTTCTGGAGACTATTCCATGGGCACTAGAGAAGAATGTGTATTCCGTTGCTTACGGATGGAATGTTCTGAATATGTCTGTGAAGTCCATTTGGTCCAGTGTGTCATTTAAAGTCTTTATTTCCTTGTTGATCTTTTGCTTAGATCGTCTGTCCATTTCGGTCAGGGGGGTGTTAAAGTCCCCCACTATTATTGTATTGTTGTCAATGTGTTTCTTCGCTTTTGTTATTAATTGCCTTATATAATTGGCTGCTTCCATGGTAGGGGCATAGATATTTACAATTGTTAGATCTTCTTGTTGGATAGACCCTTTAAGTAAGATATAGTGTCCTTCTTCATTTCTTATTACAGACTTTGTTTTAAAATCTAATTTGTCTGATATAAGAATTGCCACCCCAGCTTTCTTTTGGTGTCCTTTAGCATGGTAAATCGTTTTCCACCCCCTCACTTTCAATCTGGGGGTGTCTTTGGGTCTAAAATGAGTCTCTTGCAGACAGCATATGGATGGGTCTTGTTTTTGAATCCAATCTGATAGCCTGTGTCTTTTGATTGGGGCATTTAGTGCATTTACATTCAGAGTAACTATTGAAAGATATGAATTTCGTGTCATTGTATTGTCTGTAAGGTGACTGTGACTGTATATTGTCTGTGTTCCTTTCTGATCTATGCTGCTTTTAGACTCTCTCTTTGCTTAGAGGACCCCTTTCGATATTTCTTGCAGGGCTGGTTTTGTGTTTGCAAATTCCTTTAGTTTTTGTTTGTCCTGGAAGCTTTTGATCTCTCCTTCTATTTTCAATGACAGCCTAGCTGGATATAGTATTCTTGGCTGCATATTTTTCTCGTTTAGTGCTCTGAAGATATCTTGCCAGTCCTTTCTGGCCTGCCAGGTCTCTGTGGATAGGTCTGTTGCCAATCTAATGTTTCTACCATTGTAGGTTACATATCTCTTCTCCCAAGCTGCTTTCAGGATTTTCTCTTTGTCTCTGAGACTCGTAAGTTTTACAATTAGATGTTGGGGTGTTGACCTATTTTTATTGATTTTGAGAGGGGTTCTCTGTGCCTCCTGGGTTTTGACACCTGTTTCCTTCCCCACATTAGGGAAGTTCTCTGCTATTATTTGCTCCAATATACCTTCTGCCCCTCTCTCTCTTTCTTCTTCTTCTGGGATCCCAATTATTCTAATGTTTCGTCTTATCGTATCACTTATCTCTTGAATTCTGCCCTCGTGATCCTGTAGTTGTTTCTCTCTCTTTTTCTCAGCCTCTTTATTTTCCATCATTTGGTCTTCTATATCGCTGATTCTCTCTTCTGCCTCATTTATCCTAGCAGTTAGTGCCCCAATTTTGATTGCACTTCATTAATAGCCTTTTTGATTTGACTTGGTTAGATTTTAGTTCTTTTATTTCTCCAGAAAGGGTTTCTCTAATACCTTCCACACTTTTTTCAAGCCCAGCTAGTATCTTTAAAGTCATGATTCTGAACTCTAGGTCTGACATCGTACTAATGTCCGTATTGAGTAGGTCCCTGGCAGACGATGTTACCTCTTGTTTTTTTTGCTGAAGTGATTTTTTTCGTCTTGTCATTTTGTCCAGAGGAGAATACATGAATGAGAGAACAAAATGCTAACAGGTTAACAATGTCCCCAGCAAATATGCTCTATACAAATCAGAAAAGACCTGAAACCAGGGGAAAAGAAAGGGAAAGAAAGAAAAAAGAAAGAGAAAAAAAGAAAAAGAAAAAGATAAAAACAAACAAAAACAGAACAAAACAAAAAAAAAACAGAATATGATCAAATATGATCAGGCTGGTACATAGATCAGTGCCACACACTAGATTTTGGGCATATTTGTGTCTGTTAGAAGAAAGTGCCTCCTAAAATTTTAAAGGAAGAAAGACTTATATATGTACAAAATAAGGGTTGGTACAATGAAGGGATGGAAGATGACTGGAAAGGTGAAAATTATAAAAGGTTTTATAAACGGAATTGATAAGATAAGAAGTTGTTTGAAAGAAGAAAGAAGAGTTAAAAAAAAAGAAAAGAAAAAAAGGGAGAGACTGTGATCAGGCAGGAGACTAGAACAAAGCCATACACTAGTGATTTAGGGTATATTTTGATCTGTTAGAAGAAACTGTATCTCAAAATCTTAAAAAGAGAAGAACCTATATATATATGCCAAAAATAAGGGTAACTACTATGAAGGGATAAAATATGACTCTAAAAATGAAAAATAAAAAATGTTTTTTTTAAAAAAGGGATTGATAAGATGTTGGTTGAAAAAGGGAAAAAGAAAAATTAAAAAAAAAAACAGTTAGAAAAATTAACTTTGAAAAACTAATGAATCATGGTAAAAAAAAGCCATGAATTCTCTGTGCAGTATTCCCCTAGCGCTGGAGTTCTCCCATTCTCCTTGATCGGTAAACTTGGTCTTGGCTTGCTGGCTGTTCGTGCTGATCTTCTGGGGGAGGGGCCTGCTGTTGTGGTTCCCAAATGTCTTTGCCGGAGGCGGAATTGCCCCGCCCTTGTGAGTCCAGGCTAAGCAAGCTGCTCGGGTTTGATCTCAGGAGCTTTTGTTCCCTGCAAGCTCTCGGTACAGCTTTGGAAGACCAGAGTGAAAATGGTGGCCTCCCACTCTCTGCCCAGAGGAGCTGAGAACTCCAGGCCCCGCTCCTCAGTGCGCCCCCAGAGAAAAGCAGTCACTCCCGTGTCCCCGGTCTCCGGCCGCACTCCGTGCTCACCCGGCCTGTGACCGAGCGTTTCTATCTCTGGCACCTGACCCCGTGTGGAGTCTCCAAACCCAGCAGATCCCTGCGGTGCGCTCCCGCGCCGCTCCTCCTGGGGGAGGAAGGGGAGTGTCCCCGGATCTGCCGCTTGTTGGGTCCCTGCTGGAGGAGCAGTAGCCCGATCTGGGCCGCGGATCACAGTTTATGGCCACCCCGAGCTGAGAGCCCGCGCCTCGGCTCCGTCTCTGCAGCCGGCTTCCCCGCTCTGATACCTGGGAGCTCTGCCGCACTCAGGCACCCCCGGTCCTTCTGTGACCCCGAGGGTCCTGAGTCCACACTGTCCCATGAGGTTTCCACCTCCCGCTTAGCCACTGGAGTGACGTCCCTCAGCGGAGCCGACTTCTAAAAGGTCCGATTTTGTGCTCCGCGGCTCTAGCACTTGCCAGAAGCGGCCGATGGAGGCCCCCTCCCCCGCCGTCTATCCTCCCGAATATCGCCTCGGATTCACTTCTCCGCACGTCCTACCTTCCAGTAAGTGGTCGCTTCTCTGTTCAGAGAGTTGTTGCTACTCTCTTCTTCAATCTCCTGTTGAGTTCGTAGGTGTTCAGAATGGTTTGATCCCTATTCAGCTGAATTCCTGAGACCAGACGAAATCCAGGTCTCCTACTCCTCCGCCCTCTTGCTCCGCCCAGAAATATTTCTTCACACAAATTCATTTTATATATTATTCTATACATATATTTTAATTACTTTTATCATTTTGCCTTGCACCTGTATTTTTTTTAACTGAAATTCATTTTTGTGCATATTGTGACATAGAGCTCTATTTTTTCATATGGATAACAGATTGTCTTGCACCATATATTTAAAAATCCATTCTTTTGCCACTGATCTGTAATGTCACTTCAGCTCATAAAATAAACACTCCCCTCCCCCCCGAACACAAACACACCATTTCTGACCATTAATCTGTTTCATTGGTTGATTTGTCTAACCCAGGCATGATATCACACTGCCTTAATTACTACCATTTAAGTAATTGTTGATATCTGCAAAAGCCAGCCAACCCATCTTGTTCTTCTCATTCAGGAAAATCTCCCTTTTCCTGCCATTTGAAATTCCATATAGATTTTAGAATTAGCCTGTCAGTTTTCACACACATACCCATAAAATCTCCTGGGATAGTGTTTGAATTACAATGACTCTGTGGATCAATTTAGAGAGCATCATCATATGTATGATAATGACTCTTCCAATGCATTTATCAATGTTGTTTCAATTTCCATAGATCTGTAATGTCTCATAATAGTCATTTTTCTGATTTTCTTCATAAAAACCTCGACCCTTTTTTGTTAGATATATTCCTAGATTTTTTAAAATATTTTTATATTATTGGCAATAATATATCTATTAAATTATATTATCTGTTTGTTGTCTGTGTATAAAAATGTGATTGATTTTTGTAGATTGATTTTGAGTCCAGAAAGCTTACTAAACTCTCCTGCTAATTTTATTCCTGAACATGGCCCTACTTGGGCATGATAAATGATCTTTGTTATATAAGGCTGTATTCTGTTTGCTAATATTTTCTGTAGGATTTTTTCATTCTTATAAAGTCTTTGTGGGATTTTGGTAGTAAGGTTACACTGGTTCCCAAATTTGTTGAGGTATGTTCTCTTTTATTCTGTAATCTCCAATCATTCATGTAAAATTGGATTGTTACTTGACTCTGTGATAGAACTTGATGATGAAGCCATCTAATTCTGGAGTGTTTGAGGGAAGTTTCTTTTTAAGTTTGACCAAATTCTCTTATTTGTGACAGGGCTATTCATATTTTGTTTAGTTCTTGCTGAGTAAGTTTTAGTAAATTATATTTTTTCTGAAGAATGTGTCCATTGCATCTCAATTTTAAAACTTATTGGTAAAAGTTTTTATAATATCCTGTTATGATCATTTCAGTATCTTCAGTTGAATAATAACATAACTTTTTATCTTTTATTTTTATTTCACTTATTCTTTGTTCTATATCAGTTTGTTTTCTTTATTTTTTTCAAGATATCTAGTTTATACTCTATTGATCCCTCTCTATGTGATGTCATTTTTCATTTCACTTTTTTACCCTTTAAAAATCCTTTCCTTCTTTTTAATTTTTTGTCTTTTTTTTTTTTTTTTTTTTTTTTTTTTTTTGTGTGTGTGTGTGTGTGTGTGTGTGTGTGTGTGTGTGTTGATTAACCTCCTATACTGGAGAATAAGCTCATTAGTTTTCAGTCTTCTTTCTTTTATGGAATAATCTTTAAAGGATATAAATTTTCCTCTACAGGTTGTTTTGGCTGTATCACAGGTGTATCACATCTTCTGTAAGGTTTATTTTTTCTTATTTTCAGCTCTATATATTTATAATTTCCATTAAAATTATTCTTTATGAATTGCTTAAAACTGTATTTCTAAATGGCCAAAGATATACTGATTTACCAAATTTAGTTTTATATTGATGCTAATTTACTTACTGTAATTCAAATTACTTCCCTCCTACTTTTGTTTGTTGTTATTGATGTGTTTTGATATATATTTTTAAAAAGATTTATTTATTTCAGTGAGAGAGAGACTGCAGGGGGAGGGGCAAAGGGAGAGGGAGAGGGAGAGAGAAACTTGAGCAGAGTCCATGCTGAGCATGGAACACCACATGGGGCTCAATCTCATGACCCTGAGATCAGTCTTGAGTCAAAACTAAGAGTCAGACACTTAACCCACTGGGCCACCCAGATGCCCCTTAAAGTTGACACATCTTTAGTATTTTTTTTACATGGCCAATGTTTGACTGGGTATCCCCACATAGATAATACTTCATTTGATCATTTTCCTACATTGAATTTCAGGACCTATCTGGATTTACTTGACTTCTGCTGGAAGAACAACCTTTAGAATTTTCTTTAGAGAGCATCTGTTCAAGGTTAAACTTTCTCAATTTCTGTTTTCAAAAATGTCTTCATTTTGCCCTCCTTCTTGAAATATATTCTCTCTGAAATACATAATTCTTAGTTGACAGTTATTTTCTTTCAGTACATGGAAACTATTACTGCTGTCTTTTGGCTTCCATTATTGCTCTTAAATAAGACAACTTACCTTCCCATTTCAAAGGATAACTTTTTTCCCTTTCAGTTATTTTTAAGATTTCTTTTTTGTCTTTGGTTTTCTTTGATTATAATGTGTCTAAGTTTATACAGATTGATTTTGTTTAAGCTGATTGGGGATTTGTTGGGCTTACTGAATTTGCAGGTTGGTGAACTTTGTCAGTTATGGAAAATTTTCAGATATTAGCTCTTATATATCTACCATGTTTTCTCACACTCTCCTTTTGAAACTCTGATGAAATATATGTTAGACCTTCCTTCTATAGCCTCCATATTTCTTAACCTCCCTTTCATTCTATTTGTCTTGCTAAGCTGCATTCTAGACTATTTCTTCAGACCTATTTTCCAGTTCATTAATCTTTCAATTAGCTACATCTCATCTGCTATTAAACACAGCTGTTGCATTTTTCTTTCTGATTGTTATTTTTTTTATTTCTTGTTTTTCTATTTGGTTCTTTTTCTGATAAAATTTATCGCTTTTTTTTCTATTTCTTGATCTTATCTTACATTTTTAAATGTCTTCTTTTACTTTGCAACATATTGAAAATATGTATTTTTTTTAAAGATTTTATTTATTTATTTGAGAGAGAGAAAATGAGAGACAGAGAGCACGAGAGGGAAGAGGGTCAGAGGGAGAAGCAGACTCCCTGCTGAGCAGGGAGCCCGATGTGGGACTCGATCCCGGGACTCCAGGATCATGACCTGAGCTGAAGGCAGTGGCTTAACCAACTGAGCCACCCAGGCGCCCAGAAAATATGTATTTTTAACATCTTTATAGAGACATAAATTCTATACAATAAACTGTACATATTGGAAGTGTACAATTCATATATATATATATATATATATCTCAAAATACATTCTTTAGGTGCCCATCAGTTTGTTGTGTGATATATCAGCATCTTTTGTTTACATCAGGGCACCTGGCTCTCCATATAACTAGGAAAGGGACTTGGCACTGTCTGCTTCATCTCTATTTGTTGTTGTTTTTCTCCCCCATCCACCTTCCCTCAACTCCTAAAGCAGATTACAGGGTACTATTACATATACTTCTCAATAGTACTTTTCTAGAAATGAATTTTCTAAAGTTACATAATCCAGAGAACTTTACCATAGGGAGAAACTAATTTCATAAGTGTTTTAAAAAAAATCTCTGCTTCATAATTTCATTTTTTACTTTCTGTTTACTAATCCATGTGCTACAATTTCATCCAGGTGTTTGTTTTGCTTCTTAACCTTGCTACCAGATTTATATGTATGAAGCGTTCCAAGAGTTAAAAAGAAGGACATCAATATTCTACCTTGAGCCATACCTCCCCATCCCTTGGATCAAATCTGCTAGTGATGTCTCAGTGCCTTCTTTGATCTACCATTATGCTCTATCATTATTCTCCTAAAGTACAAACATGGTCATAATTTCTGTGAGTAATGGGATTGTGCAGCTTGAGTATCTATGCTAAACTAGCCATCGGGCAGGCTTAATTTCACTGTGACATCAAAAAAGCCTTTCTTCAAAGTCTATTAATCATAATTAACAGTAATGATAGTTCACATTTATTGAGGATTCCTCAAGGCCCTATGCTAAGAGTTAAAAGTGGGCTAACACATTTAATTACTATAGCAATCCTATTGTTGTCTCCACTGTCAGGTAAAGAAACTGAGGCATAGAGAGGGTAGTTCTTTAATTAAAATCATAAAATTCAGTGCATGGCAGATCCAGGATTAGGGCACCTAGCCCCAAAGCCCACGATTTTAACCACTATATAATGTTTATGGTATTCCCTAATCTGATTTCTAGACTCTGATTTTCATTTAAATGCATAGCCTTCTTTATGTTGACCACTTCTGTGATCCAAAGACTATCTTAATACCAGGCAGTTCTGTTTATGTCAACTATGATTCCTGACGTTTACCAAGCATTTTTATTTTACATAATCTAATTGAAACCTTGCCACAATCTTTAAGGTCGTTTAACAACCTTGTTTACAAGCATAGAGATTGAGATTTGTGGTCATCACGTAACTTGTCCAAGTTACACAATGGTAATTTAGCAACAGCTCAACAAACTTCTGCTGTACATCTATGTCAGATACCAAGGAGACTCAGTCAGCATGTTATAAGGAAAAGACAGAGGTATTATAGAAACACAGAGATCCACGGGGATAGTGAAGGGGGCCCAAGAAGTCTCCTTGGGCAGTTAACACCTGAGCTGAGTCCTGTAGGAGGGAAAGAAACTGTCCAATAGAAGTTGTGGTTGGATATGTGTTGGCAGATGTCAGTGAGAGATGGAAAGGTGTTGCAGACCAAAGGAACAGCATATGCAAATTCACAGAGGCATGAAATAGCATATTTAGTGAAAAGTGAAATTTGTTCCATTTTATTGAAGATAAAATATGAGACAGGGAGCACCAAATGAGATTGATTAACCAGGTCACATTAAGGAACTGGATCTTTATCTCAGAGGTGTTCCAGAATCAAAGAAAGATTATAAGCAGTGGGATTTTTTAAGAAAAAAGATGCATAATCATGAATATATAATTGGACAAATAAATAAATATTTATTTGAAAAAAGTAAAAAATGATGTTGGAAGAAGCTGTAAACTTATGCATCATCATCTTCACAGTCAAGGGGCCCTTGTAACAAAATATGAGAGAGGCCGGGTCAAAGGGTTCTGCTCTGGTAAGTGTTTCTATCTTCCTGTTATCTTGTCATATTATTGGCGGCAATGTATGGTGTGAATTAAGGGGGACAAGATCATGAGATTGTGTAGAAGAATATTTCAGTAGTCCCTCTGAATTGATGTAGCATTGCAGTATATCATGGACCAGAATGGGTTGAGAATTATTTCACAGATGAAATTAACAGCATCTAGTGGGTGGTTGTTTCAAGAAGCAAGTTGACAGCAACTACTGTATTCTGTCTTGAGTGGCCAGCTGGATGGGAAGTGAATGGTGGCTGTGGGCATCACTCACTAAAATGAGTAATCGAGAAGTTGAGTTTGAGGTGTCCACAAAGCGTCCAAAATGAGAAAACCAATAGGTTTTTGAGTCAGGAGCTTTGGAGATCGCTCAGAGCAGGGGTCATGGGATCTGGGACGGGTCGGCACATATGTAGCTCTGAATGCCATGAACACACGGTGTGAGAAGAGAATCGGGGCTACACATGGGTGAGAGGTAGGCAGAGGAACTGAATCACAGACAAAGCTGAGAAGTAGAAAGTAAACTTCTGAGGACTGTCACAGAAAAGAAGGGAGGAGATATTTCAACAGGGGGTGATCAACAACATCAAAGGCCCTACAGTGGCCATCTAAGTTGGATACTGGAATGTGACCACTGAGCTTTTGTGACTTCCATGAAAACAATTTCACCCTGAGTCTTCCGCTCTCCACAAAAGACCATAATGAATTCCAAAGAGTTACACATTCAGTGACATGGTTCTAAGAGATCTTGTCTTAGTTATCTACTGCTGCATAACAAATTACGACAAATTTAATTGCCTAAAGCAACACACATCTATTACCCCACAATTTCTGTGGGTCAGAAGTCTAAGCACAGCTTGCCTGGGTCTTCTGCTTTAGGGTCTTACAAGACCCTATTGAGCTATCATTTGGGGCTGTGGCCTTATCGAGGCTGGACTGGGGAAGGTCTGTCTCTAAGCTTTATGTGATTGTTGGCAGCATTCAGCTCCTTGCCAGTTGTTGGACTGTAGCCCTCAGTTTCTCCCTAAATGTCTGCTTGAGGCCACTCTCAGTCCCTAGCCATCAGCCTCCTCTGAAAGCCTGCTTATAGCACTGCAGCTTGCTTCTTCAAAGCCAGCAAGGGAGGGTGCATCTCTCAACAAAACAGATATATAGCCTTAAAATGGAATCACAGAAAAATGCATCCCATAACTCCTGTTGTTTTGGGCCAGAAGCAAATCATAGGTCCTGCTCACACCCAGAAGGTGGTATTCAAGAGGGTTGCCTTAGAATCTCTTTGCCACAGATCCCCTTATAATATTTTTCCCACCCTCTTACATATCCCTTTGTCAGCTGTTGGTCTTTCGAGGCCATTTGTTGTCATATTAGTTTGTTTGTACCGATAGGGATTGCATCACTGGCCAAACTTGCCTCTAATTCGAAACTCAGTTTTTTTTCTGGATTTTAAAATGGCTCCAATGATCCACACATGGCCAACTGGAGATACATACTTCTGCTTCTAACCTGGGTGGCTCTAGATACATGTCTTCACTTTTCCGAACTTTGGTTTCCTCCCCTCAAATAGAGAATAATAGTCCTTACATCCTAGAGATATTGTCAGATTACAGAATCAATTGCAGTGATTCATGTAAATGGCTTAGCACAGTGACCGGCCCGTAGACCTTGCTCGGTGGTAGCCATTTTCTTTTCTGTTAATAAGCGAATAAAAATGAATGGAAGGCAAAACGGATGTCATGTTTATCCCTGTAAAGTACTATTTCAGGGAATGAGAGAAGCTATGAGCATAGAAGATTAATGGTGATTACCCACAGCCATGTGACTTGGGGAGAAGAGTGCAGTGCAATCTGAGAATTCAAATGTTAAGAAACGCTGCAGGCTTCAAGGTGAAGTCCTTCAACTGGATTTTCCCCTTCAACTCTGTGTTTTATTAAATACCCTTTTTAAGTTGAGTTCCCCCAGGCAGACATACAAGTGGGAAGTTTGGGCTATTTCTAAATGAAAACTCTGTTTTTCATAACAAAGTTCAAGGTGGAAATGCTGAAGAATGGAGTACCCAGTGTCGTTCCTATCTCTGAAGCCCAAACAAAGCTGTCCGGGTGATAGAAACACACAGGAGTGTGATTTCATTCTGATATGGGGAATTTATGGACCCAATTTCATTTGTATTTGTACAAATACATAGATAAAAAGCGGGCCTGGAAGGTGTACCTCCAGATGAGATGAAAACCAATCTTTGAATATGCATGTAATATTGACTGGATAATTGGAGACATTTTAAAATCCAAATAAAAATTGAGTTTTACGTTAGAGGCAAGGTTGACCTTAGAGGTGGTTCAACAATTCAGTCTTCACATACTCATCATCTTCAAAGTGTAGGTAGAAATGTCTGAATTTTTTTTTAATTGATAGCTTATAGTTCATGTTAACAACATATATTAGGGTCAGAATTCTCAATTGGTGGCTGGTCAAATGCTTAAAGAGGAGGAAAGAAAAATTTTTATAAGTGGTCCTCAAATCCATAAACACAAAAAGCACTATCATTTTATTTTTATTTCATTCCAATAAAATTGTGCATGGAAAATACTTTCCTGTCACTTCTAGAACTAAGCATTGATTCATCATCCCCATGGCTTAGGTCCTGGGCTAAGTATCCATATTTGTTACCTCATTTGGTGTGCACCACCGGCCAGGGAGGCCGTTGCTCTCATTAGCACCATGTTATAGGTGAAGAAAGCAAAGTTCTGGGAGCCTCAGAACCTGGTGTAGGGTGACCCGCTTATAAAGAGGAAAATCTGAAGCCTAAAGCTAGCTCTCCCCAATCCTAAAACACTTCAGATTTCCAGTAACTTTAGACTAACTTAATTACATTGTTTGAGAAGTACTACTTAAAAGTATAAGCACTACTATGTGGGAATTCATAACCTTATTTTATGTTATACGAGAGGACACTCATCAAAATGATGGGGGACATTAGTTTAGGGCATTTCTCCACCACTTATGTACACTAAGGTTGAAATGTAATCGGTATTTTTCACAAACAGCCCTTCCAAGAGTTCTCCACTTTCAGCAATCATTTCATATGTTTCTATTTTATACTCCATTTCAGATAAAGAGGTTCTAAGTGAACATAAGATAATTAGAGATACCTATATTAGGAAATACCTGGCTCTTCTGTGAGGAGCCTAAGAAAAGTACAGGCTCACTTGGGACAGTCCAAAAATGAGACACTTGTAAGTTTAATTAGTGACATTGGGAGGAGAGCTCATGTGTCCTGTCTATGCTCGTGTTACTCTCCTTCCTACACGAGTCTGGGAAGGAGGATTGGTTAATGGTGCCAGTATCATCTGTGAGCCTCCTCCATCCTCTTCCCCACTTCCCAGATCAATGGGTCAGCAAGTCCCGTGAAACCACCACCCCCCCAAAGTAAGCGCCACATACCCACCGGCGATGCGCATCCACCTGCGGTGCCCCGCCCAGACCCTCCTCATCTGCTATGATCCTTCCTTATCCCACTGTCTGAACTCCCACCCTCCTATTCTGTTGTCAGAGCCGTCCTTTGGTCATCTACAAAGTCAGTCTCACTTCAAGCCCAATTCCCAGCATGGTGTGGAAAGTAAAGTCATCAACCCTTAGCAATCCCAAATAACTAAAAGCAATTTAGATCCTCACTTCAGTCTGTTGAGAAAATGCAAAGCATGAACATAGGTGTCCTTAAGGGAAAGGGTGGCTAAAGAGAAAATTCCAATTACTAAACTATTCACTATCTTTCCTTTAATGCCTGTTGAGATTATAAAGCAACATAGGGCCATCTTGTACTGGCACAGGCGGCTCCCCATCTCCATATCCAAGCAAGAGGAAACAATGAAACACCAGTGCCTTGATGTCGAGAAAGGTCCCTCTACTCTTCTTAGCATCCAATGATCTAGCCCTTCCCTCTTGACATTTAGAGTAGGGACACAGTCTTTAGCAACTGAATTCAACTTTCTGGCGACATCCTAACAGAAGTGACTGGCAGAAGAACAAACTTCTTGAGAGCAGAGACTCTACCCATCTTACTCTCTATTGTTTAGGTCCTCAGCACCTCTAACAGGGTCCAGCATACAAGAGGCACTCGTTAAATACTCAAATGAATGGATAAATAAATGCATGAAAGAATTCAAGTGATCTTTAAAAACATATTTTAGTTTTTATTGTATTGTTCTTAAAAATACACACAGGCTGATGGCAAACCTTTTAAACTCTGCTTTCTTAGCTTAATCATGTGGATGTTACACCAACATGATCTTAACAAATGATAATTGTACCATCTATTGAACAAGCTATGTGCCCTGGGGTTCATCGTTATGTATCTCTGGGTCTAAATTAGGTAAATAATAAAATTGAGAGAATGAATAGAATGAGAGAATTGTACCAAAACTCATATGTTCTGTAATCCCATCCTACTAATATGTGAAAGCACCTGGACACCTAGGGGATGGGTACAAGCCCCAGGCCACTGGCTCTCTGTAGGTATCATCTGGTGGTGAGATGGTGAGCTTCACCTCTGGCCTTTTCTAGTCTCTCTAGTTGGGATACGACACAGTGAATGCCAACACTAGCCGCTCCAGAATATACTAAAACCTGTGCCCGACCAGGTTGCCTTGTGTGTGTGGGGGGGGGGGGTGTCTTCTCCACATTTGGACTCCATTTTACAGTTTAAGAAAATACTTTATAGTCATCCCATCATATACCACTAGAGCTTTGTCAGTCTGAGGGACATCTGATTGAGAAAAATCTAAGTATGTTCCCTAGAAGTAATACAGAGGTAGACCTATAATGCAGATCGCGAGGAAAAAAGAGAAAGAAAAAGGATTCTCTAGGGTTTCAGATATTTTCTTCATTTTTGTTCTGAGCCCACATTGCAGTGTGAGGAAAGTGGGAGACAGCAAATCTAACCTTCCATCACAAAGACTTTTTTTTAAGTTTTTTGTTTTTTTTTTAACTTGCTTCTCTGTGTTAAATATGCATTTTTAGGGGTAATTTTCCAAATAATTTCTGATATCTATGGGGTTATGTCTTGATATTTATGATAATTCTTTTTTTTTAAGATTTTATTTATTTGACAGAGAGAGCACAAGCAGAGGGAGACGGAGGAAGAAGCAGCTCCCTGCTCAGCAAGGAGCCTGATGTGGGACTCGATCCCAGGACCCTGGGATCACGACCCAGACTGAAGGCAGACGCTTAACGACTGAGCCACCCAGGTGTCCCTATGATAATTCTTAATACCTCTTCATATACCACTTTCCCAAAACCTAAACATCCAGTAAGAATCTTGTGTACTTGAAACTAGTGTTGATTTCTTTGGGCAAGAGTGAGGATAATTCAAACTAGTTAGAATTCCTCCCTTTTGAAGACACTGTCTAAAGCCTTTCACAAAACCAAGAGTACACACCTTGGGACACCATCACAAAAGTCTGTAAGGTACTTCTTAGATTTTCCAGTTCCCAAGTTGGGAGCCATGTTTCAGATCTTTCTGTGTCCTTAAGAGAAACTTGTTTATTCTGGGGTGGCTGCCTTTGGTGAGCTCCTGTAAGGAAACAAAAAGGGAAATGAAAAATTAATATAATCTATATCCTAACCAATAGAAACAAATTTCACTACTTATTTAAATATAAAATAGTGACCCTGAAACACATTTTAATCATGACCAATAATTGTTACTCCAAGTCAGTCACCTTGATTACCAAAGCATTCTGCTTTTTCTATTTGGCTCAGTCATCTGATGTGGGAGGAAGCAACAAGCCAGGATAACTGTACAAGGATAATCTGATTCCATTCCATATTTCATTCAGTGTAGAGGGACTGTCTCAACACCTGTCAGTATCCAGGAGTTTCCTCAATTCTTCCTGGATTGTGTTTGTCCTTTCTCAACTAACTGATTTACTCATTCATTTGTTCATTCATTTGCCATACTCATCTTCTCATATGTTGACCCACTCATTTGTTCACTATTTATTTACTCCTCCATTGGCTCATTCCATTCATCAGTTGACTGTTTCACTTACATATTCATTGGTACATGAACTCATTCTTCTGTTCCATCAGTAAACATTACTGAGGGCTGGCAATGTTTGCAAACATGGCACTAGACTCTAGGTTCACAAATTGCTCATGAATTGGTAGGTAAAGAAGGGATGTATTATACAAATTAAAGCACTCTGGGATCATTGCTGTGATCAGAGAGTATGTCACATAGAGAGTGAGCTTTTTAATGGTGGCCAGTGTTTTATTAGGACGGTTGTTTCAAGTTTGGTCTAATTAATTTGCCAGATGGAAATGGTGGGAAAGGGCATCATCCAGGCAGTGGGAAAAAACATCACAAAAGCTCAGAGTCATGGAAGTTCTCAGCATGTTCAAAGAATGATGGCTATCTCATGTGGCTCAAGTGAGAACAAAATAGAAGGAAGAGATGGGGCATGAAGTTCAAAGTCAGCACTGGGTCAGACTTTCCCATGAAGCCATGTAGAAACGCTCAGACTCTATCATTTTAAGACATGTTCCAGAATGTCATCTTTATATGCAATTTACTGGGTCCAGATCTCAGCCATGTTTATGTTTCAGTCATCAGCAATCTGTTCCTTACTTAACTTTCTAGTCATATCTCCTATGGCTTTCCTCTGTCAACACTCAGTGTACACAGAGGAGGTTGGGGACTTAGAAGGAGGAAATTTATTTAACCTCTGCATATTAGACAAGCTTTACGCAGATGTCACTGTGTCCCTAGCATTTCTTATGGCTAAAGTTCCTATTCCCTATCCTGGCCATCAGAGACATTAAAAAGGTACATTAAGCCAGTTGACAAGCTGAAAAGCCCTGGAGAAAGCTGACATATGAAGTTAGTTCTTCATCCCTCAGGAAAAGAAGACCCCACCCATCCATAGAAATAGATGGAACAGCCAGAATATGATGAAGATATTCTTATATCAGGATGGAATACCCAGGGAGAGGAAGATGGCATAGATGTTGTGGGGTAAGGGGATGCCAGTGGCCATAAGAAGGATTGTGAAAGAGATTCTAATAGCATATAATGTGTGTCACTTGGGTCCTTTGCTGTTAGTTGGAGTTCAGTTGGGTTCACCAAACCTACCAAGTCCCCCTGGACATCCTGGAGGTCACATAAGACCAAAGTGCAAGTTGATGCTTTCCTACATGGTTTCTGGACTGTTCACTCATGTCCAGGGAGTGAACTGCTCTAATAATGTCAGACTCGTCAAGATCTCACATTTCAAACCATCTTGTTCTTCTCTGTTGCACACATTGCTCAGGGGTTCCTGTCTTCTGAAATGCATCCCTCTCTCCCAAACTCTGCATTTGGAAGTTCTTCTCACTCATCACAGCCCACTTCTGGTGCCACCCTCTCCAAGATGTGCCACCTGGTCATCCTAGAGTACTTGGGTGGTTTGTCTTTTCTATGATCTCCCATCACTTTATCTATGAAGGTGTTCCTGGAGCCCTGGACAAAGCCAATGTGGTTGAAAAGGACCTGTTGTCACCATTACCCTCATAGTCAACCAAAGTTGTGCCTTTTGGTCAACTAGAGATGAGTCGAAGTGGAGTTTACTCTCCA
This sequence comes from Zalophus californianus, assembly GCF_009762305.2. Taxonomy (NCBI): domain Eukaryota; kingdom Metazoa; phylum Chordata; class Mammalia; order Carnivora; family Otariidae; genus Zalophus; species Zalophus californianus. Next base: position 7,282,645 of record NC_045600.1, read on the forward strand.
GCTGGCTGTGGCCCACACAAAGGTCATTGAGAGTCCAAGGTAGCCTGTGTATAGAACTGAGAGAGTGACAAGAAAGAGTTCCACTGGAAGTTGAAGGGGAGAGAGATCATTTAGGTGGTGCCCACTCCCAGAGAACAGGCAAGGCCATGTTGGGCACTCCTCTGGGGGGTATATCTTTCTGGAGTCACTGTGTGGTGGTACCATATCCTGCCTTGCTTAGGTGGCAGCATTGCCCCAGAGATACAGAGTGGTCTAAAAGGTCCTGTTAGAATTATGTGGCAATTTTTGGTGTGCTCCCTCCCAGTAATATTTCCTTCAAGAATCCCCCTAAATATACAGAGCACAGATTTCATTTGCTTACCTGACATGTAGACAAGAGATCATAGCTGGATGAAGTCAGAGATCATACCTAAATTTTCTGCCCTGCTACAATAGCAACATAATCAATAGTTAGTCAAAGGCAAGGAGTCCATTGTCTCAAATTTCATGATTTCCCTCAACGCTGTACTACTCACTCTCACTACTACACATGCAGGGTCTCTCCTTCTTACAGGCTAAGGTTGATGGAATGAATGTAATTGACCAGATCTGTTTGACCAAGATGTGGTGGTTGACAAAGACCAATTTTAAGGGAGGCTTAGGAGAGAATGAAGAATTTAACATGTCCCTTCATCAATCACTTTTTCATGCCCCCATCCATACACCCAAGTAACTCACTCATCCACTCATTCCTTCATTCACCCATCTATCCATTGATGTATAACTGATTGATTGATTCATTCATTCATTCTTCATATTTTTATTCATCTAACATTCACTCAATCATTCAGCCATATTTTCTGAATATCTGGACTGGTTAGGTAGGGTATTGTGTCGGATCCAATGATACAAGGAGCTCTTCATCTAAGGACTGAGGGGACAGAGTGAGGAGAGGGCAGGAGGTGGACTCTAACAGGCAACAAACAAATCCTTTAAGTCAATATATAAGAGTCATGACAGAGAGCATTACAAAGTGCCTGGGGAGCCCATCACCCTTTTCCACATTTAATGTAGTACTTTCAGAGAGTTCTAAAAAATTCAATACTTATAAATTCAAGATCCTCAGGGGAGAAAAAGAGAGATCATAGGGGGAAATAAATCTTAGCAAATGAAGGAATCTAGAGGAAATCTCTTCCTTCCCGCTGTCTGATTGAATTTAGAAGAGAGACTCTAGTAGCCAGCTTATATTTCCCAGCTCTCACCCAAAGGGTCAAGCAGCTGAGTCTCAGCAGGCAAGCAGAGGGAAAATTCGCTTTGACCTGAAAGCATAGGTCCATGGTCTCCTGATCTGTGATCTGGAACACAGGGACCTCAATGCACAGTAGTAGTAGCTGTGATTTATCATTGTGCTCTTGCCCCTGGGAGTTAGCGTTTGCTCATCTCATTTTAGTCTCTCAAATCTCAAAGTCTGAGCTCTTCTTTCCTAAATAGGGTCAACTCGAGTATTCGTGAATAAACTGCCTTGTTGGGGGCTTTAAAGTCTATTTTATAGTGCCAGACAGGTTCATGGATTTCCATGAAGAAGAAAGGAACTTGGACAATAAGGGTTTGAATTATGGTTCTTCACTTATTACCATGTGATCCTGGTTGAGTTACTAACCTCTCTGAATTTCGGCTGGGTCATCTGTCAAATAAGAAATAGTATTGCTGATAAATTATCTGGTTTCATTGATCCTTCATGGTGTACTAAACTTTTTATTGTGTTATATAGCTTTTTACATATAATTCTCAAAGCAAGTCTATAAGGTAGGTAGCTTGGTCGATTGCTCAGAAATATGTATTATTTTTACTGCTCCACATCCAAGGGGCAGAGTCCACTTCTCCACTGACTGACTCTGCTTGGATATGTGACTCAGTTTGACCACTGTTTCACCAATCATTGTGATGTGACCAATGGCTTCAAAACTACTTGTAAGATGAAGCTTGCTCTTTTGTATCTCTGACATTGCCACAAGAAGAACCTGCCTTTGCAAGCCCACTTGCCCAAGCAAGATGAGAGACGTGTGGAGCAGAGCCACCCCACCCAGCCACAGAACTTCAGTGAAGAGACAGAGCTACTGCAGTTGAAATTGGAACCATTCAGCTGAGCCCAGCCTAGACAAGCCATACCTCAGCTGAACCACAGATGCATAAGCAATAATAAATGATTCTGGTTTAGCTATTGAAGTCTGTGGTGGTTGGTTTTGCACTGCAACTAACTAATACAATAGCATTATTATAATCTCTAAATCACAGACAAGCACCCTGAAGAACAGTACGATTACGTAAAGTGACCAATGTAGTAAGTGGCTGAGCCTTGCCTTCATCTTTTAATCACTCTGCAGTATTGCCTCTTGCTAAGCTTTGCCTCCTTTATAATATGATCCAATCTGAGGTTGATATAAGAATAAGAAATGTTCATGCAAAACACCTTGCCCCGTGCCTATTAATTTATTGAGCATGCTGCTACATGCCAGGCCCTGCTCCAAGAGCTTTGAATGAATTAGAATAATAACAATGTCGGTCACTCTGGTTGCTTATGGACTTGCAGGGCAATTCCCTGTAGATCTGCATGGCTGTCTCCTGTGAACAGTGGGTCCTGGAGCACAGGGACGTGTCCTACGCATTGGCATCATCAAGACTCCCACAATGCCTAGCACAGAGCAGACTCCAGAGATATTTGATGAAGAGTGCTTCAGTCATCAACTGAAAATTTAGGTGTGTCTTTACAGACAGCTTCCATGAAGACCTGTGACAACAGTGAGCCTCACCAACTTCTTTCTGATTTACAGTTATTGTCCCCTATTAATTGCATCCTTAAAAAAATACAAATATACACCAATTTTTTTGCTTGTCTTCCTCATACTCGCAGACGCAACCACACATATATACTATTTTGTCAAAACAGTAGCTCCATAATGACATACTGCACCTTGGCAAACACACATCCCCGCTAAAATTACACCAAGCAGTTTGTTCTTGGTTACATTATTTAAAAAGACATAATATCCCATATCCTCAGCTTCAAGTTAGAAATCACTCTGAAACTTGGGCAGCAAGCAGCATAGAGCACAATGTGCACTCACGCAGGCACACGTGCATGCACAGATACACACAGCCTGTATTTTGCGCCTCGTGTAGTTCTGTCATATCCGTTGCCAAGACAGAAGGGGCGCATGTCTGAGTTTCTTTGCTGCTCCTAATTACACTGAGACAAGAACATTCGAGTCCTCTGCCTGAGAGAGATGTGTTTTCCCCCAAGGTCCAGAGAGAGCCTTGCTGCCTTTGTCCTTTGGTTTGGCTGAGCGTGGGCAGTTAGACGTGCCCCTTACTTCCCTGTGATGTGCCAAACAGGCGCTGGAGAGATGCGCGTCCTTGGCAGTGCAGCGGCTTTGTCTGTACCACAAAGAGCAGAGGCTGTGGTGCTGAGTGCAATCCTGCAGTGTGGACCTATGGCCAAGAGTGTCCCCAAAAGCAGAGGCCACGATGCTGCTGTCCCAGGTACTGAATTCAGCCCAAAGATGTGACTTGTGTGACATTTTCTTTCCATGTGATCCAATATTGAAGTTGGAATTTTATGTTTACATTGGAAGATTCTCTTGAAATGCTGAAAGCTGTGGCAACAATGGACCTCATTTCCACTCATGGCCACAGTGGCTAAAGGTGTGGAAGGCTGAGTCTTTTGCCAAACCCTCACTCCCCTCTTGGCACAGCCGGACTGCCTTGCCATCTCCTGCTCAGTGAAGTTCGGCGTAGGCTCTGGCTGCCATTGCAGAGCCCTGGTTATTATTTTCCCCAATAGTAGAAAAACATTTCTCTTCTTCATGTCCTTATCAAAAGTATTACTTTAAAGATAATCTAGAAAAGCCACATTTTTTTTTAGAAAACTGGAAATGAGCACATTTCATTGTGAAAATGAAGAATTTCCTGTATAATGACTATGCAAACCTCCCATGTGATCCATGAATGGACATGCCCCCAGTGTCCTTGTTCCTCAGGACATTTCATGGCCTCTTGATGGTGAAGACCCTCCCAGGTCCCATTAGGAGGGAGGAGCTCAATGAACATAGCTAAACTTGGGCATTAGGCAAACTCGGGTTCAAATCTTCTTTACAATTCCACAGCTCTGAGACCTTGGAAATGTTAAAGGACTTCTGTGCCTCTTGATGCTTTTATCTGCAAAGGACAAAGGATAGAACCCAGCTCACAGTTACTGCAAGGAGCCATGAAATGATTGTGCAGAATTACCAAGTAAAATTCACAATAAGTCCTCAAAAATATCATTTTCCTTCCCTTACTAGGAAAATAAAGAACACCCCAAACAACAGCAACAAGAAAATCTTGTAAAACTCCAGCAAATTAAATAATTTTAAGGTGATTTTTTTACTCTGTTTATCATTTCTGCCATTTTAACTCAATCCGCATGCACACACGCACGCACACACACACACTCACACACACACACACGCTGTGGGAGAGAAAGGTGGTCACTGAAAGTCAGTTTCCTTTTCTTCCTCTGCACGCGTAGCTCTTCCACATTTCCAAGTCTCTTTGTAGTGAGGTGTAACCATGACACTAGTACTTGCCAGTAGACTAAGCCAAAGTGATGGTATCACTTACTTCTGCTGAGTTTTCTTTTTTTTTATTGTTATGTTAATCACCATACATTACATCATTGTTTTTTTTTTTTTAAAGATTTTTTATTTATTTTTTGAGAGAGAGAGAGAGAATGGTAGAGAGAGAGCATGAGAGGGAGGAAGGTCAGAGGGAGAAGCAGACTCCCTGCCGAGCAGGGAGCCCGATGCGGGACTCGATCCTGGGACTCCAGGATCATGACCTGAGCCGAAGGCAGTCGGCCAACCAACTGAGCCACCCAGGCGCCCAACATCATTGGTTTTTGATGTAGTGTTCCATGATTCATTTTTTGTGCATAACACCCAGTGCTCCACGCAGAATGTGCCCTCTTTAACACCCATCACCAGGCTAACCCATCCCCCCACCCTCCTCCCCTCTAGAACCCTCAGTTTGTTTTCAGAGTCCATTGTCTCTCATGGTTTGTCTCCCCCTCTGACTTACTCCCCTTCATTCTTCCCCTCCTGCTATCTTCTTTTTCGTTTTTCTTAACATATGTTGCATTATTTGTTTCAGAACTACAGGTGTGTGATTCAACAGTCTTGCACAATTCACAGCGCTCACCGTAGCACATACCCTACCCAATGTCTATCACCGGCCACCCCATCCCTCCCAACCCCACCACTCCAGCAAAACTCAGTTTGTTTCCTGAGATTAGGAATTCCTCATATCAGTGAGCTCATATGATACATGTCTTTCTCTGACTGACTTATTTCACTCAGCGTAACACCCTCCATTTCCATCCACATCGTTGCAAATGGCAAGATCTCATTCCTTTTGATGGCTGCATAATATTCCATTGTGTATATATACCACTGCTTCTTTATCCACTCATCTGTCGATGGACATCTTGGCTCTTTCCACCGTTTGGCTATTGTGGACATTGCTGCTATAAACATTGGGGTGCACGTACCACTTCGGATCCCTACATTTGTGTCTTTGTGGTAAATACCCAGTAGTGCAAATGCTGGATCATGTGGTAGCTCTATTTTCAACTGTTTGAGGAACCTCCATACTGTTTTCCAGAGTGGCTGCACCAGCTTGCATTCCCACCAACAGTGTAGGAGGGCTCCCCTTTCTCCACATCCCCGCCAACATCTGTCGTTTCCTGACTTGTTAATTCTAGCCGTTCTGACTGGTGTGAGGTGGTATCTCATTGAGGTTTTGACTTGGATTTCCCTGATGCCGAGCGATGCTGAGCACTTTTTCATGTGTCTGTTGGCCATTTGGATGTCTTCTTTGGAAAAAAGTCTGTTCATGTCTTCTGCTCATTTCTTGATTGGATCATTTGTTCTTTGGGTATTGATTTTGATAAGTTCTTTATAGATTTTGGATACTAGCCCTTTATCTGATAGGTCATTTGCAAATATTTTCTCCCATTCTGTCGGTTGTCTTTTGGTTTTGTGGACTGTTTTTTTTTGTTGTTGTGCAAAAGCTTTTTATCTTGATGAAATCCCGATAGTTCATTTTTGCCCTTGCTTCCCTTGCCTTTGGCGATGTTTCTAGGAAGAAGTTGCTGTGGCTGAGGTCAAAGAGGTTGCTGCCTGCGTTCTCCTCTAGGATTTTGATGGACTCCTGTCTCACGTTTAGGTCTTTCAACCATTTGGAGTCTATTTTTGTGTGTGGTGTAAGGAAATGGTCCAGTTTCATTCCTCTGCATGTGGCTGTCCAATTTTCCCAACACCATTTGTTGAAGAGACTGTCTTTATTCCATTGGACATTCTTTCCTGCTTTGTCAAAGATGAGTTGACCATAGAGTTGAGGGTCCATTTCTGGGGTTTCTGTTCTGTTCCACTGATCTATGTGTCTGTTTTTGTGCCAGTACCATACTGTCTTGATGATGACAGCTTTGTAATAGAGCTGGAAGTCCGGAATTGTGATGCCGCCAGCTTTGCTTTTCTTTTTCAACCTTCCTCTGCCTATTCGGGGTCTTTTCTGGTTCCATACAAATTTTAGGATTATTTGTTCCATTTCTTTGAAAAAGGTGGATGGTATTTTGATGGGGATTGCATTGAATGTGTAGATTGCTCTAGGTAGCATTGACATCTTCACAGTATTGGTTCTTCCAATCCATGAGCATGGAACATTCTTCCATTTCTCTGTGTCTTCCTCAATTTCTTTCATGAGTATTTTATAGTTTTCTGAGTACAGATTCTTTGCCTCTTTGGTTAGATTTATTCCTGGGTATCTTATGGTTTTGGGTGCAATTGTAAATGGGATCGACTCCTTAATTTCTCTCTCTTCTGTCTTGTTGTTGGTATAGGAATGCCACTGTTTTCTGTGCATTGAATTTATATCCTGCCACTTTACTAAATTCCTGTATGAGTTCTAGAAGTTTTGGGTGGAGTCTTTTGGGTTTTCCACTTACAGTATCATATCATCTGCAAAGAGTGAGAGTTTGACTTCTTCTTTGCCAATTCGGATGCCTTTGATTTCTTTTTGTTGTCTGATTGCTGTGGCTAGGACTTCTAATACTATATTGAATAGCAGTGGTGATAGTGGACATCCCTGCCGCATTCCTGACCTTAGTGGGAAAGCTATCAGGTTTTCCCCATTGAGAATGATATTTGCTGTAGGTTTTTCATAGACGGCTTTTACGATACTGAGGTATGTACCCTCTATCCATATACTCTGACCAGTTTTGCTCAAGAAAAGATGCTGTACTTTGTCAAATGCTTTTTCTGTATCTATTGAGAGGATCATATGATTCTTGTTCTTTCTTTTGTTAATGTATTGTATCACGTTGATTGATTTGCAGATGTTGAACCAGTCTTGCAGCCCAGGGACAAATCCCACTTGGTCGTGATGAATAATACTTTTCATGTACTGTTGGATCCTATTGGCTAACATTTTGGTGACAATTTTTGCATCCATGTTCATCAAAGATATTGGTCTGTATTTCTCCTTTTTGATGGGGTCTTTGTCTGGTTTGGGGATCAAGGTAATGGTGGCCTCATAAAATGAGTTTGGAAGTTTTCCTTCCATTTCTATTATTTGGAACAGTTTCAGGAGAATAGGTATTAATTCTTCTTAAAATGTTTGGTAGAATTCCCCTGGGAAGCCATCTGGCCCTGGGCTTTTGTTTTGGGGAGATTTTTGATGACTGCTTCAATTTCCTTAGTGGTTATAGGTCTGTTCAGGTTTTCTATTTTTCCTGGTTCAGTTTTGGTAGTTCATACATCTCTAGGAATTCATTCATTTCTTCCAGATTATCTACTTTGCTGGCATAGAGTAGCTCATAACATGTTCTTATAATTGTTTGTATTTCTTTGGTGTTGGTTGTGATCTCTCCTCTTTCATTCATGATTTTGTTGATTTGTGTCATTTCTCATTTCTTTTTGATAAGTCTGGCCAGGAGTTTATCAATCTTGTTAATTCTTTCACAGAACCAGCTCCTTGTTTTGTTGATCTGTTCTACTCTTCTTTTGGTTTCTAGTTCATTGATTTCTGCCCTGATCTTTATTATTTCTCTTCTCCTGCTGGGTTTAGACTTTATTTGATGTTTTTTCTCTAGCTCCTTTAGGTGTAGGGTTAGGTTGTGTATTTGAGACCTTTCTTGTTTCTTGAGAAAGGCTTGTATTGTTATATACTTTCCTCTTAGGACTGTCTTTGCTGCATCCCAAAGATTTTGAACAGTTGTGTTTTCATTTTCATTGGTTTCCATGAATTATTTTAATTCTTCTTTAATTTTTTAGTTGACTCATTCATTCTTTAGTAGGATGCTCTTTAGCCTCCATGTATTTGAGTTCTTTCCGACTTTCCTCTTGTGACTGAGTTCTAGTTTCAAAGCATTGTGGTCTGAAAATATGCAGGGAATGATCCCAATCTTTTGGTACCGGTTGAGACCTGATTTGTGACCTAGGATGTGATCTATTCTGGAGAATGTTCCATGGGCACTAGAGAAGAATGTGTATTCCGTTGCTTTGGGATGGAATGTTCTGAATATGTCTGTGAAGTCCATTTGGTCCAGTGTGTCATTTAAAGTCTTTATTTCCTTGTTGATCTTTTGCTTAGATGATCTGTCCATTTCGGTCAGGGGGGTGTTAAAGTTCCCCACTACTATTGTATTGTTGTCAATGTGTTTCTTCGCTTTTGTTATTAATTGCCTTATATAATTGGCTGCTCCCATGTTAGGGGTATAGATATTTACAATTGTTAGATCTTCTTGTTCGATAGATCCTTTAAGTAGGATATAGTGTCCTTCTTCATCTCTTATTACAGTCTTTGTTTTAAAATCTAATTTGTCTGATATAAGGATTGCCACCCCAGCTTTCTTTTTGTGTCCGTTAGCATGGTAAATGGTTTTCCACCCCCTCACTTTCAATGTGGGGGTGTCTTTGGGTCTAAAATGAGTCTCTTGCAGACAGCATATGGATGGGTCTTGTTTTTGAATCCAATCTGATAGCCTGTGTCTTTTGATTGGGGCATTTAGCCCATTTACATTCAGGGTAACTGTGGAAAGATATGAATTTAGTGCCATTGTATTGTCTGTGAGGTGACTGTGACTGTATATTGTCTGTGTTCCTTTCTGATCTATGCTGCTTTTAGACTCTCTCTTTGCCTAGAGGACCCCTTTCAATATTTCTTGTAGGGCTGGTTTTGTGTTTGCAAATTCCTTTAGTTTTTGTTTGTCCTGGAAGCTTTTGATCTCTCCTTCTATTTTCAATGAGAGCCTAGCTGGATATAGTATTCTTGGCTGCATATTTTTCTCATCTAATGCTCTGAATATATCATGCCAGTCCTTTCTGGCCTGCCAGGTCTCTGTGGATAGGTCTGTTGCCAATCTAATGTTTCTACTTAGTAGGTTACATATATCTTCTCCCGAGCTGCTCTCAGGATTTTCTCTTTGTCTCTGAGACTCGTAAGTTTTACATTAGATGTCGGGGTGTTGACCCATTTTTATTGATTTTGAGAGGGGTTCTCTGTGCCTCCTGGGTTTTGATGCCTGTTTCCTTCCCCACATCAGGTCACTTCTCTGCTATAATTTGCTCCAATATACCTTCTGCCCCTCTCTCTCTTTCTCCTTCTTCTGGGATCCCAATTATTCTAATGTTTCGTCTTATCGTATCGCTTATCTCTCGAATTCTGCCCTCATGATCCTGTAGTTTTATATCTCTCTTTTTCTCAGCTTCTTTTCTTTCCATCATTTGGTCTTCTATGTCACTGATTCTCTCTTCTGCCTCATTATCCTAGCAGTTAGTGCCCCCATTTTTGATTGCACTTCATTAATAACCTTTTTGACTTCGACTTGGTTAGATTTTAGTTCTTTTATTTCTCCAGAAAGGGTTTCTCCAATAACTTCCACGTTTTTTTCAAGCCCAGCTAGTATCTTTAAAGTCATGATTCTGAACTCTAGGTCTGACATCGTACTAATGTCCGTATTGAGTAGGTCTCTGGCAGACAGTGCCACCTCTTGTTCTTTTTGCTGACGTGATTTTTTCATCTTGTCATTTTGTCCAGAGGAGAATAGATGAATGAGAGAACAAAATGCTAACAGGTTAACAATGTCCCCTGCAAATATACTCTATACAAATCAGAAAAGACCTGAAACCAGGGGAAAAGAAAGGGAAAGAAAGAAAAAAGAAAGAGAAAAAAAAGAAAAAGATAAAAACAAACAAAAACAGAACGAAACAAAAAAAGAAACAGAATATGATCAAATATGATCAGGCTAGTGCATAGATCAGTGCCACACACTAGATTTTGGGCGTATTTGGGTCTGTTAGAAGAAAGTGCCTCCTAAAATTTTAAAGGAAGAAAGACTTATATATGTACAAAATAAGGGTTGGTACAATGAAGGGATGGAAGATGACTGGAAAGGTGAAAATTATAAAAGGTTTTATAAACGGAATTGATAAGAAGTTGTTTGAAAGAAGAAAGAAGAGTTAAAAAAAAAGAAAAGAAAAAAAAGGGAGATACTGTGATCAGGCAGGAGAGTAGAACAAAGCCATACACTAGTGATTTAGGGTATATTTTGATCTGTTAGAAGAAACTGTATCTCAAAATCTTAAAGAGAGAAGAACTTATATATATATGCCAAAAATAAGGGTAACTACTATGAAGGGATAAAATATGACTCTAAAAATGAAAAATAAAAAATGTTTTTTTAAAAACGGGATTGATAAGATGTTGGTTGAAAAAGGGAAAAAGAAAATTTAAAAAAAAAAAACAGTTAAAAAAATTAACTTTGAAAAACTAATGAATCATGGTAAAAAAAAGGCATGAATTCTATGTGCAGTATTCCCCTAGCGCTGGAGTTCTCCCGTTCTCCTTGATCGGTCAACTTGGTCTTGGCTTGCTGGCTGTTCGTGCTAATCTTCTGGGGGAGGGGCCTGTTGCCGTGGTTCCCAAATGTCTTTGCCGGAGGCGGAATTGCCCCACCCATGTGAGTCCGGGCTAAGGAAGCTGCTCGGGTTTGCTCTCAGGAGCTTTTGTTTCCTCCAAGCTCTCGGTACAGCTTTGGAGGACCAGGGTGAAAATGGTGGCCTCCCACTCTCTACCCGGAGGAGGCGAGAACTCGGGGCCCCGCTCCTCAGTGCGCCCCCAGAGAAAAGCAGTCAATTACTCCCATCTCCCTGGTCTCAGGCCGCACTCCGTGTGTTCACCCGGCCTGTGACCGAGCGTGCGTATCTCTGGCACCCGACCCCGTGTGCAATTCTCCAAACCCAGCAGATCCCTGCGGTGCGCTCCCGCACCGCTCCTCCTGGGGGAGGAAGGGGAGTCTCCCCGGCTCTGCCGCCTGTTGAGTCCTTGCTGGAGGAGCAGTGGCCTGACTGGGCCGCGGATCACAGTTTATGGCCACCCCGAGCTGAGAGAGCCTGCGCCTCGGCTCCGTCTCTGCAGCCGGCTTCCCTGTTCCGATCCCTGGGAGCTCTGCCGCACTCAGGCACCCCCGGTCTTTCTGTGACCCCTGAGGGTCCTGAGTCCACACTGTCCCATGAGGTTTCCACCTCCCGCTTAGCCACTGGAGCGACGTCCCTCAGCGGAGCCAGCTTCTAAAAGGTCCGATTTTGTGCTCCGCGGCTCTAGCACTTGCCAGAAGCGGCCGACGGAGGCCCCCTCCCCCGCCGTCTATCCTCCCGAATATCGCCTCGGATTCACTTCTCCGCATGTCCTACCTTCCAGAAAGTGGTCGCTTCTCTGTTCAGAGAGTTGTTGCTATTCTTCTCTTCGATCTCCTGTTGAGTTCGTAGGTGTTCAGAATGGTTTGATCCCTATTCAGCTGAATTCCTGAGACCGATGAAATCCAGGTCTCCTACTCCTCCGCTATCTTGCTCCGCTGCCTCTTCTGCCCATTTCTTGATTGGATCATTTGTTCTTTGGGTGTTAATTTTGATAAGTTCTTTATAGATTTTGGATACTAGCCCTTTATCTGATATGTCATTTGCAAATATTTTCTCCCATTCTGTCAGTTGTCTTTTGGTTTTGTGGACTGTTTCCTTTGCGGTGCCACAGCTTTTTATCCTAATGAAGTCCCAATAGTTTATTTTTGCCCTTGCTTCCCTTGCCTTTGGCGATGTTTCTAGGAAGAAGTTGCTGCGGCTGAGGTCAAAGAGGTTGCTGCCTGTGTTCTCCTCTAGGATTTTGATGGACGTCTGTCTCACATTGAGGTCTTTCAGCCATTTGGATTCTATTTTTGTGTGTGGTGTAAGGAAATGGTCCAGTTTCATTCTTCTGCATGTGGCTGTCCAATTTTCCCAGCACCATTTGTTGAAAAGACTGTCTTTTTTCCATTGGACATACTTTCCTGCTTTGTTGAAGATTAGTTGACCATAGAGTTGAGGGTCCATTTCTGGGCTCTCTATTCTTTTCCATTGATCTATGCATCTGTTTTTGTGCCAGTACCATACAGTCTTCATGATTACAGCTTTGCTTTTGAAACCTGAATTGTGATGCCACCAGCTTTGCTTTTCTTTTTCAAAATTCCTCTGGCTATTCAGGCTCTTTTCTGGTTCCATACAAATTTTAGGATTATTTGTTCCATTTCTTTGAAAAAAAGTGGATGATATTTTGATACGGATTGCATTAAATGTGTAGATTGCTCTAGGTAGCATTGACATCTTCACAATATTGGTTCTTCCAATCCATGAGCATGGAACGTTTTTCCATTTCTTTGTGTATTCCTCAATTTCTTTCATGAGTATTTTATAGTTTTCTGAGTACAGATTCTTTGCCTCTTTGGTTAGATTTATTCCTTGGTATCTTATGGTTTTGGTTGCAATTGTAAATAGGATCGACTCCTTAATTTCTCTTTCATCTGTCTTGTTGTTGATGCCTAGGAATGCCACTGATTTCTGTGCATTGAATTTATATCCTGCCACTTTACTAAATTCCTGTATGAGTTCTAGCAGTTTTGGGTTGGAGTCTTTTGTGTTTTCCACACAAAGTATCATATCATCTACAAAGAGTGAGGGTTTTACTTCTTCTTTGCCAATTCGGATGCCTTTGATTTCTTTTTGTTGTCTGATTGCTGTGGCTAGGACTTCTAATACTATGTTGAATAGCAGTGGTGATAGTGGACATCCCTGCTGTGTTCCTGACCTTAGGGGAAAAGCTATCAGGTTTTCCCTATTGAGAACGATATTTGTTGTGGGTTTTTCATAGATGGCTTTTATGATATTGAGGTATGTACCCTCTATCCATATACTCTGACCAGTTTTGATCAAGAAAAGATGCTGTACTTTGTCAAATGCTTTTGCTGCATCTATTGAGAGGTTGATATGGTTCTTGTTCTTTCTTTTATTAAATTAATGTATTGTATCACATTGATTGATTTGAGGATGTTGAACCAACCTTGCAGCCCAGGGATAAATCCCACTTGGTCATGGTGAATAATACTTTTAATGTACTGTTGGATCCTATTTGCTAGTATTTTGGTGAGAATTTTTGCCTCCGTGTTCATCAAGGATATTGGTCTGTATTTCTCCTTTTTGATGGGTTCTTTGTCTGGTTTGGGGATCAAGGCAATGGTGGCCTCATAAAATGAGTTTGGAAGTTTTCCTTTCATTTCTATTTTTTTTGGAACAGTTTCAGAAGAATAGGTATTAATTCTTCTTTAAATGTTTGGTAGACTTCCCCTGGGAAGCCATCTGGCCCTGGGCTCTTGTTTTTGGGAGATTTTTGATGACTGCTTCAATTTCCTTAGTGGTTATAGGTCTGTTGAGGTTTTCTATTTCTTCCTGGTTCAGTTTTGGTAGGTGATACATCTCTAGGAATGCAACCATTTCTTCCAGGTTATTTAATTTGCTGGCATAGAGTTGCTCATAATATGTTCTTTTAATTGTTTGTATTTCTTTGGTGTTGGTTGTGATCTCTCCTCTTTCATTCATGTTTTTATTGATTTGTGTCATTTCTCATTTCTTTTTGATAAGTCTGGCCAGGGGTTTATCAAGGTTATTAATTCTTTCAAAGAACCAGTTCCTAGTTTCATTGATCTGTTCTACTGTTCTTTTGGTTTCTAGTTCATTGATTTCTGCTCTGATCTTTATTATTTCTCTTCTCCTGCTGCGTTTAGGCTTTATTTGCTCTTCTTTCTCCAGCTCCTTTAGATGTAGGGTAAGGTTGTGTATCTGAGACCTTTCTTGTTTCTTGAGAAAGGCTTGTATTGTTATATACTTTTCTCTTAGGACTGCCTTTGCTGCATCTCAAAGATTTTGAACAGTTGTGTTTTCATTTTCATTGGTTTCCATGAATTTTTTTAATTCTTCTTTAATTTCCTAGTTGACCCATTCATTCTTTAGTAGGATGCTCTTTAGCCTCCATGTATTTGAGTTCTTTCTGACTTTCCTCTTGTGATTGAGTTCTAGTTTCAAAGCATTGTGGTCTGAAAACATGCAGGGAATGATCCCAATCTTTTGGTACCGGTTGAGACCTGATTTGTGACCTAGGATGTGATCTATTCTGGAGAATGTTCCATGGGCACTAGAGAAGAATGTGTATTCCGTTGCTTTGGGATGGAATGTTCTGACTAGATCTGTGAAGTCCATTTGGTCCAGTGTATCATTTAAAGTCTTTATTTCCTTGTCGATCTTTTGCTTAGATGTTCTGTCCATTTCAGTCAAGGGGGGTGTTAAAGTCCCCCACCATTATTGTATTGCTGTAGATGTGTTTCTTTGATTCTGTTATTAATTGCCTTATATAATTGGCAAATATTAGGGGCATAGATATTTACAATTGTTAGATCTTCTTGTTGGATAGACCCTTTAAGTAGGATATAGTGTCCTTCCTCATCTCTTATTATAGTCTTTGGTTTAAAATTTAATTTGTCTGATATAAGGATTGCCACCCCAGCTTTCTTTTGGTGTCCATTAGCATGGTAAATCATTTTCCACCCCCTCACTTTCAATGTAGGGGTGTCTTTGGGTCTAAAATGAGTGTCTTGCAGACAGCATATCGATGGGTCTTGTTTTTTTATCCAACCTGATAGCCTATGTCTTTTGATTGGGGCATTGAGCCCATTTACATTCAGAGTAACTATTGAAAGGTATGAATTTAGTGCCACTGTATTGCCTGTAAGGTGACTGTGACTGTATATTGTCTGTGTTCCTTTCCGATTTATGTTACTTTTAGGCTCTCTCTTTGCTTAGAGGACCCCTTTCAATATTTCTTGTAGGGCTTGCTTCATGTTTGCAAATTCTTTTAGTTTTGTTTGTCCTGGAAGCTTTTGATCTCTCCTTCTATTTTCAATGACAGCCTAGCTGGATATAGTGTTCTTGGCTGCACATTTTTCTCATTTAGTGCTCTGAATATATCATGCCAGTCCTTTCTGCCCTGCCAGGTCTCTGCGGATAGGTCAGTTGCCAGTCTAATGTTTCTACCATTGTAGGTTACAGGTCTCTTCTCCTGAGCTGCTTTCAGGATTTTCTCTTTGTCTCTGAGACTTGTAAGTTTTAATATTAGATGTTGGGGTGTTGACCTATTTTTATTGATTTTGAGGGGGGTTGTCTGTGCTTCCTGAATTTTGATGCCTCTTTCCTTCTACAAATTAAGGAAGTTCTCTGCTACAATTTGCTCCAATATACCTTCTGCTCCTCTCTCTCTTTCTTCTTCCTTGGGCTCCTAATTATTCTAATGTTGTTTAGTCTTATGTTATCACTTATCTCTCGAATTCTGCCCTCGTGATCCAGTAGTTGTTTATCTCTTTTTTTTCAGCTTCTTTTTTTTCCTTCATTTGGTCTTCTATATCACTAATTCTCTCTTCTGCCTCATTTATCCTAGCAGTTAGAGCCTCCATTTTTTATTACACCTCATTAACAGCCTTTTTGTTTTCAACTTGGTTAGATTTTAATCCTTTTATTTCTCCAGAAAGTGTTTCTCTAATATCTTCCATGCTTTTTTCAATCCCAGCTAGTATCTTTAAAATTGTCATTCTGAACTCTAGTTCCAACATCTTACTAATGTCTCTATTGATTAGGTCCCTGGCAGTCGGTGCTTCTTGTTCTCTTTTTTTGAGGTGAGTTTTTCCATCTTGTCATTTTGTGCAGAGGAGAACGGATGAATGAGAGAACAAAATGCTAACAAGGTAACAACAACCCCAGAAAAATATACACTAAACAAATCAGAAGAGACCTGATACTGGGGGAAAAGAAAGGGAAAGAAGGAAAAAAGAAAAAAAAGGAAAAAGTTTAAAAAAAAACAGAATATGATCAAATATGATCAGGCTGGTGCATAGATCAGTGCAACACACTAGATTTTAGGCATATTAGGCATAGGGAGGAAAGTGTCTCCCAAAATTTTAAAGAAAGAAAAACTTATATATGTACAAAATTAAGGGTAAATACGATGAAGGGATGGAATATGACAATAAAGATGAAAATTATAAAAGATTTTATAAAAGGAATTGATAAGATAAGAAGTTGTTTGAAAAAAGAAAGAAGATTTAAAAAAAAAAAAGAAAAGAAAAGGGAGAGAATGTGATCAGGCAGGAGACTAGAACAAAGCCATACACTAGAGATTTAGGGTATATTTTGGTCTGTTAGAAGAAACCGTATCCCAAAATTTTAAAGAGAGAACAACTATATATATATATATATATATATATATATATATATATATATATATATATAAAATAAGGTTAACTACTATAAAGGGATAGAATATGACTCTAAAAATGAAAAATAGAAAAGAGTTTTTAAAAAGAGGTTGATAAGATGTTGGTTCAAAAAGGGTAAAAGAAAAATTCGAAAAAAAATAAAAAAGGAAAAGAAAATTAAAAAAATTAACTTTGAAAGACTAAAGAATCAGGGGGAAAAAAGCTATGAATTCTATGTGCTGTATTCCCCTAACGCTGCAGTTCTGCCATTCTCATTGATCAGTAAACTTGGTGTTGGGTGGTGGTTCTCGCCAGTCTTCTGGGGGAGGGGCCTGTTGCCGTGGTTCCCAAATGTCCTTGCCAGAGGCGAATTGTCCCGTCTTTGTCAGTCTGGGCTAAGTAATCTGCTCAAGTTTGCTCTGAGGAGATTTTGTTCCAGAGTGAAATGGCGGCCTCCCATTCTCCACCCGGGAGGAGCCGAGAACTTGGGGCCCCGCTCCTCAGTGCGCCCCCAGAGAAAAGCAGTCACTCCCGTGTCCCCGGTCCCGGCCGCACTCCGTGCTCACCCGGCCTGTGACTGAGCGTGTCTATCTCTGGCACCCGACCCCGTGTGGAGTCTCCAAACCCAGCAGATCCCTGCGGTGCGCTCCCACGCCGCCCCTCCAAGGGGAGGAAGGGGAGTCTCCCCGGCTCTGCCGCTTGTTGGGTCCCTGCTGCAGGAGCAGTGGCCCGACTGGGCCGCGGATCACAGTTTATGGCCACCCCGAGCTGAGAGCCCGCGCCTCGGCTCCGTCTCTGCAGCCGGCTTCCCTGCTCCGATACCTGGGAGCTCTGCCGCACTCAGGTACCCCCGGTCTTTCTGTGACCCCGAGGGTCCTGAGTCCACACTGTCCCGCGAGGGTTCCACCCCCCGCTTAGCCACTGCAGCGACGTCCCTCAGCGGAGCCGACTTCTAAAAGGTCCGATTTTGTGCTCCGCGGCTCTAGCACTTGCCAGAAGCGGCCGATGGAGGCCCCCTCCCCCGCCGCCTATCCTCCCGAATATCGCCTCGGATTCACTTCTCCGCACGTCCTACCTTCCAGAAAGTGGTCGTTTTTCTGTTCAGAGAGTTGCTGCTATTCTTTTCTTCGATTTCCCGTTGAGTTTGTAGGTGTTCAGAATGGTTTGATCCCTATCCAGCTGAATTCCTTTGGGGGGGGTGTCAATTTGTTTCTGTAGTTTACCTGTCCTAACTGAAGTTCACACAATTAGCACAGGCACATGCCTATGAGGTTTGGGGCTTCCTAGAAAATATTGTAACCATCCACTGAAGAATATTTGTACATTAGGAAGGTCTTTGGACCACATATGGGAATTAGCAATGTAAAGGGTTTTCACTTCCAGTTCTAGCCATCATTGGAACAAAAGGGACCCATCAGGTAGTCAGCAAATATTTGTGGAGTACTTATTTTGGAAACCTGGAGTCAGGTTAGAAGGATGAGTAAGATGGAAAGCTTTATGCTAGGAGAATCTACGTGCCAGTGTTAAGTGCCTGACCAGTGTGCTATGCATCTGTGTTGTCTCAACCACACCTTTGTTCCTCTATATTCTCCTCGACTGTAGGAGCTGGAAACCTGGCAACTCCTCTCCCCAGTCTCTTTGATCACCCAGCTCCGGCTATGTTCAGCCAACAGGAGGGAGTTGCATAAGACTAAAAGGCGGGTGAGAGCCTGAGGTGGACAGCAAATTGCACCCACATCATCAGTGAGACTCTAAGATCCTGAGATGCTGTAGCTGCAGGAGGAAGTCATGGGCCTTCTTCTGGATCTGGGCAGTAGGAACTGATACAATATCCAAGTACCTCCAGCAAGATGGACCCATACCAGCTACTTTATTTTTGATGATACTACTCCACTTAAGATGCAAAATCCATGAACCCCATGCCTGACTGGTTTAGCTCCAATTGTAGTCCACATCTTGGTTATGGGAGGTTCAGGTACCCTCAGTGATATACCCACCAGTCTCAATTTAACAGAGGAATGATATTGTACGCACATGCAAACAAGGCTGTGAATAGAAGGAAACAGAGGCACAAGGAAGCCTCAGTGGTGACCTAAGATTTAAGTCTAACCATGTTATTCTTCTCAAAACCTTGCCTCAGTTCACCTCTGTTCAGAGTTAGGACAAACGTTAACATGGCCTTCAGTAAATGGTGTCCAACATCCTCTCTAGTGGCACCTGCAGCTGTTTCCCACGTTCCCACAGTTAAAACCTGGTAGCACTTAGTTTATATATTCTGCTGTGTCACACCACTGTGCCTTTGTTCATGTCTGTGCCTCTGCCTGGAACACACCTGCCTCCCTCTGTCCTCCCCACTCCCATCTCTTGGCTATTGCTGTTAATTTTTAGCCCCTAGCTCGGTCATTCCTTCTTCAGAAACCACCCTTGGACTTCCTCTTCAGGCAATTTAAGGTGGACTTCTTCTAGTCCATCGAGTATCCTGTGCTCATCTATATCATAATACTTATTAAACCACAATGTAAAATTTGCCTCAGGAACCAGGACCGTGCTTGAGTGCTTGGCCCATATTAGACAATTATTATAATAGCACCCATAAACTTTTATTTATTTATTCACTCAACAATTATTTATTGGCCATCTTCCTCATGTCAGAAACTGTTCTGGACAGTGATATATATATATATTGCATGCTCATTTCGTACCAATTCTGTGCAAAAACTTTATATACATTATCCTTAGAAGTATCCGTTAGCATCCAGGGCAATCCTGTGAAGGTGAAACCAGCATTAGTCCCAATTTAGAGATGCAGAAACTGAGGCTCAGAGAGGATGTAAATACATATTTAAGAAATGAATAAAAAGAAGAATAAATAAATATGGCTGTCTCTCCAACTAGATTGTAGGGTTTTTGAGAGAGAAATGGGATCTGCTTACTCAGCTTTATTTTTAAGTGTTTAATATGGTGTGCAACTAGGGCAACCGACATTCCTGCATGCCCACTACAGTCCTTCTTTAATTAAAGCTGTTATTTTAATATACTTAGGAATAGCACCCCCTTTCAACTCAAACGTGTCCACGTTACTCAATGCCTGGCTCCTAGTGAGCACTGTAGTTATACAGGTTGAACTAAACAGAGCTGGCCCAAAGTAAAGAAGTCAAAATTAGAAAACAGCCCCTACTTCAGCTCCAAAGCTTTTTCACCACACCACTCTGTGTCTGAAGGAAATTAGTCAGTTCTGAGTGGACCTCATGTTCAATCCATCAAAGACAGGCAACCCATGGACCACCCGACTCACTTGGCTGAGAAAAAGTCCTTCACTTATCTACTTGGCCACTCTCATTTTAGAGATTAGAATATGAATCTGAATAGGTCAACTGAGCTACACTGAAGAAAAGGTAAAGCCATGATTAAGATACATGTCCTCTAACACGAAGCCCAAAGCTCACTCTGCCACCACCATGGTTGTCTCTCAACTCATCTTCACTCACACATTTTTTCTTCTTGGAATGCTCTTGTCCCCTTGATGGCCTAGATCAACCCCACTCTCCTTGAAACCTCTGCTCCTGTGACCCAAAGGCTCAGTTTTGAGTCTCCCACCCTTCTATTTGTAAGCCTCACCCTCTCCCTTGGGTTACTCGGAGACAACAGAGAAGCTCTAGGAGCTGCTTTGTCTTGAGAAGGAAGCTTCCTCAAGGCTAAGACCCTGTGCCATATATCCTTGCAACCCACCACCGTGGTGCCTGGCACGGGCTATGTATATTTTGAATTAAATGAAATGGAACTCTAAGATATTAATTTTATTATCACCCTTATTTCCAAAATTCATTTCTCAGAATTAAATATCCACTCTCTTCTAATACCATGCTTCTTTTTTCCCTACAGATTTAGGATTCATGTTCGATGTATTTAGGATTCATAGCCTATTTATTTTCCATGGTTCTATTCACAAACATTCAATGAACACCATCTTGGTGTCAGAAAGAGCCCTGGGTGCTGCAGCGTCTCATCAGTCCAGTGGGAAAGTCAAGAAGAAGAGACACACAAATCAATATATGATCACATTGTGCTGTGACACCAGCAAATGCATTGCAAATGCTTAGTTTCTGTGGAAGATAGGCAGTCTCCTGTGCTAGGAGAGTAAGGGAGGCTTTATTGAGGGGGTGACTTTTAATCTGTTCCTTGAGGGATAAGCAAGTCCATGATTAATCCCTGCAGTAACCATGAGGTCTATTCATGCCACTGCTGGGATCATTTACACGTGGCATTGTCCAGTTCTTTTTTGATAGTATTGCTCACCTACTAGGTATTCGATCAGTGAGAGGTCAAATGATTTCTATCAGACTACATGATTCAGCTTGTGGTTTATCCCCAACAAGTCAAGAGTTCCAACCAACCCGAGTTATATTTCATATCTAGATGTCAGAGTAAGCATATACTTCTTGGATCCTACCCCCCTCCTCAGGCCACTTGGCAATAATTTTCTGTAATTCACGTGGTGGAGAGAAAGACCCTGCCAAACTCTCCAACCAACACTCCTATCATCCCAGCCAGGCACACAGTCTCTTACTGGTTGTGTGACCCTGGACAAGTTACTGGCTTTTCCTCAGCATTGAGGTCCTCATCTTTAAAATGGGGGAAATAGTGATGCCTAGTGCTTGGGGGTTTTGTAGGAATTAGATCCATCTAAGCAAGAAAGGACCAAGGACAGTGGCTGGCACATGTTAAGTGTTGTGTGCTTACAGGGCAGAAACGCCCTTAGCACATCACTTATCTGTAGTTTACCCAAGATTGTTTCCCCAGCCCCCACTACAACAAACTATGAAACTGAATGAATTCCAGCGTTTTCCTGGTGTCAGTGGGATGTCCCAGTGACGTCTTCACAGAGCCCTCAGCCAGGCTTCTGACTGTCAAGAGGAGGAGAGAAGAGGTTCAGGGTCAGAGCTGAGCTTACAAAAGGAATTCATCTTCTCCCACAAACTGCTGGGAACAGACCCTTTCCAGACTCTGGGTTAGTGCATGTCTGGACAAAGGCCAGGCATCCAGACTCAAAGGATGCCCATGGCTTCACAGGAGCATGACCTCCAGGATGCCCAGACTCACAAGATCATGGCCACTAGGCTAGAACACACCACCACAGACCACCCCTTAGCAATAAGGATCAACCCAAATACCCAAATGACCCTCCAGTGGAAGTGAGGAGCTGCTCCCTCTCCCCCATCCCATTCAATCCTCAATCAGTTTGGGCAGCCTGTAAAACGCCATCACTTCTACAGGAGAGGAAACTGAGGCATAGAGCGTTATATGGCTGGCCCTGGAGCACTCCGTTCCTCAGTCCAGGCACTGGGCCCTCCAGCAAAGCCCTGCCCCTGGCTCTTCCTCTTGGCCTTCTGCCCTCCTAAGACCCTCTTAAAGGCCTTCTCCTTGGTGCCAAGGGCCTGACCACAGGAGAGAGCGTACAACCCCCCCTTCCTAAGCGAAAGCAGGACTGTGTGGACATGACATCCTGCTCAGCTTCTGCCATGTGAATCCAAAGAAGCTCAAATGGAAGAAATCGCTGGATAAACTCAACTGTATGGATTCCATTGTGTCCCCCTCAGATGCGCACATCTAAGACCTCACCCCCAGTATCTCACAATGTGACTGTCTTTGGAGACAGGGTCTTTAAGGAGATTGTTAAGGTAAAATGAGGTCATAAGGATGGGCCCTATTCAAAAGCACCAGTGTCCTTTATAAAAATAAGAATGGGCACCAAGGTGTACAGACAGAGAGAAGAAACCTGCATGCCAAGGAGTAACCAACCCGTCAACACCTTGATCTTGGACTCCCAGCCTCCAGAGCCCCAAGAAAGTACAAGTCTGTTTCTCAAGCCACCCAGCCTGCGGTACTTTATTACAGCATCCCGAGCAGCCTGACGCAATAGTAAACAGCAATGTGGCTGGGAGGGCATCCATGAATGGGAGCCCCGAGTATTCATTTCCAGGGAGTTGTCCACACTGACCCCCAAGGGGAAATTCTGCTTTTCTGTGCACAGAGCATCCTTCGAGGCCAAAGAGGCTCTGAACTCAGTCCTTCCTTCCCCTTCCCCTTCCCCACCCCTCCTAGACCCACAGCATCCAGCACGCACCTAACCAGAAGCCAGGGCCACGAGCCCGTCCGGGCCAGGCCTCCCGACTTCGCCTGTGTGTGTGTCTGTCAAACCACCCTCCTTTCCTGAAAAGGACAAGTCAGAACCATCTTTCAGGGGTTTTCTTCCCCTGACAGAAATCAGCAGGGTTAGAATAAACTGCATAAGTTATCAGCTCCTCAGGAAAGAACATGAAAAAGGCCCTTCTATCACTTAATGAAAAATAGCTTCTTTTTTGGACAGAACTTCATAGGCCTGCAATCAAGCTATGGCTCCCCTCTCCCTTCCCTGACGTGCCATGCAGGCAAAGCAAGTCGGCATCTATTAATAATATTTTCTCCTGCTCCTTTCATTTTTCTGCATGTCCTACCACTGTCAGGCCCCGTGATGGAGCGGAGCCTTTATCTCGTCCGAGTCTGGCCTGTCAGGGTGATAAACAATTCTAACAAGAATCAGAATAAAGATCTTCCCAGTAGACTCTGCAGAGAGATAGAGGCTTTTCTCATTTTCTGGACGGAAAAAAAAAAAATTTTAATCTAGCGGCTCCGGCTTTTTTCAAGCGTCACATTCAAAGAGATGCAAATTTGTCAGAGCCGAGACCCCAGCTGACTCTGAGCACTGCATGAATGTCAAAGGGGGGAGGCAGTGTCTTTGACATGGCTGCCTTTTTTGGGGTGGGGGGAGCTCTCTGCCGAATGTTTAAAAAAATAAGGTTTCGCTTTGTAGTGCGTGTTTCAACAATTTTCGTAAGTTTTCTTCTGAAATAAAAAACTGCCATTGGGAAGGAAAAGAGAGGAGGAAAGGGACAGATGGAGGTTTAAGGGTGAAGGAGGAAAGAGCACCAGAGAAACAGCTCCATTGAGATGTCAGGTTGTACTGAAATGCACTGTAGCTGAGGTTTGTGGAGAGGGTGGGTGGGGGGCCGAGTGCGGGAATGACTTGCGATGAACGAATGAATGGACGCAGGCATCGCACGGCTGTGGAGCTCAGCCTTTTGTTAGGTTTGTTTCTTTTCCTAAGTTCACGGAAACCATCCACACCTCCTTCTGGATATTTCTTCCTGATTTACCAGTAACAGGAAGGCATCCGCATGTTTTCTTCTGCTGCTCTGCTGGTTGCCTGGATTCAGAGGCAACAACAAATCCAGCTCAGAAGGGTCAGGTGGATGCAGCAGGAGGCCAAGCAGGAGAGAAAGGAAGACTGTGATGGTGGTGGGCTGGGGAGGGTTGGGGGAGGGGCTGGGATCCTTGGGGATGTACTGTAAGCCCATGCTCACCCCTCAGCCGCATGTCCTTTGTGTCATCGGAAGCCCCGCAGAGCTGGCCTGGACCTGATGTGATTCACGAAGAGTCCTCTCCTCCAGTTTTGTGGTGTCGGGCTGCACTATTTCCTTGGCCCCTGCCTTCAGCCTGCATGTTTAGCTTGGGCCCCACCGCAGGCTCCGTGGAGCATTCATGTCTTCTCCAATACTGCTAAGGCGTTCTGAGTCAAGAGCACTGGATGCCCAAATCCCATGGTCTCTCTTTCTCTTCATCACTGCTGAACCATGCTGGCTTGCCTCTACGTCCTGACTGCCTCCCTTGGTCCCTCACTTAGCACCGACATGCTGTGTTCATTCCTCTTAGCACCACCAGCACACAGCTATGGTGTGTAACCCACTTGAAACAAAAGTCAAGGTTAACAGAGGGTTAATGACAAAATCTTAGCTATCACTTGAGTGATGGCCTTCTCAGACTCTACCTGATGCCTCTGAATCCTGGCAGGTTCTCTGAGAACCTGGGGCCCCGGCGCCTGTCTCCTTAAATAGGGGTGGTCTCGAAGTGCCTGCTCTTCATTAGGCATAGAAATTCAAATTATCTTCTCAGCCTCTCAAACACCCCCATCTGGCCTGTACCATATCATCCTTCTAGAATTGGTCAGTTAGATAATAAGTAAGTCGTATCTGTATCAGCATGCCCTATACACCCTTCCCTTCCCTTGTCTTTGCTCTCAGCACCCAGAAATGTAATGAGAAGTAGGTGCATGTATGCATGTGGGAAGTGGTGGCTTGATTAGAGTAAGGATCCGGTAATACGTGGGACAGAGTTTGTATATTGCAAGAAGGGCTCTTAAGGCCCTTTTAGTAGGACAGCATGCTATGAAATGCAGGTCTTCTCATCTCCCTAGAAGTATTTGGGTTTTTGTTTTGTTTTGTATTTTAAATAGGCTCCACACCCACCGTGGGGCTTGAACTCATGACCCTGAGATCAAAAGTCTCATGTTCTACTGACTGAGCCAGCCAAATGCCCCTGCCCAGAAGCATTTGGCACTCCCCTTTTTGTCATGTTGTCTTCTCTGTTGTCAGCTCATCCTGGAGCCAGCGACTTAAGTTGCCACAAGAAGCAGGAGTTCCAGATCCAAGCAATGGCCTCCTTCAGTCCTGAGTGGGGGTGACGCAGTGACGAGCAGTCTTAGAGGGCATCCTTGTGCTCACATTTCTTCCCTGAGACTCCCAGGGCGCTGCTTTAGACTGTAGCCATCTTGTTGCTCCCAGGGCGCTGCTTTAGACTGTAGCCTAACACTGGTTTATTAGCTAATTAGGAGAGACAAGTCTTGACCACCTTAAATAACTCCATTCCAGAGAAAAGGCTTCTCACGGGGTCTGCAGAGCTCTGGAAGAGAATGTGGGCTGAAGTCCATGGTTTGTGAAATAGCCATTTGCCACAGTGGGTCCACATGCCATTCTACAGTGCCAGTGGGCCCAGGAGGCAGGGGTCCTGGACATCTTCCCTGCTCTTGAAACTGTTTGAAAAGGGAAAACTTCTCCCCTTCAGGGTTTGGGGGACTTTTTGACGGGTGATAGGTTTGATGAGTCAGGACTAGCCCTCCACCAGGAAATGAGTCGTTGCCGGGTACTTCTCAACCTGGTGGGAATGAGCTGGTAGAAGGATGAAGAGGAGTAATCTAGGGCCACTCAGTTAATTCAACATACATGAGGTAACCTAGCACAGAGCTGAGCTCAAAAGTCCAGTCACAAGCTGTTGTTCAAGACCTCTTGCTGCCATTAGACAGGTGTCCTTGGGAAAAACATGCTGATTCTCTCTTTCTTAATCCCGTTAAAAACAAGCAAGCAGACAACTACAACAGCAATAACAAGGCAGTAATAATGCCTGCCCCATCATCTCGAGGACTGCTGAGTCAAATAAGACATGAAATGTGCTTCTCAACCTATGAAGTAGAATGCCAATGCCATGTGCTTCTTTTTACTGACTTTTTTCCTTTGTTATTCTACTATTTTCACCCTAACAGCTCAACCAGATGCCACCACCACCAGGAAGCCTCTTATATTAGAGGAAAATTTTGATTTCTTTCTCCTATCCAATCCAAGAATATATATTTTTCTCTATCTTTAGCAAATGCTTCTACATTCTCATTGTCTTCCTTGAGTCACATCTGTAATTGCCTCTCTCCACAGGCTGATGCTCCTCCAAGACTCAGGTGTCTCACTTTTCCCCATGGAATTTGGCACAGAGGAGGGGCTCCAAAACTATCCGTGGTTAAGATTTATTCAAACTTGCATGAGCAGATGATAAATGCCGTTAGATGCAAACGCAGAAACCGTATAGTGCAGCTCCCTAACCATCTCTTTGTGTGACCCTGTGGTCTAGAAGAAAGACAACATTAATATTTTGTTGACTGTGTACTTAGATGAAAACTATTCTATGTTTAACTTGAATAATCTTGTTAGTGTTAACATTAGCACTAAGTCGGCTACTGTTCATGTTTTTATACAGAAAAAATTAATAACATGCTTAAAAATATTTGATTAAATTTGAGCAAAATATCTTTTGTCTGTCTTTCAGATGGCAAAATAATCATTCACTCAATCAACGAATATTTATTGTGGGCCTACTTCATACCAGACATTGGATTCATCATAGGGAACAAAACTGGTGAACAAGATAACTTGGTATGTACCTTCAGTACATTTGTAGCCTAGTAGGGGAAGGAAATGAAAAAAAAAAAAAAAAAATGAACAAAAAGAAATCAATAAAATGATCCCAAGTTGTGATAAGTTCTTTAAAGAATGGAGTACTGTGGCAGAATTAAAAAAAAAAAAAAAAAGTACAAAGAAGCCCTCTCTGAATGGATAATTAAGCTTAACTTAAAAAATTAAGAAGGGGCCAGCCAACAAATAGAAGGAAGAACATTCCAGGCAGAGGGAATGGCACATGAGGAAGACCTCCAAGTGTGAAAGAGTTGAAGCAAATAACCAGCACACAGATTAATGGGGCTACAAGGTAGTAGTAGATGAGGAAGGAATGACATGAGGTGAGTTTGCAGCAGTGTCTGTGGGCCACCTTGCACAGGAAACTGATGGGCAGGTCATGTAAAGAATCTTAGACCAAGTGCAATGGAAAGGCCCCAGTGGTGATTATCAGGGACTGACGTGGTCTGAAGATATTTCAAGGTCATTCTTGCCATAGTGAGGAAAATGGCCTGAAGAGTCTAAGAGAGGAAGTCTGGAGTCTACAGCGGTCATCTGGCCAGGAGATGATGGTGGCCTTTCTGGACTAGTTGTGGTTTCAAAGAAAATGGAGAGAAGTGGATGACATTGAGAGACATTTTAGAAACAGGATTGACAGAGCTTGTTGAAGAACTGAATTTGAAAAATGAGAGAAATGGAAGAATTGCAACAACGCATATGTCTTCAGCTAGGACAGTTGGACGGTTGGCAGTGCATTTATTATGTTAAGGCAAATTAGAGAACAGGTTTTAAAGATGAAGTTCCACTTTGATAAGTTATGGAGGGATACATTCCCTGAAATCTTTTCCTTGCTGTATTCTCAATGCCTAGGAGAATACCTAAAGCACAATAAGTGATGAGTGAGTATTTATGGAGTGGAAAAGAAGATCTATGAGATTCCTAGTAGGCATTTGAGCCTGTGATTCTAATGTTTAGGTTAGAGATATAGGTCAGAGATAAAAATTGGGAATCCATGAGCATTTAGATGTAAATAAGCCATAGGGGGTAGAAGAAATCAAATAGGAAAAGAATGTACAAGTAGAAAAAGCTTAGGACAGAGACCTGAGACCTGAGCAACAACACCTTTTAAACAGCAGATAAAAGAGAAGGACTCAGAAGAAGCCAGAAGGACAGAAGCCGGAGGGACACAGGAGGGGGACAGAAGCGAGTACAATCAGGAAGTCAAGAGAGGAGAGTGTTAGTGATCAAGTGTGTCTGCTGACTCGGAAATAAAGCAGAGCATCGTCCACCAAACGTCAATACTTCCATCAAACACTGGAATCAAGTGAACTCCTTTTGACTGAACATTCTTTTTGTTTTACGATATGCTGATTATCACAAGTGGTAAAAAAACAAAACAAAACAAAACAAAACAAAAAAAAACGAATAATCCCTGAATTACAACTCGGGAAGAGATTAATAATCCACGAAAAATCTTCAGTTATAGTAATAACAATATTCATCTCCAGTGCCCTGGGATGATGCAAGGGTCTCTGTCTGAAGTCAAAAGCCAAGCAGACCAAGGATTAAGTTGCAACCTGTCCACTCCCGCATATATGTGCTGGGGCTAGTTAAAGCCTTAGTAAATTTCAAACTCCTTGTCCACTGAACTTGAATGAGAAAAAATAATATCTCACTTGCTTATTCACAGAGCAATCACTAGAGTCTGAAAAGCTAAAGTATGTAATAAGATTTTGAAACTGGGGAAATACATTGCAAATATTAAAGGCCATTTATAATCACAGGAAGCAGTGCACCCTTGTTCCCTTAGTCACTCACTTGTCCAAAATTAAGAGAATCCCAACTTCAGACAGACCACGGGACAAGGAATAAGGCACAATAACTATCTTCATGTAGCTCTTAGTCTGGTGCATTCTCTTCATTTTGTAACTTATACCTTAAAGGAAGCATCCTACATTTTTGGAAAATGTGTGCAGAGGGGAAGTGGTGATACAACACAGAGATAACATTAAATATGAACTGAAATTATGCCCCATGCAGTTGAAATCATTAGGATATATAATTCACTAAGAACCCACCTTCAATAAAATAAAAGTCCCATCTGTTTTCACAAAGGACTTAGCATATTATTCTAAGCTGGCTCTTGGTTTTAGAGTTGTTGCCCATTTCCAGCTAGAACATGATTGCTACCGTGACAAGATCTGTGTCTTATTCAGAGTCTGCAGAGTGTACTGTAAACATTTTCTATATTGAATGGATTTTCCAAAGACGACAGATCTCGATGCTAACCTTGTGGCTTCAAGTGGTGGTGGGGGGCGGGGAAGACATTTCTAAGTGCCCTTAAGAGCTTGATGAATCCTGCCAGGTGGAGGTCAGAAAAAGATCGACTATAAGGAGTTAACAATCTTCTAAAGAATCTTGAATGATAGGGAAGAACAGCTTCCCCAAAGGAGCAATCCAGTGATGGATAACACCAGATGGCATTTGCCTTCTTGGTTCACTGTCTATATTACAGAGAGAGACAGTGACCTTCAGCTGCCGTCCTAAATGGAGCAAGCACATCATATCTCAGGCAGCCACTCAGAATCCCACAATGAGCCAGGCCATGACTAGAAGCACCTCAGCCTCTGCATCTCTCTTCCAGGGAATGGGGGGTCCCCAAAGATGTCCTTCTGGAGGGTGAGAATGTGCCAGATGTGCCAGGTGTGAGAGGTACTCTCTTCTAAAGAGCCACTTTAGAAGACGAGGAGCCTGGATGCCTTCAAGCCAGATCTGTAGCATTGGCTCTTATTTAGGAAATTACTTCCAGAGTACAGGTGGCTTAAAAAGAGGACAATCCAGGAGATCATGGTCGTCAACCTCTGCCACTCCAGAACCGGGGCATCCTCAGATTCCTGAGAAAGGAATTGGGGAAGTCCTTACTCTTGGCAGAGAAACTTCCTACCCAGAGCCCAAGCCATCCCACTCCCGCCTTTAAGAGATGTGTGGTTCTCCAGGGAGCGGCTGCTTCCTACCTTCAGATGTGTGACCATCCACAGGTTCCCTTTCCCTGGCTCTACAGAAGCAAGGTCATGACTTCAGATCTTTGATGTGTATAAGAAACATCTGGTCCTCTAATATTAAAAAAGTAGATGCCTAGGCCTCAGCTCCAACAATCTGGAATGAGTCCCTGACATCTGTAAGTTAAGTAATTCTGGCCCTGGGCCCTGGATGACATTTTGAGTAAATGGTGAGGAGGTTAAGAGCTCAAGTGCCAATGCTAGAGTACCTGAGGTTGAAACCCTATTCTGCCCATACTTGCTGGATGACCTTGGGTAACCATTTCAACTCTCCACACCTGTTTCCCAGTCAATAAAATGGGAATAATGGTAGTGTCTACTTCATAACCTTTTTTGTGAATACTAAATATAATAACCCTGCAAAGCATATATCCTAATGTGTGGCATATAGTAAGTAGTAAATAAATGGTCATTATTAACATTATATTAGAAACAATAAAAGCAACAAAAATAGCCTCCCGTCTTGAGAGTCTCCCACCACAATACTGTAATGCTTGATTCAGAGAGTGTTATTTTTATATTGAACATGGTTGACATCATGAGAAATGGGCTGGCCTCCCAGGGGATCCATTAACTGGGGCAGTGCTATGGTGGTAACACTGTGCATTTGGTGGTGCTGTGCTATTTGTAGTAACATCACCAGCATCGTTCAATCCATTGCAGGGTAAATGCTAAGAATCGAAAGAATGTCCCATCACTGCAGGGTACAAAGATAAGCAAAAGAATCTCCTTGTCACCAAAACCAACTTATGTAAGGGATTCAATGATGCATGGATGTTGTTATTCATTCCACAAGGATACATTGGGCCTCTGTCATGTACTCAGTTCTGTGTACCAAGAACAACAAAATAGAGCAGGTGGCCTTGAATGGCATAAAAGAAGAGGAGATTTCTGTTTTGTGTATTATTGTGGAGTTTCCTGGTAGGGGCTGGGGAACAGGACAGGTCAATGGACAGTTGAATTCTTCTGTATGTGATTTTATGAAATGTCACCTCATGGCATTGAAGGAAGAAAACACCAGTATTCTTTTACTTGTGTATGAGGAAAACACTTTTGTTCTGTGTTTTAAGTTTGCGATGTGAAGAAGAAAAGTGAAATGGTGATTCTGGGCTCTTTAAAGAACTTGTGTGATGGGTTCAAGATGGCAGGCTGAACTGCTATTTTACTGCTCACAAAAATATCTCACAAATGCCAGAGAATATATTTCAAACAAGGCAGGAAAACAGAACAAATCCACAAAAACAAGCAAGATGCCATTAGTAGACTAGAAACGTTGAGGAATCTCTAAAAGATCGAAAGCAGATACAGAGAGTAAAACACTGTACACACACATACACATGCACATAAGCACATGAATGTATGTGTGGACCAAGAAGCACTTCAGATGAACTCAGGCTAGAGTCAGAAGAGACAGGGAAGGATGGAAATTCATGAGAAAAATAGAATACTTCAGGCAGAAGAGATGAGCATGGGTGAAGTCCTGGAGGGAGCAAGGCCAGGCATGGTGGGGAAAATAATGAGGTGTCTAAATTGATTGGTGTACTGGGTGCTCTGAAACGTTCTGATAGAGTCATATTCTGTATCCCTGATGTGGCATTCACAGCCCTGCACACAGTGTCCCCAGGATTCCCTTCCTACCCGATCCATCAATTTATCTCCCCAACTACCCTCGGTGTCCCAAATGCACTAGACCACTGGTCATTTCAAGGAAAATGTTCTGGACTCCTGATGTGTATTCATTGGGGTGACATTCCCCCACCTCTCTCTTTGAAAGGCTCTTCCATCAAGTCCCATCCAAATGCCACCCCTTCCAGAAGCCAGTTTCAATGGGACCCATCCTTTCTTTATACCAAGCTAGCGTTTTGTATATCCATGTAACCACTGTTGAGGTCTGCTAACTACATAATTTCCTTGCCGTATCTTTATTCACCCAGGACCCTGTGAACATCTTGAAAAGAAGGACCGTGTCTCTCTCAGCACTTTGCACATGATAGGAGCACATAGAACAATGTCTAGAATGTAGGAGCTACTTGGTAAGCAAACGGATAAACGTTAAATAGTCTGTGCATGACATGCTTTTGCAATGTACAGGCTGGATACTTGTCAAAAAAGGCCTTGAAAGCCAGGATGAGAAGCATTGGATGAATTAACAGGCAAGGGGGGACCATGGCAGGTCAGGGTGACATTTGATAAATATAAGAGCCATCAGGTTAGAAACAGTGGAGCACCTGAAAATCTACCCACATGGTGAATTTACAGTGAGAAGAATGTTTCAAGAGGTGAGCCAAAGTTAATTATTTGTTCCCAAATAAAGCAGAAAGAAGAAGAAAAAAACCCAACCCGACAAACAGAAATACATAATATAGCAAAGCTGGCAAGAAATGCAACTAGAAACACGGCTGTTTCGACGGCTGCCTGTAAAGCCAAATTCAGAAACAAATTCTTTTTACAATATGGCCCTTGTTAGGTACTCAATTTTAATTAAGTAAGGAGACAAAGTACAACACCAACATGTTAAAGGTAGGCACACCGTGGGAAAGGCATCTGATCTGGAGCCGGGCTTGTTTATGGTATTCTTGTCAATATAATTGTCATCTTAGCGCTCTGTTTATTTTTAAACCCAGGCTTTGTTTTGCATCATCTGCAAGAGAAGCATTCATTTCCAACCAAGTTTTGAGGCAAAATGTTCATTTGAAATTCTAAATATATCAGGCAAATTAAATTTTTCCTGAGAATTTGCACAACTGGGGACCTGAAGGGATAGTTTATAAGGAAAGGAACAGTCCAAAAAGAATGATCAAAATGGCCCATTTATACATAGGGTGTCCCATAAGAAGAAACCCCAGGGAAGGGAGGGGTTGGGATAGCCTTTGTGGGAGTGATTTTTGAAGAGGTGACATCATATAAAGAAAGCAGATGTGAGTCCCAGCCCTGACTCTGCTCTCCTGAGTGTGATCTTGGGAAAGCCACTTCACATTTTGAGCCTGAGGGATGACATGGTTGATCACATCTCCACCATGGATATAATAATCCCTCACCTGCCGAGGTCCCAGCACTCTTCTGAGGAGCATAGGAATGTGCATGGGAAAGTTCAGGAAACTGTGGAGAGATGTGATACCTGTCCTTCTGGGTCTCAAGTGACCTCAGTCTCCAAAGGCACTGCTGTCCCTCCTCTGCAGACGATGTGCCTGAACCCCAAGGAGGTCCCAGGTCTGGTTCTTTCTCAGGGATGCTTGGGAGGTGGATGTCAGAGAAGAGAGAGGGTTCCTGACTCCTTTCTTTTGATCTACTCTGTGATGCTGTCCCTACTTCCACTTTCTCCCTCTCCAGTGAGCCCCAGAGGCTATGGTCAGCATGAAGGAGAAGAAATTATTTTGAGGACCACTAGCAGATACCACCATTTCTATGGTGGGATTTTGTGTCACCTGTCTCAAAAACCCCAAAATTGTCGTATAGCTTTCCTGGGAAATCAGATGTATAGTAAATGATAAGCTTCATGTCTCTGAAAAGGTCTACTCTCACCCGATTGTGAAAGCAGAGATGCAAGGATACTGCCTTTGCTTCTCGTTCCCTCGTTTCCTCCTTCCCTTTTTCCCTCCATCCTCCCTTTTCTCCCTCCCTTTCCTCTAGTCTACAACTCTTCACTGACCACCCTTTAGGGGTGCACCAGGTTCTGCGATGCTGTGAATCTCCACATTCACTTCTCTGTTGGCTCTCCAGAAGCCCCTCACCTCCTGAATCTGGATTTCTTCTCACCTCCAGCCCTGCCCTTCACGATGCCAAGCTCCACATGACACGATCTGTACTTCTTAGGTGTTTTTTCACCCCTGGACTTTGTTGGTCTCCCCCTCCCCAATCTGATATAAATCCTACATCTCTAGATAAATGGTACCTGGGAAAGGATCTTTGTCTTATGAAGTCCCAATTCATAGTCCCTTCCCTTTGGCTTCATGGAGGCATATGGCTTACAGGCAAGGGAATCGTCTTTAAATTCAGATCAAATTCTCATGTGGTCACTTCCTAGCTATGTGATTCAAATCAGGCCAATGATCCTTCCAAATTTCAGAGAGATCTTTGTGGAGGTCTTCTCTTGACCAAGCAGGGTGGCTATACTCATTAGAGTTCTTAGCAAATAAAGCAAATGGCGAGTGACATCAGTAAGAAGAGCAACAGGGAAAGGGGAAGCAGAGGAATTATAAGCACAGTTGCACATTAGCAGAAGCAGGAGCCAAGGAAACAGCCCCAGCAGCACAGAGGGTGGGAGCAGGGAGGTGATCATGGGGACAAGTGTGGGGGACAATGTGTTGCATAAGCAACTAGGAGCCAATCTCAACTCTGACCATGTACTTGTTAAATGTGTGACCATAACAAGTCCCTGAACTTCTAGGTGCCTCAGATCCTCCTTTTTTTTTTTTTAAAGGTTTTATTTATTTATTTATTTGAGAGAGCGAGAATGAGAGAGAGAACACATGAGAGGGGCGAGGGTCAGAGGGAGAAGTAGACTCCCCGCCGAGCAGGGAGCCCGAAGCGGGACTCGATCCCCGGACTCCAGGATCATGACCTGAGCAAAGACAATCGCTCAACCAACTGAGCCACCCAGGCGCCCCTCAGATCCTCCTAACTCAGCCCAGGCTTCTGGTGCTGGCTGGGTGGGATGCTGGCCGGAAGTGGCAGGAGGGGTGCAGACAAGCAGAGAAGTACTGTGCACACCCCCTCCCCCACCGTGCTCTTCCTTAGGGCATTGGTGGCCCCTGTGTCCTTTCGTTCTTTCCTCTCTTCCAAGAACTTTGCTCTTGTGCACAGCCTGCACTGGAATCTGACCCCCAGCTTCCTTTGAGAGAGTTTGCTGATACATGAGTGGCTAATCCAAAATGCAAGAGAATGTGGTACCGAGCGCACATTGTCTTCCAGAGCACCGCACGACCTGGGAATGGTGGGTAGAAGTAATGGGGAAGTTGTGGGGAAAAGAGAATTAAGGGTGTTTGATTCATCACAAATTCTGCTACCCGAACAGACCTCTTCAGAAGGGCAAAGTGAGGGCTCCTGGCACCAAGTCTTCCTGACACCGAACGAGCTCCACCAGACCCACACTTTTCATGTGTGGTAGAAACACAGAACCTGCTAAGCTCAGATGAGGTGCTCCTCTGATGGAGCAGGAAGGAATATTTAGCCTCCAAATGCTTCAAGCTATTGGATTTTCCTAATATTGCCAGCGTGGTTATGAGCAGTGTTATGTTTTATTTTCAAACTCAACATGCGTTAGAGAATTGCTCTTACTTGATAACAGCTCTGTCTCTCTCGGGAAGTGCATCGCAATTAAACTTCATGAGAAGTTTTATGTGGTTTTGATACAGCATCCCCCTTCTGAATGCCCCGCTAAATGAATTTCTAAATCTGCAGTCGGCACCCATTAACTCAGAATGTGGGGAAGAGCTGTCTATGATTAATAAAAATAACAGCTTGCGTAACGGCATACATTAACGTGCGTTTTACAATATCTCAATTAATTACAGATCGGTAGGTTTAGAAGGGGAAGAGATCTCATGGGTCATCTACTTCACTGCTCCCTTCCCATTCAGGAATTAAGAAACCAACACCCAGAGAGGGTGAGGAACAAAAGGCTGAACCAGCTTGACATAGGTCATCAGGAGCAGAGACCAGACAGAACCCAGACCTAAATGCCAGACCAACCACTTACATGGAGGATGAGACTGGAAACCTTCCCTAGGACATCCCAGCTGGATTCTTCTTTACTCTTGGGGCTCTTTCCTGCTTAGAACCTGATCCAGTCCTGTCCACACAGGACATCTATCACCCCATGGCCCACCTGGGGGTGAGATCCAGATTTTGTCACAGCACAAGCGTCACATCTGACATTTTTGGCATTACCCATGGGCACTTGCTGAAGTCAATGTCTGCCCCCAGGATACATGATGGGCTTCTGGCTTTGTCTCCATGCCTAGCTCTCTGATTTCCTAGATCTCCCCCCGTCCCCAGGCTCTAGAGTCCTGTAACAGAGTTGACTGGATATAATCATGTGTTTTTAGTTTAATTTCAGCTTAGACGGTTGGGCTCTCCCAAGCAAATGGGTCTTCCTTAGACCAAATTTCCCATACCTCTTGTAGATTCTGTTGGATTCCAATTGCACAGCCTTTAGAGTTGGGACATTCCTACCAGCTCCTTTTCTCTCTTTTGCAGTCTTCCTGTCTCTCTCCATGGA
This sequence comes from Zalophus californianus, assembly GCF_009762305.2. Taxonomy (NCBI): domain Eukaryota; kingdom Metazoa; phylum Chordata; class Mammalia; order Carnivora; family Otariidae; genus Zalophus; species Zalophus californianus. The sequence goes on from NC_045600.1 coordinate 7,318,693, forward strand.
GCAGAGCTGCACTGTACCCATCATACCTCAAGCCCCTACCCACCCAAGTTATGACATCAACACTTAATTATGGTGAATAATGCCTGAAAGAGTCTTAAAATTCATAATTGATTTTGGAAATCTACCTGAGAGTTGATGGTAGACTCAATGCTACGTGTTCATCCATCATATCATTTCTTCTTTCTTTGCTCATTAATCCTTCCCAGCCTCCTTTGTAGTTAGGCTGGTGGCCTGCAATTAATTGTGACTAATGATAGGTATCTCTTCCAAATAAGGCTCTTAAGATTCTGGATGAATGTTTTGCAGGGCCCTTGGAAGCCACCTGTTGCGAGGTTGGGGCCCCAAGATGGAAGGATGCTTGTTCCTAAGTCACTAGATGGAGAGAGCCCCTGCCAACCCTCATCACATTTTGCACAAAGAAGAAATATGCTTCTGCTGTGCCAAGCTACTCAGATAGCAGGCTTCATTTGTCATCCCAGCATATCCTGGCCCATCCTAACACACGGCACGGCCTCTGCCCACCCCCTAAATGATGTTTTTTCCTCATGTTTCATTCTCAGTGTCCTTATCGTCATACTCTTTCTAGGTACTCCTATGGACTCCCCCATCCTCAGCCCCATCAGTGTGCAGAAGGCACACAAATCTAGTTCAGGTTCTGCTTTTGAACTTCAAGACATCGACATCCAACTATCAGGGTATCTACTAGGAAACTAAGTTAACTTGTCCAAAATTAAACTGACCATCTTGCCCAGACCATTCTTCCATTCTCCCTTGGTATTTTAAGCCATCGGTTTTACCTATTACATAGACAAAAATCTGGACATGTCATTCTCCCCTTTTTCCTGTCTCCCACAAGGCACCAAACTCTGCAAGTTCTGCCTTTGCCATAGTCCTCGAAACCTGCTCCTTCCCATCTCCACTGTCTTTCATACTTATTTCCTTCATCATCTCTTGCCTGAATTCCAATAACAGCCTCTCATCTGGTTTTCCTTACCCCAGCCTTGTCCATTCCTGCGCATGCTCACACCACATGCTGCAGTGGACAGAGCTCATCCATTCCTTACCGAAAGTCCTGCAGGGCCCCCCTTATCCTTAACTGCTGGGCAGAATTTTCAAGGCGCTTCAAGGCTGGATCTCAGTACAGCAAAGAGTGCCAGGGTGCTCCCTTCTGAAATCAGACCCTCTGCTGTCCAGTTAAACCTAACCTGGGAAAGCCACTGGTCCTCTCTGGCAACACTGTCCTCATGTATCAAAGAAAATAAAGAATATTTTTTATTGGGTGTAGTGCTGATTGAATCCAACCATTCATAGTTACATTAATTATTGTTCAAAACATGATAGTTATTTTAAATTGTTGTTAATAATGAAAAGGATTACTATATTACTATATATTGGCCACATCTGATGTGTCAGCTACTGTGCTAAACCCTGGCTACACCAATGGCATCTCATTTAGTTTCTCTAACACCCCCACTTCGCCTTAGATGCACAGAGGATAAGGAATTTGTCCAAGAAAACATTGGTAGTAAGTTGTGCAACTGGGATTCAAACCCAGGTCTATCTGATGAGACATTTAGTGCTCTTTCCACTCCACCATCAAGTGTGGATCAAGGAGCAAAATATGATACTGCTTGATATCCAGAAATAGAGAAATGGCTTAAATATAATAGGTCCATTTATATAATGTTATACTATAAGGTTGCTACCTCACACATCTCCAGGATGGCACATTTGCACAGAATGCATGTGAATATATGGCAAATAATGCTTCCTGGTATATTGTGCAACCACTAAAAATTGTATATATACATAGAGATATATTTAATTACAATTATATATAAACGGATATGTAATTTCTTTATAACATTGAAAAAGCTTATATCATAGCACAGTGATTAAGGGTGCAGCGCTCAAGAATCAGATTGTCTCAGATGTAGTCACAGCTTTAGAACTGTACGGTTGTGTGACCTCAGGCAAATTACTTAGCATCTCTAAGTAGGGAAATGATAGAACTGATCCAATAGGGTTGTTTTGAGGACCAAATAAGGCAATATATGCCTAGTTTTTAGAAAGTTCCTCATCAGTTTTGCTCAAATGTTCTCCTCCTCCTCATCATCATCATTATTACAAGTGATAAAAATCAGGAAACAAAATTGAACTTATTTTATGTGTTAACCTATATAAAGAAACCCAGAGACATAAATAACCCTGGAAGAAAATACGCTCAGGTGCTAGGGGAAGAGTCTGTGGCTTATTTAATTAGGAATAATTTTTTTCTCTTGATCTCTGCATATTTCAAATGTTAGATGATGAATATGTGTCACTTTTATAACAAAAAATAACATTCTACCATGGCTTTAGACAAGGAATTCTGTTTTCTGACCTCACTGATTTTTTTTTTTTTTTACAGGATCCTCTTTGGTCATTAAATTCATTTAAAAGCTCTGATCCATTTTTGATCATCTGAAATATAGTGACAGGCACCAAAATCAATTCCCACATTCCAGGTTTGCAAAGAGTGTAAATTATTTTAGAAGTCATGTCAGGTAGAGTTTATTCCAAGATTTGTCTGCACATTTTAATCAGAAAACACAGAAGGTATATGCAGCTTAGGTTGAAATATCCCTTCACCTTGTACTCAGAACCAGGCTGACTTACTGTTCGCCCGCTGATAGGACAGGCAGAAGTTACAGCATGTATGATAGAGACAGCCTGGGCAGGAACTGAGGGAAACACATAAAGAAACATTTATTTTAAAAAAGTAAATCAACCATAAAGATCCTCCCAGCAGACCTGAGAGATGGAAGCCTCTCTCTCATTTTCTCCTTGGCAAAATTTAATCTATCGCTGGGGTTTTTCAAGCGTCATATTCAAAGAGATGCAAATCCGTCAGAGCTGAGACCCCAGCTGACTTTTAGCACCTTGTGAATGTCAACGGGGTTTAAAGTTTGAAGTGACTCACCTCCATCCATCCCAGCTAATTCAAATATATATGTGTTTGTGTGCACGTGTGTGTGTGCATGCATGTGTGTGTGTGTGTGTGTGTGTGTGTGTGTGTGTGCCTGTCTGTATTCTTTTTTTGTAAGAAGAATGACAAAAACAGAGCACACATCTACCTATGTGTTCAGCACCTTCTTTGTGTGGATCCGTTTGCAGCAAATCGGAAATTTAAAAGAAAAACCATACTGAAAAACAAAAGGGCAATTGAGGAAACCACAATCTATCACTGAAACACAGGCCTCGCAAAAGAGTTTTTTGTTACGTTTTGTTTTGTTTTGAGTTTTTTAAATAGCCATTATTTTGTCCATCACCTTCTTCACAACCCGCTCTGATGAACTGGTTGAGGGAATAACTATTAACTCATGAGTGACCCCGTCCTCCATGTGGTTCCCTGCACACAATTCCCTTAAGTAATATAAGTCATGTATTTACAATAAAAAAAATAGGAGGTTTTAATTAATATTTGGTACACAGACATGGTTTATGGAGAGGGATGCTCTCTGCATGGGGATTGGCAAGACTGCTTTGAAGTCAGCTTCCCCTCCATCTTCACACAAATGAAGGATCAATCTACTAATGGGAATTCTGTAAGGTGGAGTCACAGAAGAAAAATGATGTTAGACTCCCTCTGCATAACAAAAGCCCAGATTAAGTATTAGTAATTCAAAGCTGCTACTATGTATACGGAATTTGAAAATAATTTTCCTTCCAATTCAACCATTATTTATTGAGTTACTACTAAGTGTTGAGCCCCAAGGATATAAATAAGACTTAGCTTCAATGTCTGACCATAAAAAGAGTGGAGCTTAATAGGGGAGTGTATCAGTCACCTACCGCCACAGTATACTGCTGAACAAACAAAACCACAGTAGCATACAATAAGAAACATTTACTACCCCTGTGTCTTGGGAGTTCTGCCGATCTCAGCTGGACCCACTCACATCGCTGAAGGTTGGTTAGCTGGTTAGCTGGTTAGCTGGGCAGCTGAGGTCACTTGGGCTCTGCTCTATGTGTCTCTCACCCTCCGTTCGGCAAGCCTTGTGGCAAGGGCAGAGACAAAACAGGCAGGCAAGCCCGACTACATCAGTGATTTTTGCCAAACTCTGCTTACATCAATTTGCTAACATCTCCCTGGCCAGAGGTTATCTGGCTGAGTCCACGTTAGAAAGGAAGAAGATTCCAAAGGTACACGGCAAACGGCTTGGGCACCAGCAAGGGTGAAGCATAGGGCTCTCTTGCATTCTGCTTCACAGGAACTGATAAGATAAATATCACCATTTTATAAATATATATCATAGAAAAGCAGGTGTATACCCTGGCGTATCGGATAGAGATATGCACACTGAGAGATGCAGGAGGGGTTTTCCATGAAGGGTGATGGCTAAGCTGAGCTGGAAGGATAATTAAGAGCTCATAAAATGGATCAGGGAGACAGGTATTATAGACCACGGTAAGACCACGTGGAGGTCTTAGACCAAGGCACAGAGGCATGAAATAATGCCGACCAGCATTGCAGGAGCATATGGGGTAAGGCAAAGGGGAGGTGGAAGGTGCTAGATGAGACTGAGAGGTGATGTGAGTTCTGATTCTGGAAGATGGGAGATATTACACGCCTATTTGCAGACCTTGGGCTTCATGTGTAGGTGATGAATCCCTGAGAATACGTCAATAAAATCTGCTTTACCAACAGGTGTGTAGGCTAGGGTGTGTAGGCAAGTGCAAATCTCAGCCCAATCTTCCTGAGGCTGCTCAGAAAACACCCCCTAAGAGGAAGCCATTCTTGGAATACAGTGGAAAAGAGATGATTGTCTCTTTAAGAAAGTGGTCGCAGTAGTGCTTTTGGTTTTGAAAGTCTGGAGACAGTAGCATGAGATTGATTAGGTGTGTACATGTTGGCTGAGAAAGTTGTAGAAAGGCGAATGGAAGTGCTTGACAAGATGAAAGACTATTTAACACGGGAGACAGCTGCTTAACTGAAGAGATCTGTAACAGCGCAGTCAGGAAAAGATACCTTCACGGCAAAAGCTACTACAAGCTCGGTCATGCAACTTTTGTCTGGCATGACAGGCTCCACCTAATAATCGAGTTTGAAGGCGGGGTTTGTCACACATGCAGCAGGACAGGTGGGCAGTGGCCCAGGAACTTTCGCGGCTGCTTCGCCTCTGCCACGTTTGGTGGTCACTGGCATGAGGCTCTGTGTGGACCTCTGTAGAAAACGAGGCTATCCAGCAAAGCTTCATGGTGGCGTAGAATCAGGATGGGCTTTCCAGTGAGACAGCCTCAGGGGGGCATGCTAGCCCGCAGGTCACTCTTTTGCTAGTCTTGGAAGATTACCCTCTTTGATTCCCAAATTTTACTCATTTGTACAATGGGATAATATCAGCTGCTTCAAAAGGGAAGTGTGGAAGGCATCACACCCTGCTTACATGGGTGTATTAACTTTCTATTGCTGCAAGTCCCCAGTGCATGTCTCCCTGGGCCAAAAATCAAGGTGTCAGCAGGGCTCTGTGTGTTCTTTTCCAAAGATGCTAGAGTACAATCCATTTCCTTGTCTTTTCCGGCTTCTAGAGACTGTCCACACTCCTTGGCTCGTGGCTCGTGGCTCTTTTCGTCCATCTTCAGAGCTAGAAACATGACATTTCTCTGATCCTTATTCTGTAGTCACATATCCCTCTGACCCTAGTAGGTGCCCTACACAATTGCCTGTGCTTTCCTTCTTTGCTTTGCTCATATTACATTTCAGATGCCAAGCACAGAGTCCGGCATGTAATTTGTTGTTGACAAATATCTATTGGATGCATGAGTATGCCATTAATAAATGATCTACCTCACTCTAGGCACTGTGCTGGTCACTTGGCAGATATCATGTCTAATCTTCATCTTGAACTTTAAGATCAATATCATTATTCCCAATTCACGGTGGAGGAAACTGAAGCTCGGCTAGGAAAAACCCAAATCCCTTTCCCAAATCCCAGAGCTAGTAAATGATAAAAGCTAGGTTCAGTATAGGCCTGTGGGGCCCAGAAGTCCATTCTCTTTCCCCTGGTAGCTTCCACAAATGGACCATGGACCATAAATCCACCCAGTTCGGATAACAAAGGATCTTGCCCATGCTCTAGTGAAATTGCCATGGTGTCACTACCCGGGTCATAATCATAGTAAAATATGAACCACAGCATCAGTAGTAACAGCTAAACATACCTAGTGCTTACCGTGAGTCAGATGCTTCTGTGAATGAATGACTAATCTACATTAACTCATTTAATCCCAGCAACAACACTGGGCAGTGCTCATGGAAGAGGAAATACAGAGGTTTGTTTGCTTGCCCAAGGCCACACAACCTAACAGAACACGAAGCCAAGGAGCCCAGGAGTCTGTGGGCCTCCGCCCTGTGCTTGCTACTGCCTCTTAAATTGTCAAAGAGCCCATCCTGGTAACCTATTTCTTCAGTATGGATTCACTGTGTTTGGAGAAACCCATCACATGATTCACCCCAGTACTCACAAAACATGTGCGAAACAAAGAGACAAAAATAAAGAGAAGAATGTCAAGGACACAAACATTTTGATCTGAATGGGATCTAAGCTATTTAGTTCATCCCTTTATTTTGCACATATGGACTCAGACTTGTTCAGAGAAGGGAAGCAATTGCCAAGGTTTGCATGGGAAGCTGGCCCTGCCCCTCCTTCGTCCCCCAAAGCGTCTTGCTCGTGAAGTGATTGACCCCCATGTTATAATGGTGGATCATTCACCTGGCTCCCTCCCAGGGGCAGAGGGTCCCTCTAGATCCAGGTCGATATCAGCAACTAGCCCCTACAACAGGGATGACACCTCAGCAGCACTCAAGTACTTTGATTCTTCCAGAATATATTGCCAACCCATCTGCTGTTCCCACTCCTGTCCAAACCACTGTCCTCTCTCTCCTAGATCCAGCTCCCAGCTCCCACTTGGTGTCGCTGCTTCTTTTTTTTTTTTTTAAGAGCACCTTGAAAAAGTCATTCCGAGTCTATCATTGTTCTGCTTAAACCATCCCATGGTTCCTGTTATAGATGGGCTTACTGAGACCACGGGAGCTGACCCACCCCAGTCCCCAAATATGTCTCTGATCTCATTTCACACTACCCTCTTCCCCACTTTGTGCACCCTGGACTTCTTTTCTCTTCTTTCTTTCTTTCTTTCTTTTTTTTTAAGATTTATTTAATTACCCATTTCAGAGAGAGAGAGAGAGAGAGAGCACTCAAGAAAGAGTGTGAGTGGGGGCAGGGGCAGAGGAAGAGAATCTCAAACAGTCTCCCCACAGAGCATGGAGCCCAACACGAGGCTCCATCCCACAACCCATGAGATCATGACCTGAGCTAAAACCAAGAGTCAGATGTTTAACTGAGCCATCCAGGTGTCCCGAACTTATTTTCTTCCTTTTTTCTTTTCTTTTTTTTTTACTTATTTTATTTAAATTCAATTAATTAACATATAGTGTATTATTAGTTTCAGAGGTAGAGTTCAGTGATTCATCAGTTTCATACAACACCCAGTGCTCATTAAGTCATGTGTGTCCTCCTCAATGCCCATCACCCAGTTACCGCATCTCCCCAACGCCCGCCCCTCCAGCAACCCTCAGTTTGTTTCCTATGATTAAGAGTCTCTCATGATTTGTCTCCCTCTCTGATTTCATCTTATTTTATTTTTCCCTCCCTTCCCCTATGATCCTCTGTTTTGTTTCTTAAATTCCACATATGAGTGAAAGCATATGATAATTGTCTTTCTCTGATTGACTTATTTTGCTCAGCTTAATACCTTTTAGTTCCATCCACATTGATGTAAACGGTAAGATTTCATCCAAACTTATTTTCTTAAACACAACTCACCTGTTTCTACCTCAGAGCCTTTGCGCCTGCTAGCCCCTCTGTCTGGAATGTTCTTCTCCCTGATTTCCAATGTTTATATCCTTCTAATTTTTCAGGTCTCAAATCAATTGTCACCTCTTCACAGAGAGGCCTTTCCTGAACATCCTATGTTACCAGCAGCCCCAAGTCCAGGTTCTCTCTATTTCTCATGGTGTCACTCTTTGAAATGATCTTATTCATCCTTGGTTTGCTTGCTTATGGTGTGTCTCCTGGATTAGAATACTGGGTTGGGGAGAGCAGGAACCATGTTTGTCTGTCTTCCTTGTCACTTCCACTAGTGTGTCATGGTGCCATCCACTGGTCAGCAGTATTAGCCTGGCCCAAGAGCTTGTAAAGAATGTTGAGTATCTGAGCCCTGACTCTACCAAACCTGCATTTTAGTATTACCCCTGGAGACTTAATGCACTTGGTAGTTTGGAAAGCAGTGTTCTACCTTGGGGCCTTGAAAACAGAGGAGTCTAACAGAAATGTATTAAATGAATTAATGAATGAATGATCTAGCACAGCATCTCAAAGATGTAGGCGTTGAGTGTTCTGTATCAGTGAACTTTATGGCAAGTCTTCCAGGATTGCAGAAATTTAATTCGTTTAATTAATAAAAGGGATTTCCCAAGTGATGTACATGCACCTGTGGTTGATCACCAAGTATGTTGAGAAAAGAAGCCACAGCATCTCTGAAGTGTCTGAAAATCTGACAGACCCCTGCGGTGTCCCACTTCAGCGAACAGGCTTGCCATTTCTCCACAAAGCTCATTCCTTCTTCTGATGCAACTTTAAAAATAATATACACCGTTCTCATCGGTAATCATTTGAAGCTGAATGGTATTCAATTATGGTCATGAAAATAGTGTAACTAATTCTTTTAACACATACATCAGAACAGAGTTCAAAATGAACAAAGTCCTTCAAATTACACACCTTGGATTAATATTGAGCAGAAAAAGCTCAATTAAAACTTGGATTTCTGCTCTGACCATGACTGTGTAGAAGTATGGACAGAAAGAACGTGGAAAGGAACTTAGCTAAGGAAGACTGACCTTTTGTTGCAGAAAGGGGACTGTAGCTGAATGCTTAATTCTTGGTTTTATGCTTTCCCACTGCTTTTATAAAATGCCTCCCAATGAATAAATATAATAAGTATGCTATTTGAAATAATAGCACTGATACAATGGATGCATTGAGCCGTCATGCAAATTTCCATCTGTTGGTGTGGGACAAACATAGCCTATGAGCTACCTGCCTGGGTTCAGGTTCCAGTCTTTCCCTTCCTGCTAGAGGATTTGAACCCTCAGAGGACTGGAGCCTTGTAGAATAAGTGTAAAAAGCCCTCACTTGCAGAGTTGTTTTATGAAAAGTTCCAAGCGCGTAGTTGCTCTTTTCCACATGTTTCTCTTTTGCAAACAAAAGAACTCAGAAGGCTAGTACACAGTATACAGAAGACTAACAACAAAAAAGAATGGCTTTGCTGGCATTCTGGGCATGCAGTTGCAGAAGGAAGCAGGCAGCTATCAATGAAACTGGTGAAGCTGGAAGATATTTCAAAGTTATATTAAAGACCAATAAATGCCCCCCAAAATTTATACATTAAACAGGTTCTGGTACTCAGAAGAACAAGAATAGTGCCTTGTTTTCCAGCCTTATTAATTTATTCTACTTTACTATTTTATTTTATTTTACTTTACTTTATCTGATTGACTTTATTATTTTACTTTCACTTACTTGGTTTTACCTTATTTCCTTTCACAAGCACATCTGTGCTGCATACTCCGAGCTGGACACTGTTCTAAGTGCTTGACAAATACCAGCCCCTCCACCCTCCTAGCAATCCTGTGTGATGGGGGCACAGTTATGAGCCCCATTTTCCAGATGAAGAAACTAAGGCACAGAGAAGTAAAATTGTCTATCAGGTCCCACTTGCAATTGGCTCAGATGGTTTTAGGCACTGTAATCACGCAGCCTGATTCACTAGTTCGCTCTGAGAATCGGGGCCAGTTTTTAGAAGTCCCACTGACCATGCAAAAAGAGGATGCGTGCCACGGAGTCTCACCCTGCATGCAGTGTCAGGTATTGCAGCAATGATAATGCGAGAGTGAGCTTCTTTTCTGACTCAGAGGAGTGAGGCGGGGAAAAAAAACAAAAGCTCCAAAGAGAACAAGTAGCTGACGGAATATAAACACAAGAAGATTTTCAGGTTCTGATACAACACTTAAACAACTGCACCCCAAGGCAGGCAGCCGAGCTTCATGGAGAAGGTACTGAGCTGAGAGCCTGAAGAAGTTAGCTGTAGGTTCTGGCTGATCTGCGGTCCAGCGGTGTGGCTTTGTCCAAGCCATTTACACTGTCTGACCTTCGATTTCCTCACTGTTAAACTTGGCAGACTGAGCTTTAACACCCAGGGGGCTAAAGGAAATCGAACTAATAACAGCTCCTGACACACAGTAGGGGCACACCAGAAATGCTGGTTGAGTTCAGGTAGAGTTGAGATGATCAATGCATGCACAGTGGATATATGAAAAGGAATTTGTTTTCCTGAAATTGCACTCTGCCAACAAATTGAAAAACACCACCAATCTGAGAAATGCATGATATTCATGCTTTTGTGCTGTTTGGTCCTGAATTTTTTATCTCCCAAGAATAATGACCCCAGCCCTGGGCATTTCCAGGGGATTAATGACCAGCGGAATTTAATGACCCCGGCTCCAGCCTAGAGCCATCCCACATTCCCTGGGTACTCATTAATCCCAGGTAGGCCAGCCGCCTTTCTTCTCACAACAATCATGCCCAGGTTCAGCCCTGCTGCAGGTGGAGGGGCCGCTGGGACTCCACGCCTCTACTTCAGTCCCCGGCCTGATCCAAGCTCCAGCCACTGGCTCATTTATTTACAGGGGCAGCCAGACAGTAATTAAAATATGCTAAGAAATTCCCCTGTACTATGGCAGCTGGACCCAATGATGAGATGCTTCCTATACGTGCCCCCGCCCCCACCTCCCCTTCAACACACACATATTAACTTTTAGGGAGGCAGCTCAGTATTGCCTCACATTTTATGTAGAAGGATTTCATGAGATTTTAATGAGTTTCTACCACTGGAAAAGAAAGCTCACAAAGGATCTATGTAAATTGCTTTGTCTTGTGCAGCAATCCTAGGATGATGACATGCTTCAATATTTAGTTTCTGTAACGATATATAGATATGCTGATATATGCACACAGGCCCCTAAGCATTTCTGCTTGCAAAAATGCAAGGTGAAACAGTACTGCAGTTGCATGGTGTGGTCTGTGGAATAAAACCCTGGGGCTGGACATCCCCAATGGACATCCGCCTGCCAGCAGGACCAAGACACCTCTCACTGTCATGCTCAGTTTGCTCATCTGTCCAATGGGCAAACCGGAAGTCTCCAAAATTACTCGCCCTGGAAAAATTCTTAATTTCTGTTGATCAGCTGACAGGTGGCTCAAATGTCAGCATCCTTCTTCCTGGGGATCGAATCAGAAGGAAGGGAAGTTCATGAAATGACCGGCGTATATCAGACGCTTTCATCCTCCCACCAAGTCTCTGAGATCACCCTTACTCTCTGTATTTCTCAATTAGAAGACTGAATTCAGCAAGTGGCAGTGTGGGGAGAGGAATCCCAGGGACCATACTCCTCCATTTAGCAACCCCCCCTCCATTTTGCCTGGAAGGGCAGGCCGAGAAAGGATTTCTGGACTGGAGGCCTAAGCCAAGTGGGCCAAAGACCGGGGCCGCAAGCCAGGCTGTAGGACCACCCTGTGCCCTGCAATGAGGGCTAGTCCGGGTGACTGGATAAAGGGGGACCTGAATGAAAATGTCAACCCCCGGGGAAAGGAGAGATGCCAGGAGGGCTGAATCATAGCACAGGAATCCCACTTAGCCTGAGCTAAAGGAGTGTCCTTTTAAGAAATACCTCTATATATGATATGTGTATGTGTATATAGACATAGCTCATGCATATATATATGTATGTATGTATGTATATTTGTAATAATATTAACTCACACGGATGTTTAGTATTCAAAACCTCTTTCATTCAAAATCTGTGTACCAAGAGTGACCCACTTCCCTTTCAAACCATTTTTGCTGTTTTGTCCTTTTTTGTTCATTTCACAATGGGAGCAGCATTTCGATTCTAGAAATAATATAGGTTCATCATAAAAATATATGTTCACATATGTCACAAATGGTTAAGGAATAAAGTAAAAGCCACCCAGTATCCCACCAGCAAGTGCTCTGGACACAACTCTCGAGGGGAGAGAGGAGAAAGATACATGACTTCTGGATCTATCCTTCCTTTCCAATCACATCCCTGTACTCATTAAAGCCCGACGGGGGGACAGGGACTGTCCCTCCAACTCTGAATTTCTGGGGCCTGCTTAGGACCAAGCATACACCACCATAAGTGCTGTTTGGATGAACAAAAGACTGTGACACAGGAAAGAAGCCAAAACCACATGTTATATTTGTATTGGCTGATCCATCAGAGGTGTGAATTTTTGAAGCCAGAGATTACAATGACTCCTTTGGGTTGGATAGTATTAGCAACAGAGCAGGTTCTGGGTGACCTTCTAATCTCAGTTCAATGGTAAAAAGAAGTCTTAATGATACTGATAACTCCATAAGCACCAACTGATAAGTATTACCATGTGTTGTACCTACGACCCCATTTGGTCTTCATGAGGACCACATGAGAAAGGTACTACTGGCCCCATGTTTCAAATGGGTAGACGAAAGTTCAGAATGGGCAAGTTATTTCCTGGAGGTCAAATACCTAGAAAGTTCTAGGAACTTGGGTTGAAGGACTAGACGTAGTAAAGCTGACTCCTAGACTCTTCTCCGAGGTGCCCACCGAGTTGTCGCTGTAACTGATAGTTTTCTGCTCACCTCTCAGTTTCTCCTTCTCTCACTCTCTCCAAATTCCAAAAATCCAGGGCTAATTCAATGTAAGTTTCTCTGAACACATTAAAACAGCCTCTTGTAGCTACTGACTTAAAATGAGGAGGGGAAAAAAAAAGTCAGGAAAGAAGGTTTTTACCATTGAGGAATCTGAAGCACAGAGAAAGGGTGTGACTCCTCCAAAGTCACTCAGGGTACAAGACTTTGATCTTTCCAATTCTTTCCAGCACCTCTCTCCGTCCCTGCTAAGCACCACTAGCTCCGACCTTCCATGTTTGCCCATCCCAAAGGCCTCCACTGTCACAAATTATATATATTGTTTAGCTGAGTCCTTGGATAAATTTAAGTCATTGTTTGAAACGCACGCCTTCTTCTGTTGTCTCTGCAAAAATTTTCAGTCGATTAAGCAACAATAACGCAGATTATTCTATGGGTATCTCGGGATGCTCGCCTGGAATACTGTATATAAATTCCATTGTATTGTAGTCAATTAAACTCCATTGTCTATAAAAGTCACCTGTCTGACTTGGGGGAAAGTGGGTATGAATGCAAAAGACCCAACAACGTGTTGGAAGTGAAATCTAACCAAGTAATTTATGCCACTCAGCTTGAAAGGAGAAAGAGCAAGCAATATTTTTGGTGCCTGGAAGCTGTGTGGTGATTTTATGAGACCATTCTGATTGCTAAGGGTTGCTGAATGGGGGAGGGAGGCGCCTGAAGTTTAACCGCCGCTGAAAACTAAGACAAGGAAGACAAAGAATACTTTTTTGTCATTCTTTGCGCAAATGAAAGAAACTTGTCATTCCAACTTCACAAGACGGTGCTCGAAGATGAAATGTTCAACTCCACTGGGACAGCCATTTTTTTTTTGCTGTTATTACAGAAGAAAATTATAACCATAAAAATGTCCAATTTAGAAAAAAAGGTGCCACTTTAGTGTCATTTGCATAAAAGCTGTTACACACAAATTGTTATAAAGACAAATGTGTAGTACTCTTGTTGAAAATTGCTTATATCTTGGGTACTTCGTCTCAAACGACATAAAGTCCTCTTCAAACTGAAATTCATTCTCAGGTAAATAAAGCTGAAAGCGAAATTTCACCCATTTGAAAGTACGTGAGTGGTTTTTCATGTTGTCTTAAACAGGTTCTGAGAGGCTGGCCCTCGCCCTCACCTCCTCCCGCTGCCGGCCACAGCCTCCCATTGGCTGGAGTAGGCCCCCTCCCCACGGGGTCCGATGATGCACTTGGCGCTGATGCTGGCGATGGGTCACATCCCGGGATACCCAGGGCACCGGGCGGGTACAGGCCAGGCAGTGTCAGAGAGAAGGATGTCTGAGTCGGGAAAGGCTGAGGACTCCTGTCTCCTCTGAGAATTAACACTTGGACGGCAGACCTTTCCCAGCTCACCTGCCATGCCAGTCCCGCATTTGCACGCTAACCATCACGTTGGAACTTCTGTGATCGCTTCAACTTAACGCCGTGTTCGGTTTTCTATGCTCCTCCTTCTGCCTGTTATCGTCTGACTAATCCTGAAAAATTTCAGCTTCTCCCTTAAGAGTGGTCTCGAGGGACTGATTTTTCTTTCTCTTACTGCCCATTGTCAGTTGCTTCCTTCCTCCTCTGCTATTCCCACACAGATATTAATATTTGTTCATTACTATTAAGTGATTGATTGATTGATTGATTAATATTAATTTATCACACTTACCACAACCCATAATGACTCACTTCCCTGCGGTCCCTCCCACTTGATGACGGAACCTATGTCTAGCGCATTTCTATATTCCAGTTCCAAGGCCATGACTGTCATAGAGTAGCCACCAGAAACAGTTCTATGGAATGAATGGATGATGGCTATCTATTCATACAATGTGTTGCATTTTTAGTGAATTTCCAGTTATAAAGCACTCCCATGAAAACACCAATCCGATCTAACTTACTTTAATCAGACAACTTTAGAGCATTGTAAAAATGGTCGTGTGTGGTTATGTCTTATTTTTTTTGTTTGTTTAAAAACTTTACTGAGGAATAATTGACATAAAAAATGCACACATTTAATGTATACATTTTGATGAGCTTGCACGTATGCATCCACTTATGATACCATCACCACCATGAAGATACTAAACATATCTATCACCTCCAAAAATGTCCTTGTTTGTGTGTGTGTGTGTGTGTGTGTGTGTGTGTGCGTGTGTGCGTGTGTATTAAGACCACTTAACATGAGATCTATCCTAAACATTGATCATATTTTAACATATTTTGAAGCACACAACCACGTATTGCTACCTATAGACTCTTGGTTATAAGGCACATGGCTCCAACTTATTCACCTTGCACAAGTAAAACTATACCCTTTGAGTAACAGCCCCCATTTCCCCCTGATCCCCAGTCTCTGGCAACTACCATCCTATTCTCTGCTTTTATGGGTTTGACTATTACAGAATCATGCAGTAGGTGTCCTTCTGATATTGGCTTCTTTCATGTAGCATAATGCCCTCTAGGTTCATCTGTGTTGTTGCAAATGATAGGATTCTCTTTTTTTTAAGGTTGAATTATATTCTATTGTATGCATATGCCATATTTTTCAGCTTTATTGAAGTATAACTTGTGTACAGAAATTACACAGAATTAATACATATAATAGTGTGAGTTTGGATATATGCACACTAGTGTTACCATCACAACAGAGGTAATAAACATATCCAACACTTCCAAAAGTTTCCTTGTGTCCGTTTGGTTGTGTGTCTGTGTATGTGTACCAAACATAAATCTATAGTGGTATAGTGGACAAATCAAATTGCAATATAGTACAAAGTGATGATTTGATATTTTGATAAGCATATGCATTGTGAAATGATCCCCAACATCAAGTTAATTAACATATTCATTCCCTCACATAGTTACTTTTTTTTTTTTGGTGAGAATGCTTAAGATCTACGCTTAGCAAATTTCAAATACACAATACAATTTATTAACTATAGTCACCATGTTATGCCCTAGGTTCCCAGAATTTATTCATCTTATAACTGAAAGTTTATATCCTTTGATGAATCTCTCCCCCTTTCTCCCTTCCTCTAGGCCCTGGCAAAACAAACAAATGAGACTCTACCAAACTAAAAAATGTTCTGCATAGCAAAACAAAACAAAACAAACCAACAAAAAAAAGAATCAAATTTTAAAATTAAAAGATTCCTAATGGAATGGGAAAAAAATATTTGTAAATCATATATCCAGTGGGGGTTAATATCTACAATACATAAGAAACTCATATAATTCAATAGCAAAAAAATAAAATAACCTGATTAAAATATAGGCAAACAACCCGAAAAGGCATTTTTCCAAAGAAGGCATACAGACGGCTAACAGACACATGAAAAGGTGCTCAACATCACTCGGCATCAGGGAAATGCTAATCAAAACCACAATAAGATATCACCCCACACCTGTTAGAAAGCCTGTCATCAAAAAGACAAGAGACAAGTGTTGGCAATGATTTGGAGAAAAGGGAAGCCTCGTGCATGGTTGGGGGGAATATAAGTTGGTACAGCCACTGTGGAAACAGCGTCGACATTCCTCAAAAAATTAAAAATAGAACCATCGTATGATCCAGCAATCCCACTTCTGGGTACATATCAGAGGGAAATAAAATCACTGTCTTGAAGAGATACCTGTATCCCCACGTTCACTGCATTGATATTCACAAGAGCCAAGACATAGAAACAACTTAAGTGTCCATCAGCAGATGAATAAAGAAAATGTGGTATGTGTATATATAAAATGGAATATTATTCAGCCATAAAAAGGAGAGTTCACATAAACGAAGAAACTGACTTTTAATAAGCACCTAGGATATGCCAGGGATGCTGATACACATCTTATACAAATAGCAACCCTACAGGTACATATCATACTGATTACGATAGATAAGGTGACTGAAGCTCAGAGGGGAGTTAACCCCATGGCCCAGAGCTGAGAAGTGGAGAATCTCGGCTTCCAGCCTCACAAACGTTAATGAGAGCTTGCCTCATATTTATAGCAATCAACTGCTGAGAAAGTGGGCTTTCTGCATTCCTCATTTACTCTTTTCTCCCAGCCTGCAGGTTAAGATGATATGGACAGCATATATTATATATATATATATATATATAAATTCTGGCCCTCGTGTCAAAACACCTGGCTTTGAATTTCAAATGTGACATTTCCCAGCCTCTGGAGATTCATTTTATTCTCACTCTTACTCAACTTCCTCTTCTATAAAATACCAACTAGGAAACCACGTTCCATGCGTGACGGGAAAGAAAAGCACCTGGTCCATTCCATGGAAGTTAGAAAAGGATTTCAAGTAAAGGTGGCAGCTACAATGAGCCTCAAGAAACAAGAAAGAAGAGATTGGGAGAACAGATAGGAAATAAAAAAAAAAAAATGGACAAGAAGAACAAGAGGGTTGAGAGTGGCTGGAACCTGACACATGTCACCAGGATCCCACAGGTGGCATTGGCAGCATGGATGGGACCAGGGCACAGATAACGTAGGGAAGCTTCCATATGTAGGTAGAGAATTTCAAGTTTCCCATAAGTGGATGCACTGAAATCGTATTCCACTCCCCCTTGCTTCCCAAATGATTTACTTCTGTTTTCTCGCTGAGGGGAGGAGGCGGGACTGGGAGGGGAGGGTGCAGGAGGTTGCTGAGTTTCCATTAGAAATGGGAGCTCGTTCTGCATTGGCAAGACGTTTCCAGAAAAAACAATGACCAAGACTCTGCACAAATTGTAGGGAGGGTGATGAGGCAGAGGAAAGAACCTTCTAGATGTCCAAACAGAAGGAGCCACAGAAATGGATGAGAGCCCTCTGTTCTTCTGAACTACAACAAATATTTCCTGAGTCAAAATGTTCGTCTTCACATATATATCATTTACATAGACTCAAATCAGTTTCTTCCTCGGGGAGAAGAATAATTATTATAATACCTATTTTCCCAACTGGCACGAGAAGATGAAACATTTCAGTCACGAACATTAGAAGGCCAGACACTTAGGTTTTCTACTTGGGAAGTTATAAGGCAAAAAAAAAAAATCCATTTTTAGATTATGAAAATATTCCATATCTACTTATTTTTGAAGTGAATGTTCAAAAAAATATATATTTTGTTTAGGACTTTTAGAACATATGAAAATTTATAATTGCAAAATGGGTGTTGACAAAAAGGACTTTTCAGTTAATGCAGTAAGAACAAGTACTACTCAAGACTTTATATTTTCAAAATGAAAAATAAAAGCAGGAATATTCAGCTTGGGTATGCATGAAAATTTTCTGCCACATTTTTCAACTTCTTTTTTTCTGACAAAGTACCACCTGGGAAAAGCACACAGCTGAGAGAGATGGTGAGAGACTTTGGATCTTCTTAAGGAAGGAACACCACGGTCCTGGGTGGAGGGTTGTCTCCCTCTATTATAGAAGAACTTAAAGAGGCACAGAGAAGAGAATGTGATTGTATTAAAGATTACGGGTCTCGATGAGATAAGAGTAAAGTGGTGGCCATCTCACCGTGGCTGAATTGGATTATGAGGAGATTTTGCTCAGGCCAATTCCTCGAGGCTTGTCTAAATTAGGCATTCACGAAGCCGCTGCCGGTAAGTCAGAAAAGGAAACTGTTAAGACGAAGAGAGTTACTTTGCTCTTTCAGAATGTCTCATGCAATCTAAAAATACTATATATCTATCAAGATTTGTATATCCAGTCTGAGAACGTATGTATAACAATAAGCAAGGCATTCAAGAATATCAAAGGTTCCCATTGAACAATCATATACAGGTTTGAGAGCCTAAGGCGGGACACAGTAAGAAGTACCCTTTCTCCCCATGTAATTTTGAAACCTGTTGAGAAGCCCACCAGAGTCAGCAGGTAGAAGTCACATGACACCTGGGGTCTGGGACATGTCCTATCTCTGTGTTTGGGGGAAAGCTGGTTATTGATCAAGCAGCTCATGGGGAAGGAGGCTTATAGCTGCAGGTGGATGGGCTTCCTGACATTTATGCCCAGAATGGCATCACCACAAGCACCATGTCCCAGACCCCCGCTTCAAGACAGGCCCCAACTCTGTAGATGACGTAGTGTGAGCTTGGAGACCAAGTCCTTGGGCAAGCAGTGATGAGATCTGGGCACAATTACCCCAGAGAAAAGTTTCAAAAGCAGCCAACATGCTTCGAACATTTTTTTTTCTTTTTGCGGGGGCGAGGAAGCTGACTTGTTCTTTGGAATTCCAGATGGAAAACTCAGAGTAGTGGTAGAAGTTGCAGGAGACAGACTTCAGCTCAACACAAGGACAAACTTCCTAACAGTTGGGATGTGCCTGATGAGCCGCCTCAGTAGGGAGTGAGGTGCTCGTCTCAGGAAGCGTGTTAGCAGAAGCCACTGTATCATCTTTCTGGGATGCTGTGAAGGGGGTTTTCTGTTTTGGGTGGGAGGGAAAACCAGACGATTTTTTTTTTAAGTTTTTGTGTGTGTGGGTTTTTTTTTTTTAAGATTTTATTTATTTATTTGAGAGAGAGAATGAGAGATAGCACGAGAGGTAAGAGGGTCAGAGGGAGAAACAGACTCCCTGCTGAGCAGGGAGCCCGATGTGGGACTCGATCCCAGGACTCCAGGATCATGACCTGAGCCGACGGCAATCGCTTAACCAACTGAGCCACCCAGGTGCCCCAAAACCAGACGATTTTGAGATTCTTCTGGGAGGCTGCATTTCTATGTTTATGCCCCTTCCTAAGACAGACTTGAAGCATTTTGGTGTCTCCTGTGCTTTGAGATGGTACCTGCCCAACTCTTGGCGAGTACGTGAAGTTCAGAAATGCCAGGGTCATGGGGCGCCTGGGTGGCTCAGTCGGTTAAGCGTCTGCCTTCAGCTCAGGTCACGATCTCAGGGTCCTGGGATCGAGCCGCACATCGGGCTCCCTGCTCAGAGGGAAACCGGCTTCTCCCTCTCCCACTCCCCCTGCTTGTGTTCCCTCTCTCGCTGTGTCTCTCTCTGTCAAATAAAAAAAATAAAATCTTAAAAAAAAGAAATGCCAGGGTCACCATGCATGGAGAAACACCTGCAGATTTCCACCGTAATGCAATCACGCTTTACATCTCTTTGCCAAACGCTTTTTATACCTTAGCCAAAATGATGGACAACGTTTAAGAGCATGTACCATATACTCTTCCAAGTATCTTTGTACTTATTAGCTATTTTAATCTGTCCAGCAGCCCTAGCAGGCACTACTTCAAGTTGCCCACTTGATCTGGGCAATACCTCGGCATGTCCATACAGCGAGCTAGGAAGTGCCGGAAACAGGATTCAGAACCCAGGCAGCCTGGCTCGGGACACACAAGCCAAGCTGCATCGGCCTGGTGGGGCTCTCAAGCCATACTCTCTCATAGCCCTCGACCCCAAAGATGCTGTTCTCCATCCAAGGAGGCACATTCTCCTCTCTCTTCTTGTCAAGTTAGTCTTGCTTCAAGCCCAACTCAAGGGCATCCCTCTCTCCCTGCTCCATGGCCAACCGTGCTTCAACAAAAATTATTTGAATTTTTTAATCTCTGTGTCTATCCGTTTCCCCCAGCTGCGCAGGAGCTTCCCAAGAGAAGAATTTGTGCACTTTTGGTCCTGGTGTTAAACTGGGCAGAGTAGACAACCAGTAAATGTTTGTTGAGTGAATAAGCAAACCTTTTCAGTCTGCACAGACTATTCCTTCTGTTGGATGCTTTAGTGAATATAGGTGATCTTAAATGAATGTTTGCAGAGGCTACAGTTCAGATATGTGAAAGCCCCCGGACTCCAGCTATGTGTGTACAGGTGCACTGTACAAGGGCTGTAAGTATATCCTGAGAAGCAAATGCAGACAGGATTAAGCATGCCGAGGATTTATTAGGGGAAATGCCTGAGGATGGAAAGGGAGCCGGGGGCCGGGAGAGCCATCAGGCTGTACTGTGGGTCTGACCCTAATGAATGAGGAAGGGAAGGAAGTAAGGCATGGTAGGAACATGAGCACCTGCCGTGCCGACTAAGGAAGATCGATGGGGCCCTCGGGGAGTCCTCAAGCGAAGTTGCCACATGGAGGAGTCACGGGTTTTCCAGGAACAGGCCTGCTGTGCTCAGTGACTGGCGAGGAGTAGCCCTTGGGACACACAGCCCGGGCACTGACGTGGTGATTGATAGATTTCAGGGCATAGCAGCTGGGGCTCTTGATCAGTCCGGCTCTGGAGCTCTGAGGGGTGGGTGTGCATGGCCTTCCCATCCTGAGTCTCACAGAGATCTGCAAGCCCCAGAAGAGCAGAGACTGCCGGGCTGGGCTGTGCGCTCACTTGCGGGTCCCTAAGATATTTTCAGGGAGGAAGAAGAGGCCAGTATCTCCTACAGATCTCAGTGGCTATTTATCCCTTTAATGATAGTGACCGGCTCACCTTGACCCAGCTACCTTAAATTTTCAAAGCCCGTTTCCCTAATCTAAGTATAATGCAGAACACTGAAGGGAGATCACTGGCCATCCACCCAGGACAGAAGTGGCCAAGATGAGTACGTACAGTTCCGAAGAGGAGACACATCGGCTGAAGCTGCATGGGGATGGGGAGTTTTCAAACGTCACTGCTCCAGCTGATTTTCATAATGGCTAGCGAGCATTTGTACCTATAATTCTCCAGGCCCTGCGATGAGTACTTGACAAGTATGAAAATGTTTAATCTCTACTGTTCTTATCACACCATTTTACAGAAAAGGAAACTGAAGCACCAGAAATTCCTGTGCCCAAGGCCATGCACCTAATGAGCTGGAGTTGGGATTTAAGCTCAGATACCCCAGCTCCAGAGACCACACCCCTAGGTGCTGTGTTCTGCCTAAGGAGGGAAGAGAGCAGACCAGAAGTTCCACAAGAAGCAGCCTGGGAAGATGGTATGATCTAGACCTGGG
Organism: Zalophus californianus; assembly: GCF_009762305.2. Classification (NCBI taxonomy): domain Eukaryota; kingdom Metazoa; phylum Chordata; class Mammalia; order Carnivora; family Otariidae; genus Zalophus; species Zalophus californianus. The sequence continues at coordinate 7,340,455 of NC_045600.1, forward strand.
CAGAATTTTTTTTACCCAGGCACTCAGCACATTCAGTGACTAAGGTCCCTGCTGGAGCTGCCAGAGGAGGAGACACCAAGGGGGCTGAGCCTGGGCCAGGGGGACCTGGCGTTCGTCTACGGGCATAGCTGTGGCTTGTCTGCAAGCACGCTTCCTCTGATCACAGGTGGATGTACTGAGACTTTGAACTTTGCCACATCCTCTGCAAACAGCATTTCTGCCTGTGTGCTTGTGTGTGCATACCTGTGTGTGTACTTAGGCCTGGGAAACGTCTTTGTCCAAGCATGTGTTAAGGGCATTTGCAAAGCCCTGGAGTAGCAAGTGAGTCTCCCCCACATGTCCCGAATTCAAGAGTGCCAAGTGCAATGCCCCCGACTGATGACATGGGTCCTGCAGCTCCCACACCCTGTCCTACATCATTGTGTAAGGTAAAGGGGTTGGGGCTGGACCTGTGTTTTAAAAAACTAAAGCCCCAGGAGATATCAGGCAGCGTGTGGAGCCTCCTAAGAGGGAGACCAGGGCAGCTCCACCGTCGTCATTCAGCCGGGACTAATTGAACACTCGCTCTGCGCCGGGCACTGCGCGGGGGAAACAGCGGTGAGCTTGTAGCAGGCGACAGAAAATAACCAGATAAATATAGAACAATGTCTAAGAAGAAAAGGAAAGTGGGGCAAGAAGAGAAGACCAGGAGAGGAGGGGCACCGCCTGTATGGGGAATGGTCCCTGAGGCATCGAGCAGAGATCGATGCGCACATCTGGGGCATGCGCACTCCTGCTAGCCGGGGACACGGGAGCGCGAAGTGTGCAGGTGAGCCAGCGAGGCCAGTGGGACTGCAGCGCCGTGAGTAAGCTAAGCGTGCAAGTGCTAAGCATGCAAGTGCTAAGCATGCAAGTGCAAGCTAAGCGTGCAAGGGGCGGATCACAGAGGGTTTGCTGATCAGCCCTGCTCAGGCCTTGGGTTTTCAACATGGGAGATATTCAGTTACAGGGTGGTGTTTTCTTTTCTTTTTTTTTTTTTCCCCTTAATTCATACACGTTATTTTCTGGAACAATTTTAGGCTTACAGAAAATTGAGGAGATAGCACAAGAGGGTTTCCACATTCTATCTATCCAGCACACGGTTTCTGGGATTATTCATCTCTTTCATTAGTGCCTGTTGCATTTGATACATTTGTTATAATTAATGTCGCTACATTACTATCAACTAAAGTCCACAAACTATATTAGGGTTCACACCTTACATTATGCAAAAGTTCTGGCAAGTGCCTGTTGTCATGTTTTTCCCATTTCAGGAGCATATGGACTAGATTCATTGCCCTAAGATGTCCTGTGCTCCATCAGTTCTACCCTCCACCTCCCCTCAAACCCCTGCAACCAACTGATCTTTGGACTGTCTCTATAATTTTCTCTTTCCAGAATTTCATGTAGTTGGAATCAGAGAGTATGTAGCCTCTTCCGGATTGACTTCTTTCACATAGCGATATAAATTCTTTCAACAGCCTAAGCTTCTTCCGTGTCTTTCCATGGCTTGACAGCCCATTTCTTTTGTCTGCTCAACAATATTCCATTGCTTGTTAATCCATTTACCTGAACAGCTAAATGAATCTATTCACTAAGAACATCTTGGCTGCTTCCAGTTGTTGATAATGATGACTTAATGGCTATAAAGATTCATATGGAGATTTTTTTTATGTAGACATTAGTTTTTCATTTGGGCAAGTACTTAGAAGTGCAATTGCCAGGTCGGATGGTACGAGGACATCCAGTTTTATAAGAAACGGCCAAACTCTCTCCCAGAAGGGCAATTGGATCTGATCTGAGGGGTAAAAGATGCATGTGTTTGCTAGTGGAGAAAAGACCCTGGTAGGCAAGGCTTCGGGCCAGCTGACCACAGTAAAGCAGATGCAACCTGTCTGGGCAGAAGGTTGTGACAGCTGAGCATGGAGGCAACAGGAGACTCAGAGAAATTGGTGGAGTTTGAGGTCTTGCTCTGTTTAGCACTCAGCCAATCCGTGAACGACGGTGCTTGTAAACAGGTGGCTGCGTTTAAGCCCCCAGCCCTGGCGACCTTTGGCGTGGCTTCCAGTTCTGTGATCAGCAAAGCCCTGGTTCAAACAGTAAAGCAAAAGGTCTAAAAAGGCCCCGTTTTCCTCCCGCGGTTCAAGAAGATGGTTTCGTACAGTATCTAAACCTAACAATTTAGCGGGATTTTCCTTTGTAGTAATTATGCAATGATCAGTGTCTCAGTCTCTCCTAGGGGTAAAACCTACTAAATATATGTTCTATCTAAAATTGTTGTTTTTATTGTTATAAACCAGGACAAGTGAGGTGCTGTTTCATATCTAGCAACATATAATTTACCTCTTGTACATCTTCCTTTAAACTTGTGGCTACCTTGTCTCGAGGTAAAGAGCAGCAAACAATGAATTATTGTCATTATCTTATAATCAAACACAGAGCTGCCAACAATGGATGTCATTATGCCCTAATGGGGGAATAACCAGCCAATTCTACAATGGTCATTATGGCAGCAAAATTTAATAATGCTCTGACTCCACCCGGCCTGCTTCTTATTTTCAACACCAATTACAACTGTTTTCAAGGGTTTCTTCCTACGTTGTCTGAATCCCAGTTAGCAAAATGATTGTTTAGCAAATGTGTTCTGGCAGCAGGAACAGAGGAATTCTGCTCCTTTCAGTTGTGAGGCAGTTAGAAGAGGCAAAGCCTGTGTTCTGCGGGGGAATGGGCTCACCTGGGAGGGGAAGGCAGGGAGGGAGAAGGACCGTGGGAGAGTCTGCAAGGTAAAGTGAGGACCAAGTGCCACTCCTACAGGTAACCTGAGCTCATCAGTCCCCACGTAGCCTCATGGAATAAGTATTTCTAGTTTTGATTTGCAAATGGGGAATCTGAGGCTTAGAAAGATTAAATAATTTCTGGAGGAAGCCTGACGCCTGACCAAGAGGTACTGGGACCGGACTGGATTCTGAAGGTGGGGCCGCTGAGCCTGCCTTTTTTTTTTTTAATAATTTTTTATTGTTAGGTTAATCACCATGCATTACATCGTTAGTTTGTGATGGAGTGTTCCATGATTCATTGTTTGTGCATAACACCCAGTGCTCCACGCAGAACGTGCCCTCTTGAATACCCATCAGCGGGCTAACCCATCCCCCCACCCCCCTGCCCTCTAGAACCCTCAGTTTGTTTCTCAGAGTCCATCGTCTCTCATGGTTCGTCTCCCCCTCCGATCTCCCCCCCTTCATTCTTCCCCTCCTGCTATCTTCTTCTTCTTCTTCTTTTTTTTCTTAACATATATTGCATTATTTGTTTCAGAGGTACAGATCTGTGATTCAACAGTCTTGCACAATTCACAGTGCTCACCATAGCACATACCCTCCCCAATGTCTATCACCGGCCACCCCATCCCTCCCACCCCCCACCACTCCAGCAACCCTCAGCTTGTTTCCTGAGATTAAGAATTCCTCATATCAGTGAGGTCATAGGATACATGTCTTTCTCTGATTGACTTATTTCACTCAGCATAACGCCCTCCAGTTCCATCCACGTCGTTGCAAATGGCAAGATCGCATTCCTTTTGATGGCTGCGTAATATTCGGTTGTGTATATCTACCACCTCTTCCTTACCCATTCGTCTGTCGATGGACGTCTTGTGAGCCTGCCCTTTTATCCAACAAGGTGCACACTGTCCCTGCAATCCCTACCCTCCTCGTTCCCGAAGGCTCAGGGCATTCACGCAGTTGTTTTACAGGTTTTAAGTAAAGAACAAGCCCCAGTGCTGGGAACTTAGTCCCTGCTGCCTGCCTGTTACTCACTGGCTGTGTCTTGTCCATGAAACTGTTTGGGTGGCGTCGCATGCCCTTGGATCAGAGGTCAGTGGACCAAGTCGGGCCTGCTGCCAGTTTTTGTAAATCAAGTTTTATAGAAATAAAACTTCCCGCTGCATCAGGAGAAGGGACAGACCCAAGATAACCTGCAGGCTTTGCTACCTGGACCTGTGCAGAAAATGCCTGCTGACCTAAGCAGAAGCCTGAGGATCTAAGGAGAAAGTCACCATAGCAAGAGGAACGTCCCGGGGGGAGACATGAGCCAGGACCGACTCTCATAATGGTCAGAAGGTGTGAACCACAGCTCTGCACCTTGACGCCTGTGCAATGGGGGCAAATACCTCCTCTCCTGGCCTCTGTCTGCATCTGCAAGATAGTGTGACACCGCCACCCCACCCCCCCAGAGCTGCACGAAGAATACATGCATCAATAGGTTTCAAACCCTTCAGAGCATACTTGACATAGAGCTCAAAAATCTTAACTGTCACTATTGGGTGTTTTCTGAGTTTTGGTATTTGGGTAATAATCAATTACCAAATGTATGTGTTTGCCTTTAGATCAGGTCCAGTCCGCTCCAACACCCTCAAAACAGGAGCCAACAGCAACAAGCCAAAGGCATCTCTCCTTCATTCCTTGTCCTTCCCCTTCGCTTTCCTCCCTAGGCTTCCTCTGGATGGGTTCCCAGATTCAGGAAATAAAAATACAGATGTCCAGTTAAATTTGAATTTCAAATAAACACTCAATACACATTTTAGGATAAATAGGTCCCGTGCAATATTGGATCTGAACTTGACATTTACCTAGGGGTCCTATGTCTTGTCTGGCAGCTCTCTGGGTAGGGGATCTCTGGATTCCAGCTCTGTGGTGGAGCCTTCCATCCCCAGGTGGGCTCACCTCAGGGACTTGAAGGCAGGCCCCTTCTGAGCCACAACAAACTCCCACCACCTTTAGAAAAATGGCCCCTGTTGGCCCACCCCCACTCAGGCCCACCTGCCCCTGCAAAGGGGCAGGCAGGACAGCTTCCAGTGGACCCTCCCACCCCAGTGTTGGCTATTGAGCCAAACAAGTGTACGAGCATGACCCGAGTTTCCCAGTTTGTGCAGAAATGGCACCGAAACAAGGTCACACAGCATTCCAAAAGCCACCAGCCTATCACTATCTGCCTGTTCCTAGGATTGGGAGTCACCTGGTCCACATCAAAGTGCACGCCTTGTTTCTGGAGCTCCTGAGCCCTGCCTCTACCATCCGTCTCTTCCTCATCTCCTCCCTAGAAGCTGCCACCGGGGCTGGGCTTCTCACAGGGGACGCTGCTGATGGGTGGGCGCTGCTGAGACCTGGCCAGCCCTGTCAGCTGACCTCCCTCTTCTGAGCAAGTTGTTTCTCTGGAAGGTTCTTCCGCCTCCTACAGTGGGCTCCTGGAGGCCTGGCTCTGCCTGAGTCTCACACACCTGATCAAAGCCACAAAGTGGAGAAGTGGTGTTTGCCTTCCAAGATCAGCACGGTTAATTCTGAAGATGGGATTCTCAGTATGCATGAATAAAATGGTCCAACTGGGAAGGAATTGGAGAGTGGAGACTTTCTTGTTCAGAGCTGTATCTCCAGGGCCGGCAGAATACTTCCTGGGTGCTCACAAATATTTGTGACTTGAATGAATGAGTGAATGAATGAAGCTTAGAAATTAGTAGTTTTCTGGTTACTAAATATGTTTGAGTCACAGATCTCTGAAAATCTGATGAAAGCTGCAGACATTCTATTTAGAAAAATGTACATGCAGGACACTTTTGCACATAATTTGGGGGTTTCACAGCTATTTCTGAAGGGCTAGAAACCTCATGGATCCAGATTAAGAGGTCCTTATTTTATTCAACCCCCTGTGATGTCTAGATGAAGAGACTCAGACCCAGAGAGGTCAGGAAATGGCCCCAGGTCACACAACTCCTGAGGGTCAGCTCTGGGGACTTGGTTTCCTGCTTCCCATCTCACTTCCTGTCTGCTCCCCCCACGTGGCTCAGGTCATCCACCTCTTCCTGTGCTTTCAGAATGAATAATCAGCCACTCAATTTGGCTGGGTGGTTGAGCATTTCATTCAATTTGCATTAAAAGTCCTGATTTTAATTTTTGTAATATCCCATTAATAATGTCTGTTTAAGCCATCAGCTGGTAGCACAATGTTAAAATGTCTTTGAAACAGAAAATGAATGCAAATAATTAAAAGGAAAAAAAATCTGGGGAAAGCTATCCATTTGTCAGGTTTGGCATAAAAAATGTCTTGGAATGCAGTGTCTTGGAATATCAGTGTTTGGGATAATAAAATATATGAAGTTTTTTTTTAAATAAATGAATTCCAATAATAATCCTGTCAGTTTATGCAAGTCCCATCATTCTTTCTGGAGGCACCGTGATAAATCTTTCATGTGTACAAAAAGCTCTATTGAGTGTCTACCCTGGGTCAAAATCTAGTCTGGGCAGGCACTAGGTAAACAGAGGTGATGAGAAGCCCCAGCCTCCGGAGGGTCCCAGGGTAGCGAGGGAAAAAAGGAAAGCACGAGGTCATGGGACACATCAACACTGTGCCAGAAGGCCCTGCAGGGGCCTTTGTGTGACAGGTGTGAGCTTGGAGGCTCGGCGGCGTCTCCTGCAGGCTTGGGTCAGGAACAGGTGGGGCAGGGGCATTCAGCATCTGAGAGTAATTCCAGTGGATGCAGTTGAGGAAAGTGCATGAGTGGTTGGATGAGGGGAAGATGGCCAATTCAGAGAGGTCATGGGAGCCCATCTGGACCTGTTTCCAAGGGATAATGGGATGTCATGAGCACAGGATGTGCTTTGGGGATGTCGCTGTGGAGAGGAGCTGGTTGGGGAGAGGGAGGCAGGGCTTGTGACAACCCAAAGAACAGGTGAGTGTGGGAAGTAATATAGGGGGCCCAGCCCTACAACACTGGCACTGCGAGGGTCAGTCCCTGCAACCCATTGATTCAGTTTCCCTTTGGGCCCATGGATCTTGGTCGGTGCATCAGCTCACTCTGCACCAAGCAGGCGCTACTCTCCCATTTTCCCGATAAAGAAAAGAAGTGGTCAGAAACATGAGCCCCCAGTCCAGTGGCGGACAAGTGGGGCCAGCTGGTGGAGCTAAGCTTCGAGCCCAGGTCCCTCTATTGCCAAGCCGCTGAGTGGAAGAAGGAGAGCCTAAGAGGTGAGAGGAAATAGCTGCCTCCTCTGAGCTGCCTTGGGGTACTCTGCAGGCTGTAGAAGGAAGGAACCAGGGGAGCTGGGACCTGCTGGATTCCAGCCTTGGGGTGGGCTGAGGGACAAAGCCACCAACATGATCTGAGGGCAGTGAGCAGGAAACATATGTGGACAGTGACGGAAAGCCAGAGGCTCTTCTCTGTGGTATTTGACAAACACTTGAGATATATTTGAGCTAATAACTTTATAATGATTCAGAAAATGGCACAAGAGCCAAACTGACCCATTGGTTGCCTCCATGGAAAGTCCAGAGCTGACCTGAGGCGCCTCCCACAGCCACCGTGGCCGCAGCACCAGGCGGGAGCAGGACCCAACTCTCCTTGGTCTCCATTGCATCCAGGAATTGGAAGAGGAAACCACAACAGGCTGAACACTGGTGCCCAAGAAGAAGAATGGAGAAAGGGAGAAGACAGTGCATGGGGTCACTGCCCAGTGCAGTTGCTTTAAAGTGCCAGTCATGTCACCTCTCTGTTCTTCCGATTTCTCCACTATAAAACAGGGATAATAATAAAATGAATAATAATAATACTTTACTTACTTCACGGGATTGTGGTGAGGATAAAGCAAAAACATGTACGCACCGTGCCTGGCACCCCTTTGTTGCTTAGTGTAGTAATAGGTAACACGGGAGGCTCCTTTAAAGCAACATCTCTTAAAACTATCATATCTTTTATGAATCTTCATCAGACACATGGAATGGAGGTCCAGTGGTGGCTCAGTCACATGTGGACCTGCCTGCAAGCAAGGGGCAATTTGATAGGAGAGCGAGGTGAGCATGTGAGTTTGATAGGAGAGCGAGGTGAGCATGTGAGGTGGGCCAAGGCAAGATGCAAACGTGCTTTAAGAACAGGACAGATGAAGTGCTTCAGGAATGGATTTCCAGGCAGCTGTCCCTGGCAGGGACCACCACATCCATGTCCCATTGGCCTGGAGGTGTGACTAGAGAGCCAGGTCCCCTGATTGGGAATCTCTGCTTCTCCACTTGGGACCATCTTGGGGGATGCACAGAATTTCTCCATTCCTTCATCCACCCACGGCGTCGGTCCCGGTATTTACTGCGTGCCCACTAGAGCCCGTGCTGCCACAGGGCTGAAGATAAGGCAGAGAGCAAGAGAAAGTCTTCGCCCCCTTTCTTCTTGCGCTCTCTATTTCCTCATCTGTAAAATGCCACAATAAGATTACAGTCTCATGAGGGGCATTTGATCTCACGAGAGTTAAACAATGAGGTCACGTGCTCAATGATTTTATAACAGCATCTTTTAAAAGCATTGCCCAGAAGATAAACTTGACGCAACTGTGCGAATAAAGTGAGTCTAAGCATATACATTATGCCCCTTCCACACATAAATGCCAAAAGATTTAGCTTTTGGTTGAAAATCCAGCCATGTGTATATATATTTTTAAATATATATTTAGGCTACATGTGTTTGAAAAATTAACAAGAGTGATATAATGGCCGTGATGATAATAAAAATCATATAGTTACTCTTTCTCTGAGTTCATACTCTTTGCTTCACACTGTGCTCGGCATTTTGTGCACCCCTTTGTCTGTAATTTTCAAAATCCCATGCTGAACGTTCTCTGGTTGAGTTTTACAGACAGAGAAACAGAATTTCAGAGAAACTAAGTAACATACTGAAACCAAAACAATCAGTCAGTAGATTTAAGATTTAAAATGTGTCTTCCCTGATATCTGGTTTTATTTCATTGTATCTTTCTGTGGAATTATAATCATTACTACCACAATAATCTTTTATAACATGCCTTTTCGGTTTTCCAGTAGCTCTGATTCCACCTGGATTCTCCAGTAGTCCAAGACAGCAGAGAAAATTCCCGTTATACAGAAGAGGAGATCAAAGAGCACAGACCAGCCCGAGGTCTCACGGCTCAAACTTGGAAGATCCTGGGTCTGAATTCAGGCTTGTGGCCACTCAGCCGCCTCCTCTCCCTCGATGCCAGAAACTAATAAAACATGAAAGAAACAGATAGGTTTTTTTTAATTAAAATATTAGTGTTGGTCTTAACGGTTTATTTTTATTTTTTTAAAAAGATTTTATTTATTTATTTGAGAGAGCGAGAGAGAGAGAGAGCACATGAGAGGGGGGAGGGTCAGAGGGAGAAGCAGACTCCCTGCTGAGCAGGGAGCCCGATGCAGGACCCGATCCCGGGACTCCAGGATCATGACCTGAGCCGAAGGCAGTCGCTTAACCAACTGAGCCACTCAGGCGCCCCTTAACGGTTTATTTTTAAATGAGTTCAAAGAAGCAAACTGAGGGTTTGGGGGGTGCAGATGGGTTAGCCTGGTGATGGGTATTAAAGAGGGCACGTACTGCATGGAGCACTGGGTGTTATACACAAACAATGGATCATGGACCACTACATCAAAAATTAATGATGTACTGTAGGGTGACTAACATAACATAAAAAATAATTTTAAACAACCTCACCTCAACTGAGAAAATAATATAATAAGATAGATGGTCCCATTTTAATGAAAACCTTGTGTTAGCAGCAAGCACTGATGAGGTGGTTAAAATTATATTTCAAAAAAGATTACAATGTATTTTCATATTCTCTTCTGGGGTTGCAGATAAAAACATATGCAAATCCAAAATTTAAGTCAAATGGGTAAAACTGTCAAAGGCCCTAGTTGGAGAAGTATTGCTGCTGAAGTTGTAGGGTTTAGGAGCCAAAGGTTGGCGCTGGTCAACAGGTGATAGGGTGACCTAATCTACCTAGCTTCTCTCTGGAGGCCCTCACCCTCCCTTCAGGGGACATTTGACGATGTCTGAAGATTTGACCATCAGACTGGCATCTAGTGGGTCAGGCCAGGGAGACTGCTAAGCCTCCAACAAATCACAGGACAGCCTTCCAACCATGAAGAACTATCTGGCCCTGGTATCAGTTGTGCTGAGTTGAGAGGCCCTGTCACAATCTCAGGAAAGAGAATATTTGAGTAAATACTCCCCCCAAAATTGGATTTGAGTGAGTAGGGGAGCTTTACCCTCTTCCCCAGGGTAGGTTTTCCTCTTGGTTTTGTTGATGGCTGTCTGCGATCTTGTGAGCAGTACAAGAGGCCCTAAATTGGATCAACACATTTCCATGGCAGTGACTCGCCTGGCCTCCTCCTGTATGGCAGTTGGCCTCCATCAGTGTCCTTTGACCAATGCTGCTCACTCACCCAAAATCACTTCTCTATTCCTGCCTCTGTTCCCATGCACCCGCTCCTGCCTCAGTTCCCCCACATCACACACACACATACACACACACACACACACACACACACACAGCAAAACCAGAGCGAGACCTTGCTCCCTCCCTTGCCACTCAGCCAATCCCTCCTCCACCAAGACTCTCAGACAGGCCCTTCTCTACCCCCACACCAGCTGGGTTCGGGTCCCTCCTCAGTGGGACAAATCTCCAGAATATTTACACACTGTCCTTTCCCCACCCGTGGGTCTGTCTCCCACACCAAACTCTGAGCTCTGTGGGAACAGCTCTACTCAGCTGCTAGTTAGCAAGAACCAGGCAAGTAGTTGCTGGGTAAATCACAGACTGAATGACAAGACCATGGTAAGGAGCGCCAGGACTTCTCCTCCAAGAGCTGGAGGCCCCAAACCTCCAACCTGTGACGCGGAGCCCATGGGTAGGGCGATCTAAGTCAGAGGTCCATTACACAGCAGACACTTGGTCCCCGAGAGGCATGGTGCCTCAAAACCCTTCTGTTTGGAATCTGCTGGCCAGGACAACTTTGTTGAGTGGAGGGACCCTTCATGCTACCTGGAACCCTCTTTTCTTCCCTCATACTCTCACTCCAGGATGGCACCCCAGAGACCCTCAGCCCTGCCTTCAATCCGTGGTCTTTTCTCCACCTGTTTTACTTCTCTGCAGTCCACCTGCAATATGCACAGATGGTGTCCCCAATACCCAGGCCACCCTCCATCTCTGGGCTCATAGAGCCATCTCATCAGACCCTCCAAGTAGCCTCAGGTTAGCTGGAAATTCAACTTTAGCAAGCTTGGAAGAGCCCGAATATGCTTTCTTTCTTGCTTGCTTTTTTTTTTTTTTCATTCCACGCCTTCACATTTGCATGGAACAAGTGAAGCTTTTAGTCTCGGTGGTTCAGCAAATGCATTAAAAAGATGAACATTTTAGTTAATGTTCTAAGAAGATTTCCAAAAGCAGTTTTGATTGTGTACTATTAGCATTAATTAATTTCCAGACTGGGACCAGCCGCTCTATTAGGGGAATGCATATTTTAATCAATTTCTCCGTGCTGCTCTGTGCTGGTTAAAGGTAGTTTGGTGGGATTTGTCTGTTCCATCCCTTTCATTTAACTCAATGCACCATAGTAAACCTCATGGCTTGTGAATGCAAAGTTCAGAGGCAAAGCTGACTGCCAGCCAAGGATTCACACAGGAAATCTACTCAGAGCTAAATGACTTTCTTCTGAGATCTAATCACCTGTCTGTACACAGGAGCCTGGGTAGAGCATCATTGACATGGTCAATGACTACACTGTCCCCAACCCATAGGGCATCTCTGTGCAATTTATAAAAATACCCTCCTCTTGAATGCACAGTCCCATGACAAATAAATGGCTTAAAGAGTAGGGAGTAGGCTTGATGTTGGTCTAGGGCCCTTGCACATTAGACATCCTGTACAACTGTATGTAGCAGCCTTGGTCAGTAAACATGATTCTCATTCCTGACCTCTGATAAGAGACTGGCCAGGAAACCTCAATCCACCTTTGCCCCATGGTGTATGTTTATCTGCGGTTTTGTGACATTGTTTGTATTGGTTTTAGTGTTTTCCAGGTGATATGCAAATATCTCTTTTTTCTCTCCCCTTGAAAATTACAAATTTCTTGAGATCCAAACCCTGCCTCAGGTGCCACTCAGAGTACCCAGCACAGTTTTGCAGGTATAGTAGGTGAAGAATAATTCCCCCAAGGATAAAGCCCAAATCATTCTTCCGATGTGACATTAGGTTACTTGTAGACACCATCCACTTCTCCTGTCACTCAGTTTATGTGTATACAAGGAGGGTATAGATGTGTGTTTGGCTCCACATATATGGGTTAACACTTGAGGGATATACATTTGAGTAAGGCAGATAAAGAGGAATGTCAGTGTATGTATGTGCATCTAGGCAAGCAGTATGTTTAATGTATGTGCATTGCATGTGCTGGTAGGTCCTTAATGTTTGTGTGCACACACATGTACATATGTGTAGGTTTGCATGGGCATGTGCATATATATGAATGAGGACATGTTCATGTGCTGCATGTAAGTGTGCTTACACAGACAAATGCACACATATTAAGAATGTGTGTATGTAGACAATCAAGAGACAGTTCACTGTTTCAGGCAACACATCACCTTCCCAGGGGAAAGGAGGAAGTACAGAGCGGAAAGAGCACATGCTAGCTGAGTCAACTCACATTAAGAAATATTCAAAAAAAAGCGCCACACAGTAGCATCTACTCTGTCCCCTTGGTCAGGGCTGTGGCCCATGACTTCTCGCAGCCAGAAGTGAAACCAGGAAGGACAAGGTTGATTACTGTTCATCTGGGAGTGTTTTAAGCTGGGCCCGTTGCTACTCCCAGATGAAATCAGGCTTTATCACGAAGGAAAAAGGCAAGAAGGGTTTTGAGTAGGCAGTGGGCGGTCCTGCCACACCTACTCTGTGTCCATCTAATCAGACAAAATTACATACTGTAAAGAAATACATGTAACCAAGGTGCTTTGGGGTCTTCACATTATCATTTCTCACACTAAGATTTTGATCAAGATTGGCAAGGCAAAAGCATGAGTTTACATGCTCTGACATGGGCTTGAAACACTCTGCAGTAATTTTGTTTAGAAAGTGTTGCATTGGTGTCTTTTTGTGGATGGTGTTTAATCAATTCGCATAAATGTATTTTCTCCCTTATACTTCTCAAGAAAAGGCATTTGTGTCCCAAGCTCATCTGCACAATCTGCTCCTTTGCATCGTCTGGGACCATGGGACCTAGGAAGAGCAAACCACAGGATGGGTTCTCTGGTGAATTCTGTTCAACCCCCACGAGCCCCAAGGGCAGGAGATAAAATGGAAAGAGGAAAAGGAATGGGGGAAGGAGGAGAAGTACTCAAACAAAGGTGCCGAAAGCAGAGGGAGATCTGCCTATTGAACTATCTCACCATTCCAGCTGCCCACATACATGTGCCAATCAGCCTTGACCATCAGAGCCTATTGTTCACTCCATGAGTCCATAATCGAGCCAGGTACTTAGGAGAGAAGGAGAGACAGAGAAAGTGAAACCAAAACACCCCACAGGCTTTATTTGACATTGTAAGCAAATTTAGTTCTTGGAAAGGTTGCCAGTTGGGTACCCAGACACTAAACCCTCCAGCTTATTCACAAAAATTGGGAACACCAGGCAAAGCTATTTACATATGGCACCCACCTCCCACAACCACCAGTGGGAATGCCTGGTGCTTGGGGTAAACTCTCATCAAATTTCCAAGCAGCTGTATCATGGAGGACCTTGTTCATGCCAGTACTGAGGTTGACCACATGAGCTGGTCATTACAAAGATGCAGTAAAGACAAGATCTTCCCTAGTTTAACGGTTAATGATATTTGTCAACTTGGACTGCAGTGTCCCAGACATTTGGTCAAACATTATTTTGGATGTTTTTGTGAGGGTGTTTTGGTGAGATTAACATTTAAACTGGTGGACTTTGAGTAAGGCATCTTGCTCTTCCTGACAAGGGTGGGCTTCATCCAATCAGTTGAAGGCCTGAATAGAACAAAGATTGACCTCCTCAGAGAAAGAAAGATTTCTACCCCCAAATGGCCTTCAGAATGGGAATACAACTCTTCCTTTGGTCTCCAGTCTGCTCATCTACTTTGTAGATATTAGATTTCCCAAGCCTCCACAGTCACATGAACCAATTTCTTCAAACCTCTCTCTCTCTTTCTCCCTCTCCACATACATATATATGTATTTCCTATTGGTATTGTCTTTCTGCAGAACTCCTTTGAATTTTTAATATACCTGAAGACCAAAGATAGATTGAGAGCTAATTTCAATTGGCCATGGAATGTACCATTATTTAATGCCTACCGGATAACTCAGGAAAATACAGATATAAAAGATGCAGATGATCTCAAAGAGCCCTTGGTCTGTAGGAAAATTAGGTAAAAAAAAAAAAAATCCCATTGCATATGATAATGTGATATGATGGAAGGCAAAAATGTGAATCTAAAAAAGCATAAGAGGGGCACCTGGGTGGCTCGGTTGGTTAAGCATCTGCCTTCGGCTCAGGTCATGATCTTGGGGTCCTAGGATCAAGCCCCGCATCGGGCTCCCTGCTCAGCTGAGAGCCTGCTTCACCCTCTGCCTGCCGCTCCCCCAGCTTGTGCTCTCTCTCTGTCAAATAAATAAATAAAATCTTTAAAAATTTTAAAATAAAATAAAATAAATGGGATTACTTTAGGGAATATCAGAATCTCAAGATATGTTTGCCCTTCTGAGTTGCAAAGAGTAGGAAAAACAACAATGGCAAGGAGCAGTGAGACTTTATAAGAGGAATGCACAGCAACTCCTTCCTGGTACAGCCCAGGTTGCCTAATGAGGACCCAGGCAATACAATGTCATGTACCAGTCTGGGATTTATTAATAAGGCAAGTCCTGACTTTTAACTGATTATGGCCACAGGCTACTCCCCTCATTAATATAAATGAAATAGGAGGAATGGTGCCAAATGTTTCAGATAGGAGCTGCCATGAGACCAAGGTGCAATCAGTTGAAAACACTATGTCTGTCAAAGAACTGGTCTGTGAGTGGGACAATTCAGATAATCAAGTAGGAGGTGGACATGTGTATATGTAAAGAGGACCATCATGGAAGAAAGTCTTCTCAGGTACTAGTAGCGTGGGGTTTCCCTGTTCAGCTCAGAGTAGCTATCTGAGTCAGTGTGCTGTTTAGAGTGCTGTAGAGACAGTAAGGTAGGCCTGTGTCCCTGAACCGGGATTTCTGAGGACATAGTCTAACTAGCTTCAAAGGAGGACATCTTAGTTGCTGAAGGTCGAAAAACCAATTTGGATGGCAGAAGGGAATACCCTTTTAACTTTTATTGAGCACTTACTATGTGCAAGGTGCTCCACATTATTCATTTTATTCTCGTCGACTTTTACCAAAACCCATTTTACAAATGAGAAAATCAAAGTCTGGAAGCTAAAGAAAAGTGTGGGAGACCAAGTTTCAAATGCAACAGTGCCCAAACTGAAAGCCTGTTTTCTTCTTTCCATGTCTGCCTCAGCAAACACCCCACAAGGAGAAGCTGAAGAGCACCCCAGAAAAGTTGCTTTGGAAAGAGCCCTTGCCTCAGTCCAGAGAACTGATGACAAAGCTAGGATTTACTGAGCACCTTCTATGGCCAGATTGTCTTCTAAGTATCCTACACACCTTATCTCATCCCCCAATTACTCCATATGACAGCTGCCAACCCCACCCTCATCTTACAGATGAGAGAACTGGAGGGTGTTGGGATCTGGCCCCCACTGGCTCACAAGAGTCAGATGTGAAATTCTCAGAGAATTTATGATTCAGTTGTTAAACACAAATATTATTAAAAATTAAATTATACAGGGGGGCCTGGGTGGCTCAGTCGATTGAGCATCTGATTCTTGATTTCAGGTCAGGGTCATGAGATTGAGCCCCACATCGGGCTCCACACTCAGCATGGAGTCTGCTTGAAGTTCTCTCCCTCTCCCTTTCCCTCTGCCCCTCCCCCCGCTCACTCTCTCTCTCTAGCTCTCTAAAATAAATAAATAACATCTTACAAAACAAATTAAATTATACAATGATTTAAATGTATTAAAGACAAAGGTAACAAATACTCTAAACTTGATACTTCCTAACTATCCTATGTTTTACTATTATCTATGTCCTTGAGGTTATTTATATCTATCATGTCTAATGGGGTGCCACCACCCATCTCCTCCCAACTGCCTCTTCATTGACATCACATTTGTTACTTGAAGCCAGATTGATGGGAGTATTTATACCAGGGAAATCAACAAACACTACAAATCAGAGGATTTTTTTTTTGAAAGCTAATTATTAAACATTAACTAGTATACCATCAAGAAAGTAACAATTCAATGTAGGGTTCCTGGAAGAAATGTATTAGTTTCAGTAATTCAAGGAATAGAGACACCCTCAGGTCACCTTAGCAGAAAGGGTTTTATTATGAAGATGTGCAGGAAAGCAATAATAAAATAAACATTACAGATTAAATAAAACAATAATCACTATTCTTAATAAAGAAAAAGCATTACTTATGATCACGAATTTCAGGTTTAGCATGAACATAACCAAAATACATTGCTGGAACTTTTTGTTTTGCTCAAACCAACTATATTTCACATCCTAGGCATTTAATTTGGTTTTTCACATCGATGGGACAGCAATGTCTTCCCTGTTCCTACAGACCTTTGACACTGCAAACCTCTACCACCAATGACTCCAGAGGAGATAAGGCCATTGGCAATCCCTTCCAAGTTCTTTGAGCATTCATTGAGCATGAGAGACACCACTTGAAATGGGGGTGCACACATCCAGACAGAGTCAGATGGATGCCACTATTTCTACATGACCATCTCCCCCAGGTTTTTGTTGCTGCAGCTGTAGTGATTGTAGTGAGTGTTGTTGCCGTTGTTGTGGTGGTGGTGGTGGTGGTGATGGTGTGTGAAGGACAGGCCACACAGGACAAGGCAGATACGTAGACTGGATCTCCCTTTGAAGATTGCTCATTTGCAGGTTTTCATGTGGGGTTCCCACTTGTGGTCAAACCTACATGCTAGGCATGTTAACCTTCAGGAATTCATTTCCTACACTACTCTCTTTAGGAAAGGTTTCCTTTAATGGTTTCATAAAAGCGTTTTGGCATGCACACAAGGAATGGCATGGCGCCAGTGCATCATAGTGGGCAGAATCTGTAATGAAAATGTCTGAGAACAAGGCTCTGGATGATGGAGCGCCAGCCAATCAGCCAAGGCCAGGTCCAAGAAGAGCTCATTATCATTCAGCTGGGTCCAGCCGAGCTACCCTCCTCAGTAATGGATTTAAAGGCAGAGGCATTCCCCTGTGTTTCAAGTCCATGCTCCCTCATCTGCCTCCCTTTCAGGAAACCACAAAAGCAAGGCAGAGAGAGGAATCCTGGAGTAATGGATGGAGCATGAAGCTGGAGTCAGGAGACCTGGCTCCCAGCTCCACGTTGCAGCTAACTCAAGGGCAGGCGTTGCACAACTCCCTGCCTTGCTCTGGGCCTCAGTCTTCATTGCTAAATGAGGTGACTGGACTGAAAATTTCTGAGGACATTTTCAATTCTGACAAACTGGCATAAAGGCCCATGACTATGCAAAAGCCTCTTCCCTTCCAAAGTTAAAATGTTGAGCTGAGTTCATAAATGCAAATTTTAGGAAAAGTTAGCCCAGTTCAGAGCAAACTCCTTTTTAAGGGCAGCATCCCCATCTTGAACATCCACAGGGAAAAGCCTTCCAGCATTTTTGTTTTTACCAAGTGACCAGAACCTCCTGACCACAGTTGATTGGTCCAGCCCTGAATGCCTGATTTTTTAAATATAACAATCAAATTATCTCTTCCCAGAATAGAAGTTTCATCATGTGCCCATCTCCACACCAATCAGGTTGATGGAGGGTAATGAAGCACTCTGCTTGGCTATCACCAGATCACAAGGCCATCCTTGGAGTCATGGTGAAAGAGAAGCCAAAGTCAATATCCCCAAACCACCTTGTCTAAGCAAGAGTATTATAAAGTTGGTGGGGGGAATTATTTATAAAGAAAAACCTAAAATGGGGAGGTAGGCAACAAAGCAGGAGTTGATGAGTTTTCTAAGTATTTTTACAACAAACTCGAGCCAGAGTCTTACATATAAGACAGGTACGTGTGGGAGAACATGTAGAGAGACAGGGACTATTTTTCGTGGTTCCCACCCCACATATTACTAAAGGTCAGCACTAAAACCAGCTATCAGGGAGGAAGGAGGAGTCACGCCAGACACATCTTTGTTAGCAAAAGAAATGAAACTTGCAGAAAAGTCAGTCACATCAAGAAGGACAAACACTGAACTTCTGTTTGTCAAAGTATATACTGCTAATTCACACCAAACTGACTGCTTCTGAGAGTGGAATTACCATAAACTAATTCTTATGACTTCCACTGCCATCTTGGATGCAAACTTTTAATTGTGAATTTGACAAGACTTCATTTTCCTCTGTTTCTGAAACATAATAAATGTTTCATCTTCACACCAATGTGAATGAGAGATGAAATAAGTCAATCAGAGAAAGACATTCTCATATGACCTCACTGATATGAGGAATTCTTAATCTCAGGAAACAAACTGAGGGTTGCTGGAGTGGTGGGGGGTGGGAGGGATGGGGTGGCTGGGTGATAGACATTGGGGAGGGTATGTGCTATGGTGAGCGCTGTGAATTGTGCAAGACTGTTGAATCACAGATCTGTACTTCTGAAACAAATAATGCAACATATGTTAAGAAAAAAGAAAAAGAAGAAGATAGCAGGAGGGGAAGAATGAAGGGGAGTAAGTCGGAGGGGGAGACGTACCATGAGAGATGATGGACTCTGAAAAACAAACTGAGGGTTCTAGAGGGGAGGAGGGTAAAGGGATGGGTTAGCCTGGTGATGGGTATTAAGGAGGGCACGTTCTGCATAGAGCACTGGGTGTTATGCACAAACAATGAATCATGGAACACTACATCAAAAACCAATGATGTAATATATGATGATTAACATAACAATAAAAAATTTTAAAAAAAGAAATTAAGGCGGAAGATGGAAGACAGTATTCAGAACATGAAACTGGAAAGCCAAGAATTGGGGTTGCAGATGGACTTGGAAGTTTCCTGATATACAAGGAATATTAAAAACAAGAGCAAGAAGTTGTAACACCACATAGCATAGACTACCCTATAAGAGAAACTGAATTGTCCCAAGGTAAGGGTAGGAAAATATGGTAAGAAATGAATCCACGGAGATAATGGGTGATCCAAGTTAAGGATTTAGACTTTATGCAACATGGAGTGAGCTTTGAATTACAAGTTGTTATAAATGCTGTCTTCAGAGTATTGGAAACAAACCAAAATCCACCAAAAGGATATTGGTCAAATATGTTTTGATACACCTATGATGAAATATACTGCAGCCTTTAAAAATGGGGCAAATTTAATATACTGATGAAAATAGTCTCAAATACAGATGATGAGGTAACCAAGACAAGAGGAGGAACAGTGAACTCTGTGTTGCCATTGTGTTAAAAACCCTCATAACCATATGATTGTATATATAATAAACATGATGTTTCTGAGAGTCAATAAAATGAATGACTGGGAGACAGGGATAAGATAGAATTATATTTTGCTGTTCATGCCATTTTTGTGCTTTTTAAATTTTTGTACCAGGTATGCATATTACCTTGTCAACCAATCACTTCTCAATCAATCAACAAACTGTGTATGGTTGTGTGTGCGTATGTGTGTGCGTGTGTGCGTGCACACACGCACATGTCTTTAATGCAGGCACAAAGCCCTATCTCCAAATTCTGCTCTGATAGGTCTGGAGAGGGAGTAAGGAAACTGCATTTTATGAGACTTTCCCCAGAAAGTCTCCCCAGGTGATTCTGATACAAAACCACACTTTGGGATCCACTGTGAACCCTTAGGATCCCTTGAGGGTCCTGTTTTAGAGAAATTATTTCAATGAGGTTGAGAAAGTAGATTGAGGAAGCAAGGGAAGCTAAAGGCAGAGAAAATGAAGAGGAGGCTGCCTATTTTCTAGCACAGGAGTTGAGGGACCAAGCCAACAAGGTCTGGTTCTGAAGACATCATCAAGAAACTGGACCATTTCCTTACACCACACACAAAAATAGACTCAAAATGGTTGAAAGACCTAAATGTGAGACAAGAGTCCATCAGAATCCTAGAGGAGAACACAGGCAGCAACCTCTTTGACCTCAGCCACAGCAACTTCTTCCTAGAAACATCGCCAAAGGCAAGGGAAGCAAGGGCAAAAATGAACTTTTGGGACTTCATCAAGATAAAAATCTTTTGCACAGCAAAGGAAACAGTCAACAAAACCAAAAGACAACCAACAAAATGGGAGAAGATATTTGCAAATGACATATCAGATAAAGGGCTAGTATCCAAAATCTATAAAGAACTTATCAAACTCAATACCCAAAGAACAAATGATCCAATCAAGAAATGGGCAGAAGACATGAACAGACTTTTTTCCAAAGAAGACATCCAAATGGCCAACAGACACATGAAAAAGTGCTCAACATCGCTCGGCGTCAGGGAAATCCAAATCAAAACCTCAATGAGATACCACCTCACACCAGTCAGAATGGCTAAAATGAACAAGTCAAGAAATGACAGATGTTGGTGAAGATGCAGAGAAAGGGGAACCCTCCTACAGTCTTGGTGGGAATGCAAGCTGGTGTAGCCACTCTGGAAAACAGTATGGAGGTTCCTCAAAAAGTTGAAAACAGAGCTACCCTATGACCCAGCAATTGCACTACTGGCTATTTACCCCAAAGATACAAATGTAGTGATCCGAAGGGGTACATGACCCCAATGTTTATAGCAGCAATGTCCACAATAGCTAAACTATGGAAAGAGCCAAGATGTCTATCAACAGATGAATGGATAAAGAAGATGTGGTGTGGGACGCCTGGATGGCTCAGTCAGTTAAGCAGCTGCCTTCGGCCCGGGTCATGATCCCAGGGTCCTGGGATTGAGTCCCACATTGGGCTCCTTGCTCAGCAGGGAGCCTGCTTCTCCCTCTCTCTCCCTCTGCTTGTGCTCTCTCTGTCAAATAAATAAAATCTTTAAAAAAAAAAGATGTGGTATATATATATGTACACACACACACACACACACACACACACACACACACAATGGAATATTATGCAGTCACCAAGAAAAAAAAATGAAATCTTGCCATTTGCAATGACGTGGATGGAACTAGAGGGTATTATGCTAAGCTAAATAAGTCAATCAGAAAAAGACATGTATCATATGACCTCACTGATATGAGGAATTCTTAATTTCGAAACAAACCGAGGGTTGCTGGAGTGGTGGGGGGTGGGAGGGATGGGGTGGCTGGGTGATAGACATTGGGGAGGGTATGTGCTACGGTGAGCGCTGTGAATTGTGCGAGACTGTTGAATCACAGATCTGTACCTCTGAAACAAATAATAAATTATATGTTAAAAAAAAAAGAAAGAAAAAAGAAGAAGATAGGGAAAAATGAAGGGGGGGATATTGGAGGGGGAGACGAACCATGAGAGACGATGGACTCTGAAAAACAAACTGAGGGTTCTAGAGGGGAGGAGGGTAGGGGGATGGGTTAGCCTGGTGATGGGTATTAAAGAGGGCATGTTCTGCATGGAGTGCTGGGTGTTATATGCAAATAATGAATCATGGAACACTACATCAAAAACTAATGATGTAATGTATGGTGATTAACAGAACATAATAAAATTTTTAAAAATTAAATTAAATTTTTAAAAAGAGACATCATCAGTAGCTTTGAGAGTCTATGCAGATGTGAGCAGCCAAGAGCACTGCTGGCCAGGCCACCTGAGCAGTGATACTCTCCTGTTGAGAAGGAACCAGATGATGTAGGAGATAGGCTGACCCCCCCCCCCGCCCCACTCCTGAGCATCCTATGGTGCAGCTATACTGAACTTGTCACTGAACTCACTGTTATCTCCCATGCCTCCATGCCTAAGAATGTGCCATGACTTCTACCTTCCCCTTCTTGTCTGCCCAGGGAACATCTACTTATCCATCACACCTCAGTTTGGCACCAGACTTCTAGGAAGCTTTCTTACATCTCCCTGACATTTGGACCCTCCCCACAAGGTAGCCTATTTTTACCTCGGTCTGTGTACCTGTCCATCTCTGCCACATGCTTGCAAGTTCCTGAGTGGGAACTGAGTCCCACTCATCTTAATACCCCTATCATCTGGCAGCCAAACCGGCTGCCCTTGTGCAGAACAGCCACTGGTTAGTAACTGCCTACCTGGCTGAGTGCCTCCCTTTCCCCGCCACACACACACACACACACACACACACACACACCACACACACACACACACACACACACCACACACACACACACACACACACACACGCATACCTCTTGCTGTGTGGGAGAAGGAGTGGAAGTTGGGGACATAGAAAGAGACCTGTTCTCTCTTCCTTGTGAGCTGACTATCTGGGTCTCTCCAGAAGGCAGAGACTTTCAGGGCAATAAGCCCTTTCCCCAGAATTGGAGGTTGGGGGTAGGTTAGATAAATGAAGTTCAACAGGAATCATGCTTATCTGATTGAAGCAAAGCTAAGTTTGCCACAGGATTTGGTTCTGTGTTGTGAGATAGCAGTCTTTGATGGCAAATAAAAGCTACATCAAATGGGTGTTTTATAACATCTGGATACCTGGGCTTAGTGTTTATACCGTACAGTTTGTAAACTGGCCAAAGTATCACCATGTGCTTTAGAAGAGTCTATTTCCTTAACATAAAATGCATAATATCTGATTTCCTAGAGAAAATGTATATACCCAATGCACACATTGGTAAGAAAGAGCGATAGAGAACACACATCTACAGAGTTTAAGGAATTGTCATGTAGCTTCTGTCCTCAGGTGTAAAGAAGAGAGCTGGGGAGGAGGGGGAACCAGGAAGTGAGGAAAGGCCTAATGAAATTCTGAGCTGCCTTAGAATCAGAGGTAAGTGTGGCTGTATCATGGCCAAAATGATATAAAACATTTAATATCATCTCTGAGCACATCGCAAGAGCTCTGAATAGGATCCCAGAATTTCACAGCTCCCTCTCCGGAAACTCAGGAGTCTGCAGACTTGGCATCCCTGAGATTCCTCCCCTTTGGGAAGAAGGAAGCTGTGGCTTCTGTCATTTGGGCTATGGAAGGAGGAAACTGCCATAGCAGCTTTGCTTCCTGAATTCCACCCCACCTGAATCTTGGAGGAATCATTTCAATGGTTGTGTCAATACAGAAACTCCTCTTCCAAGTCCTGAGGTCCCTGCCCATAAATGGCTTTCATATCAAAAAGTAAGAGACATCAATGTACCCACTGCCTCCCCAGTTCATGCAGGTCAACTGATGATTTTCCAAGAGATTCATAATTATCTAAGGCCCTCCGGGGAGTGGGGAGTAGCAGTGTCCAGGTCTTTAGCATCCTGGACATGGATCATTTCCTGGTAATAAGAATAGCAATGGGGGAATGGCTAGCATTTGCCCTGTTCTAGGATTTCTGCGGACATTACCACATTTAGTCTTCTCAATGACTAATAGCAATGGGTGCTCCATCACCCCTATTCTTTTTTTTTTATTTGTTTTATTCACATATAATGTATTATTTGTTTCAGGGGTACAGGTCTGTGATTCATCAGTCTTACACAATTCACAGTGCTCACCATAGCACCTACCCGCCCCAATGTCCATCACCCAGCCACCCCATCCCTCCCACTCCCCTCCACTCCGGCAACCCTCGGTTTGTTTCCTGAGATTAAAAGTCTCTTACGGTTTGTCTCCCTCTCCAGTTTCATCTTGTTTCATTTTTCCCTCCCTTACCCTATGATCCTCTGTCTTGTTTCTCCAATTCCCCATATCAACATCACCGCCATTCTAAAGACGATGAGGCTCAATGACTGTAGGAGTTAGCCATTGGGGGTTCAGTCATGGAGGTGAAGGAATTATGGTAAACCCAGAAAGGCAAGTGAAGATGTTGGCATTACACAGTATGCTAGTGGTTCTTATATTTGAGTGGACAACAGAATTAACTAAAGAGCTTATCATATCATCATCTCCACAAGACTGGAAGTAAACCAATACCCAACAAGAGGATTCTGGCTAACTAAGCTTTGGCATAGCCAACCAATGTAACACTCTGTAGCTGTTAAAATGGGGCAGTTCTGTTTTTACTGGTGGGGATGCATTCAAGGATGGATGGCTCAGTAAGGGAGGAAGAAAGGAAAGAAGGAGGGAGCGAGGGACAGAGGGACAGAGGGAAGGAAGGGAGGGCAGACTAAACTAGGCTATTTGCCCCCTAAAATGGTCTCAGAAGGCTTAAAGGAGGAAAAAATTGAAATTAAGATATTCTCCAAGTTATGAAGTCATGATATTAAATCACAAGGCAAAGACACTCATATGTCCTCATGGCCATCTGTGTTTTCATGGTACAAAGTATTGAAAGGGTTTCCTTTTTTTTTTTTTTTTAATTCTTCATCACCATAGCCACTCTTAGGATTGTCCACCTACTGGAATTTAAAATGTCAAACAGAGGGGCACCTGGCTGGCTCAGTCGGTAGAGCCTGAAACTCTTGATCTAGAGGTTGTAAGTTCAAGCTGCACATAGGGTGTAGAGATTACTTAAAAATAAAATCTTTAAAAAATAAAATAAAATGTCAAACAGAAAGGTGAGCTGGTTGAAAGTGACTTAAGAAGAAGCAGGAAGTGGAGACATGGGTTTTGCGTGGATGGGTGACCTTGAACTTGAACTTGGCCTTTCTGAGTTGAGTTTCCCATCTGCAGAATGGGAAGAACAGTTCTTTGCATCTTCACAGGATTTTGTTGATGTGAGAGCCTCTCGTAAATGCCAATGGACTCTTTAAATGTGACAGTTAGTATGTTTTACTCCCCAACTTAGCATTAAAGAGATTGCAAGCACATGGTGGAAAGAACCAGGACATCTTTCTTACTGAAGCACCAGAGCCAGCCCAAAATTCTTCACAGAGTGGGGCCTCGGCAAGTGCTTTTTGAACCAGGGCTGGGGCTCTGTGTATGTCTGGGTGTGTAGACGTCACCAGATGATACAGACATGGGTAGAGTTAAAGACAGATACAGACACAGAATTCAGACACAGGATGCTTACTGCTACTTCACATTCACAAGGGCGCAGCCCACTTCCCTGGCAAAGTAAGCAGCCTTAGCAGATTCCAAGCCCCATGACACTGTGATATGGGCCAGGAAATAATTTGGTCTACACACTGCCTCAAGCGATGTTTTGTAAACCTAAATATGTTCAAAATTGTCCCTACTGGTCACTGCCATTGTCTGTACTCACACATCTTTGTGTAATGTACATGGGGTTTCAGTCAAGCTCGTCTCTAAATTCTAACTTGTAGGAAGGCAGGGTTGTCAGAAAATCCAGGGTCTTTCAAAGCCCCACGTAGACCTTGCACTTGACTCCCTTCCCAAACGGGAGCATGCATATGAACAAAATTGAATTCTGCCCATTAATTTGAAGTCATTCTGTACTGATATAACATTTCAACTCTGCCAAAATGATTTCTATTTCTGAGTAATTCTTTATTCCAAATTCTTCAAATTGGCATTCTCTCATGATACTGGGCTCCAGCCTCTGTAGAGTACTGTAGGCTGCATATGTCCCTGAAACATCTTTGCTTTCTTCAGAACTTTGCAAAGAACTCTTCAGGCGCCATTCACGTTCCATTATGCTTAGGAGGTAACATCTTCTGGATCCCTTTACTTCCAACTTGATTCTGGTATTTATCATTCTTGTTTGAAGTTAGTTTCATCACTGGGGGGAATAGAAATGTCACCTTGACCCATGCCAAGAGAGAAGTCAGAAGAATTGGAAGGCACAGAGCAAAACCCACAATGGGAATAGTGTTCTTGCAAATGTTCCACCCATGTTGTTCCCTGTAAAATAGGGAATGAGTAGAAAATGTCTCACCAATGTCCATTCGCTGCACTCCTTTAGAAACACAGCAAGCACTGGCCATCTCTGACCATAACGTGAGGACTGGGTGTGATAAGCCCTCTAGTTATCCCTAAGGGACAACATCTTTGGGGCTCTCCAGGACCTGGAATCCCCAAGAAAGTACTGGACATAGACCCAACATCAGGGAGATTGGCAGAACAGGGCAGAACAGACCTTCCCTTCCGGGAAATCCCCGAAAAGCAGGAAGCCAAGAGGAGTGCTTTGGATCAATTATCTTCAGAATCATTCCTCTGTCATGATCTCCTGGCATCCCACCCTCCCTCCATCTCTATCAGGCTGTCCCATCCCTTACTTCCTTCCCATAGCTGGGCGAACAGAAGCACACCTCTCTACAATAAGTCCTTTTCTTCCTCTGGTTTTCTTTTACCTTAACTTTTCTCAGAATATATGGTTCTCCTACCCTTTACAAATTCCCATATTGGCACATGTGCATCAGTCTGAGTAACATGGAATTTATCATCCAACCAGGATACTTCTGAGAGTTAAGTTGGACGGTGTTAATAACCACAAAATGATAACAGGCATAAAAACAAGACTCTCCAGACAAATCAGAACATCTAGTTGCCTACTGTTAGAACTTTCTTAGGTACAAGTAACAAAAACCCAACATAAAGTAGTTTGAGGGGAAAAAATATATATGCTTAGTATGTTGTTGGTAATGGATGGATCCAGAATGAAGCTGAATTCAGTCACATCAACATTCCATGCTATCACACTCCTTCTCTATTGTGGTTCTTCTCTCTTCTGTGCTGCTGCTCAGCACACTTCTCTCCCAATAAATGCAGACTTTCTCCATATGTCAGGGAAGATAGCTGCTCCATGGCCCAAAAGACAAGACCTCTTCTCTTCCAGGATGAAAAATCCTTGGAAGAACACTGATTTACCCATCTTGCATCACATGCTCACCCCTGTGACACATGCTTTAGTCAAAGGCACCATAAGAGGATATCTGCAATATATGTACATGGAATGAAGAATTTCAAAAATTAGGCAAAAATAAATATGTGGTATGGGCTTAATAAATTGGCTTTAAGGCAATGTTTCTGAATAATGATTATGAGAAGTGGGTAAAAAATTCCAATCTGCATCCTTCAGATTCAGAAGAGTTTTATTACCCTAATTTCCTTATCCTGGAAATGAAGACACTAAGGCCCGAAGAGGTTGATGATCTTGCCTGACATCCCAGATGATAAATGGAGCATCAGGGCATCAGGTGTGAACCCAAGTCTGCCCAAGTTCGTTCTCTTCTCCTGCCATATACTACCTGGATGGTGAGACCTAATTCTCCCTTAGTCAAGGCTGACTTTGTTTACAAGCAACAACAGCATGGCCAAGACTAGCTTAGCAAAATAGGGGATCTATGGCTCACATACCCCAGATGTGGGGTTCTCAGGGGGTACAAGCAGAGTCGGGAAGGAGGATGCCATCAGAATCTTCTCTCTCTCCCTCTGATTTTCTCAGCAACTTGGCTTCATGCTGCCAAGCTCTCCGTTTCCTTGGCTACCAGCAACTCCTGGGCTCAGGAACTCTCCAATCGTAGACCAGAGATCCTTCCTTTCCTCCCCACTTCCCATTTACCTGCCCCACACCCATCCACACAGAACCCCATCTTAAGGAATTTGTAAACGAGGTTCAGATTGGCCCAGCCTGAGTCACATGTCCACACACAGCCAATCTGATGGCCAAGCATGTGAGGATCTATGATTGGCCCAACTTGAGACACCGGCCCACCACTTAGCCAATCACTGTGGCTCAAGTTGGAGAGCCCCTGAAGAAGATGGAAGCTCTAGGAGACCGGTAGGTAGTTCAGAAGGAACCTAGAGGGTCCAGTGACAATGCTCTGTGGTGTTTATCAAACTGGCTCCCAAATTGGAATGTAAATGTTTTAAAACCATTTTGTGTATAACCTCAGCATGTATTTTCTCTAGATGGCGATTTTGTCCTAATTCTGAATCAACATATTCTGTTCCCTTAAACACAATGACTTCTCTTCAAGCATTCCAAAGCAGGTGGCCTGGAAGGCCAGAGTTCCATGAAGGCATCAGCTTTAGCCTCAGGTTTTGCCAGGAGTCTTAAATTTTGCAAGTGTGCAAGGCCCTTGAACTTTGTTACCCCATCTGAACTTTGATTATGGTGTGTAACAATTGAAAGAACTCTCTTGGAGACACTGGCCTAGACTATTTGAAATGACAGCAGTGGTGGAACCCTGTACTGAGCTTTAAGCAATTTGTGGCGGGATAATATTTCTGAAATGTGAACTACTATTTCCCTCCCACCTGGAAATTCTCCCTCCCCCATCCCCACCCCCTTGGAAAAGCCAGACTTTTCTTATTTTTACTGCTTCGGAGGTAGAGAACATCAAGGCAGAAATAAAATGCACCGCTGTGTTTGCCTGGCTTTTGTCCAACGGCAACAACAAAGATCCTCAGGGACACAGACAAAGGCCGGTGGAGAAGTCACAGCGTTCCCCTTCTTGGTCTTCTGACCCCAGCCTAAGAGAGAAGGGAGATGCAAGGAAGAGATGAAAGTGTGGACAGCAGTAATCCAAAGAGCAGCAGGGACCATACCACCCGCCTGCACATAGGTTTATGGAAGCTGAGAATAGAGGCAGTCCAGGCCTCTTTTCTACACGGAGCTCCAGGGAAACGTTAGGACTGCAGACAGTAAACGACCTCGTGGAATACCTAGGCCTTCACTGGAGACCCTGGTCAGCCTCACCAAGTCCCTCCCCCAGCTTGACCACAGAAGGGTCCCCATGAAGCTGAGTGGAGCAGAAAAGGAACCCGTGGAAACAAGTAAAACCCAAGGAGCTTATCCAAGACCCGAAGGCTGACAGAGGAAGAACTCTGTGCATCAGCTGAGATTAACTCTGTTGCCCCAACAAATAGAAATTCACTCAAGCCTTAGGAGGCGTTATGGACTGTGTCTCCACAAATTCCATATGTGGAAGTCCTAGCACCCAGCACTTCAAAATGTGACTGTATTTGGAAGTAGAGTCTTTGAAGAGATAATTAAGTTTCCGTGAGGTCATATGAGTGGGCCTTGATTCGGTATGAATGGTGTCTTCATAAGACAAGGAAATGGGGACTCACACAGGCACAGAGAGGAGACGTGAGGGCACAGAGGAAAAAAGCCATCTTCAAAAGCAAGGAGAGAAGCATCAGAAGGACCTAACCCTGCTGACAACTTGATCTCAGACTTCCAGCCTCCCAAATTGTGAAAAAATAAATGGCTGTTGTTTAAGCCACCCCATCTGTGGAACTTTACTATCGTGGCTTTCCCAAATTACTATAGAAGGGAAGAATATAGCTGTGTTTCATGCCCACCTGGGTTTGAGGATGGAGGTGTGTACTTTCAAAAAAAAAAAAAAAAGATGGAGGAGTAAGAAGAAGAGAGTAATAAGAACAGTTATCATCCACTGAGCACTTAGTCTGCACTTGACCATGTGGAAGCCCTTTACTTTTGTACTGATGTCCCATGCTATGGAACAAATTATCACAAACATAGTGACTCATAACTCCCATTCATAGCTCATGGTTTCTATAGATCAGGAATCTATGCGTGATGTAACTATGCGCCCTGCTTAGGGTCTCACAGGCTGAAATGTAGGTGTCATCTGGGCTGAGGTCTCCTCTGAGCCTTGGCATTCTCTTCCAACTCATGTGATTGTTGGCAGAATTCAGTTCCTGGCATCTGTATGACTGAGGTCCTTCTTCCCTTGCTTGCTGTCAGCTAGGGACCACACTCAGCTCGGAGTCTACTTTCAGATCCTGGCCATGGAATCCCTCTTAGGCACTCACAATGTGCGTTTGCTTTCTTCAAGGCCAACAGAAGAGTATCAGCTACCCTGTCTTCATGCTTATGTCTTCACCTGATCAGGTGTGGCCCACCTGGGATGATCACCCTTTTGATTAATCCAAAGAGAAGTGATGAGGGACCTCTATCACATCTGCAGAATTCCTTTTGCCATAGAATGCAATGTAATCAAAGGGGTGGCATCCCGTCATATTCACCAGTTTCGTGCACTCAACAGGAGAAGCTATGCTGCGAGTATACATGGGGGATGGGGGAAGATCTTGGGTGCCATCTTCAATCTCTGCCTGCCACAATATGTCTCATTTCATTAATTCTCAGAGTGATTCTATGAGGTAAACCTTTGTATCCTAGTTTACTATTTATGGAAACAGAAGCATATGTTCAGACCTCAGAAAGACTCATAATTCAGTTCAATCTTTTTTTCCTTTAAATTTTTTATTGTTATGTTAATCACCATACATTACATCATTAGTTTTTGATGTAGTGTTCCATGATGTATTGTTTGTGCATAACACCCAGTGCTCCATGCAGAACGTGCCCTCTTTAATACCCATCACCAGGCTAACCCATCCCCCCACACCCCTCCCCTCTAGAACCCTCAGTTTGTTTTTCAGAGTCCATCTCTCTCATGGTTCGTCTCCCCCTCCGATTTACCCCCTTCATTCGTCCCCTCCTACTATCTTCTTCTTTTTTTTTCTTAACATATGTTGCATTATTTGTTTCAGAAGTACAGATCTGTGATTCAACAGTCTTGCACAATTCACAGCGCTCACCATAGCACATACCCTCCCCAATGTCTATCACCCAGCCACCCCATCCCTCCCACCCCCCACCACTCCAGCAACCCTCAGTTTGTTTCCTGAGATTAAGAATTCCTCATATCAGTGAGGTCATATGATACATGTCTTTCTCTGATTGACTTATTGCACTCAGCATAACACTCCCCAGTTCCATCCATGTCATTGCAAATGGCAAGATCTCATTCCTTTTGATGGCTGCATAATATTCCATTGTGTATATATACCACAGCTTCTTTTCATCTGTCGTTGGACATCTTGGCTCTTTCCACAGTTTGGCTATTGTGGACATTGCTGCTATAAACATTGGGGTGCACGTACCCCTTCGGATCCCTACATTTGTATCTTTGGGGTAAATACCCAGTAGTGCAATTGCTGGATTGTAGGGTAGCTCTATTTTCAACTGTTTGAGGAACCTCCATACTGTTTTCCAGGGTGGCTGCACCAGTTCACATTCCCACCAACAGTGTAGGAGGGTTCCCCTTTCTCAGCATCCCCGCCAACATCTGTCGTTTCCTGACGTGTTCATTCTAGCCATTCTGAGTGGTGTGAGGTGGTATCTCATTGAGGTTTTGATTTGGATTTCCCTGATGCCGAGCGATGTTGAGCACTTTTTCACGTGTCTGTTGGCCATTTTTCAGTTCAATCTTACACATATTTTTGGACATCTATTATGGGCCAACCACCATGCTAGACCAGGATGGAACCCTTGACCTCCTGGGGTCCCATAGTCTACTGCTGCAGGTGAGCTACAAAAGGATGATAGTTAATGTCAACTAAACAATCTCCACATGTCATCTCTACTGGACAAAAACATATGAAGTTGGCATCCACTGTTATTACCTTCCATTTTACATAGGAGTAAACTGAGGCTTGGAGACTTTTAAGCATGTCCTCAGGGTCACCCATGTGATCAGTGCTGAAGAGATTTACACTCAGAACAGCTCACTTACATGGCTCATAACCTCAATGAACACAATATGCTGAATCTCAACACAGAAAATCTTGTCCCACATTCAATAAGAAGTGATATGAGGGAGGTGGGGATCAATGCTAAAATGGAGCTTTAAAGACAAGTAGAGAGTAGAGAAGAGGTGGCCCTTCACCAGGATCAGTAACTATCTGATGCAAAAGGTGGAATTAGGACTGGAGCTCAGTGAATCAGTAGGCCTTGGAAAGGCCAGGATGACAGAGGGCAGCAAGCAGGAAGCTCAGAGCAGGGAACATGCAGGGAGGGAGCACATCTGGATGGGTGGGGAGTGTGGTGTCCCTTAAATCTGTCTATCTCATCTTAGTGACAGGTTCCACTGATTCTTCTATCCCATCCCTAATGGCCAGGTTGAGACCTGTGAGGGCACATCAAGAGATACAGGCTGCAAAATGGATACTTCCAGCCTGAGGAACTCAGAAAACTCCTCCAGAGGAGTGCTTCTCATCATTTTGGTGCCAGGGACAAAAATGTCTGGAGACATTTTTTAATTGTCACAACTGGGAAGGTGAGGTTACTGGCATCTAGTGGGTAGAGACCAGGCACGTTGCTGCTTCTTACAGAGTAACACAGGACACCTCCCCGCCTCCCCCAAAGAAAGACCCAGCCGCAAATGTCCATGGAGCCGAGGACAACAATCCCTGCTCTCATGAACCCATTTGGATATTTCTCAGTTAGCTGGTTCTTTGTGAAGGCAAGTCGCATTTGAAAACTTATGTAGTTAGAGTCAATCCTTGGTCTGTTTGCCACAGGTCTGCAGGTGTGTGTGATCTTAAAATCAAACCCAAAACATGGTTGCCAAGTCATTCTGCAAATATTCACTGAGCGCCTGCTACGTGCCCAGTACCGAACTAGATGGAAAGGCAGTAAACAGACTGCAGAAGCAGGGAGCACACACAGAGCTCGGTGTGAGGATAGAGAGATCTGGTTCTAGAGTGACAAACATCCACCAGCTTGCCGCGGGCAGCACCGTTCACTCAACCTGAGTCACACTGCCCTTGCGTGGAGATGGCTGGAAATTGGTCCGCCCTCGTGGGGCTTAATCTCTGTGGGCTCAGCTCCCATCTGGGCCCCACCCCGAGCACGGGGAGCCCCGATCGGCTGGAACCCTCAGGGTGGGAGCAGGCGTGCCAGGGAAGAGGCTCAAAGTGAGGCTCCGTGGTAGGTGCAGATCCCTACTGAACACAAAGCAGATGCAGTTCCCCCGGGATGAGCCCTGGGGAGGTGGGGCCCTCACTGAAGCTCTGGACGGTGCCAGCCTGCGTGGGCAGGTCTGACCTGAGAGCTGGCAGAACTCTCCCCCTTGGGGAGCCAGCCTGAGACAGCAGTCATTCTGGGCTCCTTTTCCACAGGTACTCAGCCACATTCCCACAGTCTGAGGAGGCCCCAGGCAGACAGTGAGAGGTGCACAGGCTCAGCCCACCTCTCTCCCAGGGCATCCTCGATGACCCTGGGCCTCAGCGTGCAGGGCTGGACAGCAATAGGCCACACAGGCTCCTGGGTCACTGAGTCCCCCCTGCATGGGACCGATTGCAGGAGGCACAAACAAGCAGCTCACCAATTGCTTGATTCATGACAAGTTTTTGTGGAGCCTATTTTATTTTATGGTGGGACCCTGCCAGGTTCTAGAATATGGGGATAAACAAAATAAACATCTCTCTTGCTCTCATGTAGCTTACAGTCTGAGGTCCATGAACCACCAAGACAAGCCCATAATCCCATGAAGTATCAGGTACTTGCCAGGCAATCAGAGGCTTCAAGGAGGAGGTGGCCTGTGAACAGAGTGTTGAAGGGTGGTTAAGTCGCTCACACCTGGAAGGACATAGAGGGACCCTAATCCTGGGCCTGCAGTAGCGTGGTAGTCATGAGACCTGGATGGCTGGATGGTCAGGCTCCTCCACGCGCTGTCCCCACCTCTCTGGCCCTCGGTGGCTGCATCTGTGAAATGGAGACAGAAGCCCCTACGACCACTAGGGCAGTCTAGCCACGCACGTCCGCATCTGCAACCCCAGGTTCATCACGCGAATCTCCTTTTTCCAGGGCAACAGCCATGTCCCCTTCACAACCTGAAATCCCAAAAGCACAGACACAGAGGTGGGGACACTGTCTACGAGTGTAGGAAGGTGACAGTCAGCGAGGTGAGCTGGGGGCCCTTCGCTGAGATCTCTGCCCTGCCAGTCAGATCAGAGCAGTGTCCAGGCTCCGGGACACAGGCCCTGCTGCTGGAAGCAAGTGTGCCTCAGAAGCAGATGAGGGCATGGTGCCTTCTTGGGTTTATTACAGCCTCATGGCACTCACGCAAGGACGCTGATTGCCATGCAGGATCCGGGCTTGCCGGCTGGCCTGGCTCGGCACTCCGCTCTCTGCCCACGCCTGCCTCGCCCTCCAGCCTTGCCAAATGGATGAGCCTCCCTGCAAGTTTTCCCAGGGCCGTGAAGGCCCAGTGAGAACAAAGAACTGAGGCCTTGGACCAGGCAAAACGCCTCTGCCTCGATCCACACCATCAGTCCCTCTGGAATAGTCGTGGACCGATAGCCGATAGGTCTACCTGCCCTTAGTAACATAAAGATCTTAAGGAATCCATCCAAGCAACCCCCATCTGACCCTATAAACAGCTCACACACGCAGACTCAGAAATAATACTCATCTCAACATATTCTGGCTTTGTCTTTAAAGTGGATGAGTCCTGGTCTCTAGGGCAGGGGTCACCAAACTGTGGTCAGTGGGCTCAGCCCACTGCCTATTTCTATAAATAAAGTTTTATTGAAACAGTCACTCACATTTGCTTCCATATTATCCAGGGCTGCTTTTGAGCTACAATGGCAAAGTAGAGTTGTTGCCAAGGGGTCTTATATGGCCTGCAAAGCCCCAAATATTTACTATCTGGACCTTTACAGAGAAAGTTGGCCAATCTCTCCCCTCAGATTTCATTATTTTTCCATTTATTCATGAATTTATTCATCCAGTGAACTGTTACTGGTCTTTTTCTCGCCAAACTCCAAGGGGTTTGAGAACAGGGACTATCTTTGTATCCTCAGCACCACAGTGCCTGAAACCTGATGTGTCCTTTAGGAAATGTTGGTGGGATGAATGAATGCATGCAGTCAATACCTAAGTGAATAAAGTCTTGGTCTCCGCCTTCAGAGAACCTACATTCTGGTGGCAGAGACCTGCCTGGAAGCAAATCATGAAAACAAAATCAGGCGAGGGTCACGACAGACGGGAGCAAACTTTCTGGAGGTGCAGGCTCCTAACAGAAGGGGTTCCAGCTGAGGGAAGCTGAAGACATCAAACGTGGTCTGCAAGGATATTAAGAGCTGGAGTTTCTAATTCTAAAGTCCATGGATTCCCGAACCAGAAATCGAAGCAATCAAAGCTAAGAGGTGACTAAGCGTTCCTGGAGCCGTGAGAAGGGGAGTGAGTTTACCCTTCCACCAACTTTTACTGTGCACCTCCTAGGGCGCCGGCCCCGTGCCACGCACTAGGGATGCAACGTGGTGGTGGGGAGGGGGCACCCCAGCCCTGTCGCTGTGAAGCCTTGTGGCTTGGGGTAGGTCCTCACTTCTCCACACCTCTCTTTCTCCACTGGGAGAAGGATGATGGCCCCACCTCCTGGGTTCTATACAAGAACTCAATTAGCTAATGCCTACAGTACACTTGGCACAGGACGCAGAAGGAGTCAACTTAAAGTAAGATGCGTATTTTTAATGTTCATGCCTGCAAAGTGGCTCCCGGTCCCTGTGCCTGCCCCACGTAGAACATCCTGCATGGGCAAGCCTGTTCCCTCCCAGGGGCCTCCTCCTCTTGGCCACTGCGGTATAAACAGGGGCACCTAAGGCACTGTCCTTGGTTGATAAGCTTTCAGACGTGCCTGCCGATTGCCTGCCACCCAAAGCCCGAAGAGAAACCA
The DNA here is from genome assembly GCF_009762305.2 of Zalophus californianus. Classification (NCBI taxonomy): domain Eukaryota; kingdom Metazoa; phylum Chordata; class Mammalia; order Carnivora; family Otariidae; genus Zalophus; species Zalophus californianus. The sequence goes on from NC_045600.1 coordinate 7,375,915, forward strand.
GCAAGTATGACAGCATAAGACAATCTTATCTGATGGCACCTCCATGTTGCAAACCCCAGTGTCACCCACGCCACACCCCCACCAATCCACTGGCCTTTCTGCTTGCAAAAGGACCTTTCTGTGCTACCTTCCCTTGTCTTCCTTTTCCTAAAGGAAGCAGATAGGCGCAGTTGCCTTCTGAGGGAATAAAATTGCACCCACAGCAGAAGCTGAGGCTGTAGCTCCAATTTTAATGAACAGACACCCGCTATAACAATTTCCAAAGCTTTCGTGTCGTCTCTCACGTCCCGTCCCTCCCTTCCCTGCTCTCTCCGTTTTCCCCTTACTCATTCTTACCCACCCCACCCCCCCTTCCTCCCCATCTCAGCACAAAAGTTGAGGAAGGGAAAAGTACAAAGTGGCATGTACCGCAATTGCCATGAATATCTAGTGCCATATATCTTGTCAAAAAATCAGCATGCACGTGAAAAAAGAAAGCAAACCTCGAGATTTGGAAGAATGTGCAGCTCCCCCCATATACGCGTTCATTTTTGTTTTCCATCTAACTCTCACTGTATTTCTTTTTTTAACCGCTCCTGCAGGTCTTTATATATAGGACAAACACGCATGCACACACACCTCACTTCCTCACTTCTGTCATTTAAAGTATGAAGAAAGCAGCAAAGAAAAGTCTATTTTCAGCCAGTTCTCGTTAGAGTGGTTTTTGCCGCTGTGATGAAAGAAGGAGATTTCGAAGAAAGTCAAGTCACTGATGAACATGGTGAACGAACAGTGATGACCAGCCATCTGTTCTGTCAATTAAGTCCTCCACACATCAAGTTATTTGTTCTTATGTAACTAATATTTAGAGACTAAACAGATGTATGCCCACGGTATCTACCGTAAGCACTTTTCTATGCTTAAAAAATAAAAACAGAGACCCACCCTGCCCGGTCCAAGGTCTGGAGATGATCAAACTAGCATTGTGGGGGGAAAGAGAGGGGGGCTTTGAACACAAAACAGGATTTAGGCTTCAAAGAACAAAGGTTCCTATCAGACAGCTTTTTCTTCTAATGGTCCTCGTGCAGTAAAAATAAAGTCCAAACACTATAATTTTACTCACAGAAAAGTTACAAATACTGTAGGTATCTTTAGAAACAGCTGCAAAAGTGGTTTCACTTCTGACAAGATTGGTGTTAATTACCAGCAAGGACTTCAGTATAATACTATTTAAATCATTTTAAATTATCCCTCTCAAAAATTAATTTTTCATCAAAGATTACACACAAAAAAAATCATGATATCATCTCTGCAGCTGCGATTTAGTAATAATTTCATCTATTATTACCAATGTCAGTTGGATAAAAGAAAAAATGGCACCCCACCGTGCCGGTTCCAGCACAGGCCATATATAGAAATTTTTAACTATCACTTATAATCGCTTTGATGAGCTTAAACCTCCTCTCAATTAACACCTTAAATGACACCGAGACATCTTAATGGGGGATGTAAGTAAGAGAAAAGACTTTAATCAAAGAATAAAGAAAAAAGTGCCAGTAAAGAGGAGGACTCGCCGCGCACCTCTTCATGTCCCACCCAAGTGGCATCCTTTATTGCATCTCGAACCATTTGTCATTCCAGGATCCAAAGCAAAACTACCAGGCAGCCATCGAAAGATGCGTGGCCGGTTGCCGTACTCCCTCTGTTAAAATAAAGACAGTTCGAGGGCCCCCAGCCTAACAGCGGGATGAGGGGATGGGAATTTTGTAATGTTATCACTTGAACAAGTTCAATCATAACGGAGAGCCTAGAAAAGGAACACATTGTTCCCTGAAGATCATCTTCTGGGGCATCCCAGGGTAGCAGTTTGGGGGATCCAAGTCACCCACGTGTAGGTACCCCAACCCACTCTCAGCAGGATCAGAGAAAAAGATGGGTCCCTCCAGACACATTTGAGTTATGCAAACTCACGGAGCTGTGGGCATGTTACAGAAGGACATTTCTCAGGTCATTATTTTTTATCGTGAAGCTGCTGTGCCTGGCCTTTGGGAGAATTGAAAATAAAATGAAATAAAACAAAATCCAAATGAAAACTGACCAGCCTGCTTTACTCTTCTTAAATCATGTTTGCGGTATCCATGGTGATTTTTGTTTCCAATTAAGAAGTCCTAATGAACATGTGTTAGTGCCCGTGCGTTACTCCCAGGCAGTTAATGGCCCGGCAGGAGCCCTGATCTCTCGAGCCATAACTGCATTTTGGGTCAAAAAAGCAACACTTGGTAAAGTCTTGGAGATTGACGTTTATAAAATTAGGTGGAAGGCCCTTGATTTTCGGATCTGACTTGCCTCTTTCCACCCCCTAAGCCACCTCAGCCCACCAGACAGAAAGAATGTCTTCTGTTGCCTGCCTTCTGCCACGGTCAGGAAGAAAAAAATACATAAGCATAAGTTACATGTTCACCAACAAAAAGGATAGTGTCCGACCTGTGCTCACTAAGGGGCAACATCTGTGCAGAGTTCGGGCCAACTGTGTCATGGAGGCCACACTGTACATCAAAACTTCACAAATAACCTATCATGGCAGGGATGATCATCCTGGATTTGAAGATGAGAAATCAAGGAGCAGAGAGACTGAGAAATTTCCTGCGGGTTATGCAGCCATAATGTAGAGAAGCCCAAATTACAAACTGGGCTTCAGCATGGTGGGCAAATCAGAGAGAAACAAGATCATTATCTTTCCTCAGAACAAAAAGTACTGGGGTGGTTTTCATCTTTCTCTGGTTCACCAGACACTTTTCTTAACCCCCTTCCTCATTCCAGCCCAGTAAACGTTGTTAGTATTGTGCTACATTATGTAGAATGTAAACCGTGTTTATTATGTGGTGGGTTATCTTTTTACCTGATTCTTTTTGGAAATGTCTTTAAATAGACACACTCACATGCACACATATATATACCCGCATGCATGTACTCAAGATCAGGTGTACTAAGTTACATACTCACCCTTAGTATCCACTTTTCTCAACGATTCCTCCTACCGAGGTCCTGCTTCCAAAAATGTTTTCAAAGAGGGTGTGTTTGGGTAGGAAGCCTTTTTATTTGCCCAGATATAAAGAGACAGTTCAGCTGGGTATAAAATTATAGATTTAAAGTTGTTCCCATTCAACATTTCAAAATTATTCTCTACTGCCTTCTTGATTCAGCATTGTTATTAAGAAATAAGACTTAAATCTGAATGTAATTTCTGTATAAGTGATCCCTTCTTTCTGGGAGCTTATTACCTTTCTTTTTTTTTTTTTACTTTTCTTTGATGTTCTTAAATATAATTATATTGTTTAAGTATGATTTGTCTCTTATGTAGTCAGTTTGACATTCCATTTGAGCTTTTAATATGAATCTTTTTCTTTCTTTTATTCTGTCATTACTGTTTTTCAAATATTTCCTATCCTCTATTTTGTCTCTCTTTCTATGGTTGCCTATAATGTTTACATTGACTTGTGTGCTCCTGGTCTCCATTTATTTTAGCTTTTCCTTTATACATTTTAGCTCTTGACACCTGCTTCCTTCTTTCTAAGAAAATTCTTCAATCTGATTTAGTTCACTATTTTGTTCTTAAACTGCATTCATTGTGCTTTTATTCCACCTCCTAAATTCTTTATGTCCAATATTATATATTCTATCCCTAGTATTTCCATTTGATTCTGCTTTGTAACTGCTTGTTTCTACTTCATGATCCCAGTATCCTTGAGTATTAGGGTAAGAGTTTCTTTTATTGTGGTTGTACTCCTCATACATTCCTGGGATTAAGAGCTCTGATATCAAAGTCTGGGCTTGGTCATGCAATTTGCTTCACAACCCAAAGCTATAGAGTAGCTTTCTGTCCATGTCTCCAGGTATGGCTCTTCTCAAAGAAGTTTTCTCCCTCCTTCCATCCCTTGAGGATATGGAAGGAAGTAAAGATGGAAATCCTCAGCAGCCAGGCTCTGGACCTGCACTGCTGATACCTGCATCCTAAACTTCTCCTCAGGGGTGATATTTCCTCACTGGCCACCTACACTACTGGGCTGATTTTGCTATTCTTATGCCTCAAAGAAGTCATTGGGTTAGCCCAGATATGCCAAAGGTAATGTGAAGAAAAGGTAAAATATGTCTTCTTTCCCTTTTGTATCCATCCTGCTAAAAATGACACTCAGTCACCTCTGATCATCATAATTGGCATTGGTCTCCCCAGAGATCTCTTGCAAAATTTATATTACTTGTTCAGACCCATTCACATTGTCTTTAATTTTATGGCTTCTCTAGCGTCAGGTTCATGGGAAGGGACCAGCATCCCATGCTAACCATATTACCAGACCATCAGGAACAAGATAAAAGCATGGGATTTTCAAAGGTAACTTGTGCAAAGAAGAACTAGCCACACAAATAGAAGAACATGAACAAACCCACCAGGCACAAACCATGTGAGGAATGGAATACAGCAGAGAAAGTTTCCTGGTTTTATTGTTTGTTTGTTTGTTTGTTTGTTTGTTTAAATAAATCTGGAGAGCAATAGGATCCACTGACAAATTAAAGAATTAGGGACAAAAGAAGTATAGCAAAACACATGTTCTACAACTAAGAATGAGGTGAATGAGCAATTTTTTAAAGTAGAGTCAGTTTTTGATAAACAATACCTTGGGTTCATGTCACATAATGATAAATAACTTCTACATACAGCCATTGAAATATTACATTAGAAAATGGAACTGCCCTATCCAGCACTCACATGATGGAGATCAATGCTGAACTTGGCCTGTTTTGACTCATTTTTATTTAATCTTCATTTTGGGTTTCCTGTCCCTGGGGTTAGGTCTTAATCCGTGTCCACAGATGGCTGGTCTATGAGTGGCTGCCACCTTGAGGGAGGGAGGGTAGATTTGGTTGGAACATCACCTGAGTAAACCCAGTCATTGCATTCATTTCACCAAAGACACTTGTGGACCAGGTGCTTCATCATCAACTACTGCAACAAGACTTTTCTTTGTCTTAACCCCTTTCCTTCCAATGGCTGAGACTCTAGGGGACAGTGACACTTGGAGAAGAGAGCCCTTGATGGTGTCAGCAAACATACCAACTAGTAGCTATGCGCTGAGTTCTTTGGGACCTTCTACAGATTCTGTTTCATTCATCTTCACAGCACTCTGGGGAAAGAGTATTATTATCCACTTTCTATGCATGAGAAAATTGAGGGCCAAGAGTCAAAATACTGGCTCAAGTTCACCCAGAAATGAAGGGCAAAGACATAGTACCAATTCAAGTCCTAAGACTGTAGGTCCAAAAACAGGTTCCTCCTACACCACACCTGAGAAGTGGAAGAAAAAGATTACTTCCCATTCATGCCTTCCAATCACAAGTGTTAAATTTCTACCATATTTCAGGTTCTTTCCTAAGCCCTAAGTTTACTCTTAAGTCACAGACACAGACCCTACCCTCTCAGGAAAAACAGGTGAGGGTAATAGCTATGAAACAAAGTGCCTGAAATGGATCTGCACTTTCTATAGCACAATATTCATAATTCAAAAAAAAGAGAAGAAAAAACAGGGCATTTTGAGAGAGAAGGTCAGGAGTCTGATTTAGAATTTGGGGTCAGGGAAGCCAAGACAAGGAGAATGGATACTTGTTAGGCAGATGTCTCACCTCAGCACCTTGGACAGCCACATGCTCTCATCTTGCCTCAAGCCCTACACCTCTACCTGTGCCTCTGTCTGTTAGCAGAACTTTCTTCAATAGCTAATGGTCTATATTTATATGCTGCTTGTTTTTTGTGAACGAAAATGACATTGAAACTGATATTGGAGCAATCCAAGGAATATTCTTTTCTCAGCAAATAGCACCAATTTCTTATGAGTACAAGGAACACTATACTGAGAGTCAGAAGACTTGGTTCAAGGCCTGGCTCTATTTTTCTTTTCCAAGACCCCATTTTCCCCACATTGCCTGCTAGCTGTGAAGAGGGTGTGGATACTGGAATAAGGCAGACTGGGTTTCCAGACGCAAGGCTGGTCCTTAACATCTGTAGGAATGTTTCTTAATCTCTCTGAGTTTCAGTCTTCATGCTGTGTGACTATTACACCACATTGTTGTTCATGAACAGACCACGTGAATATACATACTAACAACTGGCACAAGGTAGCATTTTAATGACTATTTGTCTCTGTCCTTCCAACAACGGACAAATCAACTCTGCAGGGATTTCACCGTGGTTGGCCTTATGGAAATAAACCCCACTGTCCCTTACCTAATCATGCAGTTCTCCTTGGGATCCAGACCTCTGTTCAAAACCAGAGCAAGAATGCTGTGCCAGAGGCCTCAAGGCCTGAAGTGGATCCAGCCCAGTGTTACCCACATGGGCACAGATGTTCCAGAGGCCAGTCTGCCTCCAGCCTAGAAGGGGCTCATGAGAGCAGACAGATGCACGCCAGGGCTGTGCTCCATGTAGCTGGAGCGCTCTTAACATCATCGGCACAATCGTCAGAGTCTAAAGTGGCCCACAGTGCACATGCCCAGAACACCCCATTCAATTCTAAAATGAAGGGCTCTTAAAACTGTGAAGTACTGAATTTGGAAAAGATTGAGGATTTGGGCACACACAGTGCAGAACAATTTAATATTATGGGAGCTCTTCAACTATTTTTTTTTTATATAAGCACTTCATTTTGGAAGTAACTCAAATAATGTTCTATTACTACATTGAACACATGACTGACTTGAAAATGCAACCACCCAACATTAAAAAATAAATCCCCCAAAGCCCCCAAACTGGGAAGAAATATGAAGAAAAGGCAACAGTCAATTCCTCCGTACACCTGGAATATCTTCACTTTTCCGCTCCATCTCTCCAAACACTGTGCATTTTTCACCCCAAGTTTAAACGCTGCCTCCCTGATGCCATTCGATTCAGATTTGCTGACATGCATTGAATGTCTACTGTCAGGCAGCCAATGGCTCATTTGTTAGGTCCTTTAATCCTTATAAGAACTGTGTAATGTAAGTGGTCTTTATCCCCACTGGACTCCAGAGGGAACAGGAACTCAGAGAAGCTAAGCTGACCACAGAACTTCCTTCAGGAGAACACATGCGCTGCTTTCATATGCATTCAAGAGAGGGAGACTGGACTTGTGCTAGATGAACCAGAGAAGAATAGGCTTTGCCCACCATGGAAGGCTTTAACCAACCGAGAATGTGACTGTATCTGGAGATTGAGCCTTTAAAGAGGTGATTAAGTTAAAATGAGGTCACATGGGTGGGCCTTAATCCAGTATGACTGGCATCCTTAGAAGAAGAAGAGATTTGGACACATGAACGGATGCCAGGGCAGTACACACACACAGCGGAGACCAAGAGGGCATGCGGCAACCGGGCCGCCATCTGCAAAGCAAGGAGTTGGGCCTCAGGAAACCAACCCTGCCAACACCTCTGTCTTGGACTTTCAGCCTCCAGAACTGTGAGGGTAAAAAAATATCAATTGTTCAAGCCACCCAGTCTGTGGTATTTTGTGATGGCAGCCCTAAGAAACTAATGTAACGCCCCCCTTTTTCCCATGGAGCCACTTCACTCATGGACGCCTGGTTGCCCCTGATTTATGACTGTGCATTCACTGAGTTTGCCTGGCGAGGTGGCATCATGGAGGAAGCCTCCTCTCCAGCCTTCTCCGGGTCGGTGCCCTGTTTGGGAAGGTTTTATTGCAATTTTCTCAGCATGACTTAATTGCTTATTGGCATTGCAGAATGGGATTTCAGCGTCAGCTAGATAATGCACATCTTGGGGACAAATCTGTCCTGATGTACAGAGATGGCCAGCAGAGGGGCTGATCTGATTTGCAAGAATATTCTTATTCCCAGCATTCAGGGTTCAAGCGGGGCATCCTCAGAAATATAAAAAATAGATTAAGAGATTTATTATTTTGGAGTCGGGTGAGAGAATGGAGACTTACAAAACATTGAAGATTCTGTTTATACATAGTTTAAAATGTTTGTAAATATTTAACAGAAACATCGAGCAATAAACTCAAATTATTGCCAAGTGCAGGGAGGAAGTAGAGGTAATTTATCAACGAAGAGGGGGGAATGGGTACTGTATTTTACCGGGACACACACATTCAGACATACTAATGGGGATTGTGTCAGTTAAATGTTGACATGTACCGAATCATGGCCCAGTCTAAATGCCTTAGTCATGGCAGGGAGTTAAAAAAGAGAATATTTGAGAATAATGTGAATTAAAAAGGCAAGTTAGTTTAAATTTCTGTTTGGTAGGCCCCCAGGCCTACAAGTCCAGTGGGAATACACTCTAGCTAGAGGCTTGATGAATGGCCTTAATGAAGTTGGACAGCCTGGAATACATGCATAAAATGATTTTAAATATTGATACGATGTCATTGTGTGCCTAAAGATATTGAAATGTTCATTCTCCGAGCAAGACAGGTTCCATCTAATTTATTAAAGGTGGAAATGATTATTTACATTTGAAAATGGAATGTGTGCCCAGATAGAAGCCGGGTAATAAAATAATTATTGCATTCATAGAAACAGATACAGTTCATCTTCTGGAAGGAGAAAAATCAAAATATGTCCTCATGCAAATGTCTTGGAGTTTGGGGCGGCTGTGAAGAAGACAATGGTAATTTCCTTTAGGTTATCATTTTAGGTTTGCATGGTACGGGATGCAAACAGATCTTCTCAGAGCAATTAAGGATGTTTCATCTGCTTATCTGGGAGAGGAGGCATGATGGAAAGGTTTCCAGTATGCATTGGCTGCCCCACTTTCCCCTGATGTGTCTATTAGGACATTTCTGTAACACTGCCTGGTGTCTGCAACCTGCTCTGTTACTCACTGATGGAAGGAAGAGGCATGGCGTGATAGTGGAAAGGTAACTTCTGTTGTGATATGAGAGTTTCTACGGAGAACGCCTCCAGGCAGCTGTTGGCCTCGTGTGTTCGACATTGGGGCTGTGTAGCAAGCTGGCGTAGAAGTGTGTTAAAGCTAGCAGGCAGTGCAGAGTCAGCTGGAGGTTCCAAAGTGCTAACTAGGCCGATGAACCAAGGGCGGACCCAGGTATAAAAATAAAATCACTGCAAGCCTATTTCATTTCCTGCCTATGCATCATGGCTTGGAGAGCTAATTGCATCTTGCTACATGGGAGGCTTTTGCATGTGGAAAGCTACATGAGTGCTCTATTTGCTATCCCAATTTTTCTTATTCATCTCCCATCATTTTCACTATGGCTGTGCAGGTATGACAGGCAGGTCACACGGAAGAACCCATACTCTCCTTCATCACTGTCTCCAGCGCCACTTCCAAATCCAGCCAGACAAACTGCACAGCACCCAAAAAAATGGTAGGAACATGTAGAGGGCCAGAGTCAGGGTCAACAGCTGGGGTCAGGGCAAGCCACTCATCCATCCATTCAATGCTTAGTGAGTACCCGCTATAATCTCAGCGTACTTGCATGAACATGGGCAAGTTATGTGAGTTCTCTGTGTGCCAGTTTCCCCATCTGTGACATGGGAGGATGACACCACATCATAAGGGTGTTGTAAGAATTCAAGAAGTTAATGTATTTAAAGGTCTTAGGACAGTATTTAGCACAGGGTTGGTGCTTAAGAAGTGTTGGTGTTATTGTTGCTCCTTTTCTTCTTCATTAGACAGTGTCTTGAGCATCAAAGTAGAGAGGTAATGAGAAGATAGAGCCCCTGTACTCAAGGAGCTCATAGTCATGTAAAGAAAAATATATTCAGTGTGATGATCATTGTTACCATTACCTGAGCACCAAGTACTAGGTTTTGTTCCAGAGCTCTGCCTGTGCTATGGCACTTGACCTTATCAATATCCTCCTCTGGGCTAGGAATGATTGTCTCCTACACAAGGAGATTTAGCCCCACAGAAGTCAGTGACAAAGCCCCAGCAAATGGCACTCCCTTTCTCACTGTGCCTCATTAGGTTCAGAAGCCAGGAGAGGGGTGTGACTTGCCCAAGGTCCTGGCAAGCATGGGGCAGAGATGGTGGAGGCTGCCACGCTGCACACACTGCTTACACACTGTGCTGGCTCCTTTGGGTCCTGGGACTTAGGGGTCATTGGTGAGCACTTCTAGGGACCAGGAAAAGGGACAAGGTGATGGCTTTTCATCCTGAGAAGAGCTTTGGAGACTGTATTTTTTCCCCAGTGTGGCTGGGGTAGGCACTCTGGTAGACTGACTTTTAACCACTTTGGCAAGACCAATTGGACAGGTCTTCCTACTCAAGGTCTTATGTGCTAATGACAAGCTTACTTTCTCTACCTGCATGGTGGTCAGATGCCAAAGTCCTCCTTGACTCTAGAGGTCTCTTGACCTAGACATGGAGATCACAGATGCAAATTGCATTGCCTGCAGCCATTTCTTCTTCCTTTGCTGGCCACGGCCAGCCTCTCACCTCTTGACTCTAACTAACCTCAAACAAAAATATCGCAAAGGCAGCTCAATGCAATATCAGAAAATTTTCACAGTAGAGTGCAGTGGATTCATAATAGTCATTACCAAATAAATGATTACATCTGTGATGAGGCAAGCTTTCCATACATTAACCCATTTATCCCTCACATAGGCATGGTTTACACATGCACGCACACATATACACATAGCATTATCTGTTTTACAGATGGGGAAATTGAGCCTCGTGTGCATCTGAGATCACTCAGTTCTGCCATGGCAGAGATGAGTTTTAATTCAGTCTGTCTGAATCCAGAGAGAGCCCAAGGAACTCCACTTTCTAAGATCCAGGGCTTTTAGACATGAGCCCCAGTCCTGCTACAAAGTGAAAGGATAACTCAGGTGCTACCCCCTCACTGGACCTCAGTTCCCCCTTACATATTAGAGAGTAGGTCTAACGGTTGTCTGGTAGCACTTTAGACTTGCAGAGTGAGTGACTCTATGGCTATATAATCTGCACTTGCTAACAATGGGTCACTGAGGTAAAATTGTTATCAGGCTGACCTCAAAAGCTGGACAGCACTGAGCTACCAGCCCTATGACTTTAGACAAAGTGTTTCCCATCCCCAAGCCTTGTTATTTCATCTGGACAATGGAGACACAAGATTGCCTGTTTCCCATACATTCCATGCAGTGGTGTGAGGATTATTGAGATCGTATTTAATGCTTTACAGCAATGCTGAGAGCAATGAGTTCTCAGTGAAGAGATACTATTTTGAAGTAGTTTTTACAACTAGTTGCTCAAAAACATTTCCTGAATAATCAGTGGATGCAGGCAGAGCCTCTGCTTGAAGCATCTGCTTCTTTGAATAATTAAGTTTGTGCATCCCTCTCAAAAAGGGGTTGCCCTGCTAACAAATAAGTGCATTTACAGTTGCTTTTATTATTTCTGCAATCATTACCTCAAATGTTCATATGTTTGTTGTGGAATTTATAGTGTTACACTACTTGGTAACATGCAAAACACTTCAAGAAGTGAAAAGAACTCAACATCTCAGATGTGCGATAGAAAATTCTTTAGTTGTACCATTTTGATTTTTGCATTTCAGATCCACATACAAAGTGGGCTATATAGTCACTCTTCCAAAATTCCAAAGAACAAAAATAATGGAAATAAAAAATAAATACTAAATAAAGGAAGAATAGAAGGATAAGAAAAAAATGTTAAGGGACCTTGGGTTGTACTGTTTTGGGTAGTTGGGGAGTGCACAGAAAGTAACATTTCCCCAAGCCATGTATGAGAACTTGTCCCTGAGGAGGAGAAAAGGGAGAGAGAAAGAACACCACTCTGGAGAGCTTTGGCCACAGTTGGTGGTGGAACTCTTGCTCACCTGCTACCACTTATTGGCCATACTTAAATACATATGGCAGATCCAACCTAGTTCTTGAATCAGGAAGCAATTCCTCCAATGGCTCCTTCCTTCAATCATCATCTATTGGGAATCTACTTCATGACAGACACTGTCTTTAGGGTCACTGGGATAAGATAAGGACCAACCCCTCTACTTGCTCATATCAGAAGGTTATAGAGGAAAGAGTAACTCTGCCTCAACTGGCCTGGCACAATTCTTAAGCTCTCTAATCTTTCCTACTAAGTGAAAAGTGGAGTTAATTATATCTGTCTTGTAAGACTGTTGAGAGGTCAGTTGAAACCCATATGCAAGGATCTTTGAACGTAACAGATGTGCAAAACTGTATTCTTTTTCCCATTCTCTTGGCATCATTTTTGACATTTAAAGCACTCATCACTTTTTCTCTTGTATTCTCATTTAATAGATTCCTTTCTTGTCATTGAGACTAGATTGACTTTTGGGGATCATGTGGTACCCATTGGAGCTGTGTACCAGATATATCCAGCTGTCTACTCCCCCAGCACATTGCAGGATTGTACTTCCTACCCTCCTTGACTTCGAATGGAGCTGAGTGATGAATCCCAGCCCATAACACAAATAGAAGTTACATGTTTCCCTTTTGATTGCTGGTGCTGAGACCTCAGAACTCTTTCTCATGAAACCAGCAATTTGAGAAACTGCTTACTCCCTCAACCCAGACTCCGCAGTGAAAAGATATGGCACCACCCCACATAGAGACAACATGAAATAAGCCTCTGGTTTCATAAATCAGTCAGATTTAGGGTGTGTTTGTTACAACAGCATTACCTAGCTCATCCTGACTAATACGGGCCACAAAATACCAGTCATCATGTCATGGAGATAAGGCCATGTGCAAAGTTGCAATGAAGTGTACCTACCTGGCAGATGAGAACACAGTAACATGACTAATCAGAACTTCAGAATTTAGATCATGAGTCTAATAAACTGCCAGATGTATAAATATTGACATTAAATAAAGGAAACTCAGGGGTACCTGGGTGGCTCAGTTGGTTGAGTATCTGACTCTTGATTTCAGCTCCAGTCATGATCTCAGGGTCCTGGGATCGAGTTCCTTGGCAGGCTCCATACTCAAAGAGGAGTTTGCTTGAGATTCTCTCTTTCCCTCTCTCTCTGTCCCACCCCCTGCTCACACACTCTCTCTCTTTAAAATAAATAAATAAATCTTTAAAAAGAAAAGGGGGGGATTAAAACCTGAGGTAAAGATGATCCTACTCTGTTCTCAGCCCCACGCTATTAGGGCAGGGGTTAGTAGGAATCATATGCTCTGAGTCTGACCCTCCATTTATCAAAGGGATGACTGTACTAATTTCTATTGGTATCATTTACAGAGAAAGCACTCACATCTACACTCGCCCAGCCCTCGGGACTACAGCCCTGAAGAAATGAGAAAATGGGGTCCAGGAGGAAGATTGGCTTGCTGGTGATGAGAGCCACCAGCTCTCTGGGCTCTAGAGCCAGAAACCCTGGTTCAAATCTTGTATTGACTGTGTGACATTGGGCTAGTTAATTGACCTTTACATGCCACAGCTTCCTTATACAAAAAATTAGAAGGATGCAATGAGAATTTAATAAGTAAATGTATGAGAGACACTTAAACAATGCTACTCATGTAGTAAGTGCCCAACATATGTCAGCTGATGATATTGTTGTTATTGTTATTGTATTGATCATCATCGTCATTTCCTAAAGTCATTCAGCTGGTAAATGATAAGATGTTGACATCCTGTTTCCTGGTGGGCCCTGAGAGGCCAGGATGAGGACTGTCAGTTTTGGCCATGCTTACTATGCAAGAGGATACTTACAGGCAGAAGGAAACCTACATTCTCTGGCCTCCTGGCCACCACATGGAACCAAGGGGGCCAATTGCCCATGGGCTCCTGACTTCCCATGCCAGGGCATTTAGCTTTGTAACTCTGAGGCAGCTCAGAAGCAAGGGTTTCATTATATCCCAACCAACCTCTTCATTTTCCCCAAGTTCACCCAATCCTAATTAGTCCAAGGAGAGTCATCTGGATAAGTTGAATATCAAGCTCATCAAGAAGCTCTCACTCTGATTGTAGGCTCTAAGAGGCAGCCATTACAGCTCAATTTCCCTTCAGGAACTTCATTGATTATATGAGGTAACTGATGGAATGGCAAGAGACGGGAGGTTGTTTGGGGTGCTCTTTTCTCTTTCCTCTATTTACGTGATTGCAAGTAAATGAAAGAAAAACTGCTTGCTATATGTCAAACATACCATAATGTTCTTTCCTTTCTATGTGTTTAAAGGCTAAAATGCTGTCATTGGAAACCAAGAGCCTCAAGGATTGATGAGAGACCAGTGAGGATTTCTGAAGAGGAAGCTGTAAACCTGGGTATTCTGGGCACATCACTCCAATTTGTAAATTGCCAAAGAATCAAAAGTTTACTGAGAAAAGTTGGAAACTTTCCCCATCGACTTACCTTACACACCATTTTCTTATTGACATCAAAAGAGCAGTTGTATTGATCACTTCCTAGTGATTTGACTGGAGGATTTACACTCAGTGCAAACCATTGATTGTAATGGCAATTTCTACTGACTTAAGGAGGGGTTGGGCCCTGATTGGCATCCCACCAGATGAGCAGGTATCCATTTTCAATCATCTAAAAATCAATGCCCAGTTGCCACTCTAAGAAGTTCCCTCTAATCACTTGATGACATGTTCCAAACTTTTCAAGGAGCTTTTCAAAAACATGGTGATAATAAAATGCAAGGTTGGTATTTCCTCCTCTCATAGTAATTCTTTGCCTGGGATGTTCTTCTACTTTGTCCCCTGAAAAACCTACTAATCCCTCAGGCCCAGTTTCCAGAAGCCATGGCAAAATTGGGTCTGTTTGAAAATAGGAGCCAGAAAAGACCAGGGTGTTGTCTAGGCAAGCTAGACAATGAGTTCTACTGAATGGTTTTAGTTCCATTATTCACCCAATGACAGTCCATCCTTTCCTTCCCCACCTGCCATATGCCAGGTGATGTTCTAAGAGCTGAGGATGCACCATAAACACAACCACCAAGAAGTATGGGTTTATGTACATTCTAGAGGGGGAGATAGACAACAAAAAGGTAAACAAATAAATTACAAAGATGATCCACATGGTGGTTAAGTACTATAAAATAGTAAAATAGTACGGTGGGCCAGAGGGGTGTGTGACAATATTTTAGGCTGGGTCATAGGGAAGCAGGAATTCTGCTGACCTTGGCAATTACATGCTTACCGAATGCCTCTTCCTAGCACCTCCACCCTGGGACCCAACTGCTTTGTGCTGAGGGACAACAAAGATATATTGATACCAGTTGAAAAACAGATAAATGAGATTGCAAACTGGTGGCTGGGACAAGCAGATCAGGCTAAGAAGAAAGGAATTATGGGTTATCCTATGAGCTATCCTTGCTGCTTTCTTTTTCAACATGAACACATTTGAATTGACGACATCCCCTTTTTCTCCTATTCTATATCCAAATTGTTTTATAATTACCATTTATTTCCCTATATCAAGATTTTTCTTTCTTATTACCAAAGATAACCTTCACCAATAAAAAGAATTGATGAGGCCCCAAATGGCCCACAGTGATCAGTAGAGATGCCATATAAAGTGACTTAACAGACAGGGGTCTTCACCATTGGAGCTTTAGAGTACTTTCAAAGGCACTGAACTCAGAGTTAAGAGGTGCTACTTTTAGTCCCAACTATACATCAAACATTTAGTATGGGGAAAGAGAAAAGAAAAATGAACATGGAGTTTTGCTTTGGACAAATCTGGATTCAAATGCTGACATCTTCCCTCCTGAGTGGCATTATGACATTGGACACTTTATCTCTCAGGCCTTTAATAGTCTTAGCTCTCCAAGGAGGTCATTGTGAAGATTAGGGATAATGCATGAGGGTACCTGGCATAAGGCAGAGCCTTCATGAATAGAAGTTAATATTTTGGGGGCCTGGTGACTCAAGTTATTAATTCATGAACTAATGTTTAATGAGCACCTTTGGGATGGCGAGTTCTATGAGGGCATCTAAGGGAATGGGGTGGGATTAATTTGATCCCAAAGTTTCCCCCTGAGTAGGAGAGATGACATCCATATAATGATTACTATACAGGAGAAAGTGCCAGCAGTCACCAGAGGAAGGAGGTAAAATGTGGGGGTAGTCTACTGGAGATCTGTCCACTATGGTATCATGGAAGTGGTGAGGCACTGGATGTGGGCCTCTACCGCAGAGACGGATTTGAAGAGGTAAAGAGGGAAAGCAGCCTGGGAAGAAGGACAGCTCCCATGAATGTCTAGAGCTAGGAAAACCTGCAACTTGAGAGAGGCCCCGTGAAGTAAGAAGAGTGACCACAAGGCTAAAGGGGACTGTACGGTTCACTTCATAGAGAACTCCCAATGCCAGCTAAAGAGCTTGGGCTGCTCTGCCATGGAGAGCTGGCTTCATGCAAGTCACAGAAATTCAGGGCCACGTCTCAGCTAATGTCCTCAAGCTTCAGTGGTCCTTGCCTCTAAAAGAGGAGTAAGACTACATCTTATCCCCTAAGCTAAAGTTGAGGATTTAATGAGATCATGCAAGTAAAGATCTAGCACAGTGCCTGGCATATTATAACAAGTGCCAATTACTGGGACATGTGTTGGGAGCCCCTGGGAAACTAACCTAGCAGGATGTAAGTCCCAAGCTGCTGGTTAGCATGTCTCCAACACAAGCCTGGCAGAAAATAGCACCAATGCAGGAGAAAGCAGTGCTCAGAGAGGAGAAGACACATTCCAATGGTCATCCCTGGAGCACTTGGGTCCAACCATACCTGAAGCTGAAGAACCTTAGACTTTTCAGTTTTAAGAGCCACTAAACTCTCTTTTGTTTAAGCCAATTTAAATTGATTTTCTGTTCCTTGCTGCTGAAAGTTGTAAATAATATAGAAATACAGTCACTTTTTTTTCATGCTGGATCTTGAGCGCAGCTTGCTCACAAAAGAACTGAACTGATATGGAAGTGATCAATGAGAAATTTGAGCTAAGATTAGAGATTTTGGAAGCAAAGCTGCATCATGACTCCTGTGGGTCTGAAGCATTTTTTGCCTTTGGGTGCTCCTCCCTCTCTGAAAGTAGTTTAAAAACTGTATCTTATAACTGGGTTGGTATAAAGAGGAATCTAATCCAGGCTGGATTCATTACTATACATTTGTTATTGTTATATTTGTCTTCTGATTATCAAGGAAATTAAAAGTAAAACACTTCTGTGGGACCCTAAATGTACCATTTGACCCCTGCACTGTGCCCACTCTGCTGAACAGGGACATCAGCCCTGTTAGGGGCTTCCCTGTGACCAGTCTCGAGGACTGGGTTGGTGGGAGCCAGCAACCGATATCATCACTTCCTGCTATAATCTCTCTGTATGGTCATGTCTCACTCATCAGGGCAAGCATCTTCATTTCATATCCAGGGTAGTCGAAGTCTTCCAACCTCCATTGTACAACCCCCTGCCAGGCCTGGCTTCTATACCCACCTCTGCTGCTACTAAGCAGTATGATTCTTGGCCCCAGTGAGACCCCTTCCCTATCAGAACCTTGTTGCTTGTAAAACAGAGAAGGTGCCAAATGATCCCCACCACCTCTTCTCCAATGCCAAACCCTAAACATCACCATTCTTCCTCATTCCATGTTCATCTTATACAGCGCCCCCAGCCCAGTGTGTACTGGACCCCCTCCCACACACCTGCACACAAACACGGTTGTCTATTCCTTCCTCGGAAATCGGCAAACGACCATAGAATAAACTAAAAGCAAGGAAAGAAGGAAGGAAGAAAACTATCGGTGGCTTGATCTGGAAAAGAATAAAATTAAAACTTGGGGACTTCTAATGTTTTTTTGTCTAATCTTCCTTACACAGCTTCTACCTTGTTTATCGTATGTGGATTGTAATTCCCCTGGGCAAGCCAGCTATCTGTAATTTCCAAAGTGCCTTCTAAATAATCAGTAATCAAGAAGTGCCAAGTAATCATGATCTCCAATGTGCTTATTGAGGGTCACTCTGAAACTGGGTGTCAGAGCCTCCTGTCTTAAAGAGCCACAGGTCCCTGGTTAAATGCTTAAACTGATGTGCCAAGGTTACCATGGAAGCCCGCCCCCTGTACATTACATTATTATTATTTTGTGTTTCCCTAATACTTTCATTGAAAGATAATCATGTTATGAATATTAACTTTTATAGGCTGCATTTGTAACTGCTTATGTGTAAAGAAGCAGCACTTTCTGAAATCAAAATGACACTGATAATTTAGTCAATTTACTTTTTCCCATCTCTGTGTTTACAGTCGTGTTATTTTGTTACTACACACACTGAATTTTGATATAGTCATCCTGGTAATAAACCTTTTCTGTTCTTCGTATTTAAAGATACATGTGTCGCATAGAAGAGTTGATTTAAATTCATTCATTCGATAAATATTTATTGAGTGCCTACTAGGTGCCAGATTCTGTGTAGGGATAAGGGACAGATGCCGCCTTAACAGAGCACAGACACTAGGGAGGGACATCAATTTAGAAGTCACAAATTAGAAATGAGGCAACATCTGTAGCAATAGGGGGTATTTTCAGTGCTTCCAGTGGGGACACCTGGTCAGTTCTGGAGCTTGGGGAGTATTTTCTGAATTTGAAAACTCAAGGAAAGTGGAGCTAGGGGGAAAAAAAGCAATGAAAGTATACATGATCTATCTGGGGTGTTGTCAAGATGCAGAGAAACTTCATGCCCATTAGGATGACCATTATCAAGGAAGGAATAAGGAGGGAGGGAGGGAGGGAAAGCAGATAACAAAGGTTGGTGAGGATGTGGAAAAATTGGAACTCTTATGCATTACTGGTTGAAATATAACCTAGTGCAATGGGGACTTATCGCTGTACATCCATGCTCATAACAGCATTATTCATGATAGCCAAAGGGTGGAAGCAACCCAAGAGTCCATTGCTGAAAGAATGGATAAACAAATTTGCTCCCTCCAAACAATGGAATATTACTCAGCCTTAAAAAGTAAGAACATTCTGTCACATTCTATAACATGGATGAAACTTGAGGACATTGTACTAAGTGAAATGAGCCAGCCACGGGAGGACAAATATCACATGATTCGAATTACATTAGGTACCTAGAGTAGTCAAATTCATAGAGAAAGAAAGTACAATGGAAGATGTCAGGGGCTGGGGGAGGGGGGAGGGGAGTTAGTGTTTAACGGTAGTGTTTAATGGGTATGGAATTTCTGATTTGGGAAGGTGAAAAAGTTCTGGAGACGGATGATGGTGATGGATGAATGCACTTAATGCTCCGGAACTGTACACTTAAAAATGGTAAATTTTATGTTATGGGTATATAACTACAATTTTTTAAAAAGATGCCTAGAACCCCACTACACCTCTCTCCAAATCTGCCTTGCATTAGGCTGGGGATCCAAGGATAGTCCGTCTCCCGCCCGTTTTCTAAAATGCCACCTTCCCAGGAACTGCTGCTCTTTGCATGCCAGCTTTATTTGTAAATACAATTAAAAAACCAGCACAAAACACCATCATCCAAGGGGTAAATGTTCTTGGGCTCTGAAACTGAGTGCTGTCATTCCCATTAACAGTAATGAGAGTCCCATGGCTAAACCTCCGTGCATCATGCTCAAAATTTACCCCCTAGAGTTTGCAGATGGAAAAAAAAAAAGATTATCTTATGCACAAACAGAAAACAGAAAATAAAGCCGGAAATGGCATTCTGACCACGGAGATGCCAGGGGACGATTAGCAGGCAATCTGGTGAGGATTGTTTCAGAAAGAATCCTAAAGAGGGCATATGGCAGAAAGACTGTGTCTAATCCTGGTCTCCAGATCCACTGTACGTTTCAGAGCAATCAGGATTACTGGTGGCTCACGGTGAGGAGCCTAAATTGTGACTCTGACATTAAAACCTATTCTTTAACATAAATGTCCTCTTGAGATGGATGGAAACAAAGATAGACTTATACCTTGTACCATCCAAAAGTTCTGAAGTTTGTATTTCAAGTGAATTTCTATGGAGGTTTTTAAGATTCTTGGTGCATGCTCATAATTAAAGACTTCAAAGTTTTAATTCCCTCTTCACTTTGAATCTCCCCTAGAGCCTTTGTCATGTTCTATGTTGTTAGGAAATGTAATCGAATTAACAAACAAAAGGGAACTATTGGAAGTCAGTTTCTCTCTCTCTCTCTCTCTCTCATTTTCCTAACCCCTCTCTGTGTATCATTCTCCCTCTCATTTCTATGTATTTCTCGATTCCTATCTCTATTTCTCTCTCCGTCTCTTTATCTCTTTGTCTTTTTTAAGTCTCTCTCTTTTGATTACTATCTCTTTTTCTCTCTGTCTCCCTCTCTGTGTCTCTGTATCTCTTTGCCCCTGTCTCTCTCTCCATTATCTATCTATCTCATCTCCATGACACTTCACGGGCTCTCATTCCCACTCTTCACTATGTTACATTG
Source organism: Zalophus californianus (assembly GCF_009762305.2). Taxonomy (NCBI): domain Eukaryota; kingdom Metazoa; phylum Chordata; class Mammalia; order Carnivora; family Otariidae; genus Zalophus; species Zalophus californianus. The sequence goes on from NC_045600.1 coordinate 7,396,282, forward strand.
TTCTCAAGCTTCTACCTACTGATAACACAACAGCTTCCTTTACCTTCTTGTCAGCATTTAGGTGGATAAAAATGGCTTCCATTCAATATGATTCCCCATTTCCCATGCCAACTTCTGCCTGACTAGGTATGGCTTCCCATTTCCAATACCTACTTCTGCCTGACTAGGTATGGCCCCCTCATTTCCCGTGCCACTGCTGCCTGATTAGATACATCTCTGTGACTTATTTGAACTCTGTGACTTATTTGAAAGAGAACCCAGTGGACCACTGACTGCCTTACCAATGGATCAGATGCTTTCCAGCCAACTTCTCACCCTTTCTTGAACATGTTTTGGAGGATTGGAGGGAAGAAAGAGATTATATGGCCTGCTACCTCCACTTCAGAAGCTGGAACAATTCTCTGAGAAGGGCAATGGAAGCAAACCAACCAACCAGGCAGCCGAAATGTCTGGTTTTGTGTTAAAACATCAGTTCACAAAGAGTGATCTATGGTCAAGATGCAGTCATGGTGTCTACAGGGTCAAAATTATTTCTATAGTAATTCGAAGACACCGTTTGTCTCTTTTTACTCTATCAGCATGTGTACTAACGGTACAAAAGCTACACATGGTAAAACGGCTGGTTCATTAGCATGAGCCAGGGCCGTGCCACCAAACCCTTTTAGCAGTCATTGGATTATTAACCACCACACACATGAAATAAAACAAAACAAAACAAAAAGTGTTTTTTTTAAAGGCAAGTTTCCCTGAAGAATATCCTTCATGGAGCAGTAAGACGATTAACTTTATTATATCTTGACTCTCATGGGCACTTCTTTTAGATATTCTGTGTAAGAAAAAAAAATGGCTTGTACACATAGAGCACTTCAGTTGTACCCCAAAGGATGATGCTTGTCCTGAGGAAAACACATATGAGTGCTTGAGTTGCCAGCTGAACTAGCCACTCTTTCATGCAGCAACATTTTCACTTAAAAGAATAACCTACAGAAAAATTATGGTTGTTCAGACTTGAGTGTTTCTCAGGCATTTTTCTCAAAAATGAATAAAATGAGCCTGTCATTTCAAAGGAAAGAACTGACAGTATCAGGATTCAAATTAAAATATTTGAATTTTAGAAAACTCCCCTCTGTTGCCATAGCCTGACAGCTCTTCAATACTTACAACCTTTTCTGATGAGATCACTGGTAATATTATTAATGTGATTTTTAAAAGTATCTTATAATTAAAGGTATCAAAAATTAGAAGATTTACATAACTCAGTGAACCAGTATTTTCCTAAAGAGCGATATATAATGTTACAAAATCACACATGGATTTGCCATCAATTCCATTCAAAGTTCAAGACAGACAATGGATTTTAATAGAACCAAGTATGAAAAACTCATTGATATAGTTTCAGATTTCACATTACAACTAAACTTTGAGAAACTACCACTTACTGAGTTTTGGCATAGTATCAAAGAAGTATATCCAAACTTGTCTGAAAGATCTACTAAATGACTTCTCCCTTTCCAACATGGACATGCAAGAGTTTAAGGGTTTTTTCATACACTTCAAGCCAACCAACATATTTTAGCAGACTGAATGAGGATTATACAGTCTGAAATTTACTTGTTTGACTGAATATTTTGATTCATTTCTAAATGTGTAACTCTAGCTTATACATTTCACCATACTATAATATTCCACACAATATATATGAATATGATATTCACAATATCATATGTAATAAACATTTCAATGTTCATTTTTCTTATCCTGAGAATGAGCTTTTAGTTCATTTCCAATATTTTGCTTTAACAAATAATTGCTGCCTTAAAAATCCTTTGTTTCAGTCTTTTTAGGCATATTTTCTTTGATTTTACTTTTATAAGTAGAATTGCCAGTCAGTGCAGTAAGAGACCCTTTACTTTACTAATACTAATAGCTAACTCTTACTGGAGAATTTATGATCCATCAGGACCTAACAGCTTTACATATATTAATTTATGTTATTTTTAGAACAACACAACTAGACCATAGTATTATCCCCATTTCACAGATGTGAAGAGTGAGGTGCAGAGAGATTCAATAGCTTGCTCAACTCTTCCAGCTAAAAGGAGGTAGATAGAATCAAGAATGATTCCTCACAGGGTTGCTGCAGAGCCTATGTTCCACTCTAGTCACCAGTTTTCTTCCCTAGATTTCGCTGCGCTGCTTACCAATTTACACTCTCACCAGCCAGGTGTGAAACATTCTCCCCAGCACTTGGTATCATCAGACCCTTTAATTTTTGGCAATTTGGTGCGTATAAAACAGCATCCTACCATTGCTTTAATTTCCTTTTTTCCAGCTTTCAGTGAACATATTTTCAAATGTTTATCGAATGCTCAGGGTTCCACTTTTGTGAACTGCCCTCATACCTTTTGCCAACTTTTATTGTTTGCTGTTGTCCTTATGAATTCATAGTTTGTTGGGGGGGTTATGAATTCTCTGCACTAATTATTTGGTGTCTGAGTCTTCTCTGAGTTTATGACATATCTTATAACCTTTGAAATAAGAACACTTACTGAGGATACCCTATGGAGAAATCTCAAATTCGGCATGAAGAAGTTTTGAACATAGTCAAAGGACCTCTCCCTCAAACTTTTGACTCTGTTATCTGGCTGCTTATCCAAGCTTTCCACCGGGATGTCGGATGCAACTGAGTGCCTGACTTACACCAACCCGATCAGCCCAGAAAACCTGCCATACCCCTGGCTGCCCCTCTCTACCACTGGCCTCTCCATGATTCCAACAGCTTCACAATCCATCTGGTGGTGAAATGCCATTTCTCTCTTTCCCTCTTCTGTCCAGAGTTCAACCATTTCACCCTATGAGCACTGCTTCTGCCTTGTTCCACAACATCATCCCTTCAGTGAATCACTGCAGTGCCCAACCCCCGCCCCCAGCTGGCTTCCTGTTTCCATCCATGACCCTTGAATCACTCTTCAAAGGGAAACCAAGGATTTCACTTCTGCTCAAAACCCGGCAATGAAGGAAGGAAGGAACTAGAAAATCCCCGTTAGAACATGATTTTCATGAATGCTGCATGCCAGATTTACTGATGAATGCTAAGGTTAGAGAAAAAAGCTTTAAGAAGAGATAAGGAATTTTCATAGTCTCAAAGTATCTCCCACACACACACCAATTTCTTACTTTAACCACTATGTTAAAACTAGTGGTTTTAACATACAACTACAAATCCTTTGCTATCAACCCCCCTCCAGGAAGCAGAGCTTAATGAGCCTCTCCTAAACGTGGACTGGACTTAAAAACTTGACTCTTACAGATAGAATATGAAAAACTAAATATACTAACTTTATAGCAAAGAAACCTGGCAAATACCACCTTAACCAAGTGACCAAGGTTAACATCACCGGGTTAAGTCATGTGTCTCCAACACTATGGGACAAGAAGGACACATAACCTCTGTGGGGCTCTTTGCCCAGATCCACACCCTCAGGCTCTCCATGAGAAAACATGGGACAATCTTCGGGATGCAGCGAAGGCAGTCCTAAGAGGAAAGAATATAGCATTACAAGCCTTTCTCAAGAAACAAGAAAGGTCTCAAATACACAACCTAACCCTACACCTAAAGGAGCTAGAGAAAAAACAGCAAATAAAGCCTAAACCCAGCAGGAGAGAGAAATAATAAAGATCAGAGCAGAAATCAATGAACTAGAAACCAGAACAACAGTAGAACAGATCAACGAAACTAGGAGCTGGTTCTTTGAAAGAATTAACAAGATTGATAAACCCCTGGCCAGACTTATCAAAAAGAAAAGAGAAATGACCCAAATCAACAAAATCATGAATGAAAGAGGAGCGATCACAACCAACACCAAAGAAATACAAACAATTATAAGAACATATTACGAGTAACTCTACGCCAGCAAAGTAGATAACCTGGAAGAAATGGATGCATTCCTAGGGATGTATCAACTACCAAAATTGAACCAGGAACAAATAGAAAACCTGAACAGACCTATAACCACTAAGGAAATTGAAGCAGTCATCAAAAATCTCCCAACAAACAAAAGCCCAGGGCCAGATGGCTTCCCAAGGGAATTCTACCACACATTTAAAGAAGAATTAATACCTATTCTCCTGAAATTCTTCCAAAAACTAGAAATGGAAGGAAAACTTCCAAACGCATTTTATGAGGCCAGCATTACCTTAATCCCCAAACCAGACAAAGACCCCATCAAAAAGGAGAATTACAGACCAATATCCTTGATAAACATGGATGCAAAAATTCTCACCAAAATACTAGCCAATAGGATCCAACAGTACATTAAAAGGATTATTCACCATGACCAAGTGGGATTTAACCCTGGACTGCAAGGTTGGTTCAACATCCGCAAATCAATCAACGTGATACAATACATTAACAAAAGAAAGAACAAGAATCATATGATCCTCTCAATAGATGCAGAAAAAGCATTTGACAAAGTACAGCATCTTTTCTTGATCAAAACTCTTCAGAGTATAGGCATAGAGGGTACACACCTCAATATCATAAAAGCCATCTATGAAAAACCAACAGCAAATATCATTCTCAATGGGGAAAAGCTGAGAGCTTTTCCCCTAAGGTCAGGAACGCGGCAGGGATGTCCACTATCACCACTGCCATTCAACATAGTATTAGAAGTCCTAGTCACAGCAATCAGACAACATAAAGAAATCAAAGGCATCCAAATTGGCAAAGAGGAAGTCAAACTCTCACTCTTTGCAGATGATATGATACTGTATGTGGAAAACCCAAAAGACTCCACCCCAAAACTGCTAGAACTCATACAGGAATTCAGTAAAGTAGCAGGATATAAAATCAATGCACCGAAATCAGTGGCATTCCTATACACCAACAACAAGACAGAAGAGAGACAAATCAAGGAGTTCATCCCATTTACAATTGCACCCCAAACCATAAGATACCTAGGAATAAATTTAACCAAAGAGGCAAAGGATCTGTACGCAGAAAACTATAAAATACTCATGAAGGAAATTGAGGAAGACACAAAGAAATGGAAAAACGTTGCATGCTCATGGATTGGAAGAACAAACATTGTGAAGATGTCAGTGCTACCTAGAGCAATCTACACATTCGATGCAATCCCCATCAAAATACCATCCACTTTTTTCAAAGAAATGGAACAAATAATCCTAAAATTTGTATGGAACCAGAAGAGACCCCGAATAGCCAGAGGAATTTTGAAAAAGAAAAGCAAAGCTGGCGGCATCACAATTCCGGACTTCCAGCTCTATTACAAAGCTGTCATCATCAAGACAGTATGGTACTGGCACAAAAACAGACACATAGATCAATGGAACAGAATCGAGAGCCCAGAAATGGACCCTCAACTCTATGGTCAACTTATCTTTGACAAAGCAGGAAAGAATGTCCAATGGAAAAAAGACAGTCTCTTCAACAAATGGTGTTGGGAAAATTGGACAGCCACATGCAGAAGAATGAAACTGGACCATTTCCTTACACCACACGCAAAAATAGACTCCAAATGGTTGAAAGACCTAAACGTGAGACAGGAGTCCATCCAAATCCTAAAGGAAAACACAGGCAGCAACCTCTTCAACCTCAGCCGCAGCAACTTCTTTCTAGAAACATCGCCAAAGGCAAGGGAAGCAAGGGCAAAAATGAACTATTGGGATTTCATCAAGATGCAAAGCTTTTGCACAGCAAAAGAAACAGTCCACAAAACCAAAAGACAACCAACAAAATGGGTGAAGATATTTGCAAATGACATATCAGATAAAGGGCTAGTATCCAAACCTATAAAGAACTTATCAAACTCAACACCCAAAGAACAAATTATCCAATCGAGAAATGGGCAGATGACATGAACAGACATTTTTCCAAAGAAGACATCCAAAAGGTCAACAGACACATGAAAAAGTGCTCAACATCGCTCGGCATCAGGGAAATCCAAATCAAAATCTCAATGAGATACCACCTCACACCAGTCAGAATGGCTAAAATGAACAAGTCAGGAAACGACAGATGTTGGCGGGGATGTGGAGAAAGGGGAGCCCTCCTACACCGTTGGTGGGAATACAAGCTGGTGCAGCCACTCTGGAAAACAGTATGGAGGTTCCTCAAACAGTTGAAAATAGAGCTACCATACGATCCAGCAATTGCACTACTGGGTATTTACCCCAAAGATACAAATGTAGGGATCCGAAGGGGTACGTGCACCCCGATGTTTATAGCAGCAATGTCCACAATAGCCAAACAGTGGAAAGAGCCAAGATGTCCATTGACAGACGAATGGATAAAGAAGCTGTGGTATATATACACAATGGAATATTATGCAGCCATCAAAATGAATGAGATCTTGCCATTTGCAACAACGTGGATGGAACTGGAGGGTGTTATGCTGAGTGAAATAAGTCAATCAGAGAAAGACATGTATCCTATGACCTCACTGATATGAGGAATTCTTAATCTCAGGAAACAAACTGAGGGTTGCTGGAGTGGTGGGGGGTAGGAGGGATGGGGTGGCTGGGTGATAGACATTGGGGAGGGTATGTGCTATGGTGAGTGCTGTGAATTGTGCAAGACTGTTGAATCACAGACCTGTACTTCTGAAACAAATAATGCAATATATGTTAAGAAAAAAGAAGAAGATAGCAGGAGGGGAAGAATGAAGGGGAGTAAATCGGAGGGGGAGACCAACCATGAGAGACAATGGACTCTGAAAAACAAACTGAGGGTTCTAGAGGGGAGGGGGGTGGGGGGATGGGTTAGCCTGGTGATGGGTATTAAAGAGGGCACGTTCTGTGTGGAGCACTGGGTGTTATGCATATGCACAATGAATCATGGAACACTACATCAAAAACTAATGATGTCATGTATGGTGATTAACATAACAATAAAAATAAAGAAAAGATGGGACAGACCCAACTTGAGGCACAGTCTACCAAATACCTGACCGCTTTTCAAAAGTGTCAAGATCAAGAAAAGACCACGAAATGGTCACCAGTTAGCAAAGGCAGAAGAGACACTGGACAGACTAACCTGAATCCTGAAATAGAAAAAAGAAAAAAAAATTGGGAAAATTCAAATAAAGTCTGAAGTTTAGTTAATAATATTGCACCAAAGCTGATTTCTTCGTTTTAATCAATGTTCTATGCTTATGTAAGATGAGAATATTAGAGGAATCTGAGTGAAGGGTATAGGGGACACTTGTGCTCTCTTTGCAACTCTTCTATAAATCCAAAATTATTAAGTTTAAACAATACATAAACAACACCACCCAGCAATGGCTTCCCAGCCCACTGGGAGGGAAAACCGAAGAGTTTACCCAAGGAGTCCACACGATCCGCCTTTGTCCTGCTCATCCCACCATCTCTGCTACAAAGCTCCTTCAGATGCCACCCTGTGCCCCATCCCACCCCCCACTACCCTGCAAACTCACTCTTCTGGAGCCTTCTTAGGCTCTTTGCACCTGAAGTTGGCTCTGCCTTGTGCTCCTCCTCAGGTATTCTGGTGGCCAACAATCTCCCTTCTTATGAGTCTTTGCTCAGATGTAGCCTCCTCAGTGAGGCCTCAGTCGGGATTCTATTTAGATTGCAACTTCCCCCACCCCCCCCAACCATTCCACGTCCTTCATCTTCTGCTCTTTCTCTTTTTTGCCTTGTCATGCATCACCTCCCCATGCCCAAATGTCATTTCCTTATTTAGTGCAGTTACTGTTAATTGTCTGTCTTCCCCTCCAGAATGTCAGTTCCATGATGTCAATGAGCCTGGTTTTATTCCCATTTGCATCCAGAGGTACCTGGAAGATGGGGCTCGGCAAACTCTGCTGAGTAAATAAGCTTTCATTCCTGGCATTTATTGTCAGTGCATCTGTGCCCAGGAGCTCACCAAGGGGTGGAGAGGGTAAAGATCTTTCCTGCAGAAGAAACAGGGGCACAGGACCCCTAATAGTCCCCTAGAGCTGGAGCAACGTGGTCGGGGGCCCCTTCACATCAGCGCAGGAATAGCAGTGGAGTATGCCTAGAAAGGCAGAGATGGAAAAGTAAGAGTGCATCCAAGGCAATATGTAAGCCAAGTTAAAAGTTACAAAAGATTTAGGTAAGCTCTTTTCTAAGCACCTTCGAAATTCCCAAAGGGCTTTTCTTATGTGGTAGGTATTATAATGAAAAGAGACCCAGACATGACAAGAGACACATGGGTGAAGACAGCTATTAAAGCTAGAATGATTGATTCCCTAACATTCCAAGGTAGCACTCTTTAACTCCAGATAGAGCCACCTCTCAATGGCGGCTCCCTAATTTGCATAGGTAATTGACAGCTTGTTAACAGCTCATTAAGAACACTGAAAACCATGTGACAACTACAAACGTGTGCGTAAATGGGGATAGAATCTGTGAATTGCACGATACTGAGAACTCAATCAGATCTCGGATTACAGGTCAGAAGACAAGTTGATTGGCTCCTATGGAGAACAAACAGGGACATCAACCGACTTTTTTTTTTAGAACTTTATTCAACAGTCCTGTTGTCCACAGGGTAATAAACAAAAACCTGAGCATGATGATTTTCAGGGCTCAGCTCTAACAGAAGCGATGATGTGAGTACCAGTTTCACACAAATATGTGACGGCAGCTCGTTTCTGAAAACACCCATTAAACTGTTTATGCAGTTTTAAAATTTGTTCTTAAAATTCACCTTTTTCCTAAACACAAGTCATTTAGACACTACAATCTAATATTCTGCAAGTGAGAAAAATGTAAAGTGTAATTTGACTTTAGCCTATAAAAAGGAGATAAGTTTCCTGATTTGCACACAGTTACTATCGGTAAATTTGGATGCTGCATTTTTTTAAAAGAACATTTGAATATAAATAGTGCAAATAATTGTTACATCAGCAAATCTCTTCTGAATATCAGATGCCCCTGCAGAAACCTTCTTTTGCGAACTCTCCCCACCGGATGCAATAAGAGTTTAAAAGCTGTGTGCTCCCCAGTTGCCGCAACCTGTAAGCTGACTGCTCATTGGTGACCAAGAGTGCACTCTCTCAAACCAGCAGAGCCTGGTGATTCTTTTTCTCCTTTCTGCCTGGGTCTACTAAAGTCACATGAATAGTGGGTATGGACTGAAGGGTCCAGGAAATGCTATGCACACTCAGTCCCTGGGATTCTGAAACCACCCTTGGGGTTTCAGGCCAGCCCGGTCTGCCATGCTTCCTCACTCTGGGCAGTATGGCCAACCCTACTCCACACCTGCTCCTTCTCCTCCACCTACGAGGACTTTCTCCCCTGATTTGCTGTCCCACCCTCTGTCTTCTTTGCACAACCAGCCAGTTCTTCCTCATCCAATTAGGTCCAGCCCAAGGGACTCTGCCAATTCAATGGGGAAAAGTGGAAAGAACACAGAATCAGGATTTAGGGCTATCCCAGGAGAGACATCCAGAGGCCTGGCTTTGCCAATCCCTAGTCAAGTACTTCATCCAGGGTTAGATATTCAACCTCCAAAGGTCTTGGTTTCTTCACCTATAAAATAAGAGTAATACTTTCTACTTCAGAATCTTGGTGCTGTCAGCTAATTGGGATAAAGCCATGTACCTGGTAGGATCTTGACAAGATTATGAATGAGAATGGATTCCCATCACCTAGTCTTGGTATTAAGACCATACTAGAGACAACAGCCTGCTGGGTCAGAGTAGCCCCTTGACCTACAAAAAGCCAATCCAGAAGGTTGAACGGAGACATCTATTGTGATCGGACAAGAACAGATGAACTGAGCAAGGCAGGTCCTCATTTTTGAATCTGAACTGGAAGATTAAGATGATTCTGGCAGTGGAGGGAGTGAAGTTGAAAGTCCATGTGGATGTGGTGCTTGGACAGAGTGTCCACAACATATCCTCTGTAAGCACAAGTTCCGAGGAAGCAATGACCATGACTGAGCATAAGCCAGTAAGTGGGGGGAAGACAGACTGGAGAACAGGGGCTGGTGGGCGAGGAGCAGTAAGTGGGAGAGCCAAGAAGCTGACAATGGATGTGCCATTCCTTCTATTTGGAGGCCTGTGGTGGGACTCCAAGAAATGTCTTGTGCAAAGGGCCAGAGAGTAAATAACTTAAGCTCCACATCCCATAGGGTCTCTGGTGCAACTACTGGACTCTGCCTTTATGGCTTGAAAGCAACCACAGACAAGACAATAACTCTTCAACTCATGGGCATGTCTGTCTTCCAACACAACCAATGCCAACAGTGGGTAGGAGGCTGCTGACCCCAGGTTAGTGCACCCCGTGACACAGTGGCTGTGCTCCTTCAGCGTTCTCACCATGCTACCACAGGACTCTACTCAGTGTCCCCTCATCAGTCGGAGGGCCCATTTCCAGCCCTTTCTTTGCCCCCCCCACACACACACACCTGACGGGTACCTAGATCTCCAGGAGGTAAGTGCTTATTCACATACTGCCATGGAGTTTTGGTTTTGAGATTGTAGAGCACACCTAAGTTTGTGGGCACACACACACATCCCGAGACACCTTTGGACCTCATTCGGCCAATGTTCCTCATTGGCCATTGGCTCTTTCCCTATTCTTCAACTAGCCCATCCACAAACTGGAAAACAGTATCACAATTTGTGGAGTAGTAATAACCACAGCAAAAAGCTGAGGATATTTTTATCACCAGTCCACACCAGAGGTAAACCGGGAAATGTCTGTCCAACTTGGCCAGCAGATGCATTATGTTTGGCCTGGTGAGGTGCCATGTTAAAGGTATTTTTAAATTACTTATGGGTATCTAAAAACTGGAAGATGCCCCCCAAAAGCATTCCATTTTCTCTCAGAATACCAGAAGATGGAGTTCCCTGAGCTGTTTCCTCACATGGTGACAATTTGCTGCAGGTGGAGGGGGCCCGTCACAGCACCTGCTCTCCAACATTACCTGACCAGCTACGTGGGCAGCCGAGTTTGGGAACTTCCACAGGCTGGGCATTTTAGAATAATTCTCTCTAATTCTCCACCACCTTATGAAGTCAGTGTCTGTGTAACTACTTTATAAAGGAGAAAACTGAGGCTCAAGGAGTTCAGGTAACTTTCCCAAGGATCATGTTATCAATAACTCGCTGAATGAAAGTGAAGTTGCTGGCAGCAAACATTACGGTACCTTAGAAAGTGCTCGAATAATTGTTCTCTTCCTTAGTCCTTCCACTCCTCTCCCCACTAATCCTGCCCTGCCACATTCTTTTCTTCTCTGGATTTCTTTATTTATTCAGAAAATAGCTCTCGATATGAAACAGGTATATAGGCTGCCTTATTTTTCTTTCTCTTTAAATATAATTTTCTTATCTCAGATGCAACAAATTCCTTTAAAATGTATGTTACGTTTGGTTTCCTTCATTTCTCCCAGAGAGCTGGCAATAGACGGGGCAAAAACAATCAATTGTGGGGGTGCAAGAGCTTGGTCTTTTAGCATTAGCTTCTGACCAAAACTACTACTGGTCAGATACAGTTAAACCCAGGGAACCAGCTGCTGGAGCAAAAGATCTGACAGCAGAACCATGAGAACATGTTGCACAACAGCCAGAGGAAGTGTGTTAAATCCGTGCAAGCCCCACACAGTGGGAAGGACGATCCAGGAGGTGAGAGACTTCTGTCCAATGCTTAGTCTTCTGGAACAGAGCATTGCTCTGCATAGGTATTGCTGGTACCAAATGTAAGTGTGGCCAGACGCCCAGCAGCCTGAGCATCCCCCAGGCCCCTGTTAGAAATGCTCATTCTTGGGTCCCAACTCAGATGTAAGGATGAGAATCCCTGGAGGGATTGGTATTTTAATGATGTTTTCAGGTGGTTCTTAAATATACCAAAGTTTGAGAATCACCGGCTGCACCCTGAGACCCCCGGGGAGCTAAGAAAACAGGAATGCCTGAGTTGGGATCACCAGATTTTGCAAATAAAAATACAGGACACCAGGTTAAATTTGATTTAAATAATTTTTTAGTGTATGACCTGACCGTCATCTTTAATCCAGCGCCCCCATCTGGTTCTACTCTCGGGGATTCCCACTTTTCTGGTCTGAGTAAGGCCCCCAGGTGTTGGAATGTTTTAAAGCTGATGTGCAGCCAGGGTTGAGAAGCAGACCCCTTTCCCTCTTGAAAGCTTTTATGTTTCACCTGGATTCTAGCTCTGGGGTTGGTGGAAAGGATGGCAGTGGAGAACATTAATCTTCCCTAAGTGGAGCTAAGTTCTTGGAAATGGGATAGAACCGCCAAGTATGAAATCGAGTGTGAAAAGTGAAGCTATGTCATGACTCCTCTCTTCTGCAATTAGCTAAAAACTGCCACCTTTTGCTTCAGGATAGAAAAGAAATCTCTCCCAACACACTATCTGCAAAATTGAAGGTTGCCCAATGGGAGTCACATGGCCCCTGGGGTGGGAAGGCATGCGCACTGGCAGGCAGGATGTGGGCTAGCATGAATGCGTTACACTTTGGCCTTTTGGCTTTGGTTTGTAAGGGTTCCTTAGGGCACTTGGGCTCATAAATCAAGTCAGAGTTAGTCAGTGAGCAAAAGAGCTGGACACATCCCCAGAGGCAGAGCTGGTTGCCTCGCACAGGCCTCTCCTCATGGCTTCTCTGATAGCTACCACTTAGTTCAAGTCGAAGGTCCCTTTCCCTGGGTCATGAACTTGCCACACTTGTTACTTGGTGGAGGAGCACTGAAAGGCATTCTCTCATTAGGATGCAGAATTTTCTTCCTTTGCTCAGCAATCTGCATTGTACAGGAACATAGAATAAAATTTCAGCTTGAAACAATCAGATGAGGGTTTTAATAAGTATATTCTAAAAGACTAATGGTACTTACGGATCTTTCTATGCAGGGATCTATTTTTATCTTGAAATCAATCTGAAAGTTAATCTCTTTTAAAAAAAAATTTGTGTCCTATTGTCTATCTGTCCTCTGCTTCAGCCCCTTTAAATACATCCGTATACTTATACTATCATCCCTCTCAGAGTGTTCTACTATGATTCTCTTCTACTACTTCTACTTCTTGAGGTGCCCGTTCTTTAGCTTGCTGTGTCTGCTTACTTTATTTTCCAATGTCTTCTTTCCTAGTAGACTTTTGTAATCTTCTCTTGAGTTTATCTTCAGCATAAGTTTGGCTTGGTTTTGTTGTTTCTAAATCCATAGGAGATGCATGTGGCCTAAGTGTTGGAATGTGTTTCTAGAGAACGTTTCGCTTTCCCTTCTATATGAACCCTCGACCTGTACCTACGTTTCTAGACTCGGAATTTCCACATCACAAGTGCAACATAAAGTTGAACCCTACTGCCCCACATCATACAAGTTTATAGCTTTGATTTGTCGTAAAAGACATTTTTTCCCCTTACTCCGAGGCCAAGGTAGAAGGCAAGCTTTCTTGCCATTTCTCCTGGTCTATTAGATCTTTTGAATGTGTATGTTTTATGCTGGGAGTCCATTTCTGGCTTCACCACATATAGACCAAAGCTAACTCTCCTGTTCCAATGTGGGCAAAAAAATCACCAGCCCCATACTCTATAATTAATACCTCTGTAGAATATACAGTATCATCAAATTGAACCCTCCTTTCAAGAACCTAGGTATTCCCTTTCTTTTGAGCTCTTGTATATATTTTTAAATATTATCCTGTGTCTCCAGTATTTCCATGTATTTGTACCAGGGAGGCAATGCTCATTGGCCCAGTCTGCCATGTTGTTAGGACCAGATGTCTGAAAGTCACTCTTGCAACCAAAGAGCCAGAGACAATGAATTCTTTCCAACCCACTCAGGATCAGCTGGCAGCAAAACAAAGGATATGAATGAGGAGTCTATGTTTAGATCAATAAGATGTAAAGAGCTATGGCCATGATTTTGCAGAGATATTCAAAAGTGACTCAGACAAAGCAAAGCATAGAGGAGACAATTCCTTGTTCGCCCTGCCATTTTGTAATTATAATGAATTCTTCATGGCAATTGATCAATATCTATTTCTGCTTAACAAACTATCCCAAAACTTTGTGGTTTAAAACAGCAATCATATGTCCATCGACAGATGAATGGATAAAGAAGATGTGGTATATATACACAATGGAGTATTATGCAGCCATCAAAAGGAATGAGATCTTGCCATTTGCAACGACGTGGATGGAACTGGAGGGTGTTATGCTGAGTGAAATAAGTCAATCAGAGAAAGACATGTATCCTATGACCTCACTGATATGAGGAATTCTTAATCTCAGGAAACAAACTGAGGGTTGCTGGAGTGGTGGGGGGTGGGAGGGATGGGGTGGCTGGGTGATAGACATTGGGCAGGGTATGTGCTATGGTGAGCGCTGTGAATTGTGCAAGACTGTTGAATCACAGATCTGTACTTCTGAAACAAATAATGCAACATATGTTAAGAAAAAAGAAAAAGAAGAAGATAGCAGGAGGGGAAGAATGAAGTGGAGTAAGTCGGAGGGGGAGACGAACCATGAGAGACGATGGACTCTGAAAAACAAACTGAGGTTTCTAGAGGGGAGGGGTGTGGGGGGATGGGTTAGCCTGGTGATGGGTATTAAAGAGGGCACATTCTGCATGGAGCACTGGGTGTTATGCACAAACAATGAATCACGGAACACTATATCAAAAGCTAATGATGTAATGTATGGTAATTAACATAACAATAAAAAATTTAAAAAAACAGCAATCATAACTCATGATTTTGTGGTCAGGAATTTGGATAGGGCTCAGCTGGGTGATTCTTCTGCTCCAGTGGTGTTGACAGAGCCCACTCAATGGCATTCAGCTGGTGGATGGGACTGGTCTGAAGGGTCAAAGATAGTCTGACAAGTCTGACACACTACCTAGTTGGGGTTGCTGAACCATTGACCAGAATGCCAACAGGTGGCCTCTCTGGGGTGGTAGTCACAGAAGAGCCAGATTTATCACTTGGCCTAGGCCTTCAGGAGAATGTTCCAAAAGCCAGGAAGCTGATAGTGTCAAACTTCTGTCCGGAGCATTACTTCCGCCATGTTCTTGTCATCAGAGTAGTCACAGAACCCAAGCAGAGTTCAAGGAAAGGGGACTTTGGGCAAGAGGAATGTCTAAGAAGTTGTGGCGATCTTTCATCCACCACAGTGAAGCCAAGCACCTGAGCCTTGAAGTCAGGCAGAAGACAGAGAAACTGGAGCTTTCCTAAGCTTCTTCTGATTTGCTGACTCAGATGTGCTCTCTGAGTTTTTGTTTTCCCCATTGGAGAAAGGGAAATATTAACATAGAATCAGACTGAAGTATTTACAACTTTAAGTAATGGGAAAAACAGACTTAGGTCTACTTTAGTGAAAAGGGTTTTATTTTTCTCATATAGGAAGACTTGAAGTAGGGCACCTGGGTGGCTCAGTTGGCTAAGCATCTGCCTTCAGCTCAGGTCATGATTCCAGGGTCCTGGGAATGAGTCTGGCGTCAAGCTCCCTCTTCTGCAGGGAGTCTGCTTCTCCCTCTGCCCCTCCTCCCACTCATTCTCTCAATCTCTCTCTCTCAAATAAATAAATAAAATCTTAAAAGAAGAGAAGAAGAAGAAGAAGAAGAAGAAGAAGAAGAAGAAGAAGAAGAAGAAGAAGAAGAAGAAGAAGAAAAAGAAGAAGAAGAAGAAGAAGAAGAAGACGATGACGACTTGAAATAGGAAGCCCCAGGCCGATGCAGGAGCTTAACGATGCCACACACCAGAGTCAGCTGCCTTCTCTCCTTCCATGGGACTACCCTGAGTGCATTGGTTTATCATTTAATGACTGCAAGGTGGGTAGGGATCTTCCAGAATCATGGCCACGTCCAAGGCAAAAGGTAAGGACAGAGCTGCCAGGTTGTTCCTTCCTTAACAGGAAAGCAAAAGCTTTTCTCAGAAACTCCTGGCAGACTTTTGTATCTCATTGGCTAGAACCTTGCTCCATGGCCATTCCAGAAGCAGAAGGAAGCCTGAGAAATGAGTCTTAAGCTGGGTACCTTGATGCCATTGCAAAATAAGCCTCTACTGGCAAGAAGAGAGAGGGGATCACAAGGTAATGGAGAGGCAATAAATGGTATCTACCTCAAAGACATACCAGGAGCCAAATATGTATACCAAGCCTAATATGATGCCTGGCCTGTGGCATGAACTCAAGAGAGAGAGATGATTACTAGTGGTAGCAGTTTGGGCCTCTACTTGGTCAACAAAGAACATAAGGTAGTTTAATATAGGAATGCATTAAATAAAATAATGACAATTTAAAAATAAAGACATGAATCAGAACAGAAAGCACTGGAAGGAAGCCATCTCCTTCATAGATATTTGAGGAGGAAAGTATTTAAACTCTGAACTCAATGACTGTAGACAGGGGATATTCTGCTCCTAGGAGCAAGGAACTTGATGCAAGACAAAAAGGTCATCTGAGCATTGACTGATGCACAGTATAAAAAAACAAACCAAAAGTACAACAGTGAAGACCAGAAGAACGTGGACGAGAAAGGGAGGAACATCTGAGTTGGACTGGAACAGAGATAACTCTCTTAGAAAGCAACTCTTCATGAGATGATATTAGAAGTGAATGTCAAAAATCTCACTGCATATAATTTATGATTGGAGGTATATAATTATGCTTAAATTAAGTATACAATAAATTCCAAATAGAACCCATATTATAGATTCAATTACTAGCATCTAAGTGTTTTTGATGCTCCATACAACCCTCACTCATGAAGCACTAACCACGAGGCCCACTACATGTGAGATTTCTGTTCATTTTCATCCCAGCCATACTGCTGAGGGGAGAGTAATCATGCCATTTTAAAGTGAACGACATTAAGCCTTGGAGATGCTAAGGGTCACACATCCACTGACTCAGGCTTTACTTGGACGCAGGACAGATGGTCACAGATGGTCACCCAAGGGCATCTGTCAATGCCCCACCAGGCTGGGCCATTCCCAGATTCTCTCTGCCCTGAAGGGCTCATCACAGAGTTACGCCTCTGAGAGTCTCAACAAATCAAGGATGGAGAGACAGTTCCTCAAGAAGTGTCTGCAGAAATGAGTCAATGGCAGAGACATCAAAATGGTTCCCATGATATGAAACCAGCAGATCCCCTGCCTATAAATGGAGTTGGAGTAAGGCTGGTCCCTATGTACTCAGACTCTGTTACACTGACTGCCTTACTCTCAAATGTTCTGGGGTTTGAGTTTTTGGTGTAATTTTTTTTTGGGGGGGGGTTGGTTTTATTATTTTTGGTTGCTTTTTTTTGAGATTTTAAAAATAATGGATTTCTTATGGTCGAACCAGTATGTTGTATTTACTGCTAACAGCCTACCTGTCATCACTTCCTAGACGAAAGCTAATCGTCCTACACTTTGACAAACAAAATTTATTTTTCACACACATTCTGGGATTGGGTTTCCAATGTGCAGACCCAACACCTGCTTAGGGCCAAGGCACACAGGCACCGCCTCTCCCCAAAGGCAGAAGCAATTTTTGGGAGAATTCGATATTTAAAGAACACATCAGGTCTTTTACGTCGGAGGCTCTTGCCTTTCTGATTACATATTAATTCTAGTTTGAAAAACACATGAAAAGGAGCTAGGAGGATTTTCAGTGCTTGTGGTCTGAACAGCCTGGGAACTTCTGGGTCCTGGTGCTGAAATTGACCAGGGGCCCCGGGTGTCACAGTAGCAGAGGCACCCAAGTAGATGTTGAGAGTCCCCTGGGCCCCCTCCTCCCTTCTGCTCCACCCACACCATAAGCCAGGGAGCACTCTGTACCCCCGGGGCAGGGAACTAATCTTGGCAAGAAACCACCAAAAGGCCTCCTGCACACCAAGGCCAGTGACCTCTCCAGCCTGGTGGCCACCGCTCCTGTCCTGGAAAGGCAGGCCATGGCCAACACCTGCCCCTCCCCACAGCGTGCCCTGGGAGGCAGTGAGGAGGACCACGACCTTGCGCTAAAGGTGCATGGGTGAGTGTGAATGCACACACACACACACACACACACACACACACACACACACACACTTGGGCACGCTCATCTCAGGACGACGTGTAGTCTGGCTCCTCCTTTCCCCAACACCTTGACTGGCCTTCTCATTCTTCCTCCTTGCTCTCTCTGCCACCTGTCCCCCAACCCTGGCCGCCGATGACACACCGCGTTATTAGGAGCCGCGTTCCAGGTCCGTGGCACATGGAGTCCCCCTTCCTGCTCTGAACGCGACGGAGGCACTCTCCCCGCCATGACATCTGTCTCGGTGGCAGCCTCCTCAGGCGGTTCTCTTGGCAGCCTCCATGCTGCCACCAGGCCTGTCGGGTGGCGCGGCGGCTGACGGGCTGTCACCGCCGCCTCATCTTGTGGGCTGCCATTTTGTTTTGATTTACCTTTTGATTCAGAGGCATTTGCATGCTTTCATCCGTCCGTGGACAGAGTCCTCGCACGTCCTCCATGGCTGCCTCGAGTGGAGGCAGCCGGCAAGAGGGAGATCCCTCTGTGACTCGCTTTGAGGTGCAAATGGGGGCCCGGCTAGCCCCTGCCAGGCAGAGCCCAGCAGCAGCGGATGTAGACTGTCACTCCCCGCTCCCCCAGAGAGGCTGCGCTGCCCGATCTCTCCCCTGTGCCCAGGCCGCGTGGCCCATGACAAGTGTCCCTCCATGTCAATTAGTTTCTTAATCACCCAGACAACTTGGTAAACGTGGCAATTTCGGGGTCAGGATGCGCTGAGGGCTTCCCTCCCCGGCTGGGCAACAAGGCTCATTAAAGTACCTCCTCTCCTCTCCAGAAAACTCTTTCTTTGCCTCCGTGCACATCGCAGTGAAACAATTGGAAGCTGCACCTCGTGGTCCCCGGCGGGCGGACGGAAGCGATGACAGGGTTAAATTGCTAATCAAGGTTTCGTGAGGTCTGCCAGAGCCCGGTCTCCAACACTTACATCTGTTCAACAATTATTACAGCATTTTTGTCATAAAAAATTCAACACCCTGAGTGTCGTGCTAGCAAAACCTGAAAATTTATGCAGTGAATAGAATAGCTAATTTCTCTGAGGAAATGCAGGGGGAAAATTACAGATTTTACTTAAATTCCAAACACCAGAGCACACATCTGATGCCCTCCCCAGGTTTTGTCACCCGGCCGGACCGGAGGAGGACTTTTCACCCATCAAGGGGCAGGATGGCTGAAGGAGGGCTCCCACCTTGGAAGGAACCACGCTGCGGAGCTGCACAAGGTTTGTGCGCCCACCACCGGGAGCCTGTAACAGACGTCCCCCCCACCCCACCTAGTGAAACTGACGCCTAGTAGGGAACCAGCACTGGGTTCTGGAGTGAGGTGGGCATGGCTGGTTGTACCACTCCTTTGCCCAATTTGTCCCATGCCATTAAAACGACTCCTTGGAGGAAACAGGATGGAGAAGGACCCCAACAGCTCAGAGTCTTTAATCTCCTTAATTCATTCTAATGCTGTTTGATACTTGCAGCCGAGGCACGGGAGTTTGCCCCTCTGCTCTATAAAGGTCTGGAATATGGATTTTATGCTAAAACTAAAGCTGTCTAGTTAGGATGCCAGTGGAGTGGAACAATATGCTACAGGCGATCGCCGACTATTCTCCAGGGCCGGAGCCTCGCTTCCCCGACTGGGAGTTGCTACCTTAATAATCATTTGCAACTGGGGTGGACAGGAATTTCTTGCAGTGGCACCATTCGACATTATCCAGATTTTCAGAAATCTGGCTGCAGAGACCGGAGGCGTACTCCTCTCTTTTAAAGACAGGCACAGGGTCTCTGATTTCTGTACCCCGGACCGCAAGGCTCAGGCACCACCTGCCCTTTGCCCAAACATCCCTGCCTCGTCAGCACTCTGCGTCAAGCGTGGTCAATACTTTGGCTGCAAGAGCACCTCTCTTTACCCCACTCCAAGGTTGGAGAGCACAGGCCAGGGGGGACACACAGTGTCCTGGAGAAGGAAGCCGAGAGAGGAATCCACCACTTAGGTCTTAATGATGAGCATGCGCAGTTCTCCAGTACAATAAACACCGCACCTTTCCCTTGTTGGTGTTTTTTCTCTTCTTCCTCTGCTTCATACCCTCCTTGGAGGTGTAATATGCCTTCAGTAGAGTCCAGGGAAGCTGCAGTTTGGAGGTGCCCTGATTAGTTCTCAGGTGTTTATGCAGACACAGCAGACCAGGCCCGTGCGACAGGCGGTGACAGCGTGCTAGCCCCCTCCGCTGCGGCGGGGCAGTGCCTGGGGCATAGAGCGCCCACCAGGAGGAGGGCTGGCCCCACCTGGCTCCCGGCCGGAACGTCCCCAGGCACTGGTGTCAGCCCGCGCACTGCCTCTGGCTCTGTCACACGGCGAGGCCTCCCGATGGTTCCTCCTGCCTGACATCCCCCGTGAGCCCGTTCCTGGGCTGGAGAGCTCTGGGGTGGGAGGCTGGGAGAGCAGCACTTGTCAGGCAGAGGAGGACTCAAGTGACCCCGTGTGCACCTGCCCCTGGCCCTGAATGGAGACAATCAAAAATAATAAGGACGGAGCAACAACCACTTTGCTATCGATAACCAAACAATTACCAGCTCCCGGGATCTCTTGCTAAACAGTTCCCCTCGTTTAATTTTCAGAACGACCTGTGAAGTATGTGTTGTCACCCCTTTTTGCCATCTGAGGACTGGGGTCTCCAAAGATTGAGCAGATTCCCTAGGATTGCCCAGTATGTAACCATGAGAACCAGGACCAGATCTCAGACTGGTCAGAGCCCAAGCCTGTGCCATCTCCCTGCCACACTACCCCCAGGTGGCTTCCCAGCTGAGAAGCACGTTTAGCACGGGATATACAGTGAAAATGGTAAAGGGCGGCGTTCCAGATTCAGGCATGTGTCCATGTGGGGCAGATGGCACCTGGCCAGTCCGTCATTCGGAGGACAGGAGCAACTGACAAACCGGAACACTTGGGAAAGAGACAGGATATTAGCCTGACTTGAGAGAAGTAACATCTCAGAGGCATATTTCCAACAAGAGGTTTTATTGTCTTCTTCCTTCCTCCAGAGCTATGATTTTCCAACCATGTGTCCCAGAGGAGAGGCGTTTCTGGGTCCATCCTGCTGGAAATGGGGTTACAGAGCTCTGAGGCCCCCACATGGGTCAACATTTACCTGCTCTTGTTGACTCTGCACGCCAAATGCTGAAATCCAGGCCCTGGGATCATCTACTCAGAGAGATCCCTCTTTTTCCATCACCGCCAACTGCTTGCCAGACCAGTCTCTGCTGACAGGAAGGTCTCAAGGCCACTCGGTATCCTGGCTGCCTCTATACAAGGGGTTCCAGACCTCACATCGGCTCAGAGGATTGTTTCTGTTCCATCGGATACTTTGTTACTTGTAGCTACCTAACAAGTTACCCCACTATCAATTCCAGAAGCAAATCCTTGAATCTGCTGCTTATAAGACAACTCTAGGGTTCACAGTAACTGGGCGCTCTGGACTTTCAAGTGCTTCATGTCATTTTATTCATTTCCTAGAACAGTGTTACAGACACACAAATAAACATGACTTACTTATGTTAGTCTGAGCCGAACGACATTACCATTGTTAGCGGTCAAAAATATCAAACAGTGGCAGTTCTGTACAGCTTAATCTAATATGACTTTATGGATGTTCTCATCTAAACAAATGATCCTTAAAAATAAGCAAATGAGCCTTTCATATTATAAATGATCCTTATAGACACCACAGCTTCTACAGACTTAAAGAAACAAAATATCCCTCTGTCTTAGATGCTAGCTTATGACAAAAGAAGTAGGTACAGTGACAGGATTTCACAAGCATCTCTTCTTTGGCCCTTTCACACATAATATTTAATTCAGTCTTTACAATAACTCTTGGGTAGATAGTGTCATCCAAGCTTTAGAACTTGAGAAGACTCAGACTCAGAGAGGTAAAATGATTTGCCCAAAGCCACACAGCAAGATGAAAGGGTCAGTGTCTTAACCTAAATCTGTTTGATTCCATAGCTCATGCTCTTTCCTTTAGACTTTGTGTTTTATCCAGAATCACATTCTATAAATTTCTTGATGGTCAGGGCACTCTCCCCATTTAAGCCTGGCCCTGCCTGCTGTGACATATTTGCAAATAAAAACTCAAAACATTCAAAGCCACAGTAGACCTAAAAACAAACTTACTCAAAGACAAATTGTCCACTCTCTGTTTTAAAGGTGAATAAGAAAAGATTGGTCAGGGACTCATGTCTTCACTCTGAAAAAAAACAACATGGCCAACAAGAAGGTGGCAGGAAAAAATGCCCAACTAAATAAACCATAGTTCCCTTATTTAGCATCTTGGAGGCTGCATTGTTGAACACAAGACCTGGTGATAATCCCTACACTTTTGAGCATGTCCTGAGATACTCAGAAACCACCCTGTTCACTTTATTTCTGTCCATTTGTACCTTCCTCTTCTGTAGCCTCTTAGAAGGCTAAAATTCCTGAGCACAAATGACTACACAGGAATAAGAATCAAAGGTAAGAACACAGTGCTTGCTGAGGTATCAGGTGAGCAGAAGCTCCAGGAAATCCAAGATAGGCATTGGGAGTGAAGGACTTTCAATAGTATAATTCGGGGCACCTGGGTGGCTCAGTCCATTGAGTGTCTGACTCTTGGTTTCAGCTCAGGTCATGATCTCAGGGTCATGAGATCAAGCCCTACATGGGGCTCCTTGCTCACTGGGGAATCTGCTTAAGATTGTCTCCCTTTCCCTCTGCCCCTCCCCCTACTCACATGAGAGCTCTCTCTCTCTCAAATAAATAAATAAATCATTTTTAAAAAATATATAATTCCATATACATAATAAGAAGAGTCATGGATTTCTCAATCCCAGAGTAAAAATTTATCCATAAAGACTAGAACAAGGATCAGGGAAAAAATCCTAATGAGGCCCAGCACAGGCTGGATGGATCATTTGTCTGCTTTTCATCTGAAATTGGCAACAGGCTTTGCATGTCAGTGTGGCCTTCATATTGAGATCCAAGAAGATTATTTTGGAAATAGCAGGAATAATAGTGAGGGGAAGCTCAATCCTTACTCAAATAACACTAAACAGAACAAACGAAACCACGCCCAAGTAAAGTATTAAAAAAAAATGGAGAACAGCATTATAGAAATGCAGATGAAAACCGTACCTGAGAAAACAATTTACTACAGGAAACTGAGAGATTATAGAGTACATCTGCTTTATGTTCTCTTTAGTGTATGGGATCATATAGAAAATATAAAGAATAATAAGAAATAACATAGTAGGTTCAGATGAAGCTTGAGATCTAAAAATATCTGAAAGAAATTCTGGAGGAATCAATAATAGCTTATATTTACCAAGGGTTTACAATGTCCCAGACATAGTTCTATGCTCTTTACACCTGTTAGCTCAGTCAGTTCTTGAACACCTCCTCATATAGCTTCTTTGTCTCGTTCACCCAACAGACAAGAAGACGGAGGCACACACAGCAGTTAAACATTTTGCCCAACTCAA
The DNA here is from genome assembly GCF_009762305.2 of Zalophus californianus. NCBI lineage: Eukaryota > Metazoa > Chordata > Mammalia > Carnivora > Otariidae > Zalophus > Zalophus californianus. Next base: position 7,419,793 of record NC_045600.1, read on the forward strand.
GTAACTAGTAAGTGGAAGAACTGAGATTTAAACTCATCTTGCCTAAGCCTGCATACTCAGTCATCAGACCATCCTTCACTGGAGGAACCAAAGAATAGAATCTACACAGCAGAGAATTAAATCCATAAATAGAAAACAAACCAAAGAATCCTCCCAGGAATTTAGAGCAGAAGTCAGCAAACTACAGCCCATGGGCCAAATCTGATGCACCACCTGTTTTGGTAAATAAAGTTTTATTGGGACACAGTAATACTCAGTTGTTGATGCATTTCTATGGTGGTTCTTGGTGCTTTAAAAGCAGAACTGAGTAGCTGCTCTCGAGAGTGTACAGCCCATGGAGCTGAAAATACTTGGCCCTTTAGCCTTATTTAGCCTTTCACAGAAAAATTCTTGTTGAAAAATCTCTTGTTTAGGGAAAGATGGCAAAGAGACACAAATTATATGCGGTAAGGTGAAGTTGTGGAAGATACAAAGCATAGACCCACTGTGCAAAAAGCCAGCATTTCAGAGCACAAGACAGGGCCAGTGGAGCTAGAAGGGGAATCAAATATATACAGAAGAATTTAAAGCTGGAGATAGCTTCGTTTTGTGTGTGTTATTTTTTTTCCTCAGAAAAGCCCACCTTATCTTAGACAAGCACTCTCTGAAGAAATTGATGTCTTAGAGGAATTTTGACTCTCTGGGGAAAATTTTTCCTGCAGACTTGAGGAGCTGATCATAGAGTTAGCAGGTTACCTAAAAAGAAAATTGAAATGCGGCTTATCTCAGACTTCAAAATTGTCTCTATCAAAAGGCAAGTGGAACAGAGTCTAATGAGTTTTGAGAAGAAAATGGCATGATTCAAGAATTTTATACCCAGCCCAGGAATCATGCATAAAGGAAAAAGACAAACATTCAGCTATGCAAAAATATACCACTACCACACTCATCCCAGAAAATACCACCTGAAGAGATGCTGGAAATGACAGAGAAATTAATCAGAATATGTAATTTGAAGACAAAAACTATGATTCAGAAGAAATAGTGTTTTGAGTGTAGATCACAGCCATGAAACACTAAATACAGAGTTAATTATAAATCATTTCAGGAAGTATAGTAGGAAAAATTAGCATTCAAAAATGAAGAAGTCCTGTTGAACAAAGTATCTTATTTAAAATTAATAAACCGGGCACCTGGGTGGCTCAGTTGGTTAAGCGACTGCCTTCGGCTCAGGTCATGATCCTGGAGTCCCGGGATCGAGTCCTGCATCGGGATCCCTGCTCAGCAGGGAGTCTGCTTCTGCCTCTAACCCTCCCCCCTCTCATGCTCTCTCTATCTCATTCTCTCTCTCAAATAAATAAAATCTTTAAAAATAAATAAATTAATTAATTAATCAAATAAAAGTAATAAACCATCTCAAGAAGAGCAAAACAAGTCTAAGGACAAAAGAAGCTAAGGAATAAATTCAATCAAGTTAAATAATTAATTATACACTGATATAATAGTACTAATAAATAATTGTAAGAGTTGGTTTTTAGAAAAAAATTAAGTCACTATTAAATCCAAATTAAGAAACAAACAAATATACAAAATTGGGTATGAGAAGTTATATACAGTCTCAGGTGAGGCTTAAAAATTATAAAAATATAAGATATACAGTCCTGTATAAAGACATTTGAAAATATAATGAGATAGATGATTCTATGGGAGAGTGAAAATAACAAAAATTAATCCAAGAAGAATCAGAAAACTTTAGAAAACCCATAACCATGGGGAAAACATGGGAAAAGAACTTTCAACATAATTAACTCCCCCAAAGACCTGTAGGCCAAGTAATTTTGCTAGTCCTTTATAACTTCAAGGAATAGATAATTATTATTACATACAATTTGATCCAGAGCATACATAATAATGGAAAAATCTTTCATTCATGCTATAATGATACTTCACACCCAGGTCAAAAACTGACAATGAATGGCACAAAAAAGAAAACTAGATAGCTGGATTACTCATGAGAACAGTCAGTATTCCAAATCAAATGCTAACTAAATTAATTCAAATACACAGTAAAAGAATTCCAGATATTTTACTAGGAATATAAGGAAGGTTTAAAATTAACAATCTATTAATTTGGGATGCCTGGGTGGCTTAGTTGGTTGGGCATCTGCCTTTGGCTCAGGTCATGATCCCAGGGTCCTGGGATCGAGTTCCGCATCGGGCCCCCTGCTCTGCAGGGAGCCTGCTTCTCCCTCTGCCTCTGCCTCTCTCTCTCTCTGTCTTGCATGAATAAATAAATAAAATCTTAAAAGAAACAATCTATTAATTTAATTTATCATATCACATTAAGATGCCAAAGTTGGAAGAAATTATATGCATAACATGATCTTTATAGAAGCCAAAATAAATTTCATGAATTCAATACCCATTCCTTTAAAAAAATTTTTTTTGAAACATTTAAAGACCAGAAGAACACTTCCTTAATATGTTAAAGGCTACGGTTCTTAAAAAGTAGTCAATAGAATATGTAATACTCTCATCCTACATGCAGCCCCGTTCAAGTCTAGGCTGGTACGAAGATAACAGCTCCAACCATTCATACTGGGCATTGTTCTTTATGTTCCAGATAATGCTATGAAATGGGAAAAATCAGCACAGTTATGGAAATCATAAAGAAGAAGAGTACTCATTAGTCATTCATAATCATTAACTTCATAAATCATTGGATAATATATATGGAATATCTTACATGATTAACTGAAAGAAACTACTCATAGCTTTAAGTGAGTTCAATAAACTAACCAGATACAAGATAAGCAACACAAAGTTGGGTGCAAGCATGAACCCTCTCAGCAGAAGCTACGTTCAGAGGGAACACAAATACAACAACCAAAAAGAATTTGAAAATAAATCTATCTTTACTATCGTGCCTCAAAATAAATGTCAAGGCGGTTTTATATTACATCACACAAAGAACTTCTTTAGAATACTCTTTAGGCATCTCTTACCCCAATTTCCCGTTTATTTATCCCACATGGCTCCGCCTCCAATCCCTTGTTGAAATTCCTCAACACCACCTCGAAGTTCACTTAAAATTTCTGCCCCTCCCAAAAAAAAAAATTCTGGCCCATACTGCTTTTACATAGAAAAGATAAATCAACCCATTATTTTCAAATTAATATTTATGTTGAACACAATTCCAGCTAAATCTCCATTTTGGGGAGTGGGAGGGGAAACAGGGGGTGGAGGTGGAAGGGTGATTCTAAATTTCATTTGGAAGATTTAAGTGAAGATGCATAAGAAAATTTTGAAAAAGTAATGTGAAGGGAAGATGCCCTACTTCAAATTGACTCTATTATAAAACCATAATAATAGCAATTGAAATAATGTGATCTTGCCTGTAATAGATTAGAATAGCTATTTCTAAAGCAGACTTGTCTATGTGAGTGCATGTGTGTATAAACTTATATACAAGAGTAATCAAAATCCAATTGTAAAGAGATTAATGATCCAACAGATGAAGTTAGAAAAGTGACACTATTTTTTGAAGATTTTATTTATTTATTTATTTATTTATTTATTTATTTATTTATTTATTTAGAGAGCATGTACAATCTGGCAGAGGAAGAGAGGGACAGGGAGGGAGAGAATCTCAAGCAAACTTCCATCTGAGCCCAGACCCAAACACCGGGTTGATCTCACAACCCTGAAAACATGACCTGAGCCAAAATCAAGAGTTGGCCATTCAACTGAGCAACACAGGTGCCCCAAAAAAGTGACAAATTAAAAAAAAAAAGTCCAGGCGTGCCTGGGTGGCTCAGTCCATTAAGTGTCTGCCTTCAGCTCAGGTCATGATCTCAGGGTCCTGGGTTCGAGCCCTGCATTGGGCTCCCTGCTCAGCGGGGAGTCTGCTTCTCCCTCTGCACCTACCCCTGCTCATGCTCGCTCGCTCTCTCTCTCTGTCAGATAAATAAATAAAATCTTAAAAAAAAGAAAGAAAGAAAAGTCCAATCTCATCTCAGTTTGATTATATTTAAACTAAAGTTAAAAAACAAATAAATAAAAAGGTCTTCTGGAAAACATAAACAGGGACTAAAATTCTGGATGGATAAAAAAGACTCCCTAAGCATAAAATTCATGGCAAAACCCTCAACAAAAATTCTCAGTAACCTTACCATAGAAAACTTTAAAACTTTCTCTATCAAATATCAACATAAACAAAATTAAAATGCAATGCAAAAGAATGTTTGCTACAAATATATCAGAAACAATAATAGGCTTTAGAAGCAAAGATAGCCAACTAATTAAACACACACACACACACACACACACACACCTCAAAAGGGAAAGATGGGCAAAATGCATCAGTAAACTACTCAAAGTAGAAAGTATATATAAGTGGCCAAATAAATAAAAAGCCATTCATTGTGATTAGTAATTTAAAACAGAAAATAAAAGCAATAAAGAGCTGGCATTTTGCCCTTGATCACTTTGGAGAGGTGTGGCAGGAGAGGGGCCTGCGTTCACCACACTGGGAGGCTCACCAGAGTCTGTCCTCCGAGAGAGAGGCCGCCGGCTGTCGGCCCACAGTCCCAGCATGCTACAGCAATCAGGAGCAACGTTTGCTAAATGAAAAAGTATGATTCAACTTCCAGAGGTAATATGTTCAAGAAGCTTAAAATATTGATCCGTAGTTTTCATTTCACTCCAACAAAGGCATCTCCAGGTATAATCAAATGTCCAGATGAAGGTATATTTACAGGGATGTTTACCGCAGCATTAGCTCTAATTTAAACAAATGAAAATCATGAAAATCTCTGATAATTAGAGTAAATTTGCCTTCATTTCATTACATTTTAAGTGCTTTTTGAATAAGATGATATTGCCCCCCAAATATTTAATGTATAAGAGAAATGATCAGCTGGAAAGAAAAGATGTGTGTGTGTGTACATGTGTATATGTGTGTGGGTGCACATATAGGCCCAGTAAGAACCAACTTTCATAAAATAAATATATGTACACACACACACACACACACACACACACACAAACGTGTTGGTTTCCTCCCCTTCTGGCTCAGGCCCCAACTCCTCTAAGGGGCCCTGACTTTCACTGCTCGATTTCTTTATTCCTGGACCTCTTTGTAGCAATATGAGCCAAAAGAAGTCAAAGTCAGCTTGTTTGATTTACATGTAGGGTGGCTACACTTTGCAAATAAAAATAGAGGATGGCCGGTTAACTTTGATACACAATGAATAATTTTTAGTATAAGTCTATCTTAAATGTTCAATGGGACATACTTATACTAAAAACTTATTCACTGTGTAACTGAGATTCAAATTTAACTGGGCATCCTGTATTTTATCTGGTAACCCTGACAGAGAATGGCTGTTGTAAAGGAGGGGGGAAAGCGAATGAGTAAAAATGAGGAGAATCTGAAGGACCTGGTTCCCCGATCCAGTCTGGGGAAGTTGGAGCGGGAGAGGCCAGGGGACAGAGGGTGGCAGAGGCTTGGTGTAGGGCGTGGAACAGCCAGAGGCCGAGCATTTAAAAGTCTTCACCGTGGGGCGCCCGGGTGGCTCAGTCAGGTAAGCATCTGCCTCTGGCTCGGGTCATGGTCCCAGGGTCCTGGGATCGAGCCCCGCATCGGGCTCCCGGCTCAGCGGGAAGCCTGCTTCTCTCTCCCTCTCCCACTCCCCCTGCTTGTGTTCCTGCTCTTGCTGTGTCTCTCTCTCTCTCTGTCAAATAAATAAATAAGATCTTTAAAAAAAATAAAAATAAAAAAATAAAAGTCTTCACCGTACATTTTTGGCATTTCAGACAGGTGTTCCTTCCAAAAGCGACATCATGCGGAGCCAGGCCACAGAATGGCCTGGCTAAATATAAATGACCTAGAAACACAAAGCAGAAAAGATTGGCAGGGTCGGTATGGACACGCTGAGGGCAAGGCCAGAGTGCGCTCTCCACGGTTGTCTACATTTTGTGTCCTTTTCCACATATGTCTGCATTTTCCAGGTTTCCTGCAATGGGCACGATTTGTTTTGCAAAGAGGACAAACATGAAACTTCTTAAAATCCGACCTCACAGGTGCCAAAAGTCAGTCAGCTTTAGCAGGGGCATCCCAAGTGAGAAGGAGGGCATCCTGGATCGTCATGCCAATGCCAGACACCAGACTGCCCCATGCTGGCCCCAAAGGCACCTCCCAAGAGACTTGTCTTTCTGTCCCATTGGTCTAAAACCCATCTCTGAGGCTGGAAGGTGTGAAGAAAGGAGCTCCCCGCCATCCAAACAGGTGTCTATTGATCACTCACTCCCTACTCTGCAGCGTCCCCGAAGCTGTTCTCTGCAGACTAGCCATACCCTGTTTCAGACCCTTGCTGAGGAGGGGGAAACCCCGGAGCCTCTCCTGGTCAGGCCCAGAGTCACCCCTTCACCACCTGCCTCTCACCTATCCGGACTCACCTCTGCTCCCCCTAACCCTCTTCTTTCTCCCCTGTCTGGGAAGGGGACAAGTTTAAGTGCTCCAGACCCTGTATCAGAAGAAGCTTCGCCAACATCACTTCATCGAATCTTCAAAACAACACATCAGCAAGTAGTAAAATCATCATTTTAGAGTTGAGGCTAAGTAACTGACCCCAAGTCAGCCAGCTAATTAGGTTCTGGAGCTGGAATTCAAATCCCCCCCTTGATTGGCACCAACCAGGCTACCTTCTACTGAATTAACTGCTATAATAGGTCCCTAGCAAGTCAGTTTTGAATGAAAGCATGAAATCAGTGTGTCCAGACAAGAGACAGACCTTAGGGGCACCTGGGGTGGCTCAGTGGTTAAGCGTCTGCCTTTGGCTCAGGTCATGATCCCAGGGTCCTGGGATCGAGCCCCATCTCGGGCTCCCTGCTCAGCGGGAAGCCTGCTTCCCTCTCCCACTTTCCCTGCTTATGTTTCCTCTCCCGCTATGTCTCTCTATGTCAAATAAATAAATAAAATCTTAAAAAAAGAGAGAAAGATGGACCTTAGCCCAGCCACAAGCCTCATATGGCTGACAAATACAGTTGGTTTACTTTGCACAGTGCCTTTACCATTTTTAAGACCAATTTCTCTCCTTAAGCATTTGGAGATGTTGCAGCAGAGGCCACATTTCTGGCTTCTTTTGAAAAACTCAGGTCTGACAACCATGGGTAAGAATCCTCTAATGCTTGAAATGTCACTACTTGCCCCAGTGGCCTGTCTGTGGTCTTCACCTTCTTCATGCTCACTCAAATGATTTTCATTTTATTTTGATTTCATTTCATTATCTCCCCCACGAACTACACTCCCCATGGTCTCCTACAGCCCAATTGTCCCTTGCATCTGGTCAACCTCGTTCCTCTCCAGCTCCCTCGTGTAAAGGAGTCACCTGTCCCCTTGGTATAGACCTTTGAGACACTCTCATAATAACTGTGTTCGATTGAGAGCCTACTGTGTGACAGTCCCTCATTCATAATTCAATCCTCATCAGGCTCCAAAAGGTCAAGAATGGAAACAGGAGTCCCAGCCAGGACGGCCTCACTCTTGGCCCCGCACATGTCTCACTGAGCTCGTTGACCACCAACCACATCGTTATGTCCTGTGGTTGTCTAGGTACATGGGCTGGTTTGGGGGTCCCAGGACACCAGCACCTGCTTGAGCACCATGAAGCCCGATCTACCTGGGTATCCCAGTGCCAGCACTGAGCTTGGGACATGGCGGACACTCCACTCAACGCGTAAGGACTGACAAAGAGAACCAAAAAAGGAAGGATGGTGGGGGAGGAGGGGCGATTGAGTGAATGGAGAATTTGTTTTAACCAGCCCAGAGTGTCCCTTGCCCTTGCCCTTGCAGTCAGACAAGGGAACCCAGTAGCACCCGTGGGGTGCAGGGCACTTTCTGTCTGGAGTCCTCTCGAACCAGAGTCTCCACACTTCACGGGGCTGCTGACATGGTCATTAAGTCCACTGGGACCTGCTCGTCCCGGAGCCAAATCCTCTGACAAAGAGATGAAATAAGTCATCATTGCCTAGAAGCTTTCCCATAACCGAGACAATGCTAGAGTCTTGACAAGTCATTGAAGGAAAATCTACTTCTTTCCTTTCTTCTGAAAACAGATCATTAGCCTTAATTTGACTTAATTTAAGTCAAAGAGGCGGTAGAAGGGACAGTCATTTCAGGAAATATGAGTGACGATTGTTTAATCCCATTTAGGGACACTTTGAGCAATGACTTATAGATGATGAGAGATTTAAAATTCTTTGGTCAGTCTCTAGCTAAAGGCTTTTTACGGGGGAAAGAATGAGTAATGCAATGCAGACCATCTAGCCTTTCACGAGCTTTTATTCGTGATTTGTTAGACGTGGATAACATAAATTTTGTGACCAATCTATTAACAACTTAAATGGGAACTTGGTTTCCCTGCTCTCCACGTAGCATTTCAGAAACAAGTGTAATAACCGGGGGATCAATAATTCCCATTCGGCATAGTATCTGAGGTAAACGAACACGACTGCAATATTTCTATTTATTGAATATCATGTCAACAAATTCCCATTTCAAGCACAATAAAACCAGTTACACGCAGTGTCAAGGCTGTTTATCCATACGAAGGGTACACGAGATATTTCACTTTTTTAAACACAGTGCTAATGTTCTCTATTTAAAATCACCCATGTTTTGATCCACTCTGCCAAGTAAAAATAATTTTGCACTGAATCTGTCAGTTGTCGAATCACATTATGTCCCATAAAATGGACAGCAGCTTCAGGAGGAAAAGGACCACGACGTTGCCGTTTGACTCCACCCCTGTTTACTGAGCGAAACAAGAGGTTAGTTTATTCAAGGTATTAATGTTACACACGGACATTAAAAAAAAAAAAAGATACGGCAAGGAAAGAAATTGCTAAATTTACCAGATGAGGAAGTAACTTAGCTGCAAAATTATTTCCAACCTATAGTTCTCAAACACAGCGTGAAAAGCCTGAAAAATGAAATTTTAGTCATTAGAACCTGACAGCTTCCAGTCATAATATGCTGACATGTGTAACGGGAATTAAGAGGTTCTACCGGCGGAATGAACATTAATTTTTTTTTTTTTAGGCAAATCATTTATTTCAGCTTCGTGAATCACAGCGTGGCAGCGGATCACCGGACACTTATAAATGGCATAATACAACTTTCTGAGGCTCTGTGTTCCTTCTTAAATAGCTTCCACTTACGAACACTAATTACTGGCTGAAAGGAGCCCTTTCTGCAAGGCAAAGCAAAGGAGGTCTATTCAGAAGGGAGAGAAGTTTCCAGGGGCTCCACGGAGGGGCCGTGATCCTTGGGATCCTGCCATTTGGTGCCCCTCTGAGGTGATTTTGAGATTTAATTGGTTTGTCTTTTGGGGGAGGGATCACAGCTTCCCTACCATCACTCATCCCCAACAAATATTCATGGGGCGTACCGTGTAAGACATCGTCCCAGCGAAGGCCACACACAGAAGATGAAGACAAGCACTTTTCTCTCGTCCAGTTCCTTCCGAGGATGGGGGCAGGGGGAGCGACAAATGTAACCGAATAAACACTTGGTGCTGACACAGCAGGTCAGAGATGAGCGGGAGCCTCCCTGGGATGCTAAGGTCCAGGTGAGCAAGGGCTCTGAGGTCAAATTGTGTGGGTGCAAATCCCAGCAACTTCACTGAAAAGTGATATGACCCCGGCCAGGAAAGGTGACCCTCCTGTGACTTACAAGCTTCCCTCTCAGGGCTGTGGGGAGGATTTAATGAGCTGCCATATACCTGTGACATGTTGGCGGCACATAGCGAGTTCTTGGGCAACCAGTTAGGTTAGTAGGGTTGGGATAATGGTGGGACATCACTAGACGCCATCACAGAAGCTCCCAGCTGGGAACCAGGAGATAACTGGTGTGCCCAGAGCATAGACCATGGAGCCAAAGGGGATTTTTTTTCTCCAGCCTTAAAATCAAAGGGAATTTTTCTCTGCTAGGCTTTTGACACGCGTGGGACCCGTAACCCCTTTCTTCTTTCTGATTTCCCCCTTTTGGAATGAGAGGGCCATCCTGTGCCTGTCTCACTCTCGTGCTTTGGAAACAAATAACTTGTCTGGTTTCACGGGCTTACAGCTAGAGAGGAATTTTACCTCAGGATGAATCCTAACTTGAATGCCAACTCTATCTTTACATGATATTTAGACAAGATTTTGGACTTCCAGTTGTTGCTGGAATGGATTAAGACTCTGGGGGCTTTGAGGATACGGTGAATGTATTAGTTTGCATGTGGGTGGGACATGAATTACAGGGTGGAGCAGAGGGAAAAGTGTTATGGGCTGAACTGTGTCCCCCCAAAAATTCACATGTTCAAGTCCCAATCCCCAGGGACCTCAGAAGGTGGCTGCATTTGGAAATGGGGTCTTTAATGATGTAATTAAGGTAAAAGGAGGTCACTAGAGTAGAGGAGGAGGTCAGGACACAGGCACGGAGCGAGGACCATGAGAAGACAAAAGGAGAAGATGATCGGCGACCACCCCAAAACAGAGACCTCCCGAGAAAACAACCCTGCCAATACCTTGATCTCGGACTTCCAGCCTCCAGGGCTGTGAGGAAATAAATTTCTGTTGTTTCAACAGGCCAGTCTGCAGTGCTTTGTTGTGGAAGCCCAATCAAGCTAATACAGACTTTCCTAAAGATTCTGCAGACGCTTCTGCTGGGCCCCACAGGTCGAGAATTTCTGTTTTCGTATCACGTAATGCAGCAAACCCGGGAGGGCAGAGGAGAGGAGAGACATGGGTTCCCAGCTCGCTTCCTGCTAAACTTTAAACTCCGCTGCTAAGTCCTGTTGCAAAGTCGGGTTTGGCCCTCTGGACCTCAACTTCTCACTTGAAAATAAAAATGTTGGCCAAGATCACCCACCACTTCCCACGGGGACTCTGAAGTCGAAGGAAGTGCTGCACCTCGGCCCTTCCCCCAGCAGTGCAGGTGCACGAAGAAGGAGACAACAGACTAAGAAGAAAAGTGTGTTTTCTGTGGGCCAAGGACCCCCAGTCTAGGTTCTGGAGTTGGGGGGTTAGGGGGTAGAAATAAAAATTAAACCCGGCAGTTGTAAACTGACGTCCCGAATTTGCCATGGGGACGGCCAAGACAGTATCTTACACATCCGCAAAGTTTCATAAACCCCCTCGAGTCTCCCTTTGAAAAACAACAGCCAGAAATCAAAGACCCAGCCACATGGACCCCAATTCCATAGGCCACTGCTCTCTGGGTTCCTCCGGTGGGGAGAACACATTCCGAGCATAACTTCTGTACCCAGTTGACTAGAAAGTGGAGGCAGAACCAGGGGCCCACTGCCCTGTGTTCTGGGGTGAATTAAATTTTGGGGATCCCTGAAGTGGCATTTGACAAAAAGCCCCAGAGAGTCTGGAAACCTGCCATTAGCCGACATGGAGAACCGGAGTAAAGAGGCTTGTTTGGGAAGGTAAGTCACTCAGGACAGGAGGGCCGGGGCCGGGGGCCCAGGTACCATGCAGGCCGTTTTGAATCATTTGCATCCTTCCTTTTAGTCTCCACCATGAAGCCCTGAGAGGCGGGTTAAGTCATTTACAGGGTGATTAATTTTCTTGCAAGGGATGTAGGCCTATTCCCGAAGGCCTCACATAATTCAAAACCAGCACAATTCAAGATTAATTCTCTGGAGGAGGAAATGTAAAGTAGGGTTTGCATTATTTCTAAATCTGTGCATAAACTAAGACTATTAATACATTATATAGCACAATTTCAGGTTTGCATGATTCGGATTCACAAAAATAAATAAATATATACATACATACATAAATAAGAACAAGAAAAAAGAAAAAAACCAACAATCACACCCTGCACATATTCTGGGGCCAAGGGAGGTGATTAGCCAGTGTGGAGACAAACCATCAGTTGTGAAGGGGACCTGGAGCCAATATGCTTAAAGGCAAAGGCCCTGAGCCTGGACCTTCCCATGACCCAGACCCCAGCTCAGCCTTTACAAAGGCACTCCTCCCCTCGGATAAGCAAGGGTTTTCTTTCTTTCTTTCTTTCTTTTTTTAATTTATTTATTTTTGAGAAAGAGAGAGCGCCCAAGTGGGAGGGGCAGAAGGAGAGGGCGAGAGAACCTCAAGCCGACTCCAAGCTGAGCGTGGGGCTCTATCCCGCCACCATGAGATCACCACCTGAGCCAAAACCAAGAGCTGGAAACTTAACCAACTGTGCCATGTGCCCCAAGTGAGGATTTTTAAAGACTGGTTCCCTGTGATGAGCCAGAACGGCTTAGTGGCCAAAAATGTCAATTGTGAACCTCAGAAAGTTCACCATGCATTCAAGCCCTGGTTCAGCTACAAGGGTCTTGGGCAAAGCACCCCAGCCACTTAGCTCTCATTCTCCTGGCTTGTAAAATAGCACTGATCATAATCATCGTTAACAATAACAGTAATAGCTGGTTCAGAAGGGTGTCTTCGGGGTTAAACCAGAGAATGCATAGCAAGCACCCCCTTTTGTGTCTGGCCCATGTAAGTAAGTGCTCGAGGAGTACTAGCCGGTACCACTGGTTTAAACATCTCAGGACCCCTTCCCATTCTTCCCGTTGACCACGTTACCATGCCCCCCTTATAAACAAAGAGCCGGGACGCCAGACAGGGAAGGGTCCAGCTCGGTTTCTGGAACTACTAAGACGGCAGGAAGGGGGCAGGGAGCCGCGTCCGCCTGGATGCGCGGTCTGCACGCACACTTGCCGCTCCCACGCGCTGGCCCTGAAGAAGGACAGGATTGGCCAGTGCGGTCCCCGGCATTTCAAGCCCCGGCGCAGATTGGGCCCCTCCGGTCATTGTACTCCCGCGCGGAGGCGCCACCTGTACCCCGGGCTGGCACTGACGTGTTTCGGGCGGCTGTAGGCATTTCTGTATCGCCGGGACGTGATGCGCTGTAAAAACACATCACGGCTTACCGGGGGCTTATAAAAATAATTGCGATCCAGCCTGGCCTCTGTCACTAGTAATTTATCGCATAGTTCCTCTTTTTTGTTAATGCAGTTTACATGAGTCAAACGAATTATATGTAAATTAGGAAGCATGTTACACTTCGAGTCGAGAAGTGACATGCCTAGGTGTGAATAAGATATTTTCAAATTTTGCAATTCCCTAATGGAGGCGGGTGATAGGTTCGTGATGGGAAAGGAAGGTGTTCGGACGGCAGGGCCGGAGACACTGCAATGTGAGACCGCAAGGGTTAGGGTCTCCGCTTCTCCTGCTCCCTGACCCAGGGTCACATCCCCTCCCCTCAGGGTCCTCTGATGTCATCACCACCCCCAGCAGGCGGGTGTCCTCCGCCCGCCACTGGCCCAATACCTAATGCATTTTATAATTGGGGGATTATTTTTAATCTCCTGGACAATATCGTAAATTTCTTTCAGCTCGGGACTATCACAGACTCTTACTCATTTATTCATTCAGGTACTCAGCAAGCATGTACTATGTCCGATATGTGCTGGATGTTTGGAGGAATAAGGCGATACAAAATGGAGTGTATTTTGTCCTCCAAGAGTTGGGGAATGAGTATCTGGATTTAGGTAGGGGTTCCGTTCCTCCAGGTTATGTCTTTTGACAAACTTACGTGGGACCACACTATTCTGCAACACTTAAATCCCAAATGTATCTGGGGCTGCTTGCAACTTTTGGAGCTGTAGAAGTCAGATGCCAGAAGACCTTTAGTTTCAGGCTCACGGAAGTGGTCCATCAACCGGGGGGCCTTCAGTTAAATGTGCCAAATCCTAACAAGAGGACCTGGTACGCAGTCTTTTGGCCAAGACTGCCTCGTGGTTGTTCACCCGACACCATTTGTACATCACACGTCCTGCCATGCCTGTGTGGGTAGCTGAGTGTCCCTTCCGAAAGGCCTCGGTGGGTATATGCCCTTCATCTATTCACCCATTCACTCTTTGCAAAACCATTATGGGACTTCAATTAGCTAACATTTTTGAACGCTTACTAATTGACAGGCACTGCTCAATCAGTACTCACCTGCTCAATCCTCATAACAACCCAGTGAGGGGCACCATAATTCTCCCTTTTTTGCAGATGGGAAAGGTGAAGACAGACAGGTTTAACAATCTGCTATATGATAATTAACCACAAAGGACAGTAAGATGGTTCATTCATTCGTTAAAGAAGTATTTAGGGGGAAGAGCTTGTCTTTATCTGCCCCGACAGGCTGCAGGCGGAGGTGGACAAGGTCATCGGTTCTAAGAGGCACCTGGACTGTGACGACCCGGGGAGACTGCAGTACCTGTCCCAGGTTCTCAAAGAGTCGCTGAGGCTGTACCCCACAGTGTGGGGCACCTTTCGCCTGCTAGAGGAGGAGACCTTGATTGACGGGGTCAGAGTGCCCGGGAACACCCCGCTCCTGTTTAGCACCTACGTCATGGGGCGTATGGATACGTACTTTGAGGACCCACTGACTTTCAACCCCGATTGCTTCAGCCCTAAAGCACCCAAGCCGAGGTTCACCTACTTCCCCTTCTCTCTGGGACCACGCTCCTGCATTGGGCAGCAGTCTGCTCAGATGGAGGTAAAGGTGGTCATGGCTAAGCTGCTGCAGAGGCTCGAGTTGCGGCTGGTGCCCGGGCAGCGTTATGGGCTGCAGGAGCAGGCCACGCTCAAGCCGCTGGACCCTGTGCTGTGTACTCTGCTGCCCCGGGAACTGGCAGCACGCACCCCCGCCGCCCTGCTAAGCGGGCCTGGGCTGGATGGGACTCCTCGGGCAAAGGCATCACGCCCACACTCCTCTGCGACCCCACTGCCACCCACCCCGCTCCCCTGCCCCCTTCCTCGGGGGCATCCTCCACGCTGGCTCCCAATGGGCCCCCTGCCAACCGCCACCTGCTTCACACCTCCCCCTCCCCCCCAGAGCTCCGTGTCCACTGCTAATTCCACGCCCTTCCTGGACTGGCCCCTGCCTGACTCCCAGCTGCCGCCCAGATGTGCCGTCTCTTACCCCGAACCTCTTCACATAGGCCACTCCCTCTGCCACACACCCTAACTCTTGCTCACTTCCTAAAACCCTCTTCAGGTGTCACCTCCTCCAGGAAGCCCTCCCTGCCACCCCCGGCCGGGCCAGGGGCCCCTCCTCTGTGCTCCCTTGGTCACCTGTGCTACCTCTAACACCACACTGACCACACTGTATCGTGAGTGTCCTTTGATGTGACCGACTGCCCTGTCAGGCTGGGAGCGCCTCGGGGGCGAGGTCTGTGTATGATTCGTCTCTGAGCTCCCCTGGGCCTGGCACAGAGTCGATGCTCAATAAATATGTGTTGACTGCAAAAAAAAAAAAAAAAAAAGTATTTAGTGAGCACCTGCTACCTACCAGACAGATCCTGTGCACAGGAGTATAGGGGACGGTGGACACACAGAAACACACACAGGTGTGCAGAAATGACTACTTCACATGCCCTGCCCTCAAGGACACCCCAGTGTAAGTCAGAGATGGACCTGAGGCAATGTTGTGTTGGGTGACATGTCCTGGAGGAAAAAAAGAACAAAGTGGCATTGGTCAGGAAGAGAATAATAAACACACCTGTTGGGAGGCTTCATAGAAGAGAAGCTCTGGAGGTCACCATGAAAACCATGGTTACAGAAATTGGGGAGGCAGGCATGGGGTGGCTAACACCCTGTGCAAAGATGCAGATTTCTGAACAAGAAATATGACTCCTCTCCAGCGTGTTTTCCACAGTCTGACCACGTCATTCCCCTGCCGAAACCTTCCCTAGCTTTCCAGCACATTTAAAGGAAAAACCAAAAATCCTCACTCTGACCTTCAAAGCCCAGCACGATCTGGTCCTTGCTCCTCTCCAGCTGAATCCTGCACCACTGCCTAAATTTCTGTTTCAGCCCCAGCCTTCCTGCCCCTCCTTCTGTCCCCGAAACTACCCCACCTACCCATTCCCAAGCTCAGTGGCACACACTGAAAGCGTTTAACACTCTCCTGTGCCTGTGGGCCACAGGACAGCTCCGCAAACTACAGGTCTGGGGTTGCTCTGCATCACATGTCTCTCATCCTTCTGGGGCCAGCAGGCTTCCCAGGACATGTTCCTCTCATGGTGATACCAGAGGTGTAAGAAAGGAAGTTTCCTCTGAGCAAGCACATTTCAAGCCTTTGCTCATGTCACATCCACTAACATCACACAGGGCGAAGCAAGTCACGTGGCCAAGCCCAAAGTCAAGGAGATGGAAAGTAAACAGTCCTCCATGGGAGAAGCATGGAGTATGTATTTACTGAGCAGCAATCCAGACTGTAACAGTGTCACTCATGCCCCCTCTCAGGACCTTGAACTTGCTCTCCTCTGTCCCCTCTGCCTTGAAAGTTCTTTGTGTCTTCTTTCCTCTGTCCCTCCCTCTCCTGCTCACCTACAGAGTCAAGTTTTTCCTGATCCCCAGAGCAGGTCAGATCCTGCTCTACCAGTAGCCTCCAAACACCGTTCACTCTTCCTTCACTGCATTCACCGAGATGGGCAGCTGCATATGGGCAACTATTCAATTACAGTCTGTCTCCCCACGAGGGCAGAGACCACATCTGTTTTCGCTCATTGTGGTAGCTCTCCAGTCAGTGCTTGTTGGACGAATGATCTCAACAAGTAGGCTCACGGAGGCCATCCCAAGTCAGATTTGGCTTGTGCCAAAAGGCCTCTGGCAGGGCATGGAGCACGAAGCAGAGTGTACAGAGAAGTGGAGGGGCACAGAGAGGCCATGACAGTGGTCCTTCATCAGATGGGACAGTGGTCCTTTGACAAATATGTATATTTGTCAGATATCGGGGACACTGACTCTTAGCTCTTACCCCTAGAGGGAGAAGACTCTCTGCACCAGCAGCAGTTAGCAAATGCTGTGAATTCTAACAGGGAACGGAGGGAGAGTGTAGACAGTGAATGGCAAGGGGAAAATGCAGGAAACATTACCAGGAATAAACAAATCCTCTCAGTGTGGGGCTGACTCCATTACCTCAAAAATAATGTCATAAATGACAGAGTCAATGCTATAAATTACCTCCCAGAGAGGAGAGGAGGACACAGAAGAACTTGCTCATGCCCAGAAAGCAACTCAAAATCAGCTAAGTTTGAAACTGTGATATTGTTCTCAGTCAAAGGCATCGGGTCCACGGGGAGCTTGTGTTCCTTAGGACACAGAATTGAAAATCAAAAGCCCTCAGCACCTGCCAAGACTAATTACAGTAATAATAGTCCCGGCTACCCATTATCAAACACCTATTATGTGTGTTTCATAAAAATTATTTCTCCCTATTAATGACCTTCAAAATGGACATCATTTGATTGATAAGAAATCTGATCCTCAAAAGAGTTAAGTAACTTCTTTAAAGATAAACAGAGACTGAAAGAAAGAACCGGGATGTGGACCCAGTCATGTCGTGGTAGATAGTCCCTAAGATGGCCCCAGTGACTCCCACCTCCGAGTATTCACACTCTGCGTAATGCCCAGCCCTTGAGTGTGGATTGCACTCATTGACTCACTGCTCGTGAAAAGAATACAGCAGCAGCAATGGGATAGCTCTTTTGGTACTGGGTTATGGAGACTGGGGCTTCCATCTTGGGCTCGTGCCCTCTCTCTTCCTCTGGCTCTCTCTCTCTCCCTCAACCCTCATACCAAAGGAAGCAGGCTGCCATCTTGTGAGTAGCCCCATGGAGAGACCCAAATGGCAAGGAACTTTCCCATATCTGGCCAACCGCCAGTGACAGTCTGACACTCTCAACCCACCAGCCCGTGAGGAACTGAATCTTGCCAACAGCCACGGGAGGGAGCGTGGAAGGAGATTCTCCCCCATCTGACCTTGAAGTGACTGCAACATTAGCCAGCACCTTGATTTCAGCCTTGTGAGAGACCCTACATCTGAGGCCCCCAGTTAAGCCACACCCAGATCTTCAACCCATTAAATGTGTGTTGTTATAAGCGGCAAATTTGGGGATAATTTGTTACACAGCAATAGATAGCTAATACATACCTCTAAATCCAAAGTGTGTGCTTCCAGCCCCCATAATCCATTATTTCACAGAGCCTTCCATGTTATCACTGCCACTAAAGCCCCAACCCTGACCTAAAGGATAAAGTGACTCACCAAATGTGCCTCTGAGTTTTCGGTGAGGACAAAACATTAGCAGGTATATCTCAAGCCAACTCCTGTGAATGAAAAAGTAGTAGAGTTTACTACCTGCCAGGGTTGTACATTCAATGTTTCAATGAAATTATTGTCATTTAAAATGGGCGTTATAGGAAATTAAATGCTGCTTCAGTCTGAAAGTTTCCTGAGGGGCCCACGTCATTAGAAAAATCATAGCGAAGGTTTTTTCAAGAAGACATTCATTCACTTATTCATCTAATACCTGGGCTCCATTATGCACCAGCTACTGGGAGACAACACTGATCAATTTTAAGCCATACTTTGGATAAGCACCCTGAGAGATAAAGACAGGGTGGAACTGGGTAAGTTGGGGAATAGAGAATTATAGACAGTCTCCTGCAGAAACAGCCTTAAGCAGAGCCCTCAAGAGAAGCATTAGAACCAGCCAAAGCGAGGGAGGATGAAGAGAATTTTCTCTCCAATTAATTCATTTGACCATCAATTCAACAAACATGTACTGAGCACCCTCCATCGCTATTATGGAGGTCATGAGGCATACAGAACAAGAGGTACTATCAAAATCAAGAAATGTAAGCACAGCATTTAGAGGATACTTAATTGACCAATTATAAGGAGTGGATGAGAAAAGTAACAGGAGATTAGAGAAATCTCCCCGAATATTAGTGGGGTGGATTCTCAGTGAAAGTCTTGCTGAGTAGCCAAGGCTAGACTTGACCCTCCATAGGGTGACCATATATACTATCACCCAGATTTCTGAGCATGAAGAATGGAAGCATTGATAATTCAGCTTGGACAACAGGATGTGCTGTGTAAACTGTGACGATTCCAAGCAAACCAGGGCACTAATCTCTTAGCTTTAAAGAACCAGCAGGGCTGAGATACGGTCTCATAAACAGAAAGAATGACGTGTGTGACAGCTCTGAAGCAGAAATGATTAATTGCAAATTGTTGCAGAAATTAATACAATTATTTAAGTGTGATGATAACAGGGCTTATTACAGTACATGCTCAAAAAATATTTGTCAAAGAGAGAAGGAGAGGGAGGTTGGCTTGCTAAGAGTAAGACCAACCTTGGAAAATAATATTCCATCAAAACCACTGGAGTTAGTGAAGTCTCTTAAAATGTTTGGCCTTGAGAGATGTGCGGGTGGCTCATTCGGTTAAGCAGCCAACTCTTGATTTTGGCTCAGGTCATGATCTCAGGGTCCTGGGATCGAGCCCTGCATTGGGCTCTGTGCTCAGCGGGGAGTCTGAGATTCTCTCTCTCTCTCCCTCTGCCCCTCCCCGCTCTTTCTCTCTCTCATATAAATAAATAAACTTTAAAAAAAATGTTTGACCTTGATTTGTGTCTTGGTTGACCTTTGAAATAAGCATGATTATCTATAGTAGAGTGCAAAGGTCATGGCTTGGATGTGGGTCTTCAAGAGCAAATCTACCCTTTAGGTTCCGAAAGCTCAGTTTCCTCAATTAGAAGAGGAGAGAGAGTTGCCCCCTCAAAAGTCTGCTGTGCGGCTTAAATAAGATAGTATTTCAATGGACACAATGCTTCTGGCACATGGTCAACCTCAACGCACCTTCACTCTTTTTCTCTCCCTACAAAGATCCAAAAGCACCACGTATGCTGACAATATCCTAATACCACCTTAATTCCTACCTAAACATCCTTACAAACATGAGGGAATTTTACAAAGAAAACTCAAAATGGCCAAAGACCCTCAGCCCAGGAGGGGAAATGTGTTGGGAACAAAACATCGCAAGGCTTCTGAAACCGAGACTCCACGAGGGGCTGCATGGTGTGCATATTTTCACCAATGAATAAGGAGCCAAATAGATTTTTGAAGAGAAATTTGGATAATTTGACCATTTGAAGAACCACGTCGAACAGATTTTAATGGCATTTTAAGCCTTCGAAAATAAGGCTCCTTAACGTAAATGCTGACAGACCCTTAACTATAGCAAGACATCCATCGACACAGTAATAGCTTTAAGAGGGAGAGTAAAACACCTATTTACATTTTGAGTACAAGCCTATTCCCTGAACACATTCGCATTGGAATCAGATAAAAGACCAAGAGGCAGCCTTGGCCTGATTGACAGATGTCACAGTGGCAGGAGGATGAACTGAGATCAATCTCTAAAACCACTATTAGTGATTGTACCCCATTTAAAAATCAAACGTTGTTATGACCAAATTATACTTCCTGCCTGGGAATGCCTTTTCAACTTTATACTTGCCTACACTGACCTGGAATAGGGATGTGAGATATTGGCCAACAGTTCCCAGCCAGGGATCCACAGGGATCCGTCACCAGGGATGCTGTCGGTCCATGAGCTGGGCCTGCCCAAACTCCAGCCTGACACAAAGGAGCTGTGAATAAATATTGTTTGAAGGACAACATGGAAAGAAAGAATGCAGGAGAACACCCATTCCCTGCTTCTTCTGTGTGAGCTCCAGCAAGGCCCCAGACTCAGTTTTCTGAGAGTGAACTCACAGCTGAGCAGGCTCTCTCAACTCCAGCTTGGGAAACTGAGTCCCCAGAGCAGTGGAGTGCTGCGCACAGAGTCACCAGCCAGAAAAAAATGAGCCAAGCAGGCACCGACCGAGGTCCCAGGCTCCCATCTATCCAGACCGCGCCATCTCGGGCACCCAGCCCTCCAGACCCTGAGCCATATCCTGGCTCCGCAGCGCCAACCCAAGTTCCGCCTCTGTCTTGAGAAGTGCCATTCTGAATCCCAAATGTGCCAGCCTTATTACCATCATCAACAGACTTCTTAATGAAGCTGCCAATACTGTCGATGGCATCTTTAATGACACTTCATAAAGAAAAAGAATTCTACCACCCCCTCTTACATCGCCATTTGGTTCCTTTGCTTTATGGCAGATTCAAAATGTCCCCTGAATAAAGACAATGACAGTAGTAATAATAAAATAAGAGAAGCTAATACTTATGGAATTCCAACCCTGTGTCAGGTACTGTCAAATGTAAGGTGGAATAACTGGCCCAAATAAATATGGATGGCCGGGACTGCCAACCAACCAGACACGCTTCCTGGACTTAACAGCCGAGTCCTCCCCCAGTCAATGTTAGATGCTGATTTGGTTACCCTGAACCAGTGCTGGCGCTGTGCCAGGTGCTGCACACACCATTTCTCGAATCTCTGGTACAAAGCTTCAAGGACTGAGAAACTAGTATCCCCAGTTCTGGAGAAACAAATAGCAATAATAACAATAATAATAATAATAGAGGCACTGGAAGATCAAGGCTGCATGTCCAAAGTCAGCCAGCTGGTGGACGATGGGCAGAATCAGAATCAGAGCCCACATCATTCCATTTCCCAAGCCCTATCGCTGCCCCTGATGACACCCTGGGGTCCTCTGTCAAAGTTCTCTAGCACCAGATGGATGGGCTGGGGGTGGCCCGGGGGTGGCCCGGGGGGTGATCCGGTTGGAGAAGCAGAGCAAACATTTCTCTCCTGACTCTGAAACAAACACCAACAACACAGTCCCATCTGAAATCTGACCAGTGTTTCATGGAGAAAACACACTACAGATATCCTTTATGACCCCTACTGCTCTTCTTAATACCTTAAGTTGGAGCAGACTTGTATGGGCCAACCATCTTTATCAAACTTGTTCTTCTAAGAAGAAAAGATATTTCAAAGTTTAAACAGTCACACAATTCCTAAATGGTGGATAGCTTTGTGTCCCAACTTTTCAGAATGAGATGCTTACTGCCATCGTCAACATTGTAAGGGGGCGAGGGGAGACAGAGCTTTAGCAGGTAGTTAGCCTGAGGGTACCTATGAAAGGAACATGGGCTTTGAAGAGCAGTCGGTCCACATGTGAGGATCGGCCTTGCTGCCCACCAGCCACGTGATCTGAGAATAAGCCAAGCTCTCTGAACAAAACTCAGTCTCCTCATAGATGGAACAGAAGATGGGAGAATGAGATGGCACGTCCAGAATTCTGGATACCTTGGGGGTGGTTTGTCACTGGGGGTAACTGGCTGGACTCTGGGGCCTGCAGCCCGGGTGCCACTCTCTGTGGCTGAGAGGCATGGAATAATTAATTCATCTCCCTTGGTTTCCTCATATAAACGATAAAGACAAGAGTAGGCTACCTCCAGGCTGTGAGGATAAGATGTAGGAACATATATAAAGAGCTTAATACACAGTTATAGGTGATTGCTAACAGGATCTTCTTGGCTTCATACTGTTGGCCTTGCTTTGGCTCATAAATTTGGTTCACTCCAAACTTCTTCCATCTGATTCTAATGCAAAGAGGTTCTGTTTGCAAAATCACGTACAGTTGACCCTTGAGCAACAGGGGTTCAAACGGCACGGGTCCGTCTACTTACATGTGGATTTTTTACAAGGACAGTACTCTAAATGTATTTTCTCTCCCTTATGATTTTCTTACTTTTTTATTTAAATTCAATTAGCCAACATATATTACATCATTAGTTTTTGGTGTAGTGTTCAATGATTCATTCGTTGCTTATAACACCCAGTGCTCATCACGTCACGTGCCCTCCTTTATGCCCATCACCCAGTTACCCCATCCCCCCATCCACCTCCTTTTTCACTACCCTCAGTTTGTTTTCCAGAGTCAAGAGTCTCTTACGGTTTGTCTCCCTCTTTGATTTCTTCCCATTCAGTTATCCCTCCCTTCCCCTATGATCCTCTGCACTATTTCTTAATCTTTATGATTTTCTTAATAATGTTTTATTTTCTCTGGCTTAATAATGATTTCTTTCATTATAAGAGACAGTATATAATGCATAGAACCAGCAAAATATGTGTTAATCGACTCCATGTTATTGGTAAGGCTTCTGGTCAACAGTAGGCTATTAGTGGTTAAGTCTGGAGGGAGTCAAAAGTTACACACAAATTTTCTGAGTACAGAAGGGGCATGCCTGACCCTTGCATTGTGTATATGTGTATATGAAAACTACTAAGGCTCAGAATGTACCACTGCATTTGAAATCCAATTTGAAGACTCTTCTCTACCAGCCCACCACCATACTTCACCATTTAATCTGAAATTAGTTGATTGACTAACTGATGCCTGGAAGGACCTGATACCATTGCTCTCCCTCAACAGATCCCATGTAAAAATGTCTTTAAAAATTGCATTTTCGGGGTGCCTGGTTGGCTCAGTCCGCTAAGCATCTGCCTTCGGCTCAGGTCATGATCTCAGGGTCCTGGGATGGAGCCCTGCATCGGGCTCCTTGCTCAGCAGGGAGTCTGCTTCTTCCTCTCCTTCTGCCCCCCCACCTCTTGTGCTTTCTCTCCCTATCTCTATCTCTCTCAAATAAATAAATAAAATCTTTTTTAAAAATTACATTTTTCTCTAATCTCATCATAGAAGTGCCAATGGCCCTCCTATTATTTAGTGGTGGAAACACAGTTTTCTAAAACCACAGAGCAAACCTGTAAAAATAATACTTCGTGTATTTTTCGTCTGGCCAAACAGATCTCTACATTGGTTGCTCTCAAATGTTAAGAGGGAAAGCATTTGGTACAGAAGCTTTTAATAAAAGGAGAGATGAAAAAGAAGGAAAAACAGAGCAAGAGTGAAAAGCAAAGTTTGGGGGGCCACTGACCATCTCTCACTTTGGAATCTTTCTCTTCCTACTCCTTGATGGTCCCGTTTATCTTGTGACTTTCAATGGCCACTTTAAAGTTCTCTGAAAGCAGCACAGTGGCCTTATGGAGGCATCACCAGCCATGCCTCTTCCACTGGGGCCATGTGCCTGCTCAGAGATCAGGAAGGCAAGGATGGTTCACCACTCTGCCTTACAGATGCCCAGATTGGAGCTCAGAGAGGGTAGTGACTGCCTCAAGGCCACGTAGCTCCAGCACCAAAAGCTGGTGCTCAAACAACTCACATTTCTAAGGTCACACTGTGAAGTCACATTGTCTAGATCAGAGACACCACTTCATAAATCCAAACCACAAGACCACGATGTTATGCGTAACCCACAGACACCAAGGTGCAGAAAACTGCAACAGCATCTAACAAAAGACATGGGGCAGAAGGGGAACAAGAAAACAACCAAAGAGCCAACACCAGCCTTCTCACAGCTGGGGCACCATGAGTGGTCTTTCTTTCCTGACTTCTATAGTATAAAATATTAATGAATGTGGTCATATGCATGTAATAAAACAAATGTATGTGAACAATTCATTCTCTCTTTTGCTCTGTGGTTTCCCCAGAAGTTTCCTTTGGAACCAACTAGGACATTAAAGAAAATTAAACAAAGCCCCTTAGTTTTCCAAAGCAATTCACTGGGTACTTTTCTAGTGCCTACTACATCTCTAGACCAAGACCAGGCAGTGTGCAGGGCTGCGGGCTACGACAGGACCTGTCCCATCATGATAGAGCTGGGGAACAGCAATTACACAAAGCAATCAATTAGAGAAAGATCCAAGACAATAAACAATCCAGTGTACAAGTCAACCTTGTGAGGGCCAAGCTATGCTGTTCAGGCAGCATAGGGGGGCATTTCTCACCAGCAACCTGCGATTCTTCAGTGAACATGCCAGGCCAACATGTTCGAGGGGTTTCTGAAGAATTCCCGATTTACCATATGCATTACTTCCGACTGTTGCTTCCTAATGCAGTGTTTTTTCCAACACCACTTCCAAGCTCTCAGAGTTGTATTGTACTAATAAGTAGTGATTTTGGAGTCTCTAAATGTTAAACTGTATAATGAAAAAGGGCAAGGAAGTGTTTTTAAATACCAATGAATTCCAGCATGCTAGGCTGCCAGAAGTCTAGTCTCTACCTCCGGTTTCCAGCCCAAGTGTTTGGGATTCGCACATGTCGGAAGCTGGGGAGTAGAGGTGGGGCCCCCCCCACCTTCCTCCCTGGACTTCTCCTCAGTGGCCCCACCCTTGTCTCTCTCCATGGCTCAATTTTAGAGAAAGGAGTAGCCCTTGGGTGCATTTCAAAGGGATATTCCCTTGCAGGGCAGTTAGAAACATTTACAGAAGGAACTTTAAACCCTATGAGATGAGGAATGGTGTGAGGAATCAGGAGTTTTTATTCTGGGAACAACCTATAGCCATTGCCTTCGTATTTCCAAAGTATCGCCATAGAGAATTTGCTACTGTCAGCCTACTAAATGGTGGCCTTTGTCCAGACATTGCAAGATCGACATAACCCTTATAGCATCTTTGGGGAGACATGGAGTCCACTCTACCCAACCCTGCAAATGGAGAGATAGGGAAGAGTGGGTGAGTCTCTGTTTTGGTCATTGACTGCTATGTAACAAACCACCACAAACTTAGCAACTTAAAAAAATCAACAATCATTCATTTTGCTCACAAGTCTGAAGTTTGGGCCTGGCTGGGTGGGGTCTGCTGATCTCTGCTCCATGAGGTTTCATCATGGGTGGCTCACCTGAGACTGGGCTTGCTGAGCCACTCCCAATGTGGTTAGCATGTGCGTAACTGAGCTAGGGCCCCTGCAAGGGGCCTCTGTTCCTCTACCAAATGAGGTGCTCATGGATCCTCTTTGGCTTCTCCATGGCTTGGAGCCTGGGTGCCAAGAGCAGGCGTGTCAAGAGACCAGGACAGAAGCAGCAAGATTCCTTATGATCCAGCCTCACCTGTCCCAGAACACCACTTCCACCCACTTCTCATGGTAGAGCCAGTCTCTAAAGCCAGCCAGTTTCAAGGGTAGGGGAACCAGGTTCCATCTCTCAGTGGAAGAAAGAGCCAGGCCTTCGCATCCAGTTTTGTTCTATACGGTGCCTTAAGGTTACACTGGGATGCAGTTACTAGAAAATGAAATGGATACTGGAGAGGCAAAAGTAGCATATAGAGAGTTTTCCATATGCTTCTCCACCCACAGTGTCGTTCTGCCTTGTTTTTTTAACTGTTCTGAGACTTGGGGTCCCCCCTGTATCCCACCTCTAACACCACAGAGAGGAGTCAATGTGATCATCTACACTCGATAGCCCCACTCGATGGCTAGGTTCCCTCGTTGTCTCCTCATGCCAATCGAGACACACACAGAATATGACCACACCCCGATCCACCCTGCAGTCCAGGAGGGGCCTAGATGGACCGTAGGAGGACTCGGGATGCTCGGCCTGTGGTGTGTTCTATGGTGAAAGAGAACATGAATTAACTGTTTTATGAGAAACTCAATTTCCTTATTACAGGGCAAACAGCCACTGTTCTATCCTAACTAACTAGACTGTTTCAATTAACGGTACTAAATACAGTTCCTACTTGAAAATAACTTCAGTTTACTGCTTCCACAAACCTCATTACATTTGATTAAACAAAATACATAGTAATAGACAAAAGATGTTGCAAACTTTAGGCCATGGCCCATTGACTAGGGGCCCTGCAGCATTCGGCACCGAGGAATTACCAGTGTGGGCTGTGAAACCAGAAAATGACACCATGAGCTCTGCCCCATCTCCCCACGGCCCTGGGACCCAGAGCTCAAAGCCCCCATCTCGGTTAAGAAGAGGGAGGAGTGGGGCTCCTCGGCGGCTCAGTCAGTTGAGTGTCCAACTCTTGATTTTGGCTCAGGTCATGATCTCAGGGTCGGGAGATCGAGCCCCAAATCGGGGCTCCATGCTCAGTGTAGAGTCTCCTTCAGTTTCTCTCTCTCGCTCTCCCTCTGCCTCTCCCCCTGCCCCCGATCACGTGCACGCTCTCTCTCTCTCAAATAAATAAATAAATAAAATCTTAAAAAAAAAGGAGTGCCCACTTCCAAGAGCTGTCATGAAGAGGGAACGAGAGTCACATTGCTAGGGGTTGGGTTGTGCGCCCCCCCCCCCCAGAATCCTATATTGCAGTCCTCACTGTGACTGTACTTGGAGAAGGGGCCTATAAGGAGCTGATAAATGTTAAGTGAGGTCATAAGGGTGGGCCCTGATCCAATAGGGCTGATGTTCTTCTCAAGAGGAAGAGTCGCTGGAAACTGTTCCCTACCGCTCACACTCTCTCCACACACAGAAAGGAAAGGCCATGCAATGACATGGTGAGAGGGTGCAGTCCCCAAGCCAGGAATTCTCCAGCACCTTGATCACAGACTTGTAGGCTCCAGGACTATGAGAAGATAAGTGCCCAGTGTTAAGCCACCCAGGCCACAGCGTTTTGTTACGCAGCTGGAACCGACTAAGACTCACATCGTGTGGCCAGAACAGTTCAAGGCACATGAGGATGCTGGAGAAACTCTTCAGCAGCTGCTCCATTGTGTATTTTCTAAGTCCCCTTTCTGTGACATTTTGGAACTAGGATATGTCCAGAATACCCTCTCCGGAAGAGGTGAACATTAAAGAAAAGGAATGCCATCACCAAAAGGACAAACACAGAAAGAACAAAAACCAGTGTTAGCACACTCATTGGCCTCTTGATCGAAGCTTATGAAAGGCAGGGGCTGCTACGTTTAATTTTTTTTCCCACTCTACCCAGCACAGGGCCCGGAGCGTGCTCGGCAGACATGTGTCAATGACTAACGATTGACGAAAGATGCTAGGTGGAATTCTACTGGGCAAGCAAGAAAATGGGGCTTCTCTTTGGTTGGATTCAATTCTACTCAATTAGACAAATACTTTTCGAAGTCTTCCTGCTCTGCCAAGAACTCAGGATCAATAAAAAGCTCCCGTCCTCAAACAGAGAAAGAGGAAATATAGCCACTTATCAGAAAATAAGACAAGGGAGGCTACAGAAGGTTTTGAGGTGCTCAGGAACCCACAGGAGGGAACGGTCAAGATCTCCTTAAAAAGAATAGAAAAACCAAGTTTCAGGCCATTCTGAGTTGAGCCTTAAAAAAATAGGTCATGAATATCAACCAGCATTTATGAAAATGTCCACACACATTGGCAATCAACTCAGCTCTGCAACTAATTAATACAGGGTTAGGCCTGTTTGCAAACAGAAAAGAAATATGTCCATAGATCCTGCCCTGATTTTGTCTTTATTGTTGAAGAAGAAATAATTGTAGAGAGCAGGGGAGCAACACGGGGTAGGATTCACAGCCAACCCAGGTGGTCCAAGCACAAACACCTGCAGATTTCTGTCATGCCTCTGAGGAAAGGGCCCAGGGCGTCCCATGTCCCACTGTGTCCTCACCACGTAGCAACAGTGCTGGGTGTGCAGTTAAGTCCTTGATGAATGGATGGATCGATGAATGACTGTGCCAGCTTGCTCTAACAAGAGGTCGCTGACTTTTCTTCCCTGTTCATCCGGGTTCCCCTGCCCCTTTGGGGAACCTAGTATAAGGCTCCTCCTGTGGCAGGTGCTTCCCTGACCTTTGGGCGTTGGGTGGATGGATTCAGTGGTCAAGGCAAACTGCAGCCCTCACAAGGTGACAATACCCTTACATTACTACGTGGATT
Source organism: Zalophus californianus (assembly GCF_009762305.2). Taxonomy (NCBI): domain Eukaryota; kingdom Metazoa; phylum Chordata; class Mammalia; order Carnivora; family Otariidae; genus Zalophus; species Zalophus californianus. The sequence continues at coordinate 7,448,308 of NC_045600.1, forward strand.
ATCCCCTTTATGTCTGATAGGCATCTGCTGTTTAATCAATTTTAAGCTGTTTTTCATCATTGCCTTCACTTACCTAAATTCCAAATCAGCCACAATTTTTTTTTTAAAATGAAAGCAGATGATTTAGTGCAAAGAGCATTGGTTTGGAGCCCAAACTTGGAGTCCTCCTCCAGGAACCCCACTTAGCTACGCAACCTTGAATGCGTCTCTAACGCTTCCTTCTTCTGTCCAGGACCTGGAACACAGGAAGCATGCGGATACTTGCCATTCTGCCATGAGCATCAGGTGGGAGCATGCAAATGAAGTCCCGGCACATAGTAGGAGCTTTAAAAACGCTAACCTCCTTCCCTTTTCCCCATGGCCCCTTCACACTCTACCCTCGCTTCCACTAGCAATAGATTTGAAGGGGCTTTTCAGCATGGAATATTCATTCGAAAACATTCTTGGGTGGGAGGGGGACAGCAAACACAGTGGACGTATGACAGAGGACGTGACCCGCTGTTCACTGGGAAAATCCGAATTTGTCTACAACTGATGGTCGTTTGTAACCAACAATTTCGCAGGAAGTTCGGGTAGATCGGAGTTCCCAATAAAAGATTCTGGCTGTCAGTGCCAACTGACATAGTCCTATTCTGATGAAAATTTCCCTATCTCACTGCTTGGAATAAAAATATCAGCACGTGCACTTGAGGAAGTGTGGACTGACACGGGCAGACCCTCCCTCCATACCTGACGGTCGTGCTATGTGTGGATGTTCTTTCTCTTTCCCAAAATATTTATCACTGCACTGTACACAATAAAAACGGACTGAACCATTCTGAATCTTACTGGTTCCCAGACTGAAACACACGAAGGCTCATTGTGAAAAGCACGGCAATAGACAAACAGGGATTTTGTTAAAATTCATACATAATCAAAACAAATTGAATATCCACCCTTATTTCCATAGGGAGCAGCGCTATAATGATTAATGCTTGACAATGATATTTAATTAAAGCTTATTTACTTTATAAATACTTTCCAAGTATTTTTCCTGTGGTATACCAGACATTCACATTCCAACATAATCTAACACATCATAGATGAAGACAAGGGTTATAATAACAAGAAGAAACTCACATCAACATCAGGCAGAGCCCGGAAGCATTTTTTACAATAAGGAATATTTGCGGTGCACAAATTTGAAAACAATTTGATTCTCAAGGTCTGGAGTATTGTCTCTGTCTCTCTCTGTCTCTGTCTCTCTCTCTTTCTCAAAACATACATCACACAGAAAACATATCCCCTCAAACATATGATACAATTTTTTTCACCTATTTTTGTTGCAAAAGCCCTCACTCCCTCCAACCCAGCCTCAGGCTTCTGACATAATTAACTCCGAAATTTTCAGCTTCAGTATGTTCTTGCCTAAAAATCTAGAGATAGAATGAGCACATAGATCTATTCCAAATCTCACACCAGAAATCTCAGTACCATTTTTCAGGTACTACTACAGGATGAAGAAAGTCATATTATGAAATTTGATGCTGGAGATATATCTTACTTCTCTAAGACTTTCCCCCAAATTCCAACCTATTGGGTCTAATCTTACAGTATCAGTTAATGATCTTTAGTGTAACTAAAATTCTTATCCCCCTTCCCAATTGGAAGAAATTTGCTTTTATTTGTGCTGTTCCTGGGAAAGGCACAACAAACCCTATATTCACTTAGAAAAGAAGTTCAAAGGCCAACTTTGGAAAACAATCATTTTTAAATTTAAGAATCTTTTTTTCTGATTAGTCACTAAGGTCAGGTCTCCACAGAAATAACTAGAATGAGATGGAGAATAAGCATGCATTCTGGCTCACTACAGAAAGCATCGAGTTCTTTACACTCTGCTTCTAGACCCGTCACCTGAATGAACAGCAGGACTCCTGTCCTGTGAAATGAAACAGAATTTACAAGCCTGCCTGAGGATGAGGGAAAGCCCACGGCCCCCACAGGAAGCCAATACATGGATTCCTAAGGGTGCTGCTCAGCTGGCCCATGGGAAATGCTGGCCACCTGTGGTCCTACCACGTGCCAGCCATCATATAAACCATTTCATAGACATTCTTGCCAATATGGGAAGTGCCCACTTTCCCCCAAGGAATTTCTGAAGGTCCCCATTCCTGATGAACTTACCTAATTCAAAACTCACATCATATGCGTAATGCTGACAAAGGATGACAGGCATGTCTTCTTTCCAGATTAAGAAGGGGGCGTGATGTAACCGTGGCATCTGTACTGTGTACAATTCTCTTGACAGGACAAATGTAAAATCCTCTACTTCTTTACATTTCAAAATGTACATCTCAAATTAAGATGTAGTGAACCTTATTTGCATTTTAAGCAAAACTATCTAGGTTTGCATAATTGAAATGGGCATACGTGTTATTGACCCATTGCCTGAGCAGCCCCATTTTACAGATGAAGAAAGGCTTAAATGAGATGAATCTTTTTAAGAGGAAATTAAAGAGAGTTGGGGATATAAACCCAGGGCCAAACCCCGGCGGGGGGGGGGGGGCACTATTCCGCGCATTGGAAATAAAATCGGATTAGCCTGAGGTTTGCCAACACGTGAGTCAAAGAAATCCAGAGGATACTTGTCAGCTGTCAGTTTGGAACCGCTTGTTAGCCCACAGGAGGAGTTCTTTCTGTAGGTATCAACAACATTTGGCTTTCAAATCTAGAAGGTAGCTGGAAATGAACTGATTTTACTTGATTCTGTTTTTAATTCATGAAAAATATACCACTCTCTCTGTTCTACATGAGTTAATATTCCAAAGAGGGTGCTTGCTTTTATTTCTTATCATAATGACGAAAAGTGTATTTTATAACAAGGTGTTCTATTGCTTTCTAACGGTTCAGCCTACATGTGTACATAAATGTTAAATGAGTTGGAGAGGCATTAAAGCCAATTTTAATGCTTTTAAAACCAAAGGTGACATCCATTTAGGCTGCCTTTCTAATAAATTCTGATTTTTTTTTTCATTTGGGGAAAAATATATAATTACTAAGTTTATGCAGTTTAACGAGGTATTTTTAGCCTCAGAATAACAAATCCCTTTTAAATCGACGGGCTTTGTACTTGTTACAAAAAGTTAATAATATAAGGCAAGCAAAAAGTAAGTGCAGTTTTTAAATGCCTTATTGATAAGTTGAGACCAAGAGTTATACCAACAGAGAAACTGTGAAGAAGGAGAATAGTGATGAAGTTAAAATATAAACAAATATATAATGCCACTTTGCAGGATTAAGTGCACCATCTAAAAGAAAAATTGAAGGAAATAATTTAAATAAATGGCATAATAAGATCCTTTTAAGAGACAGCTGTTCGGATCCATATTTAGATTCATGTTCTTTCATCCAGTCTATGAATAACAACCAGCTTTTGTTATTTTCTTACATGAAACCATTTTTAAAATAAATTTCAAGTGTTATAAATCACTCAGAATGTATTACCCCTAATTCATGCAGTTTTATGGCCACTAAGGAAATCATCATTCTTTTACACTTTTGTATCTCTCTGTCTTTTTCTCCCAGTGTATTTCTTGATCGCAGGAGCCTGGGTAGTTAAAGGTGGCTGTTTTGTTTTGTTTTGTTTGTTTTGTTTTGTTTTGTTTTGTTTTGAACTATCATAATTGAGAACCCACTTTTTCAAATCAAAATGTTTTAACATTTTTCAAAGGGGAGAAATTTCACACCCTTGGTAAATATTTTTTACAGAGCTGTAACAAGTAAGTTGATGGACACGTAAATATCTATGTATTTCAAATACCGATTTTTCTGATTTTGTGAAGCCTTAAATGGCCTTCACTTTGCAAAAAAGCAATTTTGATGGCTATTAGTCCATAATACAGACAAGCCTCTTCGGCATATTTAAAGAAAAAAAGGAAAAGTGTTCAACAGCCAAGGTATTGAGACTTTGAGAGTGGGATCAACAAAATGTGCAGCATTTCATTTCCATGCAGTGCCCCGCTCACGTACTCGATAATGTGTTTCCATAATGCAAGAACTGCACCTCACACACAAACGCACACGATTGTACAAGCACATTGCAAAGTGTAGGCTCTTGAATGCACTAATACACACACACAGGCAAACAAGTCAATAACACAAAGTCCACAGTGTTCTTCATATATCAGAGCCATAATGGCAGGAGCTGTGACTACAGTAGAAATAATGTGTTGCACTCATAGACAGCTGAACCAATCCATTGACGTACCAGTAACCCTGCTTACTAATGAATCCTGGAGCAATAATTCATGTGTTTTAGTGTTGGGAAGAGAGAGTGACAGAGAAGACAACCGTCCCTGTTTGCCTGGATCTAAGGGGTTCTCAGACATGGCACCTCCAGTACCCTAGCTGTTCCCAGGCCCCGGGCAAATGGGTACAAGTCGATAAGCCTAGAAGGCTGTTGGGAATTCATTTTGGTTGGGGCAAGGGCCACCGAGAGAAGAAACTGGAAAAAATAATAATAATCTAGAAAAAAACAACAAACCTGAAAAAAGAATGATTTGAATGTGTGGTCTAACAAGAAAGGTTACCAGAAGTGAAGGAAACTGACCTTAAACAAAGAGGCTTTTGGCCTCAAAAAACGGAAAAGTCCTCAGCCTCAAAGCGGAATGGAAACTTCAAATGATTCGCAACTTTTAATATCACTTAATGTGAAAATGGGCTGTTTCATTTTGCTTTCTGGAAAGAATGGATTCGGTGGGTCCGATATATTTTAATAGCATTTCTGAGTGTTTTGGGTGAGGAGTCAAAAAATTTTTAATTTTACCCTGGCCAATACAGATTTAAAAATGCTGAAAATGGCGATAGTACAAAATCCTAACTTGAAAAAAAAAAAAGTCAGATCAATTTCACAAGATATTACAGTAAAATTTTTAAAAATTAGACGGAATTCCTGCCTTAAATCAGTGAATGATTAAGACAAAGGTGCCAATGAAATCGGATGAAACCGATCCAGAAGCAGGCTTTTGAAATGTTACCCCCATAAAAAGAGCCCATAAAATTAATCTACCTGGACGCTTTCCCTGTTAAATCAGCACAGAAATAACTTTTAAGCACTTAGGACATTAGTTATAAAATGCATGGTCTCTAGTTGTTCATATACACCGATCCATGATGCTGAGAACTTGGATCTCTCTAGCCCAACACAGAAAACACAGACAAGAACTGAACAAGGGATGTCTTTCAGAAACACCTGCGATTTGTGCTCATTAGAAACAATAGCATCAGAAATCCAGAAGAAGAGGGGGAAAAAGTTGGAAATCCCCCAAATTCTTTTAGGTCACCAGAACTTATATGTCCCTTCCACTGTCAAAAATAAATGATATCACTCTCGTCTCCCCTGTACCACTTATTTAAACTTGGCACATGCTGCACCATTCTGTACATACAAATATCACCCTATTGGTACAGGGTGTTCATTCCCCCTTTAAAGGATGACTGGGTGCTTGGGGAGGTCTTGTGGCTTGCCTGAATTGGGCTAGATATGCCCAGGGGGACAAGATTGATTGCCCAGTGATGTGGCTATCACAGGACAGCTGCCTCGGAGGCAAGCTTCCCACCTCGAAATTGAGAGGAGAAAATATGGCAGAGGGAAAGAATCTTAGCTCCCAGGTCAGATAGACTCCAGGTGAAACTGGAGCTCTGCAACTGGCTACTTACATGTAATAAACAAGTCACTTAACCTCTCCCAGCCAGTGGTTTCATGTAAAACAGGACCACCGGGTTCCTCAAAAAGTTAAACCTAGAATTACTCTATGACTCAGGAACTCCACTCCTTTGTATATACCCCAAAGAATGGAACAGGGGCACAAACAGATTCTCGTACACCCATGTCCCTAGCAGCATTGTTTGCAAGAGCCAAAAGGTGGAAATGACCCAAGTGCCCATCCAGGGATGAAGAGATAAACAAAACGCGGTCTATGTACACAACGGAATATTATTCAACCATACAAATGAATGAAGTTCCAGTAGAAGCAACAGCGTGGATGAGGCTTGAAAACATCATGCTAAGTAGGATAAACCAGACACAAAAGGACACATCCTGTATGGTTCCACTCACAGGAAATATCTAAAATAGGCCAATTCAGAGACAGAAAGTAGACTAGAGGTTGCTAGAGGAGGAGGGGAAATGGGAATGGAGATTTATTGCTTACCAGGGTACAGAATTTGTTTGGGGTGATGACAATTTTAGAAATAGATAGTAATGGTGGTGGTACAAGATCGTGAATGCGATTGTTACGTGAATGATACACGTAACAATGGTTAAGATGGCAAATAAATTTTAGAGCAAGTAACAGAACCATCACTTATAGCTAACGCACGGAGTTCAGAGAAATTAAATTACAGCATTTATGGAAAAGTGGTGAAGAGGTGACAGGACTCAGTGTGACTGTCCTTCCCCTTGATGGCGCATGACCAGGGCTTCTCCATGACACTGGGAACCTACCTGGCCTCCCGCGCATGCATGCTATTCTCGGGTCTCCAGAGCCAGAAGCTTCGAGCCACGCCGCCCACCCCCCCCCACCCCGCCCCCGTCTGCAGGGCCTGTGTTCCTACCTACTCAGGAAATTCGCCTTCTCTAAGAGGAGAGGAAGTTGTGGGCCCCCAGTTTCTGACAAAGGCAATTAACAAGTTGTGCGCCCAGGAACTTACTTTTTTCCCTAATCATGAGCTTTACAATTTACTGCATCTAGAAAGAAACTGGATTTCAAATGCAATTATTGTGCGGTAATTAACTTTGTCCAAATGAGGCCCTTTCAGAAGGCAGTTTCTTTAGAGACACATTATTAAGCCCGGTGTTGTTGGGTTGTTGTTTTGGGTTTTTGGGTTTTTTTTTTTTTATGTTTTTCAATAAAGTTTTTTTTTATGGTCAAATTGGTGGATTTAAAAAAAAAAAAGTCCGATTCGATATATTTGGGCTCTTTCCAAGAACTCTATCACAGTGTTCAGAGTTTCAGCTTTGCACTTGTGGGAGAAAAGAAAGAGTTTCATTTCTGTAAATGAAATGTGTTTGTTGCCACGTGAAACAGCCTCTCAGAAATCTGCCTCCAGCCAGCCAGCCTGAGACAATGGCAGCAACAATTAGATGTCGTCCTCCACCTCCCTCCAGAATGAACATTGTTTCACCCTAAAACTGCCCTAAATTTGCCACCTCCGTCCAGGATAGAGTGTCATGCAAACCCCTGGCTGATATGGACAGAGGCCTTTGAAAATGGGATATACAATGAAAATGCCTTTTCTTCACCTCCATAATGTGTCATTTGAGATTTCTTACTTTTCTTCCTTTTTTTGCCCCCACGTACCATACCGTTACCAGGGAGGCAAGAAGGCCCATGAGAATAAATGTTCACTGGCCCAGACTCACTGAGGATCTTGGGGCGGACAGGAGCTGAGGGTCCCAACCTTGACCGAATGCAAGGGAGAAAGGATGGAAGCAGCCTGCTCCCCTTCTCTGTTTCTCTCTGGGAGAGCATTCAAAGCATGGCTTATTTGTAAAAGTCCTCTCAAATATTCCTTAAATCTTAAAAAATAATAATAATAATAATAACTTCCATGCGTCTCTAAATAACGTGAGGTTCAGAAATCCGGGGCTCTGTCACCGAAGACCACCAGGAGGGGAAATTCTCAATGTGCAGCTAGATAGACTTTGAATCCAGGACGGCATTTCACGTTATTAACCCCGTTCGAAACACAACGGAAAGTGAGCCCAAAGGGAGAAACTGACCCTTTCTCCTCTTCCCACAAAACCCCAGCTCTGCAAAGCCAAGGTGTTATCGGATTCTGCAGAAATTACCAGCCGCGTCCCCGCGTTTTGCCAAGAGGAAGAAAAAGGAAAGAGAACGAGGGAGGAGTGAGAACCTCGGCAGATATACGTTGGCCCTGCCAATGACTCTCTGTTTAACTTGTAATCAAAACAACTCAAACCCAGTTACTGTTTGCATATCTGCCAAGTTTCTCAATTTCAGCAGTCGGCAGCAGGCCCTCGGTATGACAGGCTGTCTTTCAGATTCCAGCGGAATGTGCCAAAGCCCCAGCTCAGAGGCAACTGGTAAATTAAATGCCAGTGAGCAAGGACATTCCTACACCTTTCCTCTGTGCACACAAAGCAGCATCTCGGCCCCTCATCCTGGCAGAGGCATCTGCAGGCGCAGGGTGCATGCGGAGGTGTCCGGGTCGGTGCCCACGCCCCCCCTCCCTGGGTCATTACACCCCGGTGCCTGCTAGGCGTTAGTCAGTGCATGGATGGAAATCAACGACCAAGTTTTCTTATTAAAAAAGAAACTGGGGGTTGGGGGTTGGGAGGACGAAGGTGGAGAAAACCACTCTGCCAATAGATGAAAAGAATACTCTCAAATCAAATAGACTCAGAAAAACTCGCTTTCAAGGGCCCAACGATATCATGCAATCTATAGATAACGTGAGGTATTCAGATTCACTGCAAAGTGTAATTGAAAATAAAGTAGACATTAAATGCATACAGGCGCATCTTTAAATCTTGCATCCCAAAAGCTTCTTGTGAAACTAAAGATAAGGCTTCTCTTTTCCTAGGAAGGTGTAAGCTTTTAAAATCCAGGTGATCCTTGGGGGGCAGGGATTGGATGGTGCGGGTTCAGGTACCCCCATGATTATCGGTGCTGATTAGCATAGCAGATATTAATGAATAAGCATTGTTTTGACTGCAACTTTGACTATAACCTGCTGATTTAATGACTCACACTAAGTTTAGGGAATGCGGGCTACAGTCTTAATTACACAAATGTGGCCACACTCCTGATATTAATAAGAGCTAGCATAAATATCAGGACTTGACAGAAACATGTAATTAAGGCAGAAGAGACGCTCAAGTCGGTGGGCCCTACGGACACTATAAATGCACGTTTGATCTTCTGATTTCACCACTTTACCAAAATCTGCTTCTACAGTAAGCAACATAGTGGGTTGGTTTTTGTTTTGTTTTGTTTTGTTTTAAATCTCTTACAGGTGGGACTGGGGTGCTTTACTCAAAATGACAAGGCATTAAAATTTAGTTTAATGTTTTCAGAAGATGGGGGGCGGAGAATGCACTGGCAGGACAGAGCCTGCACGCAGGGGCGCTGTGACAGTGGTTTTATTTGCCTTCCCACCTGGATGACAGGCAGGGGTGGGCTGCCAGGGAGAGGGCCCAGGGCTCCTCAGGGCCTGCCTACTTGTGTGTTGTGGGTCCCTGCATGGCCGCGTGATCCTGGGGAGCGTGCATGCCCCCGTGTCTCCGTGAACCTACACGTGTGTCTGCTCCTCAGCTTGCGCGTGCATGCAGGAGGGAGGCTCTGCGGCAAACCTCCTCCTGTCCTGCGTTGCCTCCTTAGTCCAGGGGTGAGAGGGGCCTGTAGTGCCCCGCGTCCCTTTCATGAGCAGTAATTTGGCAGGCACCTCTCTGCAAGACTACTGGAGCTGAGATGAACCACTTTGATGCCGCCCCTGATGGGCACCGGGCACGGTGCTTTATCAAGGTAATTCTAGCCTCTATGCCCTGAGATGCTTTCTTTTCCAAGCTCCGGGGCTTCATTTCGAGAAGAAGAATTTTTTTAAAGTGTAACTCACCAATCTGCAGGTTTTCTTTCCCTAAACTAGCAACATTTCCCAAAGAAAACGGAATTCTAAATGGCTCCAACGTTTAACAGCAAGGCCAATTACCTGGTGGACGTTTCTGGAGACACAGCGACCATGGGAAAGCTGCTAAGAAATTCTGTAGCCAAAATTTAATTAGCTGACAGGCGAATTCTTTTTAAGTTTCTGTTTTTCAATCAGGGAAGCTATGAATGGATCTGATCGCTTTCTGGGGAAATTGTAATTGTGTGTGTGTGTGTGTGTGTGTGTGTGTGTGAGAGAGAGAGAGAGAGAGAGAGTATGTATGTGTGTTTGGAAACAGGAAGCCTTCGAGTCCAGCTTCTGGTCTTGGTACTTGGGAGGGCCCCCCTCCATTTTGAGCAGAAATGTCCTATTGCCACATTCCCCAAAGGCCCAGCATTTCAGCCCCTGTTGCTGCCACAGCCCCCAGCCCACAAGAGTCCTTACAAACCCAGTACTCTCCCAGCATCTTATTGGTATGCTAATGCCCAGAGCTGCCTCGATTTGCAATTCCTCCCTGGAAATGGTATTCAGATTTTTGTGTCCCATAGTGGGAGGAGAACGCCTAGAGATTTTTTTTTTTCCTGTGCCTGGTCAGACAGGTAAAATAAACTTTGCTCTGATGACAGAAAGCACACGTTCCCTCCCCGAGGCCTTCTTTGGTCTGAAAAGAAAACCAGGAGCTTGCGCAAGTTAAAATACTGATATTCCCTTTTGCAGGAGATGGGGAGGGGGAGACCAGGTTCCTATTACAAACTGTTGTTCTCAATTATTAATTCCCAGTCTTTTGTGCACACTCAAGGAGATGCAGTCTCAACATCTTTACTTAGCATTGGGGGGGGAGCTCCCCTTTTGCTTAAGATAACCCTTTTTCTTTGCGTTTGAAAATGTAAAGTTTACCTTGGGAACAAATGATTAATGAAGTGTTTTCAATGTACCCCAGCTGTTCACCAGAATAGAAGAATAATTTGATGTTTGGGGTCCTTAAGCCATTTGATGACAACTGATTTCTTTTTTGGAGGGGGGCTTTCGGGGGTAGGGTGATTAAAGTGTTAATATTCAAATCAGAAATTTGCAAGGCCTGCATAATGGGAGCGCCACCCTCATAACAATAGGAATTTTTAACAATATCCAGCCTTGTTAGCAAGAGAGTTACATGCATTGAGGGCAATCAGTGTGTCTTGTCAGTTTCTTTTTATCTACCATCTCCAACCGCCGAGGAGCCGAAATGAAGCACTTTGGAATTATCAATTTCAGCCACATTTGCATAACAAAGCCCCCGAGGAAGAGGCATGATAAATGTGAAGGACCCCTCTTGGAAAAGGAACTGTCAACCGCGCCCCGAAAGATTCTCCGACCGAGCGCATTCTCCGGGACTGCAGTCAGCGAAAATAAAATGAAAGCATTAAAGAAAGTCATTCTCTCAGAGAGAAAAATCTCCCCCTCTGCACAGAGAGAACTGGATGAAATGACATTATGCATATGAAAATGTCCAGAAAGATGTTTGATTTATGTATGCATTAGATGCAAATTCCATTACGGTGCGCGCGCTGTTGTGTGATTTGGCGCTGAACACATCAGCGCCCTGATCAGATCTGATCTCATTAATTCCGACAAGGAGAGAGAGAGGGAATTGAGAAGAATTTATGGCCTGGACACTTGAAAGAAGTAAATTGTAATTCTGTTTAAAGCTGTACCGAACCTTTTAAACACCTTTTATTATAGGAAAGAAGCACTCAGTTTTATAACACTGTAAGGGCTTACTTAATCTTGTACGGGGGACTCCGGTCCTCATTTGGGGGGAGGGGGAAATCTATGACCTTGTTTAGAGAAAAGAAAAAAAAAGCGGAAAATGCCTTCTTAGACCAAGATTCAGAGAAAACATCACAATAGTAGGATCAAAGAAGAAACGGTACCTCTGTGAATAATTATGTAAACGTTAGTTTTAAGGGTCTTTTTTTTTTTTAGTGGCTTAATATTTTCAAATAAAATACCAAACAGCAGATGAATATTTTTATGGGACTGGGCGGCAGATTTACATTTTAAAATGTCTTTAACTGCCTTACAGATAAAAACAGTACTAAAAATATATGATGAGAGATGCCGTGGGACGAGTGTCTTGTGAAATCTTCACTTACTAGAACTGCTTTGGAAACAGTCCATTTCAGACCCAAATTAATGATAATAATAACAATAATAATAATAACCTAAGTGCCAAAACAGTTTTAAGAGGGAATACATTTCTATAGGAAAGACCCCAGCTTGTTTGTGTCTGTCAATAATGATTCTGATCTTTCTTTTGCTCCAGAACAAGACTTTAATAAAAGTCGTTTCCTTCTTTCAGGAGCGATAATCACCCTTCATGGGTGAGATGTCCTGTATTTACTTGATAGTGAGTGTAAAGCCGAAATTGTCTCAATATGTTACTGCATCGGGGAATCATGGTTCCTCCCCAGCATTCATGACCCCCTGGGGTGCAGCTTTGCAGGCAAGAGTTGCGTTTCCCTGCGCATCTTTCATCTTCCTGAGCTATGATTAACTGTCTTCCCAGGGCCAGAGTGGGGGCAGAGACTGGATTCGGGAAACCTTAGTTACTGATCATGTTTGATTTGAGATGGAAATGAAGATATGGTGCCGGCAAGCTCCCCGAGTGCTGCCTCCAGCTTCCGGGGGCAATCCACTCCAATGGAAGTCATTGTGGAGTTTAGTAAATGTTTATCCAAATTGATGCAGCAAACTTACACGTGAACGCAGATAAACAGCGACAGGGAAAGCAAAGTGTTTCAGAACCAGGTGAACCTGTTTAAATGTCACATTTTGTCAGAGGCTAATCCCCATGTCGTTCCTCATTTCCACCCAAACTATAAAAGTATCTCATGTGTGCTGTAGATATAATTATAGATGGAAAGCACACCTTCTTTACATTATGCGTCTGTGTTCCTATCCTCCCATGCTGTCTGTTTTTAAGGACACGGGGAATGCGTGGCATCTACTGGTTTGCCCACATTCCAACGTTTAACACCGGCAAATCGGGAAAATAATTGGGTTTTCCTTTGAGAAGAGAGAGAGGGAAAAAAATTCTTCTTCCTGTGATGTTTTAAAAATTCAAAATTTCCTCATTTATCTCCATGATGGCTCTAACCACACAGTTGAAAGCTATATTTAGGCTGCAGAGATTGTATTTTAGAATGTGGAATTTCAAGTCCTCTCACTTGGAGGACTTGAAAGGATTGTGCACATTTTGAATAGGATTGTCTGCAAGTACGGAGGGGGGAAAAAACTTACCTTGGCATTATACGAGTGAGATTTTTTTTTTTTCCCCAAGGCGTTTTAATGTGCCTGGGATGCGTGAAGGCATGCATTGAAAAACGGATCCAGTTTGTTCGCCTTCAATTAAATCATCCCCCAAATATACACGGAAGGAAATGTATATATTATATTTCACAAATAAAAAGGGGGGGCGGCTTTCTCATATCTTCACACAGTCAGCCAGACCCTTACACATCACACACACACACACACACACACACACACAAACACACACACACACACAGAATGAATGGGTAAGTCTTGGTGATTAAGGTCATGCTGTTTGTTCATTTCTGCCCTGGCTAATGTGATTGAATTGGAACAATACCTTTGAACTCCCTGGCTCTGATCTGCATACTAATTGATCCCCTGTCCTTGACAATGACCTTTACCAACCATCCACCCATTCTGTGCCCTGCTCAAAAGTTGTTATCAACATCCAGCATCAACAAAAAAAAGTCCCTTTATAAAGAGCGTCTTCCAGCAGTGTGTTACTCCCTAGCTCCCCCTGCAAGATGCTTCAAGAAATAAAAAGTATTTGTAGGACTGGAAAACAGATTCAGCCAGAAGGCTCACGCTTCTGATCTGGTAACCTCAAGAGCAAGGAGAAGGGAATCTGGTTTTCAGAACTAACTCCTGTGCTTGTCATATTTTATCCTAAAATAAAAATCTTGATAATAATCTCCCTGCAAGGTGTTTCTACACACAGTCTTTGAGATATCAGAAGGCTGCATATGGATTTCATCTTCCTAGTATCAGGGAATAGGACCGGTTCTGTCTCTATTTAAAATGTAGGTATTTTGTTCATCATGGATTTTTGTGCATTAATTTTGATTTTTTTTTTAAACACGGCATTAAGGGGCACCTGGGTGGCTCAGTCGTTGGGCGTCTGCCTTCGGCTCAGGTCATGATCCCAGGGTCCTGGGACAGAGCCCCACATCGGGCTCCCTGCTCCGCGGGAGGACTACTTCACACTCTCCCGCTCCCCCTGCTTGTGTTTCCTCTCTGGCTGTGTCTCTCTGTCAAATAAATAAGTAAAATCTTTAAAAAAAATAATAATAATAATAATAAAACCACTGCATTAAATGCTTATTTCTCCTGATGACTGAATTTTTGGCTCTCCCTTAAATTTTTCACCTGAGGCGCTTGCCTACCCTGGCCCCAGTTATGCCAGGTGGCATAACTGGAACTCTGCTATATTCTTGGGGAAGTCTGGACAAAAAAATTTTTTAAATTAAAAAAAAGTGTATTTTTCCCAAAAAACTTACACATATTTACCTACAAATTTAAATGGGCATGACAATATCTGAAACTAACAACACCATAGGCTAGCTATACTGGAATTAAAATTTTAAAAATATAAATGAGCATAACAATGAGGTGTAAGTAATATCAATGAGGACTCTTGAATATCTTGTTGAGATAAAGACATGCTCCCACGGACATACACACACACACACACATACATGCAAAGATATTAATCCCAAAAAGCCAGGCTGTAGGCACTTTTAAAATCCTGCTGTGTTGTAATGAATTAACCAGTCGCTAGAAGATACCAGGGTCTCCATTATAAGCCAAAATTACATTCTTGGTTTGGCCTTGAAAAGAAACAGACATCTCTTCTGAGGATAAGATGTATCAAAAGCATTTATTAAAAGCAATAGTAATATCAGTCATAAAGCAAACGCTCAACCAAAATAAAAACAGAAGACCTTTCCTTGGGTATTATATCATCGATTATATCAGAATGCAGGATTTTCTTGAAATTTGCCTCAGGGATAAATGGAAGAGGCCAGCACATCCAGCTGTAAACAGAACACATCTTACCGCTGAAATAAGTCAGCTGAAACCCAGGACCCCTCAACCACGCTCACTCTCACCAGGTCTACCTGGGTCCACCTGCTATCAGCGGCAGAGCACACAGGTGACAAGAAGGCCACCTGCTTTCTGTTATAGCCACGCCACACCTTGACATCTGACCCATGTCTTCCCGTGACTTAGAGGCCAGACACTGGTCCTCCTTAGCCCAGCGTGACCCCGAGGTCATGACACGTTGCGTACCTCACATCCTAGAGTACACTCGACTTCCACGTTTTCCCATTTCAGTAAGTAGATAACTTTTCTAAGAACACGTTGTTCTAAAAAAAAAAAAGAAAGAAAGAAAAAGGAAGAAAAAACTGTCTGTAATTTGTCATGAATTTCAATTACCGAAAAACTTTTGATTTTTTTCTTTTTCAAAAAAAAAAAATTGGCATACCTCCAGGTTCTAAGAATGTGGCTAATGCAGAGAATGACAGAAAGATAAAGATGTGTGTGTGTGTGTGTGTGTGTGTGTGTGTGTGTGTGTGTGTGTGTAGAAAAAGCTCAGAACATAAGGGTTCATAGATGCCTGGCTGGGTTTTAAGCCCCGAATAAAGGTTCCTAGTGACATGGGTAAGAAAGAGCATTTTGTATTTATGTGGGGCGGAATGTTCTGACAGGTTCCACAGTGTTTCTCGGAGCTGACATGTCACAGAAGTGACTCTCGGCGTCCCAGAGTTGCGCACACATATCAGGAAGCTAGTCTACACTCGCAAACTCACTGCACATAAAGGGTTTTGGAGAGGAAATAAAGAATCATTTTGCGATTGGAAACTATGAGGGGATTTTTTTTTCTCCTTTCAGATACACAGAATACTTACCAAACGGGAGCAGAACTTTTTTTTTTTTGAAATGTGCAACTGTGTGAAACTTGTCTGGTTTCAGATTTACACAGAAATTTGGAATCATCTTGTTTTCATCCAAACAAATTCAAACTGAAGAGCTTCTTAACTAAGCTGGGAGCATATTTGCACCAAGAAACTGATGTTCCTAATTCATTAACCTACAAGCATTTGGTACCAGTTGAACTTACTAAATGTGCATAACTCGGTGACTTGTTTTTGTCGATGTTCTGTTTCACTAAGGGCTGACGCCCCACCGGCACTGTCCCAGAGATGAGGTGGGAGATTAAAACAAAGCGGGTGACATCCAGGGGATATATATCCTCTGCTTTTAAGGAACAATTTTGGATTTTTGAGGAGCTGAATAAATGTTTATCAAGAAAGTAAATAAATCACACTAGGTCACTTCAAGTTGTAACATGAGATAGTGTCTAATTAAAAGGCCAAACCAAATGGTCCAGATGATTCCGGCAGGAATTGGGAAGTCAGAGGAAGCTGGGATAGTGGAAGTAGCCACACCTCCTAGGATACAGGTGCTAGGAACCCCAACTTAAAAAGGGGTTTGAATCCATGATCACACCTAACCCTCTGCACAATCCTGTGTGATGGCAAGGAACACAAGACAGAAAGTCTCTGTCTTGTTGGGGCTTCCTTTTGGTGCATGTGGTGGGAAGATTATGTACGTCGTGACATACAAGGATACATGTCACGGAGGAAAATAAATCATGATGGGGATCTGGAATCCTAAGCATTTCCATGGTGGCATGTAACTTCCTGTGTGCAGTGATTACAAAAGCTCTCGTAGGAGAGATGACATTTCAGTAAGGACAAGAAAAAGCGAAGGAGAAGCCACATGTCCCTCTAGAGGAAAAGAAATGCAAATAGAGGGAAGAGCAGGTTCAAAGGCCTGGGGGCAGAGCCTGCTTGGCACCTTCAGGAAGAACTGGAGAGGAGAGCCCAGGGCTGCATTTGGAGCAGAAGGACCAAATACGAGGGGCTGGGGGGGGACGCACCATACAGGACCCCTGAGGACAGTAAGGATGCAAAGCTGGTGCGGAGCTCTGAGCAGGGAGCGCGGAGCGCGGGAGTGCCATGATCTGAGGGTAATGACAAAGCCCTTTTCTAAGGGGGTTTGGAAAGGTTAAATGGCACAGTGCAGGCAAAGAGCTCAGCGCAGGCACCCTTGAGAAATCCACATGAATCCACGTCACGAAGGCAGCCGTCTGTAGGAGGTCGTGGCTCAGAGGAGAATGACACAGGTACTCACAGTTACCTGGAGAAGTGACTGAATCACTCCCCGTCACGTTGTCCTCCTCTATAAAAGGAAAGACATCACTTAGGGGCGCCTGGGTGGCTCAGTCCTTAAGCACATGCCTTCAGCTCGGGCCATGATCCCAGGGTCCTGGGATGGAGCCCCGCATCGGGCCCCCTGCTCCGCGGGAGGCCTGCTTCTCCCTCCCCGACTCCCCCTGCTTGTGTTCCCTCTCTCGCTGTGTCTCTCTCTGTCAAATAAATTAATAAAATCTTTAAAAAAAAAAAAAAAGAAAAGAAAGACATCACTTGGAGAAAAAGATGTGCAGCTCCTAGCAAAGGTCCTACGGTTTTAGGGGCCACCCCAAAGACCTCATTTTATCTTAAATACTTCTGTGAAGACCGTATCTCTAGATACAGTCATGTTCTGAGATTCAGGATGTGAATTTGGGGCTTATAGGGGCCGATTCTGCCCAACACAGTGTACATGGTGAGTTTCAGGCCCTCGGCTGGGCCCTGAGGATGTAGGGGTGAGTGAGGTTCAACCCTTGCCTTTGGGGAGCACAGGGGGATGAATACGCAAGATATAGCAAGTAATCAATCGAGTATAATCAGTCAGAGGGAGCTAGGTGTGCAGTCTTTGTGGGAGAGCCCGAGGAAAGTTGCACCAAGAAAAGAGTGTGCTCCCCTGGGGGTAAGTATAAACGCCCAGGCACCTACTGACTGCCAAGGTCGCTGGGTTTTTTACCTTCATCAGACTTTAACCCGCAGTGTCCTACCTCACGATTTGCAAAGCATTTTCAAAGCACTGATATCATTCAGTCATC
Organism: Zalophus californianus; assembly: GCF_009762305.2. NCBI lineage: Eukaryota > Metazoa > Chordata > Mammalia > Carnivora > Otariidae > Zalophus > Zalophus californianus. The sequence continues at coordinate 7,466,042 of NC_045600.1, forward strand.
CGAAGGGCCCACAAGGAAGACAGGTTAGGGGTCACCACCCTGCTTTCCTAGCTAGGGAAACTGAGACAGAGACAGGGGTAGGGACGCAGAGTGCCCATTCAGTCCTCCTTCTGGACACCAGCCTGCCACCCAGGAAAGCCATGTACACGCAGGAAAGACTTTGAGATAGAACAAGAAATGGAAATCCTGAAAAGAAGCACCCAGAAAGGCCATTCTGAAAACCAACAAAACAACGACAAATGCCGGTTTTTCTGCCAAGTTGCAAAGAAGATTTGACCCCTCTGGCTCTTCCCTGCTGCCCTATGTCTACACGGCTGCCCCTCGCAGTGACTGCCCTGGCAGGAGCCATGCCAGAGGGTCACGAAGGCAGGCTCCTCCATCACCGGTGAGTTCCTTAAGGCTCCTCTATGGCCTGCATAAAGTTACTAGGAGACAAAGAAGGTGTAATTAAGCAATAATGACCAGGCAGAAATCTTTCCAGGACACATAATGGGATGTTAAAGGCTCCAATCTTGACCCTCTAGCTGCCTATTAAAAGGCTGGAAAGACAGATAAACAGATCCATATGGCCCCTATAAGCCTCAGACATTAATCTGAAACACTCTGGTTCATCATGCTTCTGTCCTGCCTCCTGGCACTCAATGTGGGTCTTACTTCTACCTTCTTTAGGTTATCACTAGTGACAGGGAAGTTAGAGAAGCTGACTCCGGTGTTGTCTCTAAGTGTACCTGACTTGTTAGGTTTGCAGGAAAGACACCTTCCCCACCCCACCACCCACCATCTTCCCAGACTCCGCATCTCATGAAGAAATTGCTCCTTGACAGAATTCCTGATTGAAGTGGGGACGGTTCCTCCTCTGGAGGAGTATGTGTGTGTGTTTGATGTACTTGTGTGAGTGTGCATGCATGTGTTTGTGTGCATATTTGGTGTGTGTATGAGTGTGTATGTTTGGTATGTCTGTGTGTGTTTGTATGAGTCTGTATGTGTGTGTTGTGTATTTGCATGCATGCTTGATGTACATGGTGTGAGTGTGCATGTATGTATTTGTATATGTGTTTGTGTGCATGTTGGGTGGATTTGGGTGTGCGCATAAGCATGCACACGTGCATGCTTGTATGTATAGCGGTGTAATAGAGAGGTAGGTGCTGAGACATTAAATGAGAAAATCCCCAAGGCTGGTCTGGGGCCTCCGAGTCACCAGAAGCAAACCTGAATGTTCCCCATTTCTCCCAGTAGGTAATTACAGAGCATCTCCTCTAAGCACGGGTGCTAAAAAGAGAGAAAATAAAGAAGCAAACAAATAAGAGTGAGACGGTTGAGTTTGCAGGGAGTGTGGCCGGGCCAGCTGGTAAGGTCATTGGGTGGTTGAGATGAATTTAGAGCTTAGATCCAGCGGTTGGGGACCAAGGCTCTGAGTTCCGGCCCAAGAGCAGCAAGCACACAGGCCTTGTGGCAGGAAGGAGCTGGGATGCCATTTCTCAGAATTAACTCGTGTTTCTTTCACTCACCTTCCCCAGCCTTTCTCAATCCTTTGCTGCTGCTGTTTTTATGATGAACTTGACCTCTTCCGTGCTCTGGAGAACCCAGGAGTCCCATGGCCACACTTCAGCCGTTCGGTAGAGGGGACCCTGAGACGAGAGCGATGTAATCCAGGAAGTTTTCTTCCCTACCTTTGACGGAGGCTGGCCAGTCCTAGGCCTGCTGTCAGGATTCTCCAGACACCTGTTAAATTAAATTCCTGCCTTATATAGCAGAAGTTCTGGGTTCATTTCGGGCTCTTGTCTCCTGCTTGGCAGAAACTGAGCTATCAGCAGTCAGAGAGAGAGAGAGACACTTAGACAAATTAAGAGAAAAGTAATCTCAGGGTACAAATGAAGGGACCTTGACTGACAGGGCGGCACACTCCCCTGCACCAGCGCAGGGACAGCCGGCAGCCTCACATCTCACTGGCTGACACCCAGGCCCAGAGACTCTGGGGCAAACCCTGCCTACTCCTCGAGGCCCCTGGAGGGCCTGACATCTGAGCCAGCATCCAGGCCCATGCGGGCCAGCCCCAGCCAATCGGGAGATGGCAGGATGCTGTCCCCTGTGGGTGCTGTGGTCTGCCCAGGCTAGGACTCTCAGGACAGGTGAGACTCTCCTGAGAAGAATAAAGAAAGAGAATGAAAGCTCTGAGGGCATCTCCAATACAGTACGCTTGCAATCCCTCAAGGACCCTCACAGTGCATCTCCATCCCCGGGGTCCAATACACAGCCTGACACATACTATGTGCTAGGTAAAAATTTCCATGCATCCATGAATGATTGAGTGAGTGCAATCCTGCTTCAACAAAGAAGCTATTTGGATGAGCCACCCTGAACCTGCCTGCCCTCATCCTGGGATGTCAGAATAGAGGCTGACATGAGGTCTTTGGTCTGTAGCCTCCCAGAATTTGGAGAGCAGCCCAAACCCTGTCCCTGAAGGAGGCACCCTCCCCGGACTGCACGCATGATGGAACCTACGTGGCAACTCACAGAAATGGCGTGGCACTCATGCTCCTGAGAAGTCTAACTCCCATGTTCGATTACCAATTAGAATTTGATTATCAAGGGCGCCTGGGTGGCTCAGTTGGTTAAGCGACTACCTTCGGCTCAGGTCATGATCCTGGAGTCCCGGAATCGAGTCCCTCATCGGGCTCCCTGCTCGGCAGGGAGTCTGCTTCTCCCTCTGACCCTCTTCCCTCTCGTGCTCTCTATCTCTCATTCTCTCTCTCTCAAGTAAATAAATAAAATCTTTAAAAAAAAAAAAAGAATTTGATTATCGAGGAAGTAGAGGGAACTCCTCCAGGTGAACTGCACGGTGTTAACTGGATCCTGTTTCAGTAAAATATGGTTTCTTATCGTCTTTAGTGTTTGAGTGGGCAAGTCGAGGGCCCATTGGTCCTGTTTACCACCGCCAATAAATATGTCTGTCACCACTGCCATTTCTTCACTGTGCTAGACTGTGTTGCTGGGGGCAATTCTTCACCCTCCCTGCTTCTATGGCCTCATCAGGGGTAGAGTGGACTTTACCCTTTGACTTTGGTTTTGGCCATCAAATTTGCTGTGGCCAAGATTGTAGAGGCAGAAGTGACAGCATGTGAGTTCTGGGCCCGAGTCTCAGAGACCTGGCATGTTTCTGCTTGTCCTTTGACTCTTCTGCCCCTACCACAAGAAGACCATGCGTGTCCTGGAGGAAAGGAGCAGGGCCGTCCCAGCCAACAGATGCATGAGCAGTGTAAGCCATGTGGTTTTATGGTTGCTTGTTACTCAGCATTGTTGCATCAACAACTAACTGATGCATCCCTGACTCGCTTTTTTTATTGTTGTGTAACAAATTACCATAAACTCAGAGGCTTAAAACACTCCAAATTAATTACTCACACGTTCCCTAGGGTAGGTTAGCTGGGTCCTTTTCTCAGAACCTCAGCAGGTTGAAATCAAGGTGTTGGCCAGAGCTATGTCCCCTTCCAAGCTTCCTGGGTCTTGGCCAAATTCAGTTCATTGTGTCTGTGGGACTTCTACCAGATCCTCTACAGTCCCTATCCCAGCATGGCAGTAGGCAAACAGGAGACTCTCTCTGCTTTTCAAAGCTGACCTGATCAGATCAGGCCAAAGCAGGATAATTTCCCTTTTGACTAACTCAAAGTCAACTGATTGCAAACCTTAATAACACCAGCAAAATCCCTTCACCTTTGCCATGTAACCTCATCGTGGGAGTGACCACCATCGCACACACAGTTCCGTCCCATTCCAGAGGAAGGCATTTATGTAAGGTGTATATGCCACAGACATCTTAGAATCCTGCCTCCCAGAGCCCTCATTATGTCTAGTGACGCAGAACCCCATTCTCACCTAGCCAAGAGTTGCTTCGGGAGAATTTTATGTTGGTGGTCCAAGAGGACGTCCATCTCCAAATGTAAATAGTTGGGGTTTTTCTTAGACTTTGTTTTTTCCCCTCCCTTCCTTTCCATGGGAGTTTGACAAAAATTTCAACAGTATGAATTTTTAGGCTCAAGAAAAGCTCAGTCTGCCCCCATGGTGTGTCCCCTGCAACTGGCCACATAGGAAGTAAGCAGTTATGTCTCACTTTCTTTGGAGGCTTTGGAGTCAGAGAGACAAAAGTTCGAAACCTGGCCCTACAATATTTAAGTTATGACCAGTTGCACTAGACACACGCACGCGCACACACACACACACGCACACACACACACGCACACAATGGATTGTTAGAATTTCTGTAATGAGCACTGATTATTATTGATCCTGGGTTCAAGTCCTCAGTCCACCTCTTGTTGACCTTGGGGAAGTCACTTATCTTCTCTGCACTTCCATTTTCCTTATCTATAAAATCACAATGGTAATAATAGGAGGAACTCTTGCTTCACACAGTTGTGAGAATTAAAGTGATAGAGTGAGAAGAGCCAGTAGGCTTGGCTGGCCCAGACGTCGATCAGCGGTGACAGTCCGATTTCTATCATTCATTCTTTCCCTCTTTCTTCTGTTGATCACACCATCGGACTATGGGAAACACACCAGGAAAGGGAAAAAATGAAGGTCAGTTGGGCGCGCTCCCCCCTCCCAGAGATGAGCCCAGTGGGGAAGACAGAATACAAGAACTGCTTCAGTGCAGCATTTTAAATTTTATTCCCCCCCACCAAAGAGAACGAGTAAAAGAACACAGAAGCTTAGAACTTGGTGCAAGGAAAGTAAATGAACAAGGATGAAACGTGTGCGGAAGAGGAGGTGGTACAAAGGGGAGCAGGCATGAGGAGAGCTCGTTAATTCCTGCACAAAATGATGGTCCCTTCCCTTGTTCTCATTTTAAGGGAAATACCAGCAGCGAGAATGTGTCTTAGGCCTCAGGAGCACAAGAAATGGGTCACCTGCGGACTGTGAGGCCAGAGGGGAAGGGGGCCCTCGGAAAATGCAGGGATCGGCTTCTGGAACCTCTTTGTTTATACCGGGCAGTACATAAACTCGAAATTTTAATGCAGGTTCAATTCAGATGCAAATGGCTCTGTCCAAGTGGTAAATGGGAAAGAAATACCAGGATGGCAGCAGGGACATTATTCCTTCCCGCACCATTTCGGTGTTCTCTGAGTCACGACGATATAAGTTTGGGTGCTGAGCTATCACCTCCTGGGATGAGTAATGAGGAACCATCCCCCATCCGTTTTCCCTGTGAGCTGAATGGCAAATCCAATTAGTTACCTCTGAGGACAACCCGTAAATATTATCAGGACATAAAATATTGTGGGCATTTGGAAAGAAAATACAGTCATCTAAATATTGATGTTTTTCAACTGAGAATTGGAATCGGGATGTTAGCACGGGGAAGCAGCTTAAGACAGAACTTGCTCAGCCTCCCTGGTTCAGAGACGAGCGGGGCAGGGTCTCGGATATTCAGTTTTTGTTTGTGTTCCTTCCTTTGGCCATCTGTTCATGAGATCAACGAGCCCAGAGGTGGCCTCCCTGCCAGGCCCAGTGGAGGGCCCTAGAATGTAAAGATAGATAAAACATGGCTGCTGTGACAGAGCATTTTGTGATATACTGTGAGAAATAGATGAGCGAACTGACCATTTCCATTTGTGTGGTGATGATAGACAAAGAAGCCCAGGGCTCTGGGCAGGCCGGCCTGGGGTTTCCAATCCACTCTGATATATCAGGGAAGGCTTCCTGGAAGAGGTCGAATCTGCAACAAGTCTTGAAAATCTGAGCTCATTTCCTTCTGTATGCCCCGCTGAGAAAATGATGGGATGAATGAATGAGTGAGCTGAACAGCAGAGCCGCAGAAGGGATTCTAAGCAGAGGAAATGGCACATATGGAAACAAGGCAGCTTGGAATGTTCAGGAAACCCCTCGGACTACTGGTGCTAGAAGGGAGCGTGGTGGGATCTGAGATTGGGAAGAGGCAGGGATCAGGCCGTGAGCCTTGAAGGCCAGACCAGGGACGGGAAGGTTTATCCTGAAATTAATGCACAAGAACTCGGGCAAGTTTCTCATTTGTTCTGGGGCTTTGTTTTTCCAACTGCAGAATGAGGACAACGGGAGTGCTTACTTCTTAGGGTTGTCATGAGGACCCCGTGAGTTCACACACTGGGGGCGGGGCCTGAGAGCTCAGAGCTGCCGGGCCATCACCACCATACATTGCTGTCGGGTTGGCATTGACCTGCCTCTGCCACGAGCAAGCCCAGGCCAGACCAGCTGCTCCCTGGACCCGAAGTAGCCAGGCTGGTGACAGCGCTCCAGATGCCAAGAATATCATTGCGGGGGCCTCCTCTCTGTGCTCTCAGTGAACAGAGGACAGGAAAGGAGGCTGCTCTGCCTTGGATGACCCTCTTGCTGGGACCACAACCCGGAGGCCTGCAGAGACTGGAGGTCAGTTCCTTCCCACTCCAGTCACACTGACACCCTGTCATGCATGATTCGGGCATTCAAATTCATGGGTCACAGGTGTCTGTGAATCCCAAGGGTTTGGTCTTTAAAGAAGTAAACGCCTACAGCGTTTCGAATGGTGCTAAGTCATCATGACAGTACCAACTACCACTCCCTTGCCCGCCCGAGCACCACCAATCTTCAGGCAGACACCAAAAGGCAGCCATGATGGTTTCCTTTGCCCAGAGGAAGAGACAGAGGTTCCTAATGTGCAGCAAGTTGCCCAGGGCCGGTGGCCCAGAGGACTAGGTTCCTGGCGCCCCCTCAGCTGGCCTGTCCTGCAAAGGTTGAGATGTGTGGGAGGCCTCTGATACAGCAGAGGAGCTGGCTGGGGCGATACAGTTCTGAGGACAGCCGTGACTATAGCAAAAGCCCACCCCCGCCCAGTGCAATAGCTGCTTCCACCCCGTCTCCCCCACAAATAAATAAATAAACCCCAGAACAAGAAAAAGGAAAAAAAAAAGTTTCTGACTTTCTGTAACCTTTTCTGAGAGTTCAGGTTATTTCTTTAATGCATTTGTCTGCTTTAAAATTGTCTCCTTAGCCTCTCAAGGGAAACCAATATAATACACCATCACATTTCTCACCGGAGAAAAAAGAACACTTACTCTTAATAGGTGGCAATTTTGCCAGATGTTATTGACATAGTAAGTGCGAAATTTCCGTGATACTCAATGCAGAGCGCAGCAGATTAAAGAACAATGAGCACAGTGCAAAATGAAGTTTCAAAAGCCGCAGTGTCAAAGTCAGGGAAGGTGTAAAAAAATTACATCTCTGCAACACTATTAAGAGCAAGTTTACTAATTACTCCATCCAGCGCAAATTTCAGAGTAAATGCCCCAAGACTAGGGAAAGTTTCACAAGTGTTATTTTTCCCCCCTCCATGCTTGTCAGCATTTCTTTCTCAGGTGGCAGAGAGAGAGAGAGAGAGAGAGAGAGAGAGAGAGTGCAGCTGAGTGGGGTCGGGGACTGCCCCCTTTCTGGTGCAGAAAGGGAAGGGGTCCGTGGGTCAGCAGGCTGCGATGCCCATTGACCCATCCCCTGGACACCCTCTGGCAATCAGGGAAGCCTTGTCCAGCACCAGGAAACCCACCCGCCGGGCCCTGCATGGGAAGCAGGATGGGCACCAAATCCACACTCACGTCTATGAAGCAGGAAACCTTACCACTCACCTCCCAAAACCGATTTGGACATGAAGAAACAATCTCGGTGATGAGAATCACACAGACCTGGGTCTCAAAGGCAGATCCTCAGGTCTGCAAAGCTCATCCTCTGTTCTTTCTTTTGAACACACCCGTGGATTAAAATTGTTTTGGGGCACCTGGGTGGCTCAGCTGGTTAAGCGACTGCCTTCAGCTCAGGTCACGATCCTTGAGCCCCTGGATGGAGTCCCGCATCGGGCTCCCTGCTCGGCAGGGAGTCTGCTTCTCCCTCTGACCCTCCCCCCTCTCGTGTGCTCTCTCTCTCTCTCTCATTCTCTCTCTCAAATAAATAAAACCCTTAAAAAAATAAAAAAACAAAATTGTTTTGGAAGCAGTGAAAATCCTTTTCCAAATGAAATCTTAAATTTCCAAAATATAAAACAGATGAAAGCAGAGCTATTCCACCGGGGACTGGGAGCAGTGAGGTTGTCTGGGGCTCCAAATTATTCCTTGCTCGGTGTTTCTCTCTTCTGGGGGGCGGGGGATCCTCCGGTGGCCTCCATCTATGACCCATGTCTGAGAGTGTATGTGTGATGTGTCTGCTCCCATGCACGCGCACGCCCGTGCGCACACATATACACAGGAAGGGAAAGGAAAGGCTCATAGAATTTACCACGTTCTCAAAGAGATTTATGATTCTCCCCAAATTAAAAAAAAAAAATCAAACCTCAGGAAGTACATGATGTTTATCCTGCTTCGGAAGTTCTACTCACTCCCCTGACAAATGTGCCCATTCACTGACATCCTGACTTCATAAAAGCCACAATTCCTGGGAATATCTAGTCAGTACCAACTTACTTCTTCAATTCAACTTTTTTATTTTAACATAATTGTAGCTCTACATGCAGTTGTAAGAAGTAATGCAGAGAAATCCGATGTACCCTCTTGCCTGATTTTTCCCCAATGTCAATATCTTGCACAACTATAGGATCATACAAGTCATATTCAGCTTTTCCCAAGTTGCACTCATTTGTGTGTATGTGTATGTCCGACTCTTTTTTTTTTTTTTTTTTTAATGAAATGCTCCTCAAAGGAGAGAATACCCGTGTTAAAAATGACTTCCACCTCGGGGGGAGAACAAGATGAAAGGTGAAGTGACCCATTTTGTTCTGCCTGCAGCAGATCTGAAAAGCACCTTGACCCAGAGTAAACGGACTGGAGCAGGTGCAAAACCAGGAGCTGGTCCGTGGGGGCAGCTTCAAGGCCCAGCTCCGGGGGGTGGCCTTCTGGCTCCGCGCAGGTGAGCCCACGCCTTATTCACTGAGAACTCAGATCCCGGCTGGCTTTATAGATGAGAATTATCGCCCTCAGTGTTGCTAGGAGGCAAACGGCTAGAAGTGCCGATGGAGACGGTGAGAGGCGGAGTGGCCGGCATTTGTCAAGCCTGAGGCTCTCCAAATGATTTCTGCTGTGATTCCAGGCAGCAAGAACAGAAATGCGAGGGATACTGGGCAGTGCTGCCTTTTTGGGGAGATTCTTTAGCTGGCATCCCTGAGCCCCAATTCCACCAGCCTGCCATGGCTCTTTTATTCCCCGAAAGCATCCCTAGCCCTTCCAACACACAGACCCAGAGATCCCCAGCAATGGAATCTACTTAGTGCTAGAGGGACCATCAAGTCCAACCCCTTCATCTCATGGAGGGGGGCGGGGGGGGGCAGGAAACTGAGACCACAAGAGCAGATGCGGAACCCTGCATCCACCCAAGAGGAGGGCAGAATGAAGTAAAGGGTAGGTATGACACCCAGGACAAGGCACAGTGACCCCCCAGCCACAGAGCTGTTCAGTTGGCAGGTGGTAATCTCTCTGAGTCTCAGATATGCCATGTATACCAGAGATTAGCAAACCACTTCTCCAAAAAAATAGTATTTTAGTCTTTACAGCTATAGGGTCTCTGTCCCAACTATTCAACTGTGTTGTTGCTTGAAAGCAGCCACAGACAACGTAAACAAATGGCGCTGACTGCGTGCTAAGAACATCTGATTTACAAAAGCAGGTGGTAAGCAGGATTCAGCCCAGGAGCCACAGTTGGGTGATCCTTGATCTCTGTAGTCAGTAAATTAGTAGTTCCTCCATAGGGCGATCATGATGAATCCCAGAGATGATGTACATAGAATTCTCTAGAAGAATACCTGTCTCATCGATGGACTCTGAAAAACAAACTGAGGGTTCTAGAGGGGAGGGGGGTCGGGGGAAGGGTTAGCCTGGTGATGGGTATTAGAAAGGGCACATTCTGCGTGGAGCACTGGGTGTTATGCACAAACGATGCATCATGGAACACTACATCAAAAACTAATGATGTAATGTATGGTGATTAACGTAACAATAAAAAATTTAAAAAAAGAAAAAAGAATACCTGTCTCATAATGGGTGCTCAAGATGCATTGGAGAGGATGCTTTTTTTGCATAATGTATAGTATTCAAACACATATAATATGGATCTAATCCACGAGTGAAGTTCTGATTGATGATGCACAGAGTGGCAAAGTATACATTTAGAAGCTTTCAGTAGAGATGTGTGTGTAAAGAACAGGAATTCAGATCTTTAGACAGATCGTGTGTTTACATTTCAAAGGGCTCTTGGCCCAGAAAAGGTTGAAACACATTGAGCGATTGCATGCCGTTTATTTTTATTTATTTTAATTTTTTATTAATTTTATTGAGGTATAATTGATGTACAACACTGTATTAGTTTCAGGCGCACAACATAATGATTCGATATTTGTGTGTATAGTGAAATAACCACCGCATTAGGTCTAGTCGACATCCCTCACCATACATTTTCTTTAGGCATGCATCTGTTGATGGACCCTCAGGTAGTTTGTGTGTCTTGGTTATTATAAATAATGCTGCAGTGAACATAGGGGTACATATATCTTCTTGGGAGTCTCTGTATTTCTACAGATAATACCCAGAAGTGGAATTGCTGGATCATAGGGTAGTTCTATTTAATTTTTAGAGGCAACTTCATACTGCTTTCCACATTGGCTGCACCCGTTTGCGTTCCCACCAACAGTGCGTGAGGGTTGCTTTCTCTCCACATTCTCGCCGACACTTGTTATTTCTTGTCTTTTTGCTACTAGCTTTCCTGACAGGTGTGATATCTCATTGTGGTTTTGATTTGCGTTTTCCTGATGATGAGTGATGGTGAGCATCTTTTCATGTACCTCTCGGCCATCTGTATGCTTTCTTTGGAAAAATGTCTGCTCAGATTCTCTGCCCATTTTTAAATCAGATTTTTTTTTTTTTTTTTGCTATTGAGTAAATGAGTTCTTTGTATATTTTGGATATTAGCCCCTTATCAGATATATAATTTGCAAATATCTTCTCCTATTCAGGAGGTTGTCTTCTCATTTTGTGGGTGATTTCTTTTGTTGCACAGAAGCTTTGTAGTTTGATGTGGTCATTTATTTTCGCTTTTCTTGCCTTTGCTTCTGATGTGAAAATCAAAACATCATTGCCAAGGCTGATATCAAGGAGATTACCACCTACGTTTTCACCTAGGATTTTTATGGTTTCAGGTCTTGCAATCCAGATCTTCAGGCCTTTAGTCCATTCTGAGTTAATTTTTGTGTATGCTCCAAGAAAGGGATCCAGTTTCTTTCTCTTGCATATTGCTGCCCAGTTTTCCCAACACTAACACCACTTATTGGAGACACTGTTCTTTCCCCTTTTTATATTCTTGGCTCTTTTGTTATGAATTAATTGACCATATAAGTGTGTATATCTATGTGCTGTCCACTCTGTTCTATCATCTATGTCTATGTGTTTTCATGCCAGTGTCATACTCTTGATTACTATGGCCTTGTAGTAGAGTTGGGAATCAGGGACTGGAATGCTTCCGCTTCTGTCCTTTCTCAAAGTTGCTTCGGCTGTTCAGGGTCATTTGTGGTCCCATACAAATTTTAGAATTGCTTGTTCTAGTTCTGTGAAAAATACCATTGGAATTTTGATAGGGATTGTATTCAATCTGTAGATTACTTTGGGCAGTATGGACATTTAAACAAAAAAATTCTCCCAATCCATGTGCATGGAGTGTCTTTCCGCTCATTTGTGTCTTCTCCAACTTATTCCATCATGTCTTATGGTTTTCAGTGTGCAGGTCTTTCCCCTTGGTCAAATTCATTTCTATGTATTTCTCTCCTTTTTGATGCAGTTGCAAATGGGATTGTTTTCTTAATTTCTCTTTCTGATGGTTCGTTATTAGTGTGTAGAAATGCAACAGATTTTTGTATACTGATTTTGTATCCTGCAACTTTATTGTATTCATTTATTAGTTCTAAGAGGTTTTTGGTTGGAGTCTTTAGGATTTTAGATATAGATACAGATAAATATAGATATACATGCAAACATAGATATATATAGCTATGAGTAGAAACAGTTTTACTTCTTCCTTCTCAATTTGGATGCCTTTTAATTTTTTTCCCTAGTTCCGGTGACTAAGGAATAAAAGTGGTGAGAATAGGCATCTTCGTCTTGTTCCTGATTTCAGAGGAAAAGCTTTCAGCTTTCACAATTGAATATAATGTTAGCTGTGGGCTTGTCATAATATGGCCTTTAGTATGTTAAGGTACATCCCCTCTATACCCAATTTGTTGACATTTTTATCATAAATGGATGTTGAATTTTGTCAAATCCCTTTTCTGCATCTATTCAGATGATCATATAACTATTATCCTTCATTTTGTTAATGTGGTGTGTCACATTGATTGATTTGTGGCTGTTGAACCATTCTTGCATCCCCGGAATAAATCCCACTTGATCATGGTGTATGATTCTTTTAAGGTATTATGAAATTCGGTTTGTTAATATTTTGTTGAGGCTTTCTGCATCCATGTTTATCAGGGACACTGACCTGTACTTTTCCTTTCTTGTAGTGTCCTTGTCTGGTTTTGGTGTCAGGGTAATGCTGGCTTCATAAAATGAGCTTGGGAGTTCCCCTCCTCTTCAGTTTTTTGGAAGAGGTTGAGAAGGATTGGTATTAATACTTGGAATATATGGTAGAATTCACCAGTGAAGCCATCTGCTGCTGGACTTTTGTTTGTTGGGAGCTTTTTGATTATTGATTCAATCTCCATACTAGTGAACAGTCTATTCAGATTTTCTCTTTCTTCATGATTCAGTCTTAGAAGGTTGTAGGTTTCTAGTGGTCTCTTATAATCCTTTGTATTTCTGTGGTAATGTCTCCTCTTTCATTCCTGGTTTTCTTTATTTCAGCTCAATCTTTTTTGTTTGTTTCTTGGTGAGTCGAGCTAATGGTTTGTCAGTTTTGTTTATCTTTTCAAGGAACCAGCTCTTGGTATCATTGATCTTTCCTATTGTCTTTTTAGTCTCTAGTTCACTTATTTCTGCTCTGATATTTGTTATTTCTTTGCCTCTACTAACTTTGTGCTTTGTGTTTTCTTTATCTAGTTCTTTGAGGTCTAAAGTTAGGTTGTTTATTTGAGATTTTTCTTGTTTCCTGATGTAGGCCTGTATCGCTATAACTTTCCCTCTTAGAACTGCTTTTGCTGCATCCCATAAGTTTTGGTATGTTATATTTCCATCTTCACTTGTCTCGAGGTATTTTTTTATTTTACTTTTGATTTCATCATTGACTCATTGGTTGTTAAGTAGTATGTTGTTTAGAATCCATGTATTTGTGAATTCTCTAGTTTGTTTCTTGTAATTGACTTATAGTTCATACCATTGTTGTCAGAAAAGATGCCTGATATGATTTCAGTGTTCTTAAATTTATTAAGACTTGTTTTGTGGCTTAACATGCGATCTATCCTGGAGAATGTTCCATGTGCACTTGAGAAGAATGTGCGTTCTGTTGCTTTTGAATGGAAAGTTCTATACATATATCTGGTAAGCCTGTCTGGTCTAACATGTCATTTAAAACAAATGTTTCTCATCCATTTTCTGTCTGGGTGATCTTTCCATTGGTGGACGTGGAGTGTTAAAGTCCCCTATTATTATTGTATTGCTGTCAATTTGTCCCTTTGGGTCTGTTAATATTTGCTTTATATATTTAGGTGTTCCTATGATGGGTACATAAATATTTGCAATTGTTTATCCTCTTGTTGGATTGACCCCTGTAGCATTATGTAATGCCCTTCTTTGCATTTTATTACAGTCTTTGTTTTAAAGTCTATTCTGTCTGATACAAGTATTGCCACCTGATTCTTTTTTTTCTCACTTCCATTCGCATGGTATCTGTTTATCCATCCCTTCACTTTCACTATGTGTCTTTGGGTCTGAAGTGAGTCTCTTGTAGGCAAGCATATAGATGGGTCTTGTTTTTTGTTTATTTGTTGGTTTGTTTAATTCATTCAGCCACTCTGTCTTTAACTGGAAAATTTAATACATTTACATTTTAAGTAATTACTAACCCTTTATCAGATATGTCATTTGCAAATATCTTCTCCTATTCCCAGACTGCCTTTTAGTTTTGTTGATTGTTTCCTTTGCTGTGCAGAAGCTTTTTATCTTGATTAGGTCCCAATAGTTCATTTTTGCTTTTGTTTCTCTTGCCCCTGGCAACATGTCTAGTAAGAAATTGCTATGGGCCAGGTCAAAGAGGTTGCTGCCTGTGTTCTCCTGAAACCAATATTGAACTGTATGTCAACTACCTAGAATTTAAATTTAAAAAAGAAATAAAAGAAGAGAAAAGTAATTACTAACAAGTATGTATTTCTTGCCATTTTGCTAATTGCTTTCTCGTGGATTTGTAGTTCTTCATAACGTTTATTTCATCTTCTCTAGCTCTCTGCTTTTGTGGTTTGATGACTTTCTTTAGCAGTCTGCTTAAGATTCCTTTATTGTTATCTTTTGTACGCAAGTTTTTGCTTGGTGGTTACCATAAGGCTTATATATAACAACGTATTTCTTAACAGTGTATTTCAAATTAATAAAAATGTAAAATTGAATGCATTCTAAAACCCTGTATTTTTACTCTTCCCCTCCCACATTTGGTTCTTGATTTCACATTGTATATTTTTTTATCTTATGTAACCCTTAACTAACTATTGCAGTTACAGTTCTTTCTAATACTTTTGTCTTTTTAAACTTCATACTAGTTTTATGAGTGATTAATCTACTACCTTTACTACATATTTACCTTTACTGGTGAGATTTAGACTTTTTATGTTTTCTTATTATTGATTAGTGCCCTTTCTTTTAGCTTAAAGAAGTTCCTTAAACATTTCTTGTAAGGTTGTTTTAGTGATGATGAACTCTTTTAGCTTTTGCCTGATTGGAAAACTCTTCTCTTGCCTAGAATTCTGAATGATAACTTTGCCAGGTAAAGTATTCTTTGTTGGAAATATTTTTTCTTTCTTTCAAAACTTTGAATGTATCATACCACTCTGCTCTGGCCTGCGAAGTTTCTGCTGAAAAATCTAAAATCTTATGGGGGTTCCCTTCTATGGAGCAAATTGTTTCTCTCTTGCTGATTCTAAGATTCTCTCCTTTAACTTTGACAATTCAATTATAATGTGTTTTCATGTAGGTCACTTTGAGTTCATCTTATTTGGAACTCTCTGTGCTTCCTGGACCTGGATGTCTATTTCCTTCCCCATATTAGGAAAGTTTGCAGCCATTATTTCTTCAAATAAGTTTTCTGCCCCTTTCTCTTTCCCTTCCCCTTCTGTGAGCCCTAGAATGCAAATGTTATTCTTTTTTTTTTTTAAGGATTTATTTATTATTTGAGGCGGGGGCAGAGGGAGAGAGAGAGAGAATCTCTATTGGTCTTCAAAGCCAGATGTTTTAGGGACTCATCTCTCAGGTACTGTTCTTAAAGTTAGGGTGCCCCATGCATTTTCTGTTATGTGTCAACTCTAGTGCCCCAAAATCATCCCCTTCCCCCTAATGACCACACCTTGCCCTCAACTCAAGAAATCCATCAAATAGGCATCGAGTGACCACACTGCCCCCAGTATTCTTATAAGTACCGGCACCATGAAGACAGGCCGACATGATACCTGCCCTCACGGAGCTTGCCGCTGAGTGGGAGACAGATATAGAAAAATAACCACCCATTTGTATATTAAATGGGGCTTTATTGAGTTATTATTCCCTCATCTGTTGAATTAACAAATATTTATTGAGCACCTTCTATGTGCAGACAGTCTGGAAATTCTGATGTGCGGTCCAAGGAAATCCCCAGCCTGGTGTAGAAAGACCTCATTCAGTTGACGACCATCTCTCGCAAACTAGCCAGCGGTGCTGGGATCGGGCTTGGGCCCACCCGGGGGAGGACAAGCCCCGGTTCCAACCCTCCTTCAAGTGAGTCCCGACATCACCGCAGGCATTGGTTTCTTCACCTGGAAAATGCAGGGAATGATGGTCACAGGAGATTAAGTCCCAAGATGACTCTAGGTGCCCTAAAGATGTGATAAAGAGAAAACACCCTGACTTTATGGTATTGTGCTTTGTTACTCTGAGCAGATCTGGAGTCAGGGTGACCATCTCTTTCTCGTTTGCCTGGAACTTTCCCTGTTTTAACGCTGAAAGCCCCAAATCTAGGGACTCCATCTTGGGCCAACTCGGATTATTGCTCACCCCACTGGAATCACTTGAGGTCGCCACATACATCTTGGAGGATCGCCCTCTCCTTTGGGTCTCCAGCTCAGTGACTTGCAGACCGGCTGCCCTGGAAAAGCTTGAGCAGTGGGAGAACTGGTTGCAGGGTCCGCCTGCAGGACCCTGCAATCCACCCAGGGTTCCCCAGCTGGAGCAGGTGGTTCAGGGCTACGCATTGAGAATGGCTGTCGCTCTTTCAGCTTTCCATTTAGAATCTGTCTCTAAGAAATGCCAGGTTGCCTTTCGGGGTGGGGGGACCCTGTCTGCAGGAGCGGTCTTCACATTTAACCCTTGCCCCATCCTATAAGGAAGAGAGAGAGGCAGTGGCTTGTGTGAAGGAAGGAGGAGGGATGGCTGGAGGAATGGAAGGATCGAATTCACATCTGTTCTCCGCCCTCATCTTTGAGTTTGCTTTTTGTTTTACTTTGTTTTAATATTATTTGTTGGTCATAAGTCCTTGGGCTGGTTTTGAGCCACAGCGGACAGAGGGGGCAGAACAGAAGCAAGAGTTACCTTCACGAAGGATTCCAGGGGCACACCCTGCAACCGGGGGGGCTCCCTCCTACTGGGTGCCCTCCCCCTTCCTTCGGTTTTCACTTCCTCTGAACCCTGGTCACTGTTCCCTCCTTGCGCCTTCAGTCCTGGGACTGCAGCAGCTCCCCAGTGACTAGTCCCTGGATGCACCCCAAGTCAGTACTGATGCTCTGAACTCTGCCCATCGCATAGTAGCTACTGTCCTCATTGACTTCTCCCAACAGCTGGATGTACCATTATTTGCAGTTCGCCCCATTCCTGGGTGAGGGGGCTGTGCAGAAACAATATGATAAGTAAAAATGGGGGTAAGGAGGGAGAAATGAAATTACATAAAAACTTCTTCTCTGTGAAAATGAGCCAGTGGTTAATGTCACACCTTCTGACGGACCGCTCTGCGATCTTAAAACTCTGCATAGGAAGAATTTGCAAAAACTTACCTGCTGTACATGATAGAACATTAACCTGAAGAAGGCAGGATACAAAACACACACCGCATGGTTTTGCGTGCCTAAAGCAGCTTCCCAAACAACTGAGCTCTACAGATAGAGGATTGGATTAAAATGTGTCAATTCATGGTGGGTCTCTGCAGAGTTTTTCCTTCCTTTTTCTTTCCACTTGCCAATTTATTGTAAACTTCTAACTTTGAGTATAAATTTTAAGAAACGAAGAAAAAACCTTTGTATACAAATATTCTTACAGAGGGGAGGGGCTTTCTTAAGGCCCGTGAAACTGAAAATAATAGAATTTAGTAATGTCTGCAAAGGTCTCCTACTAATCTAATCCTATAATTTTACAAGCAAGAAAAGAGACACATGGAGGGGAAGGGATTCACTTGGCCTGATCCACATAGCAACCATATTCCCCACAAGCAGGTGGAAGCAGGAAGTGTCCTGGAAACCACGTCTCCCCACTCAGTGAGCCCTTTCTCTACCCAAGCATGGTGCACGTGCTACTAATCTGAGAATTCTTGCTTTTTTCATCCTGTATCCCCAGATTGTTAAATCTCTTTCCCTAAAATCTGAACAAAAATCTTTGCCACCTTGTTTTGGAATGCTTCGACTCAATGGACTGCCTGTGTCCCACCTACTTTGCTACTTTTTATTCACCTAGCAATTTCACATTCGGTTCCTTTCGCTCAATCGCTTCAATTTCCCATCATGCCAGAACTCTTCATCGTCTGGCTGGAGTTGCTCAGTTTTGTTTGTTTGTCTCTCTCTCTCTCTCTCTCTCTCTCTCTTTTTAAGATTGATTTATTTTAGGGAGAGACAGAGTGCCCACGTGAGCAAGGAAAGGAGCAGAGAGAGAGGGAGAGAAAGTCTCAAGCAGACTCCCTACCGAGCGCGGAGCCTGACATCACAACCCTGAGATCATGACCTGAGCTGAAATCAAGAGTCAGATGCTTAACCGACTGAACCACCAGGCACCCCAAGAGTTGCTCAAAGTTTAACTTGGACAGCTTGGGTAGGATTCTGCAGGCTTGTGCTCCTGCCGCTGCGGCTGCTGGAGGAAATGAGTCTTTTGAAAATGAAGACGAGCAGAAGCCGAGCTTGGGGAGCTTCCCAGGGTCCAGGGGGCACTGGGGAATGACAAAGGAAGTGATGGCTGATGGCGGACGTATTCGCAGTCCTGTGGTTGAGAGGGGCCGGGAGAATAGAGAGGCTCGGAATAGAAAGAGAGACAGAGATGAGTCAGAGAAGGAGAGGGCATGGCAGGGGGCAGACTACACCCACACAGTGACAAATCCCTAGCTTCTCAGGTGGAAAATGTCAACCTAATTTAAGAGCCCATCTCCCCGTTCCCTAAAATAAAAGCTGCCCAGGTAATTTGCAGTATTAATATGGATGTGATGATGTGCGTTTTGCATCGCAAGGAGCCTGGAACTAGAAAAGGGAAAGAGGATCGTCCTGGCTCCACCTGGAGGCAGGCATTAACTCCAAGTGCACGACCAGCAGCTGGTTATTACCTGAAGTTGTTGAGCTTAGTTTCGTAGTCTGTAAAAGGGAGACGAGACATGGAGTTGACCCTCTCTCTGAAGTAGCACAGAGGAGATTGGAGCCTGCCTCTGAACCCAGAGGGCGGGTGTTCAAATCCCAGCTCCCTTGATTACTGGGTGATTCTGGGCAAGTGGCCTTACCCCTTCCACCTCATTTCTCATCTGCAAAATGGGAATAACAATGACAGCAATCTCCTAGAGCTTTACAGAAGGTGAATTGAGCCTTGGAGTGGTACTTAGCAAGTCATCAAAGCTATGTCAGTGTTTACGGTCCTTGTTCTTCTCGAGGCACCTACTTATTATTATGGTAAAACTGTGATGAAATCCCTCTTATTTGGGAGGTGGCTAGCAAGAATCAAGGGACTTAAGTTTCTACTTGGGCATGTAGTTTGCATCCTAATTTAATGATTTCTTTGAAGTAGGAACATGTTTCTAGAGTTGCATGATCAGAAAAGGAGGGAATAAATCAGTTAACCTGTGGGCATAAATCACTAAATCTTGCCCCCCACCCTCCCAGCCAGATCCATATCCACCCACAGATGGCCAGAGACGAACACTGTGGGCACCCAGAACACCCACCGGGGCTCTTCTCAGAAAATGTGAGTTTCTTGTACTAGACACCCACCAAGAATAATAATGATGATAAAAGTAATGCATAAAAGCGCACACAGCTTGCTAAATATTTGGAGACCAGTGTCAGTATCTGTACTCCCTCAAAAGTCTCCTTCCTGACGTTTTCATCACATTCTGATACTTTCTTGAAACTTTTTCTCAAGTGTCCTACCCAGAATTCCTAGCCTTTCTCTTGCCTTCACTCCTGCTGCCCGCTCTTTCCCTGGCTCAGTCCTGCTAGGCTTTCAAGGATTTCTTTACTTTCCTTGACCAGCATGCTGCATCGTATTGCAATGACCTCTTTCCTTACCTCTGTCCTTCACTAAACTCTCCTAAGGGCTGGGATGAGGTCTTCTTCATCTCTTTGACCCCTGGCTGGCACACTACATATGAGACAGATGGGTGCACAACGGTCAGACGCATAATTGAATAACAAAATTAGTTGCCGAGAATCAGTGGAACTCCTGAGCCAAAAGAAGGGGAATCAAGCCGCCAGTGGGGTTCAGCAGACAAGTAGAGGTTAAGACAAGAGCTCAACAGCTAAGGGGGTTGAGAGCATGGAGGGGCCAAGTAGTTGAACATAGGTAGTCTAGGTTTTGATCTAATAATTCTGGGAACCTAGCCGCAATTTCCTCTCCGTGGGCACAGTGTGTGTGATTTATTTAAGCTGGGATCCTTAAAGGAGCCAGACACTAATGACACATAAAAATAAATTCTGCACCAAACTCTGACAAAGGTATTTGGAAATTCAAGATGTCAAACAATAATGTGCCTAAAATCCACCAAGATTCCAAGATTCCTTGGCTTGTCCAGATTGGTAGTGACCTTACGGCTTACCTGGTGCCTTGGATATGCAAATTATGCCACAAACATACTTTCTGCAACATAAATTATGTCCCCAGAGGGTATACAAGACTGTATATTTCATGGAGTCAAAACCCCACTGCTGTGCTATAGCTGCAATATTTGTGCATAACTTCCCATATATATCTTCATGCTTCCCAAATTGCCCATTTATAACCTTTAATGCAAATGCCATTTTTAAAATCAATTCTTTCCTGTGTTAATTCAAAGACTCCAACATATGTCAAGACAATATAGGCAATTTCAACTAAACAGCAGTTGGCAAGAGCCAAGATTTATGCTCTGTTTATATCACATTGAGATATAATACCAGAAAGGGAAAAAAGAGAGAGAGAAAGACAAATCCATGGGATTTAAATGGATCATTTTGTCATCAAACAATACACGGTAATGTGGGGGTCAGGCCAAAATTGCAAGCTTAGACTTGTGCATGTGCACTGAGTACATCCAGGGCACATTGTGGTATATCCAGCTTCTCCTGTTCTCTTCGTGGTGCCTTCTGTCCACTTATTTATTATAAAACTTTATTGAGCACCCTCTGAGTGTCAGACTCTGTGCCTGGGGGTTGAGATTTTTAAGTGAATGACACAGCTGTCCATCACGGACACAGAATCTAACAGAGTACTCAAGACAACTGGATTCCAGCCGTGATGCCATCACGCATGGAATGGGATGGCCTTGACAACCCATTTAGCACACAGCCTGGAGCCTAAAGAGTACTCCTAGTAGTTCCTATGTTGGTTTAAGATAGAGCATGAATGCCAAGGATAAGACCAAAAATTATGGTGGCCCAGGAGACAGACCTTTATTCCTTCTGTATAGGGAGCAGTGGCCAGCAGTCAAAGGCCGGTAGGGTACCTCGTGGGGTCAGAAATTCAGGTTTCTTCTCTTCTTGCTACTGGTAACATACATTCCGCCATTTCCAATATGGCCGCCCCTGTTCTAGCAGGAACAAAGGAACAGGGTGTTGCCCAGGAGTGTCACAAGCCACTTTTGCTGCATCTCATTGGCCAGAAACGTTATCATATGGCCGCCCATATTTGCATGGGATTATGGGAAATGTGCTCTTGATTTATGGTGCCCTCCTGCTAGCCAGAATTCTGCGGCTATGGAAGATGGGCCCGGGTACCAGGGGGGATTGCTGCCTGCCGCAGTTCTCTTCCACCCGTCATCATGGAAGGACTGGACTGTTTTTTCCCTTTGTTTCCTCCCCGCCCCCCCATTCTGAACCTTCCTTTGCTCATCCATAAAATTACAGGTCAAGCTAGATGGTTTCAAGGGAGGCTCCCACCTTTCAATAAATATGAAGTGAAAGAAGGCATGGATGAAAATAAACGAATATCGTCTTTTGGTTTTATGAAGTAGACGAAATGAGCACTATGTTACAGCTTACTAAAAACACAGACCGCCCATCCATGCCTGTGCATATTAGTTCCTGCACATTTGAATCAAAATTTCTCTGACCCCGCAATCTTTGCAGCATTTTGACTGAAAGTTTCCTGGCTTATTCATTTTCCCTACCATCTTATCACCCTACGTGACAGAGGCATTTTTGTGCCTCTCCGTGTCTTTCTTGAATTTCAAAACTATTCCCATCAAAAGTTGGCATTGCCTTTTTCCAGTGAAGGCCAGTCGAAGCCGAGAATAACATAATCAGCAGGTTTCAGAGGAAATTAAAGTCGGATCACTGCCTCCCGCACCCCATCCAGCTGCAATGAGACATGCCTTATCAATGCTTCAGTTTTTAATGTTCAGACATGTTAAGTTAAGCCAGCTTGTGCAAGGAAAGGATTTACTGATTAGTTCCTGATTTGGTCCATAATTGGCAATGGCAAAGACTTTTGCAATGTTAGCTAAATTTAAAAAAAAAAAAAAAAAAAAAGCTTACAGGTAATTCATTGTAAGATGCTTGACAAAGATCTGGGTCCCATCACATAAGAATCATAGTTTAACTTAATCAATGATGACTTCATCAAGAGTTTTTATTTATAGCTAATGCAAACGTTTAAAAAAAAAAGTACAGCCATTAATTATTAGTAGGTTTTTTTAAGCCCAAAGTACGAGTTGAATAAACGTACTTTAAGACACTTAAAGCTGAGGCATTCTTTATAAAATGACTAGCTAAAGAGTCCCTTGGGCTGCCTTTTAACTGCTTTCAAAGCTCTAATAGCACTTTTTCCACCAAAGACACACCCCTTGAATCCTCCGAGAGATACAATAGCATAATTGTTCTTTTAGGTTTCAAGGCCTTGACATATCTGTCACAGGAAGAATAGTGAATAATAATACCAGAACTATTTTATGCAAATTTCACTTAGAGGTTTCAAGATTTCCCTGAGACAGATCTTGCCCCCTTGTTGACATTTGCATTGTCACATTAGCTTTACATAAGAAAGTGGTTCGAGTTTTCCTTTTGTTAAATAATTCTCATTTTAAAAAAATCTTTAGATAAAGTTAAAAAACAAATATAAAAACAATGAGATGGAAACATCAATTTGGAGTTGTGTCAAAGGGAAAAACAGTATTCACTGGAATAATTTTTGCCCCCTGCAGCTAATCACTTTGCCAGCTGGAATTCTCCCTTAACTTAAACCACGATGGCAGAAAATGGATGTTGATGAAAAAACGCAATATATGCACATAGACCCGTTACACCACCAGCCCACCGGACGCATGGACACATTTGCCAAAAGCCTGAATTCTGAATTCACGGTTCCTCCAGGAGGGCGCTGACGACAATCACATCTTTAGAGCAGATCGATAAATACAGTTAATCCGAAAAGCAACCTGTTAGCCACGGAAGTAGATCACAGGATCAAATAAAACGATAATTACATAGATCTAGTGCTAAAAGACACCTTTGAGTTTGCCAACCCCTCCAGCCCTCCAGCATTCAGATGACCCATGCGAGGTTATCAAAATACAAATCACAAATAAGGTTCATTTCCTCCAACACAAAGGACAAAAATGGGGGGGGAGCCGTATGTGTAGAAAGGAGCTTAAATTACCAGCAGCTTGCCTGTACCTGGAGAGAGGAAACCACCCTAATCCATCAGCCTGTCTGTCCATCCAGCCCTCCACGAGTGTGTGCATGCATTCATCCATCACATCCTTACTGGCCACCATCTAGGGACTAGATCCACAATGGGGTTCTGCAAATTCAGGCACCCGTTGGACACATTGCCTGGCCTCCAGGACTCATAATCTAGTGCGAGAGACTATGGATGAATGAAGAAAGACAGAAGATCACGGAAGAAAGTATCAGGAATGCCTTTCCATGTGACAGGCTCTTGATTTCCTTTGAGTGAATGCTCATGAGAGGGCTTTGTGTGGCCTCTGTCTTAGTCCACTTGGGCTGCTAGAACAAAGTGCCCTAAAATGCATAGCCTAAGCAACAGACACTTACTGTCTCACAGCTCTGGAGGCTGGAAGCCCAAGATCAGGGCTCCAGTAGGGTTGGGTTCCGGGAAAGCGCTCTTTCTGCTTCACAGAAGGCAGCTTTCTTGCTGTGTCCTCCCACGGTAGAGAGAGGGAGGATCAGAAGGGCGTTGGTGTCTCTTCTTATAACGACGCTGAATCCATGGTGAGGCCCACTATCATGACCTCATCGAAACCCAGGACCCTCCGTAAGACCCCACCTCCGAATATCATCACACTGGGGTGAGAGCCTCAACGTAAGCATGCCTCCATAATGCACACCTGCTGGCTGTCGACAGCCCCATGAGCAACGAGGCTGCAGGCTGTGGCGTCCATGGGAGCTTCCATGTAGACCTCACAGGGACTCGAATGACTCCACAGGTGAAAGTGATGGCAACAATGACCACGGCACATTGACAACTATTGCCATGTCAGATGCTCCGGGTATGTCGCTGCATGGAATCTTCTCAAAAGACCCATACATTTTCCCCATTTTACAGATAAGAAAACGGAGGCTCAGAAAGTGACTGGCCCATGTCACACAGCTGGGAAGTGCCTGGGCTGGGCCTTGAAGCTGGGTTGGACCCCTATAGGGATACGGGACCCAAGCCCCCAGTGCTGGCACAGTCCTCTCTGTGACGAGGAGAGATTGCAAACAGGCGGGTAGCTGCTTGAAAACATGTCCTTAAATCTTTTGGCGTCCCCTCCTATCCCATT
The DNA here is from genome assembly GCF_009762305.2 of Zalophus californianus. Lineage (NCBI taxonomy): Eukaryota > Metazoa > Chordata > Mammalia > Carnivora > Otariidae > Zalophus > Zalophus californianus. The sequence goes on from NC_045600.1 coordinate 7,490,399, forward strand.
GAGATACGGGAGTCTGCGTCCCCGCAGAACGTCAGCATGGTGGGAATAAGGGTCTTTACCGATGGAATTCAGGGCACTTCTCTGCCTGGATCAGCACAGACCTCCTCCCCACCGCCTCTTGGAGAGTTGATTGTCTCCCACTCTACTCAGCTGAATCTCAAGGCCAAGGCTATGGGAACACCATCCGATTCTACAAGGACAAAAGAAGGGACGCGGACCTGAAGCAGCCGTGATCTGGAGGGCAGCGGAGCTCAGTGTGAAGAGTGGTGATTTTCGCCTTACAGAGACCTGCAGCTCTGTGTCCAGATGGTACCGACTTGTGTCTACCTCTCCCTGGCTGTGTGATGTTGGGTCTGCACACGAAACTCTCTGAGCTGCAGTCTCCTTACCTGTAAAGCAGGGGGAGGGGGGTGGTAATTACTGCAGGAACATGACCTAATTCAGGTCCAGGGTCTGGTCTGGCATTTAGCAGGCTCTCCATAAAGGTAGTTATTTCATCTTGACCCCTAACGCACATACCTAAATCTCTGACACTGAACTCTGTACAACAACGGAGGCTGACATCGCCCTTTAGCCTCACCTGGATGGGAGGAAACCACTTTCGAGCCAGGAAGAGGAGCGACCTGCAAGCTCATGCATCAATTTAATGTCTCCCCTAGGGGACTAGGAGGCTTAATGTTTATAAAGTACTTTGAGATCCTGAAAGCAAAGACTTTATACAAATGCGAGATAATCATGATAATTAAACCACTGTTATTGAATATAGGGAGGCCTTATTGTTCCCTCATCCTGCAGTGAGCAAACCCCTGGCGGACTCTTTAGCACGCTGAAGAGATAATTTGCTAAATCATATACCTTTGCCCTGAAAGTCTTACCCACCTACAGACGGGGACAAATTCATAGCCAACAATAATGCCAATAGCAGGCCCGCATCAGCACCGCACTTCACAGTTTACAAAGCACCAACGGATAGTGTCTCCCACTCCTGTGTCAGCAGGACTGAGAGGGATAGAGACCGGGAAATTATGCCTCGTCGACACCTGGGCACCTTGGGGACAGATTTGTCTAAGGGCCCACCACAAGTTTCTGTACTGTTAGAAAATCTCAAATCTGGAAAACACGGCGTTTAGCCAGACACCCACATTTTTGTAAATGGGAGCGCTGAGGTTCACAGAGGTGAAGCGACAGAAGACAGGGCTAGAACCAGCCCCCACAACACTTCTGTGCCGACTGGTGAACCACACGCCCCGTCTCCTGGGACATGGTCTAACCAAAGGCTGGCTATCTATCGGTCCCACTCGCTTGGCCAGGGGTTTGCTTGGACTCTCCATCCAAAACTATTGCTGTATTTTAAAATGCAGTTTTGATTATTATTCAGGTGTTATGGAGGCCAACAGAGGAGGAGACAGCTGTCGTTGATAGAGCTTGTTTTACTCACAGATCGCGAGAGGACGGGCACAGCAGGCCATGGGGCCGCAGGGAAAGCTCACGGGTCTGTCAGGAGGCTGGGGGGTGGGGGACGTGAGCAAAAGCCTTGGCGGTGCTTTCCCTGGAAGGAACGGTGAGGCAGGGGGAACAGGTTTAGGATTGGCCAGCTGGAAGAATTTCAGCAGGCTCTGGGGCTTAGGGGCTGTCCTTAGGTGTCTGACACCTGTCCCTGGGGTGGTCAGGGCAAGTGGATAGTGGCCTGGTGCCTGAGAGCCTGACAGCGGAGGCGATCTGCGGTCTGGGCCTGGTCAGTTCGTGTATAAAAGGCAAGCTCTGCGGGCAGTTGTTTGCCCTCTCTAAAAATCAGCTAGGCCTGGGAGGGGTGGTCCCCCCGCGGTCAGCAAGTGCCCAGGATATCAAAGCAGAGAAAATAAAGAACACAAAGAAGCAGTTCATACGTGCTAGGCAGGACCCAAGAGGCCATGGGATCAATTACGCCCATTGCACAGATGAGACACCTGAGGTCAGACCAGGGAAAGATCTTCACTAGGGCTTTGCTGCCAACCAGTGGTGACCAAAGTGATCTTCCAGAAATAAGGCTGACCAGATCTTATGTTGAATCCCCTTAGCATAGTCCTGTTGTTTTTAGAAAATAATCTCCAAGCACCTTAATTTGGGGACCATGGTCCCCCAAGCTCTGGCCTCCCCAGCATCATCCCCAATCATCTCTAGTCTCACCCTGGATGCTCTAGATGTCAGGAGCAATGGCTAGTCTTCTTCTGCCATGGTTTTGCCCTTGTAGAGTTTGCCTCTACTTACCTCTACCTGCTTAGATTCCTTCCAGCACTCTCCTGCCAGGGGGTCTTCTGGAAGATCCATAGAGATTGATCTTCCAGAGATTTCAACTCAGAGCTCCTTGCTCCCAGCAACTTTGGCTAAAGCCCCATGGTGGACTCAGGTTCTTGACCGTGGGCTCCAGGCTCCCCCGTGCTCACCTATGCCAAAGCCTCCCTGACCTTTTTGTTTGAAGATCCCTGTCCTCCACTGGGTGGCCAGTGGCTTGAAGGCAGGGACCGTGTTCCACTCCTCCAACAATCCCCAGCATCGAACGCGAGGGGCAGTACATAACAGTACTTGAGTATTGAACCCAAATCCCAGGTTAGCACTTAGGACTCTAAGTCCAGTGTTACTTTCTATACATCCACACTAGGAAGTCATCCCTCAATTTCTCTAAGAGCAGAAAGGATTATACACTGGGCAATGCTTTTTCTAAGCTATATATTTGAGATCTCTGTTATAGCTGTAATTACTTTGTGCTGGGTTTTATTTTATATTTTGTTCCTTTGTCAGAGTCAGCTGGATTTTCCAAGAGAAAGAGTAATCTGCATTTCCAAATCACGGGCTCTGAATCGGACTCCCCTAACTTCCTCTATACCTGCATGTGTACACCCAGAACTTGTTTGCCTGGGTGCCCTTCTTTTCCTGCTGATTTAGAATCTGCAAATGGATATCTTCTTCCAAAACATACCTCTCCACAAAGCCAACCCACTGAATCAAGCTCATTATCTTAAGACACCTCTATGGCCAAAGGTTATGCTTTTCGGAGCTATATTAATCTCTTTGTCTAAACAGCACAGGCTTAATTGGTTTAGATCAGAGTTGTACTGTTTTGAGTAAAAGGGTGTGATTAATGTGAGCTAAAGATGGTTGGACGGGCACAGACTAATTCAGTGGCATACACAAACCTATTATCATCGGAACCGTGAGAGCTTTAGGGAAACCTGCCCCAGTGAGAGAGTTTCTTCCTCAAGAAAAACACAGAAACCCGAGCAGGGCTGTGGAGACCCCCAGGGCAGGCAGGGTAGTGCAAGCATCTTCCCTAGCCTCCTCAAATAACGAAGTAGCCCGCCCCGTGTCCAAGGCTGTGGAGAGAGGGTCCCTGTTTCAGAGGAACTTGACTTCCTTTGGTGCCCCCCCCCCCCCACGGGACACTAAGGTGTTGCCCTACCTGGAATATGGCTTGATAACGTCCCGGCCAGGTGACTGGCTCTCTTCCTCTTGGCCCCCCAAACCACCAGCCAGTCTTCCTCACCCTGCTCTGACCCCCAGAGGCTAACCTCTGTGGACTGCCTCAGCGGGCCCCCTGGTCCTATGGAGGAGGGCGGAGGTAGGGAAGGAGGGGGTCAGTGTATTTATTCCCTGGGGTGCCCCAGGTTGGCTCTGAAACCACAGCCCTTCCCTCGCAGTGTTCTCTCTGGGTCTGGGCAAGCACGCCCCCTCGTCGCCCTGCAGACTAAGGCAGGAGAGAGGCCACTGTTTCTAGCCCCAGCTACTGCACTGTCCCTGGATGATTCTTCTAGCTTATGATGCACCAGCTTTGTTCTAAAGGCTTTATATACAATCATTTGTTTAGCCCTCAAAAACCCTGCCAGGAAGGCGCTCTTCGTCTCATTTTATAGATGAGGAAACTGAGTCACAAAGAGGCTGAGCAACCCGCCCCAGGCCATAGGTGTACTACTAGGCCAGAATCCAGAACCGGGATGCGCGCTCAAGCTGCCGGTCATCAGCACCTCCCCCTGGCACTGGGGCAGGGGAGAAGGGGAAGGAGACTGCAGACTTGGAAAAGACTGCAAGCAAAGAGCTCGAGCCGCCTATGCAGGGCGGCATCAGGAAACGGAAAAGTCCAGTGTGGCTCCGAAGGGGAGTGGGAGGGAGAAACACCCGCCACGGGGCTGGGCTGGTGGCAGTGTGACTCTGAATGCCACCCTCTGCAGTCTGCATGTCCTAGTTCAACTGGGATTCGCACTCAGTGCCCACATCTCAGTGTGATGGACAATGGGCAAAGCCCCAGGGAGAGGGCCGTGGGGGAGGCGGGCGTGCAAACCCCACAGGAGTCACAGCCCTCCTCCTGGTGTAAGGGAGGGGACACACACAGGACCCAGTGAACGCAGGACGATGGGCACAGGCTACAGGGTCTGCTGCCGGCCGGGCTGAGACCAGGGTGAGGCAAGTCAGGCACCCGCTCTGATGCAGAATTTTTGCCATGGCGTCAAAAAACTCTGTCATTAAGAGAAATAATTTTAATGCAAAAAAGTCCTTGATGAACAAAAGATCAAACTCGTACTCGATCCTACCTATAAGCTCAGTCTTCCTGGCTTTTCCTTTTGCCTCACACTTGGAGATAGCCGAGCACGTTGGAGCCCATATTTATTTTTCTCTTTTGTTCCTCATGGATTTGGGGGGAGCATTAATTTTGATTTTTTTTTTTAAATTGTGCATTAAATGGTATTTATCTTGATGACTGGGTTTTTCGTCACCCTCTTGAATTTTGCACCTGGGGAGAATGCCTCACCCTAGTCCAGGTCTCCATGCTCTCTGGGGCATTGAACGTGAACTTTCTCCTGTGGGCCGGGGGTGTTCCCAGGGGAAAAGTCAAGGGGATCTGCCGTGTAGAGTGACTGCTCCTTCAGCAGAATGGAGAACTGGCTGGGGAAGGTCAGGGTGGGGGAGGAGAAGGACAAACTGGGTAAAAATGTGCACTTGTCCCTGGAACAGTCCTGCGGGCTCAGCACGGAGAGAGTCGGGGAGTCAGAAAAGTCCCCTGACGTGGATTCAGAGCCTTCTTTTTGTGCATGAACACAGGCTGTTCCTTCAGTTCTTGGCCTATTTCCTCTTCCAAATTGTGACCAGATGCATGTTAAATTAGGATTAATGGAGCTCCTTTGTGGTGCATTGAATGTGAGCTGTGCGCAGTAATAGTTTTCGAACACATCATTCAACCTTTCTAAGAGGTTAAAAATTATATACTTAAAGCTTTAGCATATTTGTCTATAGTCTGAATGATTCTAAACGGGAATGATGAGTCTACTTTGTTAAGGGAAGACTGGCTTAAAAAAAAATCAGCAATGAGCATCTAGTGCCTGTTTAGAATTCAGTGGCATTTTTAATATAAACATCCAATTCTTGATAGAATTAGCTGGGCTGCCCTCACTCAGTGCAGCCCAGCTTTTGTACTATATATTTGGGCTGGATTCTTTGCACATTACTTATTTCCTGGAAAATCTTTAGAGAGGTCTGGACTGCATAGTTATAAAAATTATTGTAATGTATTTTCCGTGCATATTAAATTCGCTCCCCAGACTGATAAAAGGTTGAAAAGCTATTATTCTTATTCTTCAGTTTACTACAACCCTAAAGTAATAGCCTTCTATTAAAGTTTATTGATTGTTCTCACTGTTAACTAGCAAGTTGGTATATAAAAATAAAACAGAGAAATCTGCCATCTCTCCCTTGTTTCTTTGCCCAGTATGTGTCCCTCGAGTGAGATTTCAAAGGACCCAGGTCGGCTATACCTTGGGGAAGCACAGGGGGATTTGGGGAGGTTTGGGTTCGATTGTTTATTTTTGTTTGTTGCTTGTTTTTGTATTTCCAAGACATTGGAGTTCTGATAATTTTTTTCTCTCTTTTTTTTTTTCCTTTTTCAAAGGGAAAATCACAAGAGATGGGGTCTGGGAGAGGATCCTGGGTTAGAGCACCTGTTGTTTGCAGGACTGACAAATCCTTTCCTTTCACAAATAGGCTTGACCACTTGCTACGTGTCGGCCTGGTTCCAGGCATGAGGGATTTAAGAGTGAGTACCAACCGGACTGGGGGCTCACTCTGCTGGTGTGTATGTTCCAGTGCTGGGCAGCGACGGTTGCTCAATAAGCAAAGAAATAAAGATCTGCTCTGTTAGATGGCAATGAATACTATAAAGAAAACAAAGCAGAGTAAAGGAATAGAAAATGTGATGCTAATTCTATGTGTCTACTTGATGGGGTCACACGGTGTCCAGATATTTGGTTAAAGACAATTTCTTTTTTTTTTTTAAGATTTTATTTATTTATTTGACAGAGACACAGTGAGAGAGGGAACACAAGCAGGGGGAGCGGGAGAGGGAGAAGAAGGTTTCCCGCAGAGCAAGGAGCCCAATGTGGGACTTGACCCCAGGACCCTGGGACCATGACCTGAGCCAAAGGCAGATGCTTAACGACTGAGCCACCCAGGCGCCCCTGGTTAAAGATGATTTCTGAGTGTGTCTGTGAGGGTGTTTCTGGATGAGATTAGTATTTGAATGGGTAGATGGAGTAAAGCAGATTGCCCTCCCCAGTGCAGATGGGCTTCATCCAATCCATGGAAGGTCTGAATAGAACAAAAAGGGGGAGGAAGGGAGAATTCTTCCTCTCTGCCTGATTGTTTTCAAACTGGGACAGAAGTTTTCTCCTGCACTTGGACTAAGATTTACCCCACCAGCTCCCCTGGTACTCGAGCCTTTGGACTCAGACAGGACCTACACCTCCAGCCTTCCTGGAGCCACAGCTTGTAGACAGCACATCGCAGGACTTCTCAGCCTCCGTAGTCACATGAGCTAATTCCATATATATATATAATACATATCCTGGTGGTTCTGTTTCTCTGGCGAACCCCAACTAATACAGAGAGCGATGGGCGTTTTTTTTTTTTTTTAGATCAGGAGGTCAGGAAAAGCCACTCTGATGAATGATCTTTCAAATGCAAGGTAATGAGGGAGCCAGCCCTGCAGATATTCAAGCAAAGAGAACTCAACGTGGACTCTAGGCTTAACAAGGAGGTACCTTGTCCAGATCATGGATTTCAGTCACACAAGTGTTTTTGGAGCATCGGCTAACGAACATCCATTACACCAGACCCCGAGAATAGAATAATCAGTAAAACAATAAAACACAGCCTCTGCATTTGCTGGGAGCTCACTGTCTCAGTGAGGGGCTCATCACTTAAAGACAGCATTGGGCAGCCTTCGAGTCTTAAAAAGACAAGTAAACCTTCACATATACAAGCTGCTACTTCCGTGTACTGTGTGGCAAGTGTCGGGCCCGGGTCAGTCAAGGAGCGTTGCAGGACATCAGGAAAGGGAGTTTTGTTGACGTCTGAGCAAAGGAGGACTCAGAATCATTGAAAATCATTGAAAAGCAGGTGCAGGGACACCCTGTTGGCACGACCCGCAAGACGGATGGGACCAGCGGAGCAAGAGCAGGGAAGCAGGGAGTGACAGGAGAAGGCGCCAGTAGGGATGGGGTTGGGTTGATGGAAGGAAGTCATCTGCTGGGTGATGACCATTTGAGGGATTTCACGCAATGATGCCATTTTGTCAGATATTTACTTTAGAAAGATAAATCTGGTAGCCAACCAGAGAGGAGCAGGAGAACAGAGATTTGGAAAGAGAGTCACAATCCTGACTCCTGGTGTCCTTGTGTTTAGAATGAGAGTAATGGTTGGTATGATCTCTAAATTTGCAACCAGCTCTAAAATTAGATTTTCCTGGACTAGTTTCTGCTCTTATCCAATGAGTAGCTATGAGCCCCGCATATTAATTGTGAAAAAGAAAACATCCTTATTTTTTGACAAAATGATGCTTTCACTGCAGCTCACTTCAGTTGGTCATGCATGTGCTCGTGTGTATCTCTGTTTCTAAAGTTGATGTTTGAATTGTTTTCCCTTTTCCCGCTCTCTGCAAATAAATATGAGTTTTGTACTTATGTGCTCATTCCAAGTTACAGCTCTCCTATTAAAAAGGATAATCCTGCACTGAAGTATTTGAGTCCAAGAAATGCAGAGGTGCAGCAGAGGTAGGAAGCATGCACTTCATTATTACCTTCGTGAGAAATTCTAGAAAGGAAAACCAGATTACGTAAAACATTGCACAGAAGAGAGACACCAGGTGGACCTTCCAGGACCCATGCTGAAGATGATTTGTGAGAGAGGAGTTCAGCTTGCTTCTCAGGGAGTACTCTGGAACCTTCCACGATTCCTGCAGCAAAGTCCAGGAGAGGCTGGTTCCAAGTCTCCAGACAACTTGATGTGTGGCTCCAGTGTTTTCGCTGTATTTTAGGGAAAGGCCAGATGATGACCCCTCTGCCTCAAGTGTTTGCGATTCTGGCAGATGAAAGTGGGTGAGGTGGAATAGCGGAAGCAGTATGCTGTCTACCAAAATGTGAGCGCCTCTGAGTTCTCACTGGAAAACCGCTGTCCAGCTCAGGACTACATTTCCCAGGATCCTTTGCGTTTACGTGGGTCCATGTGACCAGTTGCTACCAATGAAATGTAAGTGATGGTTAAAGAGCCCATGTGGGTTCTCTATCATCTCTTCTCAGCCTTCAGCTGGGCAGGGGAGAGCAGAGCAAGCTACTGGGACAGTCCCCAAGTCCCTGAATCGCCGAATGGAGGAGGGCCACCCACCAAACACAGACACCCACGCCAGTTTGTTAGGCGAGCGAGCCCTAAATACAGTGTGTTTTGAAGTCTCTTGTTTATAATGGACATGAACTTCTATTATGCTACTGCTAGAAGGTTGGGGGTTGTCAGAACTGTTAGCGTCACCCTAAATAATACAAAAGTCAGCTGGGGACGCTCGTGTTTGGTACCCTGAGGGACATTGCTCCACCTTCTGGGCCTCAGTTCTCTGGCTTGTCATTTCAGAACATCCTCGCTGGGTGATGGTGAAGCCTCCACACGGTCACTCTGGGCCCTGCGAGGTGTCCTTGCGAGAGCAGCTTGACCTTCTGTTTGCAAACGGGGGCTAATATCAATACTTCCGCTCAGGTTACCAGGAGGAGTGCATGAGCCCTTCCACCCGGAGAGCTTAGCCTAGTGCCTGCCACATACAAAGTGGTTACTTTTATTATTGCTCTCACCATTATTATTGCTATTATGATACAATTGTGCTAAACTTGCAATATTGAGAGGCCGGTGTTATCACTGCTGCTATTTCCATTTTTCAGAGGAGCATGCTGAGGAAGAAAACTTAGCTAAGATTGCAGGGCCAGTAAGAGACAGAGTCTGCTTTCCAGGTCCTGTGCCTCCAGTGCTCTTCCCTCCCCACTGGGCTGACCTGGTGGGCGCTGCCCGGCACCCTCGCCCGACTCCAGCTCAGCGCTGAGCTTGACTTGGGGCGAGAGTAAAACACATCCAAATGAAAGACGTTGAGCTAATTGGCTTCTCCTCCAAGACAGATTTCTTTTTGACAGGCAGCAGGACACTGCAGGAACAACTCGTTCTGCATCCTGTTGTATAAATAGGGATGGGACAAATGGCTTGGCTAAAATAAGCATAGGCCTGAAACTACTGAAACTGGAACCAAATCCAGACGGACTTTCTTTTTTTTTCCCCCATTTCTTTCTCTCTCTCTTAATTATTATTTTTTGAGGACTTAAAAAAAGAAGTCCTTTCTAATTTTGTTCTCTGCAGTCACTTGTTCTGTCCAAAGGAAAAGTCAAAAACTTAAAGAAAACTGAAATGAAGAGGAGAAATAAAAATGCCCACTGGGATTTTAAAAAGAAAGAAAGAAAAATCAAGAAAGAAGATGCATCTGGTTGGAGGAATTCCCCTGGAACAGTGGTTCTTGACTCCCCCAGATGGAGGTTACCCTGAACTCAGGGTAAAGTGTAGGGAGCTCATCCAAATGGATTGAGGTTCAAGCATTGCTAATAAATATTGGTCCTTGACAGCTGAACAATAGCTCTGCCTTCCTCAGGGCAGAAACTGAATCAGTAGAGACTTGAATGGACACTTCTATTTGCTATTTGCTTGAGGGTTCTCAGGTGCTCTGTCTGAGGGACTCAAAGATCAGAACTATCTAAGCCAAGCTTACCCACTCCCCTTTTCTATCCAGAGACACAAAGCAAGCTTCTCGTCTTTTCCGAGCTCTAACTGGGAAGACAACAAAACCAAGAAGTGAGTTCCTCATCATTAAAAACATTCCAGCACAGTACGGACAACTGCTTCATGGGGTCATCGGAACGAAGATCCAAGATCTGATGACACGTTCCACTACATCAGTAATTCCCAAACACGAGCTTTGGTACCGGTGGCAGGCTCTCTTTTAGTTGGAGATGCACCCGCAAGGAAGGTACAAATATAAGCCCTGAATGCTCCAGAACCGCCAATGACAGGTGCTTCTGGATGTCTCTTCCAAATGAGAATCCGTGATCCTCCACCCCAGGCTCCAGATCATGGCTCCCTGAACAAGCCCGGACTGGCAGACAGAATGGAAAATGATCATGTACCGATTTTACTAAAGATCAGATAAAATGATGGTGAGATTCGTCTGGAAAGAAATAGATACACTTTTCCTAAGTAATATGTGAAAAAGAGGAGCAAACATAACTTCTCACATGTTGAAATATATTATAGAACAACAAGACCTGAAATGATGTGGTAAGAACATAGACCAGACGAGCCAATCAGTGAAACTAAGTAGGAGGCCCAGACAGTGTGTGAGGCCATCGTGAGCGTGTCCTGCTTGGCTTATTCCCAGGACCAATCAGGTACCTGGCATATAGCATTGACTCATAAATATTTATTGAGTGAGTCAAAAATGACAAATAAGAAAGAAAATGCTTATTTAATAAGAGTTTAGAATAATGACTTAGCGATTTGGGAGGAAATCAATTTAGATTCAAATTGTGTTCTATGAACTAGAATAGATTCTGATGGATAGATTGAAATGTGAAAAAAATGTAAATATTAGTAAAAATCATCAACTATTTGTCAGAATTGCAAAGGACTACAACATAATGGAAGAAATCTCAAAGAAAGGACCAGTGTCTTACTACATATAAACATGAAACAGCATAGGATAAAAATGAATAGAGACAGCAGGACAATAGAATTAGGAGAAAATATAAAATATGACAAAAGATGTATTTTATATGCTGGCATTCGAATTTGTACATAACACTTATCGATAAATAACTGGTCAGAGGGAACAGCAGATTGCCAAGGAGAGTAAACACAAATAGTAAATAAGCAGTGGGAATGTGCCTCTCCATTGTAATAAGAGACATGTAAATTAAAACAAGCTTACAATTATCCTATGGTTTCACTTGTTTGTGGCACATAAGGAAAACCATGGAGGACATTAGGAGAAGGAAGGGAAAAATGAAGGGGGGGATATCGGAGGGAGAGATGAACCATGAGAGACTCTGGACTCCGAGAAACAAGCTGAGGGTTGGGGGGGGATGGGTTAGCCCGGTGATGGGCATTAAGGAGGGCACGTACTGCGTGGAGCACTGAGTGTTATACGCAAACAGTGAATCATGGACCACCACATCAAAAACTAATGATGTATTGTATGGTGACTAATATAATAAAATTAAATTAAATTTAAAAAATAAAAATAAAATAAGCTTGAAGTTCAACACTGAAGAAATGGATTAATAAACTATGAGAATCTCCACGTAGAATATTCTAGTCCCTAAAAGTGATCAGCATGAGGCATATGCAAAAACATAATGAAAATTTATGATAAAAACTCAAATAATAAAAAGTCAAACACAAAAGAAAATACACGATCAGCTTACGATTATGTGAAATATCAGAAGAATCATGTGAAAATGAAAATAGTTTCTTCTTTTGAAAAGGCTGGATGGGATGTTACAAATGGAGTCCTTGTAAAATTGTCATTGGTGCTGTTACGGTATTTAAAGAAAAAAAGGAGATTCTCACATGTCATCATGGATCCATGGAATGAAGGGAAAGAACAGGCCATTCTGAGTTGCCAGGGAGCCTCAGGACTCGCTACCAGCCATTTACAGGGTAGTCCGGGCACCCCAACCGCACTGAGGATGCTGGTGGGAGGGAGGCTGCGTGACCGTGCGTGTGCACGCGTGTGCGCATGACTTATGCCTAGCACCATGTCAAGACCAGCACGGACAGTGTGTAATTGAACTGGTTATAATGCATGCATCTGAGTGTATATGAGCTAAATGTGACCTTGACTTCATGACTGACTTACTAGCTGACAACTATGGGCAGCTGACCTAATCTTTCTGCACCTAAATTTCTTCTCCACCTGTGAAAAGGGAACAATGTTATCTGTCTCCTAGGATTAGCAGAAATGGAGCCTATCTCTACTATCTGGCAAATATTACTTACCCGCCCTGATCTTGATATGATTTACACGAAGGGTTCCATTAATAGTTGCATGATTGATAACCAGAATGGCAATGAGTAATTTCATTACGACAATTGACACCCATTCTTATATAGGAGACACACACACACACACACACATACACACTTGCATATATATATACATATATATATACATATATATATATATATATATATATATATATATAGCTTTTGGACTGAGCTACAGAGGTTTGATTCTTGCCCAGCTATTTAGTGGCTGTGTGACCATGAGTGCATTATTAACTTCTCTCAGCTACAACTTCTTCCTCTGTAAAATGAGGATCGTAACAGTCACCTATCCCCGAAAATGTGTAGGAGAAGTGCTAATGTTCAGTGAAGGCTATTTGCCTTCTGCTTAGCCTAGGTTTGTACCTCCTTGCTTATTGGATGAGAGAAGATGTGGCATTAGCCAAATCTCACTGGGAAGCAAGAAAGGACCACAGATGGATGGAAACTGGGGGAAGCAGGTCACAATTTTTCAAATGTGCTTCTCTGGTCATTGCTGTGGGGCTAGACTGCCCAGGCCCTGCAGGCCGCGTCCTGGCCTCTCTGCCCCATCCTGTCCAGAAGAGGAGGGGGTGCATTGGCTCCACTTCAGCCCAGTGCCCTTCCCCAACTTGGAGCTGCCAACCATCAGCACCTCAGCTTCCTTCCCTCCTCCCAGCTGAACACCGCAGTGCTAACTGGGCACTTTTCTAACCCAAGTGCAAGTGGTGTACATAATGCAGCTTCAGGAGCTTGGCATTTAGAATCGACGCTGAGAAAGCAGGGGGAGAGTGCCAGGCAACTAGGAAACTCAACCTTGGCCCATCTGGGAAAAATCAGAGCTTCCTGGGATAGACACACATCACTGAACTATCAGATTCAGGGCTGAAAATGACCCCAGCCACCTACCAGGCTCCGCCGGATAAAGAACTAATTTAGTGCTGCCTACCCAGCAATGAGTGAATGAATAAGGAGGCTGAGAACCAGAGAGGGGAAGCAACTTGCCCACGCCTACACAGCTAATGACAGGCCACACAGGTGGAGAACCCAGGTGTCGTTCCTCCCATCCTATGATGACCTCCCCCTCTGCAGGTGGAGGCACAGCATGTACCATGCATAAACATAAGGGCTGGTGGCCACCAAGACAGCCAGCAGGCTGTTTGGTCCCTATTGGTCCCCATTGGCTCTAGCCAGAGTGGTACCCGACCCAGGTTAGACAGTGGCCCAGAAGGGGTGACCACACTTTCTGAGCTTCCGTTTTCTGGACCTTTCTCCCATTTCTCTTGTGAGCCTGGGCTTCCCAGACTTATCTCCCAGATCCACAGAGTAGCCCGCAGGAAATGCTGGTGGGCCAATGCGCCCATCTCACAGATGAGCAAACTGACCCACAGAAGCAAAACACCATCCTCAGGCTCAGCAGCAAGCAAGCCCCAGCCCCAAGCCTGGAACCCGCCTCTTCTGACTCCAGACCTGGGGGCCGTCCTGCTCCATACTAACTTTCAAGTGCAGTGCACAACCAAAGGTGACCCGAGTCCTCAAACACATGAATCCTCAAAGGATGAGACAGAGGATCCTGAGAAGCCCAGAGATGTGAACCAGGCTTCACTGGCTCTGTCACTTCCAGTGGAGCAGTTGTGCAGGGAGAAAACCTCTGAGGCCCAGGAGAGGCTCCTGCCTGAGGAAGGCCTGCTCTGGAAGCCAGGATCCGAGAGACGGAGTGCGCACAGACACCCTCCGTGGCCCCTCCCCCCACAAAAGCAATAGTTTATCCCTGTATTGGGGTTATGCTATATTATTGATTATATTATTTTAATGTTTTTTTCTTTTTGATTTTAAAAGAAATTAAAATATTTTTGTCCCTAGAAGTGCCCTGGGCACTGTCCTGATTGTGCACAACTGGAGAGGTGTCCCTGCTGAGTACCCCCAGCTGGGTGCTGAGTTTTGGGGGGGTACCAAAGAGAACCAAGGCTGCACTTGGGGAGCTCTCAAGCCCAAGGAGAGGAACATGCTCTGAAATAACTATAGTGACAGGTGACAGAGAGTGCTATCCTTCTGTCACACAGGGAAAGGGAAAGCTCCGAGAGGGTGCAGAAGAGTGAGGGGCTCCCAGGAAGGCTTCCTGGAGGAAGCAGGCACTGCAGGCCCGAAGTTGTGGGAGGCTCCCCATCACCTTTCAGGGAGCAGCCCCAGATGCACAGGATGGAGACTGGAGAGTGTCCCCATACACGGACAGAGAATGCGTTTGCTTTTCTTCCCTCCTCCCCTGTTTGGAGGAGGATTTAAAAGGAGTAAAAGAAGGAAGGAAGGAAGGAAGGAAGGAAGGAAGGAAGGAAGGAAGGAAGGAAGGAAGGAAGGAAAGGTAGGAAAGAGAGAGGGAGACAGAGAGAACCCCTTCACACTGGCACTGTTATCACTCATGTTGATGTCAACATCTCTACAAAGACAGGTAGCAGGAAAATACCACCGGGGAGTCTTTGAGGGCGCACAGCGGGGTCCTGGGTAATTACCTTGGCCTAGTTATTTCTCTGGGAAAAGAAAAAAAAAGTCCAGAACCCGATCTGCTTTTTTTTTTTCTTCATAGGTGAAGTTGAACCTAAAGCACTGTAATTTTAATCAAATCTTTCCCGTCTGCGTGTAGTGTCTCTGAGAAGTTGAAGATTTAAGTGTATGTTGTAGGGCTTGTGGAATTGTCCCAGCGGGGGAGGGAGAAGGGGCAGAGCAGCCGTAATTATGCCGCATTAAAGGTGTTTTGGTTGCCAGGGAAGGATTTTTTTTTTTTTTTTAAATCTCCTCTTTCCCTCATTGAGGGTTTGGATGATGTCATGGACAAGAAAAAAAAAAAAAGTTGGGGGGAGGACATAGTGGCCAGCACAGTAAGCAAGGGGGAAACTGATGAAGTTGCAATTTTCAGTTTGGGCGCAGGTCGGGACAGTTTGGAAAAGGCGAATGACGTTCCGAAGGCGGTGGTCCAAGGTGAAGATGGACTCACATCTTCCCACACAAACACAGCCACGCTCTTGAATCCCCCACCCCCTGAAGATCCGTCCAAGCACACACAGAGTGACCACGTGCTGCTCAAGCCCTCCACCCCGCCCACGGACACAGGGAACACGCCCACATCTTGCACACAAGCACACACGGACGGAGCTCGGACCCCCAGCGCCCAGCAGAGGTGCAGCTCCCAGGATGCCGCCTGGCATCCAGAAGTGCTGGACGAAAACAGAAATCACCAACCTGAGGCCCAGAGGGAGTGGGGCGTGGGTAAAAGGCAGGTGCAGACGAAATGTGGGGAAGGGGAGATAAATCTGTGTGCCCTTCGGCTTTTTGTACGAGCCTTTTATTTTAAAAGGCATTTAGACTTAGAAAGAAGTCGGGAAGACAGCACAGGGTTTCCCGGGGCACCCCACACCCAGCTGCCCCAGCCAGCAACTTCCCACATCCGTCTGGTCATCACCATGAATAAAGCACTGTTGACTCTGTTTTTCAGAGTTTGAGGGGAACACTTAGCCCCCACACTTCCCTCCTCCAGATGCGATGTTTTACCTTAATAATTCCAAACATGCAGGCATTCAGAGATGTCTTAAGAAGCTGCGTCAGGCCATGCACAGCCCAGGCTGTCACTGTCCCTGGAGATGGGTGCCAATGAGACACTTCGCAGAGGAATGTGGTCCCTGGCCAGCTCCGATCTCCAACTATGCCAACTGAGGCAGCATTTCCAGAGGAACTGACACCTCCATGGTTTCTGGCCTGAAGTAAGAGTGCACATTTTCACCTGTTGGTTGAACCACATGCTTTTCCAAATCAAAACCTCCCACAGAAAGATTGAGTTAGCTTGTACCAAGGAATTCCAAGGAAGGGAAGGGTGGTTTCATTTTTGATGAGGCCCTGTCACCTTATTCAACAAATTGGGCCAAAGGTAATTCCATTCCCGGAGGGAAAAAAGGCTACAGAGCCTTTCACAAACATCCTCAGCTCTGACATCTCTCTCAAGTTCCTTCCCCTGCCTGCTCAACTCCACACTTCATCTCTACAGATCTCAATCATACCCATCTTTTGAAGCTCAGCACACTACCACCTCCTCCAGGAAGCCTCCCTGGGTGCCATCTGTCCTCTTGCCCACTCATGGAACACGTAACCTCGTATGGTATTTCACACCTGCCGCCTTATACCAGAGTTTGCTGGGCCTGGCTGATCCCCTGTATTCGTTTCCTAGGTTTGCCATAACAAGAACCACAAACCACAGAAATTTGTCTCAGTTGTGGAGTCTAGAAGTGTGAGATCCAGGTATCAAGAGTGGTTCCTTGGGAGCGCTGTGAGGGAGAATCTCCTCCAGGCATCTCTCCTAAGTTCTGGTGGTTTGCTGGCAATCTTGGGGGTTCCTTGGCTTACAGACACGTCATCCATCCCCACCTTTCTCCCTAGATGTGTGTCTGTCTCTGTGTCCAAATTTTTATTTTGTTGGATTAGGGCCCACCCTAATGACCTCACCTTAACTCGATCGCCTGCAAAAGCTCTATTTCCAAATAAGTTCACACTGACAGGTGCCAGGAGTTAGGACTTGGATCTCTTTTGAGTGAACGTGATTTGACCCACAAGACCTTCCCTGCTTGCCTGTTTTTCAAAATATGTAGCCTCCATTTTTAGGCTCATTGTGTAGCTCACAAGATCTAGATCTGCACTGGACAAGTAGCAGGAGCTTAGCAAAGGTTTATTTTTAATAAGCTGACCATCCAGACAGCCAGTACTGAAACACCATTACAAACCACTTCAAAAAAGAAATCATTGTATCCAGCCAGATGGACTAGGAGACACAGGCACTCTGGGAAGTTAACTTAGAGCAAAACCTTCAGAAGAGAGAAAGACCTCTCATATGGGGTCCCATTAAAGGCAGTATTTAGATAAATAATATCTCCCTACAGGTAACACCAACTGACCCGTGACATAGTCTCTTGTCCTTTGCCACTAAAACTCCAGCCACTGGACAAACGAATAAGGAAGCCTACAGTGCATTAGCAAGAGCCTGCTGGACCAAGCAGCAGGGAAAGGAGATGGTAACCCTCCCTTCTCCCATGAGGACTTCGAACATCTGCGCAGAGAGAGGTTGTGAAAGTTACCCAAGTCACTCAGCGAGAATGCAGCAGTGCATGCATTCTGTTTCCAGAGTCTGTGCACTTGGCTGCAATGCTAGGCTGCAAGGAATAGTGAGAGACTAACTCTGGGTCTTGAAGCAGGAGAAAGAACAGGCTAGGTGGCAAGGAGAGGAAAAGCATGTCTGGAGAAGGGAAGAGCTTAAGCAAAGGTGCACTTGCTGCAAAGCAATAGGGATGCCCAGACTCTCGGCTAAAGCAAAACCCTCTGGAACACAGTGATGCTTTGTCCCTGTGTCGGCACGTGCAAAAGAAAGGTTCAAGCACTGGGCACGATGTTCTTGCACTGTCCAGAGCTGAGCCAGCCTGCAGCACCCGAGGTGAGTCCACACTTCTTTATAATCTGCAGGATCTAAATGAGACCTGGAACCTTGCTTGGCAGGATGAGTCCAACAAGGAGGTCTGGAGAGCACTGTCCCTGAACCCATCTGAGATGTTGGGTCCAAGCCAAAACAACCACAGATTCCAATAGGAAAAATTAAGAAAAAAAAAAAAAAAAAAGAAAGAAAGAGCCCTCCTGTGGAGTAGCCAATCCGGAGAAAGGGGGTCATCCATGACTCCTCCAGCAAATTGATATGAACTTTCTCACCATTGACAGTCTAGGCAGCTGGCCCCATTGTCTGCCTCTTTACAAAATCCAATATTTCCCCTTCTGTTATTCTTGGCACAATGACAAGAAAGGAAGAAATAAAAGTTCCCCTTTTTAATGAAGCTGTTGAGGATCCTTTTTTTTTTTTTTTATCAAAATTGACATGACCATTACCATTTTGATTCCGGCTCTGACACAAGAGTCACATAGCAACATGCACCTCTCCATGGCAACCTTCCCCACTCTTCACACAAAGACAATCTTGACAGTTTAACATTCAATAAAAAGTACTTTTAATTAAAAGATGACTAAGAACTGGCAGCATGAAAAAATATATTGAACACATATTTTCAACTGTTGTTAACATTCATTTATAAAGGAAACTATCAACCTAAGCGTGTCTTTTGAGAAGAATGGTCATCTGCCTTGAATGAGGCACAGAAAGAGGTGTTGAGTCCACCCAAAGATATTAAATTCTATCTAACAAACCTTTTTTTTTTTTTCTATCTAACAAACCTTTAATTAAGTGTCTGCTAACGGCTAGGTTTTGTCTCAGGTCCTGAGGGCCAGTATTGGAACGAGGCCATGTGCGTGAAAATGACAATCATGGTAGCCGGGCCATAATTAGCGCCACCTATAGAGGGCTGACTGAGTGCTAGACACTACGTTGAGTGCGCTCGCATTTAATTTCATGTCGTCCTCCCAGCTGTTAGTTCCCTCATTTCACACACGGGAAACTAAGCCTCAGAGGTGATCCGTAACATGCCCAGGGTCATGCACGGGAACGGCGGCGGAGTCAAGACCCAACCCTGGAGACTATGGTTGTGCTGCTGTCCTGCCTTGTGCCTCAGAAGGAGGTGGAAGCAGCCAGGACGGGTGACACGAGCCACATCCCGGGCATCAAAGAAGGCATCCCAGAGGCAGGTATGTAACATGTGTGTGCACACGCGCGCGTGTGATGGCACGATGTAAGGTCTGCGAGGGAACGGGAAAGCATGGTGGTTTATGGACGTGGACTCTGCCTGCCTCAAAACCTGGCTCCACCAGTTACTACTTGTGGGATTTTAGACAAGTTTCCTTTCCTGCAAAGTGTGCCTAGTAACACGATCTCTCTGTTACAAGAATAAAATCAGTTAGTGTATATGAAGAACTTAGAATAGTGCCTGGCCCGTAGGAATCATTCTTCATGTTCATATTATTATTATTAATTATTATTATCTTGGCTCTTTCTTCCAAGTGGTGGAAGAGAAACATTAATAATATTCTGCCCAAATTAGAGAATGGAATTGACTTCATCATGAGAACTTGCCTTCTGAATCATTTCTCTTGGAAATACCATGGCCACACTCAGCTTGGGGCCAGATCACTTGAAATGAGTTTTTTGGCTTTGGACAGGATAAACTATTCCAGGTGATAAGAGCAGGAATTCCTTTTTTTTTTTTTTTTTTTAACATGGTGGCTGCAAGGTCAGTCACTGGAATATTTAAAAAAAGATGAAGGACCATACATACAAAGTAACCCCAAGATAGAGGGCACCTTATTCCTTCTGTGTCTATGGAAACCCTGTTATTGTTATTAGTGGGAAAATAGTTACTCAGAGTTTCCAGAGCACATATAAATACCTTATAACTCCTTCCATCATGGTACCACTATAACCATTATCGCGATAGAGACATTTTTGAGATTGGAAACCCATAAAAAGTTTGATGAAGAAGAAATGAGCTCAGTTTCGGACAAGTCAGGTATGAGGGGCATATGGGACCTCCAAGGAAAGAGATTGTCAGGCAAGAGAAAGATAGAAAAGTGCTCATTTCTTGGGGGCAGCACAGGAGTCCCTGGAAACCAATGGAGTGATGGGAACAGATGCCATATTGGGGTGGGTTGAAGGGAAGTGGAGAGGATGGCTGGAGATAGCGCCTGGCACAAGGCCAGCGTCCAGAGGAGGGTAGCACAAAAGGACATGGAGAAATGAAGTCAGCTTGTTTCAAACCAGTCCTGAAGCCAGACTTGCATGCATGCTGCTCACTCTCAGAGGTTCATACACCCTCTTTGGATGTTCTGAGATCACGACCTAGAGCCTGGACTAAGTCACTGTCTGAGGATCCACAAACAAATGTGGACATAAAGAGATTTTCCTTCCACACTGTGGAGAACTCCGCAGACATCAGAAGAAGATCTCCATGGGCTGCTTTCCAAGCAACACAGGGGCCACGTTTAGCAGAATTTCATAAGGTCGAGGGTAATAGAAAATGGTCACTCCTCTAAGATCAGGAATGGAACAAGGATCTGGCTTTCACCACTTTTATTCAACACAGTACTGGAAGTCCTAGCAGGAACAATTGGCAAGAAAAAGACATAAAATGCATCCAAATCAGAAAGGGAAAAGTAAAACTGTCACTATATGGAGATGACATGATATAATATATATAAAACCCTAAAGACTCCACCAGAAAACGATCCGAAGTAATAAATGAATTCAGTAAAGTTGCAAGATACAGAATCAATATGAGAAACTGATCATATCATAGATCAACATAGCAAAGCATGTGACCTAAAGTAAATATTTGACCTCCCAGGAATAAGTCCTTCAGCCGCTCTCAGTGTGGGGAACGTCTCTGAGCCACTTCTCACATCTCCCACTGTCACCTCGCATCTCTGAGCTCCCTCCTTCCTTCCCTCCTTCCCAAGCCACCTCGTCACCCCCAACTAGACAATCGGAATGAACAGCAGACCTAGAAAGTTGTGCCTCTTTCTAGGCAGTCCCCGATCTCCTGATCCGCTCTGGGGGCTCCCCCTTTCATGCCTGAGGGTTGTGGGTTCTCCCAGTGGGGTCTATAGCTGCGTTTTCCGTGGCACTGAAGTGTCATTATTCAGTCTGATGGGTATGTGTCACCTTGACTGGGCCATGAGGAGCTCAGACATCTGGTCGAACAGGATTCTGGGTGAGTCCGTGAGGGTGTTTCTGGATGAGAGTATCATTTGAAGCAGATTGCCTGCCCCAGTGTGGGTAGGCCTCACGCGATCAGTTGAAGGTGTGAATAGAACAAGACCTGATGAGGAAGGAATTTGTTTTCTCAAACTGACTGTCTTCAAGCTGTTCCCTGCCCTTGGACTGGACTCAGGCTGGGAATGACCCCGATCGGCTCTCCTGGGTCTCCAGCTTGCCAACTGCAGATCTCAGACTTATCAGCCTCCATCACTAAGTGGGCCAATCAATGCCTTAAAGGAAATAGATATACAGACATAGATGTAAGTATATTTAATATAATCTGATATAATCTATATAATCTATATAGTCTATACAATCTAGGGGCGCCTGGCTGGCTCAGTCTGTTAAGCGGCTGCCTTCAGCTCAGGTCATGATCCCGGGGTCCTGGGATCGAGCCCCACATCGGGCTCCCTGCTCCACGGGAAGCCTGCTTCTCCCTCTCCCTCTCCCCCACTGTGTTCCCTCTCTTGCTGTGTCTCTTCCAAATAAATAAAATCTTTTAAAAAAATAATCTATATAACTTCTCTCTCTATATTTAATATTTCTATATCTCCTGTTGGTTCTGTTGCTCTGGAGAACCCAGACGAATAGATGAACACAGTCAGCATCAGCAAATATGTAGATACATGCACGAACAGCTGGTGTTACTATAAAACCATCCACTTTGCAAAATCCCCCAGTGAAAACCACAGGGATTGTGGTGAAAAGGGGGGTTAGGGCCACACATTCAAAATTTCATCAGCAATGCTTTATAAGAAGAGAAGCCCCCTTTTGGGAGGTAAAAATGTTTGGAACTTCATATAGCTAATAGTCACACAACATTGTGAATAGAGGAAATGCCACAGAATTTTCCATTTTGAAATAGTTAACAGTGTTAATACGATGTGAATTTCACCTTAATTTTTTTAAATAGACAAAGGTTTTTTTAAAAATCACTGTTAAATCCTTGAGAAAGGTGTGGACACTACCATCATTACAGCACTTCACTTAGTGAAAAGCCTGCAGTTTGTGGGGGGCAGTGGGCCTCGGGAGGGGTGTGGTTAGGAGTCACTGTGAGTGCTGTGAGGGGTTATCGGGCATCAGTGGGGAAGTTACAGGAGGATGAGTGTGACTCGGTGCCCACGGGAGCTGAGGGAGCAGGAAGATGTGTGAAGGGTCCAGGAGCCTGTCAGAAGGAATCTCAAAATTATCAAAACATCCTGGTAACCCAGTTCCCATTATGCTTCCTGGGGAGAAGAGGAGCCTGAGGGTCAGAGAGGTGACCGTCCTTGCCCTGAGGTGCACAGGAGCCTGGAGCTGAGCAGGAGATTCAGCACTGGCATCCTGACTCCATGCCCGTGGATTTCCTGTTGGGGAGGAATCCGTGAGTTTGTCTGTATCCGCAGGACCCCTGACTCCGCTCCCATCTGAAGTCACTTGGCCTTTAAATTCCCTCCAAAGGGCCAGTGTCCCCAGGGTCACATCTGCTTTGCACTGCCTGTCCCAATTAGGAGTAACAGGCTCGAGGTGAGGTTTGAACCTGTGCCTTCGGGGTGGGAGGCAGGCCTCCCCGGCCGCCTTTCCAATCAGAGGCAGCTGTCCCTTCTGCTCGCCGGTGTCACAGCGTAATTGACTCTGGTTTGAGAGCACTGTCTTTATTACCTTTAACAGTCCCGTAGCCACTGATTGCCTGCGCTGATGGCTAATTTAATTTCTGTCAATACAGCACTGAGTGGCTTTAAAACAACCATTATCCACAAGGGTGGTGCTTGCGGGGGAATGTTAGCGGCTTCGCCAAACACAGCGCTGGCTTTCATATCGAGGTCACAGCGTGTTCAAAGCTGCAGGGACCTCAGGACCATCTAGCCCAACCTCTCCATTTGCAGATGGGACAGCCGAGACCCCGACTGGTTTCAGACTCTGCCCAGGGTCTCACGGGAAGGGACGACCTCTCTCGTTTTGGTGGTATAACCTGCCCCGTCTGTCCTCCACTCGGCACCCAGAAGGACCTACAAAAAAGGCTTGTCTGAGGCGCTCGCTTTCCTGTTTAAAAGTCTTCGATAACACCATGTTCTCAAAGGGACGCTGTCCAGCCTCGCAGGGTGGTCCCTGCTTGCCTGTCCACCCCTGGTGGTCGCCCCTTCTCCGGAGTCCCCTTAAGTCCCTGGCTGAAGGAGCTGGATGGGCTTCTGTGCACTCACCTCCCGCGGTCCCTCTGCACCTCTAACACCTGCTCTCCTACTGGCAAAGTCCTTTCTGACCTTGCCAACCCAAACAATTTCTCTTCATTTGCAAGAACACAGCTCACCTTCTCTGGGAAGCTTCCCGTTTATTTTATTCACTCAGTCAATCACTGTTTATTTGTCGAAGACCTACCACCCATCAGACACGGATCAGTGCTAGGAATAAAAGGGTGAGCAAAGCCACACGTGGTCCCTGTGCTCACGAAGCCTGACATCCAAGAGGGGACACATGGTAATAAAGCACCATGCTGACTGTGCCAAGAGAGACTATACTGGGGGAGTTGATCTGGCCAGAGGAGTTGGAGACCTCTGCTTTTCTCCTTCCTTGACTACCTGTACCCATGGCATCGGTCACTCTGTGCTCATTATTCTGTTAATAGGAGAGCTCCTTGAGGATCTTGCACCCAGTCCAGAGCTCAGGGCTCAGAATATGTTTATGGGATTCATGGAACTTTTCTTTCTCTTTTCTTTATTGAAACATTGTCCAAATTAATATGGGCAACATTTAATGCCTAGAGTAATGAGGACTTGTATATTATAATTTGTTATATTTTCCAAATGGCAATACTGTCCACTGGAAATTGTCAAGGCTGGTCATCTATCCGTCATGTATATTCACCCATCCATCTGCCTATACCTTCATTTACTTCATCCATCCATCCATCCATTCATTTACCCATCCCCCATCCATCTACTGAATAAGCATTTGCTGGTTCCCTAGTACACACCAATCATGTGATAGACGCTAGGGAATGTAAGGGGAATCATACCTGGCTTCTTACTGGGTAATTCCTATCCTCCCAATCTCCTCTAGATCAATCCTTCCAGGAATCTCCTCTCCCTCCTGGGTAAAGTGAGGTTTCCTTGTCGCTCCCCACTCTCTTTACCATCCCCCCAAAGACCACATTTCTCATATTGTCTGCTAACATCGATCATGATTATTTAGCACAGGATCGTATTTACTTAAATACATTTGTATCTTACACAAACCTGTGAACTCTTCCATCTTATTATCGTTATTTTGTCAAAGTTAGGGCTTCATCTGTATTTGTGACTGATGAATGGTTGAGTAAAAGATTAATGTGAGTAAGTCAACACGGTCTTTACCTTTAGTGGGTGAACTAAACAGGTAGAAGCCAACACCTGCACAAGGAATAACAGAGCGATGAAGCTACATTAGAAATGGACACAGGTTTTGAACCCTGAGGTCCAAGGAGGACGGAGGAGGGATGGGCATTCCAGGCCCGGAGAACAGCAAGGGTAAGGTCTGGGGCACAGAAAACACACATCTGAAAGGAAGAGGCAATACTGTCCATATGAACTCAGCTCTGGGTATAGGAGAAAGTGCAGAGAAAAGAGACTTCAGAACTTTGGTAGACTTCCCCTTACAAGTCAATGGCGTTTTCCTTTTTAAACAGCCAACTGGTATTCTTCCCATGAAATCTTAGACCTGACCCCAATTACCTAAGTGATGAAGTGGGATTGTCCTGAGTTGTCATTTATAATAGGTGGAGGAAGCCAACAAACGTAAACAATGAAGTTATTTTGACAGACAACAAACTTGAAAGTAGGGATTATGAATCCATTTTACACCTGCCCCAGCTCTCCCCACAGAAGAGAAAAATCCCAACACTTCTAAATAGTTGCAAATGGTAACAGGTTGTTCCCTGTTTCAGCAACCCGCCTTGCACACTTAGGATACTTTTTAACGAAATGGACTCTGAAGCTTGTAAGAAGAGAAGTGAGAAATTTTGTTTCTAATTTGAATCATAACAATATTTAACATCTAAGATTTCATAGTTGCTAAAACACTGCATGTAGGATACTGCACTGATGGTATCTCCCTGTTCCATAGCAGATTCGTTCAGTAAGGCTGTCATCGGACCCACGCGGGGA
This sequence comes from Zalophus californianus, assembly GCF_009762305.2. Lineage (NCBI taxonomy): Eukaryota > Metazoa > Chordata > Mammalia > Carnivora > Otariidae > Zalophus > Zalophus californianus. The sequence continues at coordinate 7,515,644 of NC_045600.1, forward strand.
ATAGACCTCATTCTAGTCTGTGGATAATGAAGAGGGGGCAATCCAAGAGAGATTCAGGAAGGAGTTGGAAGGCATTGGGTGGTGGGATGGGTATCAGGCATGAAGGAGCTTCCAAGGCACAAAGAAGAGGTGTTTTGAAGTTTTGTGACACAAACATCCCATCCCACTACATAAATGCAGTTTCAAGACAAGTTTAGAAGGCTAACCTATGCGGAAGTTTTTGGTGCTTCCCCTGGGTAGGATGGAAGCTGAAACACTGCTCTGGGCTCAGGCAATGGGGTGGATGAAATGGAAACCCTGGTTTCAGGAAGGAAGGCTGCTTTGGTTCAAAACATGCTGAGTCTGTGCTCGACAGTCCAGACGAGCCTGGATGTCCCACGTGACAGTTGAGTGGCGTAAATGAAAGGCGGTTCTGGAGTGCTGGTGAGAAGTGGTTGGTGGAAGGAGAGACTTGAGGGTCTCTGCCTTTACGGGGAAAGCTGAGGTCCTGGAAGTGGGTGAGGTCAATCTGGGAAAGTTCACTGTGAAACAAAATCGTCAAAGACAGAGAGATTGTTCCTTGTTTGCCCACCAGCCACTCCCCATCCACTCTCTTGCCTTTTGACAGAACTCCGGTTTGGGGTTCATAGTAAAGTGGCACGTTTGATCCCAGAGCTGCTATAACAAATTGTCACAAATTGTGTGCCTTAGAAACAGCAGGAATTTAGTCTCTCAGTTTTGGAGACCAGAAGTCCAAAATCGAGGTGTCAGCCGGACTATGCTCTCTCCAAAGGCTCCAGAGGAGGATTCTCCCTTGCTTCTTCCAGCTTCTGGGAGTTTCTGGTGGGGATCCTTGGCTTATAGCTGCATCACTTCAGCCTCTGCACCTGTCCCACATGACCTTCTTCCCCGTGTCTCTCCGCCATGTCTTTCTGGGTCTCGAGTCCCAGTCTCCTTTCTTTTACGTGGACACCAGTGACTGGATTTGGAATCCACCCTCAACCCAAGATGATCTCACCTTGAGATCCTTAACTTGTTTGTATCTGCTAAGACCCTATTCCGAATAAGGTCACCTTCACAGGTACAGGACGTTAGGACTTGGACATACCTTTCTGAGGGACGCAATTTAACCCACTACACATGGTGTCTCCTTGATCTCTGGGAAGACACACCCCTCCACCAGCCCTAGGGGATCAGTCTTGGTTGGTTCATCATGACAGCAATGACAGTCCCATCTGCATTTGCTACACACACACTCTCTCTTCAGTTTCTCTTACACGTGGCAGTGAGCCGAATGGCCAAGGGACACCAGGGGTATTCTGCTGGGGCTGCTGGGAGAGAGGGGAGCAATGTGGTTATGGCCCCTGTACCTCTTCCCTGCTTTGGACGCTGGTGTGAGGACACGAGCCTCAGGTGGCAGCCATCCTTCCAGCATGAGGATGAAAGCCAGCCCACTTAAAGGGCCTAAGATGGCATCCCTGATCAGCAAAGCGATGCCAGCTTCTGGTCACCTTCTAACTCTTCATTAATGTTGCTGTTTGTTGGATTTTCTTTTACTTAAGAGTCAGTGCGTCTCAGCTGACACGCGACCCAGACCTAAGGGCAGACAGTGAAAGAAGAGGCAGTAAAATTAGCAAAGAACGTGTCTGCAAGAAACAGGAGAAGGTAACATCCCAGAAGCCAAGGAGAGAGAGAACGTGGAGGAGAATGTCAAGCGAAATAGGAGTTGGGAGGCCAAGTAAGATGAATTAAGAAATGTGAGCAAGCATGGGCTGACTCTGGAGGTGAGGGGCTGATGCCTCTGTTATCGTGGCCCCTCGGAGCTGCCAGCCAAACCCTTGGAAGACCACCTGGGAGACGCTACATATGCTGGAGAGAATGGGCTGGAGCGAGTGACACACGTGGCTCAAGAAGAATGAAGGGGTAAGAACAGGCAGGAGGGGGAGGAAATGGACCCCATTCTTGGAGGCAGAGGCGGAGGCAGGGAGTGCTGCAGAATGAGAACTAGGGCAATCAAGGGGTCCGTCGGAGGGGTGACAGATCTGAGGGGAACGCGGGGTTGGCGGGGAGGAGTTGGCGACAACGTGGGAGGCTAGGCAGTCGTGCAGGACAGCGGCTCTCTAGGGGACGAGGAAGCTGGCCCAGGGAGGCGGGCCCAGGGAGGCGGGCTGTGGGGCCGGAGCAGAATCTTCTGCCCACTTTGTGCCAGCTTCTTGCCAGCAGCTGGTGATGTTTACACGTTCTGCATGGAGAAAGAGAAATCACCTGGCTGCTCGTCTCCGTTATGACATATACCTTCATGGAGGCAGCGGAGGAAAACTCACCAGCGACAGAGAAACCAGAGAAATACCCTGTCTTTCTTCATCAGGGCAGAAGGATGTCATAACAGAGAATCAGCCGTGGCCTTACGTCCGGGCCTGCAAACCCGCCGTTCAGCAAGGCAGAAACTTCTTTGGCTAGCTGTTATGGAAAATAAAAGTGCTCATTGTGTGAATTCTGCAGTAATATACAGGTGGATGTTTGTAAGGAAGGAAATATCACCCGGAAAAAAAATCTCCTGGTTGATTATATATTGGCAGTGTCTCTGGCTTGGGTGAGCCACGGATGCCTTTTATTTATGTCTGTGTACGCGTGTGCATATATGTTTAATATTTTAGAGCCCGGGGGAGACCTGCCATTTCGAGATAACAATCCGGTTTTTCATTGCCGAGTGAGGTAACTGGAGAAGGCACAGTGACCTGCGCTTTTATGACAATGGTTTCTACCTATTTCCCCTTCACCCAGAAGAGGACCCACATCCAACAAATCACGCTGCAGGCAGGAGGTGGGCACCAGTATGGCAGGAAAGAAAATCTACAGCCAGTCCAGTTCCCAGAAAAGTAATTTTCCATGTCATGCATCAGCTCTTCTTCATTCTTCATTGGGAAATACCTTGCAAAGAAAAGATGAGACAGTGACCTTGAAGGAGGAATATTAGCATGTGGCTGAGGAGGAAGGAGGAAAATGCTCGTTCACACTTCTCCAGGTCCCCTTTTGGTTTTGACGGCTTCAGAGAGCATTCCCTCCAGACCCCTTAGCAGGCCCTCAAGCCACCAGTCCACCTTCCTCGGCCCTTGGTGAGGTTTCTCGTGGCTTCTTGAAATGGCATTTATCTAGTGAGAGAAACCCCCTGGTGACCCTGGAGATGAGGTCTGTGCCAGATGTTCGCCAGCTCGAGCTTCATCCATCAAACGTGAATTCCGAAATATTCAAAATGTTGCTTAGGATATTCCTGCTCGAACGTTGATGGGGAAACAGGTGGGGAGCAGTGGTGGCTCACTTATTGGGGGTGAGGCCTGGATGGGAAATAGTCATATAGGCACAAGAGGGGGACACCAGTACGGTGTCTCGGGGAGACTCCCAGTAGTCGGAAAAGCAGGTTCTACACAGCGTCAGCAAACAGAGCCGGAGGTAAAGTTCAAGTTCCAAAGGGACGCAGGAGGGAGGACAGAGCTAGGAGAGGCAGGTCAAAGCCAGCAGACTAGAGGACAACTCGATTAATTACAGAGACAGAGGCAGGGAGGAGGCGACAACGATTTTGGCACGAGCCCCTGTGTACTTCATGTAATCCTATAGGTGTTAAAACTGCTCACCAGTGAAGAAAATTCAACACAAAACAATATGAGAATCAAATCAGATCTAGAATCTACTCTCATAAAATGATGCTACATTCTCAACCTAATTCTTGTAATTATTATATACAACTTGAGTGTTGCTGGAAAGAATTTCAACTAGTTTGTTTTAAAAGACGCAGCTATAAAAGAACCAGAAAAGAAGCCAAAAGTAATGAAGGACAGAGAATTGCACTCAAAATCCAGGACAGGTATGGTTATGGTGGTGATGCACTGAATTTAATTAAGTGGGAGTTTCCTACCAATCAAAGCGAAAAGGGAAACAAGGAAAGTCACAAAAGTCTCATGGTCCGATGAAAGTTTCAACATAGTATTTAACAGCAAAGAAAAAAAATTGTTCCTAGCACTAATGCTCAAGGGGAATTGATCGTGGGACACTTTATGCAATAAGCCATCCAACGAATACTGTCTTCAATAGAAGCTGCACAAGAGATGCAGAAATATACGTTTTCATCCAAGTTTTATAGGATCTTATATTAGAACCTTGGATGGAAATACAGTTCTCAGAGAGCCAGAGGTCACACAACACTGGGCTCTGGGTTGGCGGTACCATACCATGTCTACCTCTGTTTTCCAACCACATTGAACTGAAGCTGCCTGAGTATTTGTCCCATCCCCCCACCCCTCAAATTTTAAGGAGGAATTTGCCTTGAAGAGAGCATTTGTTTTTTACTTGTGTTTGTATCCCAGTGCCCAGCACAGCATCCGGCACACAGTAGGCATTTTATAACAGTTGTTAGACACAGGATGGAATTTAACCCCTTAACAGGACTCAGGGCGGCATGTCTCCTAGCCAAGAGGCTGCCCAAATGAAACCTGCACGAAGGTTCTCACCTGCTGGCTGGCATCATCATCACCCAGCAACTTTTCATACAAAGAGATAATCTGTGTGTCCTGCTGCCCAGATCCCCAGCGTGATCCCATTTCCGGACTTTCCAGAAAAAATGGTCATTCAGTCTCTCCTTCATCCCTGTGAACTCTTCCATGGGGTTCCAGCGTGCTGCCCTTTTTTTATGTAAGCCAGAGTCAGCTTGTGTGACTCTACCAGGTTGTCTGACCAAAAGAGTACTAATGCTTGCAACAGAGACACCCCTGGTCTCCCCTAACAACCCTCAATGGCCTTCAGGATCATCTCAAAACCAGTTTACATACATGGACTTCGTATTTACCATACCCCATTATCTCCAAATACATGAACTCCCTCTCATTCCATTTGAACCACGTGCTAACCTGTGTGTATGCGACATAAGCCAATCACATTGCAGCCTCTGTGACGTCCTGTGTTGCTGTGTTGATTTATCTCTCCAACCTAGAACATGGGCATAGGCACATGGTAGGTTCTCGGTATTGGCTGAAAAACTAAATTGAGATAATTTGATTATGGTCTAGAAGATCTTCCCAAATGTGGAACCACAACGAGCTGTCCAACAAAACCACCTTTGACCTCAATTTCCAGAACCATCTGTGCAGCCCTCGACATGTCATCTACCTACCTTGAGCTTCCTTTGCTTTAGCTGCTGAAAGAGTTATGCCCCTTGTTCCTTAAGGTCTCCATAATCTAGAAAATATCTGCCTGGATCAATTCATGGCATTACCTTAACACTTTGACCCCTGCATCAGTGTAAGCCAAGGGACCATATAAAACCACCTCCCTAACCCTGGCCCTTCACATTATGCCCTACTGATATTCTTAAGTGTCCAATATATTGTCTTAAAATGCATTTTATTACTGACAAATACTTGCACTATTGTCATGTTTTTATAATATATGACTCCAAGTAATCTCTTGAATTGGAGATCAGACTGAGTTTGACCGATAATTATATAAATGTCACTAACATTTTTATTTTCTTTAAGGTTTTAGTTGATTGTTCTTTCATTAATCATGAGAAGCTGAAATGATTTCATGTCAAGCCCACATGGCTTTGCAAAAGGAAGATAGAAGATTGTACTCAGAACTCCAGGCTGATTCACAGGCTGAATTTCCAGTCCGATACCAATTCCAAACTGTTTCTGCTGGGTGTGCCTTTTTAATGATCATAAATCCAGAGGTTATAAATCACTCGAATTCCCTTTTCTAAAAAAAATTTCCACGTTAAGGTCATGTTTTCAAACAGGACTTCAACCTCCGTAGATGAGCCATGGCTAGAACTGGATCCAAGAACTCTAAAGAAACTTGAGTCAAATCATAATGTGTGCTCATTTTTTATAGTCACATAAATGTATATAATAAGCAAAATGAAAGTGGGATTTGTTTAAAGAGATTGAGCACTGTGCTCATTCTGATCTCTTCCCTGTAGCAAAATCCAGACAGGGGTCACAGATGCCTTCTCTTCTGGTGATAGGGTCCTCCAAATCATCTTGAGTTGGGCCAGGAAATACGTGTACGAATTCCCTTAGAAGGGCCCTGCGCATACCCTCAGAGGAGGGAAAGGTGGTTTGAGGCCTAAAGCTGTGGCCATCCAAGAGGTGTCCACTCAGACCTCAAGGAACCCAATGCTGCCATGTCCCTTTCTGCCCATCCAGTGCCCTCTTGAGGAGGCAGAGCCCACCAGCCCCACCTCTCTCAAAGTAGAAGGAACATTGGATTTGGAGTGGAAAGATCTGTGTTCTGGTCAGAATCCACCACTGGAAAGTCCTGAGATTCGAAGCAAGCCCTTTTAAATTCTCTGGGCTCAACTCAGTTTGTCTGTTAAAGGGGTGCATTCTTTTATTGTGTAATGGCCCCCTCCCAGTCTTGCTGTGGGAATCCAAGTGAAGGATAACACTCTTCGCCTGGCTAATTTTCCAAGTCTTTAGCCTCAGCTTCCTTAGAGAAGCCTCCCACGCCCTCCCCTCAAACCCCCAAACCAGGTTGACACCTCTCCTCTGGATTCGAAAATCACCTTTGAGCTCTGCCATCGAGAATACACATAATCTGTTACCTATGGCTGTTTATGGGCACGTCCTTCCTTTTTAGATTATAACCTCTGTGAAGGCAGGGACTGTACCTCTTGTGTTGTGCATTTGCTGTGTTGCAGAGTGCATTGTGGAAAAATAGTCAAAGGAAATATTCCCAAAGAAACTTCCCTCCTCCCTTTTCTGCCTGCCCCAGCTTTCATGACCTTACCCGGTGGCAAAGTTCCGAATGAAGTGGGTTTGGCATGCCCCGAACACCAGTCATTTTACTATGGCCTTTCTAAACACTATCTGGGAGGAAAGAATCAGGTTTTTGTCACCTGACTGATAGAGACAGCAGTAACGATTCCACTACCTGCGGGCTCCCTGGCTGGCACCCTGGTCCTCCTTTCCTGTGTGTTCAGGGAGCGTGGCCTGAGAGCAGAATTGCCGGTCGAAGGATCCCGGGGACTGAGGGCACCAGCGGGTAGAGAGCTCTCCATCCGTGGGCACAAGGACACAGCGTGGGTGTGAAGTGAAGACAGTGGGGTTCGAGCCCTGGTACTGCCGGACTGCCTCTCCCCCGGCCTCAATTTTCTCATCTGTGTAACGGTCGCATGTTATATCAGTGTTCTTCACACTTTCTGTTGCCTTGGTTTTTGGCCAAAAAAAAAAAAAACATTGCTCAGAACGTAGCCCGCTACAGCAGGTCACTCTGCTTAAAGCAAGAAAGAGGAAGCTGCCCCAGACCCCCCCTTGATCCTGGGGCCCCTGATGGGGTCCACAGACTTCCTAAGGTTCTTTGGAACACAGTTTGAAGACCACAGTGCCAGGTGATGGCAGGTTCCACTGGCTGTGGCAGCCTCTCAGCGGTGATTTTCATGATCCATGACTTGGGTGACCAACTGTTTCAGCTTGCCCGGGACTGAAGAAGTTCTCAGATGTGGGGGTTTCGGTGCTAAAACAAGGAAAGTCACACACCAGCTGGGCTGAGCCGGACACCCTGTCTGTGGGCAAACCAACCCGTGTACTCTGGGGCCAGGGAAAGCCGGGCTGCATGGTCAGCAGGGCGGGCTGGGACTCGGTGCCTTTAGAGCTGAGGCCACACCAGACATAACAGAACTCCTATATCTAGTGCTACAGTGTGACATCGGGCTACGATGACAGTTTGAAAAGTTGATTGAATTTTCTTTTCCCTATTCTCTCTACCCTTTCTGCCAGCCCATCAGTGCCTTCCCTTGGCTCAAGAGAAGGATGGTATGGCAGGAAATCAGAGAAAGCACTGGTCTGTTTCAAAAGCCAACACTTTGAATTTGCAAGCACCTGGGCTTTGTGGTTTAAAAAGTCGAAAGCATGAAGGACTCAGCTAATGCAATACTTTTCATAAACAATAGTTTTTTTAAAAAAAAAATGAAGAGCTGCATTCATTTCTTATTGCTCCCATAACACATTGCCACGAACTGCAAACAACACACATGTACTACCTTACGGTTGAGAAGTCAGAAGTCGGACCCTAGGGTGGAGTCGAAGGTTCAGCAACGCCATGCTCCCTCTGGAGGATCTGAGAGAGACTCCATTTCCTGGCCTTTTCCAGCTTCTAGAGACCACCTGCATTCCTTGGCTCGTGGTCCCTTCTCTATCCTCAAGGTCAGTGGGCTAGCTTCTTCCAATCCCTCCCTGACTCTGACCATCTTCAAATCTCCTCTGTCCCTCTGCTTCCATCATTATACCCCCTTCTTTCCTCAGAACCACCTGCCTTCCTGTTATGAAGACCCTTGTGCTGATATTGGGCACACCCGCATAACCCAGATACTCTTCCCCTAAAGAAATCAAGGTCTTTAATTTAATCACACCTGCAAAGTCCCTTTTGCCATGTAAAATAATACATCTGCCAGTTCTGGGTATTATTAAGATGTGGACATCTTTGGGGTGGGGGATGTCAACATTTTGTCTACCGCAAGTGCCAAGGAACTTTGCCAACCTTAAGTATTCTCCAGACTGGAGAAGGGGGAGAGGCAGCAGGTCACAAGGGAAGGAGAGATCCATGAGGTCTAAAATAAGAGGAGTCAGGCAAATAATGCAGACAGATTAAGTTGGCTTCCAGACCCCATCCAGCCTTGACTTGAAATCTCATCTGTTCCCAGTACCAAAGAGCTCCATGGGAGCCAACTCCAGGTCCACAGGTGGTCCAGTCCCAACTAAGAGTACTCTGCCCGATGTCAGTGACCAGGAGCCTCGATGGTCACTCCTGCCACTGGTGTCCAGCAAGAACATCTTCTCATCAACCACAGTTAATATGGCACCCATGGACCATTTGGTGGCATAAACCAAACTACAGCCTGTGGCTCAGCCAGATCCCCTGTACAACCAACCCCATATGGACAATCTCTAAGCATGAAGGCTGAGGATGATTGAAATCTCCCCTAAGAAGGAGGGTAATATGCTGGGAAAGGAAGAAAGGAAGGAAGGAAGGAGGGATGGAAGGAAGTGGGGGGAGGGAAGAATGGGGAAGGGACAAGGGAAGGAATGGAAGAAGGAAAAAAAAGAGAAAGGAAGGAAGGCATGTAGGCAGGAAGGAAGGGAGGGAGAGAGAGAGAGAGAGAGAGAGAAAGAAGAAACTCGTCTCCCACCCGATGCTTATATTTGGATGGGCACTGAATTAAACCAGCTCAAAATCTCCTCCAGACAATGGTAAAACACTGAGAATCTTTCTAGGCTCAGAAACATGAGATTTCCTTTTTTTTTCTTTCCCTTTTCCCCTGCCCTCCCTACAACCTTAAAATTGAATCCTTGTAATGTGCCTGTGTCAGACATTACAATGTTAGGACAAAAACACAAAAACAAAAGCCAAAACAAAAAACCACAGGGAACTCTGGTAGGGGCACCAAAAGGTGGGTTAGAGAGACGTCTTAAAATTTAACAAACTATGAATCCCGACCACTCGATTACTATCTTTTACCAAAAAGAAAACAGTCGGTAGAGACCGCACATGAGAACACATCCCACACTCAGCAAACCTGGAGGGAACAGGCCCTCCACAAGTTCAAGGTGCTACTAGTCTCTCTTGTCTTATTTTCATGGAAAGAAAAATCTCAAATCAAAAGCATCTGTCCTTTCCCTTGTATATGTCAAAATGTAATTGACAACGGTTGGGGTTTGTTGCCTTTATTGCTTTTAATAGCTGTATAGCCACTGATTGCCCAAGCTGATGGTTAATTTAATTTCTGTCGATACAATATTGGGGCTGTCTGCATATTCAGACCATGATTAACTGCTGCTGAGTCCATAACACTGGTGTTATTATTACTGCATTTAACTACCTCTCGGGAGAAGACAAATTAAATTATGTTGAAAATGCTGTTGATTATCATTACGAACTTATTTGTAGAGCACAATTACTGATCTGTTGTAAAATAAATCAAATTTTTTATCATCTTGGTATAAATGAACTTTACTGTAGGAGAATGGAGAGTGGAGTCTGAAAGAGTTTGGGCCTCCTTGTGTAAGTCAACGGAGAACTGCATTAAAACAATAATCACACACAAACGTAATATTATATTTTAATAATGAGCTACTTCATGACTGAGAGTGCCTCATAGATTATGGAATTTCAACAATAAAGCAGCAAGCTCAACGTGTGCTGCGCGCTGTTGACTCCAGTGCGGGTTGAGACCGGGGGATGAATTATTCCCAGGCTGTGACTCCAATTCAATCCGAAATCACCACTGGAGTAAATTTAAGGAAGGCGGCTTTAAGAACACAATTACATTAATAGCTTACATGTGATCATCACTTAGCTTTTGCCATTTCTTTACAATTTACTAGGTTCTGTTACCATAATGCAAGTGAGGCCAAACCCAGTCGCAGGGGATCAATAAGACATAGCCTGTCACCTTTGCAACTGCAAAGACCAAAGACCCCAGGCCTATGAGCCACGGAGGCTCGGACTCGCCGTCCCATAATTAACTATACACGCAAGCCTCATCTCAAGCTGTCCATTAACGGCCAATGAAGGCAATAATATTGCATGCTCCTCTTGCTATTATTTTGAGCAATTTCTGCACCTTTAAATAACTAAGTGGATCAAATGGTTGAGTAATTTGAATAAGAAATATGTACCACCGGGGCCTTTCATTTAAATACGTGTAGCTATGTGATGCAGCAGGGTAACAGACTGAGAGCCTAGCGACGTTCAGTTCAAGGCCCTTCCCTGCCACAGACAGGCCGATCTTGGGCAAGATGACCCATCTTGCTGGGCCTCAGTTTCCTCTTTTGTAAAATGGGGATGTTTGGGTTTTGTGGCTTAGTTCAGCGAATTAATTTTTTTCTATGTTGTGTAATAAATTACCACCAACGTAGGGGCTTGACAAAACACCCATATATTAGCTCTTGATTCTGCAGGTCAGAAGGGCAGGGGTGAAAATAGAGACAGAATTATCATAGGACAACTATAAGGTTAAGAATGTTAAGCCTGGGTGGCTCAGTCGGTTAAGCACCCAGCTCCTGATTTCGGCTCAGGTCATGATCTCAGGGTCGTGAGATCAAGCCCTGCATCAGGCTCTACACTGGGCGTGGAACCTGTTTAGGATTCTCTCTCTCCCTCGGCCCCTCCCCCACTACGTGCATGTGCTCTCTCTCTCTCTCAAAATAAATAAATAAATACATAAAAATTTAAGGTTTGCCACCAACCACCAGGAACCAGGAGAGAAGCATAGAATAGAAGCTCCTTCACAGCCTCCAGGAGGAACCAATCCTGTTGACCTTTGAATTGAGACTTCTAGCCCCCAGAACTGTCAGAAAACTATTTTCTGTTGTTTGAAGCCTCCTCGTTCAGTAGTTTGATAGGTCAGCCCAATGAAATGAATACAGACTATCATCCTCTTGGGGTGGGAAGCATACAATCTACCCAAAGCCTCTCCTCTGGGCCAGGCACTGAGGTTTGTGCTGAAGAGGACCATTAAGGAGCTCCATCCCGGAAGTAACTCTGCCATATGCCCGTGGGGATATTGACCATCACATGGTCCCGGCTCTCCCGACTTGAGCTGCCCTCCTGGATGTTTCCACTGTGTCCATCTGACCAGGAGTTTCCAGCGAGTTACCAACTCCTCTGTTGCCCCCAGCCAGATGACTTTGGCTTGACCGCTGACCTTGGCTGGACCACTGAGAAACAGTCTGGGACTGTGGAACCAAAGGTCATGACTGCCCCCCAAGGGAGAGTTGTTACCACCCCACAAAGCCACCCTGCTGCCTGATATAGTTTGTACGACAGGGACAGTGGTCATTCTTGCACCCAGGAGCACAAAGATACAGACAGCCCAGCTCTTAGCCCTGCCACAGTGACCCTTAAACAATTGTGTTATTCTCTGGGACCCTCTCTGAGTGGCCTTGTGAGGGCCAGAGACAGATTAACTTAGCTCCCTGTCACAAATTGGAACTGATGTGTCATTTGGGTGAGAGCCGTATGTGGTAAAGAAACACTTCATTTGGGTAAAACAAGTGTGATCCACAATATTGGTATTTTTCTTCGAAGACGATACCTCAGTGTCCAGTCCAGCTCTAAAGGGTGTCGGTGGGTTCCAGGGGTGGGGAGAAAGAAGGCTGGAGTACAGAACCTCCTGGCTGTTTTTAAAGCACAAAGTACTGGCTTCGTAGATGGGGCTTCAGGAAGGAAACACAGAACACATGTCTGGCCTTACCAACCTACCTTTTCAGCTTTCCCTTGGAAGACTGGGATTGTCACATGGCTCCCCAGAACCAAGTGAGAGCTGAGACCAGAGCCTCAGTGTCTGCAGGCCAGCCCATCAGCATGTCTACACCTTGGTCCTCTTCCTTGGTTCCAGAAGGATCCCACACCTGCCCCACCCACCCCCCACTGGAGAGCTGCCATGCATGTATGCCTCAGCATAGACCCTGCTTTCACTGCAGCATCTCCCCGACACGTGATGAGTGCGCCAGGTGCATGCTTCCTCCCTCTCCCTCTCCCGCTCACGCTTCCCGCCCTGTCCAGCCTCCCTGCCCCCCTGCCTTTCTCATCACACTAAAGTGGCCTGCTCGCCTGCTCACCTGACCACCTCTGAGGCCCCCATGGCTTCCCCGTGGTATCTTTAGCCTGCTCAGCACACCCTTCCACTGTGTCAATGAATGACTAAATGTGTGGAGGGTCAGCTCCCTGGGTTTTAGGGATCCACTTCCAGAGAGCTCTGTCCCCCTGAAAATTGGGCTCCATGAGGAGCCGTCTGTCTTCACCAGCTTTTCTTCACCAACTGCACAGAAACCTGACAACACATTCAAGGACCTGGACGGTGCTGCACCATCCGCTTTCAGGCCCTGACCCTCAAGGCAGCTCCAGGTCGACATCAAGAGTCAGCTGTGTAGTGTGGTGCACTGGGAGAGTCAGTAACAGCTTTCCTGAGGGTCTTGAGATTTATAACGGTCCCGGGGGAGCCCTTCAGAGCCCCTGCTTGAACACTGACACTGAGAAGGTCGGAGGTGGCTTTGCTGCATTTCATGCCCACAGCACTCCAAGTGGTTATAGAAGCTTCGAATTCCTTATTGAAAACACCTCAAACAGGTTTTTTAAGACGCAGCAAACTAGCGGTGCCTGGGTGACTCAGTCTGTTGAGCATTCGGCTCTTGATGTTTATGATCTCAGGGTCGTGAGTTGGAGCCCCACATCCAGCTCCACGCTGGGCATGGATTCTCTCTCTCCCTCTCCCTCTGCTCCTCCCCCCCGGGCACACACACATGAGCGCACTTTCTTTCTCTCTCTCTGTCTCTCAAAAAAAAAAAAAAAAAAAAAAAAAGACATAGCAAACTAATTCTGAATTTATCTAGAAGGACAGAGGCCCCAGAATAGCTAAAACAATCTTGAAAATGAAGAAAAACATGGGAAGAATCACTCTACTCAATAGTAACCCTTACCATATATACCTAGAATAATCATGAAAGTGTGGTATTGTGTGAGGGATGGGTACACAGATCAGTAGGAGGGAGTGGAGACCCAGCGACAGACCCACACCAATATGCCCACATGATTTTTGGCAAAACTGCAAATACAATTCGAAGGAAAAAGGAGGACCTTTTCAGAAAGTGGTTCTGCTGAAACTGGACATCCATGAGCAAAAGAAAATGAGCCTCCATCTAAACCTCATATCTTATACAAAAGTTACGTCAAATATAAAGTGTGCAACTAAAAAGCCTTTAGGGAAAGAAAGAAAGAAAGAAAGAAAATCTTCAGGAACTGGAGCCAAGCAAAAAGTTCTCAGACTTGACACAAACAATGTGATCTCTAAGAAGGAAAAGTCGATCAATCATACCTCATTTACACCATAAACTTCTGCTCTGCCAAAGGCCCCATTATGAAGCTGAAAAGACAAGCTGTAGGCTGGGAGAGAACCTCTGCAAATCACATATCTGGGGGAAAAAAAACTAGACACATTTAGAATAAATAAAGAACTCTCAAAAATCAACAGTGAAAAAAACAAATAATCCGTTTGGAAAATGGGCAAAAGACATGAACAGGCATTTCACCACAGAAGGCATTCAGATGGCAAATGAGTCCATGAAAAGATACTCAGCAGCATTAGCCACTAGGGAAATGCAGAGTCAAACAACAGTGGGAATCTCACGACACCCATCAGAACAACTAAAATCCCAACTAGGCACCCCGCCAAATGCTGATGAGGATGTGCAGAAACTGGAGCGCCCTGACTTACAGGTGGGGAGATAACACAGTGCAGCCACCCTGGCAAGTCATTTGGCAGATTCTTTGAAAGCTGAACAGGCAGTGACCACATGACCCAACAACTGTCCTCTTGGCTGGTGATCCCACAGAAGCGAAAACTAATGTTCACACAAAAACCTAGATGTATATATGTTTATCACAGCTGTCTTCCTAATATTCAAAAAGATACCCATCCTTCAGTGGACGGAGAGTTGAATAAGCTGTGATGCCGCCACACCATGGAAGACTACTTAGTGATAAAATAGATCAAACCACTGTTACTTGCAACATCTTGGAGGAATGAATCTCTAAGGAATTATGCCAAGTGGGGGAAAAAAGCCAATCCCAACAGGTTATTTACTGCATGATTCCGTGTGTAGAATGTTCTTAAAATGAAAGAATGAGAGAAATCAAGAACAGATGACTAGTTACCAGATGTTAGAGGGATGGGGTGGGAGACGGACAGGAGGGAAGCGGGATCCTCATGGTGACGGAAACGTTCTGTATCTTGACTGTGGTCCTGGATACACACGTTATAAAACAGCATAGAACTAAATACACACCCATATATACACACAAATGAGTACTAATGAAATTGGAAATCCAGGTAAGACCTCCGGGCTGCATCAAAGTGAAAAAGCTGGTTGTGATAGAGCCCTCTGGTTTCGCAAGATGTTACCATGTGGGAAACGGGGTCAAGTGTCCACGGGGTTCCTCTGCATTATAGGTGAATCTGCAATTATCTTAAAATAACAAGTTTAATTATAAAAAGAACCCATTCATAGCCAGAACTCATGAATGATTGCTGTTTGTCCAACCAAATTCTGACTGCTACCACCCCCTAAAACAGCACCGCTAATAGATACAGTTAAAACATAAGGGTGGCTCTCCACTGAACTGAGTCACATGCCATTAGAAAGGCAGTGAATTCTTTGTTCATTCTTGCAAGTCCTCTGGATCCATCCCAACAGTGGAAATGAATAAAAAATAGCAATTGGTCTCTTCTCTTGGGCTGATGTGCTACTGCTACTTACTGCTTCTGGATATTAAGCATAGGCACACATCCACACACACACTGAGAAAGAGGAAAATGAAAAACCAAAAGCAACAAAGAGTATTAGTCAATATCTGCTTGATGCAAAACTGCAACATTCCTCGGTGCCCAACCTACTAAGATGCACAATAGATGTGAGCAAAGTATAGATTAAAAGCAGACTTTGAACTGTGTGTAGAAACTTAAATTGGATTTCTTTATGATTTAAGACATGTTAGGTCATTCATAATTCATCACAAGTGCATCTTCAGTTAATGGAGTAAACCCAGGGCCACCGAGGCTTTTCTACGCTGTGCAGGAAAGCTGTTTCAGGTTTGCTGAGGGGGAAGGAGGAGCAGCAAAGAGAGGAAAGAGTGTGTGCAGGTTTGCGTGTGCACACACGTGCACATGTGGACAGATGATGCAAATTAGCACAGACCTTGACCCCCAAGTCAGAATGGACTGAAATAAATCAGGATTGGGCAAATGTGCAACCTCACACTAACTTCAGTGAATGTTGGAGTCAAGAGCTGAGCATGAGCCCCTGCGTCCCTAGTGCAGGGTCATTTGTCACAGGGCACCTGCGGGTCCCCAGCTACAAACTGATAAGCCTCACTCTGCACATGGGAAGCCTGAACAACAGAGGGAAATGGGTTTACCCAGACCATTCCACCAGCCTAGCTAGGGTGGGAGCCCTCAGCTGGCTCTTAGCACCCCAGTGTACATTTCTCACACACCACTCCCCCACCTGTGCTTGTTTTTTTCAGCTTTATTGAGGTGTAACTGACAAAAACTTTGTAAGATATTTACAACATCACCTTGTAAGTATACAAGGGTGTGATTAGATACATGGTGAGAGGTTTCCACCACCCCATGTTGTTAATTACTACATCCATCACCTTGCCCCCCCCTTAAGGTAAGAACATTTAAGTTCTACTTTCTTAGCAAATTTCAACTATACAATACAACGTTAACAACTATAGTTACCATATTATGCATTAGATCCTCAGAGGTTATTCATAACTGAGTCTGTAGGCTTTTACCAACCTCTCCTTATTTTCCCCAGCTCCTAGCCCCTGGCACCCATTCTTCTAGACTCTGAATTTAACTTTCTTTTTCTTCCTTTTTTTTTTTTTAAGATTCCAATATTTGTCTTTCTCTGTCTGGCTTATTTTATGTAGTATAATGTCCTCCAGGTTCATCCACAGTGCTGCAAATGACAGACTGTCCCCCTTGTTTATTGTTCCTGAATAATGTTCCTTTGTATCCAGTCTGTGTTTGTTGGTTACATGTCTCTTTCCCCCATGTAGCCTGTGACTCAAAAGCACTGGTGGTGTCTGATAAACAGCTGCAGGGCTAGAGCTGAGCCCAGGTGCAGCCCACGGTCTTGGCTGTATAACCGTGTGTTGAATGAGTGCTTCTCGAGAGTTCTCGATTTCTCATCCGCTGAGCTGTGTTTTTATGTCAATAACACCTTATTCTCTAATTGCACCATGAATACAGGCTGCCCTTCCAGAGGTACCAGTTTTTCTCTGCTGTTTTGTGTCCATGGAGACTGCCCGTGGCAATGATGTTACTGAGGCTTCTATGACCCCTGGATTCTGACTGTGTTCTGCTAAGGAGGTGCACCACTGGAAGAGCAGATGGTGGATGGAAGTAGGATTATTCTCTCCTCCCTGCCAGCCTCAGCTTCTCCCAGAGTGCAGGCGTCCAGGTGCTAACAGCTTCCCATTGTTGCTACATCACTGAGCGCACCACTGTCTCCTGCTCTTGGGGCTGTTTGCCCAGCACTGGGGCTCTTCCCGACTCTAATGCGGAGTGTGCTTCCTGGCTTCCTCATCAGGCAGGACCACGTGGGTATTCCTGACACCTTGCCTAGCAATGAAGAATTGCTGGAGCTTTCTTTGTTGTTTGTCAAACCACCAGCCACACTCAGAGCGAGATCGTTCCGTGAGCCCTGACCCCAGGGCAAAGGAAGGATCTCGAAGTAGAGCACAGGGACCTTTCTAAACATGCAGTGTCGGCAAGGAGTAAGGCTGAGCTTTGTCGTGGCAAGGTCACCTCATGGATCGGGACTTCTAGAGTGACCATACCTCTGAGCTTCCGGAAACAGTCGCTTTGCTGAGTGCTCTTCAAATCCCTTTGAATAGGACACCCATTTCCTGTGAGAATCTAAGTGGTAG
Organism: Zalophus californianus; assembly: GCF_009762305.2. Classification (NCBI taxonomy): domain Eukaryota; kingdom Metazoa; phylum Chordata; class Mammalia; order Carnivora; family Otariidae; genus Zalophus; species Zalophus californianus. The sequence continues at coordinate 7,533,110 of NC_045600.1, forward strand.
TGGCCCACTTTGAAAACTTTGACAAGTACAGGAAAGTATATGTAAGTGAATAAAATAAACAAAAACCCCCGCTACTCAGAGATAAAAACTATCAATATTTTGGCATGTTTCCTTCCAGTCTTTTTTCCTTTGTGTGTTTGGGGGGGGTGGGGGGGGTGGTGTATGCTTCTGTGTTTTTGTACCTAACTGAGAAAATTTTTATCAACGTCCTTCCTATTGCTGCCTAGCTTCTTCCAATAAGGTGAAAATTTAGAAAAGTAGTGACAATAAATTTAGGCAACACAGCTCTGACCTTGTTTAATTGAATGGACTGGTGCCCCAGAGATGAATAGCCAACCAGGGCCAAACCACACAGTGATCTGATGGCCATTTCATGGAAGCCTGTTTTTCTGCCAGGCTCTTACAGTGGGGAAAAGAATGGAAGGAGATTTGCCAGAGGAAAATAAAGCATCCGACCCCAGGGGAGCCAGGCACAATGGCTGCACTGGTAGAAAACAAGCCGTACAATGTCAACAAAGAGAAAATGAATGGAGCCCGTCGTGAAGCTGGAATTTGGGAAAGGTTTGGTTTCCAGGCATTTTATGGGAGCAGCGAAGAAGCAAGGGTAATTCATGTACATTGTCAGATGAGCCCCTCTCAAAGCAGCTGTTTAAAATGGCACAATGCGAGCGTGGTGTGCCGGCCAACGTCTGCAGGGAGCCTGGTGCAGTGGGCCTCGCTGAGCCCAGGAACAGGCAGTGGACCGGAGAATAAACCAGACCTGAACCTGAGTCCTGCACAGCCCCTACCTGGCTCTAATTATAAAGGTTCCAAGGGTTAACAAGGTTACACAATCACTAGGGGGTAGATGAAATTCAAACTCCATTCTAATCCCAAAGACTGCAGTTTCTTCCTGAGGCTATACTACTCAGGGGGCAATGGGAAAGGTAGAGAGGAGAAGGTTCTGCCTCTAAGAGCTAAGATTCTTGTTTGTATGGCAGAGCCTCCTAGTTAGATTCTTCTCTTCCTGGGTATAAGAAGACTACATCTCCCAGCTTCCCTTGCAGGTCTACTGTGGTCATGTGACTGGTTCTGGATAATGAAATGTGGGTGAAGGATGTATGCACTTCAACATCTAGGCTTTAGAATCTCCCTCTAGAGCATTAGGGGGCTCTCTCTCCCTTCTCTATGGCAGAACCATGTCATGGAGAGCACCCAGATCCCTGAGTTACTGGTCAGAGAGGACAGTGCAGGAAAGCCACTTGACCCACATCGGACTGTGAAATCAGTGGGAAATTAACGTGCGTGTGTGTGTGTGTGTGTGTGTGTGTGTGTGTGTGTTAACCACTTTTATTTTGTGAAGCCACAATTTAGGGCTTGGTTGTTACAGCATCTAGCATGCATTACCCTGACTAAGACAGTTTGCTACTTGAGACAGCACAGAAAAACTGTCACTGACTGTTGCAATATATGCTAAGCTAGCTGGGAAGCAGGAGAGGTCACATTAATTAAGGCACGTTGGGGAGACAAACATATACTGTGCCTGTCCCATATTCTGAGTCCTGTGGGATGTTTTCACAGTCATACTCCCACTCATTTAAAAAGTTCTGAGTGCCCCGGTATCATGCCAGAAACTGGGGATCTATTTATTCCTTGGATACTCGTTGGGACAATGACAATGATGAGACACCTAGAAATGTCCTGGCTGATGGGGACTACTACTATGATAAGCCCATACCATGTCCATGTTGTCAAGGTGCTGAGACAGGATGTGTGGCATGGCCGAATTTCACCTACAAGATGTTGTTCTAGGTGCTTTGTAAAGAAACCACTGGTGGGGCTTGGTGGGAACAAAAACAGACCATAGTAATAGAACAGATGAGAAATAAATCCACACTAATATGGAAACTTGCTATTTAAGAGATACTCTTGTAGATAAGGGAGGAAAAGAGTGAGAAATCTCATAAACAGTACTGGAAGCACTGATTATTCACATGTGGGAAAATGAAGCTTGGTTCTTTACCTCACACCATACGCGAGCATCAGCTACGGTCGGAATGAAGACTATAAGGCAGATGAGAGACTGCAACACTTTCCAAAGAAATCATAAGAAAATGTATTACTTCAGAGTATGAATGGATATTTTAAGACAAAACATTAAAAACCATAAATCATAATTTACAATAAAATTAGAAATCTTCAAGGAAAATCACGCTGAGTGAAGCATAAAAGGCAAATCACAATTCAGAAGATCCTTGCAAACACAGACCCAAAACAGGATCAGTATCCACAATGCCAAAAACAAAATGAAACTCAAGCCTACAAATTAAGATAGAAAACAAATAAGCCAATTCTTAAAACACGGACAAGTGTCACAAGCAGGTGAGTCACAGTAGGGGACCGGAATGGTGAAGGGCATCCAAATTCTCAAGCTCATTAATAATCAGGGAACTGTAAGTTGACTTTTCAATGAGACTATTTCATACCCACGGGAGAGCAAATTTTAAAGTAGGATGAGGCCAATCTATGACCAAGCTGTTCACTATTCCCTCTTCTTTTTGGTGGGAGACTGAAATGGCAACTGTCAGCTGCTAGTGTAGGCAGGGACAGCCTCGAGTGTGAGTTCCAAGCCAGAGTGCATGAGTAAAGTCATGGACGCCATTTTCAGCCTTGTCCTGTACGTGCGGGTCAGCACGATGACTTCCAGGGTGACAGTGAAGGCCAGGTATTAAAATGACGGAGGTGTTGATTAGCCTGTGTCCCTAAATGACAAGGGGGAGCAAAGTTGCCCCTTACCAGGAACACCCTCCTTAGACAGTTATTAGAGGGAAGAAATAAAGGGCTGTCCTTGAATCATTACACATTTGGGGTCCACATGTTACCACAGCCTATCCCACACTCAAGAATACTGAAATGTGAATGACAATCCAGAGAACGGGGACCCTTATACATTCAAGTTGAAGATGTATACACGAAGAAATTCCACTCCTGTAGATTCTAGAGAAACACATGTGTATCAGGAGTGTCTAAGAATCCTCTGACAGTAAGACTTTGTCAAAGCAAACCTGAAAACAGTCCATCAACAAGGCGAATGGACAAATACATTGTGATATGTGGATGTGCATCCATACGTATGTGTAGATATTCATATGGAGACATATATTCTGCTCATCTATTGCAAATATTCTTCTGAAAGCTGTCTTTTTGGAGACTGTATTTGGATATTCATTCATGGTGAGAAGGGTAGCTGCATTTTCATTAACTTTCACTGCTGTATAATATTCCTCTGTGTGTGTGTGTGTGTGTGTGTGTGTGTGTGTGTGCGCGCGTGAATCTCCAGACAGAAGTATGAGGAAAAAATACAAGTCTCAGAAGACTATGTGGATTATCATTCTCAAACTTACATGATTTAGGGAACACTCACTGAGAAGACGGAGGAATGACAAACAGGGATTCAGTAGAATTAATACCTCTGGAAACGAAGAGCGGGCTTGAGATCAGGGAGGAGCACACACAGGGTTTCAACAGGATTGATCATGTTCTAGCGCTTAACTTTACACCCTGAGTCCCTTGGTGCTCATTTTATCATTATTCTTTAGGCTTTACATATGCCTCATATAAATTCCTGAATAAAATACTAAAAATAGACAGAAATACACACACATACTTATTTATGCTCAAAATTGCCAGGGGCCAAGGCATGCAAGCCAGGAGGCTATTGCCTCAGTGCAAGATGGGAGATGGAGTGCAGTGGAGCTGTCCCTGGATACTCAGGGGTAAGGTTGGCAGGGGTTGCTAACAGAGTAGATGTGGGCGCAGAAGGAAAGGGGGGTGTCTGGGGGTGTCTCCTAAGTGTCTGGCTTACATATGTGGGTGAACGTCACCTGTGTGATTTAGTGCATTAGGTAGTAAGAGGATAAATTTCAAGTAGCTGTGGAAATGGATCAGGATGGACACAGAGCACAAGTGGAGACCCCGATGGAAAAGGAGGAAGCCAAGACTTCAGGGAAGGAAGGCTACTTTGCTCAGAGACAACAGCAAGTTGGATGTGGAGGGTACATCAAAGGAGTGGGGCAAGTTTTTTTTTACAGACGAGTATGAGGTGGTGAGAATATGGAAGCAGAGGGATGCCTCTCCACCCTGAGAGACGAGGTCTGAGACGATACACAGAGAACAGTTGCTGGGTAAAGAGTCGCAGAGGGTTACCAAGAGGTCATGAGCCGGGGAGCCATTTCCATCCATTCTAGAAGGCAAAGGACAGAGACCTGGAGAAGAGGTGAGGGGGCATGGCAGTGGTCGTGGTGGAAGGAAGGCTGAGACAGCCCCAGGAGCAGGGATGGGGGGGAGAGTTACTCACGGTCAAGGAGAAGAAAGCTGAGAAGCTTGGACATGTGAGGTTGTAAGGAATGGGGGACTTTGATCTGGGGCACTATCTCACGAGGATAAGAATGAAGGAGATGGCAGGTTGAGGCACACGAATCTGGGTAGGGCTGCCAGGGGAGGGGCAGGGGTGGCAGGCTAATGGCCAGAGCTTGACTCCCATAGGCTCAGGACTTCTACTGATATAGGGATTGCAGTCTCTGTTCACCTGGACTTGAGTGTAGCCAACCCAGAAGATGCAGCATCTCTACTCCATGGCCTGGGGTGGCGTTTTCCCTGGAGGCCCTCAGAAGCGTTGCCTGCAGGTGATCACGCCTTGACCCGGACCCTTTCACAGAAGGGGCTTCGGGATGAAAGGAGGACAAAACTGGTAGGATCCCTGACCTCATGGAGTCTGTCCTTCTACAAAAGATCAACTCATCAAACTTATTCCCATCTTCCCGTTTTACAGCAGGGGAAACTGAGGCTTGGGGCATTTAGGAGGTTTGTCCAAGGCCACCCAACGAGAAGGCAGCAAAAAACCAGACGTCAGTCGGCCCTACTCCATGCTACACCATCCAGCATCAGAGAAAGTTTCTAAATAACAGAATACTTTGGCTGAGCAAACCAGGCCAGTGCTGCTGCCTGTAGTCTCCGGGAACATGCAGGAGGCATCTGGAATTCTATTTTGGAGCGCCATCCTAGAATGCCCTTCTGTCATCCACTGCCACCTTCACTATGCTGGAGATGCTGACATTTATATTTTTAAACCTTTTTGTCAAAATTAATGCTAGCATTCCCAGGTGCAGGATCCTACCCCGTGGAGCACCTGCAGAAGCAGGAATAAATTGTAAACAAAAATTCCCGGTATTACATAAGACATTAAAATGGGAACAAAAACTTGAATTTAAACCAGTTCAATTCTGTCCCTAATAGCAAATGCTGAACAAAAGAGAAACCCTTTCTCTATTCAAAGTCTTCCAAGAACAAAGGAAATTGTCCCCAAATAAAGCAATAACCTAATACCATATTAATAATAACCTTGCATCTGTATATTCTGCTTAATTTCACAAAGCACTTTCACATCTGCCATCTTGTAGGGAGGTGACTTCAGGCACAATTGCAGTTATTAAACAAATCCAAGAGTTGATTATAAGGTTATATTTGAACAACCACCAATCTACCTTCCACACTGAAGCCAGAGTTAAACTTTCTCAAAAACAGTTCTGTTAAGATCGCTTCTGGGTCATAGATCACCTGAATCCTCCTTCCTAACCCCAGAATGGAGCCCAAAGCTCCGAAGGGGGCCTGGAAAACTCTGCGATAAGTCCCCTTATATTTTCTTAGCTGAATTTTCCCTGATTTCCTGGGTGGCAGTGTTGCCGAATGGTTGGGAACCTGACACGACCTGAGAACAGAGCTCAGTTCTGAACCCGCCCCTACCACTTTGTGACTCTACATTCTTGAGCAAATCACTCAACCTTCTGTGCTTCAACCGAAAAACCAAAATCAGTAGCGTCTACATCATCGGGGCTTAGGTAGGATAAGTCCATACGACAACACCTGTCGTAAGTAAGCTTTTAAGGAAATATTATTCTGACCCCTGGTGCCCCCTCGGTCTGGAGCGCTCATACCCTCTCTTATCTATTCCCCATTTTGCAAACTGCTCCTCACTGAAGCACAAGCTCAAATGGCTCTGGGACAAATCAGTCATTCCTTTCGCTGGGCCCTTGGGGGACCATGTTACAGCGCAAACACTTTATGCCCTAAACAGGTATTCATGATCCCTTTCTCCCCTAGTGTGCCCTCCTTGGAGACAGCCCCATGTGTGGTTAGTTTTCTGCAATGTGAGAAAGTGAGGCTCGTGGTTCAAATCCTTCGGAAGTCGAGGGTGAAGGGCAGTATCAGCCCTTCGTGCACACCATGCTATTACTCTTCGTTGCCTCTGTGAGAGTCATTTCTGACAGGGCACATACACACACACACACGTGCACACACACACACACACACACACACGCACCACCCCTACTACACCTGCCCCAGTCACTGGGGTAGAATCTGACCTGGTGATGCTGAGGGGCCAGAGACACACCTGAACCTACGTAAAGGGATTTGGAGTTCCTTATGTGTAGGTCACAGAATCAAACTTGCGGGAGTTCCTTTTCCAGGACGGGGCAAGTCTGAGTCAGCAGAAGCATCTGGCACATCCCCAAGTGTCTTCACAGGCAACGGGATTTTCAGGTCAGCAGGAAGGATCCTCCTGACCCCAGTAGCTTCCACTGTGAGGACTCGCTGTGCCTAAGGGTGTGTCTCCACAGAAAGCAGCAAGAGTTCTCTGAGCAAAAGAACCCTGATGACAAGCTTGAGAGGGGGAGGAAAGAGATAGGCTTCGTGACAAGTTAGGAACGGAGCTCACTCTCCAAGCGTCATTGGGATTCTCCAACGTCATTCCACATCACTCCTGGACACAAATGCTGGTTCCGGCCTCAGGGCTTCTCCCCCAGGAGAGGTCCCTCACCCACCCTCCAGGAGAGGAAGGGACCCAAGCATCATGAGAAGCTGGCCATAGAGGATGGCCATGAATGGAGCGGAGAGGGGTTTCGAGGAGCTTAGGGTCAACAAGGACAGGGAGTGGAGCCACTCTCCTCTTGGAACTTTGGAGCCTCCTCTGCAAATGGAAACAACACCTACCACATGGAGAGTCTAGAAGGTTCTTATGAGATTCTAATGTGGTCTACAGGGAAGAGGGGCTAAGCGCAGTGTCAGACACAAAGGAGGACTCACTGGACATCACATGTTTCCCTCTCTTGTCTCCTATAGCTTCAAACTCTCTACTAAATATATGGAAAGTTGCCTGAGGGCAAGGATCATGCTATATACCTTTACAGAGCCCAGTACAGTCTTAGCGTCAAGGTAATATCATGGCATCAGCTCTAGTATTAGCAATCCCTCAATGTCCATGTCGCCTCTATGTTGTGAAGTGACTTTCTCAGCTCTGACAGTGTCAAGCAAGCACAAGAAAGAAACACAGGCATGGGGATCACTACCGTTGGTAACTGGTAGAGTCGGGAATGAAAACCTGAGTCTTTTTTAAAATAAGCTATTATTTTGGAATAATTTTAATCTGTAGGAAAGTTGCAAAGATAGTACCAAGAGGTTCCTCACCCAGTTTCCCCTCCGTTAACATCTCTCATTGTTTGGCACATTTGTCAAAACTCAGAAGCCACCACTGCCATACCGCTGTTACCCAAACTCCACGCCGTTGCTCAGATTTTGCCAGTTTTCCCTCAAATGTCCTTTCTCCATTCCGGGATCCAGGTCGGGGCAGCACACCACACGTACTCCTTCCACCTCCTTGGTCTCCTCTGGTCTGTGACAGCTCCTCGGTCTTCCCTTGTTTTCTTATGACCTTGGCAGTTTGGATGAGTACCTGGCCAGGTATTTGGTGGAATCTTCCTCAACTTGGAAAAGCCAAACCTTTGGACTATTAGGTTGGTTCTCACTGCACTAACCCACAGCTGCCTCATGTAATGGAAAATCCCATGAAGCAAAAACTCCATGCAAAATAACTGGTATTCCTCGTCAACCCTCAGCCATCAAGGGAACATAAGGGTGTACTGTGATCACCGCCCAGCACCCCAGTGCCAGTAGGACCATTTCAAAAGTCTAGCCAGATCTGCTCTGTACAGAATTTTCTTCAGTGATGTCGTAGGTCTACGCTATCCTATGGAGCCACTAGCCACAGGCGGGTTATGGAGCGCTTTAGGTGCAATGAGCATGACTGAGGAAAAGAGTTTCTAATTTCTAATTTAATTAATGTTAATTTAAATTTAACTAGTCACATGTGGCTAGTGTGTACAGAGCTGGACAAACCCAAAGCTAAATTACTCCTTCAGCATAAAGGAGGCGTTGAAAAGGATACATGACCTCATTCAGCCTGCTATTGCAAAGGAGAAGCCATGATTAGGAAAGAACCATAAATCTTGGAGTTGGGGTTGGGGAGAGTGGGAGCTTTAGAGTCCAGTGTTGTCCGTACTGGGTTCCTTGGAGACCTAGGAGTTCCACAGGGGTATAACAGAGGAGACGGAGAGGAAGGCATCTTGGGTAAGAAGAGAAATGCGCGTGCGGTGATACACGCAAATGCTTCCCACCCTGGGTCACACGCCTCGCAGCCCCTTTGCCAGCAACAGCTCTGATTTTATCTATGAAACAGGGTGAGTTACCAGGGCAAACGAGCTAACTGAGAACATCATCGAGTGTGTTCATTTTATTTACATACTCCTTTAGCCTACTGTGGATTTGACAGGCAAGACTAAAGCCCATCCTCCCCCCCTTCCCCTGCCCCCGCTCTACCATGGGAATGAAAGGTCAGAGTTGGCTGTGGAATTCTCACAGCTTCACCTCAGAAGAGTGTAAGTGCCTTTGGTGTTTTAGGTCACTGAGACCGCCTAAGCATCCACTGAAGGAAAATAATGCCATGTGATAGTTTTGCACACTCAGATCATTATCTTCTTTCTATCCTTTGGCAGGCAGGGTTTATAGACTATGCAGCACCCATGTCCCCATTGCTTCCTTTTAAGTAGAACCTCGCTTTGACTTGGGGTGGCCATGTGACCATCATCAGGTGAAGACTGAAGATTGGCTCAAGGCAGCCCCAGAAGCCACCCACCTCCCTACCAGATGCTCACTTCCCCAGCCTGCCTTGCAGCAAGGGATGGTCATGTGACACAGTTTGGGCCAATGACATTCGAACAGAAATCGGTTGGGAGGGGCTTGAGAGAAAGCCACTGTGCCTTCTAATCATAGAGAAAGACGCAAAGAATGGCCCATCGCTCTTCTTATCCTGAATACGGACCTGTTTTCAGAACTTCGGCAGCCCTTTTGCAATCATGACAGAAAACACACGAAGAGGGAAAGCTCAAAACAGCAGAGTAGACAGACAGAAGGAGCTGAGTCCTTGATCATATCCCTAAGCTGCTGAACAATCCCTGGAACTGTGCGATAATAAATGTATATTTCAAAACTTCATCAGGCAGGAATGTTTTTACGAGCAGTAAAGCATATCTGCTCTGTTTCACCTGCAAGGAGAATGCCGTTGGAAGACAGCATTCTGAGGCCGAGAGCAAGTTTGTAACCCAGTGACCTAGGTTAGTCTCCTCTCTTTGGGGTTGAGGAAGATGATGCTGAGGGACGTGACTCTCACAAGGGCATGGGCAGGTTAGTTAGTAAAGCCAAGGTCAAGAACACTGGTCTCTTCACTCTCAATCGAGGGCTCATTCAATTTGATTCAATGAACATTACACCATACAGCCTCCATTTTGGCTGGTACCTTGCCTCTCGACCTCTAAATTGTCTCCAGCCAGCAGAAGAAGCAGAGGTCTAGGATCCCCAGGTTCCATGAGGGCCTCCATGTAAAGTGCCCATCACCAAAAAGCAAAGAGGTTACACACACTTGTCTTTGTTCCCTCAGACAAGTATGACATTGAAACTTTTCTTCTTTACTCTGCCTTAACAGGAAAAGTAAAGCCACTGTCATTACATGCACAGGAGATCATTTGCAAAATGATGGAGACAGATTTTAGAGTGCTTCAGAATATCTCTTCCTGTAGAAAATTAATTTGGCCTACTTTGTTGGCAAGAGAAATTTGGAGGGGTGCCAAAAGATGTATGGCAATCAATCAACAAGAAATAAAATAAACACAAATTACAGATTCTTGTCAGAAAATGAATGTCCTGATGTCTTGCTTTTAAAAGACAAACTTTTGTCTTTCTTAGCCAATTGGGCAATTCTAGCTTCTGGGAGGTCAATTTTTCCAACATAAGACATAGCAAATGGCATATCCCAGAGCCAACTGGTCAACCAGAAGAAGCAGCAGAAGAGCATGAGAATCCCGAATGCAAAAGTGAAAGCTCCTTTCTGGATGCTCAATAGGCATTCGGGATGGTCTTGATCATTCTAAGAGCTTGCCCCTTCTCAAGTCAGCTCCAGACTCCCCCAAGCCTCCTGCCTGAGTCCCTAAATCTTGTTGTGGCCTAGGGACATTCAGCCCTTGCCTAAGCCCGTCTCACAGGACAGGAGTATACAAAGAGGTGTACCCAACCAGATGTCAGGGCCTGCAATACAACCTGGTGGCTTTGTAGTCAGAGGGAACTGGGTTCAACTCCTGCCACTCGCTTATGAGCTAGGTGACCTTGGTCAAGTCCCTTACATTGTTGACCCTCCATTCCCTCATCAACAAAATGAGACAATCATCATGACTCCCATTTGGGTTTGTGGTGAGGAGTATATGAAAAGGGAAGGTTCTGGAACAGAGTTGGTATTCGATGACCCATATCAGTGTCCATTTCTTCTGCTCTTCCCCATCTAAGCGCGATTCTTGGTTCTTGTCCTAGCCCCTTGCACTGGGATGAATAGACTCGGCTGACTGCAAAAACTCCCAGAGATCTGCCTTCCATCTGGTTTTGAAGACCGACTGAGTCAAATCCAGCTCACTTCCTGGACCCCCAGAACCTGCAGCAGGGCAGACCCTTCAGCCCCTCTGGCCTGGGGTTTTCTCTTGTCTCTCTTGCTTGGCCACCTTCATTCCAAACCCAAAGTAAGAGGCCTGGGGAAATGTTACATGGGTGTTGTCTAATCGGTCACCACTGGCCACAAACATTATTGAGCACTTAAATGTGGTTAGTACAAACGGGTAGGTGCTATCAGCATAAACTCCATACCACATCTCAAAGCATTAATCTAAAAGACAGGAGGTAAAATATCTCATGAATGATTTTTTTTGATTGCATGTTGACATAACATTCAGATATATTGGGTTAAATAAAATATACTATTGAAACTAATATCACTTCTTTCCTCTCACGTTTCTCGGCATGACTACAAGGAAGTTTAAAATGATGTATCCCACACTGTTCTCCTGGGCAGCATTGTGCCAGAGGAAACCACAGCGGCCCAATGTCCCCTGTATCAGCTGTCCAGGGCTGCTATAACAAACTAACACCCACCTGGTGGCTCAGACAACAAAAAGTATGACCTCACAACTCTGGGGATTCAGAATGCAAAATTCACAATTTTTTTTTCAAGTTCCAGGCAAGACTGTTATTAAGGGCTTACGCTCAAGCACATGGGAGACAGCAAGAAGGGAACCTGTCCTTCAGGCTGATTCTCAGAACAAAGGCAGGGGAAGGTTTTAAAGGGGCTGAGGCAGGATAGGGGTGATGCCTAAGCATGTTGGGGCAGGGAGATACAGGAGGTGGGGTGCACCAGTGCTGTGGACAGAACATGCTTCTACTACCTCACATGTCTAAGCTCCTCATGGGGCCTCTTGGGGATGATCTGTCCCTCACCTCTTCCAGCTCCAGCTGGCTGCCAGACCTCCTGGGCTGTGGCTACATCACGGCTCTCTGCCCGCACCTTCCCATTCCTCTTGCTTTTCTGTCATCTGTATTCACCTCTGCGTGTTTCTTTTTTTGGGGGGCGGGGGTTTTTATTTATTTATTTATTTGTCAGAGAGAGAGGGAGAGAGCACAAGCAGGGGGAGCAGAGAGAGAGAGAGAGGGAAAAGCAGGCTCCCTGTTCAGCAGGGAGCCTGATACGGGACTCGATCCCAGGACCCTGGAATCATGACCTGAGCCGAAGGCAGACACTTAACTGACTGAGCCACCCAGCGTCCCTCCTCTGTGTGTTTCTTATAAGGTCCTTTGTCACTGGATTTTAGGGTCCATGCAGATAGTCTAGGATGATCTCCTAATCTCAAGATCTTTAAATTAATTGCATCTACAAAGAAACTTTTTTTTCCAAATGAGGTCACATTCACAGGTTCCAGGGATTAGAACATAGACATATCTTTTGGGGGCCACCCATCAACCCGATACCCCTCTCCTCAGTGTTGGTGATCAACCTGAGTTCTAATGGGCTGAGCCAGGTGACCTAAGGGGAGGTACCCACCCCCTCCCTGATTATATCACTGATGCGGGTAAAAATCCCCAACAATGGATCACCAACCAGGTGTTTCCGAAATGGCAAATGCTCAGAGTCAGGAAAACCAAGCTGGATTCTTGGCTAGAATTTTGTGCTCTCCATTGTGGACACTTTCATGCAACAGATCTTTGCTGTTTCCAACAACTGGCCAGATGCTAGGCTATGGGGTGAATCTTGCACAACCCTTGTTCCCACGGTGGCCCACAGATCCTGGCCTTTGGCATCAGGCCTGCTAGTCTACATTGCTGGTCTACATGGCTGGTCCTTCATTCGTCACTTTAAAAATAAGTAAGACTGGCTGGGTGGCTCCATCGGTTAAGCATCTGCCTTCGGCTCGGGTGATGCTCTCAGGGCCCTGGGATCGAGCCCCACATAAGGCTGCCTGGAGCCTGTTTTTCCCTCTCCCTCTGCTCCTCCCCTCCTGCTCATGCTCACCTTCTCCCTCTCAAATAAATAAAATCTTTAAAATATATAAAAATAAGTAAGATCAACAAGTTTCAGAAAACAAGAGGACTAGGAGATGTTTTATATTGTCTCGAGTAAGTGCTAAGCAAAATCAGGCAGAATCTAATCAACCACACAAGTGCCCCTATTGTATATGAGAGTAGGTAAGATATGTTTGCTGGCCAGGGCCTAGGCAAATGTCATTCTCTTTACTTGAAAGTCTCTTTCCTCTGGCCCATGGAAGACTGCCTCTTTCTCTTCCTTCTGGCCTTAGCTTCAACATTGTTCCTCAAGGAGACCTCCTCTGACCCCTGTTCGTGAAGTAACCGCTCCCCCCACCCACACATAAGCATACAATCAGCGTCATCCTTCATTTCCCTAGCACATATCAGTTTATAATTATTTTATGTGCTTGTACTTGATTTTCTTGTCATCTGTCTCACTGGAACATGAGCTCTCTGAAGCCAGGCTCCATTTTTGTAGTCTCTGTGTCTTGCACACCACCTGGTCCAGGAAGGGGTGGCTAAGGATGGTTAGGTGGATGGATAGATGGATGGATGGATGGATGGATGGATGGATGGATGGATGGTTGGATGGACGGCAGATGGATAGAAGATAGATGAAAAGACAAATCATGAAAAATTGCATAAGTCCATGCTGTGACAAGGCAGGAAGCCTGAGGGGCCAGTAGGTCCAGATGAAACTCAGACTGATGAATCCAAATCTAGCCCCTTCCCAGGGCTCTTAGGGACCACAAAGGGCAGAGTGTGCACTCCAGTTTAACAGACCTAGAAATGTAAGCTACTGAGAGAGTAGAGCATCCCGCTAAAACCTGCCAGACTGCCAAACCAGGAGGCCTCACAAAATAGCTGTGGGGGGAGGAGGGAAGGAGGGGCTGAACTCACTCTATTCCTGCCAACCTTGAAGTTGGCCTGATTGCTCCGTCTGTGTGGTTAGAAAAATTATTTAGTTGTGTGCATTATACTCTGAGTGGGCCGAGTGCATACAATTTATGAGGGGAGCACTTTAATGCATATTTAATAACACTGCAGACATTTATACACCAAATCAACAGTGTCAAATGTGTTTGCTTTGGGAGACTGGAAGTGTCCCGTGGCAATGCTAACGCTCCTGGGCAAGACGTTTCCATTATGAAATACCCCAGCAGAGAGGAGACACTTAAATTTTCCTAGACTGTGGTTGCTGCAGAGGGTTTGTGAGGGAGCTGGAGAGTCTGGGAAACTTAAGACATCAAAGAGTGAAAAGACAAAAGGGCTAAACAAAATAGGAGAGAATGAGAAGAGAAGATAAGGGGCAGCAGGGGTGGAAATCATCATCATTCTAACAGAGATCATAATAATAAATATTTGCGCGTGTTTACCAAATGCCAGGCCTTGCTCTAAATGTTTTGCATATATTCTTTTTTTTTTTTTAATTTTTGCAACAGCTTTATGGGGTGGCTATTTTTATTACTCTCATATTTTACGGAAGAGGAAGTCAAGCCTTAAGATGGTTAAGAAACTATCTCCCAAGGTCAAAAATCGACAGAGTGAGCCAGAGTCAAGTTGAAGAGGGCTGAGTGCAGAGCCCATCTCACCCACCACTCCATAGCATGGTTCCAGAGAGAGCATGGCTGAGCTCAAATCTGAGTTCCATTCTGTGCCCTGTGGAATGACTGTGGCCAAAGATGCTGCACCTCCTTCCTTCATGCAGAGATATTTCTGGGGAGCCGCCTTCTGGGAAGGACAGTGTGACTAGCTCATGGTCATAAAGCAGAAGTGACGGGTGTCACGTCTGGGCCAAGTTGGCTGGGAAGCAGGTGTGCCTTCTCCATGCTCCTTTCCCTCTTCTTTGCCTGTCTCGAAGGCCCCGAATGGAAAATGTGCACCCACTCCCTGACATTCACATTGGACTTTTGGGTGAGCAAGAAATAAACTTGTGTTTGTGTATTAAGCCACTAATATGTTAAAAGTTTTTTGTTGTTGTTGTTGTTGTTACAGCAGCAAGCATTGCTTAACCAATACTAATGTGCCTATTGTGTTTTTTAAAGATTTTTATTTATTTATTTGAGAGAGCGGGGTGGGGAGGTACAGAGGGAGAGGGAGAAGCAGACTCCCCGCTGAGCAAGGAGCCTGACACGGGGCTCAATCCCAGGACCCCGGGATCATGACCTGAGCCGAAGGCAGACGCTTAACCCACTGAGCCACCCAGGCACCCCTAATGTGCCCATTCTTGTGACTTAACCTCTGAGTCATGTTTTTTTTCCTCTGGAAAGTGGAGCTAGGGATGCCACCACGTTGTAGTCAGATTACCATATGTGTCCCATAGAATCACAGTGTCCCGTAGGGTTGAGATCACATTAGATGACATAATGTATGCAGAGCTCCTGGATCCTTCGAACTTGGCCGCCACTACATTTACTTTTTTGTACCAAGTGCAGGCAACTTGGTTTCAGTTCACTTTGGGTTTCAAGCAACCTATCCAAGTCAGCTTTATTTATCTAATGAAACATACGAACACAACTTTTATTACATTCAGGGTCTGTCATATCCAAAGCAATGGCTGGGTTGGTTTTCTGCTCCCATTCTGCACCGAGATCCAATGCACAAGCAGATGGCATTCCACTCTCTTCTGGCCCTACGCTCAGAACCAGAGCAAGGGGAAGATTTTTTAAGCCCACAGGAATGCTTCTGTGACACCAGTCATGGCTCCCGTCTCAAGTCACCGTGGGCAGAATGTCTGGAAAATGTCTGAGGTGATGCAGTCAGCATTTACGAACTTGTGTTCACAATTCTCCTGGATGAGGGGAGTCTTGTTCTCAAGCCAAAAGGTAATGAGTAGAGAATAGTATTATAAACGATGTCTACGGGATGACAGAGTTTACTTACAAATACAGAAGTGAAATGCATCCGTCCGTCCATCCATCCATCCATCCATCCATCTGTTCATCCATCTCTCCATTTATTGAATTAACGTTTGAGCAACTACTACTTAATTTCTTTTAGAGTAGTTTGATAACTTAATTGTTTTTTTTACTTTTATTTTGAAATAAGCCTATCCTCCCAGCAGGTTGCCTAAATAGGACAGAGAAGTCTTGGGTACTCTTCCTCCTGCTTCCGCCCCCTGTGGTAACATCTCACATAATTATCACACATAACAAAACCAGGCATCGATGCTGGTACAATCTACACACTTTATTCAGGTCTTATTTCACCAGCTTTTATATGTGCTCATTTGTTGGGTGTGCGTGCACGTTTGTTTCTATGTGACTTTATCACATGTATAGATTTGTGCAGCCACCAAAAAGTGCTTTTGTTTTTATTCCATTGCAAAATCCATACATGTTCATTAGGGAAAATGTTAGAGAAGAAGTAAAGAGAGAGGCACGACTACTAGAGTCCTCGGAGGGGAAACCCGCTGATGTCACCTGCCTGTGTCTCCTTCCACTGCCCTCCGTCTGCCCAGTCTGCGTGTCGTTTTGCTTTTAGCTTTTAACTAATTTTTCGGCACTTACTCTGTGATGGTTAATATAATCATTTGTGATTGCGTTTCCATTTCACTTAAATCTCTGAACGGATTGGCGAGTCAGATGCAAGGATATCATGACTTCTGATTTATACGAGAAAAGAGGGAGGCACCTTGAGAACAGATGGCGTGCCCGCGTCACCTGGTTCACGACTGAGGCACCAGGTCTGATGCTGTAACCCAAGTGTCCTGACTCCAGAGCCGGGCTGCTTTCCACCCTGTGACCAGCTTCCCCAAATACGCTTCAGCTGAGGAAAAAGTCTGTACATACTTCTTCCCCTCAGATTGTCACCTCAGGGTCCTGGAGGTACCTCAGGCAAGCATGGGTGTACCCATTTTAGGGAGAAAGAAATGGATAAAAACCACACACTTTGTAAAAAGGAAAAATGAAACTGGACTCAGATCTCCTGTCTCTCTCTCTTTTTTTTAAGATTTTATTTATTTATTTGAGAGGGAGAATGAGAGAGAAGGCACATGAGAGGGAAGAGGGTCAGAGGGAGAAGCAGACTCCCCGCCGAGCCGGGAGCCTGACGCGGCACTCGATCCCGGGACTCGCGGATCATGACCCGAGCCGAAGGCAGTCGCTCAACCAACTGAGCCACGCAGGCGCCCCTGTCTCTTAGTTGGAAGCTGACTGCAAGGCCTGGGACAGCAGGGAAAAGCCCTCTGTGAGTCCACAGACCCACTCTCCACACCTGTGTCAATGGGAAGTTGGTCAGAGCAGTTGTCCATGCCAGCCATGGATGTGCCTCAGAATCCATCTTAACCCAAAGTACCAGACAGCCACCCTCAGCGCATCAGGTCGGTATTCAAGCTGCAATCTCTCCCTGACCTAGTGACCTTCGGAATGGTCGGGGCACTTGATCCGGGCTCCACTTAAATGTGCCTTTATGAGATCCCATGTGGAAGGGAGACCACCTTTATTCTAACTATTACCTGCCTGACTAAAAAACCTATAAAGGTACATATAATATCCGAGCGGATCCTTAGCAATATCAAAGAGCAGAATTTCAATAAGGGTGTTGCATTAAATCTAAGCTGGCAAGAGCTTATAATAAAAGTACAGTAATGAGCAAGCTTTATGATAAAATTAATGTAATTAATTAGTGTTTGTAAAGGACTTCGAGATCACAGGGTGAGAGGTGCCAGCTAGAGGAAAAGTCATCTTAGAAATTACGACTATTATCATCTTAAGACATGGCATATATTATGCACTATATGAGCATTTCCAAGCATATATTCATGTCCCAGCTATAACTACGTTAATTTATAGTAATTTGCAAATCAGGTCTCTGATCAGCCCTGGGAACCCTTTCTGGATCTCTAAGTGGATGAGGTTATGACTCAAGTGGTATTTTAAACTCTATCCTGTGATAACCTATTACGGAGAGCAGCCCGGTACCCCCGTGCATGCTCAAGTCAGAGACTCAAATTATAGCTGACATTCGTGAGCCCTCGGGTGCGTTCCTGCACTCAGTGGCATGTCTTTTGGGGTTTGGTTCGGTTTTCTTAAAAGTAGGTCTAATTTTTAGACCTTAATTTTTCAGCTTTCCAGGATTCATACATTACGCTTCTCTCTGATACAATGATATTCCCTAAGGTCAGGGACACCTCTTTGCTGTCACTGTGTCCCCCAGGATGCATGGAACTGAGTCTGACATGCCGTGGGTCTCAGGGAATTTGGGCTGATGGGGGTGCTCCACTCAGAAGTTGCATGTCCAAAATAGGCCTTTTATTTCTAACCCTCCCTGTGGACTACCCCATTTGAAAACAGAATATTATATTTATTAACTAGACCACACAATTTCTATTGGGCTTTGGGGTACATTAAAAAATTTTTAAGCTAATTGTTTGATAGTAAAAATCATACCAATGGGGAATTTGGAAAATAAAGAGAAAAATAGAATAAAGAATACTCTGGAGCATTTTCAGTCATCATTTTCCCCAGGCATTTTTACGGTATAGGCTACCCCAGCTGTCGCCACCTCAATCACCGAGGTTCTTGTTCGAAGTTGCTGGCAAGGGCATGCTTTACCAAGCCCATCCCTGGGAGGGGGGAGGGAAGGGAGCGCACAAAGGCAAAGAGGTGAATCAATTTCTTGCCCACAAAGGAACACAGGAGACCAGGTAAAAGGGTACCATGAAAACAGGTTCTTCTTCTGTCGTGCAAAGGGGTATGACAGTGACTTTAATGAGCACTTGATCTCATGAAAGATACCCTGGGTTCGAGTTCTGACTCTGTCACTTGCTATCAGCGCGACCCTGGGCAAGTCACTTTCTCCTCCCATCATTGTGCTTCCTTGGTGTCCAAAGGAGGGTGAGGAAGGGAAGTTTGTACCAGATCAGGGAGGACAAATATGTCATTTACATCATGGTAATTCTGCCCCGATGCACACTCACATGCACATGCACACACACACACAGTCCTCCTCAGTATACCACGGCAGACACTGCAAATCCATCACAAAGCTCCTCCCCACGGGGCCCTAACACAGCCTCAGAATACTCAGGTCACTTCCACTCCCTAACCTGACTAGCCAATTGGGGGAAAAAAAAAAAAAAAACCCAAGTCCTAAGTTCCTTTCACCTCCAAAGATGTAAATTGCGCTGTAATTTTGCAAATACCATTGCTAGTAGTGTTGCAAGAAAGCATCAGCGTCCGAGCAAATACGGTTCTTTTTTTTTTTTTTTGAAAGCATTTCTGGCTGCAACATTTTTTGAAACTTTACAGAAATTATAATAACCTTTAAAAACCAAGTAAAATGAAAACATCATTATTAGAATGTTCAATTAGAAATGCAAACTCTCTGTTAAACAATCTCCACATGTAACTGTTTAATAACAAATCATAAATTAAAAAGAAAAGTACAAAACAAAATGCCCAGGGAACAAATTATGCTCTTTAGTTGTTGGGTGATGTGACATGTTCTCAGAGGGCTGGCTTGCTGTGCTCCGGTCCTGCATCACACATGGACCATGCCCGTCCTGAACCAAACTCAGAATAATTCCTCACTTGTCAGTGTTAGCAGATCATTTTGGAAAATCCCAGGAGATCTCAAAAGGGGAGCTCTAATGGATATGCTTTATAAAACCTCACTTTTCCCTAGTGTTTGTTTTACAAAGAGCATTTACATGCACACACCATGTCATTGCATATTTGCAATGATCTCATGAGCCCATGTTGCTGTTGTCCCCACTTACAGATGGGGAGACTGGTTCTGAGTGAAGTCCCAGGCCCAAGTCACGTAGCGGGTGAGTAGAGACCTAGGATGGATCTCACCTGCTTGACTCCCAGATTCATAAGACAGGTGCATGAGGCCGAGCACCCCAGAAACCTCTGAAATACTCATTCAGTCCCCTTGATGTACAGATGAGTAAACTGAGGCCCAGAAAGTAAAGGGACTCTCCCAAAGCCCACGAGACAAAAGATAGGAATGTATGTCAATTATCTCTCCATAAGGGTGGAAAAAATTAGATGTGATTTGCAAAGAGAGAGGCAGAGAGAGGAAGAGAGAGAGAGAGCCAGACTTAAGACATAGGTCAAGCGACTTCTGACCATGGAGAAGAAATAGCAAGGACTATCCGAAAAAAAGAGGCACGTGGAAAGGAGGTGCTGGCTGCAGGCAACGGAAACACAGTCGGTTGAGGAGCAGGACCTGGAAGGAGGTGCCATTTGCCAGGGTCCACAAAGAAAACGTTACCGGCACAGAGCCATGCCCGTTCATTCACATGTTGTGCGTGGCCATCTTCATGTTACAGCAACAGGGCTGAGTGATTACAACAGACTCTGAGGTGCTCAAGGTCTAGAATGTTTGCTCTCTGGCCCCTTACAGAAGAATGTCACCAGCCCCTGTGTGTGGTGAAGCTAAGGACTGGGGTCCTGGTGTGGCCTGGCTTCTGATCACATGTGTGACCTCAGACAGGACCCCTTAGCTCCCCAGGCCTCAGTTTCTCCATCTGCATTATGTCTGGAATTTTCTCCATCAAAGAGCTTCTGTCTTTATTCACGCAACACTAGCCTCCACTTATGTGTCTCCTCTTCTTTCTCTGGTTTAGGGCCCACGTTGGACAATCTACATCGGTAATTCCACTGGTAGATAGACCAAGGGGAAAAGAAAAACCCAAATGGAGCCAAATTTAGGCAATTTCCAGATTCTTAGATGTTCTTGGGATGAAGATATTGGCAAGATCAAGGTTTCGGGGAAGCTTGGACTCCTCTCACGTCTTGAATGGCAAGTAGCTTTACAAAATGCTTCCAGGTTCTACTTTGATCCTCGGAGGGCCCTGAGGTATTGTCTACAACTTATAAATAAGCCGGATGTGGCTCAGAGAAGAGACCAAACCCAAACAGCTGAAGGTGGCCTAGAATTTCAGCCCCCAGAGACCTTATGCCCTCACCCAGTGAGAAAGGTACTTCCTGCCACACACCACCTCACCCTGGGTGATAGAACAATCCACTTTCAAATTTAAAACTACTATGATCAATCATGTCTCTGTTATCATCACTAGAAAATGCCAGATCTCTTCTCTAAGAAACTGATCTACCTGGGACCTGTGAAAATATCTTCTCAAGTGTGCGCTCTTGCTCAGCCACACCACTGAAATTGTATAGAGACCTGAACCTTAAAAGAATAGAAAGGTCCCCCAAATACCTGTAGCTCATCACGCATTCCACCAACATGCAGCGAGCACCTACCATGGGCTCTTTTGGGGTTAGCGTTGGGCCGGGTGGGGGGGACTCAAAGGCACAGGTGCTCTCAAGGGCTTCCCGGTCTAATGGAGGAAACAGAGAAGTTGCCAACAGCAGTGGCATGTGCAGAACTATGGGGCAAAGTTGGCAAGCCAGAGGGGGCTTCTCCCAGCTTGGAAACCAGACCTGAGTTTGGGTCCATGGAGTTCTGGCAAAGTAAAAGTCATACTTTTCCTCTAGTTCCATACTGACCCATAATCAGGACTACAAGCTGTCACCATCTCTAACTTCATTGTCTAGAAAGTGAATCGTGACTACCTTTGGCAGGGACACCAAATATGTCCATCAGGAGGCCACCGTGGGGTCAGGGGATACTATTCCTAATAATGTTAGCATTATCATCACCACCATAACTGACACTTATACAGAAGTTGTGGTCCTTCTGGTCGTCTATGGCTACACAACAAAACTTAGCTCTTTAAACCAAAAACCATTGTGTTATAGCTCACTACTTGGTGGGTCAGAAATTCAGACAGACGTTGACTGATGATTCTTCTGCTCCACGGGGTTGTTGACTGGGATCACTTGGTGGAATTCAGCGAGAGACTCGTCTGGTCTGGGAATCCAATATAGCAGGACATGCAAACCTGGCACTTTGTTTTTGTTTTGTTGTTTAAAAATGTTTATTTATTTATCACAGAGAGAGAGAGAGAGAGAGAGAAGAGAGGCAGAGGGAAAGGGAGAGAATCCTCAAGCAGAATCCTGAATGAGCACCAAGCCCGACATGGGGCTCAATCTCCTATGACCCTGAGATCATGACCTGAGCTGAAATCAAGAGTCAGATGCTTAACTGACGGAGCCATCAGGTGCCCCCAAACCTGGAACTTTCATGGGGACAGCTGGAAACCTGAGCTTGGCTGACTCCTCTTCTTCTTCACATGGTCTTAGGACTTCTTCATATGGTTTCTTCAGCAGGACAGATGTCTTAAATGGAAATTCAGGGCTTCAAGCACCCCAGATAGAAGCTTCCAGTCCTACTAAGGGTAGGCCCAGAACTGGCACAGCATCACATCTGCCATGCTTTCCTTCATCATCTGGATCAAGTTCAGGTACAGATGAGGCTTCCTGGGTGCAGTTCCCCAAATATGGCTCTTTTAAGGCTGATGTCTGTGAACTAAAGGGGAAAACTGCCCTCCACACACCCAACCTACTATGATGAGATAAAAATAGGGGGACTGCAAAAAAGGGGGGGCCCAAAGCACCTAGCAGCTCCTGTTTACCGCACTTCCAAAATCTGACCTGGTGCATGTTACCAGTTGCTGAGTAGGGCCCATGATGCTCTCTGGAAATGTTTCTCTCAGGCTCTTGGCTCTCCCCTCTGAACATTTCTTCATTTTCCACAGGAAATGGTGCATATTTGCATCCAAATAGCCTTCTCGAGTCAACTGCTGCCCACAGGAGGCAGGTAGAAGGTGGCACATCCAAAGACTTCTTGTCATTTTAGAGGGTCACTGTCCCCATTTGTCCAAACCAGCAGTTCTGCCACCAATACAATTTTCCTAACAACCTTGTGGGTTTTCTATGAATCTTATTGGGGCTTGCATTATTAGATCAACCCACACTCACATTTCTTTCCAAGATTCTACCTTGGGTGAGGGTATTCCAAGACAATGCCCTCCAGGTTCTTAGAAGCTTTCTTGTCTAGTTGAAATGTTCTATGAGGCACATCTCTGGAAACTTACCAAGCACATTCTTTTTTTTTTTTTTAGGAAAGTAATTTCTTTTTTTATACTTTAAATTTTTTATTGTTATGTTAATCACCATACATTGCATCATTAGTTTTTGATGTAGTGTTCCATGATTTATTGTTTGTGCCTAACACCCAGTGCTCCACGCAGAACGTGCCCTCCTCAATACCCATCACCAGGCTAACCCATCCCCCCACCGCCCTCCCCTCTAGAACCCTCAGTTTGTTTTTCACATTCTTAAATCTTATTTTTCAATTGATCAATCAATTAATTAATCAATAAAAAGGTCTTTAAAAAAAAGGTCTTAGAGCTCACCCTTAAGATCTTGACTCTGAAAGCAGGCTTTATTAAGAGAGCCCTGGATTTGCTCTATGCCCCACGGCCATTTTTTCCTTTGAGAAATTTGTGCTGACTAGAAGTCCTAGACTTCATGTATTTCCTCTATATTCTACTCAAAAACTGCACAACTTTTTTTTTTTTGGTCCTTCTCTTTTTTTGTGTTTTATCATAGCCCACTAGAAGAGGCCAGTTGGCCCTTTCAACATTCTGCCTGGAAATGTCTTTAGCCAGATGCATGGGATACTTAGGTGTCCTTCCTATGTTCTGTGTTTCTGCCAACAATGGTTTCACGCATCTGTCTGCTGGCACCTGACTCGGGTGCCTTGTCTCCAGCCTCCAATAGCACTTTGTTCACCATCCACCAAACCCTCACCCACAGTCTCCTCCAGGTCCTTCCAGCCCCCGTTGGAAGAGCAGAATTAGAGCTCATATCTTAAAGAACGGAACATCAAAGGATTTGTGCCTGTCTTGAACACATTGTCACAGGAGTTAGGAGCACTGATTCTGGAGCCTGACTGCCTGAGTTCAAATCCCAATTTCTCTACTCACCAGGTGATACAATTTTCAACAACTTCTTTGTTCTTCAACTTCCTCTTCTCTAAAATGGGGATCATAGTCACTCCTACCTCACAGGCTGTTGTGAGGACTGAATGAATAGCATTTTCACATTTGAACCTTCAATTTAGCTCGATAAATACTTTTGGAGACCCATAGGTGCCAGGCACTGACTAAAAAAGGCTCATTCCTCCAGATTCTTCTCTTGGTCTAAGGGGGAGATTGAGGATTAAGAAATAACTATCATTTGTTTGATTATTTGACTTTACAGCAGATGAATGTAGTCTCACAAAATTGAAGTGAATTTCTCAAAACCTTAAAGTGTATTCACCAACTAGGTCTATGGGCATGCCAATCACAAACCACCTCTACAACCCACACTGCCTCTCAATCTTTGGGGTCTTGGGGCTCATCCCTGCATCCTCAGCTGAGGTACTGATGACTATATCTGGAAATATCGCAAGGTTAAATAAAGACATGTTTTAAGAATTTTCATATATTTTATTCATATTATAATATTACACACATTATAATTGATCCACACATTTACATTTGGGATTCATAATTATTTAAATCATGCCTTGAGATGACCAGCTATTGCATTTAAAAATGTTGCAGGTTACCCAAAATAGATGTCACTTTGACATAAACTTCCCGACTTTCTAAATCTTGCTTCCATAATGCTCGAGGCGAAAAATTTCATCTAAATATTATTGAGTTCCAGCACGACATTAGCATGCAGAGATATTTACAATAACAGAGCCATTACAACTCAATCAAAAGCTGATTTCAGCCAGAATTATGCAGAATTAAATCTTGCAGGATTCAAATTATTAAAAATCAGAGACTCAATAAAGTGTGGTCTGGAAGTCCCATTTATCAAGGGAGTCGAAGTGCCTCAACAGTTACAGTGACTTTTTCATATATATTCTGCAAGAATTTGCATGCATTTTAAAAGATCAGAGTTTAATTCTTATGGAATTCAAGTAACTATGCTATATTTATAAGGCAATGGAAGCCAGCTCTGAAACTGTTCTTCCTATTTCCTTTCCACATCTCACATTTTAAATGCATTGGTTTTTATTTCTGGTTCCCACTGGATAGAAAGAGCCACAGTGAAACCACAAGCGTAGAGAGAATAGTTTGCTCCGATGAAGGCCAAATCAGGGTGGCAGCAGAGGTAGTTCGAGAAAATCCAAAATCATTTATAAAGCTTGTTATGCAACTAGCACGCTAGAAATGCCCCTCATTTGCTATGCTTAATCATACCAAGATATATATGTATATGTATATGTATGTTCCCTGCCAGGATCCTTTCCAGAACATTTTATCTAAATAGAAAAAGAATTAATTTCTAAGAAGAGACAGAGAGACACAGAAGAGAAGAGGGAGAGAAAGGAAAAGAAAAAAAGAGGGGGAAAAACGCACTATTTAGAGACACAGAACTTCTGAATCAGAATGGACCAAGGTCTTCTCAAAGAGGGACCAGAGGCATGGAGGGTTACAAGTAAGGCTGGGAGGTCCCCTTCACTGCCCTGGTTCAGGACCATTAGTTGAGAATGTGTTAAATACCAGAAAATAGCCTCTTTGCCCCCAATAAAGAAAAGAAGGAAGAGGAAGTTGAGGAATCCAATTCTCCTGACAAACAGCATTTACTTAACATCTTCACTGTACTAAAGACAGAGATGAGTCCAGCTTCACAACTAGTGGGGTGACTGAGGGACTAGCAATCTAGGATAAACAGTAATAATAAAGATGTGGACAAACATTCATATCAGTCAGGAATGTAATCAGCTCAAGTTTATAAAAAGCATGAACACAGTCTGTCAATAATAAGCTGTTTAGGGCTAAGATAGGACTCAGTACCGCTATAAATAATGAGGCGGTCTTCCTTCCATCTACTAGGCCATTCTTAGTGTGTGGATTTCTGTTCTCGTGAATATTGCCTCTTGGTTGCAAGAGGGCTGCTTTGTCTCTAGATATCCCAACTGCGTCCCAGGCAAGAAGAAAGGAGAATGGTGATGGTCAAAGGAAGGACACCCTGCCAGGGACTCTGCCTATACTGGCAAGAACTGTGTCACATGGTCACTCTTGGCTGAAAGAGGGTGTGAAGAAGTGAGTTTTTAACAAATATGTAGAGAAAAATCAGTATTGGTTAGATAACCAGCAATGGCCATCACTATTCTATAGAAGCGTGGAGGGAGAGGTTCTAAGAAGTTGAAATGTGGAGGAGGGGGCATCAGGGAAGTTTTCTGAGTATAAATGCTCTTTGAGAAAGGGCCTTTGCCCAGCAGATAAAGAGGATTTCAAGCAAGGTAGCAGCATGACCAAGGAAGAAGTTTTAAAAGAATGATGAGAGCTAACATTTGCTGAGCCCTTGCCATGTGCCAGGCACAGTGCGTGCTTCATTACTTTTACTGATCACAATGATCTCATCATGACTTCCATATTTTCCTGATGAAGTAACTAAGGCCTGGGAAAGTTATGGGACTTGTTCAAGGTCACACAGCCAATCTCCAGACTCTCTACACTTGACCTCACTTCCCGGTCAATCTGGCCAGAGCGCAGAGGATGCATTAGAGAAAGATAAACCTGCTGCAGGGACAGAAGTCGTGGTTCCTCCCCTCAAGGGGCTCAATAGTATTGGTCAATAAAAATTCATGAATGCCTGCTCAGCATCGGGGACCATGCCTGGTGTGGTGGTATAAAACATGAAATTCAGACCTCGTGTTGCGGGGGACAGACATTTTAAGACCTAATTCATACAAGCTAGAAACTAAGGTTATGAAGGGCCTGGGGAATGGCTCAGAGAGGTCGAGAGCTAAGGACAGCTCACTGTGGCCAAGGCTGGGCTGGATCCCTGTCTGATCAAGGTACCCGTGTCTTGACCCCACATGTGCAGACAGGTCCACTAACCCCCTCCTGATCCTTAAAGGGTGGTCTTCATGGGGCCTTCCTGAAAGTGGTGGAAGGAATCCATGACAACCGCAAGCATCCTCAGGAGGAAGGATGCCGCGTGCTAATGTCTCAGCCAGAAAGCCCTGTTCAACAGCTACGATCAGTTCCAGCCTTCACTCACTGAGGTTCTCAGGAGAAATTCATGAGATTCTTTCTCTGCTGCACCTGGGGGCATCTCCCTCTTGGTAGTTTTGGCTTCAAAGCACCTTTTATTGAGGCTTTACCCCTGTGCCAGGTCAGGAACCCAGCGCATTACACGCAAGCTCACACGGATGCAACAGCCCTGCGCTATTTTGCACAGTGGCATTTAAGCAACAGTTTCAGGTAATTCTCGATCTTTTTGACCCCCCGTTCCTCTATGTTCAGACTTCTGCTGCACGTGGTATTTTCCTTAGTGCCCCTCTCCCCATTTCCCCGGTTAGCCGTACAAGATGCCACCCTCAGGGAAACAGGCGTCTTTGTCTGCTCTTGCCAGTCTCTGTGGACTGGACTCGCTGAGAAGATGGATTTCCAGCTGGTTTGGTTCAGAACCCGAGATCTCTGCAGTGGGGCAGACCTTGTGGACTCGTGGGTGCTTCTTACGGATCAGTCACATAGCTCTGGACAGAGCGTCTCACGACTTCACTTCACTGCTTAAGTGGCTACGGGAGAGGGCGTTGGGGCCAGGAGGGTGGGGATGGATGCACCAGCATCCGGCTCCATGCCAGAAGATGTTGCCAGTGAGGAAATAGAATGAATGGCTGGCTCACTTCTCTAGAACGTTCAGAATCCACAAGCAGTCACAGCTCCTTTATCAGTGGCCCAGGTCACTGGGAATCCAACATCTGGACATATTTCTTCCTTTCCTTGACTACTAGAAAGCTTGGAACAAGTTTTTAGATCTTCCTTTACCAACTTCATAGAAATAGATGTTTGAAAAACCATGCATTTGGGACTGTGTGATTGTCTTGCAAACATCTTCTTCTCCCATCCCCGCTATGGGTGGAGATACTCCCCACTCTGCTGATTTGGGGCTTGGCCACATGGCTTGCTTTGGCCCCTGCGATGTTGGCAGGCATGTCTTGAGCTGGGGCCTCTAATGTGCTTGAGCGAGTTGGTATTGGCGTTCACTCCACCAGCCAGAACATGCTCTGGGCCGCTGGTCCAGGGAGGATGCCAGACCTGAACACACCTGAAGCCTAGAGCCAAACCCAGCCAGCCCGCACCATGCTGAAGAGAGCCTCCTTCCTGCACTGTGGAAATCCACGGGCCGGTGAGCAATACAAAATAAACGCTTGCGGGGTGTTTTGTTATGTGGCGCTATCGTGGCGACGCCTAATACAGAAATGATCATCCTTCCCTTTATTCCTGCCCCACAATCAGCTTTCTGAATCTTCTTTTATTTGTTTGTTCCTTTGTTCATTCATTCACTCACTAATTTGACAAATACTCCTGGAGTGTCTACTATACCTGGCCCTGTCCTGGGTGCTGAGCCTGCCTCTCCTGGAAGAGGAAGACAGGGCCCCCCCTCTCTGGCCCTTTCCCTCTAGGGGGTTTGCATGTGGCATCAGCCTGTCTCCCAAGCATTCTAACACCTGTTTCATAAATGCTTCAACTCTCCCGCCTCAAGTGATTCATGTGATAGAAGAAATAAGCTTTTATCTTTTCTGGGCAGAGGGAAGGGAGTAGATCTTCCAAACAGGCATGGAAGAAACTCAGCAACTTAAAATAAAGAAACGTTCAAAACTCATTCATTTTACAAAAGAAGCCATCGATACTGAGCTCTGGTCAGCTTCTCAAAGCCGCAGAGAACAACCGTGGCTATATTTTTGGTTCAGAATAATTTCAAGCTGCTTTGTATGAAGAAATGAGTCATCTACCACCAGAAAGAAAAGACTAGGTTTATTTCACAGAATAAAGCACGCAACCCATATTAAAAGCCAGGATTTCATTTGCTGTTGTTTCAAATACAGAGAGATGAAACATTACTTATAACATATGAAGGTAGGTCCATCTACTGCAACTAAACCCCTGCCACATCTGTTCCAGCCCCTGCTTCCAGGCTGCCCCATGTTATCCAGGCTGTGATCTGAGCTCTCCGGGATGCAGACCAGTGCTCAAAGGATGCATATTGAATACATGAAAGAAAAAATGAGAGTTTATGAACCACCCAGTTGGAAGATAGAGAGCCTGACATCCTTCCAATGGAAGGACTGGGCAAACAACCCGAGATGTATTTGTCAGAATCCTTGCTCTGCCAGGTGATAAAACAGGTTCCTTGAGAGACACGGAGTTGAGGGAGGCTAGATGCTACGGGACTTTCTTTGCTGCAGGACTTATCAGGGGCTTTACAAGACTAACATGCACTGGAGCCCCCAAAGGAAGCTTCTATGGCAAAGTTTCCAAACTCAGCTGGCCTGGGAAGCCTGTTGCTTGTGAAGCAGCTCCCAGGACTAGTGCCCCAGGGACGCTCGCTGGGAACCGCCAATTTGTAGCATCCATGCTAGCTCATGTGCATCTCGCATGCCTCAGCACCACCAGAGGGCTTCCAGATGTGAAGGCTCAAAGTTCTGACAACCAGAACCCCTAAACCAGCACTTCCATTAGGTTCGGCTGTCATCCTCTGTTAAAAACAACACAGAAAAAATTATATCCAAAGGCCATTGTCAATAAACTTAAAAGATGCTTTTCTCTCTTATATATTAAGAAAAAAAAGCCTCTGGATCGTACAATGGGCTTCAGTGGCCACACACCCCCTCCTAAAACATAGCCTCATTTATAAGTGAGCCCCTCAGCACACACAGAAAGGCTTTAGCTATTTGAAAATAGCATTAAGATCTTAAGTATACCGGGGTGCCTGGATGGCTCAGGCAGTTAAGCATCCGACTCTGGGTTTCTGCTCAGGTCATGATCTCAGAGTCCTGAGATCGAGCCCCATGTTGGGATCTGAGCTCAGCAAGGAGTCCGCTTGTACCTCTCCCTCCGCTCCTCCCCTTCTCTCTCTCTCTTATAAATAACTAAATAAATAAAATCGTTTAAAAAAAGGATCTTAAGCACATACTTGTGATGATGAAGTACGATTTTTACCTCTTTATATAGCAAATTTGGTTAAGGTATACCTATCTGTGGTTTTTACAGGGTTTGAGTTTTCTATTTTCAAAAACAGCAGCTCAGTAAGAGCCAAGAGCTGTTAATTTTGCATTGACTTGCCTTCCGCAGGTGTGACATTCCAAAGTTGATGGCTCTTAAATACAGCCCTTCAGGTGACTTCTGTCACATCTAAAGCAGATTAAATTATGAGCTGTATAGTTCCAGTATATTTTGTTGTATTATAATTCTTTGAAAACTGGTAATTCATGCATGGCATATACGAGAACTCTCTATTAACCAGAGTATTTGATTAATGAGCCCGGCATGTGCTCGCATCGTGCTGAGTAACCACCTTTTCTCCACCTGGATGGATGCAATACCTAAAACCATTCCGTTTTCTTGTTTGTTTTAAAGAATTAAAACAGCAACATACAAAAAAAAAAAAAAAAAGATCATGGGAACTGGCGTCTGAAAACACATACTCAAACCCCAGCTTTGTGTCTGCATTCCGAGGATAATGCCTGGTATCTAGTAGGTGTTCAACACATTATCATTGCATGGGTGACTGGATGGATTGGTAAATAAATAAATAAATGAACAATGATAAATAAATAAAACAAATGAAGGAAGGCTTCCTGACTCCCTCTCCCCATCTGGGGCAGACGTCTCCTCTCCCTACTTCCATAGATAGCATCCTATGTAGGCCTCCAACATAGTCTGTGACATCGTATTGTAAATGTCTTTAGTTCTGTCTGCCTCCTTCATTGAGCTCCTTGAGGGCAGCTGCTTTGTCTTATTCTCTCTACTTCTAGGATTCGGCAGTTCTTGGCCCTCCAATAAGGACTCCATAAAGGGGGAGGATTCCTGTTACTACATGAACATACATTCCTTTACTACCATGAAAAGGTACCAATTTAAGATTTAAGTGACAAGAACAAGAAAGAATTTCTGTTGTCAACAACAAAAAAAAAGGTATTGTCTTGGAGAGAACATAAAAATGGAAACAGAGCAGCCAGGTAGTAGAATTTAAGTGTGACCTTGGGCGAGTCACCTTCTTGCTCTAGGTCTCGATTTCCAGCAGCAGGTGGGACCAGATCCCAGGTTCTACGAGTCCATGATTCCAGATCTTTTAGCTTCAGGGTAGTGATAAAAATATGCATACTACCTGATTCATACTTTTATTCCTTGGAATCTCTCCCAAGGAAATAATCCATCACGTGGACAATGATACATATATACAAAGGTGGTCTTCCCAGCATTGTTAATAATAGTGACAAAAAGGAAATAACTCAGCTGTCTGACAATAAGGAATGGCCAGGACATTATGGTGCATACTTACAGTAGACTATTAGGTTGACCTGAAGCTTTATGTTTAAAAAAGGAAATGCAATATGCAGCATTGGGGAGTGAATATCATCTGGCACTCAAGAGTGCGGATCCTGAAGTCAAGTGCTTGCGTTTGATTCCCAGCCCTCTTGCTTACATGCTGTTGTTAAGTCAATCAATTCCTTGCCCTCTCTGTGTCTGCATCTCACTGGAAAATGAGAGCAAGAACGGAATCTATCTCACAAGGTTATGGTGAGCATTATGTGAAATAATTGTTACAAAGCATACAGACTAGCACCTGGCAGATAATAAATGATTGATGCTGACTATTATTATGCAGAATACAATTGCAGTAATAACTGCTTTTGAAGGAATATTTACTACATGATACACAGATTATACATATTGGAAAAGAAAAGGTGATATGTTAACGGCGATCAACTTTAGATGGTGGGGATATCATAGATAATTTTTTAAACTTGTTCTGCTTATACTATTGCAGATTTTTCCAAAGTTTCTGAAATGAGCATGTGACAAGTACAATCAGTAAAAAAAAAAAAAAAAGCGTGACCTTTTTTTTTTTTAAGTACATCTGTATGTAACCATTCGCTGCACGAGTATTTGGGCTTAGACAAGCCTGGGGCAAGATGCTGCTTTGTCACTTAGGACACGTGTGACTTTGGCCAGACCATGAACCTCTCCAAGTTTTGGTCTCCTCAGCTAGATTTTGGGGCAGGGAACAGGTAGCAGACAACATGAAATACATGAGCATATATTAGGGGCCCAATAAATGTTCTTTCACCATAAAGAATTACTTAGTTCTCAACATTCTTATGTACCATGTGGTGATCAAATGAATTTTAAGAGAGGATCTCTGTCTTCAAAGAGCTTGAAGTTTTACTGAGGGTCCAGGAAAAGGAAACCCACATGGTGAAAAAAAGAGGGAAGTGATGGACTGTATCTGGGCATGGTAAGAATTCAACGATGCAAGACCCCGAAGGGTGGGAGGCCTAGAGTCACATGGGAGGATTTCATAGAGGAGGAAATAAGCATTGAAGACTATCTAGAACTTGAGTATGTAGTAAATGCTAACTAGGATCATATTCAGCTACTAAAACCAAATCCCTGACTATAGTGACTTACACATGTAAAGTTATGTCTTTTCATGTAAGAG
Organism: Zalophus californianus; assembly: GCF_009762305.2. NCBI lineage: Eukaryota > Metazoa > Chordata > Mammalia > Carnivora > Otariidae > Zalophus > Zalophus californianus. The sequence continues at coordinate 7,565,257 of NC_045600.1, forward strand.
AAATCCAGTTGTAAGCAAACCACTAAACCATCAGGCCTGCAAAGCTTCTGTGTCTCTATACTGCCTTCTTGAAGATAAGGTTGCTTCATGGTCCACTATGGTTGCTGGAACTCCAGCCATTACAACAGCGTTCCAGGTCAGCAGAGAAGAAAAGCAGAGGAACTCATTCCCTCTGTGTTGAGTCAGCATCTTCTCAATAGCTTTTCTCTGTGTCTCCTCACACATCCTTGGCCAAGTATGTTGCAAGAAAGGCTAGAAAAAGTGGCCTTGTCCTCTAGGAGTGCCTAGCTAAAATTTGAGATGCTGTTACTAAAAAAGAAGGAGAGGCAATGAGCCAGTTCCGGGGATACAACGTGGGCAAAAACCTGACACAGGAGGAGACAAATATATGGAAGACGATTAGATGTCGTGCATGTGCCCTTAGGGACTGTTGGTCAGTCACAGGAAATACTTCAGGGCTCCTGGTCTACCCGCATCATTAACGTTGACTCTGCATAGGACCGGGCTCTTCCTGCGTATTTTCTCCACCTCCACACAGCCCTTCCAGGACAGGCCACCTGTCCCATTTTGAAGATGAGGAGAGGTAAACTGAGGTCCAGGCAGGGGCTCTCTTGGATTATCGCCTGCCTGCCTTGTGTGCTAAGAGCACCTGTCGCACCCCAGGGTTGCTCCTCTTCCTCCTTCTTTCAAAGTCAGGGCTGTGTCTGCATCAAGCTGTGTCCCTTCTACTCCTCTGCCGATGGCTTGCTCATCTCTAGCAACCCCATCACCCAGCAAACGGGCTCACCCGTGACTGATAGGACCACGGGAGCTCTGCAAAGAGGGAAGAGAAAGAACACTTTGGATTTGTACGCGGGGAAGACCTACATCACAGAGGGTCACAAGTATTAGTAATACACGCGGATTCGAAAGCTGACACCTTTATTCAGGTTTTTGTATTCGCAGCCTCTGCAGGGCCCAAACCAGCAGACACTTCAGATGACTTAACCAGACATGAAACTGAAAGAGGGGGAAAAAAATAGAGGCCCTAAGTCCCACGGGCACCCTGGGTCTTCCCGTGGATGCAAATGGCCCTCTGATTGAGTTATCACAGCGAACTCGAACCAGCTCTCAGTTATGTCCCAAGGCTGGAAGTTCCCGGTGCCCTTTCCCAGGGATGAAACTGTTCATTCTCCCCACACAGCATGTGTGTTTTTAAGGAAACAAGCACTTGGAAGATAATTTTGCTGGAAAATATAAAATAGATAGGCTATCCAGTTACCTTTTCTTAAAGGAAGATGAACGATCCAAGGGAGGGATAAATTGCATTTGCTATGAAAATTTGAATTTCAAGAAGTATATTATGTCCTCCAGTGTTCTCAATGAAAAGAAAATTATTTCTTTCTTGGGGAACACACTCTTATGGCATTTTAACTTTTATGACATTTCTGATTTGGGATGATGAGCCTTCTCCACAGAAATGATTCAAACTCCCATTTTTGTGGCGTGCACGTCCTTATAAATTACTCTGCCAGCAAAGGAGGCGGGAAGTGCTCCTGAAAGTGGGGCTGGGTTTTTCTGTGGAGAAAAGTTTCTTTCCCCATTTCTGGAAGGTGCTGCTGATAGAGACATATATCAGAGAAATAAATTGCACTTAATCACTAATCACCTGAACATAAGCTAAAAGTGGTATCAATCTTTTCTATGGACGAGAATAATTTCCCTTCATAAATAATGAACAATGACACATTTTACCAGGTGCAATTAAACATAATGGTAAGGCTACACTGAGATGTGATTCGGAGCTCACCCTGTCGCGACAAGCCCCGAGACACCAGGAGGCCCAAACCTATCTTCTAAACATTCGGAGGGGATTCTGATCCATTGTCTTTCTTGAGCATGAAACAATGCCATCTGAGGGAAACTTGAAGCGATGATGTTTATTTAGAATTAGAATCGATTTTCATTTTACATAACACCTTTCATTTTCAAGGCCCCCAAAGTACTTTACAAAGCAATAAGCTAGACAGTAATATTGCTATAGACAAGTATAACCGTCATTATGCTTTCTGTAATAGCTTGCAGGCTTGGAAATTAGAAATCAAGGGAGGGAGATGGAGAGACAGATAAAGAGGGAACGAGGGACAAGAAGGAGCTCGGGGGGGGGCGGGGAGAAGGCGAGGGACGGAGGCAGGAGACCTGGAGACCCCAACCAAGGCAGAGGAAGACAAAGGAAGCCAAGAAGCGAGGCCCAGCTTCCCATTTGTGCTTTGTCGTTTCGAGACGTTTCCAGTGGGTGCTTTCATTCCATCTCCGAGTGACATCCTCCGTCTGACACCTGACAGTCAGAGGGGCTTTGGAAGCAGACAGCCCAGGACTCACATCCCAGCCCCTCTTACCATCTGGTTGGCCCTGAGAGACTCGCTTAACCTCTCTGAGCATCATTTGCCCCTTCTGTGAAATGGAATTAGGAGACCTACGCTGTGGAGCGGCAGAAGTGAGAGATACTTATAAAGGACCAAAGGCAGAAGAGGCACTTAAAGTCAGTTACGTGCTCCCTCCTCCGAGCCTTCCTCCATGTTATGAATACGAGGTAAGCAGGTCCTACTGGATTTCCAGGACACAGAGGAACTGAATAATCTTACGTAATGCTTCATGGCTTGCAAAGCCTATGATCTCATTTGATGAAATGAAGCCAACCCAGCCATGACAACAGCATAAGAACGCACTTCTGATCTCCTTCCTGTCTCTCGACAACCTTGAAAGTTCAGTGTTATTAACCCCATTTCACAGAAAAAGAGACCGAGGGTCAGAGAAGTTAAGGTCTCCCTAGAGAGGCAGGGCCTAGACTCACCCCGGGGCCCCAGGAGGTGAAGCTCAGACTGCTTTGCACCAAGTCAGGCCGTCTCCTCCTGAAGGGTCAACGTGACTCACCCCATTTCTGTGATGCCCCGACAAAATGGATACAAACATCGCAGCTATGAAACAACCCTTTAGAAAACTGATCGTCATCATTCTTTTTTTTTTTAAGATTTTATTTATTTATTTGACAGAGAGAGACACAGCGAGAGAGGGAACACAAGCAGGGGGAGTGGGAGAGGGAGAAGCAGGCTTCCCGCGGAGCAGGGAGCCCAGTGCGGGGCTGGATCCCAGGACCCTGAGATCGTGACCTGAGCTGAAGGCAGACGCCCAACGACTGAGCCACCCAGGCACCCCTGATCGTGATCATTCTTTACCTGCCACCAAAACATGCTTCATCTAAGCAAAGAAAATGTTTTGATTTTGCAATTTGGCTGTAGCGTAAAGGGGCACGGGCTCTCCATCATCAAGGTACTGGGCACAGAGACAGTGAGTGAACACGTTTGTGATGAATCTCGTGCTGGTTCTCTCATTGACCCACATGGGCGCCTCCCCAGGAGCCTGCTCTGTGTCTGATCTTGGACTAGGTGTGAAGGCCCAGGGAGTGAAATCCCAATGGACACCGACAGTTAATAAGTGGCCTCATGGGGTGGAAGCAAGACAGGGCTCTGGAGATGTTAGGGAGGGCTGGTGCCAGACCAGAGGTAGGCAGATTGGGAATATTCTAGAGCAAATGATGGTGAAGGCAATGGCAGTGAGGATGGTGCAAAAAGAAAGACTGGAGAGACAGGAAATTAAAGAGACAGGACTTGCAGATGCCATGGATGCCGAGACTCCAGGAAAAAGAAGGGGGGGGTCCCTCTCTCCTCTTAGCAAGGCCTCGCTCTCAGTATCCACCAAAGAAAGAAAGAAAGAAAAAAAAAAAAAAAGACAAGGAAGATGACTCGAGGCCCCATTTCAGCCCAGCCCCTCCACTTCTGTAATTTGGCTGACCTCCGGCCCCCGCTCGCTGGGGCAGACCTAAGGCACTCTTCCCGGCTCCGGGGGGCGGAGGCTGCACTGCATGATATATTACCTATTTTGATCAAATACAGTTTTTTTTTTCTAATCGTCACGGCGCGGCGGCCTCGTGGGGCCGGTCTGACTTGTGCACGCCCGTGACAGGGGAGGGGTCCCAGCAGCTGCTCGGTGCCAGCCCGCCTGTGTACGTACCTCTCCCGTCTTGTCACTCACATCTCCCCTAATTACGGAACATCTGCTTGCTGTGCCCATTAACACTCCGCTACCAGCTTGTGTGGTTTAATACCGATGACTCCTGACCTCCCCCAAGGAAGGCGCTTTCTGTCAAAATGTTCCCCCAAAGAAGCCAATTCTCCGCGCAAAATTTGCACTTTTTTTTTTTAATGCTACCTTACTAAAGGCTTCTTCTGAAAAAAAGCAAATGGGTTTGATGAGGCGCCACTTGGAGAAGCGAGGGGGAGAGGGCAGGAGAAGAATCGCAGCAACGGGGAAACCTTTTCCCTGCGTTATTTTGTTCGGGTCTGAGCCTTTAAGGATTAAAAAGCCAAAGTCATTCTGAGGGCGTGCCCCCCCCATCCCCCATCCCCTCCCCCGGACCCCCGCCCCTGTCCTCCAGCTAGGGGGCGGTAGAGCCCCCAACTCCAGCTCCCTTCCGTATCCTGTCAGCTGCCTACCTGAACACAGACCATCGGGGAGAGAGTCCGACTGCCCCGAGTATAATTTTAATTATGGGTTCCCGCGGCGGTGCACGTGCTCCCCAGCACACCCACCATCCTAAAACCCGGGGAAGGAGACTCCCCTTCCTCCAGGGGTGATCTGGCAATGGGATGATTGCCTGTGAACATCAGATGGCATTTAAAATAGTTCACAGCTTCCCTGGCTCTCCGATTGCAACATGCTCAAAAAGTATAATAGAAAGGCGAGGGGGAAATATAGAAACAATATTTCGTTCAAAGCATAATGGATCACGCTGCAAACGGTCCCCAGCCGGGGGCTGACTGTCACCAGATTGCGTTTCGTGACTTCGCTCTGACGTTAAGACTCCCATCAGAAGGCATATTACAGCCCAACGTGGTAACACTAACTGTATGGAAGAGAAAGAGATGCAGGGTTGTTCTAATAAAAACGGGGAATAGGGAAGGAGTTAATTTTAAAATCATCCCCAACATGATCTGTGAGACGATGTATTCTTGAGATGGTTTTGCACCTTAGATTCCTGCTTCTGCTTCCTGTTTTGATGCGTGGCAAAACCTCTTCCTTCCAGGAAAGAAAGAGTTTGGGATGGTTCCACAAACACCTTGCTTGGAGAAGTGGTCGGTGGGCTCGTGGTAATTTATAATGCAGTGGGGCTTTTCTTCCAAAATGGAAAAGCATTTACTCAAGGGAAGCCTTGTATGCGGAGCCAGGCAGCTTAAATGGGAGGCAAGCTCGACCAGTACACGGGCAAAGTAGGCAGCTAGGAGCTGATTTTAATTTTATTTTTCTCTAAAGGAGGCAAAAGTGATCACTGACCCGGGCACAAGTAAATTCCAATGAAAGCAATGTAATTAGGAGAGAATAATCCAGAGTGTTGCTGTTTTGCCCGGTCCCATCTAAAAGCATTCATGATACTTTGCTGCAGGGGATTCGCTCCGGCATCACCCTGGTGCCGATGAACGCATCCCTGGGAACTGAAACAGCCGGCGAAGAATACAAGAGGAAAAAAGGTGAAGAAATAAGTGGGCTAAAAAATACTGCAGGGTACCTGTAAATACATTTTGTAAATGTGCATTTCCAGGATTCAAGGTCTTCCTTGCCGACCCCTCCAAAGCACCTACCCGAGAAAATGTTTCAGCGAGAGGGAGAAATGATCTTGTAATCTCAACAATAAAAGCGTTTCCATCCTTTGTATATGCTGACTTACAAAAAAAGTGCTTTCAAACAACAAAAGATGGAGCAGTAATTACATAAATCTCTTCATTCTTGATGAAGACACAATGGAGTATGAGCAAATCAATAGTGCTGCTGTGGTAATTCTTGTTTTTATGATGAGCCCGAACGCAAACTTGTTAAAATTGAATTCTGCTCCTTGCGTATAAAAAAATTAGGATTTGCACAAATCCGGGGGAAAAGAACACATGTTCTGTAAATGTTTAATTTTTTTTCCCGTGCTACTTAGGAGATTTATGGTGGCGAAGAATCAGATCCAGAAATGAATGTGACACCAACAATGCAACGTCGCTCCCCGCATCCCCCCAAATGAGACGTGCTACCTTTCCGACATCTCTTTGTAGTTGCTGCACTGGAGATGTTCAGAATGCCCAGAAAGTACCTCCTCAATTTTTAGTCCCGCGATTAAATAAACGAAATACACCCTAAAGTCAAATATCTCCAACTTATTGCCAATGAATTGGCTGTAATGATTTTTCCCCCCACAACCTACCCTGGTAATATTTTCCACTCAAGAATAACTGATATTGTTGATTTTCCAAAGAAAAAGTGAAGATCATTGCATTTAAAAATAATTAATAGATGGGCCTGCATACCTTTGAATTAAATTAAAGGAAAAATATTTCTTTTTTGTAGAGATGATTGCATTCATATCCTGTTTGGTGTGAAAAGTAGATTCCAAAAAGCTTTTAACTAATTTGTTCAATTTGTTTCAAAGCCAACATGAATAGGCTTGGTGCAAATTCAGATTCATTAAAACTTAATTAATATGCATCATTATGCAAATGAGGTTGCAGTTAATGAGTTCTTAAAAGAAGCTTTCTTTAATTAGTTCAGTTTTAATGGCATCATCATTTATCTGACTTGTTTTTAAAGCCACATGACATGCAAAAAGTGACCATCCTCTACAATGTGCTGCCTAATTGCGTTTCATCCTAATTGTTTAATGTTGAAAACTTTGAAAAAGTTTAAGTGTTTTGATATTCAGTTCTATTAAATGGCTTTCACAAACTTTTCCATTCTGGTGACAGAGACGTTCTTCCCCACCTTGGCTTTTTCCCTACTGCCGCTTTTAATTATTTTTTTTTTTTGACTTGGCCAGTTTGATCACCTATTTTGATCCTATGAATATTATGTCCATGCTTATATATTTGCACATTGATAAGCCCATCCTCACAGGTCCACGTATGAAACTGTGAATATAATTGCCCAACGAGCACGCTTTATTGTTATGTGCATACATTAGTGCGGATTATTATACTTATGCACTTGAAAAATTAAAACGAGCCTTTCTTGAGGCCATCTGCTAACTTCAGGAAGCTTGGTAACATGCTTTAACACGAGATTTTAAAATGTAGTCATTCACAAGAATTACAGCCGCCACTATCAGCAGCTTCTACATCAGAGATGCCTGCCTGGGAGATAAGCATGCTTAATAATTATTGGGGAATATGGAAATCAGAAAGGAAAAAAAAAAAAGGCAGGCTTAGTGCAGAAAAAAAAATGCTAACCCAGGAAATGACTTTGGAAGCTTCGAAAATACAAAGGGTTTTTAAAACAGATTTCAGATTTATGAAATATTGTGCTACACAATTACAATTGTGTTTTGACATGTGGTGCCGAATGTAATTCTTTGGGGGAGAAAAGGAAGCTCTTTCACACACAGGGTCCTAGAGAGGGATGCAGTATGCCGTGGTATGCACGTTTTTACACCATTGTCAAGAGTTTTACAACTGAGACAAACTACTTGTGTCTAGAGCTCAAAAATAAATATATGTGCTTTGCATTGGTCTAGGTGAAGTTTTGTTTTGTTTCAGCAGCGATTGAGCTGTGCACGCTCCACCCTAATTAACAACAACAACAAAAAAATGCCGTGTAAGCCTTGCATTTATCCAGACACGGGCCAACGCTGCATACATTGTACATTTCATGTAGAAAAAAAAGGAAAACAAATATTCCAACCCTTTTTTGACACTTAGTCTTTTGAGTACCGCCAAGAATACCCTGATTAAATAACGGGGGAAAAATACATCTCACGGAGAAGGGAGCTGAGAAGCCATGATTTGGGGGATCTTTATAATGAGGGTGCCGTCCTCGGCTGGGAAGATGGTCGCCTTTCTCCTAAAGTCGGCTGGTTGCGACAATGTAATTGGTATCACACTGCCATATGGTGATTGAGATCATATTAATAGAATTACATGAATAACTATTGGGGGAGGTTCTGTTTGCAAATACGACATCATGTAAAATTGTGGAGCAAAGCCATGTCATCATGGGATGTTTCTGAACAAGAGGGATATGGCAGATTTTGTTATGCACAGACAAGGTAAGGAGGTAGCCGAGGTGGTTGGTCACCTTACCTTAAGAAAAACAGAAAGCAGTGCGATCTAGTGTGCAGAAACTGGAACCAAGCAAAAGATACTTAAAAAATTTTTTTTTAGCTTTTCAAACACAATGGTGTTATTCTTCAGCGTGGGGGAACTTGTCTTTTTTATATCTGTCCCACAGCACGGGAGCTGGGTGCCTTGAATATGGAAACGTTCTCTAAATGTTTACCGAATATATGAATGAATCCATTAAATAAGGTCAGAATTTGCTAATAAATCCTTTCTCTAATACGTTCCAACAAAAATGTGCGCTTACAAAAACAATCATATGGAAAAGGTGTAAATATATTTACGGCCCCTAATCTCGCATCTACAGTGATAAAGAAAAATACTTCTGTCTGTATATGAATAAAAACAAGCTTCTGTTGGCACAATGCTTTAGAGTTTATAAAGCAATTTCCTGTACTTATCTCTTTGTAACTTTCATGACATCCCTTTGAAATTGGCAATGATATCTCTTTTTCTTTTTTTTAAATGAGGGCAAATATCCCATCCCAGAGAAAGGATGTGATTTGCTCAAGGTCACATGGATAGAAAAGCGCAGAGCTGTGTGGTCCGTGCAGGACCTAGGACCCCAACTCCAGAATTCTCTCTGCTGCCATGAAGAGGCCTTGCAGAGGATTGATTTATAGCCAGTAGGGAAGAACATGGGGACCCCAAAGCCCTGGCTAGACAGGCCGAGGGGCAACATCACTGTGTCTGCCCCCAGCCGGGAGTTTTCATGGAAAGGATAAATTATCTGAATCTACCGTGCCAAGGAGTACGTAGGTTTAGGGCTTTTCTGAGGCAATATGCAAAATGATGATGCGAGTGGCCATCCATCATAATTATTTTAAAATTCAATAAACATTTAGCGAACACTTTCTTTGTGTCGGGCAACACGCCAGGTGCTGAAAAAGCCTTACTGTATTTAATCCTCTCGACGCGGCTACTTGAGGGAGACACGCGTGGGCACGCTATGAGGTAACTGGCATTTGGAGCTGGGAAATGATGTGCCCCGAAGTCGGAGAGTCAGGGTGAGAGCCAGAATCCCCACTTGGGTTTGCCAAGGCTGTGCTCTTTCTCCTCTCATCTGGACGGGGATGCCGAGCACATTAATTAAAAATGGATTAAGACCGGACAACGTGTCCAGGTAAGTGGTGTTTATGAAGCGCGGTATCAGCTCACCAGGAGGAAACATGTCTGTGAATTAGAGGATTCAGAGAAGGCTTTGTAGATGAAGGAAAAACCGTGTTAGTCTGAGAATAATGACAACGGTCATGGCCACAGACACGGCAAGAACTAGCATCTGTCGGCGAGTTGCCGCGTGCAGGTAGTCTTGAGTGTTTTACAGGTGCCGACTCATTTAATCTGCGTTACAATTACGAGGTGAGGCAGCGCTGTTGTCCCGTTCCAAGGGTCCCAAGACGAGTCCCAGAATGGCCAAGCTGCTACCCAAGGCCACGCATCACGGACAAAGCAATGATAGCTTTCCTCTTAAAGTCCAATTGAGCCTCTACCTTCAAAGATGAAGCATGTTCCCCATTGATATAATTGAGTGAAATTTGCTTTGTTATTTGCAAAGCCATTCATCTGAAATGAAAGCACGTCTTCAAATCTCTTCCAAACGTGCAAGCCCCAAATCCTGATGACCTAAGTCCCACACACATCTTCAGCTGGGGGAAAATATGGCCATGGTCTTATGCTCCAAGGCTGGAAGTCGTCTTGAACTGCCCGTGTCCATGGAGAGCTTCATCACAGATTTTGAGGTTTGACATTAGTGGAGACATGTTTGGAGAATCTGCAGTGGACATCCACAGAAAACCAAACGGGGACTTAAAATCTAGAGAGTCAAAATACACTTTGTCTCCGTGGTTTATCTCTTTCTCACAGAGAAAGGAGGTGGAAGGTAATAAAAGCCAGAGAGGCAAGAAGACCCCTACAGGTGACAGGTTATCCCCTGTCCTGGGACTTCTCCATCTGCACCCCCTCCCACCCTGCACCCCTGGGAGCCTCTGAAGGCATCCTGGGCTCCTGCTCTCTTAATCCCGTCATCTAAGGAGCTCTGGCTGCCACACCTTGCAGATTCTGTCTCCCCGATGCGCTTGCAGCTGCTGGACCCTCTACTCTTGCTGCTCTTACTAAAAGCCTCCATTCATTTCCTGGTCAGCCCTCCTTGCCTCCACCTCCAATTTGAATGCATTCACAGTGTTGTCACCCAAGGACATACAAACTTTGAATTTGTCACTACCTCTCTCAGAAACATTCAATGGCTCCCCACTCCTTTCCAATAAAACACCATCTTCTCAGCCTGACATTCAAGGCCTTCCATGGTTTAGCTCAAACCCTGTATTCAATCAGTGTCTCTTTTCCTTTGATGTTATCTCCCAAATCAAACCGGCTAACTCTTTCCCCTACATCCATCTAAATGATGCTTAGCTTTCTGCTAATCATAATCATACATGTGATAGTGTATGTTCATGATAGATAATTGATAAAATACAGAAGAATAAAGAAAAAATTAAAATATCCTGCAGTCTAAATACCTGGATATAATCCCTCAGATATAATAATTATGTTGGACTCTTTTTCTTTTTTTAAAGAGTTTATTTATTTATTTGATAGAGAGAGAGCGAGAGAGCACAAACAGGTGGAGCAGCAGAGGGAAAGGGATAAGCAGGCTCCCAGCTGGCCGGGGAGCCTGATGTGGGGCTCAATCCCAGGACCCTGAGATCATGACCTGAGCTGAAGGCAGACGCTTAACCGACTGAGCCACCCAGGCACCCCGGATTCTTTTTCTGTAGTGTGTATAATATAAAATAGATGCGATAAACATATACAACAAACCTGAGATCACTATGGAAAAACAATTATGTATTCTATTTTTTCCCCTGAGCAACAGAGTGTGAGCATTTTCTCATCTCCTTAAATATCCTTAAAATCCTAAATTGAAGGAGTTATTTTAGAACAGTGCCTGGGACATAGCAGGTGTGCAATAAATGTTAGAATGCTAAGCTCTCATCATTAATATTAGCTTTTATTATCCTCAGAAAACGTAATGCTTAATAACTGTATAATATTTGATTATATAGATATTCAGCAATTAGTTTGAAATATCCCTTGTGGTTAAACATTTAGTCTGTTCTGAATTTTATGCTACCATAGACAACTCGGCAATGACTATTCACATGTGCATGCACATGTCTGCGCGTGTACTGTGTATGTATTTGTGTGTGTGCATATCTGCACAAGTGTGTCTATGCATGTGTTTGTGTATGTAGGCGCACGCGCATATGTGTCTGATGTCTGCTTAACATCTTGGAAGCGTTTCCTATTGCCAATAAATTTTCTAATTCTTTCTCCTTAAACTGTTCTGAGTTTATTTTCTGTCATTGCAACCTAAAGGAATCTTGACATAATACATTTGGGCAAAATCTCACATTTCAGAGTGGGCAGGGATACTCTCTTAGTGTAGCTGGCGGGCCTGCTTTTCGGCCAGGCTCTAAGGGCTCTGCACAACACCCCCCCACCCAGTATGTCAGGGTCGCAGGGACCCTGGGTTGGGTCCCAAGTGATGAGGCTGGGCGGAGGAGAGGGCAGAGCTGCCTCCTGGCGTGAGAGCGGAGTCCTCAGGAAGAAAACTGTGGCCACAAATGTGAGGATGTGGGTAGAATGCACAAGGGCTTCTCTCTTTGTCAGAGGTCATGAGGTTGTGGTTTTGGAAGGTGAGGCCTGGAAGCATGGGGAGAATTGAGTGTTTGCTTTCAACCAAGTCCACGGGTAGGGAGAGAGTGGATAAGAGTGCTGAGCCAATTGAGAAAGCCCACCAAGGGTTTCCAGTATGTTCATCTTGCCATCTTTTGCCTGCATTGTTCTCATTTGGCCAATTTGATAAATATAAATTGGCATGTCTTTATAATTCCATTTTTATCCCCTTTATTAACAATGACGTTGAGTTTTCTTGATATATACATGTTGTCTCTTTGTGTTTCTTCACTGCAGACAGAACCGGCTACCTAATTTGCAGGGTTTGGTGCAAAATGAAAGTGGGAATTCCCCTTGTTCAAAAAGCATTAAGAATTTCAAGATGGTGACAGCGAGGCATGAAACCAAGTACAGGACCCTTCTAGACACAGAGCCCTTTCTGACCACCTGGGCCTCACAGCCATGAAGCTGGCCCCGCCTGCAGATTGTATTCTTAATGTTTTTGACCTTTTTTATATAAGTGTTCCTTTTTTTCTTCTTGATTTTTCCAAGCTCTTTATATAGCAAGTATACTGGTATTTTGTCACATTTGTTGCAAAAGTCATTTATCCCATTAACGTGTGATTTACAAGAATGTGATACATCCCGGGCGCCTGGGTGGCTCAGTCGGTTAAGCGACTGCCTTCGGCTCAGGTCATGATCCTGGAGTCCCGGGATCGAGTCCCGCATCGGGCTCCTCGCTCGGCGGGGAGTCTGCTTCTCCCTCTGACCCTCTCCCCTCCTGTACCCTCTATCTCATTCTCTCTCTCTCAAATAAATAACTAAAATCTTTAAAAAAAAAAAAAAGAATGTGATACATCCCAAGGGGATATTTCATCCTTGCATGGGGGCTGTGAAATCTCTATTTTGCTCCAGTTCTACTCTCCAATAAAAGGTTACCTCAGCCCTGGGGGTCAGCTCCCTGGTCACTGTGTTTGATCATGCTGTTCCCTCTCTCTACCTGCAATGCCTTTTTCCTACAGATTCATCCTGTGTTATCTCACCACCCTTCAAGGCCTGAGTCTGATGGCATCTTGTGCAGGAAGCATCCCTGATACTTTGACCTGAAAATCACCCCCTCCCCATAATCCTCTTCTGGATTCCTCTCTTAAGTGGCTCCCTGCTTCCAATGATGCATTATTCTTACACAAGCATGGCTTCAGCCCCCTGGAGAAATGAGCTCCTCGATGGCAAGGACCCTGTACTATTCATTGCTCATCCCACATGTCTTGCTAGTCGTATATTTTGTCACTGATAATTGACATTTATCGGGCACCTACTATGAGCCAAGCACTCTTCAAAAGATTTATCGGCATAGCTAACCGTTCTGAGTGCTTCTAGGAGAGCAGACAAACCTGGATGCTAATCAAAATTAGGGCTTATCCTGTTCTGACCTGCAATGCTGTTTTATCTCCTCCTAGCCCATTCTCAGGTGAGTCCCAAAGTGCTCAGTAAATGTTAGGTCTCATCATCATCATCATCATCATCATCATCATCACCGTTGACACTTATCGGGCTCTCAGCAGGAGGCAGGGAAGCCCTTGGTTCATTTAATCCTGGAAACAAATATATAAAGTAGAGAGTTTTACTAACCCCATCGTACGGATGCGAGGCTTAGGGCTCTGGCGTTAAGTGGTGACATTAGGCTATGGACCCAGGCCATCTGCCTCCACTGGTCTCCAAAGTGCCATCACTGGGACTTCCTTTCATCTTGAGCAAGAAAGGAAGCTGCCAAGTGGTCAGAGCAAAAGTGATGACTTTGCGTTCTGTGGACAGTGGTGATACGAGAAATTGTTGTTCCTCTTGTGTGTTTCACTGCTGTGGGCTCATTTAGACTCTACGTGTGGTTGTACCGGATGTCTGCTGGGTGAAGCAGAGCCCAGAAGGAATCACAAGGCTGCTTCCCAAAATGCAAAGTTCAGACAAGACTTCGAGGGCTTGCAAACCCAGACCACGGTCCACTGCCATAAGAACACATGACAGTTATTTAAACAATTAGCTAATATTTATTGAGCTTCCTGGAAGTTGGGCACAAAGTGTTTTAAACAGATGAGGCTCTAGGGGGGTCCCAGAAATCAAGAGTCCTGAAATCCAGGAGCTCAGAACTTGGGGCAGAAAGAGTCACATCAACAGAGAGGTACAATTCAACCAAAGAGAAGCAATGACAGAGGTGAGGTCTCTGGGTTACTGAAACCCAGACGTGGAGTCCTAAGGAGGAGACTGAGCTGGAGGGGTAGATCAGGAAAGATTCTGAGTCCAGAATTATTTCTACATACTACTTCCATGGTCAAACCCAGATACTTCTCAACTCAGTCACTCATGAGCCAGAGAAGCTCTCCTGGAATTATTCATTCTCTCCTTGGGCTTGAGAGCCTTCCCTCTCATCTCTCACTGAGCCAGCTGTTCATCCATCCATTAAGGAATCAACCCACTTACTCATTTATCCAGCCATCTAGCGACCCATCCAGACACTCATTGATCTCATTGCTCATCCGCTCCTTCATTGATTTGTGACTCCCCACTGTAGCAGAAATTGATTTCGACACCAGGGAAAATGTATAACCAAAATTAACATTTAAACAAAACGAATTCCAGAAATAAAAAGTTCCTGTCTGCCCCTGATATATATGTTACAACTCTCATTTTGCACCACTTGATCCAGCAAATTAAGACTAACATGATTTGTAGACACTGTAGCTAAATCAAGTTGGGGAACTGCTGGTCCAGTGAATGCTTTGATGGAATGACCTCCAAAATACTGTGTATTTCTAAGCCCCAAACTCACTCCCTCTCATCTGCTTTGTAGCTCTTGGGCACCTATTGTTTAAGCCTGCAGGGCCCTTTATATAATGACCAGCCCACTAAAATGTCATTTTTTAGAAATTACTGTCATTCAAAACCAAAACAGACTGACAAGACTCACCAAGGTATGAATCCTTAACGTGAGGTAAAACAATGCTTTAGATAAGATATCATCAAATAAATAAAAGTATCTTAAAGATCATGTCTCTCTTGCCCTTACATTCATTTTGACATACCCTGATATTAAGCCGGTTTCCTGTAACTTAATAAAGGAAGAAAAGGTTCAAACATTTCTGATACTCCGTCTCAACATAAAATGAGGGGAAAAAAAAGAGCAAAATGTCTTATCATCCTCTTTTAATTGATATCTCGTCCTTCGCGTAAATTACATGTCAGACAAACTGTCTATTTTAAGAAGAATATTGATATTTTATTCCCATCACTTTTTTTCCCGTGGAAGGAATGAAACATTAAAACGGTGATTATATATGAATCACACCTTATACATTGGAGGTACAATATAATTAGAAAAATAATTTTACCACCTGTAATACCATCTTGCAAAACAGATCCGTTCTTACACTAGAAGCCGTGTTTAACACACATAATTCGACTAGATGGTTTGTGAGAGATGCAGAAGGAAATCGTCTCCGAGAAATCCCTTCCCCGCGGTACCTGCGTGGGGAGAACAGTCTCTGTTTCCACGGGCACAGAGGGTTCACCGGGACAGGAGAGGATGCGTCCCTTGAGACATCCGAGCAAGATTCCCCGGGGCCGCTGGAACCAAGGTGAGGGCTAAGCACGGATGGGACAACAAGGGCTGTAGCAACCCTGATGAGCTGCGGACTGGGACGCTTGGTCAGGATGTGGACTCGCGTCCATCTCTGCAGCCACACCGGAGGGCAACGGGACCCTCTGCAAGAGAAGCAGCTGGGAAATGGAGCAGAGGTTCTGCACGTGTTTGGCTTAGGCAACAAGAGGGTGGCAGTCAGGAGATGAGGTCACCTGGTGCCAGGGAAGTCACCGCAGCCTAAGCACCCGGGAGGCCGGCCCCGTGTGCTACTCTTGCGCCCACACCTGCCCATCACTTCTGCACCCAACCCACATGTCCTGTTCCCAAGGAGCTGTTTCCAAAAGTGGTGGGCGCCATCCATCTGAGTGACCCTGGCAGACCCCAGTTGGGCACTAAGGACGGTCTGGCTTTATTACATTTGGTTATGCAAACATTACCCATGGGTTGCACCTCACCCCTACTCCACAGCAAGTTTCCTGAGCATGGTGGCGTATAGGAGAAGGTCTGACCCTGACCATGTGGGGTATAGGGGAAGGTCTGACCCTGACCATGTGGGGTATAGGGGAAGGTCTGACCCTGACCATGTGGGGTATAGGGGAAGGTCTGACCCTGACCATGTGGGGTATAGGGGAAGGTCTGACCCTGACCATGTGGGGTATAGGGGAAGGTCTGACCCTGACCATGTGGGGTATAGGGGAAGGTCTGACCCTGACCATGTGGGGTATAGGGGAAGATTTGACCCTGACCATGTGGAGTTTAGGGGAAGGTTTTAGAGTCTGAACAACAAAGTGTCAATCGATGCTTCTCATTTTGGGGTGACTTGAGGCCAGCTCCTGTCTCTACCTGCCTGAGTTTCCACCTCCTTACACAATAGGGATCACGGTTCCATAGAATGTGCCTCTGAGGGTTGCTGCAGGAATCAAGTGAGCATGAGCCACTCAAAACCCGCAGTATGGCGACTGGCATATCAGTTTGTTTATTGTGTGTCTATTTTTACTTTTTTACTTTTCATTCCTGAATCCCCAGCACCCAACACAATGCCTTGCATAATGAAGGTAAGCAACAAATGTTTGTTGAATTTAGTTGACTAGAGATTGGATTCAATTGCAAAACTCTTGAAAAACAGGAAATCCACACTTTTTTTCATTCAGATTTGACATCCCCTGTCAAAAGACAGGCTTATTGTGTTTCAACAAATGCATATGAAACCCTACTAGGTGTCCTGTGGTTGCTGGGGACACAGAGATAAAGCAGCCCTCAGCCTATGGGTCATGATTTGGTGGGGAAGGAAGACATCCTAGTAAATAAATGGGCTTCCTGCATTGGAAGTGCCAAGGAGGAGGTCTTACTAGGGCAGGCAGGGCATAAAGGGGGCAGGAGTCAATCCCCCTAAAAACTAAAATTCTTTCCGTGGTGCACAAGAACCCCCCTACCCTGCCAGCCCCTCCCCCACTACCTCTGGGACTTCATCTCCTACCATCCTAACCTTTCTGCACCATGTCCCCCGCCCCCCACTGGCCTCCTCGCTGGTCCTCAAGCACACCAAACAAGGGTACCTCAGGGCCTTTGCATTTGCTATTCTCTCTGCTTGATGCTCTTTCCTTCATACCTACATGACTCGCCTGCCGTGATGGTTAACTTTATGTGTCAACTTGACTGGGTCACAGGTGCCCAGATATTTGGTCAAACATTATTCTGAGTGTGGCTTTGAGTGTGTTTCTAGATGAGATTAACCCTTGAATCAGTAGACTGAGTAAAGCAGACCGCCTTCCCTAATGTGGGTGGGCCTCATCCAATCAGTTGAAGGCCTGGAGAGAACAAAAGGCTGAGTAAGAGGGGCTCTTCCTACCTGACGCCTTGGAGCAGAACACTGGATTTTTTTTTCCTGTCTTCAGACTTGGAACTGAAACATCAACTCTTACTGGGTTGTGAGCTTGTCTGCTTCTGGACTTGACCTTACACTTGGTTCTCAGGCCTTCAGACAGTGATGGGGACTATGCCGTCGCTTCTCCTGGATCTCTTGCTTGTCAATTGCAGATGTTGGGACTTGTCAACATCCATAATTGTGTGAGCCAATTCCTTATAATAAATTTTATATATATATATATATATATATATATATATATATATATATATATATATATATATATGGGGCACCTGGGTGGCTAATTTGGTTAAGCATCTGCCTTCGGCTCAGGTCATGATCTCAGGGTCCTGGGATCGAGTCCCACATCGGGCTTCCTGCTCAGCGAGGAGTCTGCTTCTCCCTCTGCCTCTGCACCTCACCACCCACCCTCTGTCGTTCTCTCTCAAATAAATAAATAAAAATCTTTAAAAAATTGTACACACACACACACACACACACACACACACACACACACACATATATATATCCTGTTTCTCTGGAGAATCCTGACAAATACACCCCCTCACTTCACTTAGGTCTCTGTTCAGTCTTCCCTGCTAAGCTCATCCAAAACACCAGCTCCTCCTACAATCCACCACGTGCCTGTTCTTTCCCTTCATACATGACGCATTCCAGCATCACATAACACATGTACTTGTTTATCTGTGATCGTCTGGTGCCCTTACTGGAGTATCAAGCCCAGGAGAGCAAGGGCTTTGGCTCTTTGCTCATTAATATATTCCAGGTGTCTGTGACAGTGCCAGACGTTCATAAATGTTTGATGAATGAATGAATGAATGATGAATAATGAATGGTGTAGTGGGAGCCAGGATCTGAAACTTCTGTCATCAGGGGGTTCAACAGGAGGCCAGAGGGAAAGGGGATGGATCCGTTTCTTCCTGGTCCCACGTTTCAAAGAAGGAAATAAAGTTTGCCAAACAAAACAGATTCTTCAGCAATGAAATGGGTTGTGGAGTTCGGGGCTATTTCTTTTTTCTTTCTCTAGGAAGCTATAAGGAGAGCTCTGTTTATCTTGTTCCCGCGCACTGTAAGGGGTAGGCTGTAAATAGGAAAGAAGACATAAAGCTGATGAGTGCTAACCCTCTCTTCCCCACCGAGGCTTCTGCTCAGGCCTACTTAGCATTTCAATCTATATAAACTCAATGGGCCATATAACCCTCTTTTATATACACTCACCAATTAACATTATTCTTTAATAGGAAGAAGTTTAGGGGATTTTTTAAAAAGTTGGATCCAAAGTAACATGCTTAATCACGAAAACCCAATGCTAATGAGTGCAGTGGGACTGAAGGCAGTTTGGGAAGTTACACTCAGCACTTTTATGTGTTTCTCGGCGACCTTACAGATGCCTGCAAAAGAGCCTCCATTTGAGGCATTTAAGGCCTTCCCTGATCGAACCCTCAGCTATCTTTTCCACCCTGCCCCTCCTCCATCTCTCTGGGCTTTCTGCACTCCAGCCACACGGAAACGCTCAGATCCTTCCACCCACTCCTCAGTGACATGCCTCTGTGATTGTGTTGACACTGTCCCTTGTGCCGGAGGGTTCAACCCCGCTCTCTCAGGCCACTGACACGTAACCTTTCAATACCCAGATTCCACATGGACATCAGATCCTATTTCAGTCCTCCAAGCTCCCCCCACGTGACTCTGGTGCTGCACTGTGCCTTCCCCTCTGTTTTCACCATAATTTCTTTTTCCAGGTCAGCCTTCCTATATGCCGTGGAACGGTATCACTGGCCTGCCCAGCGGGAAACCCCTTCACCCAGTAAGAGCCCTCAGCTTCCACTTCAAGATTCAAGGGTCCTGGGCGTGGATCCCCACACTCTAAGCCTCTCAGCATTCAGTTCCCTGGTCTCAGTGATTGGTTCAGGGATGGGCATGTGTCCTGGGCTGGTCCAATCAGAGGGAGGCTGAGAATTATTGCGGACAGTCCTGGGACAGAAGTTTGGGGGCGGGGGGTTCTTGACTTGAAACTGGAAGTGGGAGGCAAGACCTGCTAGCAGTATTTTTCTACCACCAGGGCAAAAGAAGAACCAGCAGTGAAGCCACAGAGCCCAGCGACTGAGCAAAAATCCAAGTCAAGCCCTGCCTACAACAGTCAGTGCCTGAAATCATGCATGCCTGCTGCCAGACCTGCCCTTGAACTTCTCAGTTAAGTCAGAAGAACTTGATGTCATTTGCAACAGAAATTGCCCACTGAGATACCCAACCCCCCTAACCGTGAGATAGAAGATTCCAGAAGAAGGCTCTGTATCCACATGACCCTTGCACCTTCCCTAGTCATTCCAGACAAAGCCTTGCACCTAGTAAGTGCTCATTTAATGTGGTTGGATGTACTCAGTGACATGAAAAAAAAAAAAAACTGTTTTATTACTTGGCTGTACTCACTAGACTAAAATGCCCAAGCTTTTATTTGATGTAATTATGATCTAGCACCTTCAAGCAATTCCGTGTATGAAAAGTTCTGGTGGGGACATTTGTCTTCATTTAAGTGTTTCCACGGGAGAAAAATGTTCAAATGCATTAATGCTTTTGTGTTGAATATGAGATGAAACTCCTAAAGACTAATTTTCCAGATTACTTATTTTATATTTAGTGCCATTAATTCCACATGTGTGAAAAACATATAATTATACCCACACTATTAGTACTGAATAAAATTCTGTATTATTCAAGTGTAGTAATAGATAAATTGGCACTAGACTCATGTACACAAATGAGGCTTTTGAACTTTAGTGTGATTTCAATTATCTTACTTTAGCATCAAAAGTGCTCAGCAAAATGCCTAGATTCTGCATTTGCTAAATATTTCTCCACCTCTACCCTTACTCCAGTAAAACATCCACACGATATATTTCTGTTGGACATAGGACTCCCTGCAGCCTATGAAAAGTATGCAGTATTCAGTAAAAGGATAGGAGTAGAGAGTCCCGTTCCCAAACACTGGGAAGTTCCCAGTATTTGAGATGCTCCTTGAAAAAAGAACTGTGTAATCAAATGAATTTTGATGGCGCTATATCTGACACCCCCTCTTGAATTCTCAAGAGGCATGTTTAAGGCTCTGAGAAGTCCTGCAGTGAAGAAGCCCACGGAATCCTGTTCCAGGCAGCATCCCTCATGCTTTCCTGAGTACGGGTCCCCTTTTTGCTCAATACCTATCATCTCTGGGAGATGTTGCCGTATAACAATGTTAGCTGGACACTGGTCTTACCTGCCCGCTTGCAACTCAGAGGAGCTGCCCTAACCTTACCCCTTCTGGTCTGATTCCTCAAATGAATAAGAATTTTTTAAATTGATGAATAAATAAATAATATAATAATAAATAATAAAATAATAAATAAATAATAAAATAAATAATAAAATAATAAAATAAAATGAATAATTTTTAAATTATTATTATTATTATTTTTGGTGTTCGTTTAAGGAGCAAAGGAGGAATCTCCAGTCTGCTCCATAGAATAGAGTTTCTCATTTATTTTCTTTTTCTTCAGACAAACAGAGAAAGGACTATTTTTTGAGTACTCCCAATGCACCAGTGAATATCCTGAATCACATGTCAGCTGGGCCACCCCAGCCCTCTACCTGCTTGAGACCCTACCCTGTGACGTCTGCAGATCCCAGGCAGGTGCTGCACTGTCTTCTCTTCACTATGACGTAAAACACACCGACCGCAGCTGGCACCCATGACGGTGATGACATGAGCCCGCGTTTGGTTGTACCAAAGGTCAAGTCCTTACTGAATCGGAACACTTACTAACATCAGGGCCAGCAAGGTGACAGTGGTGAGGATCATGGGGGTGGGGGAGGCAGTGCTGCGTGAAATTCGGGGGAGGGAAGCTCACACTTATCCGGGGGCAGCCAGGAAGGCTTTCCACAGAACGTGACCTTCATTCAACCTGAGTCCCGGTGGAAATGTAGGATTCAGCTATTCCTTTAAGAAAGGGGTTTGAGGAAGAGCCCCCCACCGTGGAAGAAAGGGGCCTGGTAAATGACCTGACCCCGCTATGCCGTCGCTTCTTGATTTGTGAAATCGGAAGGTTGGTGACTGCTTCAAACCCTGCTTGGCGCAAGCCTGGGCTTCAGTAAATGTATTTGCCATTGACATCATTGTCATTCTTACTCTTGTTGCTGTGATAGAGTCTAATTTGGCCAGAATGTCAAGTTCCTAAAAGGTGCTGGTAAGGAATAACTGGGGGGAAAAAAGCAAACCGAGCTCAGAGGGGGAAGGCGTGATAGATAAGGTGGCATTGTGAGTAAGTGGGGAGCCTCCGTGCTGGACAAGATTTTTGACTGTGTGTTCCTAGCAGGCTCTCGATAGCCCTGGAATGAATGGATGAGCTGCCACGGACGTCTGGGCACCCTCCTCTGGGTTAAGAAGCTGGGTCAGGGCACACACATCTGCATGGATGCCATTTACGGAGAACTGAGGCAGGATGGGAAAGGGGGGAGGTGATCACACCTTGGGTGAATGTTCCTTGCTGGGCAGAGGAGAGAGCACACTTCTCGGGGAAAGTTCAGTTTCCACTGAATTCCCTGACCAGGTCCTCACATGCTTTATTTCCCTCTGGAGAGGAATCCCACTGATGTTTGTGCAGAGACATCCATGAGTCTGCACCTGGAAAGCCTCTTCCAGCTCAGAGGCCCCAGTGACTCATCTGTCCCTGAACTGGCCCCTTTTGCCCTTCCTCTGTGGGCCAACCACCTCTTGCTCAGCAGTCGATCCTGGAGAACATTCCCTGGAGAACTTTTCGGATGAAGCCTCTGAGACATGCAATGATGTCCGCTCCCTCTGCCTCATTCCCTGTTGCTGCTTCCCAAACCTCTGCCCTGTCCTGGGTGTGTATCAGCTCGGAGCGACAGACAGCGGTTTAATGGTGTTCTGGGGTGGAAAAGAAAGACACAAAACAAAGCAAGCTGGAACGATTCCTAAACCAAGAATTTGATAGAAGGTACCAGAGATCAAGGCATAGCATTAAAATTCTAAAATGTGCCCCGATCAGAAGCCTGAAGGATAAAAGTGGCCCTTCCAGAACACCATGGATTGGCAATTGAGTCTATGACAGAATGGAGTAGGGGTGGCTTATCCTGAACAATGATGGAAAAGAAAATATACCAATGTTTTTCCATCTCCCATTTACAGATAAATTTAGATACATAAAAGCTCAACTGAGATGTAAAAGTTTATGAAAATCATTCAAAAGCTTTTCATGCATTCACTTACTCACGAAATATTTATACCAGGCCAAATACTTGTTCCAAGCACCGTAACCCCCCGTGGTGTTCTTATCCATCTTTGTGTCGCGCTGGAACGGTGGGCGGGGGGTGCAGGAGAAGGTGGCTCATGTAGCAATCACCAGTGATGATTCAGAATGTCAAATGTTACTTCCACGCTCTAGGACTGGCTCTTCTCTTGAAAGAATATTGGAAAAGTGAGATGTCACTCCTTATGAACACAGATTTCAAAATCCAGGAAATGGGGTGGGGGGAGTCAAGAGGCCCCAGGTACTCTTTCCGGAGCCTCCTTTTTCCCTTCAGTGGATTTCTTACCCACCATCCCAGGGGCCCCTAGGCACACTGTCTGCTCTCTAGTGCTTTGGACAAAGCATGAATACAAAGCTTCCAGAAGGTTCTATCAGAATTGAAACAAGTTAGGATTTTCCACACATTTTGCTAATCACTAAAGGATAGCAGCTAGAAAATAAATACAGATAATGCAAGAAGCATAAATTTAGCCCCGCAGGCAGAGGCCAGCCCTGTGACCCCACCACCCTCGGAGCTCCATAGTCTGCCCATTGCTCACTCTGTCAGAGGAGGAACCACATTCTGGCACCAATTCATAGTTACCCTGCCTTGGTTTCTTGCTTCCTGGCTCTGTGCCTGGTTTCATTGTTGTGGGGGCTGCCAGACAAGAAATCCGCCACCCAGGAGCTGCTCCCCTATTTCTCTTCACGGATGTATGAGTTCCCTATGGCTACTGTAACAAATTACCACACACTTAGCGGCTTTGGCTTTGGACAACAGAAGTTGATTATCTTACCACTCTGGAGGTCAGAAGTCCATAATGAGTCTTACCGGGCTTCTACCAAGGTACTCACAGCATTGCATTCCTTCTGGAAGCTCTCAGGGCAAGTCTGTTCCTGGCCTTTTCCAGCTGCTAGAGGCTGCCGGCATTCTTCACTTGTACCACTAAAATGTCTGCTTGGAGTATCACACATCCTTCCCTGACTTGGAGTATCACCCTCCTGCCTCGCTCTTCTAAGGACACCTGTGACGACACTGGGCCCACCAGATAATCCAAGGCCATAGCCCCATTTCGGGGTCCTTACCTTTAATATCTACAAATTCCCTTTTGTCGTGTGAGGTAACCTATTCAGAGGTTTTGGGAATTAGGGCAGACATCGTGGGGAGGCATGTTTCTGCTGGCCACAAGGGACAAAGCCCGAAAGGAGACACCATTGGTTATGGACTGAATGTTTGTGTCCCCCTGGAATTCATACGTTGGAACACCCCCCCCCCCACCACCCCGCACTAACTGCGATGGTGTTAGGAGGTGGGGCCTTTGGGAGGTGATAAGATTCGATGAGGTGGGAGTCGGGAGTCATCAGAGAGCTTGCTTCTCTCCTCTGCTCTCCTCCACGTGAAGATACAACCAGAAGTCAGCCGTATGGAACCCGGAGGGAGTTCCTCACCAGAACTCAACCATGCTGTCACTTCTAGCCTCCAGAAGTGCGAGAAATAAATTTATGTTGTTTATAAAGCACTCGGTCTATGATACTTTTTGATAACAGCCTGGATGGACGGACACCATTTACGCTCCTAGAAGGTCCCCCCCTTCTGCTTTCGGTCCGTCAGGCAGACCTTGCCTTGCTGTGAACGCGCTTCTCTACTTCCTAGCACATCACAAGACCCCTTGTCCCTGGGCAAAGTCATTTGATGAGTTCTCACCAGAGTTGTAAGCAAAATAATATGCATCACTTCCTGGCCAAAGCATTGAGTTGAGGTGCAAGACCTTCCAGAACTCTCTTATGTCTCTTATCTGGTATTCAAATGAGCAGAGCCCCACACAGACGGTGGTGGATATGCGGTGGGAATCAGCCTGCTCTATAAAAGATAAGATGCCAGGCACACCTGGGTGGCTCAATCAGTTAAGCAGCTGCCTTCGGTTCAGGTCATGATCCCAGGGTCCTGGGATCGAGTCCCACATCAGGGTTCTTGCTCAGAGGGGAGCCTGCTTCTCCCTCTGCCATTCCCCCTGCTTGTGCGCTCTCTCTCTCTCTGACAAATAAATAAATAAAATATTTTTTAAAAAAAGACAAGGGGCGCCTGGGTGGCTCAGTTGTTTAAGTGGCTGCTTTCGGCTCAGGTCATGATCCTGGAGTCCCGGGCATCGGGCTCCCTGCTCAGCAGGGAGTCTGCTTCTGCCTCTGACCCTCCCCCCGTCATGTGCGCTCTCTCTCTCTCTCTCTCTCAAATAAATAAAATCTTTAAAAAAAATAAAAAAATTTAAAAAAGGCAAGATACCCAGTTAAATTTAAATTTCACATAAACACACCATTTTAAATATTGCATGGTGCATAGTTACACTAAAAATGTTATAATTTTTTTCTGAAATTTGAATTTAACTGGGCATCCTGTACGTTGACTGGCTAAGTCTGGCAGTCCTAAGTGCCAGTGAGAAATGAGACTGTTGGGGCGCTGAGATCTGGGGGGTACTTACTTGTCACCACAGCAGAGCCTAAGCTTTCTGACTGCCATGGGCCATTTGCTTAGGGGATTATCAATACTGCAATCACCAACGGCAAGTCATGCCACTCTGGTGGAGTGTCCTAGCTGGTGGCCAAAACCACATCTTAATCCTCAGCACCTGAAGCAGCCTTGGTTAGCAACAGAGTAGGCAGGTCTGGACCCTACAAAGCACTTATATCAATTTATGTCCACCCGAGAACGTCAAATAGCAATGTTCTTCTCTCACTTTGCAGAAGAAGGAAGGGAGCATTCTCAATGTGCAGTCTTCCCCTATGACTGTCAATCTTTTCCCATGATTTTTACTTCCACCTTTGGTGTCCACTGCTGCTTGGCAATGCTAGAATCACTTAGCAGATGAAATGTGATTTAGCACAACATGATATATTTTGTCAGTTTCGCTTTACTATCCTGGTATTTCATGATGTGTGCAGAGAAGCCCTGGCATAGTGTTTTAAATTAGAAAGCACTTTTATATCAACTGTGTGATGAGCCCTCTTGTGACATTGATGATGGCCACACTTGCTGTAAAATGCTTTTTAAAGCCACCAAAATTACATCTGACAGTCAACCGAGGTAAGTGGATTTGTAGCAGTTGTGGGGAAAAGAAAGGCACGGAGGTGTGGATTTCCACGTGAACCCGGAACACAGGTGACCATGGCCGGCTTGTCCAGCTGTTCACTGACCAGGAACCCAGGCCCTGGAAGGAGGGCCTGGAGAGGGCTCTGAGTGCTGGGCTCTTCAACACACAAAAGAGCTGCTGGTGCCCACCCGTCATTTCATTCCTGATAAATGTATCAGTTATGAAAGGGCGAGAGCAGGTGGTGGGAGGTGTGGTTGAGATGGATTCAGAAGGAAAGCACAGACAGCAGGCCCGGAGGAAGGAGCATCACCTTGCAGGATGTGGCGGTGCTGTGTGGTGTTGTCTGGTGTGTGCAGTGGTGTGTCTCGAAGCCGTCCCCCAAAGTGGGAGCTCTGGATTGCAGAGGCCCCTGCAGCCTTTCTTCATCACGAACAGCCTGCGGCAGGCTGGCCCTCAGGAGTTCAGTGGACGTCTCCCTGGGGATTATGGGAGCAAATGCGATGTCATCAAAATAACCAGATCCAAGAGCTAACATGTCCTAGGGTTTCAGAGTTCTCCATTTTCTCCACTCTGTTTGAAAACTGCCCTCCAGTCGTGGTGTGCCGTGAAGACTTCCTGTTGAGATACGGACCTTCAGAAAAATGTTACACAGGGGCTTCAACCCTTCCCTCTACCTCCTCCCTGAAGGAGGTACCGGTCCACAGAGGTCATGTGCTCCTAGGGCCAGAACCACGTGCCCTAGAGGAGCTCGTGATCCATTCCCAGGGAGAGGTGAGCACTCGAGGAACGGCAGTGATTGGAGAAATCGATTAGGTTGGCGCAGACCTGAGTGACTTGACAAAGGATGAAAGGCTTTATCTGGCAGGTGGATGAGGCCCATGACTGAGAGAGGAGGGACGGGAGGGCGTGTGCGGGTGGAGTTGGCCAAGGGCAGGGTGGCAAGGGGGAACCGGAGAACAGCGGTGCTGCGCTCTGTCCAAAACGGCAAAGGGCAAAAGACTCCTAGACTTGGACGGAATTGTGCCGTTCATGTTTGTCAAATGTATTTATAAAAATAGCAGGAGCTTTTATGTGGGGAGAGCCTCCTGTGTGCCAGGAACCCTGCGAGGTGCTCTGCACTTTCTCACCTGTTCCCTCGAAGAAAGGTCTTGCTATCCCCACCAGAGCAGTCATTTCCATAGCACCCCTTGCCGTGTGTTTTCCAGGCCCTGCTGAGCCACGTTCAAGACCAGGGGGTCTCTCCTCAAGGGCAGCAGCTCTCTCTCGGGTTCACAGTGCCTCCTCCATTCGGCAACAGAGCAGAGTAGGAACGCGAATGGGCACTGGATGCAGACAGATCCGAGTTTGAATTCCTGCTTTCCCAGCTGTGCAGCAGTTGGGGGGGAATAACTGTCTGTGTGTCCCTCAGCCTCAGTTTTCCCCTTCTTGAAACTGACTTCCTGCTACCTAAGGGATAGGTGTCATGACGGTTTAACGAGATGACACGTGCAAGCAGTCAGTCGAAAGTCAGTAACTAACATCCGACTCTGTGCCTCTCTGTGCGGGGAATCACAGCAAATTCAATTCTTCCAGGGATATTTCTTTTTTTTTTTTTTTAAGATTTTCCTTTTTTTTTTTTTTAAAGAGTTTATTTATTTGACAGAAAGAGACACAGCAAGAGAGGGAACACAAGCAGGGGGAGTGGGAGAGGGAGAAGCAGGCTCCCCAATGAGCAGGGAGCCCGATGCGGGGCTCGATCCCAGGACCCCAGGATCATGACCTGAGCCGAAGACAGACGCTTAACGACTGAGCCACCCAGGCGCCCCGAGAGATATTTCTTTGAGACGATAAAATGACAACAGTCTTCCAGTGCCCTCCCCATCCAGGAACACTATCAGGACAGCCCATTACTTCTTACCGGTATCCCTGAACTCATTCTTGGTGACCCAACTCTTTCCTTACCACATGTCACCAACCATCTGTTAGATAATTCCTTCCTGGGGGCGCCTGGCTGGCTCAGTCAGTACAGTGTGTGACTCTTGATCTCGGGATTGTAAATTTGAGCCCCGTGTTGGGTGTAGAGATTACTTAAAATAAAATCTTAAAAGAAAAAAAAGCCAAAAGTAATTCTTTCCTGAATTTTGCCAGACACTCCAGTCAGGTCTACTTGTCTGACCTCTCCTTTCTGAAAGTCAGAAAGTGTGCCTCGCTCCCCCAGTCTTCCATGGCACATCCTCCACGGCGTTTCCAATGTTGTCAATGGCAGTCCCAGCTGTAATGTCCGTTAGTTAGATCCTGCAAGGTAAAATATCCAGACCAGAGCATTTGAATCCGTGTTAAGTCAGGACTGGATTTGAAGGAACTTCCATTGGATGGAGGTCCGTAATGGCTGGCCAGAGTCTCGCTACCCAAAGTGCAGTCCAAGAATCAGCCTCCCGAGCATCCCCGGGGACCTAATTAGAAATGCAAATTTTCCCACCCCATCCACCTTCTCTTTACCCACCCCACCTTCTGCCCCCCCACACCTGCAGATTCAGAATCTGTATTTTTAAGAGGTACCCAGGTGATTTGTACACAGACTACAGATTACAGACCGAGAAGCACAAAGAGCTGTTCTCACACTTGACTGCACTTTAGAATTAGCTGGGGAACTTTCACAAATGTCCAGTGCCTGGCCCCAATCCCTAGAGAATCAGACTTAATTCATCTGGAGTAGTGCCCAGGAGTGGGTACTTTTTCAAAGTACATGCAGTGATTCTCATGTATAGCCAGGATGCAGAACCCCTGGGCCAGAGCTCCTCGAATTGGGTGGGCTTGGCCATCCACACCAGGACCACCCTGGGCCTATGGCTAGGGGTCAAACGGCTGCAGCTATGGAGAAAGAAGGGCCCCCAGAAACTGGCGACCTGGGGTGGCTTGATAAATATGTCCTCATAAACACGCTTCAGTTTATACAGTCTCATTAAAGTACAGTCACATGCTGTGTTTATAATGACAGAGTTGCCAAAAATGGGCGTCAGTAAAACAAATCGTATTGTCACAATGGTTATTATTATTGTAACAAAACTTTAACATTTCTTACCCCTCTGCCAATGCAATCACAATGCATAATGCATTTGAGATTACTTCCAGCTGTCTCCTACTCTATGAATGGGGACATTGCCGTGCACACAGCATTCAGACGCCGTGGACATTTGCATGAGAGGCAGCCATGTTTTCATTCATGAATAGAGGCTCCTAACTGAGGATAGCCCTTCAATGGCCACCTCAGGTGGCCTCAGACTTGGCAGGAGCCCCTCTTCCTGAGCCTGAAAGGTCTGTACTCTTGGGTGGTAAGTAAGGCATGAGTTAAGGCAGAAAAGATCTTGACTCTGAAGACCTCATTTCAAGTTCTTGTTATGCCAGCCAGGTCGTGATGGGCGTGGTAAACCGTGTGTCCTTATCTATAAGTCAGGTCAGTATCCCTGTCCTGACTCCCCAGAGTGACCATTGTGAGGCTCAGATAAAACAGTGCTTAAAAAGGAGTGGCCAACAGCAGAACACTCTAACAATAGGAGGACCCGTTACTAAATGCTGTATTAATAGCAACAGTAAGGACCATAGCGGTGTTACCAGCACAAAGGGAGGGAGAAGACTCTGTCTTCAAAACTTTTCTGGTTTCCTGTTTTCTTTGTGAAGAGAAGAATGGATGGGTGAATGAGGAGACGGACGGATGGGTGGATGGATAAATGGGTGGGTGGAGGGAAGGAAGGAAGGAAGAGTGGGTAGTTGGATGGACAGATGGATGGATCTATTGATTGATCAGTCAATCGAGTGAAGGATGGAGGCAATGTAGCCTTGACACCTCCCACCCTTACTACTTGGCCTCTTATAGCTTTATGTCAATCACCTGAATGCCTTCTGGGTCAAGTACAACCATTCTGGTGTAGCCTGTGAAGGCTTTATTATCTGCCCAAACTTGTCCTTTCCACCTTCACTTGGTTCTGTTCTGCCATGCTTTCCCACCACTGCACAGCCTGTGATTTCTCATCTCTATTCCTTGGCTCTTAGTGCTCTTAAGTCTGTAAGCCAAACTAGGTGCCAAGCCCAGCTCATATGACTTCTAGTTGGAAACCTTCCCTAGTTCAGTCAGTCCAAAGGACTCCCTCCCTCCCTTCGATCAGAGCACCTTATTTGTTTCTATCTTGCAGACTGTCTATCTTTCTACATGTATGAATTACCGCTCTCACTTAAAGGAGAAGAAAAAAAATAGCATTTACTAGTTACCTGGGCACCCTCATGTGATCCTAATAAAAACCCTGCGAGGGATGTATTATTATTCTTACTTTACCAAAGCAGTGACACAGTTTCTAAGAGGGACACTGACTTCTCTGAGGCATATCGGTGGTGGAACTGGAATGTGAACCCACGTCTTCTGACTCTGAACACATCCCACTCTCTCCAGGGTAGTCATCAGGACTGGCCTAAGCTTCTGAAGGACGCTGTTTACATCTTGGCTGATCCATCTGTAAAAGGGAGTTCATCAGCAATGGGGACAAAAGTAACTGGTCAATGAGTGTTACTTACATGAGCATCACTTTTTGTCAGCCTGGACCACTACCTGCACTGTGCTCTGCAAGGGGAAGCCCTCAGTAGAAGCTAATCATCTGACCTTTTAAAATTAAAGTCAAAGCTCTATGATCTGATTATGTGGGGACCATTAGCTGGTCAGTTAATGAGAAAAGTCCATGAAAATAGAGAATCATATACACCTTAAGATTTTCATGTTAGGGGCCCCTGGGTGGCTCTCTCGGTTCAGCGTCTGACTCTTGATTTCAGCTCAGGTCATGATCTCAGGGTCATGCGATTGAGCCCTGCATTGGGTGCCACGCTCAGCATCAGTCTGCTTGAGATTTTCCCTTTTCCTCTGTTTTCCACGCCCCCAAATAAATAAATCCTGTTTTAAAAAAAAAATCTTAATTTTAATTTAAAACATGTAATACGCTTTACCAAACTTTCGCTTCAGGACTCGTGCCTTCTCTTTGAGTATGGAGAGCCCCCAGGGTCTAGTTTCCACATCCCCGGTGCTATATCTCTGGTTTCCTGTTTGGTAAGTAACCAGCACTCGGAATCCTTCTGAACGATTGTCATTTCCCCGCCACGCCGTTAGCATAGTTATCTGATCCACACCTAATTCAACAACAGTTTCTGTAAAGACTTCCCTTTAGAGCATCCTTTGAAAGCTTTTATCATAAGTTTCATAGAAACAACTCTCTTTTCACATTATTTCATAGGTTTACATGAAATATGCAGGATTTTGTTAAATGAGCTCATTATAATAACAGGAACATTTGAGACAGGGAGGCCTGGGATCAGGGATTCAGAGAAAGGGAGTGATCCTTGGTCGGCGGGCAGGTGATCCTTGGTCGGCGGGCAGGTGATCCAGAAGGACACCTGAGGGCAGGTGCAGCAAAGAGCAGCCCGGCCGGAGGTGCTCAGCAGACCCTGTGTGGCCACCCAGTGTTTACCTGAGGACAGAGAAGCCGAAGTGGATGCACAGATTTGTGCATTTGAGAGAGCATCTCCTATAATTCACCAGAGCGTGCCGGGAACAGTACTGGCTGCAGACTTCTTTAATTCCACCAGCGAACTGCCGGTGTAGAGACAGGGAGCAGGAAGGGAACCCCTGGGGATTCACTTGCCTTGGGTCCCTATCTCCACCCCTCCGCTTACTGGCTACGTGACCTTGAGGGAGCCACCCTTCCTTTTGGTTAAAATGGAGGTGTCACCCATCTTGCTGAGCTCTGGCTGCGGACTGAGTGAGATGCTACAGACTAGGCGCTGAGCACATAGTAGGTGCTTCAAAAGCAGCAGCTGAAGCTACAGCGTTAATCCTTGGGGTTTCTGATATCTCGGCTGTCATTGAGGGGATTGAGAGAGATGTCTCAGCTGTCTTCCTCCTTCTCTGCACTAAAAAGTCTCTGAGTACCTTTTTCAAAATTAGCATTTGCAAACCCCTCAGATCCTCAGAAACCTGAGGCTTACCACTTACCCTGTTTGCACTTGCAAATTGTTTTTCCTTTGAATTTGAAACAAAATGCACACGTTAACATATACTATTAGGACCTGCTACTATACACAAATGGAAGGTCAAACCCCACCTCACCCTCTCTAGTTTCAGGCAATACTCCTATTTTAATTGCAAATCCATAAGCCTCTTTTGTGAATTGCATTTGGTTTTTAAAAGAAGAGGGGTGCATAAGTCACAGGATCATTTACAGAAACCACATCGAAGAGACATTCGCTAATGCACATAACTGGATAATATGGTAATCAAACCAAATCCGTGGCAAAACACTTTGAAATTTTAAATAAGATCTAAATCACAATTGTTCTAAAATTTATAGGTTATGGAATTTCTTAGCCTAAATCACATTGAAATGTATTCTCTTTGTTTTTCATTTTGGCAGAAATAGGGACTTGCGAGTTAATCTTTTAAAAGATGTTTGATTGTAGCAAGTTGTAATAAAATATGCATAATACATACTTAATAAAAAGTAACACCTCTGACATAAATTGCTTCATTGAGCTATAGAAACATATTAT
Organism: Zalophus californianus; assembly: GCF_009762305.2. Classification (NCBI taxonomy): domain Eukaryota; kingdom Metazoa; phylum Chordata; class Mammalia; order Carnivora; family Otariidae; genus Zalophus; species Zalophus californianus. The sequence continues at coordinate 7,597,566 of NC_045600.1, forward strand.
AACCCATAAAATGCATACAAGAAATGGAATTAAACAGAAGTTACCTTTATTGTCAGTTTTTATTTCTGAAATAATCTAAAATTGAAGATAATGATTACTCATAGGAAAAAAAAACTTTTATCAAATGCAAAATCAACATTGTTGGTGGCATTTTCCGACTCATGGGTGGATTTGTGGTCCTGGAGAGGTGCCTAGACATTGTAATTCACAAGAATTATAATTAACAAGGAAAAATTACTCATTTATTTACATTCCCATTTGAACACTAGATAAATTATTTGCTAAAAGCCCCTTAATGATCCCAAAGTACATAATTATCTAGTACATTGGTCCCACTTTCAGAGGATAAAACCTATAGCAAAATGACTTTTTTTTCCCCAAAACTGTTCCCTCACAACTCCTGCTAGACATTTCTTTTATGGTTTTTAAAAGTTATATTGGTTTTTTTAAATATCAAAATATTTTATGCAAAATATTTCATTTTTAAAAAATTCACTCTCGCTCTTGGGAGAGTGTATGTGCAATTGTTAACGATGTAGTGCAGATTGCAATAAATTCTGAAATTAACACTGAATATATTTTCATATTATGTTTACATATGGGTAGGTTTTTTTTAGACTCCCTATCTTTTTTAGATTTATGAGATTCTCTACAATAAGATTTTGTGTGAGTATATTTAAATTTCATATGTGTATATATTTATACACACACAGAGCAAGATTACATACTTGCTTTAATTTCTCCCAATCTTAAAAACTCATAAAATATTTAAACTGTTTCAGGACCAGAATAGAAATGCCTCAAAGTGTTGTTTAAAATTACATCCAACCTTCACCTACCCATGCTAATGAATGGGGCCGTGCAGCTATGAGGAATATCAATCAAAAGTAATCAATGCACAGAGGCTCCATGGTTAACCTTGTTCTCTGCCCACTCCTTCCTTCCCGCGCCCTCCTTCACGACCTTAACCCCAGCTGCTCAGAAAATGACTCATTGGTCTCTATCCTCATCGCCTGTCATCCGACTGATGACACTTCCAGTCGGGAATAAAATGATCAAAGGGTGAGCAGAATGAATAATCTGTAAACTGTGGCAAACGGCTAAGGGTCAGTTGATTTAAAGGTTTCTGTGCCTTCATTCATTCATTCAACAAACATTTATTGAGAACCTAGTATGTGTGATGCATTGGCTGGCGTCGGGGTTGCGACAATGAACACATTGAACATTTTCCCTGCTTTTTACAGTGTGTGGTACAGGAGAGGAGGCAGGCTCTAAGAACTAATAGCAGCCCTGAAAAGCAGCCTAAGGAAAAGCACAATGTACAATGAAAGAAGATAGGGTAGGAGGTCCTACCCTAGTCTGCTGTGGGATAGAGGTGGTCAGGGAAAATCATCCCACGGGAAGTGAGCCTCATGCTGGCTGGAACAGGTGGAGGATAGGAGTAGAGGAGGTCCAGGCAAGAGATACAGTGTGCATGAAGATCCCTGGGGAAGAGGAGGCTTGGCACAGGATGGGGCAGACAGGCAGCCGGTGTGGCTGGGGTAGAGAGAGCCAGGGGGCCTTGCTACCAGATGAGGCTGGAAACATGAGCTGGGACGCTGTAAAGCCAAACTGGAGTTTGGACTTGATCCTGGCTGCCATTAAGGGCTGACAAGGAGTGGACCATGGCCACGTGGATGTGACCACACCTATGTGTTTCAGAGCTGGCTGTGCATGATGCTATGTGGAGAATGCATCAGAGGGTTCGTTGAGACATCGAGCTGAGGGCCCCTGGGACATTCCAGATGAGACATGATGGCAGCCTAGCACTGCAGAAAGATGGGGAAGTTGGGAGGAATTGACTCCTCTGGAAAAGACCACGTGGGCGTAAGTCAGATCTGACACTTATGAGGCCATAGGCAAGCATCACAGAGCCAATGCCGGTACAGTATGCGACCCCCGTCTTAATCATCTATTATGCACTGAATTGTGTCCCCCCCAAATTAATACACTGAAGCCCTCTCCCACAGCACCCCAGAATGTGATGGGTGGTTTTTGGACACAGGTTCCTTTAGAGAGATCATTAAGTTAAATTGAGGCCATCAGGTGGGCACTAATTCAATGTGACCAGTGTCCTTATGAGAGAGACACCAGGGGCATTTGCCGACAGAGGGACAATCGTGTGAAAAGGCAAGAGAGGGGAACCATCTGAAGCCAAGGAGAGAGAGGCCTCAGGAGAAACCAGCCCTGCAGACACCTGATCGCGGACTTCCAGCCTCCACCAACTGCGAGGAAACACATCTCTGTTTTTAAGCACCCCCAGTCTCTGGGATTTTGTTATGACGGTCCCCACAAATGAACACAGCGTCTGAACAATGTCATGAGCGTGAGATGCAGGCAGAAGATCAACAGCAGCGATTGAGCACGTTCCCACGTCACCCCATCGAGGTGGTGGCTTTCCACGGGATTCCTTTAGTGACGAGTATAAATGTGTCCTTGTCCGGGAACGAGAGAGAAACTTCTCTAGCATTGCTGCAGATAGAATACTAATGAAAAGAAACCACAAGGAAGGTCTGGGGTGGCTCCAAAACTTGAGGGAAAATCGGAGGTGAAGGCAGACAACCTCACCTGGAAATTTTATAGGTACGGGTTCATGGGGCTGAAGTGGAAATAAATAGCAATGAAAATCTGTATCAGGGAAAGAGAAAAGGTGCACGTTTGTGCTGTCACACATCTATCCATGGATCCATCCCTCTCTCCACCTTTCAGTCCCTTTTCTACTTGTGGTTGCATTCCTAAGTCATTCGCAGACATCAATACACCTCACCCTAAAACACTGCTGCTTGTTCGTCATTGACTAAAGGCAGTCTTTGTTTCTGCATGCAACGAAATGAACAAATCTTTTAAAAAAATAATAAATAACGTTACGGAAATCTTACCGACATACAATAAGCTGAACATATTTAAATATACATGTTGGTAAGGTCTGATGTATATACACACTCAGGAGACGATCTTCCACAATCAAGACAATGAATACATCCATCACCCCAAAAAGATTCCTTGTGCTCCTTTATAAGCTCTTCCTTCCTGCCCACCCCAACCATCACAGATCTGCTTTCTGCCACTAGTTTTCTAGAATCTTATATAAATGGAGTCATATGGTATGTACTCTTGTTTTGCTTGGCTTGTTTTTTTTTTTTTTTTTTTTTACTCAGCATAATTATTTTGAAATTCATCCAAATACTTTACTCATTTTATTGCTGGATTCTATTGCAGAAATACAGCACAGTATTTCACCTTTTGATGGACATTGAGGTTATTTCCAGTTTGGGGTGATTGCAAATAAGGCTGCAGTGACATTCATTCTCTACAAGTCTTTTTAGATGCTCATGTGCTCCCCTTCCTCTTGAGCAAATGCCTAGGAGTGCAGTGCTTGGGTCATATGATTAATTTTTTAAGAAATTTCCAAACTAATTTTCTAAGTGGTTGTACCTACCGGAAAAATCTGAGGGTTCTCGTTGCTCCACGTCCTTCAGAGCAGTTAGTTCTTATCAGTTTAGCTCTTCTAATGGATGTGTTGTAGTATCTTATTGTAGTTTTAATTTGCATTTCCCTAATGACTAATGTCCGGTTCTTTTCATGTGTTTCTTTGCTCTCTGTGTATCTTCTTTGGTGAAGTGTCTATTCACATCTGTTGTTTGGTTTTGTTTGTTTGTTTTTACTGGGTTGTCTGCTTTCTTATTGTTGAATGTTGAGAGTTCTTGATGTGTTCTGAGTACATATAAAGAGTATATACATATAGAAATCCTTTAGATCATACTTCAGATGATTTGAAAATAGTTTCTCCAGGATGGTGGGTGTCTTTTCATTTTCCTCATATTTTTTTAAGAAGAAGGTTTAGATTTGGGTGATTCTACCAGTTTGTTCTATAATGAATCATGGTTTTGTTACTGTTTCTAAGAAATCTTTTCTTTAATCCGAGGTCACATTTTTTTCTTCTATAAGTTTTATAAAGTTTCAGGTTTTACTAAATGTAATGTTATGATATGTAGTCCAATGTGTTCATTTGTGTGCGTGTGTGTGTGTGGCCATCCTGCTGTTCCAACACCATCTGTGGGAAAGACCAAACTGTTTGGACTCTGTATTCGGTGCCGTTGACCTCTTGCTTTATCTTCATTCCTGTAGTTTTATAGTGAGCCTTGAAGGGAGGTAGTGGTAGCCAGCCAACTTTGCTGTTCTTCTCCAAAGTTCCATCAGCTACTCCAGGTCATTCCCATTTCCCTAGGAATTTTAGAATCAGCTTATCAATTTCTACAAACCGGCCTTTGCTAGAATTTTGGTCTTGCTGAGTCTCTAGATCAATTTGGGAATGAGTGAAATGTAAGAAGAGCGAGTCTTCCAATGGGATGTTCAGATCATTTACATTTAGACCAACAATGTAACTACTGATATGGTTTAGTAGGTTTCAGTTGGTAAGATTGCCAGTTATTTTTCATTAATCCTTCTGTGTTCCCTTGTTCCTCTTTTTCTTTCTTCTTTTGAATATCGTTGAATTTTTTAATAATTCCATTTACTCTGCCCATTCGTTTATTAGCTGTACCTCTTTAATTTTCTATTTCAATGATTGCTTTAGGGTTCATCTATCATGGTCTACCTTCAAGAGATATTATACCATATAGCATAAGAACATTACAAGAGTACATTTCCATGTCATGCATTGGGTACATACATGACACACAATTTGTGTTTTGTCACACATTTCAGGTATGACAGACATACATTGGTGTATGTCACAAATATGTGTATTGTCATACCTTTCATTTTATACGTGTTCTAAACACTATGCTACATTGTTAAGATCTTAATCACTCAATTTTTAAAAGATGTTTAAATAAAAACCTACACAGTCACCTGTGTAAATATATAAACACCCACCCATTTCTGATCTTCGTGTGGTTCCAGATCCCCACCAGGAATCATTCTCTTCTGCATGCTGGATGTTCCTTCACATTTTTTTGTAGTGCAGATCTACTGATGATCACTTCTTTCTGTTTTGTATGACAGAAGAAGTCTTTATTCCCCCTTTGCTTCTGAAAGACGTTTTCACTGGGTACAGAATTCTAGATTGATTTTTTTCCCCATTTGGTACTTTTAAAGATGTTCCACATTTTTCTCACTTGAATTATTTCTGAGAAATGTATTGCTGTTTTTATTTTTGCTCCTTAGTTCACAATGTGCTTCTCTGGATGCTTTTAATTTTCCCTTAATCACTGGTTTTGAGCCATGCGATTATAATGTGCCTTGGCATGTTTGTCTTCCTATTTCTCATGCCTGGAGTCCACTGACTACTTTTTATGTATAGGTTTGTAGTTTCAACAAGTTTGGAAAATGTGTGATTATTTTTTTTCATGTTTCTGTTCCCACCTAGATCCAACCTCCCTTGGGGACCCCAGTCATCCATACAATAGGCTGCGTGAAGTTCTCCCGCAGCTCACTGACAGTCTGCTAATATCATTTAACAATTTCCTCCTCTCCCTGTGTCTCATTTTGAACAGTTTCTGTTGCTGTGTTTTCACGTTTACTAATTTTTTTCTTCAATGTAGACATTGAATTCCATCCATTAATCCCATCCAGTATTTTTTTTTTTTTATTTCACATACTGTAATTTTATTCTTCATCTCTAGAAGGTCAGTTTGGGTCTTTTTATATCTCCTGTGTCTCTACTGAACTCTGTGGGCATATGGAGTATGGTTATAACCATTCTTTTAATACCCTTTCTGCTAGTTCTAGTGTTTGTGTCAATTACATCAGTTTCCATTTTGACTTTTCTCCCCCTAACAGGTGGTATTTCCCTGCTTCTTTGCATGCCTGGTAATCTTTGATCAGATGCCAGACATTATGGATTTTACCTTTTTTTTTTGACACTGGGTATTTCTGTATTCCTGTAAATGTTCTTGAGCTCTTTCCTGGGATACAGTTAAGTTACTTCAGCAGAGTCTGATCCTTTAGAGCGTTGCTTTTCCCAGATTTGCAATATAGGACCAGAGCAATGCTCAGTGCTGCCCTCCACTGCTGAGGCAGGACCCTTCTGTGTACTCCACCCAGGGCCTTGTAAACTATGTGGTTTCTCAGTGTGTCTCATGGAAGCAGACGCTATGCCCAGCCCTCTATGAAGACCAAACACTATTACCTCTCCTCCAGTCAGAGGGTCCTTTTCCTGGCCCCAGGGAATTTCATTGCCCATATATGCTGGTCATTCACTTATGTACTCTAGAAGAATCCTCTGCATATTGTACAGTTTTCCTTCTGTGTCAATCTGTCCTCTCCAATACTCTGTTCTGAAAATTCTGGCCACCTAGGTCTCCCAGCCCCTTCAACTTTGTCTCTTTGCCCCTGGGAATTTGAAAACATGGCCTGGATCTCCCTCCCTGCTGTGGAGGCAGGAAATTCACAAGGCTGCAAACCACAGCTACTGTAGGATCCCTTCCTTGTCTTCCATCTTTCCCTGTCCTTCGTTGCCTGATGTCCACTGTCTGGCAACCTCTTGCTTTTACATATTTTGTCCATGTATTGCTTGTTTCGAGTGGGAGGGAAAATCTGGTCCTTGTCATTCCCTCTTGGCTAGAAGTGAATCTTCAGAATAGACCAGTCTTTAGTGTACCTTTTGTAAAAATGTTTGCAAACGTCTTCACCTGTGAAACTCAAACTTCTATCAAGCTATAGGCCATTAATGACCACATCTCCCCCGAAAGTTTCCCCATGTCCTTCCTGGTGGAACTCTTCCTCCAACCCCCAGAAAAGTCACCATTCTGAATTTTCCCATCATACACTAGTTTCGCCTATTCTAGAACTTCACATAAATGAACTAGACAGTATGTACTCTCACTTAGTTCACACAGCCCACTCTTTCTGAGATGTACCCATGTTTTTGTTTCAGGAGCTCCTTCTTTCTTATTCTGTTTTATGACTGCATGACTCTATCACAGTTTGCTTATCCATTTTCCTGTTGGTGGACACACGGGATGCTTCCATTTGGGAGTGATGGTGAATAAAGCCACAATGATGAGTGAGTTTTCTTGTATAGATCTCTCTGCAGAGTTAACTTTCCCATTCTTCCTGAGTAAAGATTTAAGCATAGAATGGTTGGGTCATAAGGATGATGAATATTTAACTTAACTGGAAACTATTAGACATCCCCCCCCCCAAAATGGTAGTGCCATTTTACACTCCCACCAAAAATATAAGAGACTTTAATTGGTCCTCATCCTTGCTAATACTTGGTAATTTTCCGTCTTTTTGCCTGAAGATTCTAATCAGCATGCAGGGCATCTCATTGTGGTGTTAATCTCATTTACCTGCTGACTAATGATATTCAGCATTTTTCTGCATGCTTATTGGCCATTCATATACCTTTGTGAAGTGTCTGTTCAAGTACTTTGCCCATATTGTGGTCACTTTCAATTTTTGAAGTTCCCTGAAAATCCTGAGATGATAAACAGCCCGCTGGGTTCAACAATCATCTAGACACATGTGTGGAATTTTACTCAAGAAATTGCTTGTGAATCCACAGAGGTGGAGCAAGAAATGAGTTCTGTCTAATGTCCTTTCAAGTACATGACTTGTTACCCTGCAGATGGTCACAGTACACATTATTTTCTCAAAGTTTTTCTCAAAGTTTTCAAACTTAAACAGAAGTAGAAAGAAAAGTAAAACAGATCTCCCTGTGTTATCACCATCCAGCTTAAACATTTTTACCAGCATTTTGCTGGTCTTGTTTGAGGTATCACCTCCTATTTTATGTTTGATGGAGTATTTTAAAACAAGCCCCAGACATAACATAATGTTGCCCATCAACGGGACACTGCTTTGACAGGTAGAACTTAAGTTGTTCATTTAGGCTCTTTATTTGGTTAGAAGTAGAAGACCAGGAGCTCTTAATAGAAAGAGACCCAAATCCAACCTTTGCCCAGATTAGGGCATGGAAGCCACATGATCTGAAATAAACTTTCACGCTGAATTTGAGCCACAAGACCTGTGTCTTAGTCCTGCTGTCCTAGAAAACCAAATGTTGCCTTTGGTCTTCCAAATGGGAACTCTCTCTCCAAATATACATTATTTTAAAAAGATGCACCTAAAAAATCATTGATCTAAAAACTCATGTGAAAATTAAGGCTCACTTCCTTCACTTTAAGAATGACAACATGTGTTGTCCCTTGTACACCATACATAATTAATAATTAGTGTGTAGTATTCTGGGTTTACATCTCAGGAGGAAAAGATAGCATCCAATGTTTCTGTATTATATATATTAATAAAAAGTGTATTTCTTAAGGTATCCAAAAGTGGAAAATGTGGTCATATAAAATGTCTCCTTTCTTTCTCCTGTGACAGAGTTCCTCAACCTCAGCACTGTTGACATTTGGTCGCAAGAATCATTTGTTGTGGGGGCTGCGCTGTGCATCGTAGGGTGTCCAGTAATGCCGTTGGCTTCTACCCACCACAGGCTGGCAGCAGTTTCCCAGTGGTAACAACCAAATGTCTCCAGATAACTGCCAGTTTTCCCTCAGGGGGAGCACACCACCCCTGGCTGGGACCCCCTTTCTACAGGTGTGACCTTTGCACCATGGCAGGTCACTCAAAACCTCAGTTTCCTTGCCTGCGAAATGGGGATGACACTGGAAAAGAGGGTCACGTGTCTGTGAACACGCCTCATGAAGTGGTAAGTGCTAACAGGTCCCAAATTAACTAATGAACTAATAATAGAGGCACAGCTCTGTCCTGGGCACGTGTGGAAGGGAAATATAAGAAAATATAAGGAAAGCAACGTAAGCAATATAAAGGAAAAGATAAGAAAGCAATGAGCAGTCCCACGTCCTCAAAATGCTGATGGGGAAGGGAAGAAAGAACGGGAGTTTGCACCACACCCTCAGCACTGGGCCAGGAACGGCCGGGACTCAAGTGCACAGAGTGGGGTCCCTGTCTTCCAGGAACTACACAAGCTGGTTGGCAACCAGGTCTGTGAAGGCACCTGGCCCAGCGCCTGACACCCAGTAGGTGTTCACCATATTGGATGGTAAGAATAAGGATGAAGAAGAGCTGAGTGGGGAGGCCTGGGTGGCTCAGTCAGTTAGGCGTCTGCCTTCGGCTCAAGTTATGATCCCAGGGTCCTGGGATCGAGCCCCGCATCAGGCTCCCTGCTCCGCGGGGAGCCTGCTTCTCCCTCTCCCTCTGCTGCTCCCCCTGCTTATGCTCTCTCTCTGTCAAATAAATAAAATCTTTTTAAAAAAAAAAAGAACTAAAGGAAGGCAGAGATGATACGTGGCCTTGAAAAAGATAAGCCAGCGCCATGTGGTGTGAGGTGGGGTGGCCTGATGGAGTCAGAGCCGAAGAAGGCTGCATTTCAAGCCCATCTGTGCCACTCACTACCTGTGTGTTTGGGGCATGTCACTAAAACTCTCTAAGGTTATCAAACAGAGTATTATTTCTACTGACAGAATTATTGTGTGTACATGTCTAGCTCAGTGCTTAGAACACCAATGTCCAAAATGTCTTCTGTCAGTATTTACTCTTATTATTGTTTCAAACCAACCACATATGTGCTGAAATGATGCATATCCATTATTCACAGTGACTGGGAACTGGCCAGTGTTTACTGGAAAATTTAATGGGGATATGAAGGGAAAGAAAAAGAAAGTAAAGAGAGGTAGCCAGCTACTTCATTCATCCAAAAGGAGAGGTGAAATGGTAAGGGTATTGCGTGGTTGTAAGTGAGGCATGCTCTAACGTGGGACATCGGATGTCAGTGGACCAGAAATCAGGGGAAGTCTGTCAGACCCTCAAGGAACACTGGGATATTTGAACAATAGGAGTTCGGGATGGTCAACACAAAGCTTAGCTTCAGGGCAGACCCGAAGGCCAAGGTTTGTGGAAGACCAAGAAGGCACGATAATCAGATGAAACAGGCGACCTCACCATGGGCCTCTCTCATCTCCCTAGTGGTCTGTCTGTTCCGTTCAGTGCCTTTATGGGGTCCCCTGCAAGCCTAGCTTTGAATTTTTCTGCATTAGTCTCAGGTGAGCTTCTTGGAACCTGTGGTTATTAGTACATTACCAAGGAAACTCCTCATCTGAAGTGGAAGCCGCCTCTATAGGCTGTAAATACAATGCAATTAGCCTCTCAAGTACCTTATTATAAACTATATCAAGGACACCCACATGGACTCACAGATTAAGGGATGGAATTTCTGTAAAGAGAAGGACCTTTTTTTTTTAGGTTTTTTATATTTTTATAACATGTAGGGGATAAAAAAGAACAAACCCATAAATAATAAGACACATTTCAATCAGCAAATTGGGACATCATTTTTTAAAAAAAGATTTACTTATTTATTTATTTGAGAGAGAGAGAGAGAGAGAAGAGGGTCAGAGGGAGAAGGAGAGAGAGAACCTCAAGCAGACTCCCTGCTGAGCGTGGAACCCGACGTAGGACTCGATCTCATGACCTTGAGATCACGACCTGAGGCGAAACTAAGAGTCGGCCGCTCAACTGACTGAACCACCCAGGCACCCTAGGGCGTCACTTTTAATATCTTTTCCTTCACTCTCCAGATCCTTGCTTCACCAAATGGCCGTCTCAAGCGCCAAGCCTGGGAGCAGTTATCCAAATAGAAGCAGAGAGGTCTTTGGGTAATGAATAATTAGTAGAAGTATGTTGTTAAAGAGAGGGTAACTGCTATAGCCTTTGGGGAAAGTAATCTGGTGATATTTATGGAACTTTAAAATACACACACTCTTTGATCCAGACATGCCACCTTTGGAATTACATCCCGCAGCAATGAAAGAAGGCATCTACACGGATACTTGTGCATCAGTGTCAGGTTAATGCAGAACTGGCGTTGTGGTAAAACCCCAAAAACGCTGTGCACTATAGAATATCCATCGGCCGAGAGATGGATAAGGGGTTCTAGGGCGCACCACGGTGGGGCTGTTATACAGCTATTTTTAAAATGAAGTAGAACTGGGGCGCCTGGTGGCTCAGATGGTTAAGCATCTGCCTTCAGCTCAGGTCATGATCCCAGGGTCCTGGGATCGAGCCCTGCGTCGGGCTCCCTGCTCAGCGGGGAGCCTGCTTCTCCCTCTCCCTCTGCCTCTTCCCCCTGCTCATGCTCTCTCTTTCTCTGTATCTCTGTGTTTCAAATGAATAAATAAAATCTTTAAAAAATAAAGTAAAAAATAAAATGAAGTAGAACTGTGTGAATTAGAGTTACGTGTTCTGACCTGAAGTCTTATTATGGAAATGGCCAGTTGCAGAGGATCGTGTATAGGATGGTTCCATCTTTGTAAAAGAGCAAACAGGAATGAAAGGAATAGAAGGTGGGAGCAAAAGAAGAAAGGGAGGAAATGCCTTGATCTTACCCACTTACCCCTCCTCATCCTTGCTGTGTGAGCCCCAGTGTCCTCTGTGGGTTTTTATTAGTCAGGACCCACTTGGAAACATGCCATGCCAGATATTCCAAGCAGAGGGATGCACCGCAGTGAATTGCTTTTACAGATGACAGAAGAAGCCAAGAAACCAAGCAGAGGGAACGAAGTAGCCAGAGGTTAGCAAGCAAGGGAGCCCAGTGTCCTCTACTCCCCAGGACCACAGAGACATGGACGAGGTGGGCAGTTCTGCTGAGAAGTGCGGGCCCCACTGGGAGCTAGAACCAAGGAGGATGAAAGGACGGAGCGCAGATTTCTTTGGTTTACCGCATACTAGGTGATTCGTAACAATACCGATGATAATAGCAAAATTAGTCCTACTCATTCTTATTAAATGGGTATTTTTAACTTTGTTATTAATACAGTTGCCCCTTGCACAGTGCAGGACAGTCAGAACTTCTTGTGTAACTTTTGACTCCCCCAAAACACTTAACTATGAACAACCTATGGTTGACCAGAAGCCTTAGTGAGAACAGAAACAGTTAACACATCTCTTCCTATTTCTTGAGCACCTACTCTGGGCTAAACACTGTTAGCTTTCTGCAAGCCTCATTTCACTTAATTGCCACCATGAGGGTGGAACTGTTGTTTCTTTGTTTTATAGATGCTGAGGCCCAGACTCGAAGAGGTAGAACAGTGTGTCTAATTCCAGACACCTACTAAGTAAAAGATCCTGAGTTGGAAACCAGTTCTACCCATCACCAAATCCTCCAGCATTCCCTGCGCAGCTCCTGCTAACCTAATGATAGTGATCTGGTTTGGGACTACTCAGTAGACCAGGTCTTATCCACACGCTCAGTGTCGTCCTTCTAGAACATGCCACAGATTCCCTGATGCTTCTCCCCTCAGGAGGTGAGCTCTGGGTGTGCACACGGGAGACCCGGTGGGCTGGTGGCCACTTCACCCAACACAGGAGCAGTGGAAGCCATGCCGAGTGGTTGCAGAGGCTGGGTCATAAAAAAACCATTCAGCTTCCACCATAAGAAGTCTGTTTTGAGACCACCATCCTGCGAGGAGCTCAAGCTCCACCAAGAGGCCAGGCATAGTTTGCCCGGGCCAAGGATCCTGGCCCAGGAACCAGACATGTAAGTTAAAAGCCTCCAGATGATTCTGCCTCCCTGCTGTTTGATTCTTCCTAGCTAAGGCTCCAGCACCATGCAGAACAGAGGCATCTCCACCCTCCGGGAAGCTCTGCCCAAATTACAGACTGATGGGCAAAAGGAACGATTGGCTGAGTACCTGCCATAGATAACCAAACTATTTAGTGGCTTTGAGCAAGTCCTGGAACGTAGTAGGCTTTCAATGCCTTTTCTACTGAGCAAATAAATGGTAAATACACATTTCAGTTCCGCCTATAATGTGCATACATAAAAACACCCGGTAAATTGCTTGGAACTGTTTCAGTGTAAAGTTATCTCGAAGGAACTGCTCGAGAGAAAACATCAGTGTTGTGACTCCTGACGTTTCTGAGGGAGAAAAAGCTGGAAAGGAGCCATTGAACCTTTGGGGGCTCAGTCGACAGTGACCTGAGAATATCCCTTGGATGCTCACGTCTGCTGTCTAATTTGGATTCCTGAGTCGAGGTGAGCACCTGGAACCGAGGGTCCCCTAAGGAGCGCTGGAGATGTTGAGTTTCCTGGCCAAGTCTATCCACCCACCCCCCGTAGACAGTAATTTGGTGTTCGGCAAAGATGGGGCACCTTACATAGCAAATGCACAAATAAATTTCACTGGATAATTAGAATCATAACTGAAAGTTAATAAGCTGGCATCCTGCTTTGCAAGCCCGTGCTCTATGCATTGGAGTGGAGTAAGTCAGTGTGGCAGGGCCTCTCATGTCTACCAAGTCCCGTGAGCGCAAGGGAATGAAATTGGGACAAGGTCTTCGAGGACCTTGTTAACCAGCTGCTTAGTGATGGCCACTGTCTTGGACTCTGCTTTGTTAAGCGGATAAAAATAGTTAAGCACTTATGAGTGTCAACTGTGTGCCAGGCCCTAGACTCGTGTATGATCAAGTGGGTGTTGTTATTCTCTTTTGAAGAAAGCTGGAGCCCAGAGGAAACCTGCCCAAGCCCATCGTCTACTGAGTGGCAGGGCCAGCAGGAGAGGCAAGCTCCCTCTGCAGTCCCTTCCCCTGTAACATCGCTCCCCTGCTTGCTTCTCTCCAGGAGGTTGGCCGGACATCCCACCGCAGGAACTGGTGGCACCCGGGATGGTAACAGGTGGGCTGGCAGGGAACACCAACTTTGAAACAGGCTCCTGCAGCTAGGCAATGGATCCCCAGTTACCTGGCCCTGCTAACCACATGGTCATAGGAACCGAGCTTCCTTCCATTGGGGCCATCTCAGATCCAGTGGAGTGCTTACATAAAAATGTTTAGGTTAGAGATTTAGAAATACGTTGGGTCTGGCCATACTTAACCTGCAAATGACTTTCTTTATTTCTTTAGAAAGCACTTCTTAGGAACATATTACATATCAGTGTAAGTTTCAAAAAAAAAAAATAGAAAAACCCTTTAGATCTATTTAGGCGGAAATGGAAAAGAGCAAATGGCAGGCTCATTTTCATTATGAACAGACTTTTTTTCATTTGCATCATGTCCAGACAATAGCACTGGCCATAATAAGCCTGCAACACCAAGCTATAGCATCCTAGGGCTACCCCATGATAACTTACAGCTCGATGGGCCCCTTATATCCACAGCGCAAAACTCGGGGAAATGGACAGCAGGAGAGTTTGCCATGCCCACTGCTCTCTGTTGGCAAAAACTCCAGAAGGATCCAGGACTCTTCAGAGTGAGTTAGACCCTGATCTGAAAGCAACTATAGCAACAGAAGGAGCACCCGATTCTAGCCTGATCTTTGCCCCTCAAGAGCTGTTTCCTTGAGCTCCATCCCACCCTGTAACCTTCATCTCTGTCTGCAAAACGGGGACAGGTAGTAACATTGCCCCCTCACTGGATGGTCTGGAAGATCAAAGGAGAGCATGAATTCCAAGCCATCAGCAAGTGCCAGGGACTGAGTAAGTAAGCAGTCAAAAACAATAAAGTGAGTGACACCAGCTCCCATTTGTCCAACACCTGCTCTGTCCCCAGCTCTAGGGTTTTGTAAGTATTCTGTTGCTTACTCCCATTCAGTGAACGCAGGCAGAGTGACTGGAAGCTTCACTTCAAGCTCCGGGTCCACCCATCACAGGAAGGACGACAGAGGCTCGGTCACACAGTCATTCCATCACAAAACACTCGAGCGAGAACCTGGGGCCTGGGGAGGGTGCAGACATCTTCACTAGAGGAAGTCCTCTTAGCGCCATCTTCTCTGATGCCAGCACCTGGCCACTGGTCCCCCGCTCAGCCTTCTACTTCCCAGATTCTTATTTAACACTTTCCAAAAGGGGCATAGTCATTCCTGATTAGATTAACTAACAGGCTTTTTTGTGATAATCAAATGAAATAATAACTATTAATATAGGTCATAAACATATTAGAAAAGGGTGAAAATCTAAAGAAAGCAGGAGTTAAGCCTTAGAGATAGGGTAACGGATCTTCGTTACTTTCTTTTTTACTGTTTCCTATATTTTACAAATTTACAATAAAGAATATATATTACTTTTATAATGAAAAGCAACAATTGATTTAAAAGTGCTTGATACATGATAAAATCCTACAAACAGAAGACCCAGTGTTTGCATAGGAAAAAATGTAGTTTGGGACTTACATCCTCTTAGATTTTAGACTACTTATTTTACTCAGGGTCACCATTTACAGTTGGTCAGGTTGTACACTGCAAAAAAAAAAAAAAAAAAAAAAAAACCAAGGCATCCAGTGGGGGCTAGAGCCCATCAGGTGCTTGTTTGTAAACAAGGCATCCCAGCCTGTGGCCAAATCTGCTTGAAGGAGCACCTTTTCCTAATTTGCATAAAGTCTCCATAGATGTTCCTGCTGCCATTTGACTACCACTCAGTTTTAGCACTCTCCCTGCCCTATTCTCCAGGCAGGGACACACTGCACCCTACTAAATGTGTAGGTTAAGATATAGTGCCATGAAATGTCAGAAAAAGAACAGGGAAAAAGGGTTGTTAGAATCATGACCACACATTGCATTTTTCCAGGTTGGGAGCATCGATGCCAGGTAGAGAAGCAGGGGAAGGATTCCCAAGAGAATGCACAGCCTGAGTGAGGGCAGAGCAGCAGGGCCGGGGAGACATGCTGGGGGTCCTGGTGTTAGTGCTGAGCCTAAGGCCAAGCCAGCGGGTGCAACAACACAGGTTAGATCTATGGGGATCAGGGAACCTCTCCAAACAGAAAAGGAAGGAGACAAGAGACAAGGAGAGCTGTGACTAGCTTTCCGTCAGGAGTCTACCGGGGATGCCCAGCTGTCTGCCCTCTTGCCTGCGCTCTCGCAGTCAGAGCAAAACAAAAAGTTTCAACCCCAGCTGATGGGATCTAGACTCTGTTAAAAACTAAATAATAAGTTATACAAATATAATACAATACAATACAAAATAGTAAGATGCAGCTGGCTCTGTTTCCCCCAAACAAAGTGTTAGAGACCTGGTGTGGCTGTCCCGGCAGAAGGGGCAGACTCAGAGAAGCAAGGAGCAGGGGTGAGTCTGAGCACCCAGGTGGCAGGAGCTCAAGGACCATGTTGTTGTTTGGATGAATCCACTCCAGCCCCTTCTGTTCCTTTCTGGGCTCACCGAGATCAAGATTCAGAAAGAGAAAGAGAATCTAGCTCTGCTTGGGTCACATATCCACGCACGGGGGGCGGCGTGAGTGACCGTCCAACAAGACCATCTATGATGGGTGGGGGGCACTCCTCCAGAAGGGCATGGGGGTGTTGCTCCCCAGAGACAGAACTGCCACAGCGTGCCTAAGAAACGCCTTCATGGCACGGGTTTTGAGTCCATGTTTCAAAGTCTGTCTGTATCTGTGAAATGACACTGCACTAGACAAAAACCTGCAGGAGCTTACCCTATCCTGCGGTGAAGAACTGTAGTCATGAATTCATTCTACAACCATGGACCCACAACCTACTTCTCTCCTAGCACAAAAACCCAAGTCCAGAGAAGGTACCAGAAACATGTTCCCCAAAGACTCTGTGTGGAAGTAATGAAAATCAGGATGAGCCCCTGGGGACAAGAAATGAGGAAGAAAACCCTGTCTGAGGCTGGGACAGCAGAGAAAGGAGTCAAAGTGGGGCCACACTCCCTAAAACACGGCTGTCAGAATTACCCAGGGCACTGGCTACCCAAAGGGAAGGAACGTAAACCCGGGTTTCATCTCTCGGTTTTGTGACTCTGTGCATCTCTATCTCTACCTTAATACTGCAAAACTATATTTGGATGTTAAAAAAAAAAAAACTAGGTTGGATGGGGAAAATAGGCAAGATATAAAATAGTTACTAATTTTAACACATTTTTTATAATGAAGGCGCTGCTTTGAAAATCTTCTGTTTCCACATATGTGGATGATTTAACTTGACTTATTAACTTCAGTGGAACTGGAAGATGTTTTTTACTTCTGACAACTCCTATGTTCTGAACGCCACACAGCTCGGTCCGCAGCTGTTACTGCGAGACCACGGGATGAGCCACCTTGAACCAATTTATTTCTAAAATTCCGGAAGGTGTGCAAGGGGGCTTTGCGGACACTGCTCCCCAGAACTTCCCATCGGGGCTGGGTGGCCTGTCGAGACTCCATCAGCCGATAAGGCTCATACACACACAGCTTCTGATGCTGAAATGTGATAGGAAAACAGAATCTGGCAGCTCCGTGTTTCATGTCAAGAACTTCTGAGAGTATCAAGAGAGCCCCTGAAGCCCACTGGGGTCCAGCCTCACCAAGGAGGGGCTGCGACCAAGTTACACCGGTGCTCAGTCTTTAACAAGAATCAGAAAGAAAAAAAAATGAATTCCTAAAAATGAACTTTTCGCCATCATTCGGATTTCTGTTCCCAAAAACTCCTGGAAAGGTTATCCAGAGAAACGGTGCCTTCTCACGTGCCCTCATAAGTCCACCAGAACCACCTCAAGCATTTTCTGAGCTGAAAGGGTTCACACAACAGAGTCAGGAATGACTCGAGCTTAATTGACACCCATTCCCTCCAGAGCCAAATGTTGCACGTCTGTGATGTTCAGCTGGAATCTGCCAGTGCTGCTGGAATTCCCTGCCTCAAGGAAACCCACATAATTTCAAGGTCAAGGAATGCCCCTGATGGCTGCATGCCGCCCTGCAGCCCCTCCGCCCCTGCCCTCGTGCACTCTAGCTAGACGCCCTCCATCAGCACAAAGCATCCCTTTGGAAATGTTTCGGCTTGCGTGGTGGGGGTTCTAGCCAAACTTTGGGGTGCCCGCAGCAGGCTTCCTGCCCAGGACCCTCCACAGAGGTGAACCACACCCTGCCAGTGATCCCCTCCGGGGTCACTGTCCTTAAGCCCAGGTGGTGGCTCTGATTGAAACTAGACCTGGCTCCCTAGGGCCCCGCAGGCAAAAACTCTGTCTCCTGGACCAGACCATCTCTCAGACCCAGCCTCTCAGGTTCTGATGAAAGAATGAACACACTTCCCCATGAAAGCAAAAGTCAGTAAAAGGACAGAAAAGCAGATGATGCGCAGAGCAACCAATGTTCCCTCCAGGCAGGGTCTCTGACTCCCGAAGATTTCTCTCCCCTTCTCTCCCCTTGATTCCAGCCCCGAGGCTGCTGTCCAGGTGCCAGTGTTCCCTCTCAAAGCTGCCCTGCTCGGTGTGGGGGGCATGGGGGTTTCACCCCAGAACTCCCAGAGATCTCCCAGTGGTCACAGGGGAATTCAGTATCTGAAACTCAGGCATCTCCAACTGCTACATCCGCTACATCCGCATGAGTTAATATCGGCCCTATTGCTGCCTTCTCAAGATGATTATCTACAAAACCCATGCAAAGGAAAGGGGTCTATGGGATTGTTGCCACTGAATCAAGGAAGAAAGAGCAGGGAATGAGGAGAGGAGGTTGTCTACACTGCGAAAGAGTCGCGTTAGGCTGTATAACGACACTCTTTCCATGAGTCAAGTTCTGCCCTTAACGTGCATTAAGGGGTCTCAAACCCAAAAGCTCCCCAGGGCTGGGTGGGAATGAATATAGTACGTGAAAATATCGGTAAGTAGAATGAAAACTGTCCCCGGAGGAGGCATGCCTCATCCAAACAGGGCCCATTGCTATCTGGCTCCAGGGTCTTTGCAGGCCAGAAATCCAGATGATTCTGTGAAATCTACAATTAAAAAAAAATATATATCAAAGAATTCAACCCTTAAAACCTCATCTGCTGGGTCCAAACTGGGAAGCCAAGCCATGTTTGTGGTTCCAAACTGAAACTCAAATTTGATTCCTCGAGCAGGGACAAGGGGTGCATAATCCCAGGAGCCCAGCCAGAAGCCAAACTTCTAGCCCTACAGAGAGGCACATTTGGGTTCAATGTCAGGAAGCTCTTTCTCCCAAAGGACTCCATCTACCTCAGAGGGCAGGGAGTGAGTTTCCCATCACTGGAGGGACCCAATGAGAAAATGTGCAAAGATTGGACTGGGAGCTGGTAGGTGGGCTTATGAACCAAGTGTAAAACCACTTCTAATCACAGCAAAACTGTGCCTGAGCTGTTATTAGGTGCTAGTATGACTCTCATATTTTAGTTCTATAATTAAGCACAATAGGCGTTAGCAGAGTTTCCCAGAGAAGGGGCTCGGTGCCCGTGCAGAGTAAAGGCTAAGATTGCAGTGTGTGCAGACGGGGGGGGGGGGGGGGGAACCTGTGGGCTCTGGGGCACCCCCGGCACACTCCTGCCTCGGGTCCTAGCATGGGGGGCTCCCTCTGCCAGCGACGTGGGCACCCAGGTATCCCTTTGGCTTCCCTTTCTTCTGCCACGGAGGGCCTTCCTCAACCCCCAGCCTTGCAGAGAAGCAACTCCTGGCCAGCCTGATGGAAAACTGTTACCCCTCCCCCCCCGCCTTCCCTGGTCTCGCTCTGTCTTGCCACAGCACTCACCACAACTAACGTTGCACATGGTCATTTACTTAGGACATGGTCTTGACCATAAGGAAGTATGCCCCTCGGCCGCAGGGCCTTGACTCAAGGCATATCCCTGCCATTTAGAAGAGCACTGCCCATAGTAGGTGCTCAATGAATATTTATTGGATTAGCTCATGAGTGAATGATTTCAGCTGGGCTGATACTTGCCTTTAGGTCCTATTAACATAATTATTTAATTTACATATTAAGTACAAGCAGAAGATGCTTAAGCAATGTAAGAAGCTATTTGAGGTAACTTCTTACTTTCATGAACACTTGAATGACGATTCTATCTATTCTTTTTTAGCTAAGAAATCTACATACTAAAGAATGTTTAATGTGTGTACAGTTTAATTAAATGCCACCACTCATAAAATAGCTGTGTTCCATCTCCCCAAACAAAAACATAACAGGTCCCCTCGGTATACCCCACCCCTACCAGCTTCAACCTCCTTCGTCCTCAGAGATACCCACTAGCCTAAATTCTGTGTCTGACCATATACTTGTTTGTCTTTATGGTTTTACCAGGTGGATTTGTGACCCCAAACAACAGACTGTTTAGTTTGCCTTTTAAAAGTCTTTATTTAAATGGATCCAGTTCCTCTTTTTATTTTAATTCCAGTGGGGTTAATGCCCGGTGTTATATTAGTTTCAGGTGTACAATATAGTGATTCAACACTTCCAGGCTCATGACGATAAATACACACTTGATCCCCAACACCTAGTTCACCCGCCCCCCCCCACCCAACTCCCCTCTGGCAATGATCAGTTTGTTCTCTGTAGTTAAGAGTCTGGTTTTTGGTTTGTCTCTTTTTTTTCTTTCCTCTCTTCATTGTTTTTTGTTTGTTTGTTTGTTTGTTTGTTGTTGCTGCGCGTGGAGCCCAACATGGGGCTTGAACTCCTGACCCTGAGATCAAGACCTGAGCTGAGATCAAGTCTGACGCTTAGCCAACTGAGTTGCCCAGGTGCCCCTCCTTTGCTCATTTTAATTGCGTTTCTCAGGTCTATTCATGTTGATGATGTGCTGGGGTTCACTCCTCCAAATTGCCTTGTAGTATCTTGTGGTCTGGAGAGTCCACGATTGCTTATCTAATCTATATTGGATGAACATTCTTGCTCCTATCTCCCCGTGCACTTTTTTTTTTTTAAAGATTTTACTTATTTATTTGACAGAGAGAGAGACACAGCAAGAGCAGGAACACAAGCAGGGGGAGTGGGAGAGGGAGAAGCAGGCTTCCGGCTGAGCAAGGAGCCTGACGTGGGGCTCGATCCCAGGACCCTGGCACCATGACCTGAGCTGAGGGCAGACGCTTAATGACTGAGCCACCCGGGCGCCCCTCCTCACGCGCTTTTGAAAGAGATTCTCTTCCACAGCGTTACCACTTTTCTAGAGTGAAAATGACACTGAGGATCTCAAGAAGCACCACTTTATAGCGACGCCATCCACTAGAGTGGTTATTTAAGTTTAAATAAATTAATTAAAAATGAATAAAATTTCAAATTCACTCTCTTATTTACAGGAGCCACATTTTAAGTGCTCATTAGTCACTTGTGGCTAGTGGCTACCATACGGGAGAGGCAGCTAGCATTTCCATCCCAGCAAGTCCCACGCGACAGCACGAGTCTAGAGTTTGTAAGTAGGAATCGGAGTGTGAGACCATGAGATAAGAGACTATCCAGTCTCCCTAGGAATTCTAGGCTGTTTGAAACCGTTCACACTCCCACCAATGGGACTGAGATACCTGTTGCTTCTTGATAGGTATTTGTGATTGTGTGAACACAAGACAAGTTTCTGTCTTGTGTTTTTATCTTTTGCCTTATGTTTTGGGTCTTATTTAAGAAAACCTCCCCCAAAGTCATGAAGATCTTCTCTATGAGTTTATTGTTTGGGTGTGTATTTCCTAGACCCTCTTGGAATTGAATTTTGTGTGTGGTGCAGAGACCCATATTTTTCCCTACGGGGAACTGGTTGTCCCAAATTACCAAATTTAATAATTTCTATGCTGTTTCTCAATGCCTGCCCTATCATATACCAAGTGTCTGTATGTGTGTGAGTAACCTCCTGGGCTCTCCATTCTGTCCAGTGGGTCTGTTTGTCTGTCCCCACACCAGTGCCTTGTTTGGTCTTTTATAACTTCAGGTAAGTTTTTCAGTCTGTACGACCCAAGCTTCCCGATTTTATTTTCTTCTTTCGAAATGTGCTGACTCTTCTTGGCCATTTCTTCTCCCATATATGTTTCAGAATCAGGTTGTTGCCTTAAAAAAAAAAAAAAAATCCCCTTGGCACCGAGATGGGAAATTCACTGAATCTATATCCTGGCTTGGAGAATAGCATCTTTCCTATACTGACTTTTCCTCTCCAAGAACATATCTTTATTTGGGTAATTTCAATTTCTTTCAGAAGAGTTTAATAATTTCCTCCATAAAAGGCTTATCGATATTTTATCAAATGGACTCCTTGAAATTTTATAAATGTTTTGCTATAAATAGATTTTGGCCGATATTTCCTAAGAGCTTTTGTTGATTTAAGGAAATGCAACTGACTTTTGTACACTGGGTCTGATTCTGTTGATCTTATGAACTTCTAATTGATTCTCATGATTTATCTGTGGATCTGGGAAGGAAGGGGTTTATGTAGACCATCATGCCACCTTCAAATACAATGATTTTATTTCTTCATTTCTGTTGTTTATACTTCATTTCTTAGCCTTCTGTTTGGTAACATCTTAGGGCTGGGTTGATTGCTTTGGTGACTGTGGGCACACTCCTTGCTGCCTTGTTCTAGACCTAAAGAGAATGTTTTCCACGTGCAATCGTGACTTGGTTGTGATGAGCACCGGGTGTTATATGTAAGTGATGAACCATGAATTCTACTCCTGAAACCAATATGGCGGGTATGTTAACTAACTAGAATTTAAATAAAAAATTTTTAAAAAACGTTCAATTGTAAATATGCTATTTGCTGTAGGGATTTTTAGATATCCTTTATCAGATTAAGAAAATTCTCTCGTTCTTAAGGTCCAAATTTGGTTAGAATATTTTTTTTTTATTTTTTATGAAGAGATGTAGAATTTTATTCACCATGTGATCTGCCATGTACTGAGATGATCATAGGGATTTTCTCTTTTATTTGGCTAATGTGGAGAATTCCATTGGTTGATTTCTCCATCAAAAGACAAACCTTGCATTTCTAGAGCAACCCCAACTTCTTTGTGATGTATTATATGTTTCATATGGTGTTGAGTTTATTTTGCTAATAAATTTTGGTCAGCATCTTTGCATCTACGTTCACCAACGAGACTGAGCTGTAATTCTTTTCTTTGTTGTTCCTAATCTGGTTTTGACATCCTGGTGAAAACAATTTCATAAAATGAATTGGGGATTGGGCCTTCCTTTTCATTCTCTGTAAGAGTTTGTATAAGATGAAATTATTGGTTCCTTGAATTTTTGATGGAACTCCCCTTTCCAATCATCTGGTCCCATTGCTTTCTTTGTGAAAAGATTTTTCACCACTGATTCAATTTCCTTAATGGTTACAGGACTATTTCCTCTTGAATCAGTTATGATAAGTTATATTTTTTCCTAGTATTTTATTCATTTAATTGAGGACTTCAAATTTATTGGCATACATGTTTTATTCATAATACCCTCATCAATTTAATCTCTGCATCATCTTTTTTTATTCCTAAGATAATTTATTTGTGCCTTCTTCTCTTTTTCTTAATTAACTTTGAAAGAGTTTTGTCTATTTTATTAATCATCGCAGAGAATCATCTATTGGCTTTGTTTGTCTTGTCCTATTGTATGTTTATTTTCTGTTCTATTAATTTCTACTTTTACTTGTTTTCTTCCTGATAGTTTCCTTGGGTTTAATCAGCTGTTCTTTCTCTCTGTTATTAAATGAAATTTCTCGTTAATTTCCAGTCTTTCTCCTACCTAATTTAAGTAGATTTCCCTCTTTTTACTGCTTTAGCTTCATTCATACACCACGATATATATATATACAGTCACTGACTAACAGTTCTAAGTATTCATTTATTTATTGTCCCGTGAATTGCTTGGGAGTATAATTTTATTTTTTTTTAAGATTTTATTTATTTATTTAACAGAGAGAAAGAGAGAGAGAGAGCACACAAGCAGAGGAAGCATCAGAGAGAGAGGGAGAAGCAGGCTCCCCACCAAGCAGGGAACCTGACACAAGGCTGGATCCCAGGACCCTGAGATCATGACCTGAGCCAAAGGTAGACACTTAACTGACTGAGCCACGCAGGTGCTCCAGAAGTATAATTTTAAAATTTCAAATATATGACTTATTCTGGTTATATTTTTGTTATTGATGGGTCCACTTATTGCAATCTGGTCAGAGACAATGACCCGTCAGATTCAGTCCTCTGGAATCAGCCCAGGCTACCCCAGGAGAGAACAGTGACTCTCAACATGGACCGCATATTGGAACCGCCTCGGCGAGTCCGCAGAGTCCTGATGCCCAGGACATACTCTTTTCCAGTTACAGCAGAACGCCTGACATCACTTGCTTTCAAAACCCCGGGGTGATTCCAGCTCGCAGCCAGCTTTGAGAATCATGGGTATACATGTAGTAAATTTTGAGACTTTGAAAAATGTATATTTTAATTTGGACAGAAATTGGTACCCAGCTCTAAATGTGTCCATTAGATCCAACTTGTCAATTAGTCACATCTTCAACTTTCCTCCCCGATCAGTAATTAAGGGGAGGATCCTGTGGATTTGTCAATTAGAAGAAATTGTAGTATAAAGTTTTCCTTTACATTTTAAATCTTGGATACACATTATATTTTATATCTTAAAATATTGTATCTAAAACCATTATATCATTCTTGAAGCTTTTCTTTGTATGAAATGACTCTCTTAACTCCAGTAGATCTATTTTGTCTAATATTAATATAGTGTATCACCTCATTGGGGGGGTAATACTGTTTTATTTTTAATATCCCTTGTTTTTATCTCTATTTTAAGCATATAACTCTCTCACTTTTATCAAACTGTACCAAACCTGAATGTCAGTTCAGTACCCATTTCCATCTGTTTGCTACAATAAAACAAATCAGGGTGGCTCAGTCCGTTAAGCATCCGATTCTTGATTTTGCCTCAGGTCATGATTTCAGGGTAGTAAGATGGAGCCCCCAAGTCCAGCTGTGTGCTCAGCATGGAGTCTGCTTGATATTCACTCTCCCTCTGCCCCTCTCTCTTCTCATGCGAAAGAAAGAAAGAAAGAAAGAAAGTCTTAAAAAAAAAAAAACAAACCCAAACACTGTAGAGGTCAGACTCTTCCCTAATTTGAGCTAAATTATTCCAAATAGCCAAAATTATGATGTGATATTCAGTAGGAGACTTCCAAAACACATGGTCTCAATAAGCCATGTGCCCCAAGGTAGAGGGCCTGGAAATGATCATGACTGTACAAAATAAATCAAGTTTGTCCATCTCTAATTTGTAAAAATCATCAAGGTCCGTATCCAACTGCAAAGCCACTAAAACCTTCAAAACGGCCACATTTGAGTAAGTATTGAAAGAAATTAATGTAAATATAATCGTCAGTGATTGCAGGAACAAAGCAGAGGATCGACTGTCTTATGGTAGCAGCCTCTGTGCATTGGGGCTGGCAAGCTTTCAGGGGACCCGTCCTCCCCGGGCGACCTCCTCAGATCTGGGGGAGACTCTGCTGGCTATGGGTAAGCTTGAAATCAGCTGCTGGGAACATCACTGGTGGAATTATCCTCAAGGATACAATTACTATGTGAGCCAGCAAGACTGTGTTTAAGAAGTCAGAGTTCAGACAATCTCAAACTTGAAAACGTTTTCACATGCCGTCATTCAAATGCCTCATTTTTTTTTTTACGATTAATAAATTGTTTTCAAGGCACCTGTTGCCAATACTTAATTTTCACTGAGCAGTTTTCTAGAGAATGTGGCCAAGTGTCAGTGTATAGTTCCTGCTTGATGTTGCGTATAATTTTTAGGATATTCTGAATGGCATGTGCTAATTATTTAGTACAATAGCTAATTTTATGGCTCTGAAAGACTGTAACCGAAGGGCTGTAATTACTTATAATAGGAATGTCTCGTTTTTTGTTAAAACCAAAGTGTGGGAGGCAAAAAAGAAAATAAAGGATAATTTTACACTATCCTCGGAAGAATGAAATAGTTAATATTTTCAGGACTTTGTTACTAGTAACACTGGAAGACTAACCATATGTCCTAGACTTCGAAGGAAAACATTGTAGCTTAGCGAAATTTACAGCAGTTTCTAAAATACGTGTTTAGATTTAATTTCCCAAAGCAGATGAAAATCCTTTTTTAAATCGTGTCTCGAGCCACGGTTTCCTGTGTAGCATAGGTGTTCTTAAGAAAGGGGGAGAAAACTTGCCCAGATTTTCAGTAGCTGGAGGGCCTTATTCGAGGTGCACAGGAATGAGGAGAGAGCTGCCTACCGCAGCGGCATGAGGACAACGGAGAATTCACATGGACAGCATTTCATTCCATTCTCAAGACAGCTTTGTCAGAAGGGCAAGAGGGAAACTGAGGCTCACAACCCTTTGACAGCAGCACCAAGGGTTTTAAACTCACGACTTTGGACGCGGGAGCTCCACTCCCGGGAACCTACACCCAAAAGACAGTCACAGATGTGGCGTCCCATTCACGTATCAAACAAGAATGTTTCCCTAGGCATTTTTATAATCATGAAAAATGGGAAGCCATCTAAATATTGAGAGATGGTTTATTAAATTATGGCATGCCCAACCCAAGGACTTCAAACTGTCATTAAAATTATATTTTAATGAATATCTACTGAGAGGGGGGAGAGGCTCATGACTTAATATTAAATGCGAAAAACCAAACATGCATTTGTAAAAATTATATGTGAACACAGCAAGCAAACCACTTAGAAGGAACACATCAGAGTGTTAATAATTTTCTCTGGGTGGTGAGTTTACAGATAATTTTAATTTTTGTTTCAGACTTTCCTGTATTTTTTTTTATTCTACAATAAATATTTTCTAGTTTCCAATAACAAAAATAGGTATTGTTCAAAAGTATAAGCATTAAAAGAGTCATCCTGCAGTCAAAAGCAGAGAGCTGAGCCAGAGTCTCGAAACCTCCCCAGGATCCATTCTTTTTCTAGAATCACAAGGGTCCATGGGCTCTTCCCACTCGAGCCCCATTGGATGTAGCTCCCCTTCTGTTCCATCTTCTTCTGCCCAACCCTGTCCTTCCCTCCCAGCACTGTCTCCCCAGATTTCAGTTTTTTCCTTTCTGTCCACCCCTTATTCCTGCTCCTAATCCCACCCTGCTTGGGAGCCCAGAGTCCAGTGGTCTGCAAATCCTGCTGCAGAGACAGCATGGTTGTGGGGGGCGGGGGGGGGCATTCCTCTGCTTGTCATTAATGATTCAAACATATTCACCAACCGCAGAAACATCTACATTATTAGGTCTGACTGCAAGGTCACTTCTTAAAAAAAAAAAAAGATGTCCTTATTTATTTGAAAGACAGAGAAGGAGAGAGAGCAGGGGAGGGGCAGAGGGAGAGAGGGAGAGAATCTCAAGCATACTGAGCACAGAGCCCAATGCAGGGCTTGATCCCAAGACCCTGAGATCTCGACCTGAGCCAAAACCAAGAGTTGATGCTTAACCAACTGAGCCATCCAGATGCCCCTGCAAGATCATTTCTAACTGTGAGGATGAAGACATTCAAAATGACCTCATTGGCCATAGGACTTCAGACTCACCCATGTCACACACATACATATCTGTAAATGATTACCACAGAGGGGAGAGAGAGCACCAAGGTGAGGTGATGGGTGTACCCCATGTGCTCCAAGTAACTGGAAGCCAGACTAAGAGGCTGGAGGCTAGCGCTTGGGACAGAGGACGGGCTCTGTCACTGCTTTGCTGTGGTGTCCTGATGACAGGGTTCTCTGGACCTCGGTTCCTTCATACGTAACATAGGAATAGTACCTCCCCAGTCTGCCCTATGGTGTACTCAGGTAACATGTAGTGAGCACCTGCTGTGTCCCAGATGCAAGGCATACAGCAGTAGACAGAAGACATGAGGTCCCTGCCCCATGGAACTGACACCTTAGCAGGAGGAGAGTGACAGCAAACACAGAAACACATGGCCATGGCCTGCGACCACAGGAGGTGGCAGGTGCCAGGAAGTAAAGCAAAGCAGGGGAGAGATGGAGAGACCAGGGTGGGCAGGCGCCCCCTGAGGGCGTCAGGGGAGACCTTTCTGGGAAGGCGATGCTGACAAAGACCTCAGGGAAGTAGGAAGCACAGATACTTTCAAGGTAGGACAGACAAGATCTCCTCATGAACTGGACCAAGTGTATAAGAGAAAGAGGAATCAAGGTGTGTGGACATAGTCAGACCAGGAATGAGAAAGCAATTTACAAACCATGAAGTGCGAAACAGGACCCAGCAAAGGGCCTGGTAGACAGTGACTGTTTGGTGGAGTTTCACTAAATGATCAGTAGTGTTCCCGGAGTCCCCAGGTGCCTGACCCGTGAAATGACGCTGTCGGGCTCAGCCACAGTGATGATGACAGTGATGATGATGATTCTACTCACCTCTATCATCACCCCCATGGTTTTCCAGACACTCGCCCCTCCCCCACCATTTCTTTTCCACAACAGCCTTACAGGTGCCCCCCGCCCCCACACGCCGCGGGGCGGGGGGGGGGGGGGGGGAAGCTATCCCTGGAGCTACCTGCGGGTGGCAGCTCACTGGTGGGGCACTCAACCCTCAACACGGTTTGACCCAAAAATAAGTACTTGCTTCTCCTGTTTTCTTCTACTATTCAAAAAAATATATCACCGTATTGCTAATTCTTCCAATTTGATTTGACTTCAAATATGCACCTAGACCTCCACTCAGTTTATTAGAGGAGAAAAATGTGGGACAATTGACTCCCAGTTGACACCTGCAGGGCCTAGGAAGCCTGCCCTCATTTTCTAGAAAAGCCATGGAAACCCAGAACTCAGGGGCCACACTGGTAGCCCAGCAGGAGCCCACCCTCAATTTCTAACACGTGGGACACATGACTGCCCTAATCCAGTGGTTTTGCCCAAAGAAGGGTGGATGATGTGATCAGTTTAAGGAAAAGTGGTACAACAGGAACAGGGCAGTTCTTCCAATATTAAAAACCACATTTCTATGGGAACCTTTTTATTCCTTCTGCTGGGACCTCTTTCCTTCCTCTTCTGATTTCGTACAGAAAAACAGCACCACAGCCTGTAGAAAAAGCCCTGTCTGTAACCACCAGCATCTAGATTTCATTTTCCATATCTTTCTCACAAATCACAATCCATTTGCCTGCAAAAATTACTCTGAAAACTTCAATTTTCTCCCTTGTTTATTTCTCCCCATGTTCTAAAGTCGCATTTCTTGTTGTTAATAAAAATGGTTAAACCATTCAGTTAACTGTTTTATTATCAATTTCTATTTATTGTGAACAAGACGGGTTATTATGTTATTCAAAAAGCATTTGGTAAGGTGCTTCTGAAAAACAGCTCTACAAAATAGTTTATTAGTGCATTAATTATATGACTTTTGAACCCCCAAACAAATGTAATGTTAATACGAAATATGTCAGCCTGGTTTGCCAAATGCAGAAGCCTGTGATGTTTCTTATCCTATGTGCCAATAATATAAATAAGTTTGTTTTGTTAGGCAGGCATCTAACTAGCATATTCACTTCCAAATAGCCTTAATATTTATTATAATGCCAAAGTAATGTCAACATTATTTACAGATTATGAAAAATAATTTAAGGCTTGAGCAAACTTGCTGTTGGACTATAACAAGTTTCCTGATCACAGAAATATTTATTGTGATGCAGTCGGCACACACACTACTGCTTTCAATAATGAGCAAATACGATGAAACTTTAACTGTTTGAAGTCTTGTCAAAATATTTTTCTGTAGGACTGGAATCTTCCGATGTACCGAATAACACTATTGATTATATTGTGTAGTTGGTATAACCTCACCTTTTGTATCCAAAATTTTACAGTAAATTGTTAGCTTTCCCGAAGAGCAAATAAATCATTATCCTAAATATAGGCTGTCAGGCTAGCTCAGTACTTAGCACAACCTTAAAAATTAGGCGTCTTATCTGTGCTTTTTGTAGAACGACTACTTTATTTAGCAACGCATTAAAATAAAGACTTCTTGATTGGCTCGGTAGGAAACAAAGGAGGTGAAGCCGAGAGATAAGCCGTATGAACACATCTTAAAAATTACACAATGCTGCTCAATAAAAATGAGTTCTGTTTGGATATTTTGGGTTTTCACATTTGGTGCAAGGATGAGGGAAGTGGTCCCTAAGAAACAGAAGAAAACCAGCTTATCTGCAAGGTGGTGTGAATGGCGTATCAGCCTAACAAGAAAACCAACCGGCCAACGTCAGAGACATGTTAGAAAATGTAGTTTCCAGCTTGGTGTGTTTGACTCGCTCAAGTCCACGGAGCCAGAATCTCTTCTGCCTTCCTTTGACTTTCCCATAAGTATTTTCAGGTTTGTTTGTTTTCCTTTTTCAAGTCTCTAGAGTCACATTCCTTAGCATATAGTTTTCATTTGGTTCAATTCTTCTTTAAGACAGTCCAACCTGTTCAATTTTAAAGATGTCTTAATTAGTCTAATCCTGATTGGGTTCTTTCCAAAGCTCCTGTTGGCAAAGTCAGATTTCAATTAACATTCTGCTTCCATACTGCAAATGCCCTTGCTCAGACTTTTTTTTTTTAATGTGCTATTTTGGATGCTACCTCTCTTCGGCTTTATTCTGCCTCAGAAATCAGACGGCTCCTAAAATGTTTCAAGGCACCAGGCACAGGGAAGTGCTCTGACAAGGACTGTTCTTTGAAATGCTCAAGAAACATCCTTCTGTTGACCTGCATCTCGTTTGCGCGATTGTGAGCTTCAAGAGGATGAGGTATGCACATTCTTCTGGGTCTTCAAAAATCAGGCATCAGATCCTTTCCTTTACTGCTGACAGAATGTTTAGACCAAGGATGTGGCAATACAGTCCTGCCTCAGATTTATCAAGTACCCGGTGGATAGGTGTTAAAGGCTTCCAAACACGTTAATGTGTTCAATGCCCACGTTAATCCTATGAGGTGTGATTAGGGCCCATTTTACAGATGAAAATGCTTCGAATTCAGAGTGTTTAACTGACCTGCCCAAGACTACAAAGCCTATCAGTAGCCACATGAGACTAGACAGTCTTCCACTTGACCATACCGATGTGATGAAGTAAACACCCTTAATAAAAAAAATTCAAAGAGGAAAGAGGAGTACAGTGGTGCTATGCTTATTCACCAGCAATTGCTGATGAGATCTAGAACTGAAGATAATGCCAAAGCTTACTTCCATGTAGCCATTCTCTCTCTATTCTTGACTCAGACAGCCTGAGTTTGAAGCCTAGCTCCAGGACCTTGGACAGATGCACCTAACTTCTCTAGACCTCAGTTAATTCATCAGTAATATGGGGATGCCAATAATGCCTATTTCATAGGGTTGCCCTGAAGATGCCATGAGGCTCCTCACACATGCCTGACACATAATGAACTCCATGGCCCCTTGAACAAACGTTAGCTGAACACCACTGTTTCTCAACCTTAGCACCAAAGACAGTCTGGGCTGGATAATTCTTTGCTTGGAGGACTGTCCTATGCAAATGTGGGATGTTTTGCTACATCCCTGGCCTTTACTCACTAGGTACCATAGCATCTCCTCTAGTGGTGACAACCAAAATGTCTCCAGGCATTATCAAATATCCCCTGGGGGACAAAGGGAGTACTACTATGATATGACACCCCAAAACTGCCCAGTCCAGTACGGTAGGTAGTCACTAGCCACATAAGGCTATTGAGCACTTGAAACGTAGCTAGTGTCACAGAGTGAAATCATAGTCTGATATACTGGGTTAAATAGGATATATTATTAAAATAATCTCACTTGTTTCTTTTAACTCATGTCTTTACTAGGGCCACGAGAAGTGTAAAAATGACAATTGTGGTTTGCATTAGACTTCTGTTGGACAGCGCTGTGCTAAAGGCATCAATCCCAACTGCTAGGAAGACCACTTCTGATGGTTATCTCAAGCTCTGACCCTTATTTCTACTTGGCCGTCAGGCACCTCAATTGTCTAACAGCTCTGTGTCAGGGTGAGCAGAGTCGCCACAAAACTCATCGTCTTTCCTCCACGCCACCTCAAGTCAATGGAGTCACCTTCATCCTGCCAGGTGATCAAAGCTTGAAGACCTGATGTTACTCTCAGCTCATCCCTTCCACTCATCCCCTCCCTCCCAACCGAAGTACAGTATTCAATTTTCCAGTCTTTCTAAATCTGAAAAGGGAATAACCAAAGCTCGTGTTTACAGAGAAAAATTGGAAATGACCTAATTGCCAATAATAGGGGCCTGGTGAGTAAATAACAGCCCATCTCAATGATGCAACACCATGCGGCAATTAGAATCACAGGTAAGAATATTTAATAGCACAAAACACATTTAGGATGCACACGCAGAAGGGAATAGATTAGGACACAGTATAAAAACATGATCTTATTTTTGTAACAAAAGTGTATCCATCGCTACTCACCAAGATGCATGCATAAAAAAGGCTAGATCTCTTATATGGCAGTTTATTGATGGCTGGTGAGAACACGGATGAATTTTAGTTTGATTGTGTGGTGTGCTCTGCTCCCAAGTTTTACAATGAACACTTATTACTCCTATAATAAGAAAAGAAAAAGTGGATGTTCCCCTCTTCACTGTTTCGAGGTATAATCCCCGTCCCACTCATGGATTGTTGTAGTGACAGCATTACGTTTGTGAAATCTTTTAAAAATAGGGGCTGATAAATGTCACCCAGGTATTGGAATCTGGTGGTCAACAAAGATGCTCTCACTCAGAGGACATCCACAATTCCTGGAGACGTTTTGGTTGCCACAACTGGAAGAGGCATGTAGTGGGGGGCAAAGCCAGGGATGTGGCTTAACATCTTCCGATTGGCAAGAAATAGCTCCCCCAAGCAAAGAGCAATCCATCCCCAAATGCCAAGAGTTGAGATCACTATTGATCAGTATCACTGCTGAGAGACTGTAGTCTATAGCTAACCCTTGGTCAAGGGGGCTTGGACCATGTGGCCAAACAAAGAAGTAGTTACACATGAGCTACAAGCCTGCTCAGATCCTCCAAGTGTCTCTGACTGCATCTGCCTGACACCAAAAATCCCAATTAAAATCAAAACTAGATGACTTATCCAATTACTAACTTGCGTGAGGCTAGACAATCTGCCTGGAATCGCGTGGTCACCCACAGGCAAGATAGTGAAAGGGGAGTAAACAGGAATTGCCTTTTCACACTGAGAGGCGATGTCTGGGCGCGTGCAAGGCTGGGAGGGCAGAGCCATCTGCCGAGAGCGGCCCTGCTGGACCTGTTTTGTCGAGAGTCTACAGTTTTGAACACGGTTTGTCTGACGCCCTTCACAAGAACTATATTAACTTGCATTCATTTGAAATTCATCATTTCCGAAGAGATATGAGACACTGGAGGCTTGGTTTCCAGGATTTTAAATGTCAGGCATCCAAAATGTGTGGTGGGCACACAGCAGCTGGAAGACGATGTTTTTGAAATTTATCTACAAACAGAAGCAGCTCCCCGAGCCGGGCTTTAAAAAAAAAAAAAAAGCATTCCTTGGAACACACACGACCAGAACCCTGATGGGCATCCTGCTTCCAAAGACAGAAGAGCTCAAGTGAAAGAGGAAGTGTTCATTCTCGGGCTGACCTCTCAAAAGTGCGAGACAAGCCAACGTTGAGCAGAAGTATGCACCCAAAAAGGAATCTTCCTTCCACGCTTGAGGAAAAATTAAATGTCGGGCCCCAGCCACACCGGCCTCCTTGCTGGTCCTCAGACATTCCCAGGACACTCTGGACTCATGGCTTGTGCCTGGGGTGGTCCTTCTAGAATGTTCCTCCCCCAGATAACCACATGGCTCCCACGCATAGCCCCTTATGTCTCCCTTCCCTTCACGATGAGGCCTGCCCTGACTCTACTCTTTGATATTGTGACCTAACCCACACCCCTCCCCCCGCCAGCATTCTCCCCTCCTTACCCCATTCTGACTTTTCCTTTTCGTAACACACTACACAATCAAATTTATCATGTGTGTCATTTATTGTCTCTTCCTTTGAAGAATACAAGTTCCAGGAAGGCAGGACTTGTTTTAGTCACTGGTGGATCCCAAGCTCCGAGAAAGGGGCCAAAGAATTCACTGAGCATCGTCTCTGGGCTCAGTGTGATACTCACTGGCGGAGGAAGGACTCAGCACAGGCGCCTACTGCCGCGTGTAAGGAAATGACAAGCCAAGTGAGTGAAGGCAAGTATCCGGGAGGCAAAGGTGACTAGAAGATGCTTAGACCCGCTTGAGTTGGTGTCTGTTGCTTGCAACCAACAGGCATCTGAGCAGTAGTAAGACCCCCACTATCATTGCTGGTTCTCAAGGACTACTGCGGGAATCTGGGGAGAGGGTGAACGTGAGGGTGGGTTGGAGCCAAGTCTTTGTGGAGGAACCATGCATTCTCAGGCCGTGAAACAGCCTGGGAGAACACCAGCCTCCCATTGAATGCCCAGATCTCCACCTCCATTGCACCACCCAGCACTTGATCAGCTCACGTGACCCAGTCCTCTGAACCTGCTCCAAGTCAACACTGCCCCTTGAGACGTCCGGTGCCCAGAATGGAAACGCAGAATTGCAGGCAGAGTCTGGCCATCACCACTCTGGGGCTACAAAAGGTACCTCATTAATGCAGCCTGCACGGCATACCTGCAGCTGCAAGTACCCTTCACCAGCACCAAGAAGATCTGCCCAGAACACTGAAATGATTCACTGAACAGAGCAGACAGGTGAGACCCTTTCCTTCGAGGAAAATGCAGCAGAGGCACAGCAATAAGCTCAGAGCTTGGGCTGAGGACCGTATGCCAGAAAGCCACAAAGCAGCAGGACCCCAAACATCAGGAGAGCTGAGGCCAAGAGCTTGGAGGCCAAGGGCTCGGAGGCAGCAGTGGGGGCTAGGCAGGTGGTTTCAGCCCCTGAGCATCAGTTCCCTCCCTGTCACATGGGAATTTTCACTGCGGTTACCCCCTAGGGTTAAATGAGATAATACGCACAAAGCCAGAAGCTCAGAGTGAGCACCACCTATGACCAGCTCTTCCTGTGATCATCACGGTGGGGGGGGGGGGGGGGGGGTCTGTGGTAGGAAGCTTAAGAGATAAAAGCTACATTTTAGGGAAAATAACCAGACAAGTATAAAGAAGAATTGAGGAAGAACTGTCAGATGAGAAATGGTCGGAGATGTGAGTGACAAGGGTGGCCATGACCGTGGGGGGAGGGAGGGGTAGAACTAGAACAGAGGTTGGGGACAGATTCGATGTTAAAGCTGAAGGAAAGCACAGAGTTTGGAGAAACAGCAACGCCAAGATTCCTTCCGTCCCCTCTGTCCAAAGCATATCAGCATATTAGCTCATTATCACCCTAGTCTGGCTCCTTCAGCAGGTGAGCTGCATAAAAGAAGAAAGCTACCCTGTGTGTGGCCAGGTTCCTGCCTGGCAACCAGCAGGTGCTCCGTAAATGCTGTTGCGTGGATGCTGGAATGATTCATATATCTGTGTGCGCATATATTCATGTATGCATGTGTATATAATACATATGTATAAAAACACACATAACCATGTACTATATATAGTTAGCATTTATACATATATACATACAAAAATACATATTTCACTTTCAAAAGGATTTGAAGCTGTTTGTAACAAAAACACACACATGGGATGGGACAAAACAAATTAAAAGAGAGTATAAAGGTTCTGCTTTTAGGAAAAAGTAATGGGCCAGGAAGCTCCCTCCTTTGGTGACAGCGTGTATTTCTGAGCTTCCCACTGGCCAAGGTGATAAAGGAAATCCACTGTGTTACTAATTCCGTTGCTCCACCAGTAAGCCTACAAATTAATCCGGAAGAACAAATGTTATCTTGAAAACATCCGGGGCACACATAACTCAGCTCTTTGCATGAGGCATATTTGGGCAGGATGGTGAGCAACTTCACCAAGAGTTTCAAAAACTACAAAAATGGTCTGAAATTTGATTTCTTTTTTATATCAAAATCTCTACAACTCAAGGGTATCGCAGGAAATGAAACCTCGGCATCAGCCATTTTTTCCCCTGATCATGGTATTTTTAAAAATCTTGAACTGGATGCATTTCCCTTGCTGCTGCCTGTGATTTGAAGCTCGCGGGCACAGGTCATCGCCCCACTGAATGCCAGCTGACAACGCCCTTCCCCGGAGGAAGCTTGAGACCTTTTCCCACCCTTCATTTTCAGTGTGCTTGGGGGCCCACCTTCAGTTACTAGAGTGAGCAGCACCTCACTGGGTGCAGATAGGCAACCCTGTATATCCCGGTGTGTCCGTGCATCCAGGACAAAATTTGTCAGGCACTGAGTATAACAAACATTGGATAAGATCTACCACTGACCTTCTATTGTTTTGTGGACTCTTTTGTGGTCTCATTCGGTAGTCAACCACACTGCTGATCTCCAGCGAGGTGGCACAGGCACCTGGGGTGCCGAGTGCTTGGGGCAGGGGGACCTCTGTGCCCTCAGCTCGCTCACCGTCTAGACCGAGATGGGAAGAACGTACAGGAACACTTGCTCAACAGAGGTGCAGGCAAAGCCCCGTGGGTGCTCCTAGGGGTAACACGATACCCCACAAGGACCGCTCATCTTCCTGCAGATGCCTATGAACGAATACAAAGGTCATTCCCACCCGCAAGCTCGCCCACTGACAGGAGATGTCTCCACAGGCTGGAATGCCACCTCATGTAGTAGAATTAAAAGAAATAGCAAAAAAGTCCTTGCCCCCCTCCCTTGAAAATCAGAAACCCAGACAGCATAAATAATGACAAGGAGTGTCTTTCAGGCACCAATGACAAGTGGGGAAGTTGTGCTCCCAACAAAGGAGGCATACAATGGCAAGCTCTCGGATGAATAGGGACAGCGTCTGTCTAACTTTGTACAGCACGCCACAGACTGCCAAGTACCTGTGGGTGCTTAATAAGTACCTTTGACGGATGATGAATGCCATCATTATTAAATCTGCCATTATATTTTTTAGTGAATGAACCTTCCTTATCAATCTTTATAACCACGATTTCAATGGTATTAATTCAGTCATTTCCCATACCAAGTGCTTTTCTAAATTCGAGTCCTCAAGCCTTGTCAAAAAACAATGCGTTTGGTTTTTGCAATGTCACATGCCAGTATCCAAGGAAATTTAACTTAGATGCTATCTGCTCCAATGGTTATAGCAGAATGTGGCTCCTAAAGAAGATAAAAGAATTCTTTTCCAGCTTGTGATCTACAGCAGTACCTTTAGTGGAGACTCCTTTCAACATGTGAGTGATTTTAGCAATACATGATTTTTGAACACAAAGAGCCATTGTTTCTAGGAGTGGTTGCTTAAAACGTAAATACTTGGATATTGCTTGTGAACTGTCATCATTTCCATTTTATTTTTTTTAACACTCCCCACATAAACCAGGGTGGGCACAAAACTGAAAAACACAGATGCCTTGTCATAAGCACAAAACAGGGCCCTTCCAATTCTCCTGGTCACTTTCCAGTCGAGCTACCTCGTTAGCTTTCCGAGTCAAGCTGAGGACCCTTCTCAATCCAGCCCAAATAATCTCTTTCTCCCCCGAAACTATACCACCTATTATTTTTAGCATTCATTTGTCAAAATACAAGAAGTCCTCTCTTCCTCTCCCCCCTTCTCCCTCCCTCCTCCCCTCCTCCTTCCGTCTCCCTCCATGGTCCTTCTTTTCCCCAGAGAAGGAAAAGGAGACCAACTGGGTAAGCATACATCAGGCTCAACATTCAGCAAGATGAATGGGGATGAGGCTGAGTCCTCCCAGCAAAGTGCTCACTGTTGCATGGGGAAGACAGAGCATCAGGCGAAGTCTAATCCTACGTGAGGGGAGCCAAAACAGGCTGAGCGGAGTGCCAGGGAACGGGGCGTGGGGCGTCATCAGTTGTCGGGGGACTTGGGGAGAAGGGGCATTTGAAGGCGGTGGCAGAGGGAGGGGGTGGAGGAAGCCTGCCGAGATGGAGCGGAAAGCGCAGTTAACGAGGACGTGGGGGTAATCAGGGCACAGTGTTTTCGGGAAAGAGTAAGAGCCCAGCTGGGCTCCAGAGAGCACTGAGGCCAAAGGTAGGACCTGGTCAGGTTATGAAGGGGGTTACATCCCATGCTGAAAGTCTGACTGTTACTTGGTACAAACTTATACACCGTGTGGCTCCTAGTAGGTGCTTTGCTTGGAACACATGCACACAATGTGTGGCTCGTAGTAGATGCTCGCTGTTCAGAACACAGGGAGTCGTGAAATATATTTGAGCCCCACAGTGGCATAACGGGGGCAGAGCCAGGCATCATGAAGCCTAAAGCTTAAAGTAGTTCAGGGGGAGTGTGGGCGGCCGGGGTAGGGGGTATAGGAAGGCTGGGTGGTTCAGTTGGTTAAGCGTCTGCCTTCGGCTCAGGTCATGATCCCAGGGTCCTGGGATCGAGTCCCGCATCGGGCTCCTTGCTCAATGGGGAGTCTGCTTCTCCCTCTGTTTGCTGCTTCCCCTGCTTGTGCTCTCTCTCTCTCCGACAAATAAATAAATACAATCTTAAAAAAATAAAGTATTTGGGGGGAGGTCTCTAGGAAAATGAATTTTTAAATTTTATTTATTAATTTTTTGAGAGAGAGAGAGAGAGAGAGAGAGAGAGAATGCATGCAAGTAGGGGGAAGGATGGAGGGGCAGAGGGAGAGAGAGACTCTTATTAGGCAGGCTCCTCGCCCATATGGAGCCCAACACAGGGCTCGATCTCATCACCCTGAGATCATGATCTGAGCCAAAATCAAGACTCAGACGCTTAACCTACTGAGTCACGCTGGCGCCCCTAGGAAAATGAATTTAAAAACATACGACCCCATGAAGATGTTGAAGGAGCCTGTGCCAATGAATGCCCCCCCCCCACATCGGGCTCCCTGCTCAGCAAGGAGCCTGCTTCTCCCTCTCCCTCTACCTGCTTCTCCCCCGGCTTGTGTTCTTTCTCTGTCAAGTAAATAAATAAAATCTTAAAAAAAAAAATCCGGATGCAGTCGAGGACAACAGTGCTACAACAGAGAGGGTAAAGGGGCATGAGGGGGGGATGCAGCTAATCCCGGGGGTCAGGGAGGGCTGCAAAACGGAAGGCTTGAGCTGAGTGTTAAAGAATCAACAGAAGTTCACCAAGCAGACGAAGAGGAAGGAAAAGCATTCAAGACAGAGGGAACAGCAAGTGCAAAGAGAAAATTCTAAAAAAACCACAGCCTGTGGTTTCATGCTCTGGCAAAGCCACCTAAATAGGCCATCACTTGTACCTGTGAGGGGACAGGCACGTGGGACCTTTCTGGAGCAATTCCTCCAGGCAACAATTAAGAGATCCAGCAGGGAACTGTGGCAATGAGGAAGTGAATGGGGCGGATGTTTCCTTTGAGTATAATTCTTCAGGAGCCCAAATGAGGCTAACAAAAGAGAAATTACACACAATGCTGTGTCGTGGCACTTTGACATACGTGTCAACTTAGAATTTCAAATAAAATTAGAAGATTCTTCTAATAATTATATAGGATGGCAAATAAGGTCCAGGGGCAGGCACATGTGGCAAGAAGTGACTAATCATATTTTGCAAAAAAGCATCTGGGGCTGACCCTTCTTGGGATAATATCGCGGGGAAGTCAGACCAGAGGAAAGGTTGCCAGTGGTTAATGTTAAATAGTAATCCATCCACCACGCACCCGCTCCTCCATATTCATAGACAACTACCCTCCATCCATATTCATTACCCTATAAAGAGTTTTAAAGTAGCAAATGCAAGCTTGGAAGATTTCAGTTCTAATAAAAGTGTTTCCGGTGACGGACGCCACAGTCTTCCCCCACCAACCTCAAAATTAAAGTCAACTAATAAAGGAGGCTGGCAGGTGGTAAGGCTAGGACATGCCCGGTCTTCCTCCAAACAGCAAGAAATGCCTCCGTCCATCGGGTGCTGGCCGGGTGCCAGGCACTGTGCCCAAGAGGTTCCAAGTGCAAGTGCAGGCTCTGGGCTCAGATAGCCTGGGTTGGAATCCCACCTCCACGGCTTAAGTCACGGGGCCAAGCTATACCAACACACTGTGGCCCTGTTTCTCCTATCTCAACTGCCCTTAACAGGTTGTACCTCAAATGAGACCATCCAGGCAGCCACCCCTTTGGCCCCGTGCTTGTCAGAGGGACGGAGGGCTCAGCAACGTAAGAGTCTTGGTGATTCTTGTCTGGTGCTTTAACACAAAATCAGGTGCCCTCGGCCCCGCTGTAGAGACGAGAAAAGGCACAGTAACGCGCACAAAGTGGTTCAGCCAGCCAACAGCTGCAGGTGGGTCTGCTCCCCCCCATGGCGCACCATGCCTTTCAACATGAGGAAGTGTTGGAAGTTCTTGAGGAACTGAGATGTATGTAGGGACGTGCACCCCGTTCCGCCACCAGTCTCAGTAAATGTCCAAAGGCTTCGGACTTCATTGTAGAAGTAGCTTCTGAAAAGACCAGAACGGAGTTAAAACTCTTCCAAGAATAGAGGTAACTTCGAACATCCCCTCTGCCAGGCACGGTGGGGTTTTGGCTTTTCATTTTTAATTTAATTTTGGCTTTTCTGTGAGATCCCTTCATTCTTCCACGTGTATTGCACACCTACATTCATCATAGCTGGCCTTACCTGTATCGCTTAAAACTGGGTGATTTCCAGGTTTTCAAAGGGCCCACAAATGCATGAGCGTCTGCTGCCCTCATAACAACCCAGGTAAGTGTGTAGTATTGTTGTGTGTGTGTGTGTGTGTTTCAATTTCACAGAAAAGAAAACAGAGACAAGAAAAGTTAAGGAATTTGCCTAAAATGTCACAAGACAGTGGGAGATTATCAATCCAGGATTTTTGACCTGGGGAAGGGTGAGCCTCTAAATTCTGCTTCGGAGCCTGGCAGGGGATTTGGGGAAGATCCTATGGAGCGATTGTAGCGGTGCTAGTTAAAGTCGAGCTAGAGTAGACAGCCTTAAAACGTTTTCTATCCTACATTCTCTAAAGATCCCAAGGGCACATTGTCTGTTTGGCTATGAAGCCTGACCTGTGGACAAGTGGGAGGTGGTGCAGGATAGAGGTGCAGGCTCATTGCTAGAATCACAGGAGGCTGCCTGGAACTGTAGAGCTCAGTACAGGGAGGAGAGCTTTGTGGCCCCCCGGGGATCATCAGGCTAGAAATATATATATATATATATATATATATATATATATATATATATATATATATATATATATACACTAAAGACAACTGAAACAAAGGTCTAGGCATCGTGGAAGGACATACTGAGGACCCAGGACACTGACCTTTCTCTCCAAGTGGTGTTTGCCAGGGTGAAGTAAATCCCGGCCAACAACTCGCTCCCCTCCTCACCCACACCTCCCAGATTTAGACAGAGGAGGGAGAATTTAATTCACTTTCACCTGAAATGAAACCCACCCCCGTTGCAGAGTGGGTGGGAAGGCAGGAAGCTGCGATTGCCCCGAGATAAAGTACAAGCAGTGGCACTGGCAGATATTGATCTGGAGACGCTTCTCCTTTGTCATCTCCCCTGCGGCCGGCCCGGGCGTCCCTGCAGCGGCCAGAACGCCACCGGCGTCTGCGCCCGCGAGCGCTCACCTGCGCCTGGCCCGGCGCCCGAGATGGGGACAGATTAGGGGCGCGCAAGGCGGAAGGGCGGATTCGGAAAGGAAACGCAAGAAGGGTGAAAAATGGTATTGAATTCAGCTCAACACGCGGGAGAATAAAAACACACCTCGCTCAGAAACAGAACACAACAAAAAAGAACTCCAGGGCCTCTGGCCACGGCTGTGCCCCAGTCAGGCGCACAGGCCTGCAGTTCCGGGCCAGCCTCGGCGTCCCCCCAACCCCCGCTCCCCGGTGGCAGGGTCCCCAGGGCGGACGTGCGCCCGCCCCACCCCCACTTCCCGGCAACTCCGGGTCTGGAGACCCCGACTGAGTGGAGAGGAGAAAGAATCTGGTCAAAACAGGCTGCTCTAAAGAGAGAGAGAAACGTTCGTAGTTGGGAAGTTCTCCAATCTGGGCAGATTTCGAAGGCGCGCAGGGGCGCTTCCCGGGCAGCTGGCCTGAGCCGGTGGGTTCTGTCCGTCTGGGCTGTCAGCGCAGGACCCGCGCGGCCCCTCGGATGTCACCCCCCAACCGGCAAGGCGGCCTGGCGCTTGTTCGCGTTTGCAAACCCCGGCGGGGGAAGAGAAGGACTGCCCCCTGTCCAGGGGACCAAGCCCCTCTGGGGGTGGCTGCTCGCGCTCCCCACTGGCACTGCCCCGGTGGGAGAGGCCGCGAAGCCGATACAGCCTCGGGGCCGCGCCTCCGGAATCCTGCGTACTTCCGCTCCGGGGAGGGCGCGCCACCCTGGCCCAGCCTGGCCTTCCCCATGTCCCCACGCTGCAGGGTTGACCCGGGTGAGCGCCCTCGTCCCCACGGTTCCGCCCCGCCTGGCCTCCTTTGTTTTTGTGCGTTTTTTGTTTTTGGTTTTGGTTTTTTTTTTCTTAATGCATTGTTCTTGTGGTTAAGTTCTGAACAGCCACGAAATGAGAGAACGTTCCGATCCGGGCCGGGGGTGGGGTGCCCACCGGGACCCTCCGCCACACCAGCCCTGGGGCCCGCTCCCCAGGAGCCCAGGAAACTGTTGCAGCCCCTTTGCCTCCGCTTTCGCCCAGTCTTCCTTTCTCCACTCAGCTTCAGGGTTGCAAAGGCAGAGACTTTCCGCAGCATCCACAGCAACAGGTGGCTGGAGGCATGGGCTCTTAAAGCGGGTCGCCACCCCGTCCCTTTCTCCGCACCACACCACCGTACCCTCCCAAGGGCGGAGGACGTCCTTCTTGGTTGTCGCTGCGCACTGCTGGGTGTGCGTGGCGTCCTGCGGGGTGGCGGCTCCTGCAGACCAGGGCAGCGGCTTTCCAGCTTCCCTGAGCATTTTGTTGAGAAGGGGCGTGAGCCGGCTTGCTGACATGACATAAAAACGCCACCGTGATGGGGCGCTGGCTGGTTCGGTCAGGGGAGCATGACACTCTTGATCTCAGGGTCCTGAGTTCAAGCCCCACGTTGGGTGTAGAGCTTGCTTAAAACAAAACAAAACAGATAGGAAGGGGAAAATGAAGGGGGGGAGGAATCGGAGGGCGAGGGGAACCATGAGAGACTATGGACTGAGAAAAAAACTGAGGGTCCTAGCGGGGATGGGTGTGGGGGGATGGGTTAGCCTGGTGATGGGTATTAAGGAGGGCCCTGGGTGTTACACGTAAACAATGAATCATGGAACACTACGTCAAAAACCAATGATGTAATATATGGTGATTAACATAACATAAAATAAAATTAAAAAACAACAAAACAAAACAGAAAACCACTTTGCTTTGCAAATAGATTCATAAAACTGGAAGAGCTTGAGGGTTTTTTTGAGGGTCTTAGTATTTCTTTTTTGAGAATGCTGAACAGGTACCTCAAATAACAAAGTAACCTCCTACACAAATAAAGCAATGGGATGAAACTGCGCAGCTGCCAAAGTAATTAAAAGATTTATAATAGGTAAATATCCGTGGTGTGTTTCAGGCAAATGACTGCATATTGAACCACAATATACCATGGGATGAGCAGTACCTTTTCATCTTGACAGTGACAGTGGATCCCCGTTAGGTGAGATGCTCAAGTCTACTTTGAGACCTGATGCCCCAGGTCTCCTCCCCCAGCGCTGAGGAAAATGTCAGAGGTCAAAGTTCAACTCCTTCGTTTACAGAATGGATAAACCGAGGCCCAGAGAGGTCTAATGTCAGTCTTGCCCAGGGCAGTTGAAGTGGGGTGTAAGCCAGACTTAACTGTTCTCTGGTCACCTCATGGGTGCAGCTTGGAGAGCACAGTGCCCCACCTGTGGGTAGTTCTATTCTCAGTCCCATTCTACAGATGAGAAAACTGAGGAGCAAGGAGGGTAAGGGACCAGATCAAGCACTCCCGCCCTGCAGGCGTGGCTGCGTCTCTTCTGCCCCAGCTGCAGGTCTGAGAAATTCCCTCTGTCCTTCCCATCATCGGACCAGGGTGGGTTCAAATTTGCTGTGACTCTGCTCAGACCTCCACCGCTGTGGAATTTAAAGGTGGACTTTCTCAAATTTGATGAAATGCCATGGAATTTTTTTTTTCTTGTGGCCACCTCATCTCCATAAGTGAAAAACAGCTCCAGAGCAGGGCTTCTGCGAGA
Organism: Zalophus californianus; assembly: GCF_009762305.2. Classification (NCBI taxonomy): domain Eukaryota; kingdom Metazoa; phylum Chordata; class Mammalia; order Carnivora; family Otariidae; genus Zalophus; species Zalophus californianus. The sequence continues at coordinate 7,641,500 of NC_045600.1, forward strand.
GGCAAGTTGGACCAATAGAAGTTCAGTAGGCAGGTATATGGGTCCTGGTATCGAGTGCAAAGCCACAATTCCTGGATCCCCTGAGACTTATTATTTTAAGAGGTAGAAGTTCACAGCTTCCTCCATGGAAGCCTCTTCATTTTCTTGGAGCCAAGCTTAAATGCCTCTAAAAACTTGGCCTGCCATTATCCTGTAGCTGTTAATTAAGCTTTGAAACTTTACATTATGTTTACGGTGCACTGTGTGAATTGCAAAATAAATTAGAACCCACAGCAAAGAAACTGGAGTTTTCAATAAATGGAACAAAAATTAAGGAAGAGTCTCTTTTTAGCTAATACGCTCACTCTGCTATTTCTTCTAAGGGAGAAAATGGACTTTTGAAACGAACAAGTTAAAGTAAACAACTTTACTTCTGAAAAATAAAACAAAACACCAAAGGGTTCAAGTTTTCCCCTCGCATGGCAGTCTGCGTTGGGTAATACTACACAGACAAGGTAGTGACGAAGAAAGGAGAAAATAAGTGGAATGCACGAGAAAGGCATTCCTTCGCCATATAAGAAACTAAAAACACAAGATGGTATAAATCATTCAAACAGTTAAAAGCAACAACAGAAAACAAAATTATAATATGGCTTAACGCAAGTTCTAAAGCAGATTCCAGGTAAATTTTATATTTGCATTTGATTTTTTTAAGCAACCTGTACTAAATTCAGGAGGCCAAAAATAGATTTAAAAGAAAGGCGTAAACAAAACCCCACACAAGGATAAGCAGCTGATGTTTTGCAAACTTCTAGCCTAGAAGGCACTCTTAAAATACAGTCTTTAGAGCCTTATTACTCCATTTTTAAAATGAAATATGTATGCTTTCTTCCTTCTGTAAATTTCATTTTTGGGGGGAAAACAGGGTTTAAGAGGCCTTGAAGCCTCGCCCTGAAGATTATTGTTGTAAAATGGAGCAGATAAGTAAGCTTTTATGAACAGAAGAAGGAAAGCTTGTGTTTAAATCAGATAAAGTCATTAAAAAAAAAGAAAATCCTGCCAAATCATTCACAGCAATTTGATTCTTAAAATTTTAAGAGATTAAAGAGCAATCTTCAATCCAACTTCTTGAAATATTTGATAATTTGTTTTAAAATTAGGGATTTGACGTCTGCCTTCTCAAAACAGATGCAAAAATGTTATATGTTTTAATCCATCCTGGCAGTCCAAGTATACTACTTCTCCGTGTCCTGTTATAAAAGCTGTGAGTTAATCTAAAAATAGCGAAGAAAAGAAAGACTAAAAAAAAGTTGAAGAAGAAGTGTCTCTTAAAATGTATCTGGTTTAAATCTGCATTAATACAGTACGTTTCCTAGAATATCCTCCTATAAATGGCTGTTGACAATATAAATTACCTAATTCTGCCCCTCAAAAAATAATCCTATTGTGTTTCCTAGTTTTAAAAACCTGGCATTTCAAAACCTTTCTAAGAATTCTAAGCAATATGATACATATAATGAAGGGCCATTGAAGAAGAGGCTTAACATGCAGGCACTTGGCACTTAGCAGACCCTTGCCCCATGCACCCCCCACCAAAACCAGGAACATAGAGATGGAGATAGGCCCGAGCCCATGTGAGGCTTTGTGAAGAGCAAATAAAGAAATTACAATTCTTGCTTTTTCTTTCTTCTTTCCTTCTTAAATTTCTTCCTTTTTTTTCTTCTTTTCCTTTTTTTTTTTTTCTTTTTAAAAATTCCCATTTATTTGAGAGACGGTGTGATGGAAGTTGAAAAGACTCACGTTTGGAGCCCAGAGTTTTGAAGCCTTGCACCAACTCTTGGTTCCTAGCTGGTCTAGATGCCAAATGTCACTGAAGACTTGGTTTCCTCAGATGAATGTGGATGTGGACATGAATATGGATGTAGATGTGGACATGGATATGGATGGGAGTATGGATATGGATGTGGATGTGGATGTGGACGTGGATGTGGACGTGGATGTGGACGTGGATGTGGATGTGGACATGGATGTGGATAAGATAAAGTTAGAGGTATAAATAGACAAAAGTATAGAGTGAGATTTAGGTGTGGGTGTGAATACAGACAATGGAAAAACATGGCTATGGAAATATGGACATAGACATAGGTACAGAAAAAAGACAAATACAGGCATGAAAAAGAGAGAGACATGGAAATAGAGATGTACATAGATAATGTGGTATTGATATTAGTGGTATTTACCTTTCCTGCCTCAAATGCTCAATGTTGACTGGAGGAAAGAATGCACGTTATTGTTCTTTGCAAATTTAAAGCGTGAGGAATATAAACAGCACCTCCACTTGGATGGCGTCTAGTGCTTTTTCAATGAATTTAGCGATCTGAATGCTACGTAAGTAAGAGGGTTTGGGGAGAAAGTATCATAATTGGAGTTCACCCCTGCATTCATTCTTCCACACATTATTCACTCCACAACCACTTATTGAGTGCTTTGTAGGCAGGGAAGGGAGTTTGTTTTTCTCAACTTGCTTTTAAGTATAGTTTCTAATGGCCAGCATTCCTTAAGCACCTTCCCTCAGCCAGACACGCTAGATCACAAGCGGCCACCGACTGCTTGTCATCTCAACACCAGAAGACTACATGGGATTTGCCCCGCGTGGCTGATAAGGAAACTGAGGCACAGAGAGCAGGCAGAACCCCACTGCTAGTGAGAAGGGAGTATGGATATAAGCTCAATCCTCAGCAGCCTTTGTCCTCCGTGACTTTTAAGAAAAAAATAGAGAGCACAAAGATCGGGTGCCTTGATTTGTCTGCAGGCAGGCATGTCTCCAGACAGGGATGAATACCCAGCTAACAATTCCTACACTTGCAAAGGATATTTCACTGGCAGAGGTAGAGGGGGAAGGTCTTCAGGACGGGGATATTGTAGCAGCTGCATCATTCTCATTAGGAACACCCATGAGCACAGTCAAGGGGGAAATGGCTATGTGCACCCCAACTCACCTTGAAGCATCTGTGCGCAGCAGACTCATTTGTCGTGCCAGGCAGGGTGTCTGCATCATCTGCCCTGCCCTTCCATTGGACAGAAGAAGAAATTGAGACACAGACACATCGAGACCTCAGGGTCACGCAGCAGGCAGATGGAGAAGCCCAGACGTGGACCCGTGAGCCCTGGCCTTGGGTCGGAAGTCGATGCTGGCCCATTTTCTGAGCACAAACGGAAGTTGGAAGGGTGGAGGAGGGGCAGTTTTGCTTGGATTAGAATCAAGAATTGCCGAGCAGGAAGAAATCCTACAGCCCAGGGCTCCCTAGCCTCTGATTTCACAGGCTCCCTCTCTCAGGAATGGAAACAGCCTCCTATTTCCTTGCTAGTGAGTTGAAGGATGCACCTCTTTGTCCTAAGACACCCAACAGCACCCACATAAGTTTGTCCACTCTGCTAATAGTGCGGCCCTGGTCTGTTTGCCGCCTGCGTTTGGTGGTTCCCCGTTCTTTCTGTCCCGTGGTAAGTGTACGTTTTCTGCAGTTCTCCTGTGTTCACGGTGCTGTTCTTCAGCACACATGACTACAGATCAACTCCAAGCAATGCTTCTTCGTCTTCCACACGGGCTCCAAAAATGTACGTGACCTTGTGACTTGATGCTTTTTGACCTTTGACACCGGCACACCCTTGAATAAGAAATATTCTGAATTCTCCACTAACAGGAAGAGCACGAAGAAAGAGAAAAGGCCCCAGGACCATGTCGTCATCATCCTTATTGGTTTGCCCAGGACATTCTTTCCATCCCCGAGACCACTGGGACCCACCCACTGACACTTTGAATGTCAATGTTCCTTTCAGTAAAACGAGTGGAACAAACTTTAGACTAGACGCTAAGAAATGTAGGTCTAGCCCAGCCTCCGAGGCATGCGTATCTCGCTTTCTTCATCTATGAAGTAGGAAAATAAAAATCTGCCCTGCCTGGATGCACAGCAGCGGGGACGATGATGAAGAGGTAGGCGATGGCTAGCATCTACTGCATGCCTGTTTTGTGTTAACTCCATCTTTATACATTTACATGCAATTCTCACCATTACACTGTGAGGTAGAATCTTATCGTGATCCCCCAGCTCACAGAAGTGGAAACTGAGGCACAGAGAGGTCAAGTTACTTCTCCAAGCCACAGAGCTGGTAAAGGGCAAAGCCTTGGATTTGATTCTAGGTCAGTTTCACCCTGAGCCTTTATGAATCGAATTTGAAAGCGCATCTAAAAATGCTTCTGCAAGGTTGGGGGAAAAAAACGCATCCAAGTGCTGTAAGTTCTAAAACACATTAAACTTTTTTTGTTGTTGTGTTAATTTATAGTGTTTTAGTGGGGTCTGGAGAGCTGATTGTAATTTTGTCTCAAGTGACTAACCTGGGCCTTGTGAGCTAGAAATCGCCGAGATCCCTTCCACCTCTGAAATTCTAAGTTTTTGCAAAATACAATGCTGCTATTTATTGGCCCAACCCAGAGAGGAGGGCAGGACGAAGGTCTGAGGGAAGCCCAAACGCCAACTTCTGAAACATCACAGCTCCTCACGGCGCCCACGGTGACTTTGGGCAAGGTCACGGTGCCTCGCCCCTTAGCCCCAGGCCCTTCACCTCCAAACCAGGGGATCTAAAACTGCCCATCACACCAACCTGACGGGATTGGATTCAGAATGCAGGGAAACAGCAGAAGGGAGAGAAGACAGCTCTGGAAACACAAGAGATTCCTGTGTTCAGTGTTTGTTCAGTGATTGTTCTGAGCGCTCTCTCCTGGTTGATTCTCCCTGGTTTTCCTTTAGGGACCATATGCCAGAAAGGCAGGTGTTTCTCTGGACGGTGGGCAGATTTCAGCGCCCTTCATCCTCTCTGTTGATGAGTGTGGCTCTTAGAACTGAGCTCTGCAGGCACCTTCCCTGCATGCTGTCCCCGCTCCCCTCTCCCCCAGGACCCTGCGCCTTTCAGAACAGATCTGGAAAAGGAAAGTTCAGAAAGAGAAAGCACAGGCTTTCTTTCGGTGGCTTGTTGTGTATTCCTGATGACACTCCCACCGTGTTGTGGTGAAAAACGGCATTATCAGCCATCTGCACAGGGGAAAGGAAAAAAAAAAAACAACCCAACCTGAGTAGTCTATCACTTTTAGGTTTTAGGGTAATAGCGGTTTTTACCTTCTTACTTTGATTCATTACCTTTGCAAAAGCGTAAATCTGTCATTTTGGCACTAACTTCTATCATATGCATATTAATAAGAATAATATTCACAACATCAGTGATTTGGGATTTTATAACTGAGTTATTTTCCTTAAGCGCCAGGGCAGAGTTGGCCAGAAAGTAGCACGGATTTTGCAAAGGATCGTTCCTTGGAAACACATTTCAGAACTTTACAAACATTGTTTTCGAGTAAAGCGGGAGTATGACTCACAAAACTTGCCTTTTCTAAACTCGGAATCACCCCTACTAATAAAACAGTACCACATCTCCCTTTTCTGGTAGCCTCTATGAAGCCCAGAGCGATCTGCTGAGGTTGGAACCAACCCTTCTCCAAAAGTAATCAGCCACACCCTGATTAGGAGTCACATTTTAGCAAATACACATATTTCTTTTTATTTAAAATATTTATAAGGTGCCTACAACGCACCCAACGCTGGGCTAGGACTTAGGGACTCGAAGCTGCTGCATCCGATGTGTCATGGTATGAAATCATCTCCAGAGTAGTTCTCTATTAACGTTTGTTTTGTAATATGTGCAAGAGTCTTTTTTCAGGGCAGTGAAACAATGTTTCATTAATGATGGAGACAAATTAGTGTGTGTGATCCCGGCAATTTTCACTTTAAACATCAGGCCTTCTCTTGCCGAACATTCTTACAGCAAGCTGATCACAATTTGACATGCGTACAATTTAGGAAGATTGATTCATTATACAATTTTTAAAATTCCAGAATTGCAATTGTCAAATAGCGATTGTTCAGCTAAGGAGTTTTGATGTTCTGAGAGTGGCCTTATAAATCCAGCCGACTGCATACGCTTGCAAAAATTTCAAAGCCAAATAAAACATTTGGCCCTGAAATGCGATGTTTATCATAGAGAGTTAGTATAAACTCAGCATGAAAGAGTTACATCGGATACTGATCCTACTAGCCATTAGTACCAAATAATACAAATTGATTTGTCTTTTCGGCGTGAAAGGGGCTGTGAAGAAAGAGCGTCAGGGAGAAAAGATGAACATTTGTTGAATGTCTTCTGTGTGCCAGAAAGTGGGTGAGGCGTTTTCATATTTATAAGCCACGTAACAAGCAGATAATCCCATCCCTATGTAAGGATATAGAGGAAGGAAGTATTAACTCAGAGGTGTCAAGCTACTTGTTTGAGGTCACACAGCATTAAGTGGCTAAGTTAGCTATCATAGGCTAATCCATCTGACTCCGAACCCGTATTTATCCTCCCTTCTTCACCCACGGCGCTTCTTATCACAAATCAACTTTATTTTATTTTATTTTTCTGGTGACACAATAAATGCACAAGCATCTTTAAATATTGGGGAAAAAATAGTCAAAAGGAAAATTTCACCCATAATTCCAAATGTCCATAAATACTAACACCTCTTTCCAGTCTTTTTTCTATGTATTATTTCGTGTTTTTTTAAGATTTTATTTATTTATTTGAGAGAGAGAATGAGAGAGAGAGAGAGCAAGTACATGAGAGGGGGGAGGGTCTATGTATAATTTCATCATGATCGTGCTGCATTGCAGAATGAGGAATGAGCCCACTCACAAAGTCTCAAGACAACTATAAGTGTGCATTGCCTACAATTTTTAATTAAAAAGTCCATATTTTTAAGTAAAAAAAAAAATTGAAGTAAACCTCCAGACCACACTGGGCAGCAGATTTTAAGCGCATTGGAAATCCTAACTCAGGTGGGCTCTGAGGGCCAGAACGGTTCAGCCCTTGTGGCCTGGGCCATGTGGTCTGGCTCACCCTATTCAGTTTTTCCCTGAGCACCACCTACACCCTGAACACTTCGCTGACAATCCTCTGCCTTTTCTCCCCCAAACACAATGGAAAGTTAATTGAATGTTTCATGCCTTCGCAATATCAAAGAAATGAAAAGAACGTAGGTTTCAACCATATTTCAATAATAAGTGCATTAATTTTTACCTTTTAACTGACACTTGTACTAATTTCCTTAAATGCTCTCTCTGGTTCTTTTTTGATCTGTCTGGCTTTGTTGGGCTGATGATGAAGGCTTACTTCAAATGCAAAAAGATTAGCTCTCTTTTCCTTAATAGCACAATTACAGATTGTGTGATGTCTCCATCATGAAAGAGAGCAGGGACAGACTTTTAAAGTCACACGAGTTTATTACAAAAGTGGCAGTAATAATTTTAATTACTTCACTCCACAAAAGATATCAAAATTGCCCTAATTGTCTAGTGGCATTTAGGAATCATTGTGGGTAAAATGGGAGAAAAGCATTTAGTAGGGTTTTCCCCCATTAATTAGACTTGGGTCATTGTTTTAATAAAGTACTGTGACACATTTTTCCTTGAGCCCAAATGTCATAGACCCCAGGTATGCGACAGTCCTAAAGAATGCAGAATAAGTTTTTCCACATAATATTAGAAATGAACTAGAAACGATAACTCTAAGTACTATTTGTGGCTTACTATTTAAAGCCCAGGAAAAACAAAGAATAAAATCCTTTAATTTTGTCAAACGCGTACAATGTTTAAATTCAGCAGTGACTACAGTTCAAAAGACCAGATGTTCTTGTGTATTTATATAATTATTTTGCACAATAGTTTACCACTGGCAAAAAAAAAAAAATCAAAGCATATTGTTGTATTTGGCATTTCTATGCTTGATAAAAAAATCTAGAGACTGCATTATATTCAATTAATTCTAATTTTATTAAAGCCGAAAAGAGAGAGAACCAAAGAAGAGACAGTCGTATTAGTCTTATACTAAATTAAGTCCAAGAATAAGAAGCAACATTGATCTGAGAATAAAAAGCTTCAACTCTAATGCATTTAGGTTCACAGGGGAGAAGCCGCAGCAGTTTGACCCATTGTCAGTCTATTTTAAGATGAACATTTGTTAAATTCTAATGAAAAAATATTGCACTTAAACTCTGGCAAAGAGACAATTAGTGCTTCCCCCAATCTTGCCAAGACTCAAAAAAAAAAAAAAAGAAAGAAAGAAAGAAAGAAAGCCCCAGAATTTAAAGTTAAAAAAAAAAAAAACCTATGAGAAATAAGCACTTTCAAAATAATCTTCTGGAGGATGCTATGTTGTGATAAAATTAGATGCTTCCCACAAAATTACCTAAAACTAAGGAGGTCCTGATTTATGCTGTGTGTGGATGCTCAGATCAGAAATGAGACAGGTTCCTGTAATAAAGGACTTTTCTGACAGTCAATTTATTAATTAAAAAATAGGCTTTTTTCAATAAAAGCTACTCACCTAAAAGGAATGATTCTGGAATATAATAGAATGAGTGTTCTAGAGTATAATGCAGTTAAAATATGAGTGAGGTGGTTAAATTTATATCTTTCTCACTCTTTGTTCACATGGATGATCAGTGTGAAAAATGTTCTGGGAGGAGGAGACCTGATGTAAATGAATATCACATCATGAAAGGAAAGCAAAAACCTTTTCTCATTTAATATTATCCAGATTTAGTAACCTATTTTTTTTTTTTTTGGTAGACCAAAAGTAAAAAAGAAAGAAAAATTTACTTTTACTCAAGAGGCAGGCGAGAGAACCAGGGGCTCAGAGCTGCTGTTTACTTGAGAGACAGGAAAAGGGTCTTTTGTGGCCTCTGGGGACACGTCATTGTGTCCGAAGGAGCAGACTGGCAGGGGTGCTGGGTTGGATCCTGGAGAAAGAGTTACCTTCGGAGGAAGTTAGCATTCGGGCTCTCAGACTGGTCAACTGGACCAAACCCCTTTGTCAACTACACCGTCCGGTGTTCAGACAGGCTCTTTCCCTTTGCCACTTCGGCTCCTAGGTGCTGCTTTTCCTCACCGTCAGTATTACCTAGCGGGAGTTGAGGTTATGGGGCTCTGCAGATGCTGGTAGGCTGTGGGAATGTCACCCCATGAAGACTGGGACTGTGCTCTCCTTCCTCATCGCTCCCTCCTACATTGCTGGACACACAGGAGGCTCAGTAAATAAATACATACACAGCGGAGAGACAGATGACACAGACGTCATCCTATCTGGAAAGATAATTCTCCCAAAATGCTGCGCATACAATGAAAAGCAATGCATCCCCAGAGCTAGGTCAAGGGCTGACTGATCCTTTAGAAAGCTGCTGCAGCATTGGGGGGCAATAAGAACCACCTGGCCTTCTTCCCTGGCCTCCTGAAGCCTTGCATGGATGCAAGGGGACGGTGCAAGCCCGAAAGCATTTTGGTGAGCCTGGACACTCCCTGGCTCACCCTGTGCTGGATTAATAACTGCTCCGGAGACGTGCCTGTTCACACGAGCGCACTGTTCCGTTAGCAGTTTGCACTTGGTGGGAAAAGATGGCTAGGCAGGCGGCTCCGTCCTTGCCAAAATCTCGAATGTGTGACACCGCAAGAAAGACACCGTCAGGAGCAGTTGCTAATTTATTTTAAGTGCCCCCTGAGTTTTTAATTTATCTGGAAAAATAAATAGATAAATCCGAGGCGCTTCCTGCCAACCCGGCCCAGCACCGGCTCTGCCAGTGGCGGCGGAGGTTTGCGGGTGACAGGGACCGGAGCCAGCAAGAGGTGTCGGAGTGCTCAGCCAACAACGCAGGGCGAGCGTCGACTATTCCTGGTTGCATTAGAATAGGATCTATCACATTTGTATAGGGCTGACCTTTCCTTTTCCTAAATTGGCTGCCGGCACACATGCTAATTTTTTTTTTTTTTTTTCCCCTCTTCAGATAGTCTGCAATTCCAAACAGTACCGCAGGCTCCTCCAAGCCCGGATTCAGTGGCAAGTCTGGAATGCAATCAGCCTAGTTTAGAAATTCATTATCCAAAGTGAGGAGCCCAGCGAATATTATAGTTTCATAAATATGCAGATTTTGTTTATTTAAACATTTTTTTATTACACTTTGTGTTTTCCTAAATTGGGTCATCATTTTAATATAATTGGAATCTGATGTGTGTCCTGTTTTCCTTAAGAGCCATCTGGTTCATTTTCAACGTTCAGAAACCAAATTATTTGCAGTAATATTGGGCTTTGCTCATTGCTCCTTTTGAACCAACTCATGGTTTCGGGGTGTTGGACCAAGGAAGCCCAAGGCCATTTTGAAAGGGACAGCCTCTCCTAAAGGGCTTCCAAGCTGGACTGCTGAGAACCGTGTCATGAATCTGTGGCAGACCCAAGCGAACAGCAATCACCTGAAGAATAGCAGTGTCCACAGGACACCATCTTGGATGGAGGGCAAATGACTAACAGTTACCTGCGTGGTTAAGAATGTAAAATGTAGCTCCTACATTCTGTTCTCACCAGATCACCAGCTCTCTGAGGGCAGGAATCTTATGCTCTCCACACATCCACTGCTCCACCTTTCCAAGGACTGAGCACCTACTAGGTGCTGAAGCTGTATTTATTGATTATGGGGGATTCCAGAACCTCAAATAACAATAAACTAGTGTGGTGTATTAGTTATCCGCTGCTGCATAACGAATTACTCCAAAACTTAGTGACTGCAACAGACTGCAGAGTTCCTGTGGGACCAGAAATCCAGACATGGCTTAGCTGGGTCTCCCACGCACCGTCTCTACAAAAGCAGTCAAGGTGGGGCACCTGGGTGGCTCAGTCAGTGAAGCGTCTGCCTTCAGCTCAGGTTATGCTCCCAAGGTTCTGGAATCGAGTCCCGCATTGGGCTCCCTGCTCAGTGGGGAGTCCGCTTCTCCCTCTGCCCCTGCCCCTGCCCATGCTCTCTCTCTCTCTCTCTTTCTCTCTCAAACAAATAAATAAAATCTTAAAACAACAACAACAACAAAGGAACAAAGAACAAAAGTAGTCAAGGCATCTGCCAGCTCTGCAGTCATCTCTAGGGTCACCCTGGGCAGGATCTGCTTCCAAGCACCTGAGTCCTCGTGGACTATTATGCTGAGGGTAACCCTCAGTTCCTCACTCTGTGGACCTTCCCAGGGGGCAGCTCACAATATGGCAGCCAGCTTCATTGGAGCAAGCAAGTGGAGACCAAGGGACAGTGCATGCAAGATGGAAGGCCCAGTCGTCCGCAACCTAATCTCATCCCATCCCCTTTGCTGTCCTTACTGGTAAGAAGAGAGTCCAGCCCACACTCCAGGCAGGGGATCACACAAGAACATGAGTCCCTGAGAGTCCGGCCAGAAGATGCCGGTCTATCCATATATGTGTGTATATGGTAGTGCTTTAGGTCAGGTTTAAAGAACGAATCCACCAACATAGCCGAGCCTTGATTCAAGACAAGAAATTAAAATGAAACGACCAACTACGCAGTCTAAAGAACAGCTAAACCTCCTACTAAAAGCTCACTAGTAGCATTCCCTTATTCATTTATTTAGGTATATATTGAAGAATAAGATCAACATTTCTTCTGAAGTCCACCAGTAAGAAAATCTTTGAAAGTTTCACATATAATCCGTGTATCATTTCTTTGACCAACAAAAATTTATTAAACCCAAAGCAGAGCAGAATTCCGGGTCAGTTAAGTGCCATTGGTTCTGGTCCAGGCGACCCTGCTCTGCATGCCCACCAGTCACCTGTCTGTAGACATGTGTGGCTGTGACAAATGAGGATAACAATACACCTCTTTTAAGGGGCAACTGTCAGAATGATGGGAGCCGAGGGTGTTTTGCAAACCGGAGGTCACAAACCATTTGTGAATCTGAAATCAGTTTAGTGCAAGGCTCAGCAAACTTCTCCCTGGGAAGGGCCGGGTGGTATTTTGTTTAGGCTTCGCGGGGATAAATATCTCTGTCACAACTCTACTTTTGTAGTGCAGAAGCCACTATAGGTAATATGTAAATAAATGGGGGTGGCTGTGTTCCAATAAAGTCTTATTAGCAAAAACAGGTGGCAGGTTGGATTTGGCCCAAGGGCCACAGTTTGCCAACCCCTGGCTCTGTGGATTACAACTAGCATTACAAAAAAAAAAAAAAAATTAAGGGTCACCTAGGTGGCTCAGTCCTTAAATGTCTGCCTTCAGCTCAGGTCATGATCCCAGGGTCCTGCGATCGAGTCCCACATCGGGCTCCCTGCTCGGCGGGAAGCCTGCTTCTCCCTCTGCACCTCCCCCTGCTCGTGTTCCTGCTCTCACTGTGTCTCTCTGTCAAATGAATAAATAAAATCTTTAAAAATAAATAAATAAATTAAGTAGAATAGAAACATCAGCGTGCATTGCATATAGGAAAGATAAGTGCGGTTTTTTTGAAATTTTGATCCATGGTGTAGATATAGATACAGTTGTGTTTACCTGCACATGCACTTCATTTACCAGGTTGAAGTGTGAGATGTATTTGTTTCTGTAGTTTGCGATTTAAAAAAAAAAAAAAGAACAAGAAAGCCACTAAGTTGATGCATATGCAGTGTCCTTTGTACAGCCCCTGGTCCATAATAGAGGCCAAATAATGTGAGCTGCATAAAATTCCATGTCGTCAAGGAGGGCACCATCTGAAAGAAGCCAATAATGCTGAGGACACTGGCCCTCCAAGAGGCTAACTTAAGCCTGTCCAGGGAAAGAGGTGAGAGGCTGGTTCACGTCTGGCACAGTTACAGAGAACCCCCTAGGAGGATGGGGTTTTCCTGACTGAGAAAGAGATGAGCTCCAAACTAGCCTCGGAAGTTTGGGAGGATATGGATTTTCTTCTAAAGATTAATTTCTTTATTTTAGAGAGAGAGAGAGAGAGCAGCAGGGAGGGGCAGAAGGAGAAGGAGACAGAGAACCTCAGGCAGGCTCCACATCCGATGTGGGGCTCGATCTCATGACCTTGAGATCATGACCCTGGGATCATGACCCTGAGATCATGACCAGAGCGGAAACCTAGAGTCAGACACTCAACCGACTGAGCCACCCCCATGCGCCCCGGGAGGATATGGATTTTCAGCCCTAAAAGTGTCGTCATAATTAGCTGGCCAACATCAGTTTGATTCTTTCTGAGAATTGTGCTTATTAAAGCATTCATTCATTCACCAACAAACACCTGTGGAGCAATTATCACGTGGACGCACTGTTCTCGTACTAGTGATATGGAAGCAACTGCAACAAAATCCCTACCCCAGGGAGTTTATATTCTAGGGAGAGAGGCAGAAAATAAATGAATAAGTTCATATATTAGTTGTCAAATAGGGTAAGAACAGAGAGCTGGAGGCCTGGAGGGGGAACATTTGAGAAACACGTGACAAAGCCGGGAAGTGAAGCTGTGAATTCCTGGGGGGAGGGTTCCAGGCAGGGAACAGCCAGTGCAAAGACTCTGACCTGTAACAGCAGGGCTCCCCCACCTAGTTGTGTGCAAAAACTCAAACAAGGTGAGAAGAGCCTTTGACTTCCAGAAGCAGGCAGCCTACCTCTGCATAAGCCCCTGAGGTGCAAGTCAAGGATTTGTGCTCCTTGTCGGGTATGCTGATTAGCAGTCTCCAGGGAGGGAAGAAACCTGGTCAGAGCAAGAATCCTGCTTTTCATCTGCAACTACTCCAGCAACTGTAATTGTAGATGATCACATAAATAAACCCGGAAACACTGGTGATGGATTTCAGACCAACACATTCCTGCGCACGGAAGGCCGGTTGAGGCTATACTAGAAGTAGCTCTCATTGGAGCACTGTGAACATTGCAAAATTATGTGATTTTCTTTTTCTTTGTGTTTTAGCAATGCTTTATGGAAGTTTTTTTCCCTCAAAATAAAATAAGTGTATGTCTTTCTAAGCAGCACTTATACCCTACGTGTTGGTCACATTTTCTCCCTCGTTCATGTCATTAGTGTTTGAATATGATTTGCCTTGAATGATGTATTTTGAGAATTTCAGGGAGAAATTAAATTCAATTTGGAATCTCTCCTTCCTATTAGACTGCCTTCCCCCCGCACCATGCTCAAACGCATACACACACCCATGCACAAACGTTATGTGGACACACATCGAGGCCCCTTCTCACACACGTAAGCACTCCCACAGGTGGGTCTGGTTACAAAGCCTTTGTTTGCTCCCATCTTGGTGCAGGTGAGAGTCACATAATTTTAATGTCCAAAAGGAAGCAAAGTATTTGTCAATGAGCCAGCCGTGACCCAGGTTCTACCATGTGCCACGTAAGCCCTCCCTCTTTCAGGAAGTTCAAATCTAGCAAGGGAGTCCACACTCTGAGGACCTATTTGGGCAAAATGTTCCCTGAGCTTCAGCAGTTGACACATCTCTTGGGAGGTGTGTTAGCATGTGGGACACTTGGACAACAGCACAGTATACCAGGGTGTCAGTGTTTTCATCTCCTGTTTATTGAGCACCTACTACACTAATAAGAAGTGCAAGGTCTTGGGCACTTGCTATTCATTATCTCATTTAACCTTGCCATTGCCCTGGCGTGGGGTACTCTGATCCCATCCTACAGATGGGGGGATGAGGACCTGAGGGTAAATTGTTTGACCACTCATCACCTCAGGCTTATTAAGTGTACATACATGTAGGAGCTGATTTTGAATTCCAACTCCTAAACTTTTTCACTATATGACCTTGGCAAGTGGCTTACCTTTGTTTATTCATCTGTAAAATTAGTATAACAAAAGTACCTTCCTGTGGCACAGACCATTGGTTACCTATCTAGTATCCACCCTACTCTTCATTCTTACCAAATCAACCCTGGGATTACCAAAGGCAGCAATGTGCCCACCTCTCTTGAAGGCAGGGATGGCCAAAGAGATTTAGGTGGACATCATCAGATGGGGCTCCCGGAGAAAATTTTTAAAGGGAGCCAACCAGTCTATGAGGTTCAGCCTCCTGCCTTTGTCTTAGTTTTTCTTCTGCTGCCTGGAATGTGGGCATGATAGCTGGGGATACAGCAGCCATCTTGCAACCATGAGACAACCTTTAAGATGGAGGTAAGAGCTAAGGATGGCAGAACAGAAAGTTGGAAAGATTTTGGTCACTATTGCTGGAAATTGGAAAGATTCAATGTAGAGTCAACATAGCAGCTCTGTGGATCCCATGTAACATGAAAGAAAAATAACATCTAAAAGTTTACAGACACAGTTATTTTGGGTTATTAACACAGCTGAACACAGTACCTAGCTGGTATAACACCTTATAGATTTGTTGAGATAATGTAAAATAATGTGTTGTTTTTTTCTTTTCTTTTTAGTACCTGGACTACAAACTCCATAAATTTGAGATATGACTATTGTTGTTAGTCGATGCTTATATGTGCATAAAGTCTGTATTTAAAAAGCCTCAAGAAACCTCAAGAAAAAACCTCAAGCAATCATCTGTTCTACTTACTTCCATCCCCATTTCACAAAAGCAGGTAAGGTGCAGAGAAGTGGAAGGACCTGTCCCAGGACCCACACTGGAGAGCCTGCTGGTTGTAGGATGGGTGTTGAGACCAGTTTCCTGTCCTCAGGGCAGTGACTTTCTCATCACACAGTTCCACCTCTATTTCTCCCCAAACCAATAAAGAAAAAGAAGCAACATGACCATTTGGGGCACTTTTAGCTCAACAGTGGTGAATGGCTCGTTATGTTGTGAGCCATGACCTTCACCATGGCCATCAATCGTAGCCTTTTCCTCTTTCAGTGTTTCAAGGAACCACAGACGGGACTACAGAAGAGCTCATGGAAAGGGGGTCTGGGATGCTGGCTGCTGTACAGTTATGGCTGGAGGTTATAGGGGTATCAGGGCTTGACCTCGGGTGAAGGGCTCATGGCTGGGCTTCACAGCTTGTAATTGACATTAGCATGTGGTTGAAGTTGGAAGGCCCAAGGGAAGGTGGAGGGTGATTGCCCAGACATAGCCAAGAGGCTGGCTGATGGAAGGGGGCAAGGGGAGGGGAAAGATGGCGGAAGAGCCCTGGGAACATGTGGGCTTATCCAAAGGAGACAATTAACTTGTCTGAAGTGAAAATCCAAAAGCAGAAACTCCCAACACCATTTATATCAGTAACTCCAAGCTTATCATTTAATTCAAACTTGTACACAAAGAAATATTCACCTGTGAACTCCTAGTTCGTGCATGGCACATTACATTTACCAAATGCCTCACTACAAAGATCTCACTGAGGCAGGATAACAATATTGCTTCCATCTTGCAAATGACACACAAGTGGCTGTCAGAGACCCTAAATGATTTGCTCCAGGTATCCCAGCTAGTAAGGGAGCCAGGGGGGATGTAATCCTGAGTCCCTTAACTCATTGCTTAGCGTGGCCGGTACCCAGGATTTCCCCAGACAGTGGCTTGACACATGCCAACATCAGATAAGGACAGATGTTCCCAGACAGTGCCACGAGCTCTGGCACGGGACGAGGGACAGAATGGCATGGATATATAAGGTCATCTGGGGGAAAGAAATGGAGGGGAGGCAAGGTTTGAGTTCAGAGTCATTGGCTTACTGTTTGGACTAAAATGTCCTGTGGACAACTCTATGAAAATGGAAGAGAGGTCAAAATGTTCCTACATTGACAATAAAGCTATGAGGATAAGCCCTTCTCCTTTCTGCCCAGCTAGAGCTGGCCCAACTCAGCCCACCCCTGCCTGATCACCCCAGCACATAATGCTCCCTTTCCCTGAAGTATAACTGCATGATGAGACACACAGCATTTCATAACTGTGGGCTTTCTCTTGTCCAAATTAATACTGGATCTGTTGCCATTCCATAAAGGAAGTGCATAAACTTGAGTCTGCTGTATTGGAATTCCAACTCTGTCTCCCAACTTTTCAACCGAGATCTTTCACAATGTTCAGTCCGTAAAATGGAGATCTTTTAAAGTTTACCTATGGATTGTTTTGGTCATTAAATTAGAAAATAGAAAGTCGCTAACACTACACCTGATATGGAGCCAGTATTTGGAAGTTCCATTTTTTGGACTTCTCTCACTGGAGGCTTATGAGGATAGGATATCAATGCCAACTAAAGGGACTTGTTATTGAAGAAGACACTTAGAGATATTTATTGCCAATTCTCAAGATCTGACAAGTTATTTATAATTTAATTCATTCATTTATTCATTCTTCAAAACAAACATGTTTTCCTTTAAAGATGTTAATCAAGTGTCTAAAAATGTTTATAGCATTTGGTTTGGTAATACCACTCCTTGGACTCTAGCCCACTGAACATTTCTAAGTACAAAAATACCTGAATAAAGTCCACTGAAGTATTATTTATGGTGGTTGAAAACTGTAAACAATGAAAATGGCAAAAGTTTAATCATATTATGATACCTTTGCACAATGAAATATTAGATTATCTGTTATAAATTTCATGGAGTGTTTATAATGACATGGACAAACATGAAATTTGTACGTGTGTGTATGTACATATATACACATATATAAATAATCACAAAATATAGAGAAAAAATTTAAGCACTTAAATATAAAATAATTCAGAATTGGTCAACATAATTATGGTACAGACATAAGATAAAATACTGCACGTGGTATACAAGACTATTTAACACTCCAGGGGTGCTGGGGCGGCTCAGTCAGTTGAGCATTGACTCTTGATTTCAGCTCAGGTCATGACTTAGGGGGGTCCTGGAATTGAGCCCATCTGGGTCCATGCTCAGCAGAAAGTTTGCTTGAGATTCTCTCTCTCCCTCCCCCTCTGTCCCTCCCTCACACCCCCACTCACTCTCTCTCTCTAAAATAAATAAAATCTTTAAAAAAATATTTAATACACCAGAAGACTGTCTATGCTACATGAGGGAGAAATAGTGGGCTACAAAGCAGGACATACAATAGGGTACAAATACTTTTAAAAATATCCTTATTTTTTGGAAGCACAGAAATAATAGATAAACCCCTAAACACCTGAAAGAGTGGCAAATGAATAGTGGCATTAGAAGAGGCTTTTACTTCTTTTGTGCTCTTCGCGGTTCACAAATATTGTACCATGGAATCAGGAGAGAATCCCTGGACTCAGGACAGCACCCCCACCCACTAGTAATAACGCACAGGTAGGTATGGACGCTGTTCACCAGACATTTCCGGTTCCTGTGAGGGGGGGGGTGTCCTGGGGCCGGGAGGAACCACGTGACTAGTTCTGGCCAGTGAGGTGTGAGCAGAAGTGAAGCGGGTCACTTCCGGGGCAAGAGCGCCAGATTGTCAGTGTGAGAACCCCAAGCTTCCTCTCTTTATTAGGAGGTGGGATTTAGCCAGTGCTGGAGAAATAGCGGTGCCGACTGGCACCTCCAGGTCTCTTCTCTTTCATAAACTCAGAAAGGTGGGGAACAGTTGGCAAAAAAATAGTGAGCCTCCTTCCTAATTTAGGGTGTTCACATTCTGATCTCGGACAGACATGCTTCAGGGAAAACCAAAATGGGGGATCAGAGTTCTTTTTATTGTTTGAATTTTAATCACGAAGCATTAACATCCATTTATTAAATATAAATAGAGCCTTAATACCCCCATTGCCTGATTACGGCATGACCCTAAAAGGTAGAGCACATACGATCGTGACCCTGACACAGGTGAGACACGTGAGTCTGAACACGGATGCCTGATGGCACTTAGCCGCAGTGCGGTCGGGTCAGGATTTGAACTCGGATCTGCCTGCCCCCAGGTCTGACCCTGTCCCGGACCCACGGGGCTTTCAGTTTATCATCATGGCCTCTTACTGGGGTAGTCATGTCATTGTTAGGCTTATCAGCTAGATAGATGCTTTTATATTTTCTCCAGATGAAATCAACTTGCCACACAGTAGACATCACATCACCCTGGAAACATGGAACCCTTATTTCCTGAAATTAAAAAAAAAAAAGCCATTTTTCTTTCATTCTCATCCTTATCCCTTCCCCAAACACTCTGCGTTATAATGTTTCTGTGCATCCTCCCAGGTTCCCCATGTGTTTCAGTTAGGTGTTAAAGAGAAAGAGAGAGACCAACAGAGAGGAGTCGGGTGGGAAAGGGTTAAACATTTTATTATTCTTTCTGCATTTGTAGTAAATTGTGTAATAGTTTTCATGTCTTAATTACTTAAATTTTATATTGAGCTATAGTGATATTATCTCTCTTTTTGTCTCTACACAATTGTATTTTATAATAGCTTTTATTAGAACCTACATGAATGGAATTTAAAATGAACACATCATTTCTGCTACTTGGGCCGTATAGAAAAGAGAGCACTTTTCTGATATTTGGCATGAAAAGTACTTTCCTTTGTATTTTATGACACATAGCAAGTTATATTAGGTGGGGACATATTTTGAACAGAATGGTAACTAAGGGAGACTACAGAACCTCTTTTTTCTGCTTTTAGTAACTTCTTCAGTGAAGAGGGGTTTGGGGTATTCAGTATATCAAGAAATACACCCCCACAAAAGAGTCACCTAATTATAGTAAAATGCAAATGATATATATATATATTTTTTTTTAACTGAGCTTTTCTTTTAGAAAAATTGGACGTGGTCTACATATTAGAAAATTGTTGGAAAATTGGGTGTTAAATTGCAATATCCAATTTCATCTGTTAATGTAGTAGCTACATTTATTTTTTTTAATCCAATAGTTAATATTATGTGTAGCAAATTACACAAATTGTGTCCCACTCTGGCTTCTTTTAAAAGACTGTGATCTCTCCAACATAGAGGTTGCAAAATGAACCAATCACTTGGATTCAAAGAAATGCAGCAAGGGCCTCACTACAGAGCTGAAAACGGGTTTTGTTTATTTTTCCACCTCTCCCCATTTCTTTTTTTTTTTTTATAAAATCAAGTGTAGAGGAATCTGTAAATCAAAAAGTCTCTTGCACATAGAAGCTCAAATACAAAGGGGAAGAAACTCAACAAAGGATTCAGTGGGTACTTGAAAGAGACGGCAATAGAAATAAATGTGAAGAAATATTATAGATGCATATTTAATATTGTTGTGTTTATTGCTTCATTTATAAAAGTCAACCAGCTAGAAACTATGAATGCATAAGCTCCGCGCAGGATAGAAGTTAGAAACGGTGTAGGGTGTACCTCCACTCTTACCATTCCCAAGGCAATTAATTTAGAAAATCATTGCTTCGTTATAATGAATGCAGTTCTTCAGGCTGGAAGGAAGAAAAAAGGTAAAAGCAATGGGCATTTGTTCTTGGTCTTTGGTCTGCCTTTCCAGTTACTATGCTCCCCCAAATAAATCTTCTTCCAGGACCAGCGCACATTACCTCCTCTGTGAAGCCCCTTGGGCTTCCTTGAAACATTTGTTCACTCCTTATTTTGGCTTGCACTGTGCTTTAACTCTCAAGACAGGCTAGCTGTAGATCCATAACAGGCATCCCTGCCCTTCCACTAAACGGGAAGTCCTTTCCGGGCATGGACCTTGTCTGAATAGGTTTCAGTCCTAACACCTTCCCTATTTCCTCTGTCATGCTGGATGTTTAAAAACAATGCTGGTAGCATGCAGCTGAATGATGCCAATGCCATGGCCCCCTCCTTGGTGCAGGGCTGGGTTTTGCAATCCCACCCAAAGCAATTAACACACTACCTCTGCCTTTGAGAGAGTTGAAACTCTATTGATTAAATAAGTCATAAAATAATTAGATGAAAGGTGATAAAGGGTAAATTTGGGGCAACAGACTAGATTTTTTAATAATCATCAGAGGAGAAGCTCAAGGGATTGGACTCGGGGCAGGGGTATGGGGGCAGTATTCCAAGAGGAGAACATTACTCCATAGGGCCTGGCCCAGCATATATTTCTGAAGACGGTTGCACTATCTCCTATGACATTCAGACGGTCACCATGTTTTACATAAAACCATATTTCACGTGGAAGGAAGGCAAGGAGGGAGGGAGGGAGGGAGGAAGGGAGGGTGGGAGGGAGGAAGGAAGGCAGGAAGGAAGGAAGGGAGGGAGAAGGGAGGGAGAAGGGAAAAGAAGGGGGGGGAATACAAAAGCATCAGACTCTCAGACTCTTGGCTTCTTTACACGTATCTTTCCATGATTTTCCAATTACCAACTCCAGTCCATTTCCAGATGCTGATTCTTTTTAAGCTGTGATGCAGCATCCCTCCCTTTACTGGAATAGACCCTCTCTCCAAATCATTGCCAGCCCAGGTCTTCCTCCGTCTGTCCTGCCCAGTCCCACACTTCCTTCCTCGCGCTCCATAAATCGCCAATTCCTGCTCTGAGATCTGGTTCCTCTCACTCACACCCCTACCTTGCCGCACTACCCCCACATCAGTCCACTTTTATTTCTCTCTTCTTTTTATTAACATGTCCACACTGTTACTAAACATAAAGGGCTTCTTGAGGAACTAATTTCACCACATTTGTTTGGGTGTTATATGGATGTTCAGAATGGAGATCAAGAGGCACAAAAATAGATTTTGTTGATTTATGAGACCTGGCTGTTTTCAATTCCCCATCAGTATGGGCAGGCATGATGCAGTCAAGAAATGAAGCATCTGCTTCCCCCACGTTTCATTTGTGAACTTTAGCACCAGATGTAAATCATTCATAAAATCCCAGTGTTGGAAGGTATCCGTCCCTCGTTTTCACAAACATATACTCCACATACTGTAACCAATGCTCTCTCTCATTTGTTACAAATGGTAGGAGCAGAATTTTAACGACAACCAGAAATAAATTTTCAGCAGCAGGAAAACAAACAAACAAACAAACAGGTAGTTCTGGAAAACCTAACATGTACTCATTGCTTGTCAGAGTTCTGGAAACAGAAAGGTGTTCCGTTAGGTTATCACAATGCAACATCTCCACCCGTAAGACTTTAAGGGAGACAAGATATATTGGCTGGTCGCTGTTCTTTTTTATTCTTTTTGGGGGTGTCAGATCTGTGTTAATAAAGCATCTCTCAGAGGCAACTGGAAAGGGCATTTGCTTCTGGTTGGACAGGGACCCCAGCTCTCTCCTTGACCATACCTTCTACATTGCCATGACTCCATTCAGACATTGAATTACATTTATTGAGGATCTGAATAAGATACAGCTCCTCCTTTCAAGATGTTGGTAGTCTTGCATGGGGCAGAGAGACTGAGGGAAGACATGTACATCAACAATGACACTGTGGAGGGCTGGGGTGGACTTCTCCCAGGTAGCTTGTCCCATGTTCCGGAAATAGCAAACCTGTTTCCTTTGCAAGATCTGGATGGGAAAGTCCATTGAGGAGCTCTGCCATCTTCTGGCCAAGGAAAAGGCAGGTGACCCAAGCAAGTTCAGATACTCTATGGAGGAGAGTGAGGGCAAGAAAGACAATGCTCAATACTGATGCATCCCAACAGGTCTGGTTCCTGCTCCTGTGCCTTTGGGGTTCTCCCAGGCCCCGTCCTTTCAAACCCCAGCGGTTCAGCCTTCGCTCTCTGACTTTGGGCTGTGTCATGCCCTTAAAAATCAACTCTTTTCCACAAAACTCATCGAGAGTCACTTTCAGTTGTTTGCCATGAAGTTACGCTTATGGATCTCTCTGGAAAACATTGTGATTATTGAAGAAATGTACAGAATTCAAAGTGAGCACAGAGAATCGGTGGCCCGGACATGGTAGGAAGCTATCAGAGAAAGCTTCATGGAGGAGGAGGAGGAGGTGTTCAAAAGATCATTAGAGGAAGAATTGGAGTATAAGCAATGGACTTCAAGCCCCTTTTGCAAAATAAAGACCAAAGTTGTGAGACTAGGGGCTCCAGCTGTAACGTCCAGAGGGATACAAATCCACCAATCAATATCTACTGAATACATTCTTTGCACGAGGCTTCTATAAAATACATATTCTTTCCTTCGATCCTCCCAACTCTGCAGAGCATCGCAACTGGAGGCTCCCAAGTCCCAGCTCCTGGGACTCTGCCCGCTGCCTCCCTTGCTCTCTTTTCAGCAGCAATCCTCTTTTTGATTCCTCACAAAAAGAAGTTCTATAATTCCCCAAATTCTTCCATAATAATTATGGGTGGTGAGCGGAGTTTCCTGGGTGGCTTATCCTTGATATTCTCCCTCTTACAGAGAATGGAATAAATGGCAAGCATATGTGAAGGATTTGGAATCTCTGCAATAACATTTCCTTCTTGCTTTTAGGTCAGCTAGAAGGAGAGGACCCGCGGGATCCTGCACTTAATAGCTGAATTGAAATTTTAATGAGAAATACTTATTTTATCTCTCCGAGAATTCATCCATTCATTCATTCGTGCATCCATTTGCTCATTTATCAATCAACTCATTCATTCTTGGTTATCCACTTTAAAGATTCATCATAGGGGAGTAATGTTATAGAAACATAATGAAAAGCGTACTGAATGTTCTCTCTGAAATTCCAAAAAGGTGATATTCTAAGTAGAAAATACATTGGTCTGGGTGTCCTGAGATCTAAATTCAGGTCCCAACGCTGTAACTCACTAGCTCTGATAACTAGCCCCTATGCCCCTCCCTTCTTTAAAAAGGAATGTGTAATTTCTGCTCTGTCTACACCCGAAGGTTGTCAGAAAGACTGCAAGAATTCACGGAGCCACCAGTTCTTTGCTTTCTAACACAAACTCCCAGGCACATGAAACTATTGCCTGGGTCCTAGCTTCCAGCTATTAAGGAGACATGTGAGCTTATAAAAGTCATTTCCACTGTTTGCAACCCTCTTCCCTCCTCTGGGATACGGCGGCAGGGTTGGAATACCCGATTACAAATATTCTTTCCAGCTCAAAACGCTTGTGAGTATATCAAGTGATTTTTCACTGTATATTTCAAGGGGTATGATTCAAGACATTGGTCCACCTGGCTAGATTATTTCATCTTTCTTACACTGGTGTTCCCCTCACCGACTGCACCTCTGCCCCACCTGACATTTCTATGGGGCATGCAGGGCGGCCACAGACCCACCTGTTCTAATGGGCCTTTCACCTTGTGGATGCCCACGTCAGGCTAAAGAGACAATGAATGGCCCCTGACTGAGGGCTCATGATGCCCAGATACTGAATTTGTGCCCACCCCTAGAAACGCTTAATTAATCTTCTTGTCCCATAGACTTCTTCCTGCACAATAGAACCCTGCATATGATTTTCCCAAAACTCTTGATGCCTTGCTTGACTTTTTTTTCTTCCCTAAGACAACCAGGACCACTCACATCTGCCTCCACATCTCAACTCACTCTCTGTTTTAAATTATTAGTAATAGCAGCTAACCCCTTAGGAGAGCTTCCTCTGTGTCTGCCACTCTGCTGGGAGCTGTGCATGTCTTATCTCAGGGAACTCCCACAAGAACATTAGGACAAAGCTCCTGGTACTATTCATCGATAATTTAGGACTCAGAGACATGAGGTGACCTGCTCAACATTACCTGGCTGGTAGGTGGTAGAGCTTGGGGGAACCAAGCCAAGCCTAGAGCCTAACTCCTAACGATGGGGCCTGCTGCCACTCTTGAAAATATTTTCTCCAGGTTTTCCCCTCTTTGACTGTTTCTATCCTCTCCTTCCCTTTATGCACCCACATGCGCATGCGTGCACACACACGTGTGTGTTCACAGGCTCGTGGGCAGATAAGAAAATGCAAGAGGATGCCACTTGATCTATCTTGAAATCTAATAAAGTCACTTGTCCTCTCTCGGTCTTAACCCTCAATGCCAACGTCTTTAAAAGAAGGTCACTGTATCTCCCTGAGACCTGAATTTTTAGCTCATTTTTCTTTCAAGATTTGATCTATTTATTTGAGAGAGAGAGAGTGCAAGTGAGAGGGAGAGAGAATCAAAAGCAGACTCCACACTGAGCACAGAGCCCAATGTGGGGCTCGATCCCACGACCCTGAGATCATGACCTGAGCCAAAACCAAGAGTCAGATGCTTAACTGACTGAGCCACCCAGGCGCCCCTCATTTTTCAAGTTAAGAAAATTTACTCCAAACATCTGTATTATAACTTCCATTTCTACTGTTCTGGTTTCTTCCTTAGAAGGTGCAATAATTTTTTTTTTTTTCTGTTATCGGTACTTACCTTGAACCTCACATTGGTTTACCTTTTTCTTTGCTTCTTCTTCCTAGAAGAAGTCTTGGGTTTGTCTTCCACATCACTAATTCAAATTTCTTTATGTCAGTTTTCCATTTTCTACCCTAAAATTAGTGTAGACTTTATTATCCTACCGTGTGTCTATCCCCTTACATCATTTGCTCGCTTTACCTCTCTATTTTTGCGTCTCTGCCATCCTGTCAGCCAGCTTCCATTTTTTCTTGAGACTTTTTGCTCCTTTTCTAGAGCCCTTGTTTTCCTTAGGCTATGGGGAATTTTAAATGTGTTTGGTAGCTTAGTTAGGTTTCCAGGTGGCTGCTTCCACCTCCGTCACCGCCCACTCCCCTCAGCGCCCACACTGTCTTCCTCCAGGATGATCCGGTTCTGGATTGAGTTGCTCTGCAGGAAGAGTGAGGACGCTCAGCAGCGGGGACTTCACAGGAAGCTTGGCAGGCTGCCGCCCGAGCCATAGCACAGGGAGTTTAGATGTCAAGGTTTAGGAACTAAAAATACGAAGTGAATACGCAATGGGCAGATGCACGGGGGCTGATGCTCCCAGTGATTTTGCTCCGTAACCCACCAGAACCTGACAGAGGAAACAGTATGCCCCCCAATGCCAATCACCCATCAAAGCCCTGAGGCAAGCGTAGAACACGCTTTTCCACATTTGAGTCTTCCTTGTGCTTCCTTTGGAAGGCTGGAGAAAAACAGGCAGGTTCTCCTTTGGAAGCTCCAGTCCACTCAGTGAAGGAGCCAAATGGTCCCCCTCATTCCGGGGTCCACACATAGCTCAGAGCAAGGGGTTTGGCCATCCGCTCTGGGGATGACTCAGGGACCATTCTTCCTGTTTTAGCTGATGCTGTGTGTAATCCAGGGTGACTAGTTTCTCCTTGTGATGAATCACACAATCAACTACGGGAAGCAGGGCCTTCAGAAAAACATGGTTTAAAAGGAGATTATCTGGGTGCCTGGGTGGCTCAGTCGGTTAAGTGACTGCCTTCGGCTCAGGTCATGATCCTGGAGTCCCGGGATCGCGTCCCGCATCGGGGTCCCTGCTCAGCGAGGAGCCTGCTTCTCCCTCTAACCCTCCCCCTTCTCATGTACTCTCTCACTCTCTCTCATTCTCACTCTCTCAAAATAAATAAATAAATCTTTAAAAAAAATAAAAAAAATAAAAGGAGATTATCTGTGTGGCAGGGGCCGGGGGTGGAGGGTTGCTCTTCAGCCCCTTTGCAACTATTCCTTTCCCAAAATCCCTCGGCCAGTGTCAAAGTTCCTCTGAGTTGTTTGAGGAAATGCTCTTGGTTCACATGGCCATGGCCCTTGGTGGCAGGGCATGTTGGGGAGACTGTAGGAAGAAGACAGGAGGGTATGTTCGTGAAGGGAGCCTGGTCTTCTTAGGTGTTGATCCTTTGTCCCTGCTGTTTATAATTTGCAAAGGTGTTGACTTCACAAGCAGACCTCAGCTTCGGTGTGATCAGAATACCGGAGTGGATACTGCGGTCGCCTTTGTAGATCCCAGGGTGGTCAAGGTTGGGACCTGGGGACCAGCTACTTCAACCCCATCCTTTCCAGTTGGTGAAAGCCTGACCCTCAAGCTCCATGAGGTGCCCCATCACTGGGCTCCCTCCTTAACCCTTTGTCAGTGCACCCGTCTTGTGTCCTTGTGATCAACAGAATGATGCCCCCCAAAGATGTTCACATCCCAATCCTCAAAACCCGTGACCAGGTCACCTTACATGGCAAAGGGACTTTGCAGATGTGACAGAGTTAAGTAAGATCTTGAGACAGAGAGGTGACCCTAGACTATCCAGGTGGGCCTGATGGTATACAATGGTCCTATAAGAGTGGGGCAGGAGGGTGGGAGAGAGGATGTGACAATGGAGGCAGAGGTTGTGGTGGCCACAAGCCAAGGACTACAGGTGCCTCCAGCAGCAGGGAAAGGCAAGGAAATAGATTGTCCCCGGGAGTCTCCAGAAAGGAACACAGCCCTGCCCACCCACTTTGGACTTGGGACCTCCAGTACAGTGAAATAATAAATCCCTGTTGTTTTAAGCCATTCTGTTTGTGCCGATTTGTTACAGCAGCCACCAGAAGCTCATACCATCCATTTCTCTTTCCCATCAGTCTCTGGCTTGAGACAGAGCATAGTCGACAGCAAGAGCTGTGCCTCATCCATCCCTGTGACCTAGCACCATGCTTGACCCATAGTAGGTGTTCAGTACACATGCCTGAGATTACACGGAGCCCTCAGAGGGGAGATGGCTGGTCCTAAACCACAAAGGAGCAAAAGCAGAGCCGAGCCTGGTACCCGGTCTCCCCTACCGCTCTTTCTTCTGCACTTTCCAGCTGATGGCACATGCCCTGCATCTTCAGGACACACCCTAGCCTCTCCACTGAGCAGCCTGGCCCATGGCAGGCAAAGGAGCCAAGAACAGAGATGATTGCCACCCCAGTCCTACCTCTTGGTCATGACTCTGGCTTCAGTTCCTCAAATGCGCTCTGTACGCCAGGCACTGAGCTAAGCCCTTTGTCTGACCTAATGTAAGCCTCACAACTACCACGTGGGGCAGGTTTGTTATGATCCCTGTTTTTTAATATGGGAACCAAGGCTCAGGGAGGGAAAATAAGTCCAAGAAAATAAAACACCCCAAGTCTGTCAGACTCCCAAGTCCTGGCTGTTAATCTCTGTTAACAGGTTGTACTCAAATGGATTAAGAAGATGTGGTGTGTATATATATATATATATATATATATATATATATATATACACAATGGAATATTATGCAGCCATCAAAAAAATGAAATCTTGCCATTTGCAACGACGTGGATGGAACTGGAGGGTGTTATGCTGAGTGAAATAAGTCAATCAGAGAAAGACATGTATCCTATGACCTCACTGATATGAGGAATTCTTAATCTCAGGAAACAAACTGAGGGTTGCTGGAGTGGTGGGGGGTGGGAGGGATGGGGTGGCTGGGTGATAGATATTGGGGAGGGTATGTGCTACGGTGAGCGCTGTGAATTGTGCAAGACTGTTGAATCACAGAGCTGTACCTCTGAAACAAATAATACATTATATGTTAAAAAAAAAAAGAAGAAGAAGAAGACAGTAGGAAGGGAAAAATGAAGGGGGGGAAATCGTAGGGGGAGACAAACCATGAAAGACTATGGACTCTGAGAAACAAACTGAGGGTTTTAGAGGGGAGGGGGGTGGGGGGATGGGTCAGCCTAGTGATGGGTATTAAAGAGGGTACGTATTGCATGGAGCATTGGGTGTTATATGCAAACAATGAATCATGGAACACTACATAAATAAATAAATAAATAAATAAATAAATAAATAAATAAATAAATAAATAAATAACAAAACAAACAACAAAAGAACCATGTTGTACTCATCCTCTTTGAAACTCCCTTCCTCACCCAGTCACATAGACACTAACACCCATGTCAGGGAGTGTTGGGACCACACTCATTCACTCACTCGTTCATTCAGGAACTTTTATCAGGTATCAGTTTGGTCCTAGACCTCATTCTGGGCCCTGGGAATGCAGCGGTGAACAGACTCTTTCTCTGCCAGAGAGACAGGAGGAAAGCCATTATACACAAGTAAATCAATGTGCAACATAAAATACCACCAAGTAAAGGTTACGAAGGACGTTTCCAATTAAATGAGACAAAGTTAGAGAAATGAGCATAGTGCCCAGCACATAGGAGGTGCCTGAAAAGTGTTTGCTGAATGCCTGTATGACTATAAGGGCACCAAACTGATTCCCTCACTCGGAAACATCCACTGTCCCCAAGTACCATGCTAGGTGGGCTGGGGACAGGGCGGGGGAGGCACCCAAGGGGACCCTTGTCCTGAGAAGTGGAGGCTGAGGCACCATTGCTGGTCTCCTGAGAATCAGGCCCCAGGGACAGTTAACTTGTGGTTGGCGCCAACAAGGAAGAAACCACCAGTAATAACCGTGCCCTGCATTGTAGCAACGGCCCCCAGGCTCTTCCTGCCTCTCCCTCTCTCGTCCACCACTCTGTCCCGGGGGGAGTCCTAACCCTCAACACAGACCAAGTTCATTTCCTCCATTGTCCAAGGGGGAGCCTCACGCTCTCAAGCCTCACACTCACAGGCAGGAACAGTGAAGCACGTCAGCTGTAGAGGACATTAGGGAGGTAAGAACGGGGGAAACTAATTTTTTTCCCCGAAAGAAATCGATAGTTTTACTTTCAAAATTCCCCGGAATTTCTTGATGTTAGTAATTTAAAACATCACCAGCCAGGACAACAATTTGCCCTATCTGAGGTGATGCAGTCCCGAGCTTGCCACATAGGTACCAACATGTGGCCAACCACGGTGGTAATAATGATGATGAGTGTGACACAGAGCACAAGCCCCCGCCTGCAGGGTTTTGAGTGCTTTACAAGTAGTTAAATGCATGCTTCTCCAATCTAGTGATCTCCATTTTCAAGATGGGGAAACAGAGGCTCGGAGGACTAAGCTAGTTTTCTCAAGATCCTGCAGCTGGTGGGTGGCACCCATGGCAGGTGCCTCAGTGGGGCGCCCTCCTACCCGTCAGCCAGAGGCTGCACAAAGGTGAGTGGGGCTGCACGAGGCAATGCTGAGGGAGCCAACAAACTTCACGTGCATGCTCCCACCAGCCCTGGGTGTTGGGACGAAGGCCAAAGATGGGGAGCATCCTGCAGGGGCAGAGGGTCCCTGGTCTGGGGCCTGCATGAAGCAAGCGAGGGCTGATCGTGCCCCTATTGACTTTGCTTAATGCCGCACCCATTCGTTTTATTCAGAGCCCTGTATGTGTTTGAAAATATTCCTCTTCATTATTCATATTGTGGCACAAGAATGATATATTTGAAGAAATCATCATGAATAAAGTGGCCAATTTAGCAGGGAGATTTACTAGGAAAATACTCAGTAAAAAATAGTCAGCCACCACATTTTCTGAAAGAGAAAAAAAAAAATGCTGTTTGGGCCTTAATAGTTATAGAACAACGCTCATAGCTGCGGGATCCTATTCAATAACGTTTCATTTGACAATCCTCGGACAAAGAAAGAAAAATTTATTTTTAATAATGATAAAAGAGGAAATAAAGTGGCTTTGATTCTAATTAAACCTAGTTGCAGAAAAAGAAAGCATTCTCTTTTCCCCTATCGCTCTGAAATAGTTTCAGGGAAGGGCAAACACGTGTGTCCATTAAAAATAGAATTGTTAATAATCCTGCAAGTAAATGTTCTGGGTTTGGGAGGCCAGATGGCAGGGCGGTGAGATCGAGAGTCAGAAGCCCTTCTTGGTTCACTGCTCATTGGCTCTGCAGTCCGGGGGGGGGGGGGGGAGGGAAGCGAGCTAGCATGCCTGCACCCCCATTTCCTCACCCCTGCAAGGGGGTTATTCTCATACCCAGCAGAGATGGCCGGCTGCCCTCCAAGGTTCGTGTGCCCCTTCCATCGGGCACCATTGTCCCTGCGTCACCGTCATTGACATTGCACCGGTAAACCACCTCACCAAAAACAGATGGAAGTGTTTGCCGAATGCTGTGGTGTAAATACTCCCACTCTGGCCAATTTCCAGCCCCTGACCAACGTGGAGTTGGGAAGGGATGTGCACAGACAGTTCGTGATGACCCAGGAGGGCAGCAACCCCACACCACGTTCCCAGCCAGCCTCCCGTGCGGCACCTGGGTGTAGTCCTGTGGCTGCTGGTCCCCAGTCAGTGTCGCTTCCCCTGCAAGCTGTTATGAGGCGGGGCTGCGACCTCCACGTTCACCTTCACGCTCACCTTTCTTCCCCCTGCAGGAGGACCATCTGGCCACAGTGGGCGCACAATGTAGAAGAAGCCTGAGTCCCCAAAACACGATGTGGAGGAAGCTGTCCCTGGACAGAAACACCCACCTTGAACTGCATCATGATTCGAAAATATCCTTTTGGGGTCTTTTTACAATTCGGGCGTCTAATCCTATTCTAACTAATGAACTGGCTTGTGAGGGTGATAATCCTGATCTCAAAGAATTCTGTGGAAAGCACTTAGCTGCATGCCAGGCACATGGGGACACCAAATGTCCTCTCTATTACCAGCAAGGCAACAGAGAGAGCATAATTAGAGTCATTTATTATTATACAGACAGAAGCCATCTTCTTTTCTCAAATATAAATATGCTGCTGCTAGCAGAAATCTACTAATTAATTAAGCTCATTTATTGAACATCTACTACTTGCAAAGACGAGGAGGTCATCTTTTCCTTCCAGGAGGCATATGAATTCCAGTGGGGAGAGAGTCTGTGTCCATCTATGGCCATGTGAGATCGGAAGGGCGAGGCCTCCAATGATGACAGTCATTCAGGAAAGCACTCGGTAGCCTCTAGGCACTTACATAAGCATTTACCCTAGGGCCAGTTGTGTGGTTATCCCCATTTTATAGACAAAGAAACTGAGACTCGGTAATTGTCAGAACCGGGATTTGAACTCCAGCAGTGCAAGTCTAGAGACCGAGCTCCGAGGCACTGCATGGCATCACTCCCTGAACAGGGCATCAAGGACAGCACAGGGGTTTCCAGAGATGAGGTGTCTTTGAGATGAACCTTGAGGGAGAGGTGGGCCAGGCCTCATGAACGTGACGGCCAGCGCGGTCTGGGCCACAGGAATTTGGAAAGGAAGTGGGCTCCTGAGTGTGGAGGGCCCCAGATGTCTGGTTACAGAGTTTGGACTTGACTCCGAAAATCAAGGAACTTGAAAATAAATTCAAGACAACCAGACAGGGCTTGGATTATTCAGCTTCCCTGCAAACGACTCCCAGGCTTTAACTCCAAGTCGGAGCGATTTCTCTGATTAGCTCAGATTCCATACACTTAGCAGTTTCTCTCCAGGACTCAGATTTATTTAAGTTCACCATTAAAATGCAAGCTGGAATCTGCTTTAACATCTCCATAGCAATGAATGTCCTTAAAACCAGTGCCAATTTTAATGATTAAATTATCTTTATTTTATTCTCAGGCCTTATATCTCCACTTTCCCCCACACTTTATTATACTTTGACTAATTCAATTGTGCGTTGCCAACACCGCCGAGGTGAGACCCTCCCCAAAGAGATCTATTCCAGCTGTGAAATATACATAGTTAGGACATTTCTAAACACCGTAATTTTAGTGGTGGTTATGGGGTTTCTTATCACAATAGTTTTAAATCACAATTTATAATCGGGAATTATACAGAAAAAAAACTCTTCAGCCCAAGGAAGTTCTATGTTTACAACATGATTGCAGGGAGTGGTAAATAAATGCCATTTCGAAGAAATGCTTTTTCCCCCCAGTGTTTTGCAAAATATTTAAGAGGAATTAATGCTGTTTTGATTGTGGTTGTGGATGGGGGCAACCTCAGGAGCTACACATCACTGAGTGAGCCTAATGTTATCATTAACATAATGTAGATTGCAAAATAACAGCCACAGATGGGCCTGTGCCAGGTTATCAATTGATAAAAGCTTTCCCAACACTCAGAGGGTTTTGACCCACTCCCAAGGTCAGATGCCTGCCTCCATGGAATCGCACTGTGGAAGCTCAAACATTTGGAAGATATTTTTAAACCTTACTTTCTTCACCTGTTGAAAACTTTCTGATCTGACCATGCCAACTCTCATTCATTCCTTTGGGTAGCAGTGTAGACATGACCTCCTCCAGGAAGCCTTCCATGCATCCTACCACTGGGACACACCTGTCTGCTCTGGGTTCCCAGCATTTTTCCCAACCATAGCACTCTCACTGGGAATATTCTAGAGTGTGTATTTTTCACAGTGGGTTGTAGCTGTCCACTGAACTACCCATCTTTCTCTCCCACCACCGGGGTTCTGACATCCAGCTCAGTAAGTGCTGGATGGGTGACACTCCTCCTCAGAACTGTGGTTCTTGAGGGTCCCAGGTCCCGTGGAACTCCAGGCAAGCTGACCGGCAGGGGAGGGTGTCGGAGCCCACCTGGCTCTCTTGTTACTAAACCCCAAGTCATTTCTGTGTCCCCTTCATTCTCCCCCCGGGGCCTCGAGGGAGTCAGCCGCCCTGATGGGGGCTTAGCTCCACTGGAGGTTTCTGCTTTGCTAGTTTGAAGGGCAATTCCCTTGGGACGAGCTGATCAGTTGAATCCAGCTGGGAGTCTTGCACCTTCCTCCAAGGTGGGGAGGGAGGGCACAGGAGGGACGCAGACACCCCCCCAACGGTCTGCACGGCTCCTTCCTCTCCACGGAGGCTTCTCCCGAGCCAGGCATGAGGTGGGGGCTATGTTTTGCCATTGGAAGGAAAG
Organism: Zalophus californianus; assembly: GCF_009762305.2. NCBI lineage: Eukaryota > Metazoa > Chordata > Mammalia > Carnivora > Otariidae > Zalophus > Zalophus californianus. The sequence continues at coordinate 7,674,860 of NC_045600.1, forward strand.
GATGAAGACCTTTTCCTAAAATAAACTAACCACCCTGTGAGGAGAAATAATACTTCTCGTAAGCTAACTCTCTCACTCTGTTGTTTACTTCATGATCATTTACTAGAACTTCACTATGAGACCTTGGGAAAAAACAAGAGAATCTGATATAAATACAATGGACACCTTATCCTAAAGAGTCAAGGGAAAGACAAGAGATTAAAAATAGAGCCGAGGGGCGCCTGGGTGGCTCAGTTGGTTACGCGACTGCCTTCGGCTCGGGTCATGATCCTGGAGTCCCGGGATCGAGTCCCGCGTCGGGCTCCCTGCTCGGCAGGGAGTCTGCTTCTCCCTCTGACCCTCCCCCCTCTCATGTGCTCTCTCTCTCTCTCATTCTTGCTCTCTCAAATAAATAAATAAAATCTTAAAAAAATTTTTTTAAAAATAAATAAATAAAATAAAATAAAAAGAGAGCCGATCTTGACAGAGTTTGTTATATGTCAGGTACTGTCCTAGCATGACTTTATCTACTTTTCCTATGAGGGGGATACTTCTCTTATCCCATTTACCGGAAGAGGAAATTAAAGCACAGGGCCACCAAGTACCTTGCCCAAAGTCATGGCTACTAAGTGGCAGTTCTGGGATTAAAGCCCAACAAGCCAGGCTCTTATCTACTCCTTTAGGTAAAACTGTCATCCATTATGATATGATGGGCTCATCGCTTTAGTAAGGTATGTATAAATATGGATTCTGCAGGAGCACTTAAAAAAAAAAGATCAAATATGTAAGTGTGGGGCAATCAAGAAAAATTTCTTATAAAGATAAGTCATTGTGTTAGGGTTTTGAAGGATAAATAGGAGTTGGCCTGGGCAAGCCGTGGAGGAAAGGGCATCCCATGTTTGAAGACTAGAAAAAAGTCTGATATGACTAACGTGTCGGGGGTGGAAAGTGCAAAAAAAGAAAGGCTAGAGAGCTAATCTGTAGTCAGACTGAGAAGGACCTTGTATAAAATGATAAGAAACGAGTTATTCTACCAAAAGTAACAAGAAATGATAGCAATTGGTGTTTGGGTTCTTACCTCTTTTTCTTTCCTTTCCTACCCACCTCTTGTAAGCATTAAAGAAAGAACTCTGGAAAGCTGCAGGGATGTGGCAGGTCCATTCAGATAACCCTGGCTGTGGACCTCAGGCGTGAGGAGGTGGGAGGCATGGCACTGCATCAAAGAGCCCCCAAGCTGGACAGGGAGACCTACAAGGACAGAGGCCCTGCTGCACAGTGCGGGCAGGGATGGGGCAAAATCATCTCAGATCTAAAGACTTAGTGTCCCCATTGTTGATAATCAGGAAACCCCAGAAGCTCAGATAATCTGTAACCTAGATTATGAGTCTTGAAATAGCACAGTGTTATTCTTCCACGAAGTTATTTTTAAAACGTACTCATCAGATGTATTTATGCACTGCATCTTTCATTTAAAAAAAAAAGTATTTGAGGCAGCTTACACAGCCAATATGAAATAAGATTAATAAAATAGAAATAGAAATAAGAAAATGTGGCTTTAACAAGCAAGGGTCAGCACAGTTGCTGGGACTGATTTAGAACCAGGCTCTGAGTTTCCTGGTGACCAAAGCAAAGAGGGAAACTCAATGTTATGTCTTGGATTGTCCGAAAGCAATGCATGATGCCAGCTCCCTAAGGGAGACAGACTCTTTCCTGGTTCTAAACCCTGAATGAAACATCGCAAATTAGATGATTCCCAGGAAATGCAGAAGGAGCATGCTATAGCTCTTTGCAAACTTGCACAAAAGTTAAGAGACATGACATTGACAACAAGGTGCAGGAGGAAGGGAGAGTGGTCAGCATATGGGACTTCTCGGGATGACCAATTTTCATCCTGCATTTGTCCATCCCTCCACTAACAGTTAGTAAGGGCTATTAAAGGCTGGGTTTTCATCCAGGCCCAGGGAAGGTGGGGGAACAGACCACAGGAGGAAAAAGATGCCCCTTCAGAGGGGCATCATGTGGCTCAATCAATGCTCGAGAAATGAATAGCTGCTGGTGAGCAAAAGTGAGCACAAAGACACTGAAATGTGCAAGGGCTTTTCACTCTCAAGGGACAATGTGGGCCCGTCCCAATGTCCGGTTGTGACTGTGGACTTGCAGGACATGTCCAGAAGGCTGAGCACAGTCCCGGCTCTGATCCCACCCCATTGTGGGACCTTTGGCATGAGCCTCCCAACCTTCTCTGTGCCAACTTTACTCCTCTACGGAAAGACAGGACTGACCCTAGAGGATTCATCTCTGTCTCTTCCTGCAAGAACATTCCGATTCCGTGTAGGTATCCCCCAGCCACAGGGCAGGACTCCGTGTGCCAGTGATCAACAAATGAACCCTTTGTGTTTAAAAAGGACCCAAGGTGCTGAGCTCAGTCCAGCCCTCCCCCTCAAGCCGTGTAACCACCTCGATGGGGAGTCTGCCTTCCCGTATCAGATGTCTGTATCCAACAACCAAGTCCTTGGAGATAAATAGTCCAGGAGCCAAAATATATACTTTACATGCTCACAGGGTGACTTAATATTGAATCTAACCCACATATAATTACATTGTTCAACACTGGGGTTGTTTTCCCACCACCAGGATAGCCATCTATCTTCCTAACGAGATAATTTCATCAGTTACCAATTAGGAGTTTGCCGGCTGTCCATTTAGGGGCTAAGTGACCTGCAGTGCAATCAGATGAACACAGCTGGGCTCCCTGAGCTCCTGGCTCAGTAAGGACTCCACCAGCCCTTTGGGATTTCCGACTTTATAGCATGGTGAAGGCATCAGTGCATTTTCTGGGCAGGGGCGCCATGGTTTTGGTGACATGGAGACAAAGACTAAGTGTCTTTAGGTTGGATGGGACAGAGCCAAGATGGAATTTCAGTGGGTGCCACGTAGGGCGGTCCTGCCACATAGCAGGCACTCAGTAAATGATGTGCTGTTCTTATCACTGCCTGACGGTTATGCACCAGCTCAGGCGTGTCTTCATATCCCCACTTTTTACGCTTCCATGATTTAAAAACTGCAGATTCAGTTCCCAGTGAGAGCCTTCCCTCTCGTTCGTAGATGGCTGTCTTCTCTCTATGTCCTCCTGGGGCAGAGAGAAGCTCTGGTGTCTCTTCCCCTTCTCGTGAGGGCACTAATCCTATCACAGGGCCCCACCCTCATGGCCTCATCTATCCCTAACCACCTCCCAAAGACCCCACCTCCTAATGCCATCACACTGGGGATTAGGACCTCGACATATGAATTTGGAAGGACATAAACAATCAGTCCACAACACGGGGTCAGCACTGGATTGGGGGCAGTGCCTCGGGCTGCTGGAAGAGGAAGGATGAGGTTGCCCGGACCCAGCAGGGCCTCCAGGCACATAATTGGACACATAGAAGGTTCCCAGATGGATTAAACATTGACTGGCTGCTTAACCAATTAACCTATGTCTTCCTCTGCATTCTTGGTTTAAATGAGTAGAAACTTAACTCTGGCTGATTTCTGCCCAAAGGCAGAGAGAACTTACTGGCAAAATGTTGAGGGTAGACAGATCTGATGGGAGGTGGAAGACCAGGCTTGGGGGGACCCCAGGGGCAAACACAGCATCAGCAACTATCCACGGCCTCCCAGTAGCCACCACGGGCAAAAACTGCCTCTAGAGGCTGGCCTGAAGGGCTGAGCCAAGGTCATGAGCCTGCCCTCTGGCTACACTACCCAGCTGGCGAGAGAGGGATCTGGAAGGCTTGCTTTGAGCTTGGGAAGGGAGGAGGCAGAGGGAAGTGGGCACTCAGAACTGAGTCAGCACAGAATGCAGAATTTCCCCCAAAGGAAGGGAAGCGTAAGTACAGAGGGCAGGGAGATACAGCAGCCAGAAAATTAAACGATTCTTGTACTCGGCGCCTCCAACCCTCCTTTGGCCATTCTGATTTTGTGCACTTGGCATCCACCCTAGCTAAAGCAGCTCCCACAGGAAAAGTGTCATGGGCACCACCGAGAACACACAGGACCACCACCATGGGTTAACCCTGCAGCCTTCAGCAGTTGAACCTGACTGGTTCAGTCATCTTGTAAAGGGTCACAGCTGCTGCATGTCTTTGGCCTCACATGCCTGGAATAGTATGGCTTGTCCTTGCTTTTGCATATGAACTTCTTCCTTTTACTCAAGAATTTTTAATGTATATACTTTTTTTGCATAAAAGCCATTCTCCTGAATCTTGCACCTAATATTATGTCATAACGTTTTTATAGAGTCATGGAAAACCCGCTGTAACTCATTCATGCATTGATTCAGCCATTGGTTTGCTCATTCACTCAGCAAGTTGCCAGTCATCTGGTAAACCCATCCTGAACACCTGCTCCGGGCCAGTTTCTGCCAGGCGCCAGGAACACAGCGATGGACAGGCCAGATCTCGGATCTCGTGCCAGAGAGGCTCCCGAATTCCTACACGGGAGGGACTTGGGTGGCCATCTGTGTGGACGAGGGGCCTAAGGGACTTCGAAGTTGAATCACGCTGGGGGGACAGGGTGCTGATAGAGTTCTCAGAGGGAGGGCATGAAAGCCTCCAAGCCATGCCTTCCAGTTAAAATTTAAAAAAATAATAAATCAATATGCAAGGTGGCCTAGCTCTTTTGCACCTGAATAGAGCCCAGCCCTAGGATGGAAAACAGTGACACAAAGCATGCCTTTCTGACAGGGTAATGGGAAAAATGCAAGAGGCCCAGTTAAATTTGAAGTTCAGAGGCAAGACAAATAATTTTCTTTTTAGCGCCTGTCCCAAATACCACCTTATCTATGTGTGTCTGAACTTCAAATTTAACTGGAGGCCTCTAATTTTATTTGCCAAATCTGGCCACCTTACCTTCTGAGCTGTCTCTAGATGGAACATTTCTGATTCCCAGTATGCCACCTTGTGACTCGAAGGCTTGGCTTTTCACCCATGGGGTGTCTTTCCATCTCCAACTCGACAATAACCAACTTGGGACATTTTCTGGCTAAGGTGCCCCCAGGGGAGCCATTCGAAAGGTAACACTTCCACGGAGCTTGGGTCCTTCTGGGGGCTTTCTTGCCCCTTCGCGGCGCTGGAGTGCGGGGCAAAAGGGCCTCCTCATTTCGGGGCTCTTTCACTGACAGTATTGAGAAAAAAGGAAGGGAAGGAATTGACAAAAGAAATCTGGGAAGAGCTATGTCAGGAGGGAAAGGTTTTCCAGGGCATCGAGAATGACCCAGAAACCAAGGCAGCCCCGCCCCATCGCCAACCTGGAGATGAGCCCAAGAAATAATGTGAGGCATAGGAAATGACCCACCTCCCTGCCTCTGGGGCCCCCAGCTCCTACCCCACCGAGGCCCGACAGAGCTGCCCTCTCCACCCCCACTCTTGCTGCCCACCTGGTCCCCGAAGGGAGGAACTGGATTCAGACAGCCCGGAATCCACTTTCCACTCCCTCTCTGAGTGCAGAGGGACAAGGTCATTGTAACTCCCGGTAGAAGCAACCTACAGGGTTAAGTGGGCAAAGGAAGGCAAGCTGTTCTTCCTGGAGGACCACACCTAGCAAGGTCCCTAGTAGGTGCTCAGTAAATCTTTGCTCCATCTGAACCTGAAATGAGGAAGCCCCGGGCTCCGTTATCTGTGGCGTCCTGATTATAGGGATAAATAAATGGGCTTTTCTGCAACGGCAGACACCATTCACTACTAAATTCACTTTGAAGCACAGGGGGGAAAAAAAAGGCCCTCCGCATCCCATATCACCACTGAAGAAAGAGATAAGGCTTATACTCAGAATGAATTCCGGCTTATATTTATGTAGAGAAGTAATCAGACCATCAAAGCAGAACAAGAAAGTGAAAGGGTGTTAAGACAAATGAATTTAAAAGCACACAATACCCTGTCCCTGATTTGCTTTCCCAGGCAATGAAATATTTCAGAAGATTAAAAATGGTTATGTAACACCCAGAATCCACATTGTCAGAAAGATTTGTAACTCAATGTTTTCCTACCCAGGTACCAAATGAAAGAGTTTCATCTAGGTTTTTGATCACGGCAATTTTTTTAAAGATATAAAATATATTGAAATATTTAAATTGCTTGTCAAATATAAACTCGCCTATGTCCTGACACTTTTTAAAATATAACGTGGCTTCAAACATCACTTCTTCTGATAGGATTTTTTAAGTTGTTTTATAATGCATTAATAGTGAAGATCAGACTCCAAAGACTACTGTATTTGTAATATTCACTTTTTTTTTTTTCCCTCATCCCCTATAATTTCCAGAATGTAATTCTGCCCCCAGCTGGTTAAAACATCTCTGACATCAGAGAAAAATGGGATTCTTCTAAGCATGTCCCTCCATCAGGCAGTGCAGTGGGGAGGATCAGGGCATTTGGTGTGCCAGAAGTCAGCAGCTGACCCCCGGAATGAGATTTGCCAACTCTAGAGGGTTTTGTTTATTTGTTTGTGTGTTTGAAGCAAGTGCACGGTATTTCTCTTTGCACAAGCGTGGAAACCTAGGAAAAGAAGAAAGCCTTTCAGAAAGAGGCAGGTTTGCAAGTCCTGCTCAAGAGCTTGCCATTAATGAGGTATTGATTGCTTGGCTTTGATAATTGTCACTGCAGATCAAGCACGACGGAAAGTTAATAAAGATGGCTATCAACACCGAGGCCCGCGTCCGGAGGCACCCTGAGAACTCGGATTTGTTTTCTTAATGTGCGCGTTTTTGCCTTTTCCATTAAGTTTGCGAAAATTTATACCAGCTTGGTCATGTCCTGTGTGAGCTGCATGACGGGCCTCCCTCGTGCCACCCAGAGCTCCCCGTCTTAGCAGTGCGGGGGATCGTCCTCGGCCAGGCCTGCGGTGAGCAGCCGGGTCAGGGCCAGATGCCCCAGAGGCCAGGCAAGGCCAAGACCACGTGTGGTCTGGGGTGGGGGCCGGGGGCACTTGTGTTTATATAGCCTGTGCCTTTGGCCCTGCTGCTCCCTCAGCCACGTTCATGGTGGAGGGAGCGGGGTGTGCCTTCTATAGCACCTGTTCCCACAAGGGTCAAGATTAAAAAGATAACAGTGTGCAGAAAGTGCGGACACATTCCCTAGCATGGAGTAGGGGTTTGGAGAATATAAACGTCCATGCTTAGCCCAGGATTTAAGACGGGGACCGGCACATGTCTTTTGTGAAAGGCCAGAGAGTAAAAACGTGAGGCTTCACAGGCCAAGGAGCAGAGTCAAAGATACCATGTAAGTACTTACCGAACAAGAGAAGGAAAAATTTTCCTCAATTTTTATCGATGAAATAAAAAGGATAATAATTGAATCTATTTTTTTTTTGTAATACAGTTCTCCACCTGAGAAGAATCTAATTTTTTTGAGATAACATCTTATTTCACTGGCATTCAAAGTGAGTTTCCCTTATCCTCAAATCAATAGCAAATGTTCATTGTAAAAACCAGTCTTCGCTCGCGAGCCACCGGCTGGATTCGACCCCAAGCTGTGGTTTTGCCGATCCTGGCTTAAGCCAAGCAGGCAAACTCAGAGGGCCATTCCCTCTCTCGCCCATCTCTGCCTGGATTCTCTGATGCCTTGCTTTCCTGAATCAGAAGGTTTGCCTTCCCTTCCCTCACCACCAAGACCCTACTCCTAGGTCACCTCCCCTGGGAAGCCTTCCCTGATCCAGCCTTGCATGAAGTAGGTGATAGAATGAATGACTATGGCCTCTGCTCTTAATACAGCCTCCTGTGGTGGACCAGCAGGAGCCCCTTGTGGGCAGGCCTTTGTTTTCTTATTCAGCTGATTCAGTAGGTGTATCCCCAGCACCCACAGAGTTAAGTGCACGTCACTGGGGAAGGAAGGGAGAGAGGAAGGAGCTAAGTCTGGACCAAGCCAGGGTGGGAAACTTGCCTCTTCCCAGCAATAGTGATCAATAACAATAATAAGAGCTACGGCGTTCACTGCTAGGTACACATTTGGTCGTATCACCTCACCTACTCCTGACACATAAATGGGGCACATACTGTTGTCTCCCCATTTTACAGATGAGAAAAATTGAGGTCAGATAGTGCAAAGTCACAGGGCTAGTGTGTGGTGGAGCCAGGATTCAAGCCTCTGGCCACCTCCCCCCTACCCCCCAACCAAGCTCATCCATTCAACCACCGTGGCCGCTCCTGGTTCAAGGGCAGCTAGCTCTTCACCTGGCATCTGGCCCTAGTCCTACAGCCTGGTCAGCTTCCCAGAGATTACTGCCCCACGGCCGGTAATCCTCCACGGTTAAGAGCTTGAAGCCAGCCTGCAAGTTCATGTCAGGGACCAAAGGTGATCCTGATGCTGCGGATTGCCCCTTGCCGGGGGCCCGGCCAGAGGAGGTAACACTGTGGAGCAAGTGCTGACCAGCGGTCCTGGGGGCGGCCTCAGCAACCAGACGGGGACACTGAGGCCCAGAGATAGGGGGCCCGCTCCAATCTACGATGGTAGAAGCCAGACTGGAAGAGCAACGGAAGGAAGAGACAGAAGACTCACCCTATGGCAGGCCGTCTGCAGGAGAGTTGATCTGGGTTAGCGAAGTCAGGCCCACAGGAGGCCAAAGCGCCGGGTGCTGTCAGAACATCTTCCAGAAATGAGGCTAGCTAGCTGCTGGTGAGTGGACATGCTTAACCACCTGGGCCCCGGCCAGGCTGAGCCGCATGCCCCTGGGGGGAGGTGGGTGTGCTGCCCTGGGCCACCTCGGGATGCAGGGTGGGGGCCCCAGCTCTGTCGTTCGAAGCAATTTCCACCAAGCTGAACAAGCAGTGTCAGGAGACAGAAACTCCTGGCTTCGCCTCTTCCTGTAATTTGGGGCAGGCCACCTCGTCACTCGCAGACTTGGTGTCCTCTGTGAAATGGAGTTAATGGCAGCTCCCCGGCTCTCGAGCCGGCCTTCAGACCCAGAGCTGTCATTTCCGCCATCACCCTCCCCTGAGTCACCAGTCGGGCCCACACCCCGCACGGTTCCAGACTTGGCCCCAGCCTCTCTTGTCCCCTCCTGGGCCTAACTCATCTGCTGCGAGGGGTGGGTGAGATCCCTCCCGGACTGGGCTGGGGCAGGATGCAAGATGGCCTTGCCTGTCACGGAGGGGTTGCATGCGTCCCCACATAGGTCCAATTGCGGGAGAGTGGCCAGCGACACACAGGGAGGTATATCCTGCCATGGAAGAGCAGAGAGGTTCTCCACATGCCCTCCTTCTTGCTGGCCTCTCCCAGAGGGGCTTCAACGTGTGGATGACGTGAGGTGTGGGAGCTTTACATCTGGGTCTCCAGAGCTCTGCCTAGGCCTTTTGCTTCACTCTTCCTAATCTTTGTGCTTTATCTAAGATCCATTTGACTGGGGTGGGCACTACCAGGGAGGGGTTCCTTGCAAGACCGTGAGCCAGAAGAGATGGTGACATGCTCCATCATGCCTGTGGCTGTGTGGTTTTGACCGAGTCACCTGCCCCTCGAGCCCTGTTTCCTCATCTGGAAAATCAGTAACTATCATCTGTCCAAGGGGCCCCATTACCGGGTCGTCAAGAGCCACCGACATGGACAAAAGAACTGTGGGGAATATAAATTATTAGTTAAAACCTCAGACCTTGTTATTATGGTATCATTAATTATTATTAATGGGTGTGCCCAGCCCCATCTGACACTGGAGGGCAGGGGCAGGGGGCAGAAGGAAGGATGAAAACATGGGTGCTCAGCTTGGTGACCCACTGGCTCATTTGGCCCTTCACCTTTTACAAAGAGACGGAAGCCCAGAGAGGTGACATGCCCTGCTCAGGGCGACACAGCCTGAAGTAACAGAGATACGATTTTGTATTTGGTCTCTCCTCTCACTATGTCATGTGTCCCGGGGGGGGGGGGCAAGCTCCTAGAACGTGACTTCTCTCTGGCCCTTAACGTGTTTACAATGACATTGAAAAGTCAAGATGGACCTCATTCATTCGTTGATTCATTAATTTGCTTCTTGGTTTGTTTGTTCTTTTGTTCATTCATTCATTCACGCACTCAGTAATTGAGCGTATTCTCCATGCAGGACTCTGTGCTAGGTCCTGGGTATGCAGGATGATACCAGGAAATACATAACAAATGATGTAGTGTTTGATAAGGGCCACAGCTGATGGTGAAAACCAGCAAAACACTTGGAGGCTTGAGGGCAAAAATATCACTGTATGCTATTCCCAACCCAACTGCACTCAAGCTACACTGAATGGTCTTAGGGCCCTCTTCTTCCCTACTGCACACTCTCTCGCCCTGTGACCTCGTCCAGTGCTGCAGCCTTGGATGTCTTCCCTGACCCCCAACAAATAAAACAAAGACACGTCCAGTCATTCAATCTTAGTAGGTGGCAGCTCTAAAGGCTTTTGCCTTGGTATCATCTTCCTAGTGTCTCATCTTCTCCTCCAGGCTCCATGTCCAACTGCTCAATGAAGACTTTCACTCTGCTTTCAAGACAGATGCAGAATCTGGCCCCCTTGCCCCTTCTCCTCTGCTATGGCTTTGCTTCTAGCCACCATTCTTGGTCACCTTGGGCCCTGCAGCCATGCCCTGCCTCATGGCCCCACCTCCGCCCTCGCCCAACACACTAAAGTCATTCGGCAACCAGGCGATGCCATTCCTCTCCTACCTACCCTTCCATCTCAGAGTCAATGCCAAATCATTATAAGAGCCTCCAGACAGCCACGTCCACCTCGCCAACGTCCACCCCTCTGCTCTGCCCTTTATCCTCTCAGCCCCAGACACTCTGGCTTCTTGGCTGTTCTTGAACACATTGAGCCAACATCTACCTTGGTCTTTGCACTTGGTGTTCCCCCTGCACCTGTGTTGAATGTCCCTCCTCCATACATCTGTGTGGCATGCTGCCTCATGTCCTCTGAGCTCTGTTCACATGTCACCGCATCAGAGTAGCCCCTGATAAAATACCACCTCCAAAAACATACTCCACGCTCATGATTCTCTTTACCCTACTTACTTTTCCCCTACTGTCTCAGAACCCTTGTCATATGATAAGTATTTCTGTTAGACACCTGTCTTTTTCCACTGCAACGGAATGTCCTTGAGGCAGGGAATTTCTCTGCTGGTTCACTGATCTTGATGCAGTGACGAGAACAGTGCCTGGCACAGGGTGGGAGCTTTATAAATATGCTTTATGAATATGAGTTGCAAGGAGAAAGGAGGGAAGAAGGAAAGAAGGAGGGAGGGAGGGAGAGAGAAGGGAAGAAGGAAGGACGGAGGGAGGAGGGAAAAGAGGAAGGAAGGAAGGGGGAGGGAGGGAGAGAGGGAAGAAAGAGGGAATGAAGGGGGGAGAGAGGGAAAAGAAGAAGGCAGGGAGGGAGGAAGGGAAGGAAAGGAGGAAGGAAGGCAGGCAGGAAGGAGGGACGGCGGGAGGGTGAGCAAACAAGGTACTGCAGCAGTCGGGGTCCCAGCAGGACTCAGAATTCACCACTGATGACGCAAATGAAGAGGCTGGTCGCAGGGGCAAGGGTGTTAAGGGAACAAAGGAGGAATGGTGAGGGGCCCTCAGAGACAAGCAACGGCAGGGGGCTGTTAGCACCCCTAGGGCGGAAGGGACAAGGCCAGAAGAAGGGAGGTAGCCTGTGCAGCAGACACCAGTTGAGAGCCAGGCTGTGGGGGAGAGCTCTTACCAGAGATGCAGAAACGGAAGGAAGGGGAAGGAATGTCTAACCTCACCCCCGGCCCACCTATCTTCTTCTGGTGCCTTCTACGCTATGGCCCCTTTGGAAGTTACCTGGCAAGAGAGCTTGGGTGTGAGTGGAGGCAAAAGGCCATGGTTCAGACCGTGGAGGCAGCGTGTGCAAAGGCCCTGGGACAAGAATGAGCTTGAAGGAGTGGGAGGAACTAAAAAGGCCAGTGGAGTCAGCACGCCAGGCCCAGGAGGGGCCAGAACTTGAGAAGAGCCTGGAGAAGAACGCCAGGGCCAGACCATGCCAAGTGGGCCTTATGGGCATGTGGACTTACCTCCTGCTTTACCTGGGACAGTCCTCAATGCCACCTGAGCTGGAATTAGTAATAAGCCCTCCTGTGCCGAAGGGCCCTGGTTTGGACAGTAACCTGGGCTGGTTGGCCTTCTGCAGAGTGTGTGGAAGAGCTAGGTCTCCACTCGAAGAGCAGGGGGGACTATGGAAGGGCTGTAAGCAGTGAGCGCACTCACGGCCCAGATTCACATTTGTAAAGAGCGGTCAGGTTGCTGGGAGGCAGATGAGTTTTAGGGGACCATGTTACAGGATGACTAGAGATATTGAAGCCATCCTGGCCACCCTCCAAAGTAGGTATGATCACGACACCAGCCTTTACACCCCCGTGGGCTCCAGATGAACCCGAGGCCCCTCTCCCTTGTCATCTGGCCCACCCCCTTCCGGCTTCAGCTCCTGCCAGCCCTGGCCAGGCATCGCGGACTGAGCGCCTCCCTGCAAACCCTTCCCTGCCCCCAGCACCCGTGCATGCCATTCCCACTGGCTGGACTGCCCTTCTCCTCCCTGGCAGCAAAGCCCCTTCTCCGGCAAGACCCAGGCTTCTCTGATGCACCCGGTGTTCTCATTTAGGACCTGCTCACGTATCGTTCTGTCCTTATCTGTCTCCACGATTAGCCATGAACTCCGGGAGCATGGAGGGCTTGTCTTCTTCACCAGGACATATAAGGTATTTAGCTGTAGCTTGGTGGGGAGGAAAGATTGTAGGCATGAGGGACAGAAGAGAAAGGGAGAGGGAGACAGGAAGGAGGGGAGGGCGAGAGGAAGTGAGAGAGGAAGGGGGAAGGAAGGAAGAGAAAGAAGGAAACGGGAGGGCGAGAGGAAGGAGAGAGGGGAGAGGAGGGAGGGAAGGAGGGAGGGGAAGGGGGGAGAGGAGAAGGAAGGGGAAGGAGGGAGAGGGGAGGCAGGGGGTAGGAAGGAGGGAGAGACGGACGATGCTATCTGGGCTGCTCCTTTGCAACTTGCCAGGAATCCTGAAGCTCACTTCTAAGACCTATAACTCTTCCTTCCACGGAGCTCTCTGTAATACTTTCCCTTTGTTCTGATTTTCCCGGCAAACTTTCCACGTCCCACACTCTGAGTCAGACAGAAGCACACTCCAGTGCAAAAACTTCCACTTGTTGTCTCAAGCATCCCAAGGTTGTATAATAACCAAATGTCTTTGTTCTCGCGATGGGAGTATGCATCAAGAATCAAAGAAGCAGGAGGAAAAGGAACGTTCCAAGCTATTACTGTAACAATCCAATTACAATGCCTATCAAACTTAACTTCACAGGTTATAGCTCCTAATTGCCTGACAAAAATTGACACTTCAGTCGCAACAGCATAATATAATCAGAGTCCAAATTAAATTTGATCGTGGGCAGAAAACGATGCTATCATTTGAAGGCATGGAAACAGGAGATCAACTAGCATGATACCAGGGATCAGAAATGAAAATTATTCATTAATGGCAATGCGTTTCTGATAATGGAAATGACACAGTTCAGACGGCTTCGTAAAAACACTATTAATTAAAAAGATGATAGACCTAACAAGCCGTATAAACCAGAGGACTTTTTTTTGGGTGTGCTTGTTAAGGTGAAGGATGACAGTAGGTAAGAACAGAAGTTGATGCACTTTTGCTAGCGCCTGAGCCCAGTTTACTGGCCGTTCCTCTGTGAAGCGACTTCCTCCCGGGACCCATGTTCCAAGACTATAAAAAAGAGAATCTGTGGCCATAATATGGCTTTGCAGTAAGTACAAATAGTGCTGGCTATAAAACAGAAGGGCCCAATTCATAAAAGAAATGCACAGGGGAGTTTTGCATACAGTAAAAGAAAAATACAGGAAGAGACTTTGCAGTGTGTGTGAGAGTGTGTGTGTGAGTGTGTGTGTGAGTGTGTGTGTGAGTGTGTGTGTGAGTGTGCCCCCCACACACACACACACACTGTACTTCCCATCTTGCAAAGTCAGTGTGATTTCTAGGTTAGGGGGTTGAAATACACAGCAGAAAACCAAACCTAAGAGTATATCAGGGTTTAGGGACAGAAATCTGAATTACCTGATTTGGTTGTAAAAAAAAAAAAAATTATAAGGAAAACGTACCTGTAAAGAAGTGTTCTCTTTTCACCATCCGATCACGCCACCAAAATTTACTGGCTGCTTTCACAGCACTGGGGCTCATACTAGATCGAGGGGTACAGCACTAAGCAGATGGATACTGTGGCCTGTGGCCGTTCGTTGGAACTATGCACTCCGGCCAGAATGATGGGCAGTGGCCGAGTTAGATGTGTGATAAGTCCTGGAAGACTTGCAGGAGGCTCGTCAGTAAATGACAGCAGGACTCTGTCAGGGAAGCCAGGAGGGCTTCTCAAAGGAAGCAACGTTCAAGGTAAGGCCTGACATGGGAGATCGGTGATGACGGGGGGTGGGTGAGGGAGAGTTCCAGCAAAGGACATGACATCTTGGGACCTTCGGTTGCATCTGTGGCAGCAACAGTGATAAGGCTCCCCAGATGCTCACAGGGGTACCAGAACTGGAAAGGAGAAGGAAACAGTTCAACTCCACTTCATGCTGTAAAGACCTTACCTGGAGGGAGACTCTGAGCTCTGGGTCTCTTATTATTAAAGATCACATGTTCCCCACGCTGCTGATTTCAGGCATGGCAGGGTGACTTGCTTTGATCAATAAAATGCAGGCAGAATTGGCATCAGCCGCTTCTGAACAGAAGATCCAAGAGGTGTCACACCGTTCCACAGTGTCTTCTTTTTCCTTCGTTGTTAAGACTGGCAGGGCCTGGGCCAGCCTGAGCTCCAGGGGGAAAGCTGCTCCCCCCACCCCCGCTGTGTAGCCTGAGCGAGACATCAGCCTCGTTCCTGTATAGCACTGAGGTTTTCGGGTTAGTTGCAGCCCGGACAAGCCCATCCTGACCGAGGTGGCAGCCACCTAGGATGCCATGGATGAGGAACCGGGTGGGGACAGACATCTTGGCAAAACAGCTAAAGGAGCAAGGAATTTGGAGCCTAAGTGAGAAAGGACCCAAATGGGTGATGTTTCAGGGAGAGATTCCGGTTCCAAGTAAAGAAGAATCTTCCAAGCAGACTGACAAGCCGTCTTTGTCAAATGAGCTGTTTTAAGGGGTAATGAGTGCCCCATCCCCAGAGGAGATCAAAAGCAGTTAGGGAGTGCTTATGACTCATCTTTAAGTGCCAGGTGTCGTGGAGGAAAATCCTGCATTTGATGGCTTATGAGGTCACTTGAAACCCTGAGATTTGGTAATTGTCTGAGTCTATGTAGGAAGCCAAGTGTCACCTGCCCGAGGACCTCCAGTGGACGAAGTATAGAACACTAGAAACTGGGCTGTTCGACCCAATTAGATTCAACCTGGGCCAACACGAGGGTGGTCTCCAGGGGGCAGATGGACTGATCCAACGTAGCCCTGCAGCTAGACTGTGACCTGGTTCCCCCAGAACCTCACACAGCAGGCGTCTGAGTGTCTGGGCACTTGGTAGCCGATTCCTAGTGAGTTGTTTGGAGCCTGGGACCCACCCCGGGAGGGGGCTTGGCAAAGCGCCTAATGGTCAGGCTCACGGCTCTGCACACGGGTCTGACGAGGGGCCAGCAGGCCCTATCAGAAGGAGGCTGATCCTCCTCCAGTTTCCGTAAATGGCCTCCCCTTCATGGCTGTGTGCTCAAACTGCCTCTGAGCAGAGTCCAGGGCTCTCACAAACAGCTTCCGCAGGCAGCGGACCCCGCCTGCCATGTCCCCAGCACCTCCTGCCAAGACCGAGGCAGGACCAGGGCTGGGAGCTAACGTGGGTCCTCCTGGGAGTGCCCATGCGGAATATTTGTCCCCGTTTCACAGATGAGAAAACTGACTCTCAGCCAGAAGGAGGAGTTTTCGCAGAGTCAGGCAGCTGGAAGGGCAGAGCCAGGATGCCAAAGAGTCCATGCTTTCCTCGCGGACAAGAGCTAGGTCAGGCAGTCACACCTCCCTCCCTCTCTGTGTCTCTGTCTCTCCCTCCGTTCAACAAACATTTACTGAGCATCCACAACGGGCCAGGCATTCCAGTGGTGAACAAGACAGGCACAGCCCCTGCCCACATGGAGCTTCTATGCCTAGTGGGTAAACAGATCATAACCCCATAGAGAAGAATCAGGAGAGAGAACTCGGTAAGGTAAGCTCTCCGGAAATAAGCAGGTGCTGAGCCGGAGAGTGGGTGCGTATGGGTGCAGGGAGACAGGAGGGTCTCTAGCAGAATGCACTGTCAGACCCCACTCCACGCGGAGCCTGGGAAGACTGTCCCAGGCAGAGGCCAGCAAGGAGAGACCTGACTGTGTCTGAGGAGCTCAGTGCCCTTCACTTGCCACTGGACACGAGCTGGGCCAGAGCGGATAAATGAGGGAAGAGGCCTTCCTGGACCCACCACCTGGAGAAGGTTCTCTCCAAGCCCCGGCTTCTCCATCACAACATCCCACTGGAATCCTGCCACGCATTTCTCACAAGGCGCCCTTGTTTTCCAGCTTGTTTTTGTTTTGTTTTTTAGGGTTTATGTCCACCTCTAAATTCTTCTAAGTTCCATGAAGCCAGAGACCTTTTCCAGCTTTCTCTCCATGATATCCCTCTAAAAAATGCACAGAAGGGATGAGTGAAGGAGTGAATGAGGAGAGAAGCCTGAGGCTCTGACAAAGCATCTTGTCCGGTGGTGGGTGGGAACGCCAGGGGTGGTAGCCCCCGGCGTGAGGCGGGGACTTCTCAGTCCGTGCAGGGTCAGGGGTGCTGGGCGGCAGCTGGGCCTGCTGCGGTCCCTCCTCCTCCCTTTGTTCCAAGGAACCCAGAAGGAAAGCAGAGTGGCCGCCTCAAATACCAGCAGCAGTGAGCGTGGGAAACAGCATCTCACTATTGTGCCTGCATTGTTCCTGCCAGGTGGAAAGGCTCCTCCAAGATCACCCAGGGACATGCTCACAAAGAGAAGGCTCGCTCCCCTGACTGTCCCAACGAGGGTGGAAACTGAAGGCAAACAACGGACAGCTTCCAAAAACAGCCCCCTGGTCCCACAGCAGCCTGCGGCCCCACAGTGCTAGAGAAGGGGTATTCATTCTTCTCCTCTTCCGGGTACTGGCGTCTGGGAGGCCTCGCTGGATTTCCATGGTGTGGGTTACACTTCTTGGCCTCAGAAGCCAGGAGGGAGGCAACACCTGTGCTAAGATGGCAATGAGATCTTGGCAGGAGAAACCTCATTTTTTTGTGATTTAAAAAAATTACAAGGCTATATCCCCAAAGCATGTGCTGCAGAGGGTAGAATGTCAAGAGGCTCACAACCAGAGTAATTGGAAAAAGGGCAAGTCGGATGGTACCTAACTCTGCACTATAGCCAAAATAAATTCTAGAACAAGTTAAAAAAAGTTAAACGTACAAACGGAAACCAAAAAAAAAAAAAAAAACCTTGGTAAATATTTATGTAACCAGGGGCAAGAAAAGTCTTATTTACCATTAATGTCTATAAAACTAAGGAAGAAGCCATGAGAAAAAATAGCGAGATAATCTACACAGAAAATTTTTGAGATTCTGGACATCTAATACAAGAATAAGATGAAAGAGTAAGTCTCTAACCAGGACGAAATCTTGACAGAGATACAAGGAGTTGATAGCTTCAATGTAAAAAGAGCTTTCATAAATAAATATAAAGATGAAAACCCCCCCACCCCCATAACCCATAGGAAAATGAGCAAATGACATGAACAGACAATTTATGAAAGGAGAAATTGAAACAACAAGTAATCCTGGGGGAGGAAAATCGACACATCATGTAATCAAAGGGGTAAGAGCAACACAATGAGATACCACATTTCAGCTATTCAAATTGGCAACAATTTATATTTTATGGTAGCACTCAAGTTGGGGTAGTGCTGAAATGTAAATAGTAAATAGCGTGTAAATAGTCACACCACTTTGGGAGGCCAGTTTTTACTAAAACCTTAATTTTTGCCTTCATGCTTGTGGGAAACACAATGATTACCTCCCAAAGATGCTTACATCCAAACCCCAGACAGAATCTGGGAATAGGTTATATGGCCAAAGGGCGCTAAGGCAGCAGATGGAATTAAGGTTGCTGACCAGCTGACTTCAGGATTATTTATTTATTTATTTATTTATTTGAAAGAGAGAGAGAGAGCAGAGCAAGAGAGAGCACAAGTGGGGGGGGAGGGGCAGAGGAAGAAGGAGAAGCTGACTTCCCGCTGGGCAGGGACCCCGACGTGGGGCTTCATCCCAGGACCCCGGGATCATGACCTGAGCCGAAGGCAGACGCTTAACTGACTGAGCCACCCAGGCGCCCCGCTGACCAGCTGACTTTAAAATAAAGAGATTATCCTGGTACGCCTGGAGAGTTCAGTCTGTTGAGGGTCCAATACTTGATTTCTGCTCAGGTCATGATCTCAGGATCCTGGGACCGAGCCCAACGTCGGGCTCCCTGCTTAGTGCAAAGTCTGCTTGAGATTTTTCTCTCCTTCTGCCCCTCCCTCCTTCTCTCTCTCTCTCTAAAATAAATAAATAAGATCTTTACAAAAAAATAAATAAAGAGATTACCCTGGGTTGGCCTATCTGGTGGGCCCGATGTGATCAGGAAGCAGGAGACAGAGGGTCAGCATCAGAGTACTGTGGTGTGAGGACTGAACCAGCCCCTGCCAGTTTTCAAGGTAAAGGAGGGGCCGCGAGCCTAGAAGGCAGGCAGACTCTAGAAACTGGAAGAGGCAATAGGAATTCTGTCCTAGCACCTCGGGAAGGAGCACAGCCCGGCCACACCTTGATTTTAGCCCAACGAGACCCATTTGAGACATCGGACCTCCCAAACTATAACAATAAATTTGTGTTATTTAAGACACTAAACATACGCTAATTTGTTACAGCAGAAACATAGAGAACTAACACAATCATACTCTTTCCACCCCCAAAAATTTATCTTCAAGGAATTTATCATATTAGAAATATTCAGAAATGTAACCAAAGATGTATATTCAATGATGTCTACAGTGGCATAATTTATAATAGTGAAATTTTGGAGTCAATTCCGTTGCACATGATGTACATGGCTCATAAGTTACACACATCTACAATGTGGAATACTATGCAGCCATTAAAATCATTTTGTGAATGACAATTTGTTTTCATGGGAAAATGTCTGTGATATATTCGTTTAAACCCTATAAAACAGTATATACAATAGCATACAATCTTTGAAAAATTATATGTGTCTTTCACATATCTATTTATACCAAAATATTAGCTGTGATCCCTGGATAATTCTATTTTTCTTTTTGTGATTGTCCCTGTTTTCCAAGTGTCTAGCAGAAAGCCTGCAGGACCTAATGCAACTTTGAAAAAGTACTATTAAAGTGGATTACAGCACAATGACATCACAAAATAGCATGCTACCGTGAAAAAAAAAAAAATCAAATCAGAGAAGAGTATTTGATGACGCTGGAAAATACGGGTGACGTATTACTAACTGAGAGCATCTCTATAGTGGTAAGCACATTATGATTTATATCTGGGTTAAAAGAAAAATATGCCTAGGCACAGGGAAAAGATGCACAGGAAGCCCACCAACATGTCAACAGTGTTGGGATGAGAGGTTTTTATTGTTTGCATACATTTTCTGTAATTAGGAGCCAACGGGGCACTTTTGTTGTGGTCGATGTTTGGCAAAGCACCCCATCAGGTCCCCCTGGATGAAGGTCATCATGGCTGCAAGGTCAGCGGAGTCCTTACTGCCTCCCTGGTAGAAGTACTCTGGCCTTGGGAACCAGGGGCATTAACCCATAGTCAGGAGGTGACAAGGACAGAGGGCGTAAATCCCCAGAGTGAACAATGTCTGCCACATCAGGCCCTTTCTCAGCTGGTGGCTCCTCAGTCGGTTCCTTCCTCCTTCAAGGTCCGGAGCCCCACGGCCGAATGGTCACCCTGAAATCTGGGCTAGAGAGCTGCTGGGCCCCGAGCTCCGGGGGGGGGTGGGGGAGAGGGTGCAGAATCTTCCCTCCTTGGAATCCGCAGCATCAATACCTTCAGGTGTCTCTGGGCTGCTCAGATCCCCCAGAAAAGAGCTGTTCAAACTTCCCCCCGGGAAGGAGGCTCAGAGTCCCCGACCATGGAGCATTGCCCTCCCTCAGGTTTGCAGAAGTGTCCCCATCTGCTCCCCAGCTCCACAAGCGCTGCTGTGTCCTCTGCCCCGCCTTCTGTGTCCTTGTGGGTTGCGTCTGCTCGTGGGTCCCCTTGTTGTTTCTCGAGTGGATTTGAAGAGAGAGAGGGGCTAACAATGTGTGCTCAATTGCTATCTTTAAGCCGAAGTCCACCTTCTGGCCTCCCGGTGTATATCCACCACATTAAACTGGATGACAATGACACGGAGTGTGCAGGCATTATTACGATACCCGCTTACTGATGAGAAAAAGAAAGAATCACAGCAGAGTTATGGCATGCACTGACCCCTCAGCGGGGAGCCTCGTCTGAAGGCCAGGCCGCTGTGGGAAAGGCCTTGCTGGCGAAGGCATGCACAGTGGCACAATGGAGGTGGGGGAGAGATCAGGCCCGGGGCCAGCCCGCAAAGGTCATGTGAGCGGCGTGGCCGTGGGGGAGAGCCGGGAGGAGCCCACAGTGAGCGGCGCTGGGAGGCACTCACGTGGCACCAGGAGCAAGTAGCACTCAGGGGGCACCTTGGATGTTCTCAGCATCCCCCTCCTTCTGTACCTAAGCCACCACCCTCCCGCGTCTGGGACCAGGGCTTGGAGTTTAGGGCCTTATCTGTTGTGGATGGACTGTCATTCCCCGGGCCCAGCCCCAGCCCAGGCGGGGCTCCAGCAGACCTCTCCCGGCTGAGGAGACAGATGGGGATCCAGGAGATCCAACCTGTGGCTGAACTGATAGAAGGTCACGCATGAGGGACACAAATGTAGTAATGAGATTTCTGCAGCCCCATTCTGAGCAGTCACACGGAACTCCCAAGCCTGCTTGGACCCACGCTCATCTGGCTGTGCTTTGGGAGGTCAGATAAAGGCCTTTTTGTTAGTTCCCGAGGATGTCGGCGTGGCGGCAAGTCCAGCGAGGGGCCGATCCCGAGCCGGGCCTCTTGTGCTCATCCTCTGGCTCCGAGAGAGACCAAGGCCATCGGATGCCCAGGGGTTGACGTGATAATCAAGCACCAAAGGGATTTGGCAGTCCTAGTGCAAACACTGAGAGATGCCAAGATCATTTGGCGTGAACGAACTTTCAGGCCGGCCTGGACACCTGCCAAGTAACCAGGGGCAACCAGAGCCTCCACCTCAGGTTTCCAGTTTTTCCAGAAGATGCAGTGTTCCAGTCAAAAGTGGAAATCCACGTGGACGGCTCAGGCCCATCCTCCCTCCTACCAGTAGCCCCTTCCCTCATCACCTGGGCAGGCGTCTATAAAACTCTTTCCACGGGCCTTCTGGTGCCTTCCCCTCAGTGCTGGGGAAGGACAGACGCAGAGGGCATAAACTCAGGGCAGGCCAGGCCTGGCTCGTAGAATCTACCCCAGAAACTGGATTCAGAATGTTAAGGTTGAGTAGTAGGGACACGAAAGGCCACTCATAGATGCCGATGGTAAACGTGGGGCTTCTTCCCCCCATGCCTAGGGAATGGTCTGGAAAGTACTGTGGACAAACCCGTTACTAAGCTTACAGGCCGTTGTCCTTCACAGCCCTCCCTTCCCATCATGCCCCGGGGGGGAAATCCAATCAGCAGGACCAAGGATCTAGATCCTCCGAAACTCTCACTAAAGCTGCAGGGCTTCGGGTCAGCTCACCTGCCCAGCGGCCCTGCGCCTCTGCCTTTGGCACCCAACGTGCTTGATATGAAGCTTTGAAAAGTCACATGATGTGGCCTCAATCTGGGGAAAGGCAGTGCTGAAGATGCCCGATTTGTTTAAATTTCAGTTTCTGCTTTGCAATCTCCATTCCCCATCTGCAGCTGAAAATTTCTAACTCGATTAGATTGGCTTCTTTGTGTTTCTAAAAAGAGATTCTGTTTCAAGGACCACATAGGGAACGAAAGGAAAGAAACATTTCGGATTTCAGTGAGCTTGTCTTCACTTCCATAGGATGTTTTATAAAAGTATTTGATTAAAAAGAAAGGACAGACAAATATAATGATAGAGAATCTTAGTTCATTCACGAGCACATTGCAGCATCAGCTCCAGTCATTCTTGCCAACCTGGAGGGCATCCCGCCTGCACCATTCTCTGCCCAGCACATTCCTATGCATCCCTGCAAACCCTGACCCCCTGCTTCTTCGAATATTACCTAACCACACTGCCCTTTCTCATCTCTAGAAACAACTGAGTGCTTCTGCTCTGATGCAGTCCCTTAGCTCTTGGTCTGTAACCTCTGTCCTGTGACCTGTATTTATAACCTCAGTCTGTATTTTGTCTGCCGTGTGTGAAAATTCACATCTAAAGATCTGTCACCCACTGTTACAAAGGCAGGGACCGAGCCTTCTACAGTTCACCATGGTTGTGGAAAAGGGTCAGGAACTCAAATGCCATCCCTGTGAAGCCTTCCCAGATTCCCTGGGGCGCAAGGAGATCTCCAGACCAGTGATCCAGACTCTCCCTGCTACACCCCTTCTCCCAACACGGATAGTGTGCAGGGGCTCTCATTCCTTCCCTCAGCAAGGGCAACACTCAAAAGGACACGAAATCAGAATTCTTTGTTGTCCACATCGTAAGATGAATGAGGAGCCACACCATGTGCTTCCCTCTCAGCAAAGGGGCTTGGAGGACCACTCCCATCTTATGCTTTGGGACACGTGCCCCAACCATGGGCTGGTCCCCTGAGCCTGGACCCCAGCCAGAAAATGGGGGTCCTGGGAGAGGTGCAGCCTGCCGGTTCCGGATCCAGAACACTGGGGTTCAAAGCCTGGGTCTACCGCTCCCAAGCTTAAATCACTTAAGCCCTCGGAGTTCCATTCTCTCATTGGTGAAGTGGGCACAACGACAAGACCGAGTTAGAGGACTATTGTAAGAAATAACTGGGATGAAAGTGTGAAGGGCTCAGAATACAGTGGCTCAAAGTGGGAGCGTAACAATGCTGCTTATTCTGATTTTTTGTTCCATAGATTATGAAAAATGTCAGCATACACCCTATCCCCTCTCCTCCTCCAGTTCTTAGAGCAAAGTGAGAAAGTTTTGCAGAGTCCTGGGGGAGACTTGCTTTTTCCTGTGTGTTCCCAGGTTCTCTGCTGTTGCATGCCCATCCCGGGGCCTATGGGAGGGGCTGGTGGCCCTGGGTCGAGAAGGAGGGACCCCATACACACTACGGCCACCACCTCCCCCTCTGTTACTTGTATCTTGACTCGCTCTTTTCCCTCTGGGGCTAGAAAAAAATGTAGAAACAGCACAGGGAAGAGAGAAAGTGCTTCACATAGGCAAATCGTGTTTTTAAACACACCAGACCTCAGTCTCATAGAAAGGAATATGTGGTGACAATTTCACAATGTGTGTAAATCAAACCACCACATGGTACGCCTTAAACTTACATAGCGACGCCTGTTGATTCTTTCTGGGGTGGGGAGGAGAAGTATGGCAAATTCTCCACCGTTACCCACGTCCTGAAACAGTTTCTATAGCATTAGGCCTGTTACTTGGGGCTTGAGTGAAAAAGGACTATATAATCATAAAAAACAAAAAGGACTTTGGACTAAGAGAAAAGACGCTCCCCCAGCCTAGAGAGGCAAGCTCGACGCACCTCACCGCTGCCATCACCGGGGCGGTTGTGGACAGATCAGCTCTTCTCCAGCTCCAAGAGCCCAAGCCCAGCGCCCGGCACGCAGTGGCAGCCTACCTGTGAACTAATTGAAAGCAGCTAAAGAAGATACCCGAACAAGTTCATCTGGGGCTATGCCTAACCTAGAGATGGGACTAAGAAGACATTGATAACAGACCTTTGATAATTGACTGCATCCAAATTGCAAGTTTAGTTAGATGAAGGGATTTGGACAACGAATCATCTTTAAATAAACGAAAGAAGGCATGCAGAATACGGTTCTCAGAAGTTTTCCCATTTTAAAATGGGAAATCATCTGGGGGAGATCATAGGATTAAGATCACCAGCAAAAACTAATAGTAGCTAATTTTTATTGCTCATTTACTAGGTGACAGTGTCTTGGATGCTTCACGAATTCCCGACAAATCCCTACGAAAGAGATGCTATTCTCTGGATGACCGAGTGGAGGTTTATTTAACGAGGTTTACCCTGTTCATAGGACCCCTGTGTGGTGGAGCCAGGATCTGAGTCAAGATAATCTGCAGGTGGGTGTAGAGTTCCTACTACGAACGTTCTCAACCTTCCTGCGCTGGGACATGAGAGTGAGAATCACGGCTCTGTCCCCTGAGAGTTTATAACCTAGTTCTGACACCAGAAAACACCCATTCAATTTTTCAGTAGCCAAATAAGAGTTAAGTTGAAATGCAAAAAAAAAAAAAAAGAGAGAGAGAGAGAGAAGGAAAAGTGGATGTGGTGTATCCTCTGTAGACACGGTGCTGCCCTGGCCCAGTCTATGTGGGCACCCAGCAGTTCAGACGCTCCTGTCCCTCCACCGTAACACGCAGTGTGGCCTTGGTCACACGCGTCACCTCTCTGAACCTCAGTCTTCTTAACTGCAACTCAATCTATAAGCTGTTCTCGGGGTGAACAGTTTGCCAGG
The DNA here is from genome assembly GCF_009762305.2 of Zalophus californianus. NCBI lineage: Eukaryota > Metazoa > Chordata > Mammalia > Carnivora > Otariidae > Zalophus > Zalophus californianus. The sequence continues at coordinate 7,699,555 of NC_045600.1, forward strand.
CCCTTTGTTAGGACACAAAGGGAGGCTTTAACACCTAGGACCGGGTCCCCTGGACTCCTGCCCTCAAGATGTCCCCTGCCTGTGAGTGGAGAAGGTTAGACCAGCACACGGAAGGCCTTTAATTATAGTGGTTGCTATTCTTTGTGAATAAGGCTTCATGAATCAGAGTCTCAGGATTGCAATGGGAGGCCCCTGAGAGGTGCTGTTAGACTAGCGGTCACGCGTATGAATGTGTAAACCTTCCCAGGGACATCCATGTCTCAAAGACTTCACAGGCTAAAAAAACAATGTGTAAATTCCAGCTGGCAATCTTCAGAAAGCCAGCCTCTGCCTCCATCCCTCTCACTCCTCCTCGGTACTCCCTCGAAGGCCTGCAGCATGGAATCGTGGAGCACTGGGCTGGAAAGGGTAAGGTAGGCTAGTCAGACCATGGCGGTGGAGCCTAAGCCGTATGTGCTGATCAGCCAAACCAAGAGACCTGAGATCCTTAATCCCTGGTTCTCATGCCACTGATGCCCTTTCTCAACCACATTCTTTTGGGCTCTGTTTCCTGGAGAAGGACCCCAAATCTCTTCCCGGCGGACCCCCCCCCATCCAACTACCGAATGCAATGATGCTCAATAAGAGTTAAGCTGTCACACTAAGGACCAAGCTGTGTGACCTTGGGTTAGTCACTTAACCTCTCTGAGACCGTTTTTTCATCTATAAAATGGGTATAATATTACCTGCCTCCAAGGGGCTGTTTGGGAATTAAAGTAGACAGCGGCTCCTGGTCCACTACTAGGAAAGGGAAGCTATCGACATCATTGTACTTCAGGCTACGGTGGCCTCTTGAAGCACTTGAAACCCAAACACAATGGGGCCAGAGGTCCAGTCTCTGCACAGAACAGCTTTTGAATAAACAATGGATTGGCAGCCAAAAATAGGTAAAAGGAACTTAACTCTTTTGCAAAATATCTTTTTAAAAATTTTTTATTTAAATTCAATTTAATTAACATATACTGTATTATTAGTTTCAGAGGTTAGAATTTAGTGATTCATCAGTTTCACACAACACCCAGTGCTTATAACTTCAAGGCCCTCCTTAATGCCCATCACCCAGTCGCCTCCCCTCCAGCAACCCTCAGTTTGTTTCCTATAGTTAACAGTCTCTTATGATTTGCCGCCCTCGGTTTTCATCTTATTTTATTTTTCCTTCCCTTCCCCTATGTTCATCTATTTTGTTTCTTAAATTCCACATATGAGTGAAATCATATGGTATTTGTCTTTCTCTGGCCGACTTATTTGGCTTAGCATAATACCCTCTAGTTCCATCCACATTGTTGCAAATGTCGAGATTTCATTCTTTTTGATGACTGAGTAATATTCCGTTGTATATATACACCACTTCTTCTTTATCCGTTCAACCGTTGATGGACATCTGGGCTCTTTCCACAGTTTGGCTGTTGTGGACATTGCTGCTGTAAACATTGGGGTGCAGGTGCCCCTTCAGATCCCTATGTTAAATACCAGAAGTATAATTACTGGGTCATAGGGTAGCTCTCAACATCGCTCGGCATCAGGGAAATGCAAATCAAAACCACAATGACATGCCACCTCACACCCGTCAGAACGGCTAAAATGAACAAGTCGGGAAACGACAGATGTCGGTGAGGATGCGGAGAAAGGGGAACCCTCTTACACTGTTGGTGGGAGTGCAAACCGGCTCAGCCACACTGGAAGACCGTATGAAGGTTTCTTTTCCAAAGTCTCTTAAAGAACACTGAAGGAAGTTCAGGTCACAATCCGTAGCAAATCACCTTAAAATTATCGTCTCCTCCTCACCCTGCTCTCAGGCTTCAGCTGACCCCACATGTGCCCTACAAGTCTTTCTCCTCCTCCCATTTCTACTGAAGACCCCACAGCACATGATCCTTCTTCTGCCTACCCCAGACTTCTGGCTCTACCTTTCTTCCTTCTGGGAATCCACTCCACTCTTAAATAAAGTGACCTTCCTGGCCTGTCAGGATCCTTCCAGCTCCGCTGATCTACACTCATTTTACTGCCCAGCTATAGGAGGGTTAAGACCAAGCCGGAGGACGTGAGTCTTACAGAGCTGGTCGGGCAGAGCTGCTAAAGGCTGCAGATGGCCCTACATTAATCAGGCTTGTTCCCACTACACACTGGCAATTTGAATCCTTTTACAGAGATGCACAAGATACAGGACACTCTTTGTTGCTAGCAATGACTCCGAGCTTCAAATGCTTACCTGGAGAATATCCTGGACCCCGTGCACTCCTAAAGGAACTTTCTCAGCCACTGAACATAAAAGGCTAGAAAGAAGCCAGAAAATCCTGTATCAGAGTTCCCTGGCAGGCCTTTTGGACCTTGCAACCTCCCGTGGGAAAGAAGAAAGAGAAAGAACCAGATCAACTGCCTGTTTCTTCCCCACAGCCTTGCCCTGTTTGACCTTCTGATGAAGAGGGCATCTCCCTGACAAGCCTGTCATTCGCCAGCCACACAGGAGGGAAGATCACGAGAGAAAAATGCACGTTGACCCAAAGGTGGACACTACCTGTGCTCTTTGCTCTGCTTCCATTGCTGTTCAAGTGGCCTTGTGGGGCATTTTCAAGGTCTCTGTTTTGCCCTTGACATCAGAGTGAAGGAACAAACCTTGAACTCCCTCTAGAAGAAAGAAAGAACATAATCTGACCCAGTCTCCTGCAGACCTTTGCTAGATAGAGTCTTTGTACTTGGAACTGGCAGAGAGTCCACTAAAATGCCTGAAGCTCAACTCAAGAGTGCAAGAGCATGACCCCCGAATCTGAGCAGAATGCCATTCCCTCTTCCTTCCAAGGAAGGCCCATCACTCAGCAAGCCCCTGCAAGAGTCTGCAGGTCCCGACTAGCATAACACTATTCTCTGTGGAAAGTGATGGCTGGTTCAGTGCATGCAGCATGGGGTGGGTTTGGTTTGTCCGTGGAAAGGGGTGCCTTAGTGTGATCACTGTGCTGGTGCATGTCATGGCACTGCCACAGACCATAACAACAACAGGAAATGATCTTGTGTGAATGAAGAGTTCAGTTTGTGTCTAGATTTGGTTGCAGTGTCTTGTAAAGGTGTGCCAGGGGTCACAGCTTTGCACTGTCCACACCAGCCTCCTGACACCCTGCCAGTTCTGGGGTTGCAGTGTCAGACCGGCAGGCTGACGCCCTTGGCTACAGGCAAGCTTTATGTTTGTGGCCTCGATGGAATCACCACTGGAAGTCTAAAAGTAAGTTTAAAAATGACAATAGGGGCATCTGGTTAGCTCAGATGGTTAAGCATCTGGCTTCAGCTCAGGTCATGATCTCCAGGTCCTGGGATCGAGCTCCTCGTTGGGCTCCCAGCTCAGCAGGGAGTCTGCTTCTCCTTCTCCCTCTGCCTCTCCCCCTGCTTGTGCTCTCTTTCTCTGTCCCTCTCAAATGAATAAATAAAATCTTTAAAAAATAACAGTAGGAGGGAAGGGGGACACTTCCTGCTGTGTTCCAGGAACGGAATTATACTGGCTGGTTAATTAATCCATTTCCCCTCTAGGCTGTGGCTCTTCAAGGGTGAGAACCACATCTCATTCAATTCTCTTCTCCCAATCCTGGTAGATACTGGCACATAATAGACGCTCAAAGAATGAATGAAGGGCCAAACTTAGCGTGACTCCAAGTTTGGAGGAATGAAACTAAGGTGAATAGCATAGCTTTAAGTGGGAAAAAAATGAATGGCACAACCTTAGCATGTTACACTACAATATCACGTACTCACTAGAAATAATGATGGACTCATCGACAGATGAGCAGATAAAATGTGATATATCCATACGGTGGAATAAGATTCAGCCTTAGAAAGGAAGAAAACTCTTGACACCTGCTCCAACATGATGAAGCCTGAGGACCTAATGCTAAGCAAAATCAGCCAGACACGAAAAGATAAGTGTTGTACAATTTCACGTATATGAGGCACGAGCGTAGTCAAATTCACAGACGTGGAAAATAGCATGGTGGTTGCCAGAGGAGTGTGGGGAGTCGGGAGAATGGGGAGCTACCATTTAATGGGTACAGAGTTTTGGTTTTACAGGATGAAAAGAGCTCTGGAGATGGAGGGCACTATGGCTGCGCAACCATACAAATGTACTCGATGCCACCAAACCATACACTTAAAAATGGTGACGATGATAAATTTTATGGTGGACATATTTTGCCATAATTAAAAACAAACATGTAGAAATGGAAAAGTGCAGAAGGTTAAGTGCAAATAACAGAATTCAAGACGGCATAGGCAATGAAAACACACATGCATCTAGAAAGGCACAAGCCAAAGGGAAAGCCACCCCATGGTGGGTAGCAGGATTATAACCATGTCGTCACTTTTAAACATATTTAATAGTCTCACATTTCTTTTTCAAAATTCTTAACAAATGACAACAATAAAAAAAAAAAAAACAAAGATGCCAGAGGAATATCTAGTGGTTGAAACTTCCAAAAATACCAATAGATCTGAATGAGATGGACACAAGAGCTATAGTCAGGGGGGCCACTAAGGTTCTTGATGTAGAAGGATTCAGAGCTCAGTTAGTGGCCTCTTAATAAATTCCTTTCAATGAGGATGATCCAGTTGGACTGGCTAACAATGGATTGGATTGGAAAGACCTCGACAGCATAAAGTTGATGCTACAACAGGAAGGGAAATGGAGCATCTCGATAGAGACACAAAGATCAGAATTGCTCTTAGCACATGCATTTGGCCATGAATGCTGGGCACGGAGGTGCCTACGTGTGTATCAAGGCTGAACTGGAGACCATGAAGCCTGATTCCTGACAGACCATGTTAGAATCACTTTTGTTCTTTCTCCGTCTGCAGAATGAGAGTCTGCACTCAGGAGCCTCTAAGCAACCTTTTGGCTCCAAGTCTGCAAAAGGGTAGGAATGAAAAGTCATGAAAAAGGGTAGGAATAATCCAACATTGAATGTCTAACAAAACCTCCTGTCACAAAAGGATTTCCATGAATGTTATTTTTAAATTAATCGGAGGCTCATTGCAATGCTCGCCATAAATATATGAATACAAACAAGAGAAATTCATGTAAATATATATTATGCACATTATATAAATATCATATAAACTCTGAGAGGGTAGAAACAAACCATGACTACAGATAATCATGAATAAATAACTGCTATGCCTAGCTGTTTTGTGAAGCACAAGGTTTGCATTATGGAAAATAACTTCTGTCACCCCTTCTTCTCTGTTGACTTTTATGTGGATCTTACCCACCACAGAAACCTAACAGTGGCAAAGCAGCAGTCATTGCGATGGGATATTTCAGAAGAAGCAAAAATACCAGGTCTTCTGAATTCGCATGAATGTGTCTGAGTAGCATGCCGCTGTACCTGGATTGTGCCAAGGGGTGAATGGAGAGGGGTCTTAGAGGACCCTGAGAGTACAGTGGACAGAGGCAGGAGAGCAAAACAAAATGGCGACCATTTGCAAGAAATAACTGAGATGGGCTTCCTCAGGTGCCATCAGTGAGGTCCTGGTGACCGTGCGTGCCTTAACGACAGCCTTGAGCTCAGTGAGGTTCCGTGCTAAGCAGGAAGTTGGAGCAGTCAGAGGCTGTGTGAGGACGTAGGTACCCGTGCTGGCTGAAGAGAGAATTCAGAGAAAACCCTCCCAGATATTGCAGGATTCAGGCGATGCCAAGAAAGCCAGGGAACTAAGGAAGCTGAACCAGGCAAGTGCATCTCTAGGTCTTGCGAGACTCTTTAGGAAAGAGAATGGCAGCCGTTGCAAGTCGGGGAATGGCTTTACAAGCTGAGGTCACCCACAAATTCTCAGTGTGCCCATTTGATGTTGGACCTTCGAAAGGGTCCTAGAGCCCGTACTCTTTATTCCGCATCATATGACATTGTGGGAAAGTGATGGCTCCATTCTTCAGAGATGTTCCCAGAGGTTGGGAAAGGCCAAGTGCCAACCAAAGAGGGGACAGTCCCTGACTGTGGTTCTGTGTCAGGCTTATTGGTTAACAACTGATCAACTTATGTGAAAAGTTACCTGGTTTTTTGGACACTCCATGCCAAATAATTCGTCTTATCACATTGGCATAACTGGTTCTCTAGGAAGGGAAAGGTAAAGCTTTAGAGGAGATTGCTATGGACCGAATATTTGTACCCCCCCCCAAATTTATGTGTTGAAGCCTTTATCCCTAATGTGGTATTTGGAAGTGGACCTTGGGAGGTAATTATGTTTAGATGAGGTCCCTGAGTGTGGAGAACCTCATGATGGATTAGTATCCTTATAAGAAGAGGAAGAGTGAGCTCCACATGTAAGGGTACAGCGAGAATTTCTAATCTCCACAACTATGAGACAATAAGTGTGTGTTGGTTAAGGCACCCAATTTGTGGCACTTGGCCATGGCAGTCCTGGAAACTAAATCAATGGTGCTGATGACGATGCCTACACCAAGGCCAACACCAGTGTAGACCACGATGGTGGCACTCCCAGGGCTTCAAGGCAGATGAGGACAAACCCAAGACTTCAGGGAAAGACCAGCCTTGGTGGTGACTTCACCACCACCATCTAAGTCACCTTGAACAGGTGGCTCAGTCTCTCTGGCTTCAATTCTCTTGTCTCTAGCACAGGGATGACATAACAGCTCAGAGGGTTGCCACTTGCGACACCAATTATGCAAAATAATGTACACAAGTGCCCAGTCCAGGGCTGGGCCCCTCGTCAACGCTCCGCAGCCAGTAGCTGTGATGTTTGCATTCTCGGGCTTCTGCTTTATGAAACCCTTGGCAGAAACACCCCCTAACCTTCCCAACCATCTTGTCCCCAGCTTGCTTCTATTATCATATTCCCCTCACTGCAAAACATAGACAGAGAGGCCAGCCTGGTGCCTCCTAAAATAGGGGCACTCAACCCAACCTGGAGACCCCCAATTTTTCTCAAAGCGCTTGAGGCTTGGCACAGCCTGGAAAAAAATATGTGCTCCACTTAAATCGTTTAATGTGTGGATTTTATACCCTAAACAAAGATAACACTAATGAATTCACAGTCAACCTTTTCAGCCCTGTGATAGCAAAAGATTTTCAGTCACTTTAGCCTGAGCTACATTTGCACCCAGGGTCACCCAAAGAAAAGGACAACACATTAATCTTTGTCCTCCTGGTGTTGAGTGACCTCTCAAATAATCCATCGCACGGCACGGAGTGAAACTCAAAACCTTAAAACGCCATCTATCTGGTCCCCAATTAAAACATAATCTTTTTAAGCTGCCAATATCCACTGACCAGAATCAATAGAGGGGACGATTATGAATGGCGTTTCTTAGTGATCTGGTCCGACAGGGAATGGATTACTGCTGTCATATCCAAGGGAGCTGGTCAGCTTGGTAACCGCCAGATGGAGGGAAGGGTGGCAGATAACCTGGATTTTCCCCTTTGGTTTATCTGATGTGGGACCCATGTCTTATGATTATGGGCCATGAAGGTGATGTACATTTTTCAGGAGATGAATTAAGCGTCCATCCGTGGTATAGAGGAATTAAAGCGTCTACCCAGGAACCAGGTGCTGGGTTGGGGTGGGCCTCAGGGCCGCCCACAGGACAGAGGTGGGTAACCACATCGTTGGAGCCCCAAGACGAGGAAGGTGGTTTCACTAAGGACACATTTTGGAAGTGTGTTCTCTGAACCAGGTGCTGGGCAGAAGTGAGAAAAGCTGTGAGGTTGGTGCTCAGTAAGTGATGTTTCAGAAACCACCGGTTTCCTCCCTTGCCACTTTTAACACACGAGAAAGTAAGGCTTAATCGTGGTGTGGGATTGCACACAAGTAAAAAGAGTCTGCACGTGGGCTCAGGGCTCCTGCCATGAAGATGGTGGTCCCTCCTTCACCATCCTTCAGGCATGGAGGCTAGTTCAACCAGCTCCACACCTCGTACCTGCTGGGGCCCCTTCACATCACGGACCCAAATGGCCCCTGAATCTAGCAACATCCACAGCCCACGGTAGCCTGGGACTTCACCTGCCGGGTTTGCCATGTGTGAGACAAGACTTATGGCCACAGCGCAATTCCCAGGAGGTGCAGAGAGTGCAAGGCAGGGTCAGCTTCTGGAGGACGGGCTCTGGATTCTGTGACGAAGAATCAGGGAGTGAGAAAGGCCCAGAGACACCAAGAAACCCAGGGGATGACCTCAGGAGAGTGCTTTACAAGGAAGAACCCTTCAAAGAAAGGGTGAAAGGGGAGAGAGAAGGGAGAGAGGGCAGGAGTGGTCAAAGCAAGCCTCCTGGGCTGGGAACAAAGTGTCCGTGTCCTCTCTCACAGAGCTGGCTCTGCGGAAGCGTGGCAACTGGGGAAGAGAGAACATGGACCATGAGAGCCATTGGGGGGATGGAATTGGATCATTTTCTATGTTTTCCAAGAGATGCAAGCTCAAGATTGGAGTCATTTTCATTACTTCAGCTGTTCAGATTGCTAATGTCTTTGATTGTGATTCTTTTCATGTGGATTCAGAATCAAATAGGTTCTGTCTGTGGGTGGGGATGGGCCTCAGGGCCGCCCACAGGACAAAGGTGGGTAACCACATCGTTGGAGCCCCAGGAGGAGGGTGGTTTCACTAAGGATGTACCGGCAGAAGTCTAGGACAGCGACCCACCCAGGGTCACACCGGACAGATGTGGCCAGGCTAGAATCCAACCCCAAGTCTGTTCCTTCTGAGACCTCTGCTGTTGGCCTTGGACAAGCTGCCTGCCGTCTCTGACCACCATGTTTTGTACCAATACCAAGGGGAGTAAAAAGACAACATCCTAGCGGACTGGAGAGAGACCCATGGAGTCCGAGAAACAAAACGGAGGGTTCTAGAGGGGAGGGGGTGGGGGGACGGGTTAGCCGGTGATGGGTACCAAGGAGGGCACGTACTGCGTGGAGCACTGGGTGTTACGCGCAAACAATGAATCACGGATCACTACGTCAAAAACTAATGATGTCATGTATGGTGACCAACATAACATAATAAAATAAAATTAAAACAAAAAAAGAGAGACCCTTGAGAGACCGTTTCATACAGAGGACCGTATGCCCCCCGTGGCACCTTGTCAATGGGGGAGCACCTATTTGACAAGTGAGGTTTGGGCAGTCAGGAGAACTGAGCTTGACCTTGGCTGGGGAGACAGATAAGGAAGCGGCAGGGACCATCCCGATGGGGGCAAGGATCGTAGGGAGTGGAGGTTGGATAAAACTGGAAAGACAGGTCATGTTCAGGATAGTAGGGCCTTGAGTGCCAAGACAAGGGCACATTCCCACAAGGACGCTTCCTACGAGGGACAGGCTCCGTTCCTCGTGCTTAAGGAAGCATTCAAAGTTGAATGTCCGACATGCCACATCCTGCTGCAATTTGGTCTCTTGTCCTGACTCCCTCGGAACAGAAACTGTCTGATAAAAGTCTGCTTCCAACCTATAGGACATCAGAAATCTTTAGAAGTCAGACTTGAGAATGCAAGGTCAGTGATCTTCTGATGCTTTCAAAGGTTGCTCCTCTGTAGAGGACCTTCCTAATTCATTACATGGGACATCATTGAGAGGTTCAAATAGATCTGAATCTAAGAGACTTGTAGCCAGAGGCTGGAGGAAGACTTGCTTTTCCTGGGTTACCCTTGGCTACCGGTCTTCCCTCTCCCCTCCTTCCCTCCTCCCTCTGTCTCTGTCTCTATCTCTCTCTTTCTCCATGAAAAAAGTGATTTTTTCAAATATACATACCCTCAGGACCAGGGTCAATAAATACCAGCGACATTTTAACACCATATTTTAAAACAACTTAATCCTATTTGAATATTTTGTATGGTTTCCATTGAATTTAAGTCTAGTTCAGTGGCAATCAAGAGAATCAGAATAAAATGATAACCATAATCGTATATAACGAGACAACCAATCATGTTTCATCTGCATGAATAAAAATAGCAACATGCCATCTAGGATGTAGGAATGTCTACGGCGAGCCCAGACACCCTTATGCAGACCATTTTATAAGGAATTGCTCCATCTATTGAAAACCAAGTGCAGTTGTTCCCTCAAGAGTGAAGGGGAATGTCGGGTGGGAAGAGGTACCCAAGCTCTCCTGCCCACATTGGGCCTTGCACCCCAGAGCCTGTGATGTGGGTACGATGGGCCCACTTTCCAGGTGGTTTGCCAAGACCCAGTGAATCAGTGAGGATGCTTTGGGCTTCAAGGAACAGAAACAGGTCTGTATCTGTTTAACCAGGAAAGAATGTTGTTGGTCACTGGCTCCCAGCTCTTTTTTTTTTTTAAGATTTTATTTATTTATTTGAGAGAGAGAGAATGAGAGATAGAGAGCACGAGAGGGAAGAGGGTCAGAGGGAGAAGCAGACTCCCTGCCGGGCAGGGAGCCCGATGCGGGACTCGATCCGGGGACTCCAGGATCATGACCTGAGCCGGAGGCAGTCGCTTAACCAACTGAGCCACCCAGGCGCCCCTCAGCTCTTTTTCTTATCTGTCCCCTGGGGCTCAGCCTTCCTCATGTGTCTCAGCATCCCTCAAGGACAGATAGCTGCCAGCCGCCATGGGATGGCAAGCTGGCTCATTCACGGTCAGAGGGAAAAGAGGAACTAGTTCTCCCTTGCTCTCTCTTAAAAACAAGGAAGCTTATTTCCCAAAAGACCTTGGCACGGCCTTCTGGTTGCATTGGCCCCAAGTGACTTAAGCCCATGGGGCTGGTTGTGAGGATGGACAGGATCTGGTGGCATCCCCAGCGTCCACTTTGGGCACTCTGCTGAAAGGTGTCTGAGGAGGGCCTCAGTGTTGATGAGTCACCAGAAATTAATGATAAAATATGTAACAGATGCAGCAATTGCTATGTACGCTGCTGAAGTATCCAAAAGCATCCAACTCTTTCACTAATAGGATTTTAAATACTGTTTTCCTGCCTCACAAACTGACCCAGGTTAGACATAAAAGAAAGTCTTAGACCTTAAAGAAAATGCCACACACACACACACACACACACACACACACACACACACACACACACCATTTAAAGCTCAGAAAGAGACCAAATTTATATTATATTATAGGATTTTTAAATGAAAGCAGAAGCAAAGGAGGCACTAGTAATTTTAAAAATCATAATTTAAAAACCCTCACAACCAATATTACACAACTAAAACTTAAATAAAAATTTTTAAAAAGCAAAAACATAAATAAAATAAAAATCATCATTTAAATGGCGACACCAAAGAACCCGTAACTGTTGAAACGCCAAAGTGTAAAACATGAAAAATTAACAACATGATCATGAAGACGTTATTTTGCTCAGCTGCATTTTCTAATTTTTAGTGGGGCAGATGTCTCTCTTAATAATATATTGATTAAAGGCAACATTTATTGGGAGCTCAGGAAGTGTGGACATGGGCCCGGGTGCATCGGCTGCATCAGCTCCTTTCCTCCTCACACACCTGGGAAGAAGGTGCTATCACATTTATGAATTTAAAACTACCCCCATTTATGAATGTGTTTAAACATTAAAACTTAAGGAAGTTCCTTCAATTTCCTAAGACACCCAGGTAATGAGATGTCAACTGCAGGGTGGGAAGGTGCAATCACTATGACGGCGTTCTTCAAGGCCCCTTGAACTAGACTTGATTCAAGGATTCATTCACTTATTCACTGGCTTACGCTGAGTGCCTTCCATGTTCCAGCCAGGCACCGTGTTAGCTCACCAGGAACCACTTCACTGGAGAAAAAGCACAGGCACAGTGGAAGGTTTTGTTCCGACATTTCATTTTTCCAAAGGGCCCGCAACTCAGTACATAGTCCATGGTCTCACCTGTCAAAGGAAGTCACCGCTAATGTTGCCAAGGATTTCCTTCTGTCTTTTACATGTCTCTATTGCTGGAACAACTCGATAAGGTTTCCTGGGGGTCCTAATCTTATAATAAGTATTGTTTTTGAAAAAGTCTATTTTTTTATTATGTTATGTTAATCACCATACATTACATCATTAGTTTTTGATGTAGTGTTCCATGATTCATTGTTTGCGTATAACACCCAGTGCTCCACGCAGAACGTGCCCTCTTTAATACCCATCACCGGGCTAACCCATCCCCCCACCCCCTCCCCTCTAGAACCCTCAGTTTGTCTTTCAGAGTCCATCGTCTCTCATGGTTCATCTCCCCCTCCGATTTCCCCTCTTCATTATTCCGCTCCTGCTAGCTTCTCTTCTTCTTTTTTTTTTTTAACATATAATGTATTGTTTGTTTCAGAGGTACAGATCTGTGATACAACAGTCTTGCACAATTCACAGCGCTCACCATAGCACATACCCTCCCCAATGTCTATCACCCAGCCACCCCATCCCTCCCAACCCCCCACCACTCCAGCAACCCTCAGTTGTTTCTGAGATTAAGAATTCCTCTTATCAGTGAGGTCATATGATACATGTCTTTCTCTGATTGAAAAAAGTCTTTCTACTTAAAAAAATGTTAGTGGGCCACAAAATACGAGTATATTATAATTTGCCATATTTGGCCATTTTTAGAAATTTATGTAGCTTTCACAAATTTCATGTTCGAAGTACATTGCATTAAATATATTTATATATAAGTTTTGACTACGGTTCTCTAGGTAGGAAATATACCTAGGAATTTGCATGCTGAGTTGTCCGAAAGTCACAGATAAGCAGCCCAAATGGGTGAAATCTCAGGACTTAAAGTCTTTGAAATTTGATGTCACGGGGTCTCCGTGGGGCTTTATTCCAGGGTTCAGTTCCAGGCATAACCCCTTTTGAGTAATGGCAATTACTGGTATGATGACTAGCACTTTCTTTTTAGCAGGTCACTGACCATTGTCCACCTAAATGTACTCACATTGCCATGCCAGCCAGGTCATTTGTCAGGAGTGAGTTCGAAGAACTTCGAGGTAACCGTTGGCCAGGGTGAACTGAGAATGGCCAAGTCTATTCCTGGTCTAAAACTTACAGACGTTTCAACTTTTCAGGAGCAGTTTCCACTTCTCTTCTAGTGGCCAGGCTATGGAAAGTGATAAATGTTAAATTAACCAAAAAAAAAAAAAAAAAAAAAAAAGACATTTACATCACTTTAACATCGATTACAAAAGGGCTTCAGAATGACAAAAATCATTCCGTAGGCCCCACCCCCGCCTTTGACGTTTATCAGGATCTCAGGTAATTCCGTGGCACCATGGTCCTCCCCGAGCCAGCGCCAGCCACGGAGCAGATGCTCAGAAGTATGTGACGAATTGATCAACTCATAGCTGGGTCAGAACACTTTACTAATGTCCAGTCTTCACTTGCAAAAATTCTCTATTTTCAACTTTAAAACAGAATTACTGGACAGCTTCCTATGAACCTCACATTTTTAAAGAAGGCACTCTCTTGAGCTACTGCACAGAGCAGGGATCAGCACCACGGCCCAAGGGCCAGCCCCGCGACCCCCCAGCCTGTCTCTGTGTGGCTGAGGGCTAAGAACGACATTTACATTTTTAAGTGGTTGAAAAAAAACAAAAAAAAATTTCATGACATCTGAAAATGATATGAAATTCACATTTCTGTGTCATAAATAAAGACTGGTTGGAACGCAGTCCCGCCCCTTCATTCATGTCCTGTGTACCCCAGCTTTTGTGCTACAACAGCAGAGTTAAATAGTGGCAACAAAGACCAAACAGCCGGTAGAACCTAAAATATTTATTATCTGGCCTTTTACACAAAGAGTTTGCTGACCCCTCATATAGAGAATTCGTCTGGCTTAAAGTGTATAATAATTGAATAAAGAAAAGTAAAATATAAACAGAAAAAGTTTGTGCACCACCTCTCAATGAATAGATAGATGATAGAAGGAAGGAAGGAAGGAGAAGAAAGAAAAGAAAGAAAGAAAGAAAAGAAGAAAGAAAGAAAGAAAAGAAAGAAAGAAAGAAAAGAAAGAAAGAAAGAAAGAAAGAAAGAAAGAAAAGAAAGAAAGAAAGAAAGAAAGGAAGGAAGAAAGAGAGAAAGAAAGAAAGAAAGAAAAAAGGAAGAAAGAAAGAAAGAAAGAAAGAAAGAAAGAAAGAAAAGAAAGAAAGAAAGAAAGAAAGAAAGGAAGAAAGTCCTGTGTCATTAAAAATCCATCAGACATCCCTTTTCTTGATTATTTACTCAATGTTTGACTTTAAAAAATATACATGTGCCAGAGATTGCAGAGGGAGGGAGCAGTTTAAAAAAAAAAAAAAGCAAATGCTAACAAATTTCTTTTTTTTTTTTAGCAAACAAAGCAAAACAAAAACAGAATAATAATTTTAAAATTTATAAAAACTGCTGTAATGATCCCAGACAGCAACTGGGCTAAAGTCAGTTAGGACGCAGGCTCACCTCACTGGGCTGGAACTAATTCTCTAATGAGAGAGGTGGATTGACCTTCAGGAGGGATTTAAATGGGCTGCAGACACCAGCCAGCGGGCCATCTGCCTCCAAACACGAGCACGGCCCCTCCCACCTCCCCCTGTGGTAAAGGTTGCCCCTCAAAGTCAGCAAGTAACTTACGGTAATGGATTTCAAAGTCAAGAATCTAATGCAAATCTAAGCATTTGCTATACACTCTTGGAAGTCTCGACAGATTAAGTTTGAAAGTATTTTCATAGATCATATCTACATAATCTAATAGAGGTGATTTCAGGAATACAGAGGATGCTTCCTGCAACGGACTGGCCAGAGTGCTACTCCACCAATAACATCAATAAGGCGTGCGTTTTCATTTGAGTTCTTTTTTTTTTTTTCATCCAATTTATAGAACCACGTTGAGGGGTTTTGCATAACCTGCTTCTGTAGAGAGGTCTGCGTCTTGGCAAAAGTATGGGGGAGAAACGGGTAATTCCAACGGGAAGGGATCCTCATCTCTGCTAAGTTTATGTAACGTCATTGACTTTGTTAAAGGACGCTTGGAAATCGTGTGATTTACGTCCCAGGAGAGCTTAATGCATCACCCACACAAAGTTCCCCTTGTTTAAATATTTCATTTTAAAATGTGCAGCTGGCTCGTGACTCCATCAGCACCCAGCCTTCCCGGGCTGGGATGGATTCTGAAGCCCACTCGGTACGCCCATGCCTGTAAGCAGATGAACCCCCTTCACCTCCTCCTTTGACAAGGAACTGGTGCTGTCACATTACCCGTCTCCATCAGGTTACACGAGGCCCCGGGCAGATTTTCCCAAGCTAATGTCTTTGTGGGGTGTTGGGGGGGGGGAGATTAGACTCTTAAAACTTCAATTTTCCTAACATGAGTCGCTTTTTCTCACGTAAAGCGTGTCCACGCAGGCAGAGTCCTGCGGAGGGGACATGACAGCGTCGCACATACTCAGGGGCAGGCTGTGCGGACATTGTAGCTCCCTCTCACTCAGTTCCATTGCTTATCCTCTGTGTGATCTTGGATATGTAGCTTGACCTCTCTGAGCTTCCCTTTCCTTTGGTATAAACGTAAGCCAATACGCCAGATGAGGGGCACCAGGCTCTGCTGGGACCTGGTGTCACAAAGACAGCCAGCTCATGTTCTAAAGGGGCTCCAGGGAGTAGAGCTCAGGTTATGGGGATGACCCAGGCCATAAGGCAGCCAGTGGGCAATTGAACCGGACACGGCCAGAGCACGCGAAAGCCTACGAAGAGAATCAAATCGGAAGACCCAACAGAGAGGGCTGGTTGAGCAGGGTCGGCCCCACTGACCATAAACCTGAAGGAAGAGAGGAATCCTCCAGGCACAGGACTGGGGGACCAGCACTCCAGTTAGAGAGAAGAGCAGAAGGCAGGGAGCCAGGGCAGGTGCAGCACTGGGACCCAGGGGGAAGGAGAGGAAGAGCCGAGACAGGTGCAGGTGATGCTGTGGAGTGCCTTGGGCCTTGGAGAGGGCTTGGATTGTACTCTTAGGATAGTGGGAATCCGCTTGATGGCTTTAGAACAGAAATGACACGAACGAGTCAATGAATGAGTATGAATGAATGAACGAGACCCATGAAAGAACGTCTTTAAAACATTGTGCAAATACAAGCCCCAATACAAGGGACAGTTACGTCCGGGACAGCTGCGGTAGACCGGAATGATCTCAGTCAAGGCTAGTTCCGTGTTGGGTACTTAGAGGTCACCTGGGAACCAGGCAAAGAAAAGACACGGGGATTTCGTCATCCCTTCTGCAAGCATGAGCTTACAAGGCGAGGTGCTGAGTGTCATTCTAAAGAAGCCCTTGAGAGACCATGTCAAAAACACAGCACAGATCACAAAAATGCACATACAGGACAATTTGTATGGCGTTGTAATATTATGTGAATGAACCACTGTGGCCTGGAACACACCTTCCAGGGGGACAGACGAAAAGGGTGCTGCATCCCCAGCTCCTTAGGTGGCCGTACCTCCCAGTGTCAAAGGAATGATGTAAGCTTCAAGTAACAAGTAAGTATCATGTGTAAATAATATGCAAACTTTCAAGAAATGCAAGACAGCCGAAAGAAATGTTATCTAATTACTATTTTTGTTATTCTGTCTTAAGTACATGTTAGTAGATTAATAAATCAACTATCCCAAGTTCATTTTCCAACTGGTCAAAACACATTTGGGGGAATCATTTCGTTGAGAAAATAAGAGAGGGCCTTGTATCTGGGGTCATCTCATTTTTAAGCATGGGCAGCTTACGTAGAAACTCACCAGCCTGTTCTTGTTCGACTGTTTCTTGTATGAGAATGCTTGGAAAGATGTCAGGACAGAGTCTGGAGCAGGCAGACTAGACAGTCTCCTGTCACAAGGCTACCCCCCACCCCGACCCCTCTGTTCCCCATCCCCCTCCCCCCACCCCATCGTTGTCTCTAAGCCCCCCATTCTCCACCCCTCCACCCCCACCCCGCTCCCTCCTGTCCCCCATCCCCCCACCCCCACCCCATCCCTGTCTCCAAGACCCCCGTTCTCCACCCCCTCCACCCCCCCCCTGCTCCCTCCTGTGCCACTTCCTCCATGGCAGAGCCTGATGACTGGAAGCTGCATTTCCCAGCCGTGTTCTAGAGCAGGTCCTCGAAGCTGGAGGCACTTGTGAAGGATCTGGAAGGTGAGAGAAGCAGGAGCTTCAGGTGCCCGGCTTCCGCAGGCAGCAGTTTTCACTGACCTCAGCTGAGTGCTGCCAACTGTGCCCCAATTCAGCTCCTGGGTGCCTAAGCTGGACGGCGCCTCCCTGATCCTCCCGACACCACCTCTTCCGTCTTCCCAAAGCCGCAAGTGCCCTGCGTGCTCTAAGTCCGTTCCCACCTGACACACTCGGGGCCCAGAGGCTGGTCTGATTCTAGCCTCACTGATAGAGGATGCCGCTAGCTCCCTCTGAGCCCTGCTTGGGCTGGTCTTGACCCTGGGTCTTGGCTTCTGTGGCTTCTCAGCACCCATCTGCTCCCTTTTGGTAAAACACTGGAGCTGCATGAAATAGATCCGTGAGTGGAAGGAAGAGTTCCCCATCACTGGTGGTGTGCAAGCAAATACCAGAGGGTCACTAACCAAATATGTGATGCAAGGGAGTCCCAGGTCCATGCGTTAGAGGGCTTACCCCACCTCAAGAACTTGGAGCCGGAAGCCAGAGCACCCGAGGAGGTTCGGTGCCTAGCCCGGGACCCTTTCCAACTTTCTCCCCTGAATATACATTTTACTGCAGTTCTGGAAATTAACCTGTGCCTGCTGGCCTGAGGCGAGTCCAATCTCTGTGCCAGACCAACTCTGCCCGTGGGCACAAGGAAAATAGGCCTGAAGGCAAAGTAAAAGGCACCCAGGAGAAAGAGAGCTGGAGTCTTTGTAGCTCTGGCTTGAGGCAGGGGCCAACTCCAGCTCAGAGGATCTGGGCACTCACCAGTCTCCCATCCCTGTCTGGCTGGCTAACTTTTTCAGGAAACCTCATCCCCTGGGAAGCCTCTCTCCTCCGCTGCCACAGCCAAGCAGGGCTGGGTCTCCCTGTTGTAGCACCAGCTCCTTGGGGAAGTCACTGTCTGTAGAGCAGGTACTGTTCTTCTGCTGTAGAACAAGAAAGACATTGTCCACTTCTCTGTATTTCCAGAACTCACCTGAGTCTCTAGTTTGGGTCTATGTTAGTATAGATAAGCATAAGCTCAGTGCTAGGACAGAGTCCCCCAAATGCTGTCCCAAATAAGAGGGACATTTATTTCTCACTTACATGATAGTCCAGAGCAGGGATGGAAGCTCTGGGTATCCACCCAGGGGCCCCCGCTGGTGGGGTGTCCCGGTCACCCTCAAAGTGTGGTGTCTGTCTCTGGATCTAGGTCAGGTGCCCCACCTAGTCTCAGCCTTGGTTCTGACATTGCAGATTTGGGAGGGTGACAGCAACGTAGAGGGTACACAGCTGCATTTGAAGTATGAGAAGCAGAAGGGCACTGCCCTTGACCTCAGATCCATTGTTCTCGGGGGAAGGCTGAAAGAATGCTCCTCCGTGGAAGTCCGTGTCTTCCCCCCAAAGCCTATGACATGTACCTCTCATAGCAAAAGGGACGCTGAGGATGTGAGTTAGGTTAGGGACACTGAGCAGAGGAATATTCTAGATTATCCGGGAGGGCTCACAGTAATCGTGTGAATCCTTAAAGGTGGAGAAGCTTTCATGGTGGTCAGAGAAATGTGACTGCAGAGAAAGGGTCAGAGACGGTGACTTTGAGTGTGGAAGAAGGGAATGTGAGCTGCCTCTGGAAACTGGAAGGGACAAGAAAACGGATTCTCCCCTGGGACTTCCAGAAAAAACATAACCTGCTGCCACCTTGATTTCAGCCCAGTGAAACCTGTATGAGAATTCTGACCTCCAGAATGGTAGGAAAATAAAATTGTGTTGTTGTAAGCCACGAGTCTGTAGAGTTTGTTATAGCAGCCACAGGAAACCAATACACCTGGCCACATGGCCCTACCCAGCTGCAAGGGAGGCTGGGAGACGCCATGTCCTGCCCTGGGGTGGGAGCAGCTCTCTCCTGTACTGTCTAGGCCACAGGAAACCCAGGGAATGGGCTCAAGGCTCTTCTGCCGTCTGGGAGCAATTCACAAAAACACCACTCTCCAGAAAAGCAGTCTGCAGCTGCAGAGATGCAAGACGAAAGCCCACCTTCACTGCAGGGCTCGGAGCAAAAGACCCACCAGAGGCCACCTCTCAGGCCACCGGCTGGAAAGGGGGCACCAGCACCCTCTTGTCTCAGGTCCCCCAGTTGATCGAGAAGGTCCATCAGCTCCCTCCCACGAGGAAAAGCTAGGTCAGGTGCCCCACCTAGTCTCAGCCTTGTCACCCTTCTCCAAAATGCCCCGCACCTAGCCCTCCTGCATCCCCTCTCTCAGCTGCCGCTCCGAGGATCTCCATCCGGGCTGTGTGTGCGATCCTTGAGGGTGGCTGCAATTCTGCAGCACCGAGTCTGTTGGGGCCTTGGTGGGCGCTCAAAGGAAGTTTGTGGAACACACGCACACAGCGAGGGCGGCCAGACAAGGCCCGCAGCCCATCTGGAAGCAGAGGAAATCGAGACTAGACAGGTTACACCATGAGCAGAGGCGGTCCCTCAGCAGGTGCTCATACCTCGGCCCTTCGGCTTTACGGTGGGATTGAGGGCAGCCTTCCCATAGCCAGGCTGGCCACTCTCTGCGTGGGGGCTGCTAATCCTTGAGGATGCACCATGCAAGTCAGAGAGCCTGGACTAGCGACTGGGACCCCGCCCCGGTCTCTCCGAGGTGGGATCATCCCAAGGCTCCAGCACATGGCGGAGCAGGCAGCAACCACACCCCTTTCCTTCCCTCTGTGGCCTCCTCACTGCCCTCCTTGTGCTCCTGACCACCCAAGTCGCTGTTCACGGTCCACCTGGAAGGAAACCCAACCTCAGTAAGATTCGTGACTTGCCAAAGGGACAGGGCTGGTGAGTGGCGTGGTCAGAACTCAACATGATGCCTCTGTGGACATACACTCAAAGTATCACCCGCCCAGCTTGGGAGATTCCAGGATCATTGCCTTCTGGCACTTTCCTCTCCATGACAGGAAAATAGCACCCCTCCACTCCTCTTGGCCAAGCAGACTCCTCTCTGCCCCTGAGAGCCATCCCCCATATCTGGCATCTAATTACATCACTGGACATCTACCCAGACCTCTGCTATGCACCAGCCCCAGAAGCTTCCAAGAAAGAGAACAGTCAACCTGTAGATGCTCGCGTTCTGGGGAGAGGGGTGCAGCCTGGGAAGCCAGTAAGACAACAGCTACCACCGTCTCACCTAGGGCGACCGACATGAGGAAGGCAAAGGGGACATCAAGAGCCCACACCTCGGAGGGGACTTCTGAGAATTAAATGAGAAGATGTATATGTTCAGATTCTGGCTTCAAGGAGGCAAGCTGTTCATTTTGGCTCCCACCAGGATTATTTGCATACTCACTCATTCCTACATTGATGCAAAAATAATATGTCACAACAAACTACAACTCTGTTACATTGCTCCCATTGTACGGATGGGGGAACTGAGGCCCGGAGAGATTGATGATGTGCCTGAGGTCATGTTGCTGCAGGGCTGGGCTGTCTATGCCAACTCCAGGTTCATGTTTATTCATCACCCACTTCTGACATCCCTAACATCATCCTAGGAATGCCAGCTGAGACCACACCTGCAAACCAGCCTCTAGGTTCTACCAGGTAGATGGGGCAGCATGATTTGCTGTCGCCCTCTGCAGCTATTGAGAGGAGACATATCAGGGAACTATGGATGGTGACAAGCCCTGAGTCCCCCGTGGTCCCCACTCCACCCAAGCAAGCCAGAAAACACCCTTGTGCTGGGCCCCTTTGCTCCCATCACCTCCTCTGGGAAGCCCTCTGGGTCTATTCCAGCCTGCACCATCCATGCAGCCCATGCCTTCTAGCTCTCTTGCTGATGTCGTCTGGTACAAGCAGTTCCTTTGCCAGGGGCTTCTGTCATCTCCCCCAGGAAGCTCCCTGAGGACAGGATCCAGAGCTCATGCTTCTGGATGTCATCACCCAGCAGATAGGGCTCAGCAGACAACAGGTGCACCCAAAGGTATTTGCCGATTGAGCGGTGAACTCCTATGCATCCTTCAACACTTTGGAGTCACATGCTCCGGGAAGCCTAGTACAGAGGAGATTATGGTGCTGAATGTGCAGAGCTCTTGTTGTCAGGCCTTTGACTTCCGCCCCCTTTCCTCTGAAGTGTGCGATGGACACACATGGTAGTAAGTCCTTTTAGAGAGGAGCTGTGTGTGTCTCCCTGACACCTCTGGTTGCTAGCACACAGCAGTGCTCAGTAAATACTTGATTACAGAAGGGCTCAATGGAGGCGTGAGTCCCCTCTTTCTCCTTCTTGGCTTCCATTTACCTATTCAACCAAACTTGAGGAGTCCCTCACTCAGCCCAGCATTATACTGGCCCTGAGGACAAAGGGGGCTTCATTCTCTCTGCCTTCAAGAAGGGTAAACGGAAGGAAAGAAACTAATGGATAGTGAGTCTGCTTTTCTTCTTATTATTTAATCCTCACAAGTGCTTCCTATGTTAGGTAATCTCATTCTGTTTTGCCAATGAGAAAAAAGGATTAGACAGGCAAAGTCAGTTGTCCAAGGTCGTAAAACTAGTAAGTAACGGGGCTTCTGTTTGAATCAAGGACGATCTGGCTCCACAACCCATTCCACTGGGCTTCCTTACGAGGAAAGAGTTAAAACAATTTTAAAGAGAAAACAAATAAGTAATAATAGTAGTAAGTGGATGGGTGTGAAGCTACAGGCAGGAAAACAAATTTCTGTCATTGATCAGGAAAGGGACGGGTCACTGCTGGCTGGGCCAGGGGACAGATACCAACTGGCGGGAGAAACCCAGTGACCAGACTGGTCTCAGGGGAGGGCGGAAGCACAGCCAGCACCTAGAGGGGAGGGACCAAGCCTGAACCTAGGATTGTTCGGGGTGTGCAATGCGCAAGGTGGGGGACCGCGCCAAGGGGGCCCTGTTCCCATTCCAGACGATGTCCGCTAAGACAGTCTTCCGACAGATGGAATTCAAGTGTTCTGTGGGAAGGAGCATCTTCTCCTCATTCACACAGTGGGGCTGACTGGACTAAGGGCAGCCCTAGCCCCGACTCCAATTCCAGTCCCATCAGGACCACGGGACTGAGGCACAGCCCGGAGAGTTCACAGAGAAGGAAGCTCAGCTCTCGGTTCAAGACAGATTGGAGCTGGTGTGTGGTGGGAGTCCGGGGTCTTAACAGAGGCGCCCATTGTTCACTGTTACTGCTTCGGCGATCCCAGAGAGCTGGCCGAATGTCCAACTGTGGGGAAAGTTCTGATGAATCACCACACATCCCCATAACGGAAGCCTCGACAGCCGTTTTTTTTTTTTTTTAAATCATAGTTTCAAAGATAACTTAATAGTTTCAGAAAACCACCATGCCGTAAAACAAAGCAGGGGAGAACAGCAAGGTGCAAAATTTTTTATACACACCTCCTTGTGTGTGTGTGATTGCATGTGAATGTGTACATCTACACACATATAAATCTGTAATTTCAACGTTTTCTATCATGCACAGGTAGTGTTGTTTTAATTAAAGAAAATCTAATTTTTTAAATATCTAGTTTCCAGAGGATCCGGGACTCTGTTTCCGTGCCCCCAAGAGCAGCATGGGGTCCTTGTCTCTGACCTGCCTTTGGAGCTCTGGCAGCCCCATCCTAGAGCGAGTCCAGGACCCAGGTCCCTTGAGACCAATCGTGCGTCCAAGCTAAAGGCCCGTGGTGCGCTCCTCCACGGTGGCAGTGTGGGCTCACGGGACTCACACAGCTCCTAGGACGTCCCCCGCTCAGATGCGACATCACGATCAGCTGTGGGGGAAAGGCACCCCCCACCGCACCTCAAATGGCCCCGTGACACATGCAATGTGCCCTTCCCCCTATAACACCACTGCTGGAACCTGGGCACCTTGCGTTCTAGAAAGCTGTGATGGTGGCAGGGCTAATGTGATGCAATTACAACGGGCTTCAAAGTCCCTGAAGGGGGCAAGGAGGAATATCTTGCGGCCCCTCTAGTGGAGGCTCCCAAGATGTGGCAGGTGGCAGGAGAAGAGCAGGGAACCACAGGGGAAGACATGAGAATCTCGGCGCTGGGAGGGGCAGGAGCGGGGCGTCCAGGACCATGCCCCCCACCTCCCGCCAAGGGGGACAGTGGGGGCACACCCAGGGACTTCCATTTCCCGTGAAATTTCCCCCAGCTACCAGGACAGAACTTTCCACGCTCTGCCTAGCCCACTGCCTTTTCTTAGGAAACTTCATTTTTTTTTTTTTTACTGACATTTCTAGTAGCAAATCTCTTAAAACTGTATTTAAAGATTAGAAATTTCCATCTCACCCCCTCACCCCTCCTCACAAAAGCCATCATCATCCCGTCTTGCTTCCTTCGGATTCTCCACATTCCGGTCCCTCTGCCTGGCCACTGCCCTATTTTCCTTTCCCACCTGATGAAACTCTTCTTTTTGCAGCCCGCACCGAAGGGCTTCCCCACAGCGGCCTGTCCTGCCCTCACCCGGCGCTTTCGGGGCCCTCCAGGGGCTCCCCCAGTTTCCGGCACACACTGTTACCACCTCTGTCCTGCCTCCCCTGCCTTCCCGGGTTGGGGGGGAGGCTGCTAGAAGGCGGGGGCCACGTGCATTCACTGAACACCTCCTCCGCCAAGCACAGACCCAGGCACCCCTTACTGGTGAGGAGAGAAGTATCTAAACTCCCTAGAACTGTGGCATCATGGATATCCTTGCAGCCAATTTTTTGCTCAACGTGCAATCAGTCATCGTCTGCTTTTCAACAAGGTAAATTGTGCTCAGTGGCTGCATTGTACTCAACCCATTCCCCACTCCACACACATTTGCGGAGCATCTGCTGTATGTGAGCACCCTGCAAGGCACCGAGAATCCAAAGGCACATACAGTGTGGTTCCTGCCCTCTGGCAGTGACAGCAACACCCCAGTGTTGACAGATTCGGAGGATCACGAAGCGTAAGTGAGCACCTGCCCCTTTGACAGATGAGAAAACAGAGGCACCGAGGCCCAGAGCAGGTCGAGCAGAGCCCTGTCTGGTCCCGGGAGCCCAGCCCCCCAGCCCGAGGTTCTCAACAGCCCTCTCCTCTCTCCAAGTAACAACAAAAGAATGTGCTCCCTTATTAGTTTGACTTCTGCAGAGTTCTAAATCAAACCAAAGCATTCAAAATTTTAAAGTTTGATCAGCTGAGAAATAAGGATATTAAATATGATTGCATTTGAGGGTACAGACTGTTCTTCCATTACCTGCTTTGATTAAAAAAAGCTATCTGGGCTCTGAGGTAGAAAAGTTAAATGCAACCAGAAAAAAAAAAAATAACGCCTTCGAGTTCGCTGTCGTTCCTAATTTCTGTAAGAAAATAGTGTTGTTTAAGATGTGTTCGTCACCACATCGAGAACACATGAGTTAGCATCTGCAGTTACTATCCCCTCTTCCTCCTTAATTGCTAAAAATGAAAGCAATTAGGAAGAATAAAACGTTATTCCTATGATTCCTTAGGGAACAGAAGAAAGGCTGCATTTTTTAATGGGACATAGACCAGCAGTTCTGATTCCTAAGCTGAAATTCAATCGGGGCAGTAGCATAGTTTAAATAGTAATAAAGTTTTTTGTCATCGGGTTATGAGGGGAAAACTATAAGGGAAAACTATGAGGGAAAACCATAAGCCTTTTTTGGGTAATAACATGTTAGCTGCCACCCCGGTCTGTCATGTTGCAGAGACCCTGATGGTTACTGCCCAGCTCGTTGTTTCCACATTGCTCGCATCTCCTCTGAGCTCTGCGAGGGGCAGAGAACCACAGGGGACTTCTCAGAGTAGCCTGGACAGGGTGCAGATCGAGATGGATCTGGACAGAGCAATATTATGGAGAAGTGCAAGCAGGCTCTTTTCAGTGATGCCAAATGTCCTATTCTTCAGAGAGGAGATAAATAACCAAATCGTAATAATAGAGAGAGAGAGAGAGAGTGTGCATGCATGCCCGGGTACAGTTCACTCTCTCCACCTTCTACATGCAGACTCAAAACGTGGTGCTGACCCATGTCAGCCCTCGGGATGCCACATCACCTCCAAGGGGTAACACGGCAGTCACAAATTAGCCTCACATTCGTGAGGGTTGAGGATGTCATGGGAAAAAGCGGGGGAAAGGCTATAAAATGGTTTCTGTCAAAATCGTTCAAAAGGATTGGGGCGGAGCAGGATGGTGGAGGAGTAGGAGACCTGGATTTCGTCTGGTCTCAGGAATTCAGCTGAATAGGGATCAAACCATTCTGAACACCTACGAACTCAATAGGAGATCGAACAGGAGAGTAGCAACAACTCTCTGAACAGAGAAGCGACCACTTACTGGAAGGTAGGACGTGCGGAGAAGTGAATCCGAGGCGATATTCGGGAGGATAGACGGCGGGGGACGGGGCCTCTGTCGGCCGCTTCTGGCAAGTGCTAGAGCCGCAGAGCACAAAATCGGACCTTTTAGAAGTTGGCTTGGCGGAGGGACGTCGCTGCAGTGGCTAAGCGGGGGTGGAACCCTCGCGGGACAGTGTGGTCTCAGGACCCTTGGGGTCACAGAGAGACTGGGGGTGCCTGAGTGCGCCAGAGCTCCCAGGTATCGGAGCAGGGAAGCCGGCTGCAGAGACGGAGCCGAGGCGCGGGCTCTCAGCTCGGGGTTGCCATAAACTGTGATCCGCGGCCCAGTCGGGCCACTGCTCCTGCAGCAGGGACCCAACAAGCGGCAGAGCCGGGGAGACTCCCCTTCCTCCCCCGGGAGGAGCGGCGCGGGAGCGCACCGCGGGGATCTGCTGGGTTTGGAGACTCCACACGGGGTCGGGTGCCAGAGATAGACACGCTCGGTCACAGGCCGGGTGAGCACGGAGCGCGGCCGGGACCGGGGACACGGGAGTGACTGCTTTTCTCTGGGGGCGCACTGAGGAGCGGGGCCCCGAGTTCTCAGCTCCTCCGGGCGGAGAGTGGGAGGCCACCATTTCTGCCCTGGTCCTCCAAAGCTGTACTGAGAGCTTGCAGGGAACAAAAGCTCCTGAGAGCAAACCGGAGCAGCTTCCTTAGCCCGGACCGACAAGGGCGGGGCAATTCCGCCTCCGGCAAAGACATTTGGAAACCACAGCAACAGGCCCCTCCCCCAGAAGATCAGCACGAACAGCCAGCAAGCCAAGACCAAGTTTACCGATCAAGGAGAACGGGAGAACTCCAGTGCTAGGGGAATACTGCACATAGATTCATGGCTTTTTTTTTTTTTTACCATGATTCATTATTTCATCAAAGTTAATTTTTGTTGACTGTTTTTTTTTTATTTTTCTTTTTCCCTTTTTCAACCAACATCTTATCAATCCCTTTTTAAAAAAAAAAAAACATTTTTTATTTTTCATTTTTAGAGTCATATTTTATCCCTTCATAGTAGTTACCCTTATTTTTGGCACATATATATAAGTTGTTCTCTCTTTAAAATTTTGAGGTACAGTTTCTTCTAACAGATCAAAATATACCCTAAATCACTAGTGTATGGCTTTGTTCTAGTCTCCTGCCTGATCACATTCTCTCCGTTTTTCCTTTTTTTTTTCTTAAATCTTCTTTCTTTTTTCAAACAACTTATCTTACCAAGTCCTTTTATAAAATCTTTTATAATTTTCATCTTTACAGTCATCTTCCATCCCTTCATTGTATCAACCCTTATTTTGTACATATATGTCTTTCTTCCTTTAAAATTTTAGGAGGCACTTTTTTCTAACAGACCAAAATACGCCCAAAATCTAGTGTGTGGCACTGATCTATGCACTAGCCTGATCATATTTGATCATATTCTGCTTTTTTGTATTGTTTTGTTTTTGATTTTATCTTTTTTCTTTTTTTTTTTTCTCTTTCTTTTTTCTTTCTTTCCCTTTCCTTTCCCCTGGTTTCAGGTCTTTTCTGATTTGTATACAGTATATTTGCTGGGGACGTTGTAAACCTGTTAGCATTTTGTTCTCTCATTCATCTATTCTCCTCTGGACAAAATGACAAGACGAAAGAAATCACCTCAGCAAAAAGAACAAGAGGTAGTACCGTCAGCCAGGGACCTACTCAATATGGACATTAGTACGATGTCGGACCTAGAGTTCAGAATCATGACTTTAAAGATACTAGCTGGGCTTGAAAAAAGCGTGGAAGTTATTAGAGAAACCCTTTCTGCAGAAATAAAAGAACTAAAACCTAACCAAATCGAAATCAAAAAGGCTATTGATGAGGTGCAATCAAAAATGGGGGCACTACCTGCTAGGATAAATGAGGCAGAAGAGAGAATCAGCGATATAGAAGACCAAATGATGGAAAATAAAGAGGCTGAGAAAAAGAGAGAGAAACAACTACAGGATCACGACGGCAGAATTCGAGAGATAAGCGATACGATAAGACGAAACAACATTAGAATAATTGGGATCCCAGAAGAAGAGAGAGAGAGGGGGGCAGAAGGTATATTGGAGCAAATTATAGCAGAGAACTTCCCTAATGTGAGGAAGGAAACAGGCATTAAAATCCAGGAGGCACAGAGAACCCCTCTCAAAATCAATAATAATAGGTCAACACCCCGACATCTCATAGTAAAACTTACGAGTCTCAGAGACAAAGAGAAAATCCTGAGAGCAGCTCGGGAGAAGAGATATGTAACCTACAATGGTAGAAACATTAGATTGGCAACAGACCTATCCACAGAGACCTGGCAGGCCAGAAAGGACTGGCAAGATATCTTCAGAGCACTAAACGAGAAAAATATGCAGCCAAGAATACTATATCCAGCTAGGCTATCATTGAAAATAGAAGGAGAGATAAAAAGCTTCCAGAACAAACAAAAACTAAAGGAATTTGCAAACACGAAACCAGCCCTCCAAGAAATATTGAGAGGGGTCCTCTAAGCAAAGAGAGAACCTAAAAGCAGCAAAGAGCAGAAACGAACACAGACAACAGACAGTTAACAGTCACCTTACAGGTAATACAATGGCACTAAATTCATACCTTTCAATAGTTACCCTGAATGTAAATGGGCTAAATGCCCCAATCAAAAGACACAGGCTATCAGATTGGATTAAAAAACAAGACCCATCCATATGCTGTCTGCAAGAGACTCATTTTAGACCCAAAGACACCCCCAGATTGAAAGTGAGGGGGTGGAAAACCATTTACCATGCTAATGGACACCAAAAGAAAGCTGGGGTGGCAATCCTTATATCAGACAAACTAGATTTTAAAACAAAGACTGTAATAAGAGATGAGGAAGGACACTATATCCTACTGAAAGGGTCTATCCAACAAGAAGATCTAACAATTGTAAATATCTATGCCCCGAACATGGGAGCAGCCAATTATATAAGGCAATTAATAACAAAGGAAAGAAACACATTGACAACAATACAATAATAGTGGGGGACTTTAACACCCCCCTGACTGAAATGGACAGATCATCTAAGCAAAAGATCAGCAAGGAAATAAAGACTTTAAATGACACACTGGACCAAATGGACTTCACAGACATATTCAGAACATTCCATCCCAAAGCAACGGAATACACATTCTTCTCTAGTGCCCATGGAACATTCTCCAGAATTGATCACATCCTAGGTCACAAATCAGGTCTCAATCGGTACCAAAAGATTGGGATCATTCCCTGCATATTTTCAGACCACAAGGCTTTGAAGCTAGAACTCAACCACAAGAGGAAAGTCGGCAAGAACTCAAATACATGGAGGCTAAAGAGCATCCTACTAAAGAATGAATGGGTCAACCAAGAAATTAAAGAAGAATTTAAAAAATTCATGGAAACCAATGAAAATGAAAACACAACTGTTCAAAATCTTTGGGATACAGCAAAGGCAGTCCTGAGAGGAAAGTATATAGCAATACAAGCCTTTCTCAAGACACAAGAAAGGTCTCAAATACACAACCTAACCCTACACCTAAAGGAGCTGGAGAAAGAACAGCAAATAAAGCCTAAACCCAGCAGGAGAAGAGAAATCATAAAGATCAGAGCAGAAATCAATGAACTAGAAACCAAAAGAACAGTAGAACAGATCCACGGAACAAGGAGCTAGTTCTTTGAAAGAATTAACAAGATTGATAAACCCCTGGCCAGACTGATCAAAAAGAAAAGAGAAATGACCCAAATCAACAAAATCATGAATGAAAGAGGAGAGATCAAAACCAACACCAAAGAAATACAAACAATTCTAAGAACATATTATGAGCAACTCTATGCCAGCAAATTAGATAACCTGGAAGAAATGGGTGCATTCCTAGAGATGTATCAACTACCAAAACTGAACCAGGAAGAAATAGAAAACCTGAACAGACCTATACCCACTAAGGAAATTGAAACAGTCATCAAAAATCTCCCAAGAAACAAAAGCCCAGGGCCAGATGGCTTCCCAGGGGAATTCTATCAGACATTTAAAGAAGAATTAATACCTATTCTCCTGAAACTGTTCCAAAAAATAGAAATGGAAGGGAAACTTCCAAACTCATTTTATGAGGCCACCATTACCTTGATCCCAAAACCAGACAAAGACCCCATCAAAAAAGAGAATTACAGACCAATATCCTTGATGAACATGGATGCAAAAATTCTCACCAAAATACTAGCCAATAGGATCCAACAGTACATTAAAAGGATTATTCACCATGATTATTCACCAGGGATTTATTCCTGGGCTGCAAGGCTGGTTCAACATCCGCAAATCAATCAACGTGATACAACACATTAACAAAAGAAAGAACAAGAATCATATGATCCTCTCAATAGATGCAGAAAAAGCATTTGACAAAGTACAACATCCTTTCTTGATCAAAACTCTTCAGAGTATAGGGATAGAGGGTACATACCTCAATATCATAAAAGCCATCTATGAAAAACCTACAGCGAATATCATTCTCAATGCGGAAAGGCTGAGAGCCTTTCCCCTAAGGTCAGGAACGCGGCAGGGATGTCCACTCTCACCACTGCTATTCAACATAGTATTAGAAGTCCTAGCCACAGCAATCAGACAACAAAAAGAAATCAAAGGCATCCAAATCGGCAGAGAGGAAGTCAAACTCTCAGTCTTTGCAGATGATATGATACTGTATGTGGAAAACCCAAAAGTCTCCACCCCAAAACTGCTAGAACTCATACAGGAATTCAGTAAAGTAGCAGGATATAAAATCAATGCACAGAAATCAGTGGCATTCCTATACACCAACAACAAGACAGAAGAGAGACAAATCAAGGAGTCTATCCCATTTACAATTGCACCCAAAACCATTAGATACCTAGGAATAAATCTAACCAAAGAGGCAAAGGATCTGTACTCAGAAAACTATAAAATACTCATGAAAGAAATTGAAGAAGACACAAAGAAATGGAAAAACGTTCCATGCTCATGGATTGGGAGAATCAACATTGTGAATATGTCAATGCTACCTAGAGCAATCTACACATTCAATGCAATCCCCATCAAAATACCATCCACTTTTTTCAAAGAAATGGAACAAATAATCCTAAAATTTCTATGGAACCAGAAGAGACCCAGAATAGCCAGAGGAATACTGAAAAAGAAAAGCAAAGCTGGCGGCATCAGAATTCCGGACGTCCAGCTCTATTACAAAGCTGTCATCATCAAGACAGTATGGTACTGGCACAAAAACAGACACGTAGATCAATGGAACAGAATCGAGAGCCCAGAAATGGACCCTCAACTCTATGGTCAACTTATTTTTGACAAAGCAGAAAAGAATGTCCAATGGAAAAAAGACAGTCTCTTCAACAAATGGTGTTGGGAAAATTGGACAGCCACATGCAGAAGAATGAAACTGGACCATTTCCTTACACCACACACAGGAATAGACTCCAAATGGTTGAAAGACCTAAACGTGAGACAGGAGTCCATCCAAATCCTAAAGAAGAACACAGGTAGCAACCTTTTCGACCTTAGCCGCAGCAACTCCTTCCTAGAAACATCGCCAAAGGCAAGGGAAGCCAGGGCAAAAATGAACTATTGGGATTTCATCAAGATAAAAAGCTTTTGCACAGCAAAAGAAACAGTCCACAAAACCAAAAGACAACCGACAGAATGGGAGAAAATATTTGCAAATGACATATCAGATAAAGGGCTAGTATCCAAAATCTATAAAGAACTTATCAAACTCAACACGCAAAGAACAAATAATCCAATCAAGAAATGGGCAGAAGACATGAACAGACATTTCTCCAAAGAAGACATCCAAATGGCCAACAGGCACATGAAAAAGTGCTCAACATCGCTCGGCATCAGGGAAATCCAAATCAAAACCTCAATGAGATACCACCTCACACCCGTCAGAATGGCTAAAATTAACAAGTCAGGAAACGACAGATGTTGGCGGGGATGTGGAGAAAGGGGAACCCTCCTACACTGTTGGTGGGAATGCAAGCTGGTGCAGCCACTCTGGAAAACAGTATGGAGGTTCCTCAAACAGTTGAAATTAGAGCTACCGTTCGATCCAGCAATTGCACTACTGGGTATTTACCCCAAAGATACAAACGTAGGGACCCGAAGGGGTACGTGCACCCCAATGTTTATAGCAGCAATGTCCACCATAGCCAAACTGTGGAAAGAGCCAAGATGCCCATCGACAGATGAATGGATAAAGAAGATGTGGTATATATACACAATGGAATATTATGCAGCCATCAAAAGGAATGAGATCTTGCCATTTGCAACAACGTGGATGGAACTGGAGGGTGTTATGCTGAGTGAAATAAGTCAATCAGAGAAAGACATGAATCACAAGACCTCACTGATATGAGGAATTCTTAATCTCAGGAAAGAAACTGAGTGTTACTGGAGTGGTTGGGGGTGGGAGGGATGGGGTGGCTGGGTGATAGACATTGGGGAGGGTATGTGCTACGGTGAGCACTGTGAATTGTGCAAGACTGTTGAATCACAGATCTGTACTTCTGAAACAAATAACGCAACATATTTTAAGAAAAAAGAAAAAGAAGAAGATAACAGGAGAGGAAGAAAAGGGGAGTATGTCAGAGGGGGAGACGAACCATGAGAGATGATGGACTCTGAAAAACAAACTGAGGGTTCTAGAGGGGAGGGGGGTAGGGGGATGGGTTAGCCTGGTGATGGGTATTGAGGAGGGCACGTTCTGCATGGAGCACTGGGTGTTATGAACAAACAATGAATCATGGAACACTGCACCAAAAACTAATGATGTAATATATGGTGATTAACATAACAATAAAAAAATAAAAAAAGAAACTAATGATGTAATATATGGTGATTAACATAACAATAAAAAAATTTTTTTAAAAAATCGTTCAAAAGACCTACAAGCCATAGAAACCTAGAGGTGACTGTCAACCCCTACATTACTGCCAGAATTAGAAACCAGATGTTTGCAAACTGCAAAAATTGGACTCAGCTTCCAAGTATACCTGAACTTGGCCTTGGCTAATTACTTTGCAGCAAATGTCTGGAATGTCTTTGTTCCCCCGGAGTTGTGACGAGGGAGACATAAATCAGGGACTTTTGTAGCATCCACTACACCCAGAGAAGTGTCAGGAGGTAAGGTTACCAGATCTAGCAAATAAAACTACAAGATGCCCGATTAAATTTGAGTTTCTCTTAGCATAAGTATGTCCCAAATGTTGTATGGGACATACTTATGCTAACAGAAACTCAAATTTAACCGGGTGTTCTGTATTTCATTTGGCAGCCCTAGGCAGGAGACAAACTGTGTGCCAACCCTCATCTTATCTTTCCTGAATTTGTTCCCAGGGTCCCTATAGCTGGGTCCCAGAAGACTCGGGCTGGCCAGGGTCTCAGCAGGAGGAGGCTGTTAATATGAGCAGGTGGGAGGAGCACAGGACCTGTTTCCAAGAGCATAGTCTGCAGTCCTAAGGCAGAACCTTCCAGAGAGTACTTCAATGTTTAGATGCAGAAGAAGAGCAGACGGTCCTTGGGTTTCCCTGTTTGGAGTCAAATGATGGGTACTCATTGACTGCAAGGTAGCTCTAAAGAGCTCAAGCCCTGGTACTCCCCTTTGGTTCTTAGGCACCTGCTACCAGGTAAGTAACATTGCTTGCAAAGAGCCCAAGTGAGAGGTTACCAAACTTGTGTGTACAAAAACATCCCTGGGAAGCCCTGCTAAGAATCCAGACCTGGACCCCATCCCTCATAACCACTAATCCAGTAGCCTCAGATGTACCCAGTAATCTGCATTTTTAAACAACCCCCCCCACACACACACACACAAAAACACCAGGTAATCCACATATAGTAGATTCTCTGAAAAACACTGACCCAGGTCTTAGGCTCCTCCCAAACACAGGTAAAGAAAGGCATTACTTTTTAAATACAATATTAAAAGCATTTTCTCCACAGATCATATCATTCTTTAATTTGGCATTTCAAATTTGATTATGGATAATTTCTATTTTAACAACATGAAGCAAAAATCAGAATAAAGAGAAATACTTGTGCAAATGGATCATTTTTTGGGAAATCAATTTTCTTGTCTCAGCCAGTTTTTTTGTCTCTAAAACTCAATATCATTTTCCCCATGACGAGGACCAATTTGAATTATTTATAATAGTTTAATTATAGGCATATATGTTACTTCTGTGCTTGCAAGACAAACATAATTACAGAATTTTGAATTATAATGTGAAACTATAAGATGAAAATAATTACAGAATTTTAGAATTATAACTGAAGAAGAAAGTCAGTGACTTAGAAAAACCTAACCTCTCTTGAAAGGGCATTTTCCTGTATTTTGTCCAAAGTAAGTACACAAGAAATACATTGTTAATACATGAAGTACATTCTTATACTTAATAATATGTAACAATAGGGATGTATTATTAAATTCACACAGAACGTTATTAGACACACCAGTAATAATTGCTAACAGAGGATATTCTCATCAATGGATCTATGCTAGAATATGGGAAGAATTCTTGCCCTCATTATTTGGAAAGTTCAGTATGACCAAGGTTTTTGGTATCAGAAAAACACAGTATTTCCCCCCAACTTTAAACATAGCCTACGTAGGAAAATCCTTATTTTATATTTTAAAAGTACACGAAAAGTAATCTCAGGGTACGGAGAAAGTTCTTGGGCTATTTTAAGTAGAGCACTTACATAACAACATAAACCTTTGTCTAGAGCAGGTGAATTGGAAGCTGTAATGTGCGGTGTTGTGGACTGAACTGTGTCCCATGACAGACACGTTGAAGTCTTGACCTTGTTTAGAAACAGGGACTCTGCAGATGGGATGGAGTTCAGGGAGGTCACCGGGCGGGCCCCGCTCCAGTGAAGTGTCCCAGGCAGAGGGAGGTTGGAGCCAGACCCGCAGGGAGGGGAGGGTGTCCTGTGAGGACGCATAGTAAATCAGCACGGGAGGAAGAAGGCAGAGACAGAAGTGGTGTGGCCAAGGGCACCAGAAGCTGGCCGAGGCCGGGAAGGATCGTTTCCTAGAGCCCCTGGAGGGAGCGCAGCCCTGCCGACCCCTTCCCTTCAGACTTCCTGTGCCCAGAATCATGAAAAATGGATTGTAAGCCTCCCAGCTTGTGGTACTGGGTCATGGCAGCCCCAGGAAACCAGCACAGGCAGGGTTTACTCCAGGTACACGGAAAGCGTTTACTTTTCGCTTCGCAAAAGAACAAAGTGAAACGGTAAGAACTGTGCATCAAATCGTAGGAGAGGTTCCCCCCAGACCTGATGGCAAACGGTGCCCCTGGGTCGGCCCAGCCTATGATCGGGGCTCCCATGGCCTGCTTGCAGGGGTTCCTCTGCACCTGGCAGAGTGCTGCTATTTATTCTCCTTTGTGTGTCCTTTCTCGGAGAATCCCTCAGTCTGCCCCCTGCCCCACCAGGGGACTGTCACTTCTGACGTCCCCTTCACCCCTCGGACAGTGCGCACGCAGTGGCCTTTGGAGCACTGTGTCCAAAGACATCCCCTGCCTCTCTCCAAGCCCCTTGATCGGGTTTCTCTCACTCAAAGTGGTCCACTGCTCTTTCTGGCCCAGCTCCACGCGAATCCCCTGCTCGCCAAATATTTCTCAAAACAGCCGGAGCTTTTATTCCATGACCATTTCAGTCTGCCTGTGAAAAGGCCACACAAACCGCTACTTAGTAGGACCCTTGGGCAGAAAAGAGCAGTGGGAAGGTCAGAGTTGGAAGGAACCTCAGCCTGCCAGCAATTATTTGCCCCAAATGCCCCCCACGGCCTCTCTTTCCATCCCTCACCCCCCCACCACCACGTCTTCGGATCTCGGGCACCTCCTCCAGGAAACCTTACTGGGCCCCCCTTGACTGGGTCAGGGTCCTCACCCACAGGTACCTTCCACACTGTTATATCAGAACTCCCTCTGCCCCTTGCTTATCTATCTCCTCCACAGGTTTTGGAATTCAGGGCAGATATTGTTTGGAACTCACGTGGCTGAGAAAGTCCCTGGATCAGGCCGGTGCTCAGTGAATCACTGTTGGGTGATGGAGTGACCCTTTAAGCCTAGCTCTTCAGGCTCTATCGCTATGCCCTTTCCCTCACCAGCAGGTATTTCAAGGAGAGACGCCAGGGCCACACCAGCCAACACTTGCTCTGTTGTCCTTGGAAGGTCCTCCTTCCCTGTTGGAAGAGGTTGCATTTCTTGGTGTTGAGCTGAGTGTGGAAAAAAATAAAAGGCATGCCACCCATTGGGTAAAATGGCCACCTGGAAGGAGACTGGGAAGGCTGGCTCTAAGAAATCTTCTGAGCCTCGGTCAGCCTATGGGGCTTGAGAGATGGAAGAAGACAGAGGTCTGAAGGCAAGCGCGGACAGTTCCTCTGCAGCAGGTAGCCATGCACATGGCCACCCACCAGGCAGGGGCCCCAGCACCAGCCTGGGAGCCAGCAAGGCACCCCTGAGGCCCATCCCAGGTGGGGGGGCCCCATCTCTACCTGCAACGTTCTCTGTACTGGAAGCGGAGCAAATCTCCTTGGTAGGCAGCTTACACGGTCTTTGTCACAGCTTCTCAATTTTGCCGTCGTGCAGGTGGGTGCGGCCGCGACTCGTGTAGGGCAGTGGGTCTGGCTGTGTTCCAGTAAAATGCCGATCCCAGAAGAAGGGGGCGGCCCACCGGCTCTGGTCGGCTGACCCCTGATCCACAGTAAGACCAGGACAACGCCAAAGTAAGAGTGGGCTGAACACTTTGAGTACTAGAAGGCCCAGGGCTGATGCTAGGGTTGCCTCTCAGGGGACACGGGCCCATCTCCGGCGAATCCTTGTCTGGGGTCATGTCAAGCCCTCTTGGAACTCTTCCAGGTGGTAAACAAGGCTGATGAAAACGGATGCATTTTAACCAAAGGGGACAAACTGAATATGCCCCTGCTCCCAGTTCAGAATAATAAGAGGTTGTTGACATCAACCCCTCCATGTGGCAATCGATCACTTCCATCAATTGAGGACAAGGACTTCCTGACTGTGCGCACACATGCACACACACACACACACACTCACATTCACACACACTCATACATAGTTACAGACACGCACACGCACACGCACTCATGCACTTACACAAAAAAGAAAATCGGGTGCGACGCCTGCCTAGCGGATATTCAAAATGTTACAATTAGTATTTCCGTCCAGTTAAAGAAGCTCCTCCATAAACGTACAAATGGCGTTTGGACAATAAAAGTGATGGGATTATAGAGTCAAGTCATCACCCTGTCCGGGTTCCCATTAAGAAGCTCTGTTACTTTGATGCAGAGCTATGGCCTCCTGCTTCTATTATATTACCTCCCTCTCCCGTCTATCCATAATCATGCTTCATATCCACATTACAACATTGAAAAGGCTTGGCTCGTAGGCATCCTGTATGACGAGATCATCCATTTTATTTATTTAAAGCATGGCGTGCCCAGATGGTCTCCAGAGATAAAGCATCTTATATTCATGGGGGTCCAGGTACTGTTGGAAATGCATTCATTCCAATATCACTGCCATTGAGCCAAGGCTAAAAGCACTCTCTCAGACATAAGGAATCAGAAAATCTACAATGGGAGCATAATGTTAATATCGCCGTTAAAATAATATCCAATGGCTCTTTCAAACAAGTATATCAAATGGGTGCTTCTGGAGCCATGAGTCAACTAGCTTCATTCATCAATGGTCAGGGCGGGAGGGGAGCGAGAGAAGCCTTCATCGTTCCTTCTTCAAAGTGCTCTTTGCAGTGATGAGGCTGGACAAAACCGTTTTCTCTCAGGTCCTGTTGCTTAAATAATTCATACAGTCATGCAAAGAAAGCTCAAAGTACACAGAAAGGAGCAATAAGGACTTACTTTTGGTAATTTAGCCTCTATGCTCCTTCACCAAATACTCAATGCGCGTGAACTGTGTGCGGGGGGGCAGTCTAGCCCTGCAGAGGTAGAGAGAGAATGAAGATACAGATTCTCTCCCCCAGTCTTCCCAGGGAAACAAGAAATAAACAAGGAATTTTAATATAGAAAGAGATAAAAAGAGTATGATAGAAGAGGTTCATTAAAAGGTGCTGATGTCAGGAAGATGGGGGAGTATGGAATTGGCAGGCTGATGGAGTCGATATTTGAGTTGGCTGTTGAAGCTTAAAGAAGAGTTTACAAGATGAAGGAGAAGGGAAAGTAAGGGAGGACTTTCCATGAAAACAGTGGATGTTGCCCCTACAGAGAATGATGAGTGGTCTGCATGGGGATGTGACGAAAAGGAAGCAGCCAGAAATGGGTCTGGAAAGGTAGTTTGGAGGTAAGTTGCAAAGTCTTCATTGGCCAGGCTGAAGGATTTGGACTTTGTCCCACACACGAGCCAGGATTTACCAAAGTACGCTCCACGAAACAACAGTTTCCCAAGATGCCAACAGGTATTACAAAGCTAAGTGTGTAGAACCTCGTGGTAAACACTGCAGGACTTCTCAGAGCCTTTAGTGTTTTCATACACATTGGCACTTCCAAGAGAGAATACAGAGGATACACTGTGTCCCATATATTTTAATCATAACATCTTGTTTCAATTTTACAAGAGTTATCTCACAGAAATGGTATTCCAGAGAACTTAACATTAGGAAATGTTATTAAAGCAGCACAGAGTTGTGGCGTGCTTGGTTTTGTTACTGTGTTTTTTAACCAAGGTATAATTGACATATAACATTATAGTAGTAGTTTCAGGTGTTGTCTCCTGTAATGATTCATGTGGGGTGGTTTTGAGTAGAGCAGGAGAACATGCAGATTTTTAGGATGGAAGCCTAACGCGGGCAGCAAGAAAATGTGGAGTAAGGCCGGGGGGGTAACGGATAAGACTTGGGACCAGTTTCACATAAGGAAAGAGGAGCCAGAGATGATGTGCGGTTCTAACTGTGTCACTGGGAAGATGCTGCAGTGAGCTGGGATAAGGAGGGACCAGGGAGGAGGTACAAAACGAGGCAGGGCGGGCTGGGACGGGTTGGTTGGGACGGGTTGACCCGACAGTGGCGCTTCCCAGCCTTACTCTGAAGACCAGCTACCGATAGGTCGCAACATTATTTTAAGCTCATTTTCTTCTGAAAAATCGAGAGGAGGGCTTAGTTTTTAATGGGATGCTATGAGATGCATGTTAATTATTGCCAGGACTTGAGCCTTTTAGTGAAATACATATTTATAAACCTTTGTGGAGCATAGATCATTTACCTAATAGAGCAAGACCGCTCCGAAGTCGTCATCCTAATCTATCAGGTAAATATCCATTTATAATTGGTTATTTAATCCCCGCTCTTTTCCCAATAGGTCAGAATGGCCCTGGAAGGCCGCTCCGCTCCTCCGCGGAAGCCCGCTATCATCCATCAGAATGTCAATAAAGACGTACGCACCAAAGGAATTATGAAAGTTACTGCCGGGGACGAGAGCTAACATTTCGACAGAGAGAAATGCAAAACTTAATGAAACAGCTGCTGGGGAGTGAGGACTAGAGGATTTTTCATTTTAATAACCAGTTACACTCCAGTACAGAAGGGACAAGAAGGGAAAGATCATAGGGCTGAGCTGGACCGTGAGTCTGAAGCTTTCTGTCCGTCCTGATCAGGCTCCCAGAGAGAATCCCCTCCCCTGAAAGGAGAGAAAGGATGTATTCCGCTCCCCTGAACCCTCACTTTGTAGCACCCCAACACACACACACACACACACACACACATTTATATCTTAGGGATCTCAAAAGTATTGCACTGACTTACGGGACCTCATTTGCAATCCTAACAATCTTACCCTCCCAACATCTGAGTGCTGTTCTACTGCTAAGGAAATAGAAGCCTGGGGAACGGAGGGTCCATGTCAAGGCCCAGAGCCAAGAGTGGCAAAGCGGGGATATGAACCCGGAGCCCATGCTCTCACTTACAGCTGCCTTTCCCACCAAGACTGGTTTTGGCCCAGGAGGCACTCCAGGTGCATTGGTTAGGATGAGCCCCTGGAGCTGGGAGCGTTTCCCCAGCCAAGGGAGATCTGGGAGCAGAACACTTAACAAAGAGGGGGCCAGAGGATTTTTGAGCTCCAAGATGGGAAACCACCCCCTCCCTCTCATGGCAGGTATCCTAGAGAGGGACCCTGGTGGGATTTAGCTGTTCCCTCCTGCTAATCTAACTGACCCAGAAATTCAGCTTTGCAAATGTGTGTGTGTGTGTGTGTGTACGTGTTTGTGTGTGCGTGTGTGCGCTTTTTGCAGGAGCCATCTTGTCAGTCAAACCCCTAGTGGTGGGATTCCGCTAGAGAAGTACATCAGGCACAATTACTATGGCTACAGTGGGGTAGGGAAGCCTGGACTCTGGAGCCCTGCCCCCCAGCACTCCACAGAGCCCCCCACCACCCTCCATGCCCCCGGCGGCCCCTGAGACACGCCCATGACCTCCCGGTCTAGGAGACCAGTGGTCGCCACCTCTGGAAACCACAGAGTGGGACTTGCATGCAAGTGACCTGTGCTGGCTCTCCACTGAGGTCTTGACCCTCAGGCATGAAAGCCATGAGAGGCGAGGGGATCCTAAATGTATATCAGCCCGGTTGATGTCCACTACCTCTTGGTGCAAAGGTTTCCAAAACTTGAAATCCCTAGTTGTATGCCCTGTGAGATTTATAGGCATCTGTAGAAAAGGTTATTCTAAAACAAAAGACCAGGCGTACAGAACAAGAGATTTTGCAACTGCCCTGGGAACTTAGCTCTGAATGCTATCCGTCGGACCCCTGGTGGAACCACCACTTTCCCGGGGCCCTGCAGTAGGAATTGTTCTCTTATTAAAGAGGGAGAAACTGAGGCACAGGGATCCCCAGCTCCTGCCGCCAAGGACGAGGTCACAGAGCTACTGAGCGTGAGAGGCTCTGGACAATCGGGACCCCATCTGTTTGTCTACACAGACCTCTTCCCCTCAAGTCCCACTGTATAGAGAAAATACGGTAAAATCTTACTTCTCTGACATCATGAGAAAATGAACTGTTTCAGCAAGTAGATTTTCCAGGTAACTGAAACGTATACCTTTGAGCCCCAAAACGTTTTAAGATTTTAATTACTTTAATGGAAACATTTCCTCTGTTCTTAAAACTGCCTATTCAGTGTGATTAACCTTGTCTCGCTGGCTCAGGGCCATCGGCAGGAACTGTGGCTTTGTACTGTGATGTAACCCAGTGATAGAGCATTCCAGAATCTTCCAGAGGCTGGTCATCCACTGCCTGGACCACTGCAGCAGCTTCTGGTCTGGCCCCCTCCAGCCCATCCTACCCCCAGGCGCTTCCTCCCAGCAGCTGAAGTGCTCCTTCCCAGTGCTCAGTGCTCCCAACCCCGCCCTGACTGACAGCCCCACTGGCTTTCCATCACCTGCTAGCTGAACCACGGACCACCAGGCATCCGGATCCTCCCCCACCACCACTGCAGGGGCCTTTCCTGCCATTCGCGGTCTTTCCCAGTGTGCTCTGGTTCTGCTGAGCTGTGTGTTAAGTCAATCCCCGAAAACTCTGCTCTGTGGCCTGCCTCCCTCTGCCTAGGATGGCAGGTCTCAGCGTGTGGGCTGAGGACTGCTGGGGATCCACCAGAGGTCCTCCCTTCTCCTGCTTCCTATCGGTGTGAGACCAGATTCTCTCTCACAGACATCAGCCAAAGATCATATCGCAACAGACTGAATGCAGAGCCAGATGAGAAGGTCCGGCCATCTCCTACCAAGCGAGGCGTTAAAGGTGTTTGCAGAAATGTGAAATGAGGCCATTTTTCTGTGGCCTGCGTTTTTCTTTTTCAGAGTAATTTTTCATAAAAAAAAAATATGTGATTTATGTTCGCATATAATGGGTTTATTATTGTTACTCTCAAATTAGGAAATATTTTTTAGAGATTTTATTTACTTATTTTATTTGAGAAAGAGAGAGAGAGAGTGAGAAGGGGGAGTGGCAGAGGGAGAGAATCTCAAGCAGACTCCCCACTGAGCGTGGAGCCCAACCAGGGGCTCGATCCCAGGACCCTGAGATCATGACCTGAGCCGAAACCAAGAGTCAGATGCTTAACTGACTGCCACCCAGGTACCCCCAAATTAGGAAATATTTTTATAGTTTCTGTTTTAAGTTCCAGCTGTCAACATTGGCAACTGTAACCCACATGACGAAAGCTCTTTGGGGTCTAGGATAATTTATATGTGTATAAAGGGGTCCTGGGACCAGAAAGTTAGAATCACTGGCCTAGACCATGCAGGCATACCTCCTTCTCTGCCTCTCTGTTAATCCTTTCTCAAGCCTCAGGACCCACCTCCCCCTGGTGGAACCACAGGCTGAGGCAGGTGCCCACTAACATATGACACGTACCTCCCCTCCACCTGGTGCTGATCCTGCACAGAGCCCGTCTGTCTTTATATCTGTCTGTAACACTAAATCACAGTCCCCTGGAGAGAAGGGACTGGCTGTGTCTTCCTTGACCTTGGTACCCTCATATGCAGACGGCTCTCAATGCATGCAGGCAGGACTTCACAAATCAGCGTTGGGGCATCACCGTTCGGGGCTTATATGCTCGCTCCTCTGATTCACCTGCCTAGGTAAATCTCCTAATCTTTTTAATCTTCAGTTTCTTGGGGAATAAAAACAATATTAATATCCCCGGGATTAGTCGAGTCTTAGGATCCGTAAAACAGCGTGTCAACTTGAAAGCACACGATGGCGAGTTATTGTTGCTGCCCTGCATCTCGCGGCCCCGGGAGCTCTCCAGTCTGTGGATCGCCTCCAGGCAGCTGTGCTTCTGGTTTCCAAGCCGGTGCCTTATGCAGGGGTTTCTAAACGGCCTTGCAGTTGAAGCTGCTGCTGGCCTGCTTCCTTGAGGCTGGGGCGCGGGCCTCCAGCAGCATTGAAACCGCTCCCCGTATTGCTTCTGGTCTCACTAATCTGGGCTGGAACACCAGAGAGGCCAGATCTCTAGAACCGGGGTGTGTTCTCCTAGGGCTGCTGTAGCAAGTTACCATAATGGTGGTTTCAAACAATAGAAATTTATTCTCCTGCAGTTCAAGGAGGCCAGGTACTGGCAAGGCCATGCTGCCTGTGCAGACGTCTCTAGAAAATAAACCTCCTTGGCCCCTTCCTGGCTTCAGTGGCTCCGGGCAATCCTGGGTGCTCCTTGGCCGCATCACTGCAATCTGTGTCCCCCCTCCCATCACATGGCCTTCTTCCCTACACCTGTGTCCTCTCCTCTTCTTAGGGGGACACCACTCATTGGATTGTGGGCCCCCTCTAATTCAGTATGACCTCACCTTAGAATAGCTCATTACTTCTGCAAAGGCCATAATTACAAATAGGTCCCATTCCAAAGAACGGGAAGTTAGGACTTGAACATCTCCTTCAGCGAGGCTGGAGATGGGGAGGTTGGAGAGACACAATTCACAGGCTTAAAACAGAAGGCTCTAAGTGAAGACCCAAGAAACATCAGCAGTGAGGGGATGTGCATCAGTTTCACAACCCATCTTTATGATGGCTTTTTCAGCTCTGGAAAGACTTGTTTACCTTGGGTACATGAGAATGGTTTGCAGGGCTGGGATGGTCAGAAACCCACCCCACAGGGAAG
The DNA here is from genome assembly GCF_009762305.2 of Zalophus californianus. NCBI lineage: Eukaryota > Metazoa > Chordata > Mammalia > Carnivora > Otariidae > Zalophus > Zalophus californianus. The sequence continues at coordinate 7,742,675 of NC_045600.1, forward strand.
AAGCATGGGGCAGCGCTATGGGAGAAAAGCAGGGAACCCTGGGTGCAGACCAGAGGCCCCCCCACCCCGCATTTATAAGTCCTATGTTTTGGGGAAGGTGAGCCTCAGTTTACTTATGGAAGAGAGGGACAATTGTACTTTGAGCGCTTTCGAATGATTAAATAAATCCTACAAAGTGTATATTCTAACCTACTTGATAAATGGAGGCTCTTGCTATTGTCATGTTCCTATCACTCTGTGGATTTTCCAGTCCAATCAGTAAATTTCATCCAATCAGATGAGATATAAAATTTAATTTGCGAGGGTCACGTGGAGAAACCATGCCATATATTTTGGGGGTTTATGGGCAGGAATGCAAAACCCAACACCTAGTGAGCATTATCTAACTCTCTCTCTTCCCCCTAGGTACTGATTTTGAAAACTAATGAACCCCATGGAATCAGGGCACATACAGCTTTGCTCATCATGTCCCCCCCCCGCTTTTATCCCATTTCACAAGACTCCTACAGTCCCAAGCGGCCCTTGGGACACAGGTCCAGAAGAGGAAAGAGAGAGAGCACTCGGCATGTGCCAAATTCTGTTTGCAATCATGGTATCATTTATTCAGCTATTTAGCAAATACTGATCAAGTGTCAACTCTATGCTGGAATTGGGCTGGATTCTGCCTGATCAGCAATTAACAGAATGACATAGACTCTGTGTTATGAACTTCACATTCTACAGGGGAAAACAAACAAAACCAACCAAAAAGATGGGAAATACAAATTATAATAAATGTCATGGAAGAACAATAATTTATCTACCACTGTGATCCTATGAAATAACACAAATTATTCCTGTTGTATAGACAGCAAACTGAGGCTCAGAGCAGTGAAATGAGTTGTCCAAGATGACCCTGAGAATGGGTGGTGACAGAGGACCTAGGCTCAGGTCTGTCTGACTCCAAATCTCCACCCCTCTACACATCCTGATGGAGCTTCTGCTGATAGGAATCAGGAGCTGCAGGTACCGCCACTAAGTGGCTGTGTGACCTTGAGCGAGTGTCCTAACCTCTCTGATTCTTCATTTGCTCTGTTTTTAAGAAGGAAAAGATAAATACATGTGAAACTCTTATTTGGCACAATTTCTGTCACTTGGGAAACACCCAGAAATAACAACTACAATTATCATTAGAGTAAGTTCTATGCAACTACTGAAGTGTCAATGAGTAGATTTCCAGAAGGGGTCTGCATCCAAGAAAACGTGATCCACGTGCCGCTTACAAATGTGCCAGTCTCAACCAGTGTCTCGGGTGAGCTGCTCCTGCCACTTGCAAACATGTTTACATCACAGAAGAAAGGAAAGGTAAAATCCAATGCAATCCCTCCCCAAGTGACCCCAAATTCAGAATGATTAAATTTTGAATTAATGAAGACTCAGATCACATTTATTTGACATCTCAATAACAAAATACATAATCAGAGATGGGAGTGCCCACACCTCCCGCAGAGGTCCCCAGATGAGCCACTTCTCCACTTTAGGAGGAGGGCTGTAGATGAGTCTGGCCTCTGTACAATGGCAGCCTCTGGAAGGGGTCCGCCTGCATCTCAGGTCAGCCGCTGGGGGGCTTACCACCATCTTGAGAGATTCTGGGCCCCTTAGCCCAGCCTCATTCACCAAACGCGGGCAAACATTCTGAGGGTCTCCAAAAGAAAGAGTAAGACAAAAAAAGTAGAGGTGATGAGTCAATAGATTATGCTCAATATGCTGAATCAGAAAGATCTCTTCAATAGTTGGAGCTGTCCAAGACCTGGATGAGTTCCGTGGGTGTTAGTGAGTTCCCCATCATAGGAGACATTCAAGCAGAGGCTGGATATCTACCTGCCATGAGACATTATTCAAGAGTCCAAGCACCAGTCAGAGCTTGAGTAGCCGTCTGAATCTCTGGCCAGGCCTGAAAGTCTGGATGGCACACTTCACAGGTGCTGATCCAGAAATGTTTACACTAAAGTCTAGTTCTTGTGTAGAGTAGAGAACATGGGTCTTAGAAGAAGAGAGCTATGGACATGGACCCTAGCTTTGTCACTTATTAGCTGTGTGCCTTTGGGCATGATATTTATCCTCTCTGAACCTGTTTCTATTTTTGTAAAACGGGGATAACACTACCTACTTGACAGGGTTGTAAGAATTCAGTGTGGTTATGTATATCAGATGGTTGCACTGGCAAGTATATTCATTTCTTATTGCTGCCATAACAAATTACCGTAAACTTAGTGGCTTAAAACAACACAAATTTATTATCCTACCATTCTTAGATGTTTTGTAGGTTAGACGTTCGGACATGGTGTTGCTAGACCACCATCAAGATGGTGGCAGGCTTGTTTGCCTTCTGGAGGCTCTAGAGGAGAATCTGTTTTCTTACCTTTTCCAGCTTCTAGAAGGCACCCACATTCCCTCATGTATGGTCCCTTCCTCTGTCTTCAAGGCCAGCAATATTGCATCATCCACCTCACCGTTATTCTCGTCATATCTCCCTCTGACTCTGTTGTTCTGCCTCCCTGTCCACACTTAAGGACCCTCATGATTCCATTGAGCCCACCAGATAATTCAGGATACTCTCCCTATTTTAAGACCAGCTGACTAGCAACTTTAATTGCCCCTTTGCGATGTAAGGTAACAAATCCACAGGTTCAGGGGATTAGGACATGGATGTCTGTGCGGGTCCTTATTTTGCCTTTCCAACAGCAGTGGGCCATATAAGGTACTCACATTGTGTAATTCGTAAACCAAATAGGCTTCTGGGGGGTCTTCAGGAGCTGCCAGGTGCCCCCCACCATGCGCGCCCACAGTGGGGCATGCGATAAAATATGGGCTCAGCTCTGACTGTCGCTCCTGGGGGCTTTATCATGACTCATATGAAGCCAAGGCACATTTAGCGCCTATCACTCTAGGACCTCCGTAAAAGACCCGTGGAAGGACAGAGCACACTGTGCCCTGGAGAGCACTGTCAGGAACTGATAGCCAGCGGCCACACCATGCGTGGAGCAAGGGCCGAGCAGAATCTATGCAGATGCAGGAAGAGCTGGTTTTCAGGGCAGATGTTCTCAGAGCACACGAAACTACGGTAACAATCTCTTCCCCAGAATGTGCGTGGCTAGCAAAACCCAAGCTGCTGATGAGGTTTCAATCAGAACGGAGTTTAAAGATGATGATGAGGGGAGGAAGAAGGGAGCCCAAGCTTCTGAGATGCTCGCCTGCCCCAGGAACCGCCTGTGGATGCTTTGCATAAACTCTCGGTCAACTGTCGGGGCGTGGGGGGGGGGGGGCGGGGGGGGAACCTCCTAAGGAAGGATTACAATCCCTGCCTTTATGAGGCTCAGATTCAAATTACTGAGCACATAGGTGATGGGGACAAGAATCTAAAGCAGGTTCTATGGCTTGGAAGGCTTTGCTTTTACAACAGGCTGCACAGCTAGGGCAAGAGAGTATCAGAGCTTTCGTTTGGCATCCTCAAACTCATTCAGCAGGTGGGGATGAAGAGGGGCATCTGGAACATACATTTGGGTTTCTCACCTCCCAAGCTAAGGCTGCCCCTATGCACTGTCCCTAGGGGGCTCCCTCTAAATAAGGCTACCATATTAATTCACATTCAATGTAAAAAAAAAAAAAGAAAGAAAGAAAAGAAAAGAAAAATTGAGAAAAGCAGAAAGAAAAAAATTTAAATGACCCATAATGTAATCATCCAAAATTAGACACTATCATCATTTTGGATACATCTTTCCAATATAGTTTCTCTATATACATATTGCTCTGTGATAAATTGACATTTTTCTGTTCATAGTAAGTTTTGCTTGATGGTTTATTTTTCACTTTACAGACCACAGACATTTTCCTGTGTCATTACCTCTTCTTCAAGCACATTTTTATAGCTGCATATGGATGTGACGCGATTTATTTAAAACACCTCCTACTATTGCACCCTTACATTTGAGGGGGGGGTTGTTTGTATTATAACTTCACTATAAAATCCTGGGGGATAAAACTGCACATATATAATTGAGAGTTTCCATAAGATCCATTTCTAGAAATAGAATGGACTGGGCAAAGCATAGGAATATTGGTAAGGTTCTTGATATGTGCCAACAAAAGGCCTTCTGGAAAGAATGTACCAACATTCCTCTGAGCTGTGTATGAAAGTTTTCTTCCCCTACATCCACGGCAATGCTAAATTTCACCTTTTCTTTCTTTTTTTTTTTTTCTAGACTTATTTGTTTCAGGAATTGCTTTTATTTCTATTTTTTATTATTATGTTCAATTAGCCAACATATAGTACATTATTAGTTTTTTATGTGGTGTTCAGTTTTCACCTTTTCTTTAAAAATATTTGTTTCTTTGAGCTTATTGGTTTTAAGCAGTTCTCATTTCACATCTTAGCATGAAAAGAAACTGCTTTGCAATGGCTCTTTTGTCCTATGATTTAACATAAAGCGTCGATGGACTTTTTCTGTAAGGACCAGACAGTAAATATGACCCGAGGCCATATGGCCTGTGTGGCAACTACCCACCTCTGCCATTATAGTACCAAAGCAGCCACACACAATATGTAGATAAATGAACAAGGCAGTGTGCCAATAAAACTTTATTTATGGACGCTGAAATTTGAATTTCGTATAACTTCCATGTATCATGAAATATTATTCTTCCTTTGAATCTCTTTCCAATCCTTTAAAAATGTAGAAACTATTCTTAGCTCATGATCAGATAAGACTAGTGGCAAGCGCCGGGGCGTATTTGGCCCACAGGCCTTAGTTTGCCAACCCTCCGATTTAACTAAAGCCTCCATCCACACAGGACTCTTATCCTTTTAAAATTCTCTGTGAGAGAGGTTTCTTTCTAAATCTAATAGTTTTCAACCCTGGCTGCACATTATAATTACCTGGAAAGTCAAAAAAAAAAAAAAAAAAAAACAGTGCTGTGCCCCACCCCAGATGAATTCAATCCGGCTCTTTTGGAGGTGTGCATGGCCATGGTGCGTGAAAATCTCTCCAGGTGACCCTAAAGCTCAGCTCGAAGAGCACTTCAATTAGTCACAGACAAACCCAGCTCAGTTCTGCTGGGACCCATGCCTGGGCCACCTTAGCTTGGGATCCGAGGGGCTGCCAAGAAGCTGGGAGATCTGGGAGGAGGAGATGAAATGCTCTGCATGACAGTCACAGGTCTCCAACTATTCTCCGGAGGTGTGACAAGGGCTCCTGCTTCTGACTTTCTTCGGGACTCACCGCCAACCTGCCTAAAAGAACTGACACGGAGAAGGTTTAAGAAAAATTATCCTGGCCACAGGTAGCAACACAGGCTCTGTGGTTGGAAGACCTGACCCCATGAGTGGCTTAAGCCTGCAGGAGTCAGGGCACTGCCTGGGCTCCTGCCCTTCCCGGCAGAGTCACACATTGGTGCCTCGCAAGCCCAGGTCCAAAGAGACCGCCACATCGCCTGCTTTCTTCCGCCCTGCCTCGTTCTGCCACCCACCGACGCAGACAGCAAGAGAGCGGATGTTCAGTCCACACCCTGCCTCTCTCCTTGGGTCCTTCCCACTCTTTGTTTTTCTTTGCAGATTTCAAGGTGATGACAAAAGAGAGAACAGTCTTAGCATTTGTTAATACCCACTTGACCCACAAAAGAAAATTCACCAGCATTCCGCAGCTTCTAATTTAAAAACCATTAGACCGTTCCGCTTGGCGGACCAGATCTAAATATTCTTAAAGGGGTGGTTTAATTTAATGATTACCTTAACAAGCCCCCTTTTAAAATGATGATCCGCCAAATTCAGGGGATTTGTTTTGGAATCTGATCCAATAAGTGGCTTTGTACAAAGAGGAGCAGAACAGAATCTGATTTGGTTCAGAACGCGGTGAAAATCATGGAAATTACTTTGCATATTTAATCACTGTGGAAACATGAGTACAAACTACTTTCTAGAGATTACCTTAGGAAAAAAAAAAAAACAGCTTCAGGCTTTGCAGCCAGCATGCCAAGTACTTTGATTTACAGGGAATTATTTGGATTTTATAGAACACTCAGTGTTTCAAAGACTTCAGCCTTCTCAGCCACTGGCAGAAAGACACATTTCAAATGGTGGAGCAGAAGCTGGGCTTTGGGAATGGAAGTGACAGTGGCAGGACCCATGGTTGGGGCCTGAAGGGTGGCCTGAGCTTCCCCGCTAGAGGTGAGTGGTAGCTGACCAAGATCGGGTGGGGAGAAGAGAGGAGGGTTGGTCTCCCCAAGAAAAGCCCTGGGTGGGTCATCAGAGACAGGGGGCACATGGCCCATCCTAGGGAAGGAGGCCTTCCATCCGCCTCAGCAGCACAGAGCAGGCAGAGAGTTCCCTCCCCTGGGTGCTGGGAGGAGGCAGTACAGGGAGGTAGAGCTTTGGTGAGATCATGGCTGCTTCTCTCCACCACCCCCCTCCCCTGAACTGATCTTCTCTTCCACTGGGTTTCTGCGAGGCCCTCTCTGACCATCCCATCCAGAAGAAATATGTCCCTGACACTTTCTTCCCTCTTGCTGATCTTTAATCTCCTCCACTCCACACACTTGCACCTGCAGTATTTTCTATTAACGTGTTCAGGCTCCGCCCCCTCCTAGTAGAAGGAGGCCAGTGTGTAGTCTGCTCTGTTCACTGGCTGTTTCCCCAAAATGTAATGCAGTGCCTGGCTCAGGACATATTTGAATCAAAGAATTCATAAGACCCACCTTGCCATTACTTATTTGAGGACAGAATGCAATAATAGGTGTGTAGGTACTTAGCAAAGCAAAAAAGAGTTGTACACGGAAAAAAGAAAAAAAAGCCTTTGTAAATAGATTTTAGGGCAGAAGAGGCCTGTGTTGGACCCCAGATACATTCTCCCTCTGTGGTTGGCCAGGTCGTAGAGTTGCCTTTCTGAGCCTCATTTTCCCATCTGTAAAGTGGGACAACACCTAGTTGATGACATCGCGGTGAAGGTTCAAGGGGATGCATGTAAAAGGCCCAGCGCCATGCCTGGCACATGGTGCGCGGTCAAGAATCAAGACTTGGTGATGTGATTTCATAGTTGTGATGGTTCATCTGATCCTTCAACTTGGCCGGGCTGTGGGTTGTCCAGATAGTTGGTTAAATGGTTTTTTCTGGGTGTCCACGAGGGCCTTTCCAGAAGAGGTCAGCATTTGGATTGGTGGACAGAGTAAAGTAAACGGCCCACCCCAAAGTGAGTGGGCTGCAGCCCATCCAGTGAGGCCAGAAAGAACAAAGAGGTGGAGGAAGTTTGCATTTGTTCTCTGCCTGACTGTCTGAGCCGGAACACCCAACTCTTGGCTCCGCACTTGGTTCTCAGGCCTGCAGACCTGGACTGAAATCTACATCACTGGCTCCCTGGCTCTCAGGCCTTCAAACTACCCACCACTGGCTTCCCTGGGTCTCCAGCTTGCAGATGGCAGATGGTGGGACTTAGCTTCACACTCCCGCGAGCCAATACTGTATAATAAATTTCTTTCTGGAGAGAGATATATACATATCCTATTGGCTCTGTTTCTCTGGAGAGCCCTGATGAAGAGATGGGTAAGGAGACAGCTTTAAGGAAGGTGACACAGGAGGACATCTGTCCATCACGGGGGACATTCGCTATCTTGAGTTTTCCTTCCTGCCCGACATCGCCTCTTAGGGGAAGTCTGAGCCATGTTCCAGAGGAATCGGAAAATAGATGGGTACTTTAAAAAGCTCTCCAAAAGTGCAACGTTTTTACATGGGTCCCAAGTTCCAGTAGCTGGCGGCCGGTTCCCACTGTAAAACACTGGTACGCAAGCATCCGTCTCTATGTGTACACATTCATCAAGGCGCAAACTTATGCAATTGCTACACGGGGTGCAAGATATATATACGCTCTTGTGAGTGTGTGTGTGGGTGTGTGTGTGTGTGTGTGTTTGGGTCTGTGGGTTTCTGAAATGGATTGTAGAGACCAGATGTGTGTACCACACGTGTGTGTAAATAAAGATCGTGAGATGTACACACCAACGTGCACACACCTGCTCCCTGGGCTTTCTCCTTGTGGATTCCTTGAAGCTTCCCAAGTTTCAGAGCTCAGCAGTCAAGAGGTTAATGAACGCGCTCTTTTTCCCATATGCACTGAACAGATAATTTTCTTTTACTCTTTATGATAAGTTGAAAAAGCATTTGAGTGACAGGACAATTTGTCAATCAACTGCAAAGTAGAAGGGGAACCTCCTCTGCATAATTTCACACCCGGAATCAAAAGTGACCTCTGGCTGTACGCCAAGCCGGGACAGCAAAGGGGGTGAGTCTGACAGCACCTGTCATATCCACACCTATTTCTAGCTCCCAGGCCCGCCTCCTCCCAATGCACCCTCTGAACCTGCTCAAGAGGATTTGCCAAAAGGCAGAAGAGTTGATGTGGCCTCCCTCTGTAAAATCATTCCATGCCTCCACCCTGCCTTGAGCCAGATGGCAAAGGTCCTTTCCCATCTGGACCTGCCGCATCTCCGTCCCTCCTTCTGCCCTGTGCCTCCCCGCAACCCAGCTGGCTACTGGCTGTACCCGGAGATACAGCCACCATGCTGGTCCTCCTCCTCCAAATCTTGGCTTCCTCTCTGCCTGCCACCTAGAGCACATTCAGTCCTTCAGCAAAACTTGTGTGGAAAGCCTGCTGTGAATCAGGCATTGTGGCGAGCACGGAGAGACAGACACAGCCCCTGACCTCAGGGAACACCCATCCTCTGGAAGGATGGCCACCCCTCCTCCACCTCCTGCTCACCTGGAAAGCCCTCACCTCCCAAGGTTGGGCTCAAGTGCCCACCGTCTGCCTACCCCAGGTGGAACCCCAGCCACCACTTCCTTTCCACCTGCACAGTGCCCAGCAAAGAATTGTCCCTGTCACACCTGTGTCCCCATTAGACTGAATCCTACGGTCTCATTCAGCTTCAGACCCCCAGTTCCTCGCACAGAGCCCATGGCACACACTCTGGAAAATATCTGCAGACTAAATGAACCAGTCAACCAACGGATGGGAGAATGTAAGGATGAGTGAAGAGCGAGGGTGTTTGAATGGCCAGCGAGGCCCTGGAGAGGCACGGCCCGGAGACGGCCTCTGAGCACCTGCATTCAAGGCCCCTGGATGTCGGAGAAGCAGCATCATTGTTATTAATTCATTATAGTCCCATTTCGGCTTTCCACTTCATCCTGGATATTTATAAATCTTGTTTCGACTTTTCATAACAACTCCGCAGAGTGAGGATTATTATTACCCTTGAGTGTCAGCGGGGTTAGGCAACGCCCCCGCGCCGGGGTCCCCCAGCTAGAAAGAGGCAGAGCCGGGTGAGACCTCTGACTGTGCGGGATCCAAAATCACTGCACCTCCCGTCCCCCACGCGTGCCTGTCTGCGTCTGCCCTTGAGCTCCGGTGGTCATCTTGGGTCTCCACCAGGGACCCTCAGCTAGCTGCCTTCCTGGCTAGTGCGACTTGTCTTTCTCCAAGAGCCCAGCTTCTCGGGCATTTGTCCTTTCAGGGGATGGCTCTGCTAAAACCTGAATTATGGAACTAGGTTGTCAATGACCCCGGGATGGCTGTGTAAAAGGATTACTGCAACAGTCACAGTGAAAAGAAAACTTTATTTTCACCACTTTCCAGTAAAAGCTAATTCAGAATAACTCCATTTAACAGTTATTTTATGCTGAAATACTGAATACCTCGGGGAGTCTTTTAGGGATTTTAAAGTCTCTTTATTTATAAATGATTCATGCTGCATTTTCAGAAAAACCTACAATTAGTGTGGGTAGCACCGAAGCTCCTTAGGGAAAGGTAAAAAAAAAAAAAAAAAAAACAGAAAAAGAACATATACATGCATTCTCTGCACCCTTTTATCCATTGTTGTTTTGCAGTGGACTATAAAAAGAGAACAGAAGAAAAACGGCAAGGAGATATTTTGTCTAACCTTTTACATACATGCCCCGCTTGACAGCATTTGTACAGTAACTGTTCCCGTGATCTGCTCAACCCACAAAATTCTTTTAATGCGTGTTTCAATTTGGCACACGCTCTCCCTGCCTGCAGAAGCTGAAAGGCATCAGGGATGCTTTGGGAAGACCCCCTCTTGGCAGCATCTGAAATGAGCCTCCTGGGAGAGAGCCTCGGCTTTGGGGGTCACCCTGGGGGCCCAAAGGGACAGCAGGGGAGAGCTTCCCGGTTCCCGATCTAAAGCCAGCCAGGAGGCAGCCTGTGCAAAGCAGCTCCGAATGCCCTGCCCTTTCTGAGCCTCTATTTCCTCTCCCATCCAGTGTGGCGTATCATACTCCCTTCGTGGAGTTCCGCCATTCGGTCATTCACTGGATGCCCCCTTTTGGGACACCTGCTCTGGGCTGTGTGCAAGACAGTCTCTGGGTCTAGAAGCACATGGTCTGATGGAGAAGATGGACAAAGAACAGCGTTGAGGGTGCGACAGAGGCTACGCGAAGCCCAGTAAGCACAGAAGGACAGGGGACCCAGATGCAGGAGTCAAACAAGGCTTCCTGGAGGAAGTGATGCCTAAATCAAAATGTGAAGGATGAGCAGACACAAAGGGGAGCAAGGTTATGGGGCTGGACCCATGTACACCCATGTGTACAGCAATCCGGGGACCAGAGAGAATGAAGCATGTGCCTGATCCTGTGAGCCATTCAGCCCTGCTGGAGGAATCCAGCATCAGAAATAGGAAGGTGATAAAGATGAGCTTTAGAGGATCCACAGGATGATTATTTCAATAAGAGGATTTTGTAAACTCTGGGGCTATAGAGCCCTGCACAATGTAAGTTATTATCTGACATTATTACCTTCTGGACAGATTTGGTGGGGGGCAGTGATCAAACTTAGAGATGGAGCTAGAATTCGCCGATGTTACTAACAAAGGATCTGAATCCTTCTTTCTCCAAGTGTTCTTGCCTAGCGCATTTATTACCACATGCAGTACTGACAGAGGCTTACCTCAGCCATCCATGCATTCATTTGTATGTGAAATCAGATGTTTTATTTTTGTGTGTGACTGATATTTTGAGTTTATTGGAAGTAAATCTAGCAGAACTCAGAGTTGTTGAAAACCACAGAAAAAGAAGAGGAAACAATTTCCATCCCGAGCAGCCTGCAGAATACATGCCCAGGATCCCTCTTCCCCCCACCTGGAAATATCTCATCCCTGTCATTTATACCTGTCTCTCCTGAGTCAGCAAATACAGGGCCGATGCAGGGGAAAGACTGGTCTATGCATGTAACTGAATGAATTATTTTCAATTAAATGAGTATTCTTTGAATCTCGGCTATGTGCCCGGCAGTGTGAAAAATGTAGCAGTGGGGTGCCCAGGTGGCTCAGTCCATTAAGTGTCATACTCTTGGTGTCAGCTCAGGTCATGATCTCAGGATCCTGAGATCGAGCCCCGCATCCAGCTCCATCCCCAGTGGGGAGCTTGCTTCTCTCTCCCTCTCCCTCTGCCCCTCCCCCTGCTCACACTCTGTCTCTCCCTCAAATAAATAAATAAATTTTAAAAGAAAGAAAGAAAGAAAGAAAGAAAGAAAGAAAGAAAGAGAAAAATATAGCAAGAAGGCAGAAATAAAAGAGACCCAGTCCCTGCAGGGAGATGTCACACGAAGCTGGGACAAAATGCATGGCTGTCCACAGGGACAGGTGCGGAATAGGTCAAGGTCCGGAGGCCAGATCAGATAAGGGGCATGGTCTCAGGGGAAGGTGGGTTCTGGCACTGAGCCAGAGTCAGCCAGAGTGCGAGGGACCTCACTTAATCCACTCAGTTTCCTCATCTGTAAAATGGGGACAACAACCTTACTATGCCCACCAATGAACTGATCAATACATGTAAAGTGCTTTGAATAGCATCTAGCACAAAGTAAATGCTCAGAAGTAGTTAACTAATCTTATTCTCATTTTCATCATCATAACGATTATCATCAGTATTCCAGATTGGTTAGTAAATGATAAGCACAGAAAGTCAAGTTGTGGAGCCCCTCCTCGCTATACGCCCAGAGACATGAAAAAGCACATCCACATGGAACCTTGGGCAGGAGGGCTCACAGCATCATTATTCCTAAGAACCACAATGTGGAAGCAACCCAATGGCCACCAGCTGATGACAGGGGACACAGAAGGTGCTACAGCCACACAGTGGGATACCGTACAACAATAAAAAGCAAAGAAGCACTGATACACACTACAATGTGGATGAACCCCAAAAATACGATGCTGAGTGGAAGCAGCCAGTCACAAAAGACCACATGTGGTAGGATTCCATTTATACGAAATGTCCAGAATAAGCACATCTCTAGAGACAGAGAGTAGATTGGTGGTTGCCTAGGGCTGAGAGTATGTGATTGCTAATGGGTGGGGGACTTATTTTTCAGGTAATGAAAATGTTCTTAACATCCTTTGTGAGGATAGTTGCACAAGCCTGTAAATAAAACCATTGAATTGTACACTTTTTTTAATTTAAATTTTAGGTAGTTAAGATACAGTGCAATATTGGTTTCTGGTGTAGAATTTAACAATTCATCACTTACATACAACACCCAGCGCTTATTCCAACATATGCCCTCCTTAATCCGCATCACCCATCTAGCCCATCCCCCACCCACCTCCTTCCATCAACCCTCAGCTTGTTCTCTATCATTAAGAGTCTCTTCCGGCTTGTTCCCATCTCTCCTTTTTTTCTTTTCCTCCTTCCCATATGTTCATCTGTTTTCTTTCTTAAATTCCACATATGAGTGAGATCATATGGCATTTGTCTTTCTCTGACTGACTTATTTTGCTTAGAATAATACCGTCTACCTCCATCCATGTCATTGCAAATGGCAAGATTTCATTCTCTTTGATGGCTGGGTAATATTCCATTGTATGTATATACCACATCTATGGGTGAATTTTTTGGCGTGTAAATTATTTCTCAAGAAAGGGAGAAGAGGAAGTGGAGGAGATGTGGAGCCAGAAACCAAATCTCATATAAAATGAAGAGACCAGGAAGCGGCATACCTGGAGGATGAACACAGAGATCAGTGGTCACATTCTTGGCATCTAACACCACGTGTCAGTCCTTTAAAGAACGAAAAGTGAGAGGGCAGTGGACAGGCTTGAAAGCTTTGACTGCCCATTCAGTCAGTATTTGAGTGAGCCTACTGATGTCCCCAGCTACTCTGAGTGCTGGGAATGTAGGGGGCCAAATGCAGGGAAGTCCAGGCCCTTGGGAAGTTCACAACCAGTGGGGTTAACCAATACACCCATGTCAAAATACGTAAGGTCATTTCAGAAAGCACCACGGTCAATAAAGCAAAGACATGTGGGGGAGAATGACTGCAGAAAAGTGGTCAGAAAAGGCCTCTCTGAGGATGTGATGTCCAAGCTGAGACCTGACAGTAAGGAGCCCATTATGCCTAGATACAGAGTAAGAGTGTTCTAGACAGGGGAACAGAAGTGCTGAAGCCCTAACAAGATCGTAAAGCAGAACCCACGTAAATTCCTGACTGGAAGTTTAGAGAGCTAGGGAAATGAGAGGAGAGAGATCCATTTGCGCCAGAATCATCAGGGAGGGCTTCAGGGAAGAGGCAGACGTTGAGCTGAGCTTTAAAGAATGGGTTAGATTATTCCTTGGCCCTCTTTGTCCATGCAAAAAGTAGCAGTTTCTTTCTTCATGAACGGGTCACTGCAAAGCAAAGGCAGTGGATGTACCAGTTAACTACAGCTGCATAACAAACAACCATTTGTGATTGCCCACACATCTGCAGGCAGCTGGTCTTGGTTGGTCTGGACTGGGGAAGCTCTGCTCCATGTGTCTCTTATCCTCCTCCCAAGACCAGAGGCCATATTCCTCCCATGAAAATGGCAGAACTACAATGGCCAAGTAGAAACATGCAGGGCCTATTGAGGCTTAGGCTTCAAAGTGGCACACTGTCATATCTACTTTATTATATTGGATGAAACAAGTCAAATGGCTGAGCTAAAACTGGAGGGGGATGGTCTTCTTTGCTTTTGTCAAGGGTATCTCAAAGGACATAATGAAGGGCATGCATACTGAGAGGTGGAAAGACCTGGGACCAATAATGTCTCCTCTGAAACAACTAGGTCTGGTGGGTCCTTGTTGAGTACGTGTGGGTGGGTTGGAGGCAGGGAGACCTGGAGAGCATCTAGGCATGTCATCAACATGCCAAGGGGGAACATGGCACTTGAAATAACATCTTTACTGTGTGATAGATATGCAAAGCTCTTTCATATATTTTATGACATGGGAGCCATAAGCCATTCAGTAAGATTTTCATGAAAAAATTATCTCTCCTTCATAGACGAGTAAACTGAGGCTCAGAGAAGCAGAGTGCTGGCCCAGGACCCCCTCATTTATAAGTGGCAGGGAAGGGACTCAAATCCAGGATCCTGACTCCAAGCAAGAGGCTGTTTGTTCTCCACTCTGTGGCTTTCTCCCTGTTGACATACCATGGCTTTGGAGGAACCAAAACTACAGATGTGAGACCTAGAGGTGAACGTGAGCAATGACAGTGGAGATGTGCTGGCCTGGAATGGGGCTCACCAACATACTCTGGGCTTTCCGCAATGACCAGGTGATTGGCGTAAGAGGGTATCAAGCATCCGTGGCCCTTACCCCCTCCACAAAACCAACTCAAAGTGGATCATAGATCTAAATGTAAAACTTAAAACAGTAAAACTCTTAGAAGAAAATATAGTTGAAGCTCTTTGTAACTTTGGGTCAGGCAGAGGCTTCCCAGATATGACACCTAAAAGCATGATCCATGAAAGAAAAAAACTGAGACAGTGGACTTCATCAAAACTAAGCCCTCTGTTCTTCAAAAGACACTGTTAAGAGAACAAAAAGACCAGACAGAGACCAGGAGAAAATATTTATAAATCATGTATCTGATTAAAGGCTTGCATTCAAAATAGATGGAGAACTCTCAAAATTCAATACTAAGAAAACCAACAACCCAACTTAAAAAATAAAATGGGCAGAAGATATGAACAGACATCTCACCAAGAAAATATAAAGATGACAAATAAATGCAAGAAAAGAAGCTCAACAGTGTTAGTCACTAGGAAAACACACACCAAAACCAAAGTGATATGTCACTACTCACCTGTCTGAAAGGTGAAGGTTAAAGGGGGAACATGATCCCAAGGACCCACAAGGATGTGGAACACTTGGAACCCTCCAACTTTGCTGGTGGAGCAGCAACATGGCAGAAAACACCTTGACAGCTTCTTCCGAAGTTAAACTTAACACTTACCATCCAACCCAATGATCTGATTTCCCAGCATTTATCAGAACAAAATGAAAACCTATGTTCACATAAAAAGCCTGTAGGAGAATGTTTATAGCAGCTTTACTCATAATCACCAAAACATGGAAAAAATCCAAATGTCTCTCAACTGGGGAATGAACAAACCAAGTAGTACATTCATACATCGGAACACTATCCATCAATAAAAAAGGAGCAAACTAGCTACTCATACATACAACGACCTCAGTGAATCCCAAAGTCATTACACCAAGTGAAATAAGCCAGACTCCAAAGTCAAAGTTCTGTATGATTCTGTGTATTGTCGCAAAGTAACAGTAACAGATCAGAGGTCACCAGGGGCTAAGGATGGAGGGGAGGGTTGGCAACAAAGGGACACAGGAAAATTTTTCACCTGGTAGAAACTGAGCTCCACATCTTTGGGTGGTGTTGACACCACTATCTACATTTGCCAAAACTCACGGAACTATACACCAAAAAGGATGAATTTTACGTATGTAATTATACCTTAATGTTAAAGGAAGGGGGGAAGATGAAGTCATTATTAATTTTTTAAAAATCCATAGGAAGGGGCCCCTGGGTAGCTCAGTCAGTTGAGCATCTGCTTTTGGATCAGGTCACGATCTCGGGTTCTTGGGATCGAGACCCATATTGCGCTCCCTGTTCTGTAGGGAGTCTGCTTCTCCCTCTACCCCTCCCCCAGCTTCTGCTCTCTCTCTCTCCCCATCTCTCTCTGTAATAAATAAGTAAAACCTTTTTTTAAATCTTTTTTATTATTTTTTAAGATTTTTTTTATTTATTTATTTGACAGAGACAGCGAGAGCGAGAGCAGGAACACAAGCAGGGGGAGTGGGAGAGGGAGAAGCAGGCTTCCGGCCGAGCGGGGAGCCCGATGTGGGACTCAGTCCCAGGACGTTGGGATCACGACCTGAGCCGAAGGCAGACGCTCAACGACTGAGCCACCCAGGCGTCCGATAAATAAAATCTTTTAAAAAGGGGCGCCTGGGTGGCTCAGTTGGTTGATCAACTGCCTTCGGCTCAGGTCATGATCCTGGAGACCCAGGATAGAGTCCCGCGTCGGGCTCCCTGCTCGGCAGGGAGTCTGCTTCTCCCTCTGACCCTCTCCTCTCTCATGCTCTCTCTCTCATTCTCTCTCTCTCAAATAGATAAATAAAATCTTTAAAAAAAATCTTTTAAAAAAATCCATAGGAAGATACAAAATCACTCCATTAACAGAAGAGCCTCCCCTTCATAAAAGGGAATGGAGTGAGTCTTTGAACATGATGGCCTTTCATTTTTAACATTAGAACTAAAGTTGTAGAAAAACAATAATTTGTGTTGAGACACAAAAACACATCAAAATGATGTTGCATTTTAATTTTTTATAAGGGAAAAAGAGAGAGGTCCAAATATTCCATTGCCACCCAGTCTGTGCCCACACAGTGCTTTATGCCTGGGCCTGGCTTAATTGCACAGGTGGAAATGAGGCCACCACTTAGACTAACTTTCTTCTCCTTGTTTTATAAGTTTTGTTTCCAAAACTCCTTGTCAGGGAGCAGCACGATGCTAATGTTCCTTCCCGTCGCCCCCCTCCCCCAAAATGTTCATAATTCAGTCAGTCAAGTGGTCTACATGACAGCAAACTCTGGGTTGACTGATTTTTTTTTCCTCCTAAATTGACAGAATCAAATGGTTATTTATTTATTTACTTACTAATAATTTATATCCTGTCTCCTTCCAAAAAGGATCTGAGTGCCTCGCTGGATGTCTTGGCATTCCCTCCAAAAAGTGTAAACATCTCGAGGAAGAAAATTACCACTGGAGAAGTGGTCTTTGGTTTCATTCCAGGATCCATGGAGTCGCACAGAAATGCGTAATGAGCCCATTACTGCAGAATATGAATAATGGAGAGTCCGACCCAGCTGCTATGCTAAAGTTGGATCTTAGATACAAAACTACATCTGCAAGGCTGCCTATACAGGTGAGGGAAGGAGAGGGACTGGTTAATTGGGGCCCAAAGACTTGACACGTTGAAGAAATGGGTGCTTTCTTCCCTGAGCAAGTCAATTAAGATAAAAAGTAGCTTCCAACCATTAAATGTCATCTATGGACCAGCACTTCACATACACAGTTTCAGCAACTTGGCAGAGTAGACATTGGGAGCCTGTGGAAAGACAAAGTCTCCTAAGGGCAGGTAACTTGCCTGGAGTCATAGAGTGGGTGAGCAATCAAGCTAGGATTTTGCATCCAGCTCTTTCTGAATCTGGAGCCCACATTCACTTCCTTCTCCAACTTGCTTCTGGGCATTTGAGTCCAACCTGCATGGCTGGCCCTGGCTGTCTGTAATGATCCGGTTTATTAAGTAGCGGTGACACCCTTCACTCTCTTTTGGACACAGCAACTTTGGATTTTCACAGTAGCTCTATGGGTTAGAATGATTTCAGCCATGAGCAACAGCAAGGCCAAATTTAAACCAGCTTCAACCATGAGATGATGGATTACCCCCCAGCAATAGAGGTCCAGACGCGGGGCAGGTTCCAGGCACCATATGTTGGGTATCTGCTTCACTGTTCCAAGATTCCCTCTGCTTGGCCCTTTTCTACGGGTGTGTCTCTTCCTTGGCCAGGCAGGAACCAAGATGCAGCCGTTCTGGGGATTTCTCCAAAGGAAGAAATGGGCCCATCTCCTTAGGTGCAAGAGACTCTTTCCTAAAAGACCCAGCAACTGTCATCGCCTCCAGACTCATTGGGTGGGACTGGGTTACAGATGCATGCACCACGTCACATACCCATTCTTCAGCCACCTACCAACAAGGAAAAGGGGATGAACACGGACAGTGTAGAAGAAACCTGATAGACACCTTCGAATCCACTTTGTCCTGGACACTCAGGAAGACTGCATCCCCCAGCCTCTCCTACAGTTCAGATCGGGTGTATGACCGGTTCCTTCCAAAAGTAGGTAAGGAAAATGATTTCCCTTCCAGGCTCATCCATACAATGTCCTGTGTGATCCTCCATGCTCTCGCATGAGCAGCTGAACACAGAGGACCCAGCAAAAGCCCTAACAGAGGGTAGCACCCTAGGACGTAACAATCTGCACTCCTGAATCACCTGCCTGAAAGCTCACCTCCCAGTCTAGATGTTGAGGATGTGTTGTTAGCCACTGAGATTTTAGGGTTCTCTGTTTCTACAGCTAGCAGTGATTACCCTGACTAATCTAGGTGGGATAGAAGTTGGGGAGTCAACCAGAATAACCACGACGTAGCTCGGGTTACGTGTGTCACCCATGGCAGAGAGGGGCGAGGTCCAGGGTCTCCCGTGGCCAGGGGGACAGAAGGAGATCATTAGTGAGCACTTCTGAAAGTCAGAGTTGAATAATTACAGGACAGCTTTGGAGATTCACGTTACTCTCAGTGTGACCCTGGGCAAGTCACTCCCCAAATCTGAGCCTCGATTTCTCCGGGAGAACATGATGATGAAGGGTCTCTCCAGGCTCCCTGTGTTTCGAGGGAACTCAAGAGGCCCATCTGCACCTATCTTGGGTGGATGCAGCCGAGGCAGACAGTCAGAGAGATTTGGGAAGAGGGTCATTTAAAGAACCAGAGCCCCAGCACCCACTTTTTAGAATCTGTATTAAGAAGTCTCAGGCCACCCAGCAACCGTGGGACAGTAACATCTGTGGGTATTTCTCTGCAGGGCAGGAGCTGCTCTTACTGAAACAATTATATCAGTGTATTTTATATAATTCTTACAAAACATGATTTTCATAACTCTGATCAGGGAGCCAATTAATATAACTATTATTTATTGTGACTGCCTAGGCATAAAAACCCCACAAATCAAACTGATTCCCCAAACCCACATGGATCCCCGCATTGCTAAGTAACATCCATTATACTGTTTTATAGTCACATTTGTATTTTTTATTATTAATGGTGTCAATACAATATTTATTCACCATGAAATAGCCTTCCACTTACGAGGGAAATATCTTTATTTGTAAGTGCTCCTAATGATCTCATGCTACATACACACTGGCTGGGGTACTTATGACTGGGACACGAACCATTTGAGTAAAAATAATGTCTGCCAGTTACTGAAGGCCTACAGAGTGCCGGACTATGCCATACCTCCGTTGTCTATCCCATTTATGCAATGCAACGGTGGTCCCTCACAACCCCATTTTACAGAACGGGATAATACTGAGGCTCAGGAGGGAGACGTAACTTGCCAAATACCCCACAAACCACCAGTGAGGAACTAGGTCTTCTGCTCAAGGACTCTCGATTTTGACAAGATGCCAAGTGCCTTCCAGTACTGAGAAAAAAAAAGACTAAAGTAAAGTGCTCAATACTGCGGCACAAAGAAGCATCTTGCTAGCTCAAACTGTGGATGTCTTCAGCTCCCCTCATTTACTCTTCACCCAGAAATTGCCAACATATCCATTTCACTTTTGTGGGAGCTGATGTGGGACTCTGGACCACAGGAGCAATGGCAGACCAACTCCACACGCTTGGTAGACTTGGGAGGACCTCCCATCTGTGACCTCTCGCCATGTTGGACGACACCAACATAGTCACTAGGAAGCAACAACAGCAACCTAGACCACGTTGCTCTGCGATTTCCCAAGAATTTGTAACACTTGAATAGAAAATTCCTTGGTATCTTTTAATTTCTCCATTTCTTACCCCTTCACACCTCAGCCCCTGCCCACAGCCAACTTCCCCCACCATAGCCACCCTTGGGCAGCTCAAATAATGTCAGCAATGCTAGCCATAAGCAGGAAAAAAATAAACCAACAACAAGAGTTGCCAGATAAAATATGGGATGCCCAGTGTCTAGGTCAGCTTGGGCTGCCAAAACAAAAGGCCCTTTTGTGCTTTACACAAAAGACACTCATTTTCTCCATTTTAGAGGCTAGAAGTCCAAGATCAGAAGGCTGGCATGGTCATTTTCTAGCAAGGGCACTTTTCCTGGCCACCTTCTCTCTGTGTCCTCACGTGGTGGGGAGGGGGGGCACTAGTCCCATCATGAGTGCCCCACTCTCAAGGCCTCATCTAAACCTAATGATCTCTTAAAGGCTCTACATCCAAATACCATCACATCTGGGGGTCTGGCTTCAGCATATGAAATGGTGGGGATAGAGCACAATTCAGTCCATAGCAGCCAGTTAGATCTGAATTTCAGATAAGCAACAAATAATTTTTTAATATAAATATGCCCCCAGTAAACATGTCTCCAATTCAAATTTCACCAGGCATTCCGTAGTTTTATTTGCTAAATCTGGTAACCATACCAACAACATTAGAAAGAAAATCTCTGCTGTCTTAATGCCACCTCCTTCTCTTGTTCCCTCTGCAGAGCCCCTCCAGGCCTCAAAGAGAAAGAGATGTTTGATTTGATGAGTCAGACCACAAGACATCCCTGTCCAAATGCCACCAATGGGTAGGGTTGCTCTGTCATAAAGGTCAGCATGCACGCCCAGCCTTTCCTCTGGCACAGACCAAACCCCATTCCAACCCTCCTTGCCTGCCCTGGCGTGGGTGAGACAGGCAGGCCTCTGGGAGGACACTGCCATCTCAGACTTGCCAAAGGTAGTGGGGAACAAAGATCATGCACCTCACCTGCAGTGTCCCACTGCTTTCTCCGACAGCCCACACCACAGGGGTAGCAGTGCCCGCCATCTTGGTGATGGCTCCCGTGTACACGCTTCCTCCACCAAACCCGCTCAGGGAGGAGGGACGCAGGAGCGGGCAGACTGCGCGTGCTGCAGGGTCCTGGCCTTCTGGCATCCTGCGAAGGGGTGTACCCAATCCAGTAACCTCAACACACAGATGTTCCAGCAGCATAACCTCGAGCAGCCTGACAGGGAACAGCGGTCACAGCTCCCTGATCCCTCCAGGCGGTCGGACTGTGTGGGCAAGATTAACAGTCAGTGCCGACACGAGGGGGGCGGAAGTTAGGGTGCAACCTAACTCTACTGTGTTCTCTTCCCGAAACCCACCCGGACCAGCAACATCACCTCTTTTACACTAGTGGACTGGTTATTCCTACATTACAATAGAGGCTTTTTTTTGGTGGGGGGGGGGGTCATTTTCTTTACTTCTTACCGGCGTCCAACCCAAACTCTCTGCTAAGCACTGCAGAGGCAAAGACCTCTATCTGGTGGGTTGTTTTTTGTTTGTTTGTTTGTTTTTAAAGAAATGGCTGCAGGTGCTATGGGCAAAAGCATGGGGGTTCCTCAAAGTATTAAAAGGGGGACTACCGTATCTTTCAGCAGTCCCGCTTGTGGGTATTTATCTAAAAGAATTGAAATCAGGATCTCGCACTCCCATGCTCACGGCAGCGTGATGCACAACCACCAAAACGTGGAAACCGCCCGAGGGTCCGCTGGTATATGAATGCATAGAGGCGAGGCGGTGTGGACACGCGGTGCGGGACGGAAATCCTGCGATATGCAGCAGCGTGGAGGAGCCTTGAGGACATGACACTGAGTGAAAGAAGCCGGTCACAGGACAACTATGGTGTTCCCCCACTTACGTGGGCTATCTAAAATAGTGGCAATCATAGAAGCCAAGAATAGAACGGTGGTGGCCTGGGGCCAGGGCCGTGGGGAGGGGGAACAGGGGAGTTATTCAACAGGTATCAAGCTGCAGTTCCGCAAGATGAGTAAGTTCTAGAGATCGGCCGAGATCTCTGGACCTGTAGACAGCAACACTGTCTCTTAAATATCTGTGCTCTTAAGTATCTGTGGAGCTCGAGTTAAGTGTTCTTATCACAATAAAATAAATTTTTTAAAAAATGGCTCAGTAGCACCAGCAAAAAAAGAAGAAAGTTAAAATTATGCCTGTGTCTGGAGGACCCCAAAACACTGAAAAACCAAAGACAAAATATATAGCCACTGTATAGGAAGGCGGGAAAAAATCAGACCAGTGAGTTATTTTTAGATGCATTTGTCCTTACCACATAATGCAACTTTCAAGTATGGTTCTCTTTCCTCAAGTAGAGTGAGTCCCCAGATACTCCCGTTCCCATACCGTGTGCCTATATCTTAGAAATATCTGCTTCTTGCAGATAACCAACCATCCTAATTAATAACACAAAGTCACAGGGGGAGATTTCTCGATTTCTCACTGAAACCGCAGTGGGGAACAGATAAGAAAAATATACCATAGGTGTGGGATTGTGGGTTTTACTTTTTTTTCTAATTCCCAAATCCCTGCAGGATTCTACTACGTCTTATGAATTCTAGAATAATGAAACATGACATGATATAACCCAGTGTGAGTCATCAACATGACATAAGCAAATGCAAAAGGCTTCATTATCACCGAGCATGTCAGAAATGCACGCGGAATGTTCTTCTCCCTGTCCTGAGCCCTGGGTTACGGAGTTCGGAGGTTTGGATCTAAGTCATGGTGATGGCTATAAATCGAAAGAACAACCCCCACCTTGCTCGGGCACCATCCCGTCTGAATGACGCGCAGGATGATTCCTAAAGTTAAGAACCAGATAGTCACACCCTGAATACAAGGGTCATTTTTGCCTGCCAGGAACCACAAGTGGACACAGTGACATCTGTGTTTGCCAGCTATCACCACCCACATCCCATAATCAGGTTTGCCATTTGAGCTAAAATTATAACACATGGAATTTTTCCAAGAAAATTAGTTACTTAAGATCGTAGGAACTTTCCTGAAAACACCACCATTTTTATAGGGAATGGATATGCAACTGAGTTATATAGACACACAACAACATTTGCCATGGCTCCCTAGTTGTTCAAGGTGCATTTTGCTTATAAAGAGTCTCTTCTGATCCTCACAAATTTCCTATGATGTGGGGTTAGGCCCCTCTTGTGGATGGGAAGACTGAGGCCCTGGGTGGGGTATGGTGTGGCAAGGTCTCACGCGCAGTGAGCAGCAGAGCCTAGAACATCGCAGCCAGCTGTCCATCCAAGTTGGCCCTCATCCGTGCCGATGGTCCAAACACCATCCCTCCCCCATCGGGCTGTCACAGCCCTCGGGAGTGGCAGTCCAACGTTTGAAACACCACAGTGCTCTTGCTTGATTTCACGATGTTGTGGAAGCTCATAAGAAACTGCAACTTAAGGGCCAAATAGGAGGGAATCTCTGCAGACTTCAGTCCCAACCACAAAGAACCCTGCTTCTCATCTCAGCAGGTCCAAAACTGCAATTTGCAACTTCCACTATTCGAAGGTGACCCACAGGCGTTGCTCTTGGGGGTCCCTGGACGCAGGCTCCACTGGTCTGTCAGTCATTCTGATGTCACCAGAAGCCACCAGTGACCAAAGAAGGTCCAAGATTGCTGATTTCAGTTTTTATAGAGAAGCAATTTGGACATGTTGGCAGCAGACAAAGTGCCCTGAAATCAATATATGTCTATTAATTGTCAAAGAAGTTTTCCCAAGACTCCTGGCCTCAGATGGTGCCTTTCTCCAGTCAGACGTTATGCATGCCTTTGTCCAGAAAGGGAGTATGCTACTGGGACCCCACATCAGCAGAGCTGAAAAAGAAGGAAGGAAGGAAGGAAGGAAGGAAGGAAGGAAGGAAGGAAGGAAGGAAGGAAGGAAGGAAGGAAGGAAGGAAGGGCAAAAGAAGGGAGGGAGGAGAAATTACTTCCAAAAGATATTAACATCAATTCTATGTAGAGCTTCATAGTTTATAGACTGTTCATATGAGTTAGCTCATTTAATTTGATCTCCCCATCAACCCTGTATGCTGGTTATGATTTTTACCCACATTTTTCAAAGGATCAAAGTGAGGTTCAGAGAGATGAAGGGGCCTGCTAAGGGTGATCCAGCCAAAAATGCCCCTCCATGCTGTCGACATGAACCCCTCTATGGTCATCCTCAAGGGCCCTTCTGCTTCCAGGACTCTCAGGACCCCACACTTTTTGACTGAAGATGACGCCACCATTCCCTCAATTTTTCCATCAGGTACCATCTTTGCCCTTAAAAGCTGCTGATCTAGAAAGAGGAAGGAAGGTACTGAACAGTCAGTACCAGAACCTTCTGAGCAGAGCAACACTGACCCGACAGGTGGCTGTGACTGTGTGGCCAGTCTTTGCTCCTGCAAAGTCTTCACGTTCGGAGCTCACCCCTCTCCAGCTCTCCGGAAGCTCACACGGGCTAAGTCGTATGCACTGCGTACGGGCTCTGAGTCCACAGTCTCAAGGCTTTGAGCCGTGGGCACCACCTCACAGTTTTGTGATGGAGGGGAGATGCCGAACCACCACCTCTTCTCTGGGCACACAGGTCCCCGCTGGGGTTCCACACTGAGCGACCTTGATTTTCTTCCTCCTGTGAGCTCACCCCACTAGCACTAAAGCAGGGCTGGACTTCCAACTTGCAGATGAGATCAACACAGTTGAAGTCACGCTGCTGGGGAGTAGGGAGTGGGGATTGACATGTAGGGTTTTCTTTGGGGGTGGGGGGTCTTCAGTAACCCTTTACTATATGACCTGCATTCATTTCCTGTGGCCGCCCTAACAAAGATCCACAAACCAGGTGCCTTTAAACAATAGAAATTCATTCCCACACAGTTCCAGAGGCCAGAAGTCCAAAAATCAATGTATCACCTGGGCCACGCTCCCTCCGAAGGCTCTAGAGGAGATGCTTCCTGGCTTCTTCCGGCTTCTGGTGGCCCCAGAGGTCGCCTCTCTCCCACATCTGCCCTCTCTCTCTCTCTCTCTCTCTGTCCTAGCCTGCTCTTATGCATGCACCAGTCATTGGACCGAAGGCTCCCCCAAATCCAGAATAATCTCATTTCCAGCTCCTTAACTAATTACATCCACAAAGACCCTACTTCGAAATAAGGTCACATTCTAAGATTCCAGATGAACATGAATGTGGGGACAATAGTCAACCCACTGCACAATCTCCATAACTGTTCCTTGTGAAAGAGATTTTCAGTGGGCAAGAACAGCAGTTTCATGAGTCCAGGGGCCCAGAAAAATCCCACCATGTAGGCAACTGTCTATAGGACCAAAATGTATGCTAGGAACCGGCACCAGCTACTCACCACCAATGGCCCCCACCCCCTCCAGAGGCCAGAGGAACACCCAGCCCTGTGGGGAGTCAGAACACCAGCCCATTTCTATGCAAATAGCATTATGGAGCCATTCAGCCCCTGATTCCTGCAGATGAATCTGTGCTTGCCAAACGCCACCCAGAATTTTTCCACGGGAGAGACTCCGCAAGATATCAAACAATATCTGACGATACATTCATCTCTCATCTGCACGGAGCACCTTTCCTGTGCAAGGCATTTGCTTTGCATGGCATGATATTATTTCTGATAAATTCTCAAAATTTGCAGCCTCCGTCTAGATGGAGGAAAAAACCCAGCAGGTAGGAGGGTTGGGTGTTGAAGGGGGCCGATCAGCTAGAGCTGGTGGAACTCCAACGCGCACAGACAGTGAACCCCAGAGCTGCTCCTTGGGAAGGCAGCTGCGTGAGTTTTCACCCCAGGCTTTTGCCCCCGTGTCTGAGAGGCGTGTGGTGCCGCTGCACGGGGAGAAGTGCACAGCTCCCCAACTCCCCACGCCGGAATTAATGCCTTGAAGTAGAAACAAACCACAAAATCACCCGCCTGTGCCCTCTCTCACAAAGGGGCCCTTTATATGGAAAGATGTAACCCTTGCTGGAAACCGGAGAGAGCGCCCCTGGGTAGAGTATAAATAAAGGCCCTGCCTACTGGCGCTATTAGTTTCGAACAGGGATGATCCAGGTTATAAATCCAACATTCAGTTTCCAAATAAGCTTTGGGGGGAAAAAATCACATTGGGACGTTAATGTCCAATTGACAAAAACTTTGCAGAAGAATATATATTAAGTGTCTGTGTATATATATATATATATATAAATACACACACACGTATGAATCTATGCACACATGTGTGTGCGTGTGTGTATACAGATATATACATATCAATGGGGGGGATCCTAAATCCTCCACACCATACACCAATGTCACATTTTAATGTAATATCATGCCCAATGCATATTCATGAAATAGAATCTTGGCAGGGGCACAAGAAAAGTGGGATGAAGTGTGTTTGGCGGAGTGCGTCACGTTTCCAGGCCAGTGGATTTTTTGATTAAAGTCCCTTATCCGTTTTATCATGCATATCCACTCTCTGATTAAAGTGATCTGGGGCTGACACTCACAATGTCAGTATGCACTGAGACCCTTCACACAAAACATGGTTGGAATTTATATCCTTAAAAAAAAAAAAAAAGAATCCTGTACACCCAACAACAAAACTAACACAGGGCAATATTCATTTAACTGTAAGTCTATAAGGATGGCTGGGAGGGTGGTCCGTTCCCTAGCTCCAAAAGACTTAACCCAGAAAATTCATCAGTGTCCGACCTCAGAGGCTAAATGTTATTTCTTTTTTTTTTTTCAAAGTTAAGTTTCTTCTTTCTGATTTGTTGGTTTCTATCAAATGTTTTCACTGGAGACAAACATAACCACAGACTTTCTCGGCAGAACATAAATAATGAATTTTCCCTAGATGCCGGCCTTTCAAGCA
Source organism: Zalophus californianus (assembly GCF_009762305.2). Lineage (NCBI taxonomy): Eukaryota > Metazoa > Chordata > Mammalia > Carnivora > Otariidae > Zalophus > Zalophus californianus. The sequence continues at coordinate 7,769,532 of NC_045600.1, forward strand.
CTGTGGGAGTCAACATGTCCCGTTTTTTCCCCAAGGCACCTTCTAAAATGATTTTTCGAAAGGTGCTGCCCCCAACCCACTGGGGAGGGAGGGAGGCACCAGGGCCGCTGCCCATTTCATGGTGGCCACAGACAGGGCAGAGCCCCCAGACAGAAGTCAGTGTCTCCTTAGAGTTATGGGACACTAGCTGACCGATCTTTCTAAAGCCAGTCGATGTCAGGGAGAGAAGATGGGAAGGGCAGCTATGGAGTCCCGAGCATCTGCAAGGAACTATCTACCATCGGAGAGCTGGTAGACCAGACGTGAAGTCCAGGGTCCCATCACTGCTGACCAGCCAGCTGGTCGTAAGCAAGACATCTCATCTGTTCCAGTCCCCAGGTCCTCCTGTGTGGTGGAGGTAATGGTACCCACCTTGCGGGCCTGTTGCGCAGATCAGAAGAAATCAACTCTGAGCTCCATACACAGAGAGGGACCTTCTGAATTCAGACCTTCTGTTACTGAGACCCTCAGAGAGGCATGACCTCCCCATCAGTTCTGCTCTAAAAAAAAAAAAGCCCCTCATCCATCTGTTGTTCCAAGAAATCTCACATTCACATTGTCTCTGGTGTTTAAATTCCTGGTCTCCCTGGGAGTCTCTCCCCCAGGCTCCTGAGCATCTCCCACTGGGAGCCAGAAGGTCCTCCCCATCGGCTGGGCTGCAGCCCTCCAGCACCCCTTCCCCAGGCTGGGTGAGACGCTGCTCCCCCACTCCAGCTCCCTGTGCTCCAGCAACACCCCATGGGCCACCCTCCCCGCCAGAAGCCTCCCTCTTCACCCCACCCAGGGAGCAGATCGGCTATGTATTTATTGGGGTCCCTGCTAGATTGAAAAGCCAAAGGCTGGACTGTTCATGTCTGCACCCCCATGCAGGTGCTGGTCCATAGGAAATGGCCCATGGGCTTTGTTAATTCAGCCAATGAATAAATGAGTGAACGGGGTCAAGCCCGATGGTTGGCACCCTGTGAGTCCAGGCCCCGCCTGGCCCGCTGACTCTCTGATTCCCGGGCCTCACAATGGCCCTGCCACGTCAGCCTCAGTGAGTCCAGGAGGCTCTGAGAGGGGCAACTACTTACACATTGTCACACAGCTGGGAAGGAGCAGAGCAGAACAGCAAGGCCTCCTGGGCTTCCTGAGGTGTGGCTGATCGGTACCCTCTGGAAGGCACTGGGAGCTTCTAATTCACAGAACTTCCTTGGGATGATATACAGAGCAGTGGAGCCCAGATCTGTGGGTGTCCCAGAGCAGTACCTTTTAAAATTAAAGACACACAGGTAAGGAGATGATAGATAGATAGATAGATAGATAGATAGATAGATAGATAGATAGATAGATAGAGAGCAAACAGACACACAGATAGATGACTGACAGATAGATTAGATAGACAGACAGAAGAATCAACAGAGTTGCCAGCCTTTGGCCCAAACTTTAAAACAAAACCCCAGTACCACCTATGATCTCTCTCCTTTCATAAAAGAAAGGACTTTGCAGACCAAATTCTAAGTCAGGCATAAATTGCCTCAGGATGAAGGCTGGCTCTTTAAAATGAAGACGTTTGGCCTCCTGGAAGAAGCCTTTTCAACCTGCTCACTGTCCCTCATGTTGTGGATGCCCTGAGGAGGCCTCGCCCCTCTTGCCCTGTCCCAGGACCATCCCTAGGGACACACAGGCATGCAGCTCTGTGTTGCCAACCACACCCTGACCAGACCAACGGAGTGAATCTCCAGCACTCGTTGGCCATTTTCTTGTTCAGGATGTACCCATTCCAAGGGTCGGGGTTGAAGGTAGAGGTTTCCCCTCTGAAATCGAAATAGAGATGGGGCTGGGTCAGCTGAGCTGCAGGCTGCCCTCCTACTCTGAACCTCCTGCCAACCTGGTATTCACGCACTGGTGGTGTGACCTCAGGCATATTATTTGCCCTTCTCAGCCCACTAAGATTCCTTATCTGTAAAAACAAAGTGAAGGGCCCCCCAGGCCGCTGGAAGATAATGTGCACGGGACCCTGTCTCGGAGCGCCCCACCACTGTAGAGAATAGCCCCCACACAAACCCCTCCTGGAGGGCTCACTGGCGGTCCCACCCTGCTGTTGTGCATGCCCTCACAGGCAGCCATCATACACTTGGCCCCAAAGCCAAGTCTGGCCTCTGGTGGAAGGAGGCACCCCAGGAAACCAGGGCTTCAGGAAAAATGAGAACCTTCTCCACAGGATCTCATCTCTAACTCCCAAGGATCAGGGCCAGTGCAGTCCTGCCCTGTTCTTGACCAGGAAAGCTATGCAAATAACCCTTTTGTTACAAAGCCCTGCCTTCCATAGCTTTGTAGCTTCATGAGAAGAGGTTCCCATCCACATCACCAGGGGAAGCACTTGAGGAAAGTGACTTGGGGATGACATGTAACAACTTTGCAAGGCAGCTTCCAACAGCCCTGGTTTATAGACAACAAAGCTGCCTCTAAATAATGAGGTGACTTGCCCAGAAAAACAGTAACTAGAAGACAGAATTCATCCCCAAGTCTATATGACCTCATTAACTCTACACCAATAACTACTTGTCCCTGTCTCTCTTGTGTGCTCCTTTTCTACTACCATACTAATATTTGGTGGATGGATGGATGGATGGATGGATGGATGGATGGATGGATGGACAGACAGATGGACAGATGGATGGATGGATGGACGGACGGACGAATGGATGGATGGATGGTTGGACAGATGGATGGACGGACGGATGGATGGATGGATGGTTGGATGGATGGACAGATGGATGGATGGATGGATGGATGGATGGATGGATGGATGGATAGGTGATGGACGGATGGATGGACATATGATGGATGGATGGACAGACAAATGGACAGATGGGAGGGTGGAAAAATAACCGATAGATAGATAGATAGATAGATAGATAGATAGATAGATAGATAGATAGACAGACAGACAGAGCATTCTTGTTCCCTTTAAGCCAAAGCTGGGAGAAATCAGATGCTCACTGGCTGAGTGCTAGGATTTACACTTGTGTCACAGCCATCCCAAGGCAGAAACAGAAATGAAGCAGGAGATGGGTGGTGTTAGGAGGATAGAGTATTCTGTCTTTTGTCCTTTACAGACTCGCACTTAGTCTCAGGATTTAGAAACTGTACTGATATTTTAATCTTTTTCCGACTTGATCTCTTCTATTTTCCACACCCATATAGAACCCCACTGCGATCTGTCTCTTCTATCCTCCAACTTCAGCCTTAGCTTAAACTCTATCTGTCTGAAATTGGTAGGGGGAGAGAGAGAATTAGAGAAGACAGAGGAAGGAAGGGTGACAACAGGGAGGAAGGAAGGCCTTCGTGACCCTTTCTTGGCCACATGCTACTCAGCAGGGTGCCCCTCCACTTCCTCTTCTCATGCAGAGCCCCCAGTCCAGCGCACTGTCTACTGATGACCCCCACCTGAGCCTTGCATCTTCTCCTTGGGACCCCCCCATGACATCTGTTTGCCCATCCCTATTACTGACCCTTTCCTTCTTCGCCCATTGGAGTCCCCAGCCTTTCACAGCTGAGTCAAACCCCGGCTAGAAGGGATGGCACTGCCCTGTGAGCTCCAAGAGCCCCTGTCATCCGTACCAATCCTGTAGCCTTGACCAGGGTTGTCTGGGGCATGAGGCATGCCAAATGCCGCAAGGCAGACGTTCAATAAGTGCTTGTTGTTGCTGCCACAGGTGGCGACAGACAAAGTATGGGGTTGAAAGATGGGCTAACAGTGCCTGAACTGTCTGAGTGGGGAGACTGAACTCTAGCTCATAAATTGCAAAGGGAGGAAGAGGAGACTGACTCACATTGGGTTCTCCATGACACAGCCACAGCTCTGACCACACACAGCCCCATTTTACATTGTCCCCATTTCACAGATGCAGAAACCGAGGCCCAGCGACTTGATGAAAGTTTTGGAACCAACAGACAACTGAAGCGGAGCAGGCACAGGTCTGCTCTGCCCTCCCACCTTTTCTGTTTCAATAGCTACCCCCGGGGGCCAACATGCTACTCAGGTTGGTCCACTCGGAGACCCACCTAGAATTCTCTGGATACACATATTTGACCAACCGCTGTGATGTTTAAGTTCATGTCTCAGTAAGAACTTATGGCAATTGCAAATTACATCAACAATTGCACAATATTACTTGCTGCCATATTTTCCTAACATGATTTTGACAGGAAGAAATTTCTGTGAATGATGCAACTTAGAGTTTTGGGAGTCATGGGAGAGCTTCGAGCTTCCTTCACATCTAATCCCTTTGTTACATGTGTGCGCAATTTATTCTTCCCTTCACTCACTCACCACGGATTTATCAAGCACCTGTCTGTGCCAGGTGTCATGCTAGATGCCAGGGATACAGGGATGGATAGACTTCTGCCCACCGCAAAGATTCAGTACGTGGCTGGGTCAATGGCCACTGCACAAGGAATTTGAATACAACATGACAGGTGTGAGGAGAGACATGGGGTAAATCAGGGCAGCCTGGAGGCCACAGAGTCCTAGGTTTGAAACCTGTGACCTGGAAGGTTTGTGGCCTTAGACAAATCAATCTCTGTGGGCCTTAGTTTCCCAATGTATAAAACAGGGAAGAGGACTCCCCTTACAAGGCTTTAGGAGAGCCACACGAGACAAGCTACAGAAGCTGCAAACACCCGGGAGAGGCTCCACAGAGGAGGTCATAATAGCTGGAGGTCAGAGGATGACTACTAACCAGTCCACCAGACCACCAATTCCGACTACTCATCTCTGCCAGGAGGAGATGAGAGCAAGCATTGCACAAAGAGCAAGGATCAGTGCAAGAATGGAGGCCATAGAGCCAGGTGCAGATGGGGAGAAATCGGGGCGGGGGGAGCTGGGATGGTCCAAGTTAAGGGGGCAGGGGTAGGTGGAGGGCATAATGGAGAATTAACATAATGATAACGGTAAGAACTATCAGACCATAGCTCTCGGTTCTTGAGCAGACGCTGTGCTAAGTGCTTTCTGTGTATTACATATCTTGGTCTGTCCAACCACCCAGGAAATAGGTTCTATTCCAAATCCCATTATACAGACGTGGTAACTGAGACATGGAGAGGTTAAGGAAATTCTCCTAGAGCTGCACAGTCAGGAGGTGGCACATGCGCTGGAGGCCAGGACAAGGGAGTGACTGGGTTCCAAAATCCTTCAGGACCCTCATGTGTCCACAGATGTGGTTAGGAATCACCATCATTTGCTGTTTCAACGTCTTGGCAATTCTCAGGGAGCTCAATGATTTCATTACAGCAAAAAAAAAAAAAGAAAAAAAATGATTCACATTTCAACCTAAGATTTGTTCTTGATCTCCTGAGCTAGATTATGCACATGGAGTCTTGCTTTCACACCTTTCCGACATTTGTACTGCTTAATTAAGGAGGTGACTGGCTGCCACAGCAGGCTCCTTATTTGTTCTACGGCAGCAGAGGTAAAGGAGAAGGTCCTTGAAAGGCTCAGCCATGGTCCCAAGGGCTCAGAGAGGGGTTCAAACCACCAGATGTGCTACTGGAGGCCAGCTCCCCTTCAGTGGTCCAGGCACCAGGCTGCAGGGCCTGCGGCTCATCCAGCCCAGAGCCTCCATCCCTGGGGCCAGGGAGAGAGGAAAAGGGCAGGTCTCGAGTCTGGGCAACCTGGTGCAAGAGTTATGAACAGTGCCCACGAGTTAAGAGCTCACCCCGGGCCGCTTGCTGTGCTAAGAAAGCCCTTGGAGCGCATTCTCTCCTGGAAGCCACTCACCTGCTCTAAGCACTGGGCACCACTGTTACTCGCCCCGTTAAAAGACAGAAACCCTGCAGCTGTGGCTAAGCAATCACGCTGAGACCCCATGGCTGGCAGAGGACGGAGCCAAGCTACAGACTCGGAGGTTTTCTCGGAGCCTCTCCCCTTAACCACCGCACTGCTCGGGCATGGCCACTCTGTTCCCTCTCTGCCTCAGTTCCTATGTCTCACAGCTGGGGGTGATAAGGACCGCCTTTCCAAGTTGTCAGGACATGTCATGAGATCTTTGCTATAATGCATTTCTCGTGGTGCCTTGAACGAGGTCAGCTTTCCATCAACCCGGGCTGTGTTACTGCTGGAAAGGGGCTGTCCGGGGCTGCCATGAAGAAGCACCACAGACTCGGGGGCTCACACAGCAGAAATGCCTTCTCGCAGTTCTAGAGCCTGGACCCCAAAGATCAAAGGGAAGCCAGGACTGGTTTCTCCTGAAGCCTCTCTCCTTGGTTTACAGACGGACACCTTCTCCTCCCCCGCAAGAACACCCGTCAGACAGATTAAGGCCTGCCCCGTATGAATCACCCTTTAAGGGCCCTGTCTCCAAACACAGTCCCATTCTTGAGATACTAGGGGTTAGCATCCCAGCATATGAATTTTGTGGGGACACAATTCAGTCCACAGCACTGGGGAAACCGGACAATCTCTCTTCCAGCACATGATTCTTTTGTTCTCAATTCCTTAGTGCTGGCTTAGATGGGCCCACACCCTCCTTCTATTTAACAGTTACTATGGAAAGTGAACAGGGATTCTAACAGGAGGTACAGGGACAAAGTTGAGTCTCCCTCCGTCCCTGCCTTCCAGAAGCAGGCAGCGTCCCCCATGACTAAGATGTGTATCGTGATTGATAGTTCATAACCTTTGCAACATTTGACTGCCCCAGTGCTCCTAAAGGGAAAGGTTCCAGCCTTGTCCTTGTTCCTCAGCCGTAGAAACCGATGCCCAAAGGCTGTGACTGGCCCCAGACCACAGTGACCATGTCTTTAATCCCAGAGCTCGGATCCCCATTCCAGGGCGGTCCCCAGACTGGGATGCTCATTCTCCAATCACACATTCCACTCACATGGTCAACAAAGATTAATTGAGCTCCTATATTTGTGCCAAGCTTCTATGGAGTTTACGTGAAAGCAGAGGGTGACAGGATGCAGAGGGGACAAACCGAAGAATCACAAATTGTACAAATAAACAGGACGGTGTCATTAGAGTGAGAATGCCTTGAGATAGCATGACCTGGGCAGGTGTCTCAGAAGAGGTGACCTCTAAGGGAAGACCAAAGAAGGCAAAGAAGACAGTGCAAAGGCCCTGGGGTATCTTGGCATGAGCTGTTGTTGACAGGTAGGTGGGGCCAACCCACACATGACCTTGGAAAATATTATTCTAAATATTATAGAAGTAAAAATAAGCTGGACTTGCACTAAGAGATCGAGAACTCTTTGTTTGATGATAATCAGTACTCTCTCTGATGTTCTCTTTAATTTGTGGTAGGAACCGGGAATGGGTGTAAATGGTATTTAAAGCCTAGACTTTCTGAATCCACAGCCGACTTCCTCTTTTCAGGGAGCACCAGGGGAGGCTGCTCGGAACATAAGGGATCCCAGTGGAGGCCTCATTTGGGTCAAATCAAGGACACTGTACTATTCAAGCTCCATCTATGGGGGACCCACTGTGACCTTGGCTTCCCCCCACCCTCAGGGTGCAGATCAGTTTTTGGACTTCATGGGGAGGCGGCGGTGCCCCCCGGCTGTGGCTGGGGCTGGACAAGGCAGAGCTGAGGCCAGTGGAGGGGAGCTTGGGAACCCAGTGCCCTCTGGGCCAGCGTCTACAGGAACTGGAAGGAAAGAAATGGGAGGCTCAGTCCCTTCTCGCGGTGCCTGCTGACAACACGAGGCACATCAAGCCACCGTAAAACAGCGGGACTCATTTCTGAGTCCTAATTGATGAACAGCTGTGCTTTAATAGACTACACCGCCTAGTTCGCTGGTCTCTCCTCAGGCCACCCCCGAAATGAAGGCTCCCTGGGGAACCGAGAAGAACAAAGTTTGCCTTTGTTGCGTCTGGGGTGGGGGGAGCGTGAAATTGTTAATAAATTAATAAGTGGTAAATGAATAACTCAACCAAATGGGTTTTAGAATATTGGTCTCTTCCCTTTTTATTGGCCATTCTATGATCGTCGCCGCGAAGAACGTCAGCGGGTCCCCTTAAAGAATCGAGAGGTGACGAAGCTGGCAGAAGCCAATGGCCAGGGCTGACAATGTGTCACCCCCCCCCCATAACCCTAAGGGGTAGACAGATCAAGGATTGTAATCTCCATAACGCAGGATATATCCTGTTTATTTGTTGCATAGCTGACCTGCACAGGAAATGTGCTGGGGATCCCGGGCAGAGCAAAATATTCCCGGTTCCTGCCCTCGAGGGGCTCGAGAGTCCAGTAGAGGGCTTGGCAAACCAGGGCCCATGGGTCCCATCCGGCCTCCCATTACTTTGGTAGGGCCCGCGAGCCGAGAGTGGTTGCACATTTTTTAATGATTGAACAGGATTTTATGATTCATGAAAATTACATGAAATTCACATTTCAGTCGCTGGCAAGAAAGTTTTGGTGGTGAATGGCCATGCCCACTAGTCCAGGTCTTTTCGGTGGTTGCTGTCACACTGCGAAGACAGGGTTGAACAGTTGGGGCAGAGGCCATAATGGCCCACAAAGCCTACAGTATTTACCCTCTGCCTTTACAAAGCTCGCCCATACTGTTGTCGGGGAAAGAGGGATCCCAGGAGGGAAGGGGGAGGCAGCTTGCGTTTACTGAGTGTGGGGCGTCTCACAAGCACGGGGTCATTGAACTGTCACTGCCGGGCAGTGGAGTTGGGGGTTCTTTCCCCACTTTATGAAGGAGGAGACCAACATTCAGAAAAAACCATGTGGAATGGTTAATTTTATATGTTAATTTTATGGCTTGGCCATGGTACCCAGAGATGTGGCCCACCACCAGTCTAGCTGTTGCTGCGAAGGTACTTTTTTAGATGGGATTAGTACTTAAGTCAGTAGACTTTGAGTAAAGCAGACTTGTCCTTCAGAGTGTAGGTGGTCCACATCTAATCAGTCGAAGGCCTTAAAAGCTAAAAGACTGAACTCCCCTGAGCAAGAAGGAATTCTGCCAGCAGATGGCCTTCAGACTTGAGCTGCTACATGAATTCTTCCCTGGGCCTGCAGCCTGCTAGCCTACCCAGTATATATATTGGTTCATCCTATTGTTTCTGTTTCTCTGGAGAACCTGAGTAACTTAGATTTTGGTAAGTAGATGCTGGGAATTGGAGGCAAGTCCATCGGTGAAGCCACAGCTGGAATAGAAGTTTCCTGCCTCCTGGTCCAGAGCGCTTCTGACCCAGGACTGGTCCTTAAGCAGGTCTGGCAACGGCTGAGTTCTGCCACCTGTAAGACATGGGGGTCATTAAAGCAGAGTCAATATGGTGATGTCGTGAGGATTTAATGAAATGGTACATATAATGATGCACAGAAAGCCCTCAATGCATGTCAGCTAGCATGGTCATTAACATCACTAACTCTGAGCCCCAATCTTCCCAGTGGGCAAGGGCCAAGTCTGCACCTCCAGTGGCCACTGGGCACTCTCCCAGACAACATCTCACTTCACCAAGTCCTGGGATCCAAGTCCCAGGCAATCTGTCGTCTGTGTGGGTCTGAGCCTCAAACACACACATCCTTCGCTCTGAAAACCTATGTTCTATGTATAAAAGTGTAAGAAATAGTTAAATGTTTTCTATTGTTGTATCAGTGAACCAGTTCAGAGATTGCCGACTCAATTCAATCAAAATTAGTGACAAGAGAGCAATTTCCCGTTCCGTTCAGCATGGAGAGCTTTTTGTTTTGCTTTGTTTTTATTGGAGGTGATTCACTGTATCTTTCCTGGAGGTAAGCTGAGGAGCCCTGGCTGCTTCATGTCTCCTTTTGTCTAGATAAGTGTTATCCAGTAAAATGAACACAATAAGACTATGTTTACCTTAATGCTGTTTAAAAATCACATCGCAATAAGAGATCAATAGCTCTCCACAACAATTTACCAAAGACTGGGCTGGGGAAGAAAAATTCAAATTGCATTGATTTTTTTTTTCCATGAGTGTGTGTGTGAGTGCAACAATAGTAGTCCATGAGCCGGAGTGTTGACAATACGGTGCATGAGCCCTGAATCTAAAACACAAGGCAGAAGGATCCAGGAGAAGGAGAGCTAAACTGTTGTGGGTGTCACACATTGCCCCGGGAATTGGTAGAAATTCAAGAAAGACAGGAGTGAGGGGTGATTTTCTCACATACTTCCCATTTCTCCACAGGTCATGATGTTGGAGAGTGGAGGTCTGGAAAAGAATGGAAAGTGGAGACCCACAGCCAGCCACAGGGCTCCTGGGGTTGTGTGCCTGGCAAAGAAGTTGGGTCTCCGAAGGCAGATCCTGCATCTCCCTCATTTGGACCCTAGCTAAAATAGGTGCTCAGAAAATGTCTATTGAATAACTAGACTGAGCCACAACAGGAAGGAAAGAAGGAAGGAAGGAAAGAAGGAAGGAAGGAAGGAAGAAAGGAAGGAAGGAAGGAAGGAAGGAAGGAAGGAAGGAAGGAAGGAAGGAAGGTAGGTAGGTGTGAGAGAGGGAAGGAATGAAGGAAAGAAAAGCAGCCGAGACCTCAAATAGACCAAAGCTGGGCTCTGATCCATGTTCACTCTTGACCTTGGGCATACTGTTTCACCTCTGTGAACCACATCAATACCAGAGTTGTGAGAAATAAGCAGAACCATCACATACACACTTTCTGGTATGCAGTAGGTACCCAAGTAATGACAAGACAGAGTTGAGACTAGATCGTGCTCTTTCTGATACAAACACTGCAGTCTTAATTCCCCAGAAAGAATGTGTTCTTGCACTTGGCTAATGAACAGGGTCCCCCAGGAGCAGCAGGACTGCCCCCCTCTATGGCCACAGCCAGCAGAACTAGAGACAGGAGCTGTGTGTTTGCCTTCCTGGTAACCCTGCATTCCTGCTCCGACCACTTGGAAATACGCTTTGGAAGAAGGAGAATTTTTTTAAAGTGGGGGGAGGGGAAGGGGAAGGAATGTAAGTGGAGAAATTATTGGAACTGGAGAGGGGTTTTAATGGCAACGTTGGCATCCTGCAATTTCACACATTAAAACATATTTTTAAAGAAACGACTACAGTGCTGATTGTATAAGGGCAAAGCTTTCCACTCTTCAGACTATTAATAAGGGCTTCCCATAGAGAAGACAAATACATGCTTGATGCATTTTTAATCCTTTGCCAATACATTTGACTAAAGCTGTTTGCTGTTTCAATGACAGGATTTAACTTGCCCTTCTGTATTCAACGTTCCTGATTATTAATGACATTTAGGAAACACACAAGCTGTAAAGTTACATTCTGGTCGAATTGGAGCATCTCCTCCACACCCTGCAGAAGGAGATGCACACGCCTCCAAGTGGGCAGGAGCCCGCTTCTGAAGGAACCTGCACCCTGGACTGGGGCTGAGGGGACTCCCTGACACTGTGCTGCCCCCCCTTTCAGCAGGAAGCCAGTTCAAGGTCAGCACTGAGCAGCTGCTCCTGAGGCTCCAGCTCCCTTGGTTGCTTTTCCAGGTGCTGTAACCTTGACCATCATTTCCATGAGAACAACCCCACGTTGCCTGCCCTTGCCTGCCGGGTGATGGGATCTCAACAACATTAAACCAGATTCAAGGAGGGTATTTAGATTTCTCAAGACCAACCCCCTCCCCAGTTCAAATGCCAAATGATGAAGTCTTCCGGGAAGAAGAGGCAGCCAGGAACCCAAATAATTTTGAAATAGGGGCTCAAGGGATCAAGAGAAAGCTCTTGGATCTTAACAGAATGCAAGCGGAGGAAAAAAAAATCCTTACCCGGTCACAGCTGATTATTTTGTGCTTTCTTTATTATTATTTTAAGAGAGAAATTAATGCTCAGGTTAAAATGAAATTGCATATGCTGATACCCTCCAGGCCACCGCCTTTATTCAGCTGGGTGATGGCACGTTAATAAGAGCATCAACCAGGCAAACATACTAGGACATGGTCAAGAACACTCGCAGATGAAAAGCATGGGGGGGGGGGGGCGGGCAGGGGACACTTTGCTTTGGTCTTGAACTGTTCCTGTCCTGGGGGGGGGACTCGGGGTTTTGGGGGGAGCAGACAGGCCTGCAGGTAACAACCAGAAAGAAAGGGAAAGGATGAGCTGGCTTTATAGACAGCATCCGAAGAGGACCCCCCTTTTCCTTCTGCAAAGTCATTCACACAAAAGCCTTTCAGCTTCCCCCTATTATATGCTCAGCCCTGACCCTCTATTGTAATGAAAAGCAGGTCCCCCTATGAATCACAGAAAATCAATACCGCATTTTACTAAGTTTGCGTTAATTTTACACCTTTCAGCCTCCGGATGGAATTATTGCCTCAGAGATGAGAAATCCTCTTCTGCCCCACTCTGCGGTTGTCTGAGTTTCGGGTTTGGAAAACCCTATCACTATTTAAAAAGGGGGGAGAAGACCACGATGAAGAAGAAGAAGAAGAAAGAAGGGGTGTTGAGGGGGGTGCAGTTTGAGAGATTTTAATAGCTAATAATAGGAGAGAGCATAAAAGCACAGATCCAATTTAAGCGAAAGAGTCCCTGTGTAAGCATTGCTTGTCAGTCTCGGGGTTACTGTATAGGGGCCAGCTCCTGAGCATGGCAGCCCAGAAATATAAAGTCCAGATTTAATTCTGATACAGAGAAATACAATTTCAAAAACGGACGTCTTATCATCGGCATGTCCCACTGGAGAACTCATTTCCCTAGCAAAAGGCTGTCAATGCCATTATGTTGTACAAGGAAGCAATTTACCACTACAGCTAAACAGGGCTACCAGGACTGTGGGAACTTAAGCATTTGAAGTTATCGCTCCGAAAAAAAAAAAAAAAAATAACATTTCAAATGTCAGTGAAATGGGAAGGAATAATTGAAAAGTATCAATCAGAGAAGCAATGGGGTTTTGAAGCCTGAGACCGCAGCCTGCCTGCCCGGCTTTGCTCCTTCTCCTTTCTTTCTTGCCCTCTCCTACAGGCTTGCCTTGCAGAACAGCCCCTCCCTGTTCCTTTCCCCCCACCCCACACCACCCCCACCCCGAAACATCCCATCTGTCCTCCTCACGCAAGTTCAAATTCGACTCGGGGACAGGAAAGGTCGATTCTTGGTCCTCCTGTGTCAGACATGAAGGGCGAGCTGATGACTTCCGGGGGCTGACAGGTCATGATGCAAATGTGCTCCCTGACCAGGGTCCTGAGCCACCACTAGGCTCAGGGTCTACAAGAGGCATGACCCTTCCGATCCTGGGAACTCAGTCACCACGTCCACGAAGCACCGGAAGGCTGGCCCCGAGTCCAGTGACTCTTGATGGTGACTGAGAACATTTCAATACAGCGTGGGGTCTGAAGACCACAGAATTTGGTTTCTCTCCTGGACTCACCACGGGTTTGCCCTGCTTCACCCTGATGAAGGCATTCCCTCTCTACCTGATATCCTTGTCAGGACAATGAGGATAGTGATGTCTACTGGCATGGTTGCTGGAGGGGTAAGACACATCCAGAGAGCAGCTAGAATCCCACCCGGCGTGGAGAGGCAATCAGTGTTACTATCCTTATTCCACTGCAAGAATAACATCAGATTTCTTACCTTTTGAAAGGTCCTGTGTGAGTGATCAGTTCACCTCTGGGAGCTCATTCACCTGACTCCCTTCTGGTCTTCCAACACTCCAAGCCCATCCCTACCACAGGACCTTTGCACTTGCTCTTTTTCCTCCTGGAATGCTCTTCCCGTTGGCCTTCACACAGCTGGGTCCTCCTTTTGTTCTCAGTTACACGTCATTTCCTCAAGAAGCTTTCCCTGACCGACCTTCTTGAGATGGTACCAGCAGCCAGTCATGGCTCTCTTATCATTGGGCTTTGTTTTCTTTATGGCGGTTTTGGGATGTCTGTCTCCCTGACTAAAGTATAATATATATGAGAGACAGTTTGGCTCATGTTCTGATGGGGGCTGACAAGTCCAAACTCCGCAGGCTGGAAATTCAGGTAAGTGTTGATGTTAGGTGTTGGCAGGGCAGGCCAAGAGGCAGGAAACTCGACTGGGGTTTCTATGTTGTGGTCTTGAGGTAGAATTGCTTCTACCTCAGGAAACCTCAGGAAACCTCAGTCTTTGCTCTTAAGGCCTTCAACTGATTGGATGAGGCCCACCCACATCACCGAGGATAATCTGCTTTACTCAGAGGTTGAAGTGTTAATCTCATCTTAAAAATACCTTCACAGCAACATCTAGATGAGTGTTTGGCCAAATAACAGGGTCCCGTAGCCTAGCCAGACGGACACAGAAAATGAAACATCACACATAGTTAGGTTAAAGAATTCGACAGAAAGTACTCTGGAAATCTCCATCTGATATGCAGCTCTGGACATTCTAGGTCTGCCATCCCACTCCCGCATGGCATCCCTTGATACTGTATGAGGTGTTGAGGCACGTGATTTTGTGTTCTGCCCCCTGGGTTTTCCAGAACTCCATTGCACACACCGAGTCCTGGGAAGCATTGCCTCTCAGCCCTGTGGCCATTGAGCTGCCTGCAAAGTTCTCCCACCAAACCCAGGTCTGCCCTTTCAGTTACACCCTGCTCTGGGCTCATCCCTCCTCAGAACCCAGAGACATTCCCCCTCCAGTCAGCCTCATCTAACCTGCTTCCACCCACAGCCTCTGGAGCCCAGGAGTAAGGGAGTTCAGGAACCCCTGCTGCGTTGGAGAGTTAAGGGAATCCAAACTCCTTTCATGTTCAGACACCATCTTGTCTTCAGATTCCCTCTTTCACTTTCCTTCACGTGTTCAGAGAATCCTTAGCTGTTCTCATGACCTCTGGGTGGGTCCCTTGAATCTTCCAAGGTCCCTGCAGCAAAACCCTGAGTTGTCCCTTTGTTACATTTAAAATACTCCTCCCACAAGAGAAGTTGCCAAACGCCCTTCCTACAGGTATGGAGTCTTGAGTGTGGTGACACCCACCCTGCTCAGCATCTGCTCTGTTTCTCTTGGTTTCTCTTACTTGGCTCAAAGGTCCCCAGATAAATAGAAGAATTGTTCTCAGAAACAGGTCTGTCAAGGACACCCCCAGCTCCCGGTCTCTTGACTGACACAGTGAAACATCTTCCCTCATCCTTCAGGCAGAACACTGAGGGAAGCATGTTGGTTCTTCACTCTGTTGTTGAATAGAGCAGTAATGAACCCGGTTCCCTTGGCCCACAGCCAGTACCAGCCCCACCCTCACCCCGGGTGGGGCAGACTTGTCACATGGCTAGTATGCTAAAAGGCAAGCGGGAATAGAATTGTACTTAGGGTTGAGGTCTTTGGCTCCAGGTGGCCATGGGCAAGCCGTTTACCCAATCTGCATGTCATTTCTTCAACTATAAAATGAGTGTGATCAGATTTACCTACTTGCTGCAGAGCATACAGTGGTGAGGATCAAAAGGATGCTTGTGGAGGTAATGTACACAGTGTCATACAAGGGAAAAATACAGGGAGAGCAGAGCATCTTCAAGAGTTTCAGCAGAATGATAGTATCATATGCTTAAATCACACTATCATGCACCAGACCCTGGTCTGAGAGCTCCACACACACTGACTCACTTAATCCTCACAACCATCCTCTTTTGGGGGCTACTGTTACCACCCATTCTAGAGGTAAAGAAACGGAGGCCAAGGGAGGTTAAGGAACATTGCCAGGGAACATTCCCACCAAGACTCAGAGCAGGTGAGGCTAAAATCCGGGCAGTCTGGCTCCAGAGTCTGGATTCTTAGCCATGACCCTATGCTGCTTCTCCAATCATACCTCGCCCTGCACAGTGTCTTACACAGAGCTGATACCCCACAAATATTTGTCAAAGAAAGAAATCCTCAACATAAAAAACAGCCCAAATCCTGAAAAGATATAAAGAATTGTAGCTTTTGCCAGTGCCTTGCTTGTAACAAGCTCTCAGTAAATATTTGTTGTGTGAATGAGTGATCTACTCAGAGAACATTTCCTCAATCTCTTTATTAGTGAAAACTGTGACATCTGAAATGTATCGCCATTGGAGTTTCTATGAAGAATTTCAGCAAGCCAGAGGCTTCTCGATAACATGCAAATCACAGAGAATCAGTCTGCCTGGCCAACTGCTAGCTCTTTTTGACGCTATAGCAAGACCTATGCGTCTCCTTTTTCTCATTATATTATCTCTATCTAAGACATTACAGAGTGCTAAAAAACAAAACAAAACAAAACCCTCCACTCTGGAGAGCTGAGGGCCTGGCTCACGTTTTGGAAAATTGTTCTTGAACAACACTTTAGATATTCTACATCTCAATTTATGTTCGTTGTGTGTTTTGTTAACTCTTCCCAAATCCCTCGGCACTAAGTTAATAAATTGATGTGACCACATTTTTTCAAGAGAATTTCAAACAGAAATCCCAACACCAGAATTAAACCCTTACCCTAGAACCCAGGCTGGTGATTCTGGGTCTAATGCAACTTGACTGGATGGGGAAGGGACTCGAATCCATTCAACTTTGGATGAGATGTGCTAGACATTTTGGACCCAACAACAGAGGTCTGAAGCCTTTCTAGGACAGCCTGCCCTGGGGGCTGTCAACCGTCTCCAGGAAGGGGTACTTCCTGTTCTGGCTGCCCATTTCATGGTTGACTATGTTAAAGTGATGGAGTCTTGGGTCTAGGACATCAAAACGTGCCTGTCGTCATCAAAACATAGCTTCCTCCTTTGGCGCCCAGAGCCTAAAAAGCAAGCAAGCTCAGTCACTGTTCTGCTCCACAGCATTTGAAGTCTTTGGCTCTAATTTCCATGCCCATCGCCCCTACCCCTCCCTCCAAGAGATCTCATATCCATCTCCCTCAATAGTTCCTCCTAGAAAAGAGTTTAGAGTTTTCTTTATCACCCGTTCACACCAGCCTGGAGATGCTTTGTCTACATCCATTTTAAGAAGTGTAGTGACTGTCATGAATACCAGAGTGGGCCAATCTACAAAGTGGAGAATGAAACATCCACTCTCCTCTTGGTCGGGCTGATATACAATTATTAATGCCAGTCGACATACCGCTAGGAGAACTCGCAATGGGGACTCCAAAGGTCAGCTCAAAACCCACTTGCTCTGCATTAATTTGTACCTGAAATGCACAATAAAAGACTTAACCCAAATCTGGATGTAACAGTAGCTAATCTTAATATAAACGGTGAAGACTGAATCTAGCAACCAATGGATGGATTTGACTGAATTAGAAGAAGATGCTGACCACATCCATCTGTCCAGAGAATGAAGAGACTAGTGTGGTGGAGCAGAGGTCAGCACAGTTTTTCTGTAAAGTATTTTAGGCTCTGCGGGCCCTACAGTCTCACCACCACAGTACCCTGCCCTGTAGCACAAAAGCAGCCACAGGTAATTTGCAAACAAATGGATGTGGCCGTGTGCACATACAACATTTTTTATGGGCACTGAAATTTGAGTTCCATAGGATATCATGTTCCCTTTGATCTCTCTTCCACCATTTAAAAATGCAAAAACTATGCTTAGCTTTCGGGCTGTACCAAAGACAGGTATCAGGGACCACTTGGCCAGTTCAGTCTGTAGAGCAGGTGATTCTTGATCTCAGGGTTGTGAGTTCAAACCCCACGTTGGGTGGTACAGCTCACCAAAACAAAAAAAAACAAAACAAAAAAACAAAACAAAAAACAAAAAAAACCAGCTGGCAGGTCATATTTGACCCACAGGCTATAAGTTGCAGACCCTCCCACCCCTGTGGGATCTAGGAAGACAATCTTGGAGAAGAATGTCAATGACATGGCTTCTTATCTCATTTCAGCCTCTGACTCCCTGAAGACTTCAAGCGGGCCACTCTCTCCAGAGCCCTGCCTCCTCCACCAGTAAAGTGAAGCATTGGAACACCTTGTTCTCACATCACATTTCTCCCCCGTAGGAAGGCTCTCGGGTTTCCAAGAAGGGAGAAATAATGGATAATAGAAGCTTCTCATAAAACACATTTACCTAAAACTTCACCACTCTGAAGCCTACTCAAAAGGAGGGCATGGTGGCAGGGGGATCACCCTGGAAACGTTTCAACACAATGAAAGTTGGGACACATTTCTGCATAGAGGACGCCAGGGTTCGCCAAAAATTAAAAAAAAAAATAAAATAAAAACAAAGGGCATGGACAGCGCACTAAAAAAACACAGTGTCCCACTTGCCGTTTCCAATAAAGAAAAAGAAAACCCATGCTTTTCTTCAGATTGAACTAAAAACAGCAGGATTAATATTGATGCAGCAATGGGAAAAGCAAACAGACAGGCAGGGACAAGACTTGCATCCAGCCTCCAAAACACATGTAAAGTTGGAGCTAAAATGTCATATGCATATGTAATTTATATGCAAAACTCTCCTATAACAGGGCCGCCGACTGCCAAGTCTCCCTTTGCTACTTGCCTGATACCCGCTGAAACTCTCTGATTTCATATTATCAGTCACCTACCAAGGGCAAGTCTGTCTGAGGAGAATACGGAAACTTTCTTAAGGCCAGGGTCTTAAATTCTTCTCGCACATCGCTTTCCCGGTAGCTCAGCAGGTTTCGGCAGGAAGACCTATTTTTTGCTCCTGTGCGGGCTCTGTCCCTGGCAATGAGTGACTGGAACAGACTGCAGGCAGCTCTGCCAAGAATCTGAGGCTCTGATGATGTGAGCCAACCTCAGACTAATAATTTTATATCTCAATATAAGCAAAAGAGTTCCATAAAAATAGACCGTTTTTAACAGGATGGTATTCTGTGTTGAGAGGGCTGAAGAGCGCGGGTGCCATGCGAACATCTTTCTTGCATGTGTCGTACCTAACTTTAGCATCTTCCATATGTCTATTTGTCTGATCGCTGAACTTGGGGAAAGAATGTTGAATGAGATGTGACTCTTCAAACTCCACGCCTGGGATCCTTCAGAGGTGAAATACCTATCGGTGTGTGTATAACACTTCCTTCTTTCGAGTTCCCAGGAAATGGAAAACAAACAAACCCAAGGCTCAGACTATCGGTATTCTTCATCAAGTGTATCCACGCACGAGACCGGGTGCACGCGTTTCCGCTTATAAATTAGCAAGACAAATATTGATGCTGCGGAAGGCTGGGTGGGAATGGCCTAGGAACTCTAACGCGTCTTTTTCGACGTTGGAAGCCGTGATGAAATTCACCAGGATCTCTCAGATGGCCAAATCCTAATTGCCCAGGCCAACGCAGGGGGTTTCTCCCCTCCAAGTTCCCTGGGACAGAGGAAAGGTGGAAGAAGTCCCTATTGGGTGGACCTCCAAGACTGACTGCCGCACAAGGAGAGGTAGAAATGAAAGAGGGGTCCATCTTTTCACTGTTAGGGGAGGAAACCTGAAAATTAGCGTCTGGAGAACAAACTGGCTGAACCGAATAGAGCAGAATTAAAGGCAGGGTACAATGTCTTTCGTGACCTTGTGAATCAGTTGGAACTCTCCAGAGAAACAGAACTGATATCATATTTATATAAAGAGATCTATTTGAAGGAGTTGACTCATGAGATTGTGGGCACCGGCAAGTCCAAAATCCACAAGGCAAGCTGGAGACGCGTGAGGGCTGGAGTTTGAAATCTGTAGGGCAGACCGGCAGGCTGGAAGCTCAGGCAGGAGTTTCTGCAGCAGGCAGAAAGCAGAATTTCCTCTGGAAACCTCAGTTTTTGATCTTAGGGCCTTCCAACTGCTTGAAAGAGGCCCACCCACATGCTTGAGGGTAATCTCCTTTGCTCAAAGTCAACCGATGGTGGAGGTTCCCCACATTCACAACAGATGTCCACAGCAACACCTCCATTCCTATTTGCTTGAATAACTGGCCTCGCCAAGTTGATGCATGAAACTCACCATCACAAGTCCATGCAGATATTGAATTAGGCATGACTCAGGGAAAAGCTCTGTTCAGCCGGAGGGAAAAGAGAACATAAGTACGCCCGAGGTAGACCTGAGCATGTGCTCTGAGGATCCACCAGGCAGAGGAGGGCTGAGTTCTCCTTCGCTCGATATGGGGAAGTTCAAGATGGGGCTTCTAGTCCAAACGGAAGAAGACAGACGAGGAGACTGACCCTGGCAATGATTAGAGAAGACAATGATGATAACGTTACTAATCATTGTAATAATTGATAACAAGTAATGAGCTCTCCCATTTGCATAATGTTTTACAATTTTATTTTAAGACTTTATTTATGTGTTTGAGAGAGAGAGAGGGAGCACAGTGCGGGGGGAGCAGAGGGAGAAGCAGACTCCCCGCTGAGCAGGGAGCCCAATATGGGGCTCAATTCCAGGACTCCAGGATCATGACCTGAGCTGAGGGTAGATGCTAACCGACTGAGCCACCCAGGCGCTCCATGCTTTACAATTTTAAAGCAGCTTTGTAGCCAGTCTCTGGATGCCTACATCCCCATCACACGGCTCTAGGGTCTGAATATAATGTTTTGAAGTTTCAAAGCATCTGACTGGAAATAGTGGAGAACCTAGGGCTCTGTCGCCTTGCAAATTGGCAGGGCAGCGAGTGAGGAGCTAAACCAAATGCAAGGACCTCCGGCAGAAGCAGGATCCTCATCCTTCCTGAATATCCTCTGCAGTGTTTATGTATATGTGTGTGAAGGGAAAAGAAGTGTTCTTTGGTCTAGGTGAGGAACAGGAAGGACATATTGGAGGTGACATATCAGAGGTACGGAGTGATGGTAACTTTCGGGTTCTGGAAAAGTCCTGGACAACGAATCTTTCCAGGGACATAAGTCCATACATCAAGGGCACTACTAGCATATGAACAAGACACACACCCACAAGCATTTGCATAAGACACAAATGTATCATGCAATAGACTTCCATGGGAAGCTAACCATGATGCTTGAAATGCCTCATACAAACCTAGGAGGCCTACAGATAGAGGTGGACCAGAAACAAAGGTAAAAGGGTAATAGTACTTACAGATCATTCTACTTTTTTGTTGCCTGGGCTGAAGGTTTTTTTTTTTTTTTAAAGATTTTATTTATTTGACAGAGAGAGACACAGCAAGAGAGGGAACACAAGCAGGGGGAGTGGGAGAGGGAGAAGCAGGCCTCCTGCTAAGCAAGGAGCCCGATGCGGGGCTCGATCCCAGGACCCTGAGATCATGACCTGAGCTGAAGGCAGACGCTTAACGACTGAGCCACCCAGGCGCCCCTGGGCTGAAGGTTTTAATCCTCCCTCAGATTTTATTGTCCCATCAGAACTTGGTCCTACTTTAAAAATGTCTTTTCTGTGAAATGTGAGCCAAACATTTTTCCTGAGACTTTAAATTACGCCCCGTCCCCACCAAAATACCTTAAGTAATAGAACCAGGAGTGGCCCCCGCAACTTGACTGTGGAAAGTTCATGGAGTAAAGAGAGGAAAACAGTCTTCAGAAGCAGAAGATTTGGGTCACAGTTCCAGCCCTGCCAGTGATGACCACTGTCCCCTGAGCAAGGCACTCAGCGGGCGCAGAAGGCACTTGGGGTGGGGTTGGTCAGTACTTGAAGCTCTGGAGTTGACTGAAGATGCAATCCCAGCTCTGCCTTTTGCCAGCTCCAACTCTCTGAAATCAGTTGCTTTTCTGTTAAATCAGGGGAAAAGGCAGTACCTATGTCTTGAGTCTCTGTGGGGATGGAGGTGGTTCTTATAAAGCTCTCAACACCACCCCTGGCTTAGAGTTCATGGCTGTTCTTTCTGCATCTGTAAGGGGAAACAATTGCAATAGCACTTACTGTACCTGTTTCCTAAACTTGTTGAAGAATCAAAATTAGATGATGTGAAGGAAGGCTAAAGAAAATGCAAGGCAGGCACTGTGCAAACAGGTAACACCAGCATGGTCCTGCCCCCTTGTCTTCTGCCGCCTGGTAGAAAGGCAGGAACCTTCTCGCCCAGCCTTTAGAAAGACTAGGGGCCTCTTAAGGAGGGAGTGGGCTAGGAAGCCTGGAATCCTGGTCCCCGCACGATCTCCAATGCCAGTGTCAGGCGGTCTTGAAGAAGCTTGTACTATGCATTTGGTTTGTTGATTGATTGGCTGGTTGATTGATTTTCTGTATGTTATGATGTTTTGACATCTTAGAAAGCCTTTCTGGCTGGCAAGAAACTGCTTCTCCCTGGGCTTGCCAGTTCTTAGAGGTAGCAAAGGACCTAGCCTAGATCATGCCTTTGATATGCAAGCTAACCAGCCCGAGCCCCGACCTCCTCCCTGGGGCCCCTAGGCAGCTGGAGGCAATGGTTTAATGCCTTCATCATTCCAGGGGCCAGGTGCTAGGCAACTAGAGACCACCCCCATAGCTGAGCCCACCAGCATTGTTCAAACTAGCCAGTCCTAAACTGTTCACCCTGCCCTGCCTTGTCTTTCCTGCCAGAAACCCCAATAAAAGGCCACAGCCAAAGTGCAGCCCCTCCTCCTGTCTTCTGTCTCCTGACCACCCTGGTGTTTTTCCATGTTGTCCTGCACACCATGCCTCCCATCTCCGGGGGCTATGATGATAATAAACTCTGTTTTTTCCTGAGCCCCTCCTATGTCTCCTGACTGACCATTATACAGCAGAACACAAAACAAAGCCACTTCCCCCAAGTGGGGCCTCTGCTTTCTCATTTCTGCTGAATGAAGATTTCACCTAGATACAGGTTCTTGACTTTTTCCCTGAAAACACACCTGCTGGGGTTGGGAGGAAGGTCCAAAGAACAAAGAAAGAAAGGCCTTCAGACAGACAGACCTGGAGTCCCAGCCCCAGCACTAGCTAGGAAACTGTTTCTTTGTCTGTAGTATGGGGCTAATAGTGGTGACCTATCTCATAGGATTCTATGTGAGAAGGTTAATCAGCCGTTACAAGCAAAGCTCATAGAATCAGGTCTGGCACATAAGAAATACTTAATAAACTTTGGCTAGCATAACTAGTAATATTAAAAGTATTGCATGTTACCTCATTTTGTCTCATATCATTGAGCTCATTTAATTTTTGCAACAACTTTATGAGTAGGTGACTAGTATTTTATAGATGAAAAAACTGAGGAACAGAGAGGTCAAAAGATTTTCCCAAGGCCATTCAGTCAGGAAGTGATGAAACTAGGAACCATACCATATAATCGGGCTCCAGAGTCTCTGATCTTCCATTCACACTATATTGCCTTTTGGCCGTTACAAAGGAATAAGAACTATCCACGGAGAGGAATGAGTTCTGGGATCATTGCAATCCCAGCACCCTACCACTGATCTACAAAGTGAAGTTTCTGAACCTGGTTTGCCATCTTAGCCTGGTTTCCCCCACCTCTCAGCACATTTCAAATGTTCTTTGTTTCTCAGATAGCTTGATGGGTGTCTCTGCCATCAGTTGGTAGTAGTCTTGGGTATCTGCTATTTTGGATTCTCTGTACCATGTGGATGGACAATCCCAATGACCCTGAGTGTCTCCAAACAGAAGCCACGTAAAAATGGGCCAGATTTAGTCTCAGGGATTTTGAGATGGGTCAAGGTCTTCCGTCAATGTCATCATTTTCCCATTTGAATTCTCTTACATAGGAGACTGCCTCCTCACTACATACACTAACAAGGAAAGGCAGTCTTGAGGTGATTGCTCGAGCTTTGTTTTCTAGAGGACCCCAGAACAGAGAATGAACTGGAAGTGAAAATAAAACAAAGAAAAAATAATAACAGTCATAACAACTTCTAATTCTGACATGTATTGAGCTCCTACCTTCTTCCTGCATATTACTGTATAAACTAAGCCAAGAAGGAATAAACCAGGCAAACAAATCCCCAAGAGAAGGTCTGGAGAATGGGATCAAGTTGAACATTCCCATTTCTACTCCCAAATTCATCCACCAGATAACACATTCTATGCACTTGAGAAGTCTTGGAGTAAGGCAACAGACCAAGAGTATAACTCTAATTGTTGCCTCTCCACTTAGAAGGAAACATTCGAAGTAGAGAATAAGTGCTAACCCTGATAACACATTCCTGATAGCAATTTCTACCATGAAATCGTCCCTAGTACCTATTGTGGACTTCCCTAAGAATTTATCTCACCCCATCCCATCCCTCTATGCTCTGCCTACATATGACCAGGAAAAGGGCATCGGCCAATTTATTTACAAGTGTGAGTAATCACCACTCTCTTTTGAAAAGAGAAAACTGGATTTTAAATTGATTTACAATATTTAATCACAGTTAAGAAAGCAGTGACAAAAATTCCCCTTCTGACCACAACTGGGTAACTAGACCAAATTATTCCTACTGTTGAAAACAACTATAAAATTGGGGGATGAATAGATGAGAGAGATGATAGATAAATGATAGAGTATATATATATATTCTATATATAGAGACCATATATATAGAGAGAGATAAATAATAGAATATATATATCTATATATAGAGAATATATATATGGTGTGTGTATATATATATATAGAGAGAGAGAGAGAATATATAAAATATAGAAGCAACTGTTTTCAGATATTGCACATGAGTCAGCATCCGATTATAATCCCTGAGAAAAAGGAATTATATGAGGTAAGTACTGTGATTTATCTAGCTTTCTGCCTGAAGGCACTTTATGATCTGCACTGTAGGATGGTGGAGCATTCTTCAAAACAACATGGCAGTATTACTGAATCAAGGAAGCAAACATCAGAGTTTGGGGCCACTGAGGCACTGGAATTTGTGGTACAGGGTACCACTGAGGAGGGAGCTGTGCAGAAAAGGAAATTCAAGACTCTGCATAGAAGAGGGCAGAGCAAGATGGCAGAAGAGTAGGAGACCTGGATTTCATCTGGTCTCAAGAATTCGGCTGAATAGGGATCAAACCATTCTGAACACCTACGAATTCAACAGGAGATCGAAGAAAAGAATAGCAACAACTCTCTGAACAGAAAAGCGACCACTTCCTGGAAGGTCTTTTCTGATTTGTTTAGAGTATATTTTCCGGGACGTTGTTACCCTGTTAGCATTTTGTTCTCTCATTCATCTATTCTCCTTTGGACAAAATGAAAAGATGGAAAAAAATCACCTCAACAAAAAGAACAAGAGATAGTACCGACTGCCAGGGACCACCTCAATACAGACATTAGTACGATGTCGGACCTAGAGTTCAGAATCATGACTTTAAAGATACTAGCTGGGCTAGTAAAAAGCGTGGAAGTTATTAGAGAAACCCTTTCTGGAGAAATAAAAGAACTAAAAACTAACCAAGTCAAAATCAAAAAAGCTATTAATGAGGTGCAATCAAAAATGGGGGCACTAACTGCTAGGATAAATGAGGCAGAAGAGAGAATCAGCGATATAGAAGACCAAATGATGGAAAATAAAGAGGCTGAGAAAAAGAGAGAGAAACAACTACAGGATCACGAGGGCAGAATTCGAGAGATAAGCGATACGATAAGACGAAACAATATTAGAATAATTGGGATCCCAGAAGAAGGAGAAAGAGAGAGGGGGGCAGAAGGTATATTGGAGCAAATAATAGCAGAGAATTTCCCTGATGTGGGGAAGGAAACAGGCATCAAATTCCAGGAGGCACAGAGAACCCTTCTCAAAATCAATAAAAATGGGTCAACACCCCAACATCTAACAGTAAAACTTACGAGTCTCAGAGACAAAGAGAAAATCCTGAGAGCAGCTCAGGAGAAGAGATATGTAACCTACAATGGTAGAAATATTAGATTGGCAACAGACCTATCCACAGAGACCTGGCAGGCCAGAAAAGACTGGCATGATATCTTCAGAGAACTAAATGAGAAAAATATGCAGCCAAGAATACCATATCCAGCTAGGCTGCATGGAGAGATAGAAAGCTTCCAGGACAAATAAAAACTAAAGGTATTTGCAAACACAAAACCAGCCCTCCAAGAAATATTGAAAGGGATCCTCTAAGCAAAGAGAGAGCCCTAAAACCAACATAGACCAGAAAGGAACACAGACAATATACAGTCACAGTCACCTTACAGGCAATACAATGGCACTAAATTCATACCTTTCCATAGTTACCCTCAATGTAAATGGGCTAAATGCCCCAATCAAAAGACACAGGCTATCAGATTGGATTAAAAAACAAGACCCATCCATATGCTGTCTGCAAGAGACTCATTTTAGACCCAAAGACACCCCCACATTGAAAGTGAGGCGGTGGAAAACCATTTACCATGCTAACGGACACAAAAAGAAAGCTGGGGTGGCAATCCTTATACAGACAAATTAGATTTTAAACCAAAGACTGCAATAAGAGATGAGGAAGGACACTCTATCCTACTTAAAGGGTCTATCCAACAAGAAGATCTAAAAATTGTAAATATCTATGCCCCTAACATGGGAGCAGCCAATTATATAAGGCAATTGATAACAAAAGCAAAGAAACACATTGACAACAATACAATAATAGTGGGGGACTTTAACACCCCCTTGACTGAAATGGACAGATATTCTAAGCAAAAGATCAACAAGGAAATAAAGACTTTAAATGACACACTGGGCCAAATGGACTTCACAGACATATTCAGAACATTCCATCCCAAGGCAACGGAATACACATTCTTCTCTAGTGCCCATGGAACATTCTCCAGAATAGATCACATCCTAGGTCACAAATCAGGTCTCAACCAGTACCAAAAGATTGGGATCATTCCCTGCATATTTTCAGACCACAATGTTTTGAAACTAGAACTCAGTCACAAGAGGAAAGTTGGAAAGAGCTCAAATACATGGAGGCTAAAGAGCATCCTACTAAAGAATGAATGGGTCAACCAGGAAATTAAAGAAGAATTTAAAAAATTCATGGAAACCAATGAAAATGAAAACACAACTGTTCAAAATCTTTGGGATGCAGCAAAGACAGTCCTAAGAGGAAAGTATATAGCAATACAAGCCTTTCTCAAGAAACAAGAAAGGTCTCAAATACACAACTTAACCCTACACCTAAAGGAGCTGGAGAAAAAACATCAAATAAAGCCTAAACCCAGCAGGAGAAGAGAAATCATAAAGATCAGAGCAGAAATCAATGAACTAGAAACCAAAAGAACAGTAGAACAGATCCACGAAACTAGGAGCTGGTTCTTTGAAAGAATTAACAAGATGGATAAACCCCTGGCCAGACTTACCAAAAAGAAAAGAGAAATGACCCAAATCAACAAAATCATGAATGAAAGAGGAGAGATCACAACCAACACCAAAGAAATACAAACAATTCTAAGAACATATTATGAGCAACTCTATGCCAGCAAATTAGATAATCTGGAAGAAATGGATGCATTCCTAGAGATGTATCAACTACCAAAACTGAACCAGGAAGAAATAGAAAACCTGAACAGACCTATAACCACTAAGGAAATTGAAGCAGTCATCAAAAATCTCCCAAGAAACAAAAGCCCAGGGCCAGATGGCTTCCCAGGGGAATTCTACCAAACATTTAAAGAATTAATACCTATTCTCCTGAAACTGTTCCAAAAAATAGAAATGGAAGGAAAACTTCCAAACTCATTTTATGAGGCCAGCATTACCTTGATCCCCAAACCAGACAGAGACCCCATCAAAAAGGAGAATTACAGACGAATATCCTCGATGAACCTGGATGCAAAAATCTCACCGAAATATTAGACAATACGATCCAACAGTACATTAGAAGGATTATTCATCACGGCCAAGTGGGATTTATCCCTGGGCTGCAAGGTTGGTTCAACATCCACAAATCAATCAATGTGATACAATACATTAACAAAAGAAAGAACAAGAATCATATGATCCTCTCAAGAGATGCAGAAAAAGCATTTGACAAAGTACAGCATCCTTTCTTGATCAAAACTCTTTAGAGTATATGGATAGAGGGTACATACCTCAATATCGTAAAAGCCATCTATGAAAAACCTACAGCAAATGTCATTCTCAATGGGGAAAAACTGAGAGCTTTCCCACTAAGGTCAGGAACGCGGCAGGGACGTCCACTATCACCACTGCTATTCAACATAGTATTAGAAGTCCTAGCCACAGCAATCAGACAACAAAAAGAAATCAAAGGCATCCAAATCGGCAAAGAAGAGGTCAAACTCTCACTGTTTGCAGATGATACTTTATGTGGAAAACCCAAAAGACTCCACACCAAAAGTGCTAGAACTCATACGGAATTCAGCAAAGTGGCAGGATATAAAATCAATGCACAGAAATCAGTGGCATTCCTATACACCAACAACAAGACAGAAGAATGAGAAATTAAGGAGTCGATCCCATTTACAATTGCACCCAAAACCATAAGATACCTAGGAATAAATCTAACCAAAGAGGCAAAGAATCTGTACTCAGAAAACTATAAAATACTCATGAAAATAATTGAGGAAGACACAAAGAAATGGAAAAACGTTCCATGCTCATGGATTGGAAGAACCAATATTGTGAAGATGTCAATGCTACCTAGAGCAATCTACACATTCAGTGCAATCCCCTTCAAAATACCATCCAGTTTTTTCAAAGAAATGGAACAGATAATCCTAAAATTTGTATGGAAGCAGAAGAGACTCCGAATAGCCAGAGGAATGTTGAAAAAGAAAAGCAAAGCTGGCGGCATCACAATTCCGGACTTCCAGCTCTATTACAAAGCTGTCATCATCGAGACAGTATGGTACTGGCACAAAAACAGACACGTAGATCAATGGAACAGAATCGAGAGCCCAGAAATGGACCCTCAACTCTATGGTCAACTCATCTTTGACCAAGCAGGAAAGAATGTCCAATGGAAAAAAGACAGTCTCTTCAACAAATGGTGTTGGGAAAATTGGACAGCCACATGCAGAAGAATGAAACTGGACCATTTCCTTACACCACACACAAAAATAGACTCCAAATGGTTGAAAGACCTAAATGTGAGACAGGAGTCCATCCAAATCCTAAAGGGAAACACAGGCAGCAACCTCTTCGACCTCAGCTGCAGCAACTTCTTCCTAGAAACATCGCCAAAGGCAAGGGAAGCCAGGGCAAAAATGAACTATTGGGATTTCATCAAGATAAAAAGATTTGCACAGCAAAAGAAACAGTCCACAAAACCAAAAGACAACCGACAGAATGGGAGAAAATATTTGCAAATGACGTATCAGATAAAGGGCTACTATCCAAAATCTATAAAGAACTTATCAAACTCCACACCCAAAGAACAAATGATCCAATCGAGAAATGGGCAGAAGACAAGAACAGACATTTTTCCAAAGAAGACATCCAAAAGGCCAACAGACACATGAAAAAGTGCTCAACATCGCTCGGCATCAGGGAATTCCAAATCAAAACCTCAATGAGATACCACCTCACACCAGTCAGAATGGCTAGAATTAACAAGTCAGGAAACGACAGATGTTGGCGGGGATGTGGAGAAAGGGGAACCCTCCTACACTGTTGGTGGGAATGCACGCTGGTGCAACCACTCTGGAAAACAGTATGGAGGTTCCTCAAACAGTTGAAAATAGAGCTACCATCCGATCCAGCAATTGCACTACTGGGTATTTACCCCAAAGATACAAACGTAGGGATCCGAAGGGGTACGTGCACCCCGATGTTTATAGCAGCAATGTCCCCAATAGCCAAACTGTGGAAAGAGCCGAGATGTCCATCGACAGATGAATGGATAAAGAAGAGGTGGTATATATACACAATGGAATATTATGCAGCCATCAAAAGGAATGAGATCTTGCCATTTGCAACGACGTGGATGGAACTGGAGGGTGTTATGCTGAGTGAAATAAGTCAATCAGAGAAAGACATGTATCCTATGACCTCACTGATATGAGGAATTCTTAATCTCAGGAAACAAACTGAGTGTTGCTGGAGTGGCGGGGGATGGGAGGGATGGGGTGGCTGGGTGATAGACATTGGGTAGGGTATGTGCTATGGTGAGCGCTGTGAATTGTGCAAGACTGTTGAATAACAGAACTGTACCTCCAAAACAAATAATGCAATATATGTTAAGAAAAAAAAAAAGAAGATAGCAGGAGGGGAAGAATGAAGGGGGGTATATCAGAGGGGGAGACGAACCATGAGAGACGATGGACTCTGAAAAACAAACTGAGGGTTCTAGAGGGGAGGGGGTGGGGGGATGGGTTAGCCTGGTGATGGGTATTAAAGAGGGCATTTTCTGTGTGGAGCACTGGGTGTTATGCACAAACAATGAATCATGGAACACTACATCAAAAACTAAAGATGTAATATATGGTGATTAACATAACAATAAAAAAATTTAAAGAAATCCAAAAAGGATGCAATTCAAAAAAAAACAATCTGCATAGGGATCCTTTTAAGGGTTTGGTCATACTCTAAGCTGTGCATATGCAGGAAAAAACTCCACTATGGGCTGGCAGGTAACAACTACTGGAAAGCTGTAAGCTGAATAGATACTTTAAAGATCAAATAGTGCTAGTAGATGTCGACATTCTCAACAGCCAATTTAGAGAGACCTTAATAAACCGCTAGGCATTCAACTAAATCTCCAGAAAGGCCAAACTTCAGAAATAGGGATAAACTAGCCCTTAAGGAAAGTCTACATGAGACCCACAATAAAAAAGTTTAAAAACAAGCCTCAAAGGGATTCAAACTGATCCACCAATAATTTCACTGACAGCCAAAACAAAACCCAGTAACCTTTAAAGTAAGATAACAAAATCCAAACTCTCATCAATGTAACACCCACAATACCCAGCATATAATCAAAATTGAGTAGACATGAGAAGAAATAAGAAAATACAACCAATAACCAAGAGGAAAAAAGTCAGTTGACACAGACACGTATATGACAGAGATTTTGGAGTTAGCAGAAAATAATAAAAAAACAAATATATTTAAGAATTTAAATGAGAGCTATAAGGAAATAGATGGGAAATCTCAGTAGAAAAAAAAAAACTAGTTTTTAAAGAAGTAAACAGAAATTCTTGAACTGAAATACAAAATATGTTCATTGAAACTTTTGCTGGATGGTTTCATCGGCAAACTGGACACTGCAGGGGAAAAAAAGTAAAATTGAAAAAAAAAAGCAATATAAACTACTCAAACTGATACACAGAGAGAAAGGGGGCGGGAATAAATGAAAAGAGTGTAAGTGACCTGAGGAACAATATCAATTGATCTAACTTAAGTATAGTTGGAATTCCCAAAAGAGAAGAGAGATTGGAGTAGAAAAAAATTGAAAATAAGATGGCACAAATTGTCCAAATTTGATAAAAAATATCAACCCATACACCAAGAATTAATAGCAAAATGGTAGACTTAAACCCAACCACAATAATAATTGCATTAAATATAAATGGACTAAGTACTCCAATTAAAAGGCAGATATTTTCAAACGAAACTAAACCACATTAAGAACCAACTAGATCCTTTTTAGAAGAAATGCACCTTAAATAGAAAGGAAGAATATGCCCTAAGTTTTGGGGAGCTTCAGGAGAATGCAGGGAACCATCCAAACACAACCAACCCAGAACATGAAATTCTGATGCAGAGATAAGGGAAGCTGAGACATAACTCTCAAGGCCAGTTGATTCTTTGCAAGATCCCAGCAAGTGCTGGAGGTGGGGAGGACATAGGTCAGAATGAGTGGCGTCCAAAACCTAGGGGAAAATATTTAGCAAAACTTTGTCATTGTGACAAGCTGTGACCTGACAGGATTAATGATATCTCCCTAAACCAGAAAGAGACTGAGCAAAAAGATGAGGCAAGGTGATTGGGCAGACAATGGAATGGGGATCTGAAGAGGGTCCCTGGGTCAGGACCATGAGCCATGGTGGAGTAAACTTAGACCCTTCCTGGCACCCAACATTCACCTCTACCCTACCCAATTCTTAGCATGGCTGGAAACCCAAGTTTTTATTTATTCCTTTCCCATACTATTTCACAATGAATTTAGAGCACTGTATAAAAATATGTTTGACACTAAAGAAGAAAATATGTTCTTGAGGAAATTGGGCAGAGGGAGGAAAAGAAAGCAAAAATCATAAAGCCTGGGTTCTGCATACTAAATAGACTCACAGAAGTTTTAGGAATGAGCAAAAAAAAAATTGCTTCTGAGATTCCACAGATTCCACAAGGCAAGCAAAGAGACACAGCAGGACTCTCTGGGTGGCAGGTTGGGGCCACAGCTTGACCAGCTCAAAAGTCGAACAGGAAAAAAAAGGTAGATGGGGCTCATCTACTAATGCATCTATAAGGAGCTTCCCCCAGACAGGAACAGAGAGAAACAGCAGGGGCTGATACTTTGCAAACTGCACGTATTCCTTTGAGAAGTTGTTGTGGCATATATTCTAGATGTCAGGCACTAGGCTAGATACAAGGGGAACCATGGTGAGCAAAACAAGAGATCCCTACCTTCATGGACATTTGAGACTATCAATGGGGCACATATTTATTTATTCTTGTCAGGCCATTAGATACTGTTCTAGATGCTGAATTATAACAGTTAACAAATAATCAAAAAATAAATCCCGTACATGTCATAAGGGAACAATGTAGACAAATCAGGAAATGACTTGGAATTTGGGACCCGACCAGGCCTTGAGGGAACAGTGCTGGAGATCAGGGTAGGCAAGAAGTGACATTTGAATTGCACTTCAAAGAATCTGGACAGGGGGGTAGCCAGGTAGAAGATGAGGGAGTGTGCTCCAGACAGGGACAAGTGTGCCTGTGAAGGACATGACCAGCAAGATGCATGGTGTATCCGAGGAGTAGAAGGGGCCAGTGGGGCTAGGGCACAGGCTATGAGTGTGGAGATGCTGACACTGGAAACAAGGACCAGAGACAAACCAGGAAGGGAAATCCTTTGAAGGATTTTAAGTTGGGGGATGGCACTACAATCAGATTTGTATCTCTGTAGGACCACCCGGGCCACAACATGGGGAATGGGTGGGAGGGAAGCAAGAGTGGAAACAAAGAGAACAAACAGGAGGTTCTTTGAGTAATCCAGGAGAGGCATAAGGCAGCCTGAACCAGGGTGGTGGTGCTGGAGATGGAGACAAATGGATAAATGGGAAAGGTTTTCAGGAAGCAGAGCAACAGGCTTCAACTACGCATTTTCAAACCTCCCCTAAGGAAGGTTCAGATATCCTCACATTAAACCGGGTGGATTCCACGGCACCAAAGGGATCCCTGGGAGGGTGGAAGCGGGTGTGTGCAGTGGTTAAGAGCATAGACTCTTAGTCAAGCTCCTCAACCTCACCCGAGCCTTGGTCTTCTCTGCAATACTACTTTCCAGGTTTCTGATGAATGCATATGCCCGTATGGCCTCCTTCTTATTCTCCAGACATAAGTAGCATGTGCCCACCTCTGGCCCTTTGCACCTGCTGTCCCATCCACTCTTCCCCAGACATCCACAGATTTCTCTTTCTTACCTCTTCAAATGCTCACCTCCTCACCTGATTTGATAAGCCTGTGTGAAATGCAAACTATGCCTGACCACTCCTCCAGGTTACCCTGGCCTCCTCTCTCACTTCTTTTCCTGAAACATCCATCACATTCTGTAAAACCTACTCATCCGTATACCTCCACCAAAACAAAAGTTCCGTGAAAGCAGAAAATTTTGCCTGTTTTGTTCCCTGTACCCACAGCACGTGGTGCCTAGTAGATATTCAGAACAGTTCTCCAATGAATAGCTATATCACCTTTGAAAATCATGTAGCGCATATGCATTGCTCAAGAAATAAAAGCCATGAGGGGGCGGAGCAGGATGGCGGAGGAGTAGGAGACCTGGATTTCATCTGGTCTCAGGAATTCAGCTGAATAGGGATCAAACCATTCTGAACACCTACGAACTCAACAGGGGATCGAAGAGGAGAGTAGCAACAACTCTCTGAACAGAGAAGCGACCACTTACTGGAAGGTAGGACGTCCGGAGAAGTGAATCCGAGGCGATATTCGGGAGGATAGACGGCGGGGGACGGGGCCTCCGTCGGCCGCTTCTGGCAAGTGCTAGAGCCGCGGAGCACAAAATCGGACCTTTTAGAAGTCGGCTCCGCGGAGGGACGTCGCTGCAGTGGCTAAGCAGGGGGTGGAACCCTCACGGGGCAGTGTGGTCTCAGGACCCTTGGGGTCACAGAAAGACCGGGGGTGCCTGAGTGTGGCAGAGCTCCCAGGTATCGGAGCGGGGAAGCCGGCTGCAGAGACGGAGCCGAGGCGCGGGCTCTCAGCTCGGGGTGGCCATAAACTGTGATCCGCACCCCAGTTGGGCCACTGCTCCTCCAGCAGGGACCCAACAAGCGGCAGAGCCGGGAGACTCCCCTTCCTCCCCAGGGAGGAGCGGCGCGGGAGCGCACCGCAGGGATCTGCTGGGTTTGGAGACTCCACACGGGGTCGGGTGCCAGAGATAGAAACGCTCGGTCACAGGCCGGGTGAGCACGGAGTGCGGCCGGAGACCGGGGACACGGGAGTGACTACTTTTCTCTGGGGGCGCACTGAGGAGCGGGGCCCCGAGTTCTCAGCTTCTCCAGGTGGAGATTGAGAGGCCACCATTTTCGCCCTGGTCCTCCAAAGCTGGACCGAGAGCTTGCAGGGAACAAAAGCTCCTGAGAGCAAACCCGAGCAGCTTGCTTAGCCCGGACTGACAAGGGCGGGACAATTCAGCCTCCAGCAACGACATTTGGAAACCACAGCAACAGGCCCCTCCCCCAGAAGATCAGCACAAACAGCCAGCAAGCCAAGACCAAGTTTACCGATCAAGGAGAATGGGAGAACTCCAGCACTAGGGGAATACTGCACACAGAATTCATGGCTTTTTTTTAACATGATTCATTAGTTCATCAAAGTTAATTTTTGTTGACTGTTTTTTTTTATTTTTCTTTTTCCCTTTTTCAACCAACATCTTATCAATCCCTTTTTTTAAAAAAAACATTTTTTATTTCTCATTTTTAGAGTCATTTTATCCCTTTATAGTAGTTACCCTTATTTTTGGCATATAAATATAAGTTGTTCTCTCTTTAAAATTTTGAGATACAGTTTCTTCTAACAGATCAAAATATACCCTAAATCACTAGTGTATGGCTTTGTTCTACTCTCCTGCCTGATCACATTCTCTCCCTTTTTTCTTTTTTTTTAAAAATCTTCTTCTTTCTTTTTTCAAACAAATTATCTTATCAATTCCTTTTATAAAATCTTTTATAATTTTCATCTTTACAGTCACCTTCCATCCCTTCATTGTATCAACCCTTATTTTGTACATATATGTCTTTCTTCCTTTAAAATTTTAGGAGGCACTTTTTTCTAACAGACCAAAATACGCCCAAAATCTAGTGTGTGGCACTGATCTATGCACTAGCCTGATCATATTTGATCATATTCTGCTTTTTTTGTATTCTGTTTTTGTTTTTATCTTTTTTTTTCTTTTTTTTTCCTCTTTCTTTTTTCTTTCTTTCCCTTTCTCTTCCCCTGGTTTCAGGTCTTTTCTGATTTGTATACAGTATATTTGATGGGGATGTTGTTAACCTGTTAGCATTTTGTTCTCTCATTCATCTATTCTCCTCTGGACAAAATGACAAGACGAAAAAAAATCACCTCAGCAAAAAGAACAAGAGGTAGTACCGTCAGCCAGGGACCTACTCAATACGAACATTAGTAGGATGTCGGACCTAGAGTTCAGAATCATGACTTTAAAGATACTAGCTGGGCTTCAAAAAAGCGTGGAAGTTATTAGAGACACCCTTTCTGGAGAAATAAAACAACTAAAATCTAACCAAGTGGAAATCAAAAAGGCTATTGATGAGGTGCAATCAAAAATGGGGGCACTAACTGCTAGGATAAATGAGGCAGAAGAGAGAATCAGTGATCTAGAAGACCAAATGATGGAAAATAAAGAGGCTGAGAAAAAGAGAGAGAAACAACTACAGGATCACGAGGGCAAAATTCAAGAGATAAGTGATACGGTAAGATGAAACAACATTAGAATAATTGGGATCCCAGAAGAAGAAGAAAGAGAGAGAGGGGCAGAAGGTATATTGGAGCAAATTATAGCAGAGAACTTCCCTAATGTGAGGAAGGAAACAGGCATCAAATTCCAGGAGGCACAGAGAACCCCTCTCAAAATCAATAATAATAGGTCAACACCCCGACATCTCATAGTAAAACTTACGAGTCTCAGAGACAAAGAGAAAATCCTGAGAGCAGCTCGGGAGAAGAGATATGTAACCTACAATGGTAAAAATATTAATTGGCAACAGACCTAACCACAGAGACCTGGCAGGCCGGAAAGGACTGGCATGATACCTTCAGAGCACTAAACGAGAAAAATATGCAGCCAAGAATACGATATCCAGCTAGGCTGTCATTGAAAATAGAAGGAGAGATAAAAAGCTTCCAGAACAAACAAAAACTAAAGGAATTTGCAAACACAAAACCAGCCCTCCAAGAAATATTGAAAGGGATCCTCTAAGCAAAGAGAGGGCCTAAAAGCAGCATAGATCAGAAAGGAACACAGACAATTACAGTCACAGTCACCTTACAGGCAATACAATGGCACTAAATTCATACCTTTCCATAGTTACCCTCAATGTAAATGGGCTAAATGCCCCAATCAAAAGACCCAGGCTATCAGATTGGATTAAAAACAAGACCCATCCATATGCTGTCTGCAAGAGACTCATTTTAGACCCAAAGACACCCCCAGATTGAAAGTGAGGGGGTGGAAAACCATTTACCATGCTAATGGACACCAAAAGAAAGCTGGGGTGGCAATCCTTATATCAGACAATTTAGATTTTAAAACAAAGACTGTAATAAGAGATGAGGAAGGACACTCTATCCTACTTAAAGGGTCTATCCAACAAGAAGATCTAACAATTGTAAATATCTATGCCCCTAACATGGGAGCAGCCAATTATATAAGGCAATTAATAACAAAAGCGAAGAAACACATTGACAACAATACAATAATAGTGGGGGACTTTAACACCCCCCTGACTGAAATGGACAGATCATCTAAGCAAAAGATCAACAAGGAAATAAAGACTTTAAATGACACACTGGACCAAATGGACTTCACAGACATATTCAGAACATTCCATCCCAAAGCAACGGAATACACGTTCTTCTCTAGTGCCCATGGAACATTCTCCAGAATAGATCACATCCTAGGTCACAAATCAGGTCTCAACCAGTTCCAAAAGATTGGGATCATTCCCTGCATATTTTCAGACCACAATGTTTTGAAACTAGAACTCAATCACAAGAGGAAAGTCAGAACAGCTCAAATACATGGAGGCTAAAGAGCATCCTACTAAAGAATGAATGGGTCAACCAGGAAATTAAAGAAGAATTTAAAAAATTCATGGAAACCAATGAAAATGAAAACACAACTGTTCAAAATCTTTGGGATGCAGCAAAGACAGTCCTAAGAGGAAAGTATATAGCAATACAAGCCTTTCTCAAGAAACAAGAAAGGTCTCTAATACACAACTTAACCCTACACCTAAAGGAGCTGGAGAAAGAACATCAAATAAAGCCTAAACCCAGCAGGAGAAGAGAAATCATAAAGATCAGAGCAGAAATCAATGAACTAGAAACCAAAAGAACAGTAGAACAGATCCACGAAACTAGGAGCTGGTTCTTTGAAAGAATTAACAAGATGGATAAACCCCTGGCCAGACTTACCAAAAAGAAAAGAGAAATGACCCAAATCAACAAAATCATGAATGAAAGAGGAGAGATCACAACCAACATCAAAGACATACAAACAATTCTAAGAACATATTATGAGCAACTCAATGCCAGCAAATTAGATAATCTGGAAGAAATGGGTGCATTCCTAGAGATGTATCAACTACCAAAACTGAACCAGGAAGAAATAGAAAACCTGAACAGACCTATAGCCACTAAGGAAATTGAAGCAGTCATCCAAAATCTCCCAAGAAACAAAAGCCCAGGGCCAGATGGCTTCCCAGGGAAATTCTATCAGACATTTAAAGAATTAATACCTATTCTCCTGAAACTGTTCCAAAAAATAGAAATGGAAGGAAAACTTCCAAACTCACTTTATGAGGCCAGCATTACCTTGATCCCAAAACCAGACAAAGACCCCATGAAAAAGGAGAATTACAGACCAATATCCTTGATGAACATGGATGCAAAAGTCTCACCAAAATACTAGCCAATAGGATCCAACAGTACATTAGAAGGATTATTCATCACGACCAAGTGGGACTTATCCCTGGGCTGCCAGGATGGTTCAACATCCACAAATCAATCAACGTGATACAATACATTAACAAAAGAAAGAACAAGAATCATATGATCCTCTCAATAGATGCAGAAAAAGCATTTGACAAAGTACAGCATCCTTTCTTGATCAAAACTTCTCAGAGTATAGGGATAGAGGGTACATACCTCAATATCATAAAAGCCATCTATGAAAAACCTACAGCAAATATCATTCTCAATGGGGAAAAGCTGAGAGCTTTCCCCCTACGGTCAGGAACGGGCAGGGATGTCCACTACCACCACTGCTATTCAACATAGTATTAGAAGTCCTAGCCACAGCAATCAGACAACAAAAAGAAATCAAAGGCATCCAAATCGGCAAAGAGGAAGTCAAACTCTCACTCTTTGCAGATGATATGATACTTTATGTGGAAAACCCAAAAGACTCCACCCCAAAACTGCTAGAACTCATACAGGAATTCAGTAAAGTAGCAGGCTATAAAATCAATGCACAGAAATCAGTGGCCTTCCTATACACCAACAACAAGACAGAAGAGAGACAAATCAAGGAGTCAATCCCATTCACAATTGCACCCAAAACCATAAGATACCTAGGAATAAATTTAACCAAAGAGACAAAGGATCTGTACTCAGAAAACTATAAAATACTCAGGAAAGAAATTGAAGAAGACACAAAGAAATGGAAAAACGTTCCATGTTCATGGATTGGGAGAACCAACATTGTGAAGATGTCAATGCTACCTAGAGCAATCTACACATTCAGTGCAATCCCCATCAAAATACCATCCACTTTTTTCAAAGAAATGGAAGAAATAATCCTAAAATTTGTATGGAAGCAGAAGAGACTCCGAATAGCCAGAGGAATGTTGAAAAAGAAAAGCAAAGCTGGCGGCATCACAATTCCGGACTTCCAGCTCTATTACAAAGCTGTCATCATCGAGACAGTATGGTACTGGCACAAAAACAGACACGTAGATCAATGGAACAGAATCGAGAGCCCAGAAATGGACCCTCAACTCTATGGTCAACTCATCTTTGACAAAGCAGGAAAGAATGTCCAATGGAAAAAAGACAGTCTCTTCAACAAATGGTGTTGGGAAAATTGGACAGCCACATGCAGAAGAATGAAACTGGACCATTTCCTTACACCACACACAAAAATAGACTCCAAATGGTTGAAAGACCTAAACGTGAGACAGGAGTCCATCCAAATCCTAAAGGGAAACACAGGCAGCAACCTCTTCGACCTCAGCTGCAGCAACTTCTTCCTAGAAACATCGCCAAAGGCACGGGAAGCCAGGGCAAAAATGAACTATTGGGATTTCATCAAGATAAAAAGATTTGCACAGCAAAAGAAACAGTCCACAAAACCAAAAGACAACCGACAGAATGGGAGAAAATATTTGCAAATGACATATCAGATAAAGGGCTACTATCCAAAATCTATAAAGAACTTATCAAACTCCACACCCAAAGAACAAATCATCCAATCAAGAAATGGGCAGAAGACAAGAACAGACATTTCTCCAAAGAAGACATCCAAAAGGCCAACAGACACATGAAAAAGTGCTCAACATTGCTCGGCATCAGGGAAATCCAAATCAAAACCTCAATGAGATACTACCTCACACCCGTCAGAATGGCTAGAATTAACAAGTCAAGAAACGACAGATGTTGGCGGGGATGTGGAGAAAGGGGAACCCTCCTACACTGTTGGTGGGAATGCAAGCTGGTGCAGCCACTCTGGAAAACAGTATGGAGGTTCCTCAAACAGTTGAAAATAGAGCTACCATCCGATCCAGCAATTGCACTACTGGGTATTTACCCCAAAGATACAAATGTAGGGACCCGAAGGGGTACGTGCACCCCGATGTTTATAGCAGCAATGTCCACAATAGCCAAACTGTGGAAAGAGCCAAGATGTCCATCGACAGATGAATGGATAAAGAAGAGGTGGTATATATATACAATGGAATATTATGCAGCCATCAAAAGGAATGAGATCTTGCCATTTGCAACGAGGTGGATGGAACTGGAGGGTGTTATGCTGAGTGCAATAAGTCAATCAGAGAAAGACATGTATCACATGACCTCACTGATATGAGGAATTCTTAATCTCAGGAAACAAACTGAGGGTTGCTGGAGTGGTGGGCGGTGGGAGGGAGGGGGTGGCTGGGTGATAGACATTGGGGAGGGTATGTGCTATGGTGAGCGCTGTGAATTGTGCAAGACTGTTGAATCACAGATCAGTACTTCTGAAACAAATAATGCAACATATGTTAAGAAAAAAGAAAAAGAAGAAGATAGCAGGAGGGGAAGAATGAAGGGGAGTAAGTTAGAGGGGGAGACGAACCATGAGAGATGATGGACTCTGAGAACCAAACTGAGGGTTCTGGAGCGGAGGAGGGTGGGGGGATGGGTTAGCCTGGTGAGGGGTATTAAAGAGGGCACGTTCCGCATGGAGCACTGGGTGTTATGCACAAACAATGAATCATGGAACACTCCATCAAAAGGTAATGATGTAATATATGGTGATTAACATAACAACAAAAAAATTAAAAAAAAAATCTTTTACATTTCAAGGAGCAGTGAGCTACAACCCTGAATCATGAATACAGGATTTCCCAAGTCAGTTGTGATAACTCATTTCTGGCATTGTACACACTATTTGACACGAAATAAAACTTCTCTTTCATATCAGAAAAAAAAAAAGAAATAAAAGCCATGAGTCTTTTGACAACACCAACAATACAAATTTAAAATGTACCATATAAGTCCTCCACCACTCCAGTGCTGTGTTGGCAAAATTTCTTTCATCACAACCATTCGTGTTAGCATTGGTGAGGACGGATCTTTCTTGGTGGCCTATGCTTTTTAATGGAAATCAGACTTGACTTTTCCAATTAAAAAAGCAGACCCCAGGGGGACCTGGCTGGCTCAATCAGTAGAACATACGACTCTTGATCTTGGGGTTGTGAGTTCAAGCCCCACATTGGGCATAGAGCTCACCAAAAAAAAAAAAAAAAAAAAAAAAAAAGAAGAAGAAGAAGAAGAAAGAAAAAAGAAAAAAAAGCAGAACCCACAGCATTGTAGGTTTAAAAAAGGGCCACAGGCTTTGACTTCATGCGTTCACCTCTCTCAGGAAGACAGGCTCACAGCGGTCCACACTTTTGTCAAACTTCCCCAAAGCGCACCTCGTTGCCACTGGGTTTATCCGAGGGCAAATCCTCTGCATGGCATCTCCACGTTCACCAAAGCATTGTGTATTTATATGCGCTGCCATTATGTGGAAGGAGCTGGAATTGGAAAGAAGGTAAATAGGACATCTTGATTCCGAGTTACATTTTCCTGTAGCGCAATTGAAACACCATTCATGCTATCCTTACTGCATTGATCGGTAATGTTCATTTTCTAATTTCAAATAAAACCTCTTGCTGCAGTCAGAGCGAGACGCTCCTGGATGTGACTTCACAGTTCATTTTAGCTTCATAGCTTAAAGACGTTCTGTTACCATCAGTCTTAAGTGGTAATTCCACTTTTCCAATTAGATTGGGGGAACGAACCAGATAAATGGACTCTTATCCCCCAAGCCATAATCTCAGCCTAGCCATCAAGGCTGGGACAAAAGAACAACCCAGAAGCTCTTCCCTGTCATTTCGCTCCAGAGCCAAAGCCCCCCACCCCCACCCCAGAGCGCCTTCTAAATGAGCCACGCTTTGGGTGGGGTTGCATTTTGGAAAGTTGGTTCAAGTAATTTGCACTCATTTCGAAGAGTGTGACCACCCACCGTGATAAAGGTCTAGACCAAGGATGCCTGGGCGGGTTTTCAGCGTCATCTAAAAGCTAGTCTTCTCCAACCTGCTTGACCCCCTTCATCAATACACCCCCACCTCATCAAAGCCAAAGGCAAATAGGGAGTCAATGATGTCATAGTAGAAAGAACAGGGGATTTTGTATCAGTAGATGTGAATTCAAGCCCCTGCAGAGCCCCGAGTACATCATCTCCCCCTTTTGTGTGTGTGTTTTCTGTACCTGCAAAATGGGCAGACGTAAACCATATTGAGCATGCAGAGCTATAAGCAGAGGGCAATGGCTTGAGGTCAGACCGCCCTGGACGTGACCCCTGGTTCTGCCACTGACAGGCTGCATGACCTCGGGCTGCTTGCTTCACCCCTGGGGCACCAGCACCCCCCCTCCACATGGGAATCACACCAGCCTCAGAAGGTTCTAGTGAGGAACCAATGAGGTAATGGATGTGAGGTGCCTTGCAGGGAGCATCAAACACTAATTTCCTTCTTACCTCTCTTCCTTGAAGTATGGGAGGATAATTCCAGGAAAGCAGAGGTTGAGAGCAAACCCATCACAGAAGAGGCAACAGCCTATAAAGGTGAGATGGAATTTGCTGAAAATGAACCTCAAGCCTTCGGAAGCACACCTCCGATGTGGAGCCCCACACAGAGCTCAGGCCTCTGCCTCACTTAGTGCAGGGAGATCTCATGACCCTCTCGGCCTGGGTTTCCCTGACTTTGAGAAAGGTGCACACAGAGGCAGAATCGAGAGGTCCGTGAGAATTCTACTTATCTTGTCTTCTCATTTGAATGATCATACAAAATATTACCATTTAGAGGGTCAAAGTCTCCGCCACAGTAATGATGCATAACCTTCAAACATTTTCAGAGAGTTAGACTATAATTCCTT
This sequence comes from Zalophus californianus, assembly GCF_009762305.2. Taxonomy (NCBI): domain Eukaryota; kingdom Metazoa; phylum Chordata; class Mammalia; order Carnivora; family Otariidae; genus Zalophus; species Zalophus californianus. The sequence goes on from NC_045600.1 coordinate 7,812,368, forward strand.
ACAGTTCTCATTGCTTCTTGGAGTCCTTAAAATTGTTTTTGTTGTAACCACACGAAGGCTTCTATGTTGGACTCAAGTGTAAGCAACACCGCAGGGAGATGCAGAGGTTAACATGCCCGAGGCACTCAGTCTGAGGGTGGTTCCTTCCCCAGTGCCCTGCACACCCGCCCATGCCAGGGTCCCCCTGGGAGGCCACCAAGGGCAGATGGCCACAGGCCACCTTCCTTAGGCACATTTGATCTCACTGCTCGGTGTCTCAACCTTGACCGTGCACTCTGGAATAAATTCTTTCCAAGGAAACTTTCTGGAGAAAGAACTCTTTAAAAGGGCAAGGGCCTCCAGGCTGCTGGGAGGAGAGATCTGGGGACCAGTGGGGGGCAGCGGGGTGGCCAAACGAGGAGAGAAAACCTGCCCCTCTTACAAGGAGGAAGAGCTGACCGCTCTTTGGGAAATGCATTCCCTTCTGCGGGAGACAAGATAGAAACAGGTTCTGTCTCCACTTGTTTCAGGGTGCAGCCCAACGGGAGCTGGCCCCGGGGGGAACTGCAGCAGTGGGCATGCGCCTCAGCATGGACACGTGTTAATATGCAAACCTGCGTGTCGGATGGACCCTGCACGGGCCGCCGTCCCCCAAGCCCTTCCCATTAGCTCCAGGGAAGTGGCCCTCAGTGCAGATGACAGTCAGCCTCCCAGACAAGTTTCAGAGAGAGGGGTCTGTGCCACAGAGACGATGTGGAGACCACCAGTGGGGTCTCTTTCCTCCACCCCCTCCCCCGCACAGGCCGTGACCTGTGGGCCCAGTCAGGGCACGCATCAGGGAGCCTTGAGTCCACTGTGCTGTCTGGGAGGCGGGGCCCGCGAAGAACTTGGCCTTGCTTCCTGCCTCTGAAATTTGGCAAGAGCTGCAGATATGGAGCAGCAGGCCCAGGCATGTGAGGCAGGTGCCGGGAGAGCAGCCGGCTCCTCCCCCGCCTTCATGTGTGATTCCAAAGCAACACGGATTGGGCCACACCATGGGGACCGAGGACGCCAACAGATGCCCACCACGGCAGGCAGCCTGGATCACCAGCTGCTGTGCCAAGCCAGGGGGAGACAGAGAACCTCCGCCCCAGAGGGAGCCGAATGCCTCTGGCCCGCAGGGAGCTGCTGACTTTGGGGTAGGGGAGAGTCCCACCTGATGGTGGGGGGAGCCGGAAAGGAAAGGAAAGGGTGCAGACTCCAAGGCCAGCCCCCAGCAACCAAACTGTGGGCTCCAGGCTCGTCACTGGTGTTGCCGCGCTCAGAGCAAGCTTTGCAGGGAGAGAGGCCTAGATTCACACATTTGGGGCTGCAGACGATCGCCCCCCACCCACAGTGGCCCAAGGTTCAGGGAGCTATTCACGCAGCAACATGGTGGCCAGATGTGGCCCTTGTGAGACAACAGGACCCACGCCAGGCTTGGTGAACAGTTACAGGGCCCACATCTGCCGAGGGTGGGCTCCCGGTTGGGCGCCGGTGGGGACAGTCATCCTCAGAGCCCCACTTTCCCAGGGCCACAGCTTGTTCTCAATGTCCCAACCCCAACATCACGTTCTCGGGGAGACTTCCAACCCCCCAGATGGATCAGGTCACCACTGATAAGTCTCCTGGCTCTCGGAGTGTGCCTCTGAAATAAAATCCCCATAACATAAAATCCACCATTTCAACATTTTCAAAGTATACAATTCAGCGGCTGTTTGTACCTTCACATTGCTAGGCAACCATCCCCACTGTCTAGTCCCAGGATGTTGTCATCACCCCCAAAATAACCCCCTAGCCATTAGCAGTCCCTCCCCACCCCTGCCACATCCCTGCCCCACCCTCAGCCCACAGCAACCACCATCTGCCTTCTGTGTCTCTGATCTTCCTCCCTGCACATTTCCCATCCGTGGAATCCTACATGTGGTCCTTTGATCTGCTGTTTGCGTGGAGCACGGTGGTGTCAAGTTTCACCCGTGTTGGAGCACGCATGGGTGTCATCCTTTATCTGGCCACATAGCATTCCAGCGCATGGATATCCGCCTTCCTGTTTATCAGTGTGAGGACATTTGGGTTGTTTCCACCATGTGGCCGTCGTGAGCGGTGATGTGAACGTGTGTGTACAAGTGTGTGTTTGAGCACCCGCTTTCAGTTCTGGGGACACACCGAGGAGTAGAATTGCTGGGTCACACGGTGACTCTGTTTAACTTATGGAAGAACTGCCAAACTGTTCTGACAGCCGCTGAGAACTTACTTCTTAAATAACACTTGCCATAGTGTGTGACCGTACATCTAAGGGATTCCTTGGTCAATATTTTTCTCAGCTCACTAGAACGCAAGCTCCATGAGGCACGGCCCTTGTCTCATTGATTTCTGCCTCTCCAGCACCTAATGCAGTGGGCCTAGGATGGGTGCCAGCAAATATCCACGGAAGGCTGGGAAGGAGGGGAGGCAGAGGGAGGGAAGGAGGTGGGGGAGGGAAGAAATATTAGTTGCAAAAATAGCCCCCTTCCTCTGTCTACTCCATTTTACAGCTGACTTTGCACCTCCCCCAACCAGGAGGTGACATCTGTCTCCTGACCATTTGAAGCCAGGCTGGCCTTGTGATTTGCTTTAACCTCTAGAATGAGCTGGAGGTGACAGCACGCACATTCTAAGCTTAGGCTTCCAGAGGCTGAGGCCCAGGTGTTTCTGTCCTCTGCCCATGATCAGCGATGGTCCTGAGGGTCAAAAGAAGGATGGAGGAGGCAGAGAGACTTCCTCGCTCACTTCACACCTGTTGGCAATATCTTGTCCAACCCGACCCATCTTTACCCCAGGAGACTCAGGAAGCTGGAGTTTGCAAGGGACGGGGCACAGTCAGTGTTCTCTGAGGCCACAGAGACTAAGACACTCGCCTAGACGTGAGTTTATTATCCCCTTTTAGGACCGAGGAAGCGAGGCTCAGTGAAAGTTTTTCTCCTGGGCCACCCTGAGAGGTGGGGCCTCCCTGCAGCCAGGCGCATGTCTCTCCTTTTCTCCAAGGCCAGGAGCCAGGTGTGAGGTTCAAGGGCTGGCTATCAGCGGAGACCACCCAGGCTACTGGCAGCCCTGACTGCTCACCACGCCCCCCGCCCCCCCCCCCCCCCCGGCCCCGGTGAACCGAGCGCTCCCTGGCTCTGGGATGTGGCCCACACCATGTCTGTGTGAAATGTTCTTTGCCCTTTATTCACCGGGTTTCAAGGTTAAACTCAAATCCATCAAGAGAGACAAAAGCCCTAACCGATGAACACCCACTTGTCGTGTCTTTTCATTGAGATTACAGGTGCGTGACCCTCCCCTGCACAAAACCCTGTTGCCATAGGAACCTCATAGGATGCCAACTTGACAACAAGTGACCAAGAGGGACATTGACCTGACCCCCCTAAACACACATACACACACATACACTTAATTGCCAGGGGAGAAGCCACAAAAGAGTGTCCTTACCTTTACCTAAAGCACTGGTCTATTCATATTCATTAAATAAGAGTGACAAAGACACAACTTCCATTACAGTTTTCTACCAGAGGCAGAGGGGGAGAAAAATCCACCAAGACGGGGTGTCATTGTTTTCAGCCTCTTCGAAGTTAAGAGTGTGATCATCACCCTCGTTAGCGCTGGGCGGGCACAGGGACGGCTCTTTCAAAACGAGGCGGCCTCCAGTCCATGGAGGAAATTTCGAACAGTTCTTCCTTGGAGGATGGGTCTAGAGATTTTTTTTTTTCCTGTTACTCAGTCCAACTTCATAGAGGTTTTACCCAGGAAACCCACGTGGCTGAGGGCAGGGGTCCACACTCTGTTTCCATAGGGCTCCTGAGTGAAGCATAATTTTCACACGGGTGAAAAAGAAATCAAAAGACTCTTTTGTGACACCAGAGAATGACAGGAAATGTCTCTTCCAGCGTGCATCCATGAGGTGTTTTGAGACACAGCACACCCCTTTATTCTTGCGCGGCCCATGCTGGCTTTCAAGCAGTGGCAGAAGTCACTGGTTGGAACAGAGACCCAGTGGCAGGCCGGGGCAGGGCGAAGTCTCCACAACGCCCAGCAGATGCAACGCCTGGGGCCCCCTGTTACTTTCAGGGGCCACAAAAATGTTTCAAATTTTACTTTAACAACGGAAGAAAAATAGGAATATAAGAATAATGAATCCAGCCTGGGATCTATCTGTCTTTATATCCACACAGTTATAAAATATAATTTTTATTACTTTCCAGTGGCGGAGGAGACCCGAGAAGGCAAGAGTGCCTGAGCCCGTGGCGGTCAAAGCCCGGTGTGTGTTCTCCAGCTCTGTGTAGAAAAGGTCCACGGACCCCTGGCCTGGCGGAGGGAAGTCCCCCGCCGCCGCCTCTTACGAAGCCGGGATGCTGGCCCATCTCTGACCTGCCGGGTGACTTGGAACAGTGGGCTGTCCTCTCTGGACTTGGGAGATTCGGTCCCTGCTCCAGCAATGCCCCTGGCGGTGTGAACTTCCACACGTGATTTGATCTCTGGGCGAACGTTCTGGAAAACAGGGAGGTTGACAGCCCGCCTCCGAGGGTTGGTGTCCGGCTGCGGGAGGATGACCCACAGCACTCAGCCAGGGCCTGCCCCTCCGAAAGCAGTTAATTCACGGTGCCCAGGAGGCACCCAAGCCCCTGCGTGCCCGTCCTCTTCTCTATTTGGAAAGCCTGTCTTGCAAAGGGCTCGGGGCTGGGAAGTGTTCCCACTGTAAGGAGAGGCCCAGGACGTCCCACCATAGCTCCACAGGTTCAAGGGGACACCAGGTGGGCGCAGGGAACGCCCACCATCGCCCACCCCCGTGGCGCAGCCACCCCAACCCCAACTCCTCCGGTGGGTCTTTCTGCATCTGGAGCCGCCCGCCTGTAATCTCTATATAACCTTTGCAATGCGCCTGCATATTTCACCCTTCCAGGCGAGCACTCCCGGGTTTTTTTTTTTTTTTTTTTTTGTCATTCCAATTTCATTTCCTGGGCTGTGTGGACTGCGGGCTCAGCAGTCGCTCCGGTCTGAAGTGACTCCTGGGACCTCCTCACTGTTCTATATGCAAATGGCCTTGCACCTGGGCAGCCGAGCGGGCTCGCAGACAGTTTAGTTATGCAAATCTGATTGATCGAGAGCATATTGCAGGAGCTCGAGCGCAGGCCTGGGACACTGGCAGCTATATTTCACTGGCTAAATTCCCGAAGAAGGGGGGAAAAAATTAAATGCCAGGCATTTTGATGCATATTCCCTTTCAACCCCTGTAGTGCAATAGTGTTTATTTCTGAATGTGTTCAACACTCGGGTTAGACGTTGCTAATACAATTTTGCGTGCAGGGTGTGTTACTGCTGAATTAACAGAAGGCTTGTTTTTGGTGTAAAAAGCCAGTTGCTGTGATGTCACAAGCATAATAGGTCTGTCAGTTGATTTGAAATAATTCCCCAGGCATATACAGTAAAGGCAGTGTTAAAAAATAATTAGGTCCTTCGGCCTCAAAATGCTCACCCAAGTGGAGGGAGTAGTGTGAGTTACTCCGACTTTATTCTCTCCTACAACAAAAGGTAAAATAAACCGCAGGGATGCTGATTACATATCGTCATCCTGTGCGGAAAGCGTTTGTCTATTTCCCAAACAAGGGGGTTTGAAGAGTACAGAGGGAACAGCAGGCCTGGAGGAAATTAAAAAAAAAAAAAAAAAATTTAAACCTCAAATCTACTTTGAATCTGCTTGAAATAATAAATTCCGCATCAGACACATTGCATTCATGCATGTTGAAGTCTGTAACTCTAGAGGCTTGGGAAGCTGGGCTTATCTTGCTTCTCTGCATTTTCCTTATTGATTTATAATCACTGATAAATAAGATACACCTCCATGGCAGACCACTGTTGCAGAAGAGAAAAAGAAAGGCATTTCTGCCCAAGTCTTTCCCTATCACCCCACCAGCACCCATGAGTCAAAATTAAACATAAATCACTGTTATGTGGGGGAGGGGGAGGTGTGGGGGGGAAGTAGAGCGAAAGAGCACATTTCACCCGCCTGTGTGTCTCCATCGCTAGAAACGGGGGTGCGCCAAAGAGGCGCTGGAAGCTGCAAGCCCCTAAGAGAAGGGGCTAGAGTGTGGGACTTGATGCAGGGATTGAAACCCACCACGCGTTCTGACATTCATGTCCATGGGAGCAAATGCATGCGGTCACTCGCTCATTCCCTGATGTCAATCACACTGCCCTGCGCAGACCAGCTCGGCGGCCTTGATGTGCATGCGCTGACCCCCACGGAGCTGCCCCCCCCCGGTTCTCATGGGGACACATGAGTGCAGAGGGATATTCACACACAAGGTGTTGGGGCTTGGCTGCAAAGAAGAGGAAGGAGAGATCGAAAGGCACACTTGCGGCCAGGTTTTGTCACTGGGGCAAGAGTGGCAGCCCAAGTCCATTGCTGGCCCCCAGGTCCTGTTTTCCAACTGCCCAGCATTCACACACACACACACACACACACACACACACACACACGTGCGCACACACACACACACATTCGTGTTTTACAAAACAGGCATCTGACAGGCAAAGCCCAGCCCAAGGGTCAAAACTGAAGAGCCTGGGAAAGGTCAAGTTTAATCTCTCCCCTCAACGACCTGGCGCACCCCTCCCACTGCTGACTAACAAAAGGGCCTCGGCGCTGTGACTGACAGAATTCTTAATTGTATCCACTCATTCATGACAATTTGATTAAAATATTACGCCAAAGTCTCACCCCCTGTTTGCTTCGATCCTCCAAATCTAATTTTGAATTTTCAGAAAGGAGATTACCTCCACAAGCATGACTGGGATGCTATTAACTTCTACTTAATCTTTATTACTGATGTGAATTTAACATATGTACAGCTTCGCTCTGCCCCTGTTGTTTTCCTCTCCAAAGTAACGTCTAGGCGGTATACAAGCGGTGGGCATTAATTTTCACTTTGCCATCCTGTCGGCGGCCGGCTCTTGCTTGTCTGTGCAGGAGAGGGGGTGTCGTCTTCGTGGCAGGCCCTGCTCAGGACACGGAACCTCCCCTGCCTCCCCCTCCCGAGGCCCGCCTCCCGGCTCGCCGTGGCCTCCCAGATCTCCAGGCTCTGCAAATTCGGAGGCGTGAGCCTGGCTGTCCTCCTCTCTCTGCATCGTGACAACTAGCAGATTCTTGGGAGCATGGGAGAGGCTTGTGCAGAAGAGGCCAGCGGGTCTAGAACTCTCCATTCGGTGGCTCCCACTGTCCAGCCCTGTGCTTGGGAGCCACCACGGGACAGAACATGCCCTTGGGATCACCAGCCACAAAAGGAAAGCAAATCAACAAAGAAATGAAATAAGAACAAGAACATTGACATTGAGGTTCTGTGTTTTAAAGGGTTTCTTGTTTTTTTTTCAGTTTTTAGGTTCATCTTTTTCTGTATTTTGTTTCTCATAAGATATGGGTATATGTCGGTTTTTGGGGGAAGCATAGAAAAGTCTGGAATCCTGGCCTCCAAAGCATTAATAGCAATTGTTTCACACTGGGGTTGCAGGTAGGGAGGCAACGAAGCTCCTTCTAGGATGTTTCTCACTATATGTTATGGGTAAAATTGTATCTCTTGTAAACTCCTATGGTGCCATCCATCCTAACCCCCAGCACCTCAGAAAGTGACCTTATTTGGAAACAGAGTTGTTACAGATGTAATGAGTTCAGTTAGGATGAGTCATAGCAGAGCAGGGTGGGCCCTCATCCCAGGTGACGGCTGTCCTTATAAAGGGGGACATTGGTCCTTCTAAAAGACGCACACATACAGGGAGAACACCACGTGAGGATCAGAGTCAAACTGTCACAAGCCAAGAAACGACCAGAAGCTGGGAGGGAGGCCTGGAACACTCCTTCCCTAGAGCCTTCCGAGGGAGTACACCCTGCCAACACCTTGATCCCAGGCTCGTGGCCCCCAGAACTGTGGGACAATAAATTTCTGTTGTTTGAGCCGAGCGGTCGGTGGTACTTAGTTAGGGCTGCCCTAGGAAGCGAACACACTATCTGTTCCTATACTGTTTGAATCAGGTATCACAGTATTGCTCTTGAAATCTTTAAAAAATAAATATACATTTTTGGATTCCTGTAAATTACAAACCTGTCTTAGTGTGTATTGTATTTAAATCAGGAGGCCTCTGCTGGGAGCTGATATACAAAAATACATAGCATTTGTTCTTAGGGGCCTGAATTCATGCCTCCGATCTGCCTCTTAGCAAGCAGGTGAAATGCGGGCCTTCCCTTGAATTCTGTGCTCCCTCCTGAAAACACGGATCAAAGCCTCGCCCTGCCTTCCTCAGGCAGTTGTGGTGAGGGTCAGCAACTGCCACCTGGAGCCCTCTATACATTCATAGTATTAATATTTCATTCCTTGACTCTACGAATCTCCACTGAGCACTTGAAGACGCCAGGTCCTGAAGGCATAGGGGTCTCTGAGAAATGCCGAATGTGTCTCCTGCCCCTAGGAGTCACTTTGGGTCAAAGAAACCTGTAAACCACTCAGCATGCAAGAGAGAACAAAGGCTCCTACGGGCCCTCCATGGGGAGACAGGAGCCCTTCCAGTAGGAGAGTCAGGTGGCTTCGTGGACAAAGAGAGGGATTTTCAGCAGCGACTGGGGTATATCCAGTCAAAGGTGGGACAATGCAGGGATGAGGGGAGGCAAGACAGTGCAGAACCTGGAAACAGAGAGGCAAGCGATTGGTCAGGGCTGGGGCCCGGGACCCCAGAACGCAGAGACCTTGCCCGGCTCAGCCAGTGCCTGATCTTTGGTCCTAGAACAATGACAAGCACACAGTTGGATTCCCTAAACTTTTGCTGGGTAAATGAATGTTGGGTGAGGTCATTGAGAGGAGACGACTGCCTGCTGACTTGCAAGCTGGCCCTGGACAATCGGGGCCTCCTCGCCCCCTCCCCTGGTCTTTGGAACACGTGTCCTGCTTGCCTCCCAGAAGCTGCTCCAAAGACACAGCCTTGAGATGGAAAGGTGGAATTGAGATCATCTGGACGGTGTATGCGAGGGAACCCAGTGAAGGCCTCTGCGTAAGCTTTTAAGATTTGGTGGGCAGGTGCAGAGATGTTCTTGTCTTGCGGCTGCCCAAGACCCAAGACACCTGTCACCCAACCATCTGGAATGGCTGCCTCTTTCCTTGGATCCTTCCCTGATCTCTGCATAAGGGGGCCAGTTTCAATTAGTCTCAGGAGGCTCCCGAGGGGTCAGGAAGGAGCGGGGGGAGGTGAACTGCGAGAGCAGCATAGCAAGGGGTAAAGCTGGAGGGACAGGCAGGGGTGAAGTCACTGCCCCCAGCTTTGGAGACTCTGGAAAGGAACTACCCTCTGTCCTGAGCCACTGGAAGGGTTTGGTATCCTCGATGGTCATGGCAGGAAACAGGTAGATACCTAAGTCAATGAACTTGGAAAGAACTTGATCAACAGACTCCTTAGAAGAAGGTCAGCAGAGAAGCCAACAGGATGACACAGGAGCAAATTCCCAAAGGGGCGATAGAGAACGTGTTTCCGGAACCTGGGGCAGAGAGAACACCAAAGAGGCCACCCGCAAGCCCGCCACACCCGGGAGGCAGCCAGAGACAGGAAGCCCTCCCCTCCTCTGGTCTCCTCCAGGGCTCCCACTGACCAGACCCAGCCAGGACCAGAGGACAGGGCAGCCCTTGATGAAGTTCACAAAGACATTCACTCAGGTTGGCTCCTGGGCTCTGAGCAGGGGAGAAGGGAAGTCAGAGAATTTAAACTCAGAAGAGACAGGGTCCATTTGTCCACTTAGAAAGCCACTTTGGCACTTAAAGAAAAAGCAGGTAGTTGTGTTACGGGACCCTGAGTTGAGCAATGGGATGGGCTGTAGATATAGGTATTTATGATCTGGTCGGAAAGAAGGTAAGAAGGGGACAGACTCTACCCCAACTTAAAAAGGGACAATTAGCCTCTGGCTAACGTGGGCTCTGGGTTGCCAGCACATATAAATACCCATTAAACATCTATTGATTAAAAATACTTGTGCTGGACGCCTGGGTGGCTCAGTCGGTTGAGCATCTGCCTTCGGCTCAGGTCATGATCCCGGGGGTCCTGGGATCGAGCCCCCTGTCGGGCTCCCTGCTCCGCGGGAAGCCTGCTTCTCCCTCTCCTTCTGCCCCTCCCCCCTGCTTGTGCTCGCGCTCTCAGATAAATAAACAAAATCTTTAAAAAAATAATTGTTCATTCTAGTGAACATGCGATTGCACTTGTAGCCCTGCGTGACCACATCACAGATCCTAGAAGTTAACAGGGAGTTTCTCCCCAGTCCTCAAATACACTGTGGCCGATCTGTCCCTCAGCGTCACTCTCCCTGCCCTCCTAGGTGGACATGTGATTTTCATTATAAAGACCACGTTTGCCAGGTTTTCCTGCAGCCGAGAGGGGCCATGTGACAAAGTCCAGGACAAATAGGGCTGGAAGTGATCCGTGCGACCCCTAGTCCTGCCTTAGGAAGAAGGGAGGGTGTCTCCTGCCCCTTCCTGCTGGCTCGTGCATAGACGTCGGCGTGGGCCAAGAGAGGGTAAAACAACAAAACAGAAGGAGCTTTGGCCCCTGCATCATGGAGCTACCCTGTCAGCCCTGGACTGAATTTCTCAACCTGGGTGAGAGAAATACATCTCTGTATCATTTCTCTACTAACAGAAAAGGAGCTTATCCCCTGAGACAGGGGTGCTCCTTGTCTTGCCCAGTGCCTCTGTTGACTCCCATTCCCAAGTCCTGGTGGAACCATTACCCATCCGTCAAGGCCTGGTTCAGACGCTAGCTCCGCGGTAAAGACTTCTCTCAGGTCAGCCCAAGCTAAGGATGCGCTGTAACAAACATCCCCGAATCTCAGAGGTTCATTCCAACCTGTGCTGGAGCCAGAGGTGTTAGCCAGGGTGGGGGCCGTAGCTGATGGAAAAGAAGCCCGGCTCTTATAGCTCCGCCCCAGCAGGGCACAAGACATTCTCCCTGTCACTGGCCAAAGCGGGCCACTTGGCCGCGTTGGACATCAACAGGAAGTTTAATCTTATCACAAGAATAAGGACACAATTCTGCCACAACCGCCGAGATAGTCTCTATGCATCTGTCCCTCCCCATCCCTACACCTACCGTGGGCCCACCGGTGTGCAAGGCACTGAGTGCTTATCATCATTTGCACTTCCTAGCCCCGGGGATGTGGTGCACATCTGGAATAAATTAAAGATTTTGTTCCCCCGCATTGAGCATAGCCCAGATGTTTCCATAAAGTGAGGATGTTAGACATCTCTGGATTCCCAGAGACCACACAGAGCCTAGAACAAAGCAGATGTTCAGCAAACACTTGTTGGATAAAGGGTGGGAATTCATTCATTCATTCACTCATCAAACCCATGTGGAGCTCCCACTGTGCGCCAGGCCCTGTGTCATTCCCCTGGAATAATCAGGGTCCAGGAGGGAGTGGGAAATTTCTGGAAGGAGAAACCAAAGACGCTATTCCCAAGACCAGCAAACGCCCAAGCTCCTCATGCAAGCGACGAATTCACTAAAACCGCATCAACGCTGCTGGAAGCAACAACCAAAAAACAAAAAAGGAGGCATTTGTTTGATTTTTTAAAAGTATTTCTTGGGGCGCCTGAGTGGCTCAGTCAGCTGAGCATCTGACTCTTGATTTCAGCTCAGGTCATGATCTCAGGGTCCTGAGACTGAGCCTCAAGTCAGTATCCATGCTCAGCATGGAGTCTGCTTGAGGATTCTCCCTCTCCCTCTCCCTCTGCCCGTCCCCCTGCTCACATGCTCTCTCTGTCTAAAATAAATAAATAAGTCTCTTTTTTTTTTAAGTATTTCTTATTTTGTATGCCTGTGATTTGGAGGAAACACTGCTGATGAGGGCTTTTTTATAGACTTTTTAAAAAATCTGTTTACAACATTTGCCTTAAAATTAAAAGATCACAAAACTTTCCATCTTTCCTCCTTCCTAACCTTCTACTTGGCAAACATTTGATTTATTTTGGTCCTGTTTTCAAGGGGCCTGAAACCAAGAGTCAGCTGCCCGAAGTGGGCAGACAGTGCGTCCTTTGGCTCTGGGTGGAGGAGCAGAGAAGCTCGGGGCCCTGGGGCAGCCCAGCCCCGGAGGGGCCAGGTAGGAGCCAACTGTGTCTGCTCTGGACCAGGTGGGAGAAGCAGGCAAGGGGCCATCTGCAAACAATGCCTTAGCCCAGAGGCAATACCCAAAAACTCCAAAATATTTAGCAATGGGCAGAGCAGGACAGCGACCAATCGGAATGAACCCCTGCCAGTGAGGCTATAGCTGGTTCCCACCCCCCCTCCCAAACCCCTTCCCCCTCGGTCAGGCGTTAATCTGAGTCAAGGGACACCCAGAGTGGGGTTTAGGAGCAGCCGGAGCCACAACGACAGTGACTACAGGACCTATTTTCTGAACAGTAGGGAAGAATTTTAACACCGAAGAACCTGTACATTGTACCAGGGCCTCCCAGCTGGACAGAACACTGCCTTCCCCCGCAAGGAAGTCCCCCAGACTGAGACAGAGAGGTGGGGACCACAGTAGTCTGTTAAAAATAGGTCAGAAGGTCCGTGCGGTTTTGGGCATGTGTATCCCCAGTTTCTCTGTTAGTAAAACGGTGGTGACCATGTTAGCCAGCCTCACAGCATCAACCCATATCAAGAACTCAGAAAGAGCCTGCCTTAGAGTAGACGTCCTTAATACAGGTCAGCTACTCTTATTACTAGATGGAAAAGATTTTTTAAAATTATATTTTTAAGTCTGCCATCCCAGAGACCGTAGAATGGGAAGAGAGATCAGCTGTGCGCCTGTAAACCCACATCAAGCTCATTACGCTTCTTGCGAAGTAGAGTGAGGATTGTAGGGGTTCTCTTCTGATACAAGGCATAGATGCTTGGTGGTGTCTACTCAGGCTGCTTCGAGAAAGTCCCTTCTTCCTGTTGCTCTAGAGGGGCCCAAAGAGGCACTGGAGACAGAGAACGCAGAGGTCTTTGGGGTGCTAATAGCTGATAAAGTGGAATGTTCAAGGTTTGGGGTGTCGGAAGGACCACGTACCAGCTCAGTGACCCCCCAACAAGAGCTCCCACCTTTCTGAGCCTCAGTGTTTTCATCAGGAAAGTGGGCATAAAAACCCCGTGCCTTATAGGATTGCAATGCTGCTTAGCAACAAGTGATAAGGTCAACTGTAGCTCTCGTGAGCCTCTTACTAAGATCACTGCCTTGTGGGCACCTGAAGAAATGGGTGGCATTTCATGTGTTTGCCTTTGTGTAAACAAAGCCCACCCCCAGGTCTTCTTTCAACGTTGCACGTGTTCTGATTTGTTTGCACGTCTTCCTCAGCCTCTCATCGCCATCGCCCCCTCTTCTGGGGCTTTGGGAGAGAGAGATGCTCTGCAAATGCTACCCCAGCACCTTGCAGTCTACAGACCCACTGCCCGCCGTTTGTCCTGTCTGTTCTCCTCCAAAGCCTCCGAGGGAGGCAGGGAAAGTTCTCCTAGCCCCTTTTGCAGATGAGGAAACTGAGAAACAATGAGAGGGGAGTAAAGATGACTGAAATCCCACAGCCAGAAAGCGGCCAGGACTGGGACAGATTCCGGGAGCCCCAGCAGAAGCCCCAGCTGAGCTAGCACAAGAAGAGGAGCTCAAACCCTGAGTGGAGCTGTCAGGGGTTTGGGTGAGACAGGGGCCCCGCGGCTAGTCGGATTCAGAAGCCTCATGGGTCAGGGTGTGCGGGAGTCCCACCAGCCACAGCCTGCCCTGGATGGAACCCCATGGAGGGGTACATCCAAGAACTGGGTTTATTCTTAATTCTTCTCTAACGATATATTTTTAAAGGGTCAGTTTAGATCTTGATACATTATTAAGTGGAAAAATGCAAGTTATAGAACAGTAAGCATAGAATCATGGCATTTGTTTGAAATGATAAGTGTATACATGGACTTGTGAGGGCTCGTGACGGGAGATACGCACCACCAGTTTAGTGACCCACTGGGGGAAACGGGTGCGAAGGAGCAGAGAAAGAGTTGGAGGAAAATTTTTATTTTTTACTCCATGTACTTCTGAACTATGGCTGAGGCAGAGAGATCCCCACACATAGAGATGAGGAGTCCCCAGGCTGAATGCCTGATCATCATTGGTGATACTGAGGAGGAACCGCAAGTACCAAGCCCAGCCAGTGACGGACTGAAGATGGTGACAAATTCCTTGTCATTCCTACCATGGACAAGCGGGTTCTATGTCCACTGCCCTTGACTCAGAGCAGGCTCTCTGACAGCTGAGCTGGTGTCCCAGCCCAGGCCTTAGGAGACCAGCAGCTTCCAAATCTTGTCCCCTGGACCCAGAGCTGCCATGTGACAAGTCCAAGACCACATGGAGAGGGACAGACGCGGGTCTATCTGAGCCCAGCCTTCCAACCACCCCCCTTGAGGTGCCAGGTGCTTAGATCCTCTGCCAGCCTACCCATCAGCTGAGTCCCACCAGGTGACCCCACTGAACATCCCATCAAGCCGACCAATTGCCCAGCTGAGCCCTGACCATGTCCCTGAGCCACAGAATCATGAGATAAAATAAAGCAGTCGGCGCCTGGGGGGCTCAGTCGGTTAAGTGTCCGACTCTTGATTTTAGCTCTGGTCATGACCTCAGGGGCATGGGATCGAGCCCCGTGTCGGGCTCTGGGTTCAGCGAGGAGTCTGCTTGAGATTCTCTCCCTCTCCCTCTGCCCCTCCCCCCAAATAAATAACTAAATCTTAAAAAAAAAATAAAGCAGTTGTTTAGTTGCTGTCTTAAGCACTAAGTTTGAGCGTATTTATGAAGCAGCCATAGATACCTGGAAAGCAGGGCCTCATCCATGAACCCATGGATGTAGGAAGAAGAGTGATTTGATCTCTTTGTCCCTGCCTTCAAGGGGCTTACACATTTAATTGGAAAGAATGGCCAGTGCTGAGCACATTCTTTGTTCGCTGAATTGCAGCGCCCTCGTGGGCCAAGATCACGTCTATCTTGTTCACTTACATATCTCAAGTGCTTAGGAGTCTGTGCACCACACGGTAAATGCCCAGAGCTCATCAGTGAACCCGCTGGAAGCCCAACCGCCCTCCCACGCCCTCCCACACACTCCCTCTGCAGGGACATCGAACCAAAGGTCGAGTCTAACTCTGAAATATTTCCACCTACTCAGACACTTGGGAAAGACAGCCTTTTTTCCTACAATATTTTTTTTAGCCATTGCTTCATTGAGATGTAATTTACATACCACAAAATTCACCTGTTTTAAGTAAACTCTTCAACAATTCTTAGTATATGTGGCTCTATTTTAAACAATGTAATGATAGGACAATTAAAGACCTCCAACGTTGGTAGGATGTAACGGAGACAGCTGTCAAGGTCAAGGTCAGTTCAAATGCCCTTTTGGAAGGGAGTTTGGCAGTATGTGTCAAAGCTCACTTCTGCACCTCAGAAAATGAAAACTCTTCAAAATGAAAAGTTCCACAGAGATAAAAAGTTGCATGCACCAGGCTGTCCATTTTACAATTTGCTAAGAATTGAAAAGATTCTAAACCCTGCCAAATCCAGAAATATTTGCCTAGCTGTGTCACTTCCCCCTCATAGAATAGTATACTGTCACTAATAATAGTTATCATGGGGCGCCTGGGTGGCTCAGTTGTTAAGCGTCTGCCTTCGGCTCAAGTCATGATCTCAGGGTCCTGGGATCAAGCCCCGCGTCGGGCTCCCTGCTCAGCAGGAAGCCTGCTTCTCCCTCTCCCGCTCCCCCTGCTTGTGTTCCCTCTCTCACTCTGTCTCTCTCTGTTAAATAAATAAATAAAATCTTAAAAAAAAAAAAATAAGAGTTATCATGTCACTAAGGTCTACATAAAGATTTCTAGAAGGTAAGGTTGGGAAAAGAGTTTTATGGTATAATAATGTTAAAAGGAAAACAGGATACCCCAATTTGACATTAAGTGACTAGAAGACCACGTTCAAAAGTGAGAATTGTCCATGGAAGGTGTAGGATGTAGCTTGTCCTCGACTTTCATTCATCAGTTCAGCAGGCTATTTAGTCACACCTGCCACGTGCCACTCACAGACAGCCACGGCAGCCCCTGCCCCAAGCACCCGCCCCCCAGGGTGACGCCGCATCCGCACCACATCCTGACCACTTGCCTGTCTTTCCTGGGTAATTTGAGATTTCAATGAACATATCCATATTTTGCTGAACAACTGGCCAGAAAATTGAAGAAAATAAAAGGCATCTAACAAAGAATGGGAAGCAAGCACACACACACCCCTGCCCCCCACCACATCTAGGGCTTGCTTACAGATGCCGTGTGTACGCCAGCAATAATGCTCAGCTTCCCATGCAAGGTATGTCCAGTGGTTGGTAGTTTTTTGTAACTATACTATTTTTTTTAATTTTTTATTGTTATGTTAATCACCATATATTACATCATTAGTTTTTGATGTAGTGTTCCATGATTCATTGTTTGTTCATAACACCCAGTGCTCCACGCAGAATGTGCCCTCTTTAATACCCATCACCAGGCTAACCCATCCCCCCACCCCCTCCCCTCTAGAACCCTCAGTTTGTTTTTCAGAGACCATCATCTCTCATGGTTTGTCTCCCCCTCCGACTTACTCCCCTTCATTCTTCCCCTCCTGCTATCTTCTTCTTTTTCTTTTTTCTTAAAATATGTTGCGTTATTTGTTTCAGAAGTACAGATCTGTGATTCAACAGTCTTGCACAATTCACAGCGCTCACCGTAGCACATACCCTCCCCAATGTCTATCACCCAGCCACCCCATCCCTCCCACCCCCCACCACTCCAGTAACACTCAGTTTGTTTCCTGAGATTAAGAATTCCTCATATCAGTGAGGTCATAGGATACATGTCTTTCTCTGATTGACTTATTTCACTCAGCATAACACCCTCCAGTTCCGTCCACGTCGTTGCAAATGGCAAGATCTCATTCCTTTTGATGGCTGCATAATATTCCATTGTGTATATATACCACCTCTTCTTTATCCATTCATCTGTCGATGGACATCTCGGCTCTTTCCACAGTTTGGCTATTGTGGACATTGCTGCTATAAACATTGGGGTGCACATACCCCTTCGGGTCCCTACATTTGTATCTTTGGGGTAAATACCCAGTAGTGCAATTGCTGGATCGGATGGTAGCTCTAATTTCAACTGTTTGAGGAACCTCCATACTGTTTTCCAGAGGGGTTGCACCAGCTTGCATTCCCACCAACAGTGTAGGAGGGTTCCCCTTTCTCCGCATCCCCGCCAACATCTGTCGTTCCCTGACTTGTTAATTCTAGCCATTCTGACGGGTGTGAGGTGGTATCTCATTGAGGTTTTGATTTGGATTTCCCTGATGCCGAGCGATGTTGAGCACTTTTTCATGTGCCTGTTGGCCATTTGGATGTCTTCTTTGGAGAAATGTCTGTTCATGTCTTCTGCCCATTTCTTGATTGGATGATTTGTCCTTTGGGTGTTGAGTTTGATAAGTTCTTTATAGATTTTGGATACTAGCCCTTTATCTGATATGTCATTTGCAAATATTTTCTCCCATTCTTTCGGTTGTCTTTTGGTTTTGTGGACTGTTTCCTTTGCTGTGCAAAAGCTTTTTATCTTGATGAAATCCCAAGAGTTCATTTTTGCCCTGGCTTCCCGTGCCTTTGGCGATGTTTCTAGGAAGAAGTTGCTGCGGCTGAGGTCGAAGAGGTTGCTACCTGTGTTCTCCTCTAGGATTTTGATGGACTCCTGTCTCATGTTTAGGTCTTTCAAGTTTGGTAGTTATTTTAAAACAGCGGCCATTTGGGGGGGCCAGTTCATAAATTCCTTCTATTGGCAATTAAGTGACAAGCCAACATAGATTTCAAGCCCCTGGGGTCCACCTGCATTGTCTTGGGCCTGGACATAATGCAGTCATGGCCACCTGTGGTGTTCAGAGGAGAAAGCAGCCCCCCCAGTGAAATGTCCCTCAGCCCTATCTCACCACTGGTCCTGAGACGGGCCTGCCTGAGCGACAGCCATTGTGAACTCCACCGAATGTGGGACTCAACTGTCAGGAGCCCCCGCCGACACAAAGACCAAGGAAAACCCCAGCCACGTGGTGTGAACGAGCCCCTGCGAAGGGACATCTTCCAACCGGCCCCACCGTGTTCTCAGCAGTGCGCTGCCTCCTCCAGCACAAGTCCCAAGGAGCGGCTTTCCGCCCAGCCTTGGAGAAGGAAGGTGACAACTTGGGAAAGGAGCCCCCTCTGTGCTGAAGGCGGGAGCGTGCCATGATGCAAACGAGAGGCTGGCTGCGCCTGAGTTTCCCGTGATTCATTTGCTTTTTCGGAAAGTGTGCGTTGAGACCTGATGTGTTCCAAAGGCTCCTGCTGGGTTTAAAGAAGCAGACGACACTGGCTTCGCTGCATTTCTTCCTGTCGTGGCCCCAACAGTGGCTCTCCCTTCCGCTCACTTGTCCTTTGCACGGACATCTCCTGAGCACCTGTTCGGCATGCTACACGCACCAGCTACTGGGGACACGAAGGTGGAAGGCTCAGGGGTGCCACGGGCATCCAATGGCTGCAGAGGAGATGGGAGAAGGACGGGGTCAGGGGCTGGTCCTGGGGTGAGCAGCCCCTCCCACGGCATGCCAGACAAAGTCACCAATTATTTCAAACTCATGCCAAGCAGATTTGCAGACACCATGTGGGGAGCACCTGTGACTTCTCTTCCATCCCTATGAGGCTGAAGCACCTTCTGGGCAGAAAATAGGTGCTCAGTAAGAACTATAATGGTTCACTGAGCAGTGGAACACATGTCTCAGAGACCCTGTTCTTATTTTTTGAGAGCAGGGAGTGTGTGCAGGAGTTTTGCTTTGAGACCATGTGGCAAGGCCGGTCCTCGTTAAAATGCAAAACTTCTTAAAAGGGAGCCTCGGCTGCTTTCACTGGCGAATCCTCCAGTTCTGGGCCCTCAGCCTGGTTGCCCTCCCATCCCTTAGCTCATTCCCACGAGACTTCACATAGAATGTCATATCCTGTCTTTCTTTCCCCTGATGCAGCATTTGGTGTACTTGGCCTGGGCAGGGCTGGGTGAGCCCAGGAAGGAAGACAAACACCCCTTTCGGGACCACATCTGGGGATTTCATCTATGGGGGCCTTGTCCTGACTCTGAGTGAGCCACCCTGGGAAAAGATTTAAGGGATGAACCTGAGAGCCAAAGAAACACTGAAGGGAGAATAGAATTTTCCACCGTTGCTGCAGTGGACCAAACCAGATAAAAGTTGTAACAGGTCCAGTTAGGGCTCAAAACGAAGATGAATTCTGTAACGTTTAGAACCGTTTGTGAAAGAAACAGTATACTTCATGTGGGATGGGGTTTCCCAAGAAGGGAGAGAAATCTGTAAGCAGCACCTGGATAGCTCTTTATCACCATGCTTACTCTTTCCATAATCATTACTGTGCACCCCACGTGCCCGGCACTGTGGTAGATGCTCTTCATAAAGCAACAGTAGAGATATCGGTCTTAATAAGCTTATGTGTTAGTGGGGGAAGCAGTCAACCTACCAATAAATGGGGAAGTGTTACAAAAGTACTCACATTTAGATCTGTTGATAGTACTTTATCATCTATCTATTGATCGATCGATCGATCTCTTTAATTCTGAGCCACCTTGTTCAGAAGCATAGGAAGGGCCCTGCGCAATTATGAATCAACCAGTTCTTATAGGTATAATTGGCTTCCCATGGCCAACTGCTCAGTCTTTCTGGTTCCTGCCCTCCTCTGACTCCTCTCCTCCAAATCGTATCTGGGAACATTAAGAGGGGCTCAGGCTGGTCCTTGACAGGTGACCCCCAAGGATATTCCATCTGATTTCATCCCTGGGCATTTTGCTGGCTGTTACTGCTCACATCTGAGGCTGACGGACTGTGGTCTTTCATTTTTGTTTGGGTCAGACCCTGATGTCCCCACACTCTTACCTCAGCACCCCCAGGCTCTTTCTGGAACTACTAGAACCTTCCATATGGCCCCTGCTGCAGCCAACTGACCTAAAATTCAGGTGAGATGAGATTCAAGAGAAATCAAGGAGGCAGGGTTTGCAGGGCTTCCTGACTGCTGTCATACGTGGGACGTGGGAGAGGGGCATCCGAACGTGGGACCTCGGACAATGGGGTGAAGGCGCCATTCACCCAGGCAGATGGCAGGGAGTACAGGTGAGCAGGCTTGCAGGGAGAGGGTAGGCAATCACATCCCTCTGTGCACAGGGTGGCACAAAGCCCACAGGGAGAATGGGGTCTGCTCTGTCTGGGCATGGGGTGAGGGTACAATGGTGACCCCACACCCCCCAGGGATCAGCGGTCACCTGTGAGCCCTGCAGCAAGGAAGCTGACCCATTTTCCCTGGGATCCCTTGGTGCCGTGCCCATCCTGTCTGTCAGACCAGGCAGCCCTGCCACCTTCGCTCCTCGCCCAGATGAACGAGGTTGGAAGAGAGTGATTTCAGCTGCTATTTCCCATCTGCAAAATGATGGACCAATGTGGAGTTGACAGAAGTCTACAGATACCCTCTCACGACTTCCCTCCTGCGCATCTCACACTCAGTGACTTCAAACCCCTAGTAACTCCTGGGTGGATGCAACAGAATGTTAGATACTGTATGTGGGCCCCAAAAGTTTTCTAGAAGTTCTGAGTACAGAAAAACCCCTTTCTCCCATTTCTGGGTATTTGCCCCAAAATTGCTGACCCACCCGACATTGACCCACATGGGGGCCTCCTTCCCTCAGCCGAGGCAGGCTTCACCCCACAGAAAAGGGAATATTTCCCATTAGTGTGCCACTCTGCGGTCTCTCGGGGGGTGGGGCTCTTACATCCTTCCTTCCAGAAAGGGGCTCCCCCAATGGCACACGGAGCAGGCGCCGGGGTACCAGCTAAACAGGAGCACCCAACAAGTGAGGATAAAATTGTTTAGGAGGAATGTTAGACTCGATGTTTGCCTCCAACGTGATCAAAGTAAGCCTCTGAGGATAAATCAGGACTTCCTGACATCTCTTACCCTTATTTTATGTATTTATTTTTTGTTTTTAATTACATCTGGGAGGGTAGTGGGGAGCCATCATCCTCTTTTGATCCTTAAGGCCTCTAAAGCTTTTCTCCGATCCTCGAACCATCACGTCTTACAGAAAAGGCAAAGGAGCCTTTGAAAGATTCAGGGCGTCGGGGTGGGGAGGGAGCCATGAAACGAGCAGAGAGGAGAGAAGGGCAGCAGGAGGGGAGGCACAGGGGTCGGGGGAGTGGGGCTGAGGCAGGGTAGCCAGTGCGGAAGCCCGCGGACACCGGGTTCAAATCCTAGCTCTGTCGCTTTGGGCACATCACACCTTCTCTCCCCAAGACCTGCTGGGGGCCCATGCTCCTGCCCTTGGAGAGCTATTTGGTCCACAGTTGCCTTAGGGGGTGAAACCTGGTCAGTCACCTTCCCCTCTCTACCAGCAGCTCCCCCCGTGCTGCTCCACTACCCCTCCCCCGGCCCCTTGCTTTGGAGGCTCACCCCTATGACCACCACCTTGCCCCCCGGCTTCGGGTGGGGCTTGGACAATAGACATCCATAGGCTGCAGTCTGCAGTGACTACGCCCTACCAACAGCCCAGAGAACCAGGTCTGGTCATCACCCCTTCTTGCCCCTTCAGGCTGGTGAGGGGGAGGGGCTCCCAGATGCTGCCCCTTACATTGCTTCTCCATCCCATGCTTTCCTTTGCTTTTGTAAACCATCCCTTTATTGGACTCTCCTTGCTGACCCCACCCAACTGCAGCATCTTGTCCTGCTGGGACCCCCTTCATCCCCAACACATCCTCCTGGCTATTCAACAGGACCCCACCAGGGATCCAAGAGGCAAGATTGCTCAAAGGAGCATGGTAAAAGCTCAAGGGAAAGAAACAATGACTGTGCCCCCAAGCCCAGGCCTGGCCATGGCTCTGCGGGAACGAGGACTCGGCCGCTGGACCCAGAGGCAGGTGCAAGGAGAGAGAACGGCTTCTCCTGTGGCTGCTCTGGGTCTGGGGGCTGCCGGGGCAGTGAGCTGTAGGCACCACAAAGGAGCTTGGGCTGGGAGAGGATCTCCAAGGCTCGTAGGGAATCTGAGGGACAGAGCCCTGGGGGTGCGAGGTTGAAATGGCCAGGTTTAAGGGAAAGTGGACTCTTAACTTAGAATGAGAAGTAAAAGGTGATCTCTGGAGTCCAGACCTCAGGTGGTACCGCTAAGCATGGGGAACTCTCCATTGGAAGGGGACAAACATCCCCCTCGGGGCAGGGCAGGCCCTGGATAAATGACTGGGCAGTTCTTCTAAGTCCTAAGGAAGGTATCTGGGTGGGGAGGGTGTTCTGGAGGAAGAAAGGGTGACCGTGATCCAAAGCCGAACTGCTGCTCCATCCCTGGGCCGTCCTGGGGTCATCTCACTGCCCCAACACAACCCAGGGTGGAACCATTCCCGCCCTTTGCACAAACCATTCTCCTGGTTCTCCTCAACCCCTCTGCCCTGCCTCCTGCCACCGTGCTGGTGGCTGCTTCTCCCATTTCCCCTCACCTTGTCCTTCCTTCCGTGGGAACTGTATTCCCAGCCGTGGTGGCCGCGACCTCTCTCCCTGGCAAGTCTCTCCTGCACCGCCACCCACATGGTCTGACCCAGGGCTCCTCCCCCCGCCCAGAGCCCCCTCCCACCAGGCTGACTCCAGACACCTGAGCAGAAAGCCAGACAAACCAGCCCCATCCCGTTTGTAAATTCCACTCCCAAAGAGCTGAGTGATGAGTTAAAAGCCTGAGCGCGCTAAGCTACCCCCAAAGAATGATTCGTTTGCTTCCATGTCCGGGGAAGGATCAGCCCATTATATTTAATGGACTTTGATACTTCTTATTGTAGTACATAAAGGCTATTATTAAAATGAAAGATTGTTACAGTTAAGTGTCCCATCCTTGGTCCTTCCTTTTTTAAGCTATCCAGAGCAATTGGTATCAGGACTCCTCATAAGTTTCTCTATCTATTGATGTTGTCGCATAAGGACGTGTTTTAAAGATCTTATTGACCTCATTTATTCCCTGGGCTGAGACTGTGCATGAGGCCATGGGGCCTTAGCTGCAGGCGGGGGTGGGGGGGGTGGCTGATGGGGGCCCCTCCCTCTGCCCTACGATTAGAGTATCCTTATAAGCATATTTATGAAATATTCAGAGCACTGACTGGAGCCTGGCAGCTTGGAATCTAACACGGCGCCTCTGTCTACCTTATTTGCAGGATTAGAAGCCATTAATTCCTAGAATTGTTCTCCGGAGCATAAGTGACAACAGCTGTACCTATCTCCTCTCGGTCTTTCCACATGGGCTCCCCAGTACGAGGGACGCGTGAACACACACCGTCAAATGGGGCGCTGCGGATTCCATGTGAGCTGGAACCAAGACAGCCTGCCACACTGACAGACAGACAGTGCCCGAGCTGTCACCTGAATGCTCAAGAAAGCGGGCCCCCTGGCCGGGTTCAGGCAGGCTGGGCTGGGTGGAGAAGGACCTCCCATTGCTCTGATGGAGCAGAGGCATGCTCCTCATGGCTCCCAGCATCACGCAGCCTCAGTGTCCTCCCCCTGAACCAGGGGCTGCTCTGACCATCTCCAGGGGTCCTGCAGGTCCTGAGAGCACAGGGCAAACTCCCAAACAAAATCTTCTCTGTCGGCAGGACCAAGTTTTGCCAAAACTCAGAGTGCCAAGTTGTCAGGAAAGACTTAGAAAGTTCTATTGAAAGAGCGATGCTGAAGGACTATGATGTTTAAATAACATTGATTATTTAATTATTTGACTAGTGAGATTTAAAGAATACAACAAAAATGGCTTATACTCCTACCATCCTGATAACCCTTGTCAGATATAAATACAGCCGTGGATGGATGGATGGATGGATGGATGGATGGATGGATGGATGGATGGGAAATAAGGAGCACATATTTTAAAATTTCCAAATAGTACAGACAGGAATTAAGTGAAATGCAAAAATCTCTCTCTCCATCCCTCCCCCAACCTGACTCTTCATCTCCCCCTAAATCTATACTGTGCTAACAGTTCCATGTGTATCTCACCAGGAAAACAAAATTTCCTACACTGATACCAACATCTATACTAACATATGCTTACTCAAAAGGGAAACATAATATATTTGGCTTTCTGCAAAATTTTTTAAACATACAGAAAATAATATAACAGACATCCATGTATGTTCCATCCAGATTTAAGATATGTTTGCCTTATTTTATTTGCTTCAGATCCAAAAAAGAAAGAAGAAAGGGAAGGGGGGGAGGGAAGAGAGGGAGGGAGGGCGAGACGGAGGAAAAGAGACCATCAGAGACACAGGGAATAGCCCAAAGTCCCCAACCTGCCCCCTCCACAATAGTAGCCTTACCTGCTGTTGGGTGTGTATGATTCTCACGCACATTTTTGTAATTTTACTACACAGTTTTATATCCATAAACAATATAGTGTGGTTTTATGTATAGGTATATAATATTGCACAAACAAAATCATACTGCATATATCTTCTTAGAGTTTGTTTTTTCTCAGCCAACATATTTATAATCACTCTTCCATATTGATGCAAATAACTTGGGGATATTCATTTCCGTTGCTTCATGGTATTCCTTTGGATTTCTAAACCACGGTTAGTTAGTTCATCTACTCTTCCACCAAAACTGATAGACAGTTACGACGTTTGCCACTTTGTTTTTGTCTTTGTTCTTTTTTTCCAATTACTAACAAAATAATCATTGTTTGAGCTCTTTCTATAATATCACCTGCATCTCTCTCACTCTATGATCATCTGGAGAGAATTGCTTTCAGTAGATATACCACAATTCATTTAACCAGTCCCCTCCTGGTGTACATTGAGGTTGTTTTAAAAATTTTGTTCTTATAGACAATGCCCCCAAAGAATGGCTTTGTATCCATTTCTTCGTGTCCTTCTGAGATTACATCTTTAGGGAAAATTTCTAACAAAAGAAGAGCAAGGTCAATGAACATGTCCATTCAAAATCTTGATAGAGCTAACAGAACTGTTCTTTGAAAAGTCTACAGCAAATTGTATTCCCACCAACAATGTAAGGGAGGTACAACCACAATCTTACCAACACTCTGCAACCCGTCAGCCTGACAGGTGAAAATGGCATCCCAAATGACTTCCAAATCACAGCGGATTTCTTATTTTCATTCCTCGTTCATAAGCGGGAGATGCATCACTGTAGCATGTTGTTTCTTCAGACATCTGTGGGCTCAGTTGATTGAAGATCTTATATTTCAGGACTCCTTCAAGTTAAACAAGAGTCCAGACTGGGAGTGGGAGTCTCTGAGCCAACCCAAAACACAGTTCTCAGAAAGCAGGGCCCCAGAAGTGGTTGACTCCAACTGTCACCATGGCGCCGAGGACATGGATGCATAGAGGGTGGGTGGATGAGAAGTGACAAGTAAGTGCATGAGGAAATGGGGTTTCTCCAGGCTAACGAGGCCAGCAGCGCAACCCCAAGAGACCACTTCCTTAGGTTTTGTTCAAGCCTTTTTGAGGGAAGGTCTGACCCCGCCACAAAGTCAGCCCCTCCACATTCTTGACCCAGGACACGTGCGGGTTTGTTCCAGAACATCTCTACAGCACTCCCGGTCTCCAAATCTTGCAGCAGCGAGGGCACACTGAGCTGCCTGCGGGTTCCCTGCGGACTGGGACAGCAAGGCCCAGAGGCACACGGTTCAGGGAAGTGGTGCCTAAAAGTCGGAGCACGGACCAAGCCCTGCGGAGAGTGGCAATCTGGCAGGGGATACAAAGAGAACTTTGCCAACTGCACCTCCATTTCTGAACCGAAGTTGTAAGATGTTGTTTTGTCAACTGTGTTTATAGAGAAAGGTTCCCTTTCCCTATATTTTCTGTTTTTTCAAAGATAGCTCATCCTGAGGGCTCCTCCCCAGCTGGACCCCTGGCGGGACACCCTCCCAGTGCGGACGCCGTCCTGGCTGGGACTTGGTGGGACGACCACATGGATGCCAGCATTCCCACCTCTCCACCAGAGGAGAACACACCTCAGCAAAATCAAACCTGCAAAGTCTCGCCACGGAGGCTTCAGAGTGCTGCCATCACATTTGCTTAAGAGATTTGGCTACATTTAAATTTCTAGGTGACAGACCATTGGAGAGCCCTAAAATAGAACATTTCTTCCTCTTGTATTACTCAGACACGTTTCGGTTGCAAGTGACAGAATCTCAACTCAAATTAGCTTAAGGAAAAAGAAATCAGGTGATTCACATGATGAAAGGACCCAGACCTGATTGGACCTCAAAACATGGCCCAGATCTTTCCCTCTTGCTCTGTTCTCTTCTCTTCTTCGCTCCTCATGCTGGTCTTATTCTTTCTTCCTGGAAAGACAGCTGCTGACAGTCCCAACAGCATTAAAGATTGTGTTCCATGGGGAAGAAGGAATGGTTTCCCACTATACTCGGCAGAAAGCCCTGTGAAGGGCTCTAATTGCACAGGCATATCCCTAAACCAGTCGTTGTCTATGTAGACAAGATGCCTTGGTTAGCCCCATGAAGATCAGGCTCCATACTTGTAGAAAGAGGAGGGCGGAGGCCTAGGGTGGTAGGTCCACAAAGTCTACACAGAGTTGGGATATAATTCTCCAAAAAAGAACAGAAAGGAGGACGGGAAGATGTACTGGGTTGGCCAGAAGGAAAACCACAACACCCGCCTCCGGCAGGTCCTACACCAGTGATGACCCGGCAGCATTGGAGAAGTGAGAAGTCCATCACAGAGGGGAGAAGGACTTTATCCTCAGCAGTGGTCAGAAATGCAGGGCATGGGGTGCCTGGGTGGTGCAGTAGATTGAGCCTCTGACTCTTGATTTCAGCTCAGGTCATGATCTCAGGGTCGTGAGATCAAGCCGCACATCGGGCTCCATGCTCAGTGAGAGTCTGCTTGAAGATTCTCTCTCTCCCTCTCCCTCTGCCCCTCCTCGAACTCACTCTCTCTCTCTCTCTCAAATAAATAAGATAAATCTTTTTTTAAAAAAGACAGAAAGGAATGCAGGGCTTGGTAATAGCTTTGAGTTGGTTTTCTTGGTTGTTCTTCAATTCCTTTCAGAGAATGCATCCCTTGTTGGCACACCAGATGGCCCTTCCCACCTCACCATGATCTCAGCTGCTCTCCCGCCAGTGTGGTCGAATGGTCCATCCACAGAGTCAGTGGTCAGCTTCTGTGTGGTGACTCTGACAGCCCCTGAAGCCACAGCCTCTGCCCTAGGGAGCTCACATTTCTCGTAAGGGGGACAATGACACACACGCTATCATAGATGAGGAAGAACTTGGTCTCTCTTTGGAGGAAGGGACATGGCCCATTCAAAGGCTTCCCAGACAAGAGGGCGTTTAAGCCAGACCTCTGAGTGAAGTAGACATTTTCCAGGCTAGACAGAAGAGGAAGAAATTTTGGACAAGAAAGAAGGCCTCCTGCAAGCGTTCAAAGACTAGATGGCATAACCGTTGATTGTGTTTGGGAAGGAGCATGTTGTCTCTGATGCCACGAAGTGTGGCGTGAACACCCAGAAGACGCTACGCAGTGCTGGGAATATGAACATCCGTGCGTTCCCTTCCGAGAAAGGGTCATCATGACACCACACAGAGGGCCAGGAAACATGAGTCACCCCAGAGGGACCTTGGAGGTGCTGGGGGCAACCAGACATCAGGCTTTGATAGACCAGCAAGCATCTGAGGCTGGGAGAAGGCACACTGGACACGGGCCATCTCAGAGCTCCCCCTACTGGTGGGACTGAGCACCCCCCACCCCACCCCCACCCCCCAGCCCCGCCCCAGCTTCCCCGGGTCAGGGCTGCCCAGGCCTTGGCGGGACCAGGTACACAGGTTGGAGGGGTGAAACCCTACAAGGCCCATGACCTGGCCCCTCTTCAACCTGCGTTCTTGCCACGCTCCCCTGGTTCATCATGGTCTAGCTGTGACAGTCTCCTTTCCATTCCTTGAACCGTCATGCAGAGCCTGCCTCGAGGCCTCCACATTTGCTGTTTTCACACCCGGGATATTCCCTCCCCAGGTCTTTGCATGGCGGACTTCCTCCCATCACTGAGACCTTGGCCCAAGGTCATCTTTCAAAGAGACTTTCCTCGGCAACCCTACCTAAGGGCTCTTTCCATCCACAGTCACTTCCACGTGGTCCCAATTTGTTTGTTTGCCTGAAATTAGCTGCTCTGTGCATGTCACAGACTCCCTTCACAATGCTAAGTGAGCACTTACTAAGTGTCAGGCCGTATTCTGACTTTGTGGATATGACAATAAGCCTGACAGTCACTGCCCTCAAAGAGCTTGCATTCCACTGGTGAACACAGATGAACAAACACGAACAACATAATATCCAACAGGGCTAAGTGCTGCGAAGAAACAATTCAGAGCGATGAGATCAGGGCTGATGGAGGCTGCTATTTTATTTTGATCAGCCAGAGAAAGTGCCGCCCAGAAAAGACTTTACAGCCGAGATGTGGGTGAGCCAAGGAAGCAAGCCGGGCAAGTACCTGGAAAAGAGCATTCCAGGCAGAGGTCATAGCCAGTGCAAAGGCCCTGAGGCAGGTGAGTTCAGAGAATAGCAAGTGCCAGGAAGGTCTGATAAGTAAGAGGAAGAATGGAAGGGGATGGGGGGGGGTTCTCACAGCCCACGGTAAGGATCTTAGATTGTATTGTGAGTGTGATGGGAAACCTTTGAGGGTTCCTTCAGGAAACTTTGCTCCACCAAAATACTAGTTCCATAAGAGTAGAGTCTTGACTGCCCCTGGAGCCCCACTGCAACACAGGGTCTGGCCCATAATAAATGTCACATGAGTCTCTGTGGGATGAATCAATTCATTAATGCAGCATCCCTCCTCTACCCCGCAAATTCATACTAGCTGAATGTTGACACTACAATTTGAACATTCCAACTGCATTTTAACCTGTCAGACAAAATCCTTTCATTGCGGCCGATTCCACTGACATTCAAGATGCCAGAGTCTTCCCAGGTCGTGAGCTGCAGAGGCGGGGACGCCTTTGCTCATTTTCACCAGATCAGAATCTTTGTGCAAACTGGAGGGGGAGGTGTGCATGCACTTCTCCCCAAAGAGTTCAGTGCACAATCAAATCTTAAAATGCAGCTCTGGCACCCGGGGCCCCTGTTTAGCAGTCCTCAAAAACTCACTTCCGTTCATTTGGTGCAGAAAGAATCGGTGCTATTTATTGCTACATGGACCTCTTATTTCCTTAAAGATGATCGCCCCCTCCAGAAAGCCTCCCGCCAGGAATGGGAAAGCTGGATTATCTGGCGATTTCTGACTATTAGATCCCATAAATGTCATTCCTACTGTTGGCACCTAAATGCCACTGAGTTCTTAGTAAACATGATAGGAAATAGTCTTTGCTAAATAAGCCTTGCATCACCACCGACATTGTAAATGCATCACTTAACTGGGTATTTTTAAAGAGGAGTAGGAAAAAAAAAAAAAACAAGGCAACACAACAGCATCTTTCCAACCAATCAAAATCAAATTATACCTGAGCAACATAATTGGAGTTTAATGAGTAGTTTTATGTTTTGCTAATCAAATCACCATATTGATGGGGTTTATCAGCAGAAATACAATGTTAATTACTAAGGACTGATAAAAAATTAATGCAACTCCAAATGCAACATCCCACATTACATACGGAAAGGCCTGTGTGGACGGTTGGGAAGCTGGTCATTTTTCCTTTTAATGAGTCGGATAGCTGCCGGGCATGGGAGCTCTGGCTGGGCAATGTTTATTTGCCATTTTCAATTAAACATGGTTCAAGGGCTGGATGTCATCCGGGGGTGCTAATGGGAAGCATTCACAAGTGAACAGACTTCTGTCCCTGGGCTTTCATGTAAGGGAATAAAGCCGTACGTTCTTAAAACGTCGCCAAATCCCTTCCCTTCGTGGCTCAGGGTGGTAGAGAGCCTGTCAGCTAAAAGCAAGATCAAGCCCAAATCCAAAAAATAAATAAAATAAAAATCTTTCAAAGATTTTGAAAGTCAACAACATTCACACTCCTCCAGCCAAAAGAGGTCTCTTGTTCAAAAGACTCGCGCGAGCAGGAGTGACTAATTTGGGGACCTACTGTTGCTCAGCTGTTTAAAGAGAGGGGTTGTGTTCTGCATTTCACAGGACAGACTCAGAGAGTAGCCACGTGTCCCTCTCGTCTTCCTTCCGGGCCAACCTGAGACGATTTCCCTGACCTGGAAAAGTCCCACGGGGGACGGGGCTCAGGGAGAATGGGCTTCTTTTCCGAGGTTTGCCCAAGGGAACATCATCATCAAGGATGAGAAGAAAAGTTGGTGAAATAAAGAAATAAAACAAAATGAAGTTAATTGGACCTTCTTAGACTTTTCCTCCCCCTCTAAATACGTAGGCATGTTCTTCTCTCATTCTCTGCAAAATACTTTAAGGAGTCAAAAGCGAGGTGTGACCCCAGTGTCGGAAGGTACTCAGGGACCTCGGCTCTGCCACCCAGGCTTGGCCCTACTGACCACCTGCACTCGCCCCCCGCCCGGCCCCCACCCCCGCTCTATGCACGAGGGACTTCACGGCCGTCCCCCAGCCCACCCTTCCGTCCCAGTGACCAGGAACCATTCTCCCAAGTAACCGTACGTTTGCACGGAGCTTCGAGATGACAAGACGGGCTCGCATGCGCTGGTTCATTTAAATCTCACCCCAGCCCCATGAGGGGAGTAACGTTGTCCCCTTCTTACTACTGAGGAAACTGAGACTCAGAAAGTCAAGTGGCTCACCTAAGGGGACACAGCTGATGGGCAGCAGAGTCAAACCTTCCACCTCAGCCACCAGCTCCAGCAGGGAGAAAGGATTTGGGGTGGCATCTATTGGCTTTCCAAATAAAGCCCATACTCAGCCCCACATTTGAGATGCTGCACCACGCGCTTGACAGACCTCCACGCCTCTGCCCACCCGGACACATCACCTGCTCCCATCCGCAAGTTTCCTTGACAGACATCAAAGGGGCCATTGGCTCTCCACCACCCCATCCCCCGCTCTGTTTCCACTGCTCCCTCTCCTCAGAACACCTTGTCTAGTGTCCTGAAACCACACTCTATCCATCCTTCCTGGACCAGATCATGCTACCTCCTCCAAGAAGGCCACCTGGATTCCCCCGGGCAGAAATCAGATCTCTGCCCTCCATATTCTCAAGACTGCCCAATTGTAATTCATGCATTAGGTGTATAGTTCATTGTTTAATGACTGCTCCTCTTCCATGACGGCACATTCTGGGAGGCCAGGGAGCTAGCAGAATGAGGCACTCAAAAACATAGGGTACCGTGAGTGAGTGAACGAATGAACGACTGAATGAATCACTTGTTGAACCTCTCCTGTGAGCCAACCACGTTACATACATAGGACATGCTTCGGAGGGCTATGA
The DNA here is from genome assembly GCF_009762305.2 of Zalophus californianus. Taxonomy (NCBI): domain Eukaryota; kingdom Metazoa; phylum Chordata; class Mammalia; order Carnivora; family Otariidae; genus Zalophus; species Zalophus californianus. The sequence continues at coordinate 7,843,889 of NC_045600.1, forward strand.
TAGGATGAAATGAAATAAAGCCAATAAATGCAGAACACCCAAAACCTGACATATAATAAATGCCTAATAATTTGTACCTATTATAATTATCACCATCACTTTTATTAGTATCATCATATTGTCTCAATTAAATACTTACAACAACCCTTTCTTACCTCAAATTCTATCTCCATTTTACAGATAAGGAAATGGGGGTTCAGAGAGGTGAAGCAACTTTCCAAATGTCACACAGCTGGTAAGGGTGGAGCTGGGGTCTGAGCTGGAATTCAAACCCAGGTTCTGCTAACAACAGCAAAGCCCCCCACTTCAACGTCACACTAGGGCCCTCCCCAACATTGCAGTGAGCCCTGAATCACATTGTGAAGGTGGCTCTGCGGCACGGGACCACGCCGGATCCCTCACCTATCCCGTCTCCCCACCGGCTCCAGACAAAAGTCTAAATCAGTCACGCTCATGTCAGTAGGCCTTGGGATGGAGAAGTGCCTTCTACAGGGACAGTCTGGGGCAGAAGTGGATTCTGTAGCCAGAACTGTTTTGCCCTTTGGCCTTGCCCACCCACCCTTGTCCCGGTGAGCTCACAGGTAGCCACCTTTCCAGAAGCTGGAAGCTGGGGAGCAAAAGAGCTAGCAAAGGAGTGGGGGGCCAGGCTCAGTCTCCTGCCTTGTAGCCTAGTGCTTTTTCTACTACACATACAAAAGGAATCTTCCCAAAATACACTGCTCCTTATTTTTTGCCACCAAAATATAGCTCCTGGGAGGCAGGGACTAAAATGTGGTCTGGTCCAAAATTAGTATTCTCTCCCTGCCTGTCCTTCTAGACGCTGCCCAGCGGAGTCCACATGAGGCATCCAGCACCTCAGGACGGACCTCAGCAGGGATGTGGCCCAGATCCCAGCACCACTCAGCCCCCGAGAGTCTGAGCGGACGAAAATCATAGGGTTTCTCAGTCTTGCCTTGACCATGGACCCACTTCTCTCAAGCAAAACCTTAGAAAGTATAACTTGTAAGCAGGAGGGTGAGCATCCAGATCCTGCCGGCAGCCACCTCCTCATCCAGCCCCGGGTAGGGCCTGTGACTGGGCTCTAGGAGCACAACTGGGAAAGCTGTTATCTGGTCTACCCCATCTGTGCCTCCCAGGGAATGTTAGCCACCACGGCAAGTCACGTCCACATCACGTCAAAGCTTTACGTGTTATTGACCCCACGGCCCAGTGCAGCAGGGCTCTGCTACACACAGTCGTTCAGAAACCTAGGACCCTTCCATCCATCGGTGCCACCATCCCCTGCGTCCCTCCACAGAATCCCTACATCCTCCAGCACAGAGAGAGTGTGTGTGAAGGGTTGCACATGGGGTTTGTGCCACCTCTACCCACACAAGCACAAGCCAGAAATCAGTCCCACAGCCCCCTGCCTACAAGGGCAAGGGAGACTGGAAATTGTAATCTGGGTACCCAAGAAGAAAAGCAAATGGGGCGTGGGGAACACACAGCACTCTCTGCCACCCCATCATTTTATCCATGAGAACTCTGAGGTCCAGAGAGGTGAGGTGATTATCCCCAGGTCACACAGCTTGCCAGCACCCAGATCTATTGACTTCCGAGCCACGGCTCTCATCCACAAAGTACGGTCTGCATCCACGGCAGGCAGGCAACATGGTAAAACAACAAACAAACAGCAAAGTGGAAACCTCTACAGAGAACATAGGTTCAAATCCCAACTCTACAACTTACCAGCTGATCTAGGCTGGACAAGTCTCTGGCTCTCTCTCTGAATCTCAGTTTTCCCATCTGGAAAATGGAGGTAGCAATGCCAACCTCAACAGAGATTAGGAGGATTCAGGGGGCAGTGAATCTTAGTTCAGAAGCAGAGATGTCACGGAGGAAGAGGAATTCATAGCAATGGGCTTTTGCTGCCCACCCCTGGACCCTCCCCACCCTCCTTCCCTGCTCTATTTTTTCTCCATAGCATTTATGACCTTCTAACTCAGTTTCTCATTTACTAAAGTGTTATTTTTATTTTTCGTATCTGTACTTCTCCCTGGAATGCTAGCCCCATAAGGGAGGGATCTGAAGGCATTTTGTTAGTTGAAAATATTCCAAGAGTCTAGAACAGTGCCTGGCACAAAGGGGGCACCCAGGAAGCATTTGATAAATCAAGAAATTTTTCATTCACTCACTCAGTCCCAGGGTGGCTGTTTATTATCACCCTGGTTATCAAGTTAGCCTATGACCTGCCCTCTTAGAGCGTCCACCCACAGAGGTTCCCTCTCCAGAAGGAGTGGAATGTGCAAGCAAACCCCCGTTTCATGAGGACTCTACTAAAGAACAGATCTTGAATTGGTCATTCACCTCCATGGGGTGTTTGGAAGCGTTTGGAATCACAGCTTATGGTATCAGAGTGCTTGGCAGAAAAGCTGCCCAAACGAGAGAAAGGTGGGTACAAATACCCTGGATTCTCCCATCCTCTCACCTTCCAATCCTATCACATTGCCTCCCATTGGCCGAATCTATCTGGAAACCCTTGGGCAAGCAGTCCCTGGAGATGTAGTCCCGCAGTGCAGAGCAGGGCAGGAAAGCATCGAGAATGCTTTCAAGAACAAACTGGCACATGAATGTTTTTCTTTCCACCTCCAGTATCTGGGCGTACCCAGCACATAGGAGGCTAGTCTTAAGTGTATTAGTTGAATACATTTATGTATTAAATGTCTCTGTCGATGCTAGAAATGATATGTTCTATATATTTTGTGTCTTGCAAATTTTCTGAGGTTGAAATCTTACATAACCCATCTGTAACTGACTCCAGTGATCCCCACCTTCTGGTGTTTACCCGCTTGGCAAGTACCCAGAACCTGAGTGTTGATGAAACCTGAAACTTTCTTCCTCCCAATAAAATATGGCAAAGTGATGAGATGTCACTCCTATGGTTACATTAAGTTAGTCGAGACTCTAGCAGACTCATGCCACAGATGATCTTTGCTGGCATGATGAAGTAAGCAGCCATGCTGACAAAGTGCACATGACAAGGGACTGCGGGATGTTTCTAGAAGCTCTGGGTGGCCTCTTGGAACTGGGGAAGTCTTCAGCTGACAGCCAGAAAGAAGCCAGGGCCCTCGGGCCCACAGATGCAAGGACATGAATTCTGCCAACAGCCTGAGTGAGTTTGGAGGCTGGTTCTTCCCCAGTCCAGCCTCCATGTAAGAATGCGGTCCAGCCAACACCTGACTCTCGCATAGGACCCAGCTCAGCTAAGCTGCTTCTGGACTCCTGGCCTGTAGGAAGTACGCAATCATAACTGTCCTTCTGACTCACTGCATGAAAGGCTGCCCAGCACGCACACCTTAGACTTTACCTGAGTCAGACACAGACTTCCCCTGTGTTAAGCCACTAGAATTTTAAAGTTTGTTGCCGTTGCCACTGTCTTCCTAAAAAGTATAAACGGGAAGGTAAATAATCTGTTCTGAGCACTCGCTCTATACCAGGAACTTTGCTAGACACTTTGTGTATATTACCTCATGCAATTACTTGGTCAACCTTATAAGGTAGGTTTTGTTCCTCCATCTTAATGGCTTAGGAAATCGGGGTTTTGAAAAGCTACACAACCTACCCCTCATATGACTAATAAGGAATGGAGGCAGAATTAGAAGCAGGACCATCTGATTCCAAAGCCAATGGAAATCTCTAAAAAAAGAACGTAATGGGTGCCAAGCAGGAAGCAGAGAAAAGGTGCTTTGGTACATCAAAGTAAAAACAATTCACATTTGATCAAAAAGATCAGTAAGTGATTCAGGAGGAGGGGGGCTTTGAGATGGTCTTTGAAGGATTAGCAGAGTGGAATTCAGTTAAAGTAAGCGATACGTTTGCAGTGGAGGCGACAGCCTGAGCACAGGGATGGCGTTTGAGAAGTGTAGGACCCAGACGGAGGAGGGGGAGGGGGGCCCGGAAGGTCCAGAACGTGGGGTGTGGAAGGAGATCAGGAGGGGCCTGGACGACGAAACGAACACATACACAAATAAGGGCACTTGGTACTCTCAATATTAAAGGTTTCTGAGTACAAAAATTGTATGTACGTGAGAAGCTTGACTTAGCATCATCTTATACAGGCACAAAGACTCTCTTTTAATTCCTTTACTGGTGGAAGTGATAACACATAGTTTTCTTCCTTAGAGTTAGAGAAATTTACCAGAAGCAATTTCAGGGAGAACTAAGAGAACCCCTCTCGAGAGCACACAGAAGAACTGGTCTCACCGCACGGTAAGGCAAAGCCGCATGGCCCCATGAGTGCTGGGAGCAGAGCCATACCTGTGAGCCCCGGTGTGTGCATGTACGTCTGTGTTCGTAACGTGGACAGAAATATAGGCAGCCCATATCGACAGGATGCTTTGTCCTCAACAAGCATGGCCACCAGCATACACAGGACTGATGCGGACGGCAAAAGCCTCCTGAAAAGCTGGTGTCTCTTTCTCATTTCACGTGAGGAGAAGTGATCTCCTTTACATTTCAAGCCCCTGTCATCCTTTCAGACACGTGGAAGATTTCCTTTTCATAAACAGAAGACCTGTTAGCGCAGCCATGACCACAACAGCCCAGCCATGACCACATCCATCCCACAATCGGCAGGCCTGAGAAGCAATGAGGCCAGAACTGAGAAAAGCTGTGAGGGGAACGTCAGAAGGGCTGCTAGCCGAGTTCTGTTCCGTCCACAGAATAATCCAGGCCCTGAAGTGACTCCCAGACCTCTGCGACCCAGCCTGTCAGGCCCCCTCCCATCTCCACCTGGTCTAGCCCCAAGCAGGGAGAAGCCATCGCAACTGGGCTCGTGAAGGCTTCTGTCTGGGTTCAAATCCTGGTTCGGCTGCTCCAAAGCTCCCTTGATCTTGAGTAGGTGATTTTTTTCCCTTTAAACACTAGAGAATACCGGGAGAATTAAAGGTGATTAATCATTTATAAAATGCCTGGCCCATAAAATGGACTCGGTAAATAATGGCCATTATTAGCCAGACCTCTTTTCTCACTGAAAATTGTGTGCTTAGAGGGTATTGCTGTGATATTTGCGATTGGGGACGGGCGTTTTAGCGAGTAGGGAACTTTGGATCGGTGTGCAATCCCCGTCTTGATAATGTGGACCCAACATGAAACATCAGGATCATTTCAAGTCCAGAATCGGCAGCCAGGGCATGAACATCTCCTCCCCGCTTTGTACCAGCTGCAGATGTGATGAGGAACCTTCTTTGCCCTCTTCTGAGTTGCCAAGGAGAAAAATCAGCAGGACTGAGACTGAGACAGAGCTTCGAGCATAACCCAGGACACCTCCCTGTGTGCTGACATCAGTCTGATCACTGACTGATACCTTTCATACAGTTGTTGAGTTAACAACAACCTTACTCCCAACTCCAACTCTGTCCCCATACCTTCATCCTGTCTACCCGGGTATCCCAAGAGAAACTGGTTAAGCCACTTGGGGACCCCCACATAGAACTCGCCTCTGGCATCTCCCATTGAACCAGGCCATTAGGGCCCAAAAGAAGACAGGTTTTGCTCAACAGGGGCCCATGTAGCATTCTAATTACAGGCCATGCTTGGAACAAGCTTGATAGAAATTTGCATCTTGACTCCACCATTTTCCAGTGGTTTGACGTTGGAAATATTACTGAAGCTTTCTGAGGCCCCAGTATCCTCTTTAGAAAAATGGGAGCAAGCCCAATACTTAACAAGATACAGCATGACTCCCACATAGCCCCAGGCCCAGCCCTTGTCAGACAGGAGCCCTTTTGTTCCATACATGAGAGTCTCTGGCCAAGAACTTGGAAGGGACGGCGAGGCGGAAGGGCGATGCCTTTGTCCTTAGACGCCAGGTACACGGGCTTCTTTGCTCCCACACACCTCAGAAGAGGAGTGAAAAAGCAGCAGTCCTAGAGTCTTCTCAACAAACCATTTACCAAATCACCTATGCTTTTTGGCAAAACATTCTTGCTTCTTCCCTATTCCCTTTAGGATGACATCTGCCAAAGGACATCAGGATATTACATATTAGTGTATCCAAGACCTGGGATGATTCTGGCCAGGACCAGAGAGTCCTGCTTTCTCCCTAGGGGTTCCTTTCTGAATTAACAAAAGGGTGTCAGGGCTTCATTTGAATATTCTAGCCATTAATCCTGGGCACTAGCTGCAGGGCTGTTCCAGACCTTTGGGTGTTTTGAATACATTTTAAGGATCATTGCAAATTTGATTGCCATCAATAAAACTGCAAACAATATAATTATATTTGTTTGCTTATGTCTAAATAGGTGCACACATGTGAAATGTGAGTATGCTAATATAAGCAAACATGCATGCATATACATATTGGTGCTTTCGGGACGTGTAGAGATTCATACCTACACAGCACACAAATGCACTTATATAACTTGCAAAAATAATCTACTTTTTCTTTCTTCTATGCTATACTGGGAAAAAAAATCAAATCCAAGCACGGAGGAACTGAAAAAAAACTACATGTATCATTCACCTGATTTCAATTGTGCCTCCCTTTGAACCTCAGCCAAATCATTTTGTACATTAAAAATTGGTCAGGGATGATAAGATTCCATTTTCATGGTTGGTAATGCAGAACCAGGGAAAGAATACAATTACAGACCCCTGAGTAAACTCTGCGAATGTCAACTTGATGTAAATGATCAAGTGTCGACAAAGGGCCCGGGGAGGGAGGGCTCAGAGAGGGAAAGAGGGCTGAACTCCAACGGGGAGAGAGAGACAGACAGACGGAAGGGGAGAAAGATAAGCAATCATCCTCTTCTGACCTTCCTAGAGCGGAAACCTGGAGCTCCTGGGTCCCAGGCAGTTTCTCAAGCACTCGCTCTTGGGCCAGTCTTGAGCATGCCAAGGTGTGGCAGCTAAATGCATTTATTTCACTCCCCAAACATTTCCTAAGGACCCTCTTGGGCCAGTAAATGCCAAACAAAAGGAGTAAAATAGGATTTTTATGTGATGTGATGTCAGCACATTGACAGGATTGACTTCGGGTGGCTTGGCTGAGCCCTGGAGGATATCCTGCTGGGATGGGAATAGAAGCCCAAACAGACACTCCTCCGGCACCCGGCACCTGAGGCTTTCGTGGAGGTGGATCTACAGACAAAGATCCTTCCCAGATAGAAAACACAATCAGCTCAGCCCACCCCTCCTACTACCACCTGGTCCCAAGAATGACAGCGCAAGGTACAAGAGAAAGACAGGACAGCCCCACCCTGCTTGGAAGGCCGTCCTCGGTGGGACATCATGCCTTCGAGCAAAAGGGAGAGAGCCAGGAGATGATGCGTCTCAAGACCTCATCACACACAAAACGATGGAAAGAACTGAGACTCTTTTGAGAAGCAAAGCCCCAGGGGGATGACATCTATTATCAAAAAGCTGCTGTGAATTAGGGCAGGGCAAACGAAGCACCTGGGCCGTTTTGGACATCAGTCTCCAGACCAGCAAATAGAAATGGCCAGAACAGACTTCTGTGTGTCACAGAGAGAGGGGTATCCAACATTAAAGCTTCTTTGTGTGGTAATGAGCTCCCTGTCACTGTAGGTATGACGGAAGGCTGGTCAACCATTTGTTTTAGAACATTGGAGGGGGCACTTCTGCACTAGAATGGGAGAGATATTGACTGAAAGGTATTGAGAGGTGCTTAAAAGGAGAGATGGTAAATTAGAATCCAGGCAAGTATCGGCTTCCAGGGAGGAGAGAGAGAGAGAGTCTGAAGTCAGAACCTGCCCTCCATGTCTCTTCCATTTGTCCTCGGGTCACAACCTCTCACATCCCGTCACACACAACCCCACAGCGATACCTGTACGGCCTCTTATCTTAGACTGTTCCTCCAACACTTTGCCCTAGTTGGCATGTGCGTTCTTTCTCTGATTCAACAACGCCTGGTACCCAAATGGTAGGCACTCATCCAGGCTCTGAAGATACAGCGGGGCACGAGACATTTGAACTCCCTGGTATTTGTCTGATCTATTGATGCTGGACTTAGGGGCAGTCATGCATGAACCCAAGTGTTAGCCACTAGGCCAAGATGGCAGGTGTACTCTCATCCACCTGGAAACTCATCAGTGCTCAAGAGGGATATTATGTGGCAAGTGGTACTGGGAACACAGTCAAAGATACGCTTCACTAAACTCAGGGCAAAGGTCATACCTTCGGGCCGTCCTTCCACCTCTCCTGTCCGGGGGTGCCGGCTGCTATGGTGATGGGAGGGGTAGCAGAATGAGGGAGGTAGGAACTGACAAGGCAATCAACTGATGAGGTTCAACCTATGAAAGGCATTGTCCACATGGATTCTTTGGAGCCAGGCTTGGGAAGTCATAGTGCTGTTGCTATGGTGCTAGACTGTCAGTTCAAGGCTCCAACCTTCTGGATGCCACATTGGTTCTGCCTTCTCCATGACCATGGGAATTCAGGGAGACGGAGGTGGTTATCCACATTGGAGTCTATGTCTCTGGCAGTGCCTTGGATTTCCCTTTTCCCACGTCTGGCACCTTCACAAGAGAGTCAGCCATTTCTCCTCTCACTCCAGAAATGCAGGGAGTACCACATAGGCTGCTTGTCAACTGCATCTCCGAGATTGGCCCATCAAGTCAAATGGAATTAGCTTGTGGTTCTATGGATGGACACCCAGACTGTCTCTCACCGACAGGAGGTTCCTCAGAGTGCTCCTTGTGCTCCTCCCTTTCCATGGACCCTCCAGCTTGGTTGGAAGGAGTGTTTGTGCAGCCAGTAGATATGAAGAGCTAGGGGATGAGCAGGAAGCTGGAAAAAGACGACTCTAGCTTAAGACATCAGGGGATCTTCAGGGTCCGGTTTGGTCACTTTTGAGGTCCCGTCTTCCTAAGGGGGCCCCAAACCACATCCACCACCACACGTGATTATTTTTCTACCTCCCTAAAGTCTCCTATGGCACCTGGGGTGCTGACTTGCTGGATTAGTGTGTTTGCTGATCAGAACTGAAATATGACTCTACTTCTTTCCCACTGTTCCCTTGGGACCATCTCGATACCAACGTGGGAGGTGGGGGCAATCTGAAAAATAAGAGACTTGCAAACCCGCCCCCCGCCCCCGACCAAGAGCCGGTCCACCTCATCCACGCAGGGGTCCTGTGACAAGCCAGGTAGGCGTGGCTGGTCTGGGAGTTCCAGATGCACGCGGTGTGCGGACAGATAGAGTCAGGAAGACAGACAGCTGAGAGGGGATGACCCCCATCTGGGGCCGAGGGCCGCGTCCTTGGGGGACCCAAAAAGAGCAAGCGTTTTCCAGGAGAAAGAACACACATCTCCCTACCATCCCATCATCATTCAAAAGCTGAGAGCAAGACTGATTTTTCCAATTTATTTTAGAATTATCAACCGAACTGATTAAAGCAGCTATCAACTTGGGTTGTTCTTTATGTGTCGTCCTCGTTTCACATTTCCAATGTTTTTTCACGCGCAGGCTGCATAAATTATTGAAACATTATTTTATTTATCCATCCCCCTGTGACAGAAATAGGTTTTCTGAAAGCAGATCTTTCCCTAATCAGTTTTGTTTTTCTTGGTTTTGCTTCCAAATAGCTCCATGAATTTTAGGCTGACAGATGTGTAGCACTGGTTTACTTCTTTAGTGTGAACCAAGCCATGGCGGGAAGAGAAAGACAGAGGCTCTGGATGCCATGGTCCCTGGACATAGATGATCGGCACCTGGGAAACAAGAGACTTCCGAAGTTGGTCCGGAGAGTGGGCAAGAGGAAGATGGCACCATGAAGTGATGGGCTGGCGATGGTGGCCTCAGCTTCCTTGGGGTTCAGGGCATATGGACCTAACTTCACTTCTCCAGCCCCTGGATTACAGACCTCCCCTTCCCGATGGTGGGCCATGCCCAGTGGGAGGTGCCAAAGGTCCCATGGTGACCATACAGTGAAACTGGCCCAGCGTCCACCCCCACGGCCCTGCTGGCTCTTCCGGGGCATTATCTGAGAAGGGCCACTCTGACAGTGAGGTACTTTTAAAGGGTGGGTCTGTTACATCTTTGCAGAAACAGACTTTCAGTCTAACGTATTTGGGAGACAAGAAGCGACGTGTGTTGCCAAGAGAGGAGATGCGCCGATGTAAAGCCCAGATGTGCCAGAGAACACCTGGGAGGGCTCTCCATGCTTTGAGAGACACCAGCCCTGTTCACAGGGATCAGCCCAGGTCACAGGGCTTTGTCCACATGGCCTTAAGAATTGGGGGCCGTCGGCTCAGCTCTCAGAGCGAGTCCCAGAGAATCATGCAGGACTGCATCTGGTGTCCCGTGCGGCCCCCCAGTGCACGGCCAGGGGAGTCTCTCCTGGAGTCCACGCCACTCCTAACAGAGCCCCTCGACTATAAGCACCACCAGTGGTCAACCACGCCTGCAGTAACAGTTCTTCAGCCATAAGACATACTCCCATTCCAGAAGCCATAAAGGGGGGGATGTTCATTGTACAATCAAGGAGGTGTGGTATCTTCACACATGCTATTCCTTCTTCTTGGAATGCTTTTACTTAGCTGGACCTCCCTCCCCACCACCACCTCCACCACCAAACTCCTAATCATCACGAAGTTTGGGGGGACTCAGAGAAGATTTTCAGGCCTCCCTCAGGCAGCTTAAGACAGTCTTTCCCACGGGAATCCTATAAGAAAGGGGTCACGTTTCCTTTGAAGCAGAGCCTAGAACAAGGATCCCGACCCAGGTCACATGATTCACCAGGACAGAGAGCTCTTCGAGAAAGATCCCTAGCGGAGGGAGGACTGCAGGACAGGGAAGCGAGGGACCCAGCCCCAGCAAGGGTGTGGCCTCAGGTCAAGGTTGTCCCTGACCTGCCCCACAGGTGGGTTGGGGCCTCTGGAGCATAAACACACTCAAAGACTTGTCTGCGCCTTGAAGCAAAGGGGCTGCCCCTCCTACCCCCGAAACAGCCAGTCGTCAACTCTCTGCTGCCCCCACGTCAAGTGGGCATGTGTCGGCCAAGGGCGTTCTCCAGATGAGGGGGCAGCTGAGAGCTGCTGGCAACCCACGCTCACAGCAACCGGGGACCAGGGTTACGTAAAGGCCATTTGGGCAGGGCACCAACAGCATCCACGAAGACCATCCCCCACAGACGTGTTACGACTGGCATCATCGTGAGGGTGACAATCATGTGGCAAGCTCCCACTGAAGTTATATTCTATATTGATGGCTGTGTTGGCAATCCCATTTAACCCTCGTGCACCTTGAAACAAAGCAAAATCCCCCTCGAACTGGCACATCACTGAGGCTCAGAGACCTCATGGGACCTGCTGACAGGTACACAGCTGGTTGACCATGGACCAAGTTCAGAGAGAATGTTCATTTGAACCCCAGTTTGTCAGACATCAAAGTCTATGTTCTATTAACTATGTTTCTGACTTCACTCCATTAGGGCAATTACCACATCACATTATGTTTTTTGCACATCCCTCTCTCCCACAGAACTGTGGCCCCATTATGAATAAAGACTGCCTTCCTTTCTCCACACCTCCTCCTTTCTTTTACTCTCTGTTATCTTGGAGTGCATTGCCACCATTTACTGAATGCACCCTGAGCCAGGCCCTTGCTTGGCCCTTGTGGCAAGGTACATTATTTGTCCCATTTACCCTTAAGAAGATGACCTATAGCCACTCATTGCCATCAGACTTCCCACCCTCGCTGGCATCAGCCTTGGACATATGACTGGCTCTGATCAATGGAAGTGAATGAAGAGATAAACCTCTGGGAGGAAAGATACATAATACCAGTAAGGAGGAAGACAGGAAGGTCTAACATAGTTCCAGGGTTGGGGAAGGCACCAGTGAGGCCAAGATCTGAAGGCATCAGATGGAACTAAGTGGAAAAATAAAGGATGCCACTGTTTGTGCAGAGGCCCTGTGGTGGAAGGGAGCATGATGTCATCAAAGCTTTGAAACAAGGCCAGTGGCTAGAACACAGTTGGGTGGCACAGGGAGAACGTATGATTTCTCCAAGCTTCCTTCCTTGTTTATAAAATAATAGCGCAAGACCAAAATATGACCTCTCCTGTTTTCAAGGTCCCCTTTTCCTGGCTCTGATTCCAGAGCTGGGCAGAGAACCCTCCCCTAGGGAGACACCAGTGTCTCAGCCCACAGAATCTCATCTTGGACAGGGCTCATCTGAAACATGGGTGCTGCTCTCATCCCCCAGCTCCCACATCACACCGTCCACCCAACCCCAGTCCATAACAAAATAAAAAATCAATTTGATTCATCTTCTTCAAACAAAAGAAGAACACAGAAATCTCTTAATAAGAGGAAAATAGGCCTATTTATAATCAGACCAAGAAAACTGCGCACGTAATGTGCTTTGCGCCTCAAAACTAATTTCTTTAAAATTTTTAATTTGGAGCACACAAAATAACTATTTTTAAAAATATGCAATTGCACGACTAATTCCATATTAATGAAAGTCAACATCTGTGGCTTTTCACATCTGAGAGAGTTAAAATATTACCAAATTAAAGCAAGGGATTAATTTGTTTTGACTTATTAATATTGGTTAGCTGTTCAAGTTTATTCTCCCCCATTTTCTGATTTATTTTGGGTTTTTTGGTCATTCAATAGCTCTGTCCTGTCCTTCGAAGACTTCAGAATTACAGTAATCACCTACCCCATCTTGCCGTTCACACAAGGTACCATTATTCAGAAGTAGGCACTCTGCTCCTTCTTAGCTGCACAAAGTCAATAGTCAGAAAACATCATTTTTTCCATTCTACTTGATTCCCAGCAACTCCGTCTCTAAATTCCTCTTGACTTAGAATATTTGATGTCAAAACGAAATCAGAGCCACTGCCAACACGAACATGACCCTCTCTGTCACACGCATGTGGCTCTTCTTCTTTGTATTTACCGCACGACATTCTGGACCTTGCCTGAATCTTTGTCCCCATCCACCCATGCTTCTGGATGCTTCTGGATATTGTCACCACCACTGCAACCGACCGACACCTGGGGCGCACCAGTGAGTTTGACCGCCAACCAAGCCAGAGCGCTTTCCGTGGCTCTTCCGTGTGAAGCTTAGTGCTCAGTCCCAGGTGGAGGAGGCGAGGAGCAGAACTCGCCTCCTTGTGTCCTCCTGGACTCTAGCCCAGGACAGGACACCGTCAGGACACACGGGACTCTGAACTGAGCTTTCGCTGACACATTACTCTTCACAACTGGGGGGGCAGCAAAGAGTCGGGGCTAGCACCTATCATCCTGCTACTCTTTCGGCTCTCTGGTCCTCAGTTTCCCCAACTATAAAACCTGGAGAACAGTAGTCCCTCCCTCATAGGGTTGTCCAGCCGAATGAGCTAAACAAGCGTGGGTTGTTGAGTGGCCAGTGGAGAGAACACATTTCAAGTATGAAGCACAATGTTTAGCACCCAGTAAGCACGCTGTAAATGTTTCCTGGATGGATAAATAAATGTTTTCAAATAATTCCTTGCTGGGAATATCTTGTAGAGAAAATGTCGGGGTCCCATATCCAGGGAGCTCCCACAAATCTGCAGGCTGCTGAAATGATCGGTCATTTTATCAAATTATCAGGCCTCAGGTGGGGGCGGGGGAGACATCGGGAAGGGCACAAATACATGTTGGGACTTGCTGTCACGTGACTAAAGCAGCCACTCTGAGAGCCCGCAGGCAAACCCTCTCTCTACTGACTTCTGCAATGGCACCCAAACACGAGAGGATGCATATGAATGTCCTTTGTAAACTGTAAAGTGCTTCCCAAGGCTTAGCAGAGAGTGCTTATACCATCTAAGCAGACGGACAAAACTATTGCCTCACGTACCTTACAACTTTTCATTCCAAACTATGATTTCTTAGGGGCACAAAAATTCCCTCCAGATTTCCATAACATGTCATCGTAAAAAAATATTATTGAGTTTTTTGTCTAAAGTTTGCTTAAAATTTAGTTAGCTTGCCTTGCTTTAAAAAAAAAAATCAAACCAGTTTTGTGGAAAATTCAGTACTCAGATCTGTGGGGAATTCATAATTGGCATTTCCATAACCCAGCTGTCTGGCTGTTGAATGGAACCCTAGAATAAATAAACAAACTAACACATGAAAAAGCAAACACTCAAGTTCTGTGGTATTTACAAAAAGGAAAGACAATGCAGAATAGAAATAAACTCTCTCATGAATGAGTTTACTTAAAATGGCTTGATTGAAAGCCTTCTAGTATTTTAAAGACTAAAAGTGACTTTTACTGACCCAAAGCGATAGCAAATTGGGAAACACACAAGATCTTCCCGGTACCATTATTTTAGAAAAGTCCTTTTTTTTTTTTTTTCTTTTTCTGCTGTGATTTAGGAAATATTCTCTAAGAATTTTCTAGATTTCTTTCTCTTTTTTTTTCTTTTTCTGGACATTCTAAAATGGGCTGCCTCAGACTTGGAGTGAAAAGGGCATTTGATAAGAACAATTAGCAAGAAACAAAAGTGGGGTTCAATTTGCCATTTTATTCTGCATCACTGGAAAAAAGAAACAAAAGGGGGTCATGGAGGTCTGTGGCAGAGACTGCTAATAAATATTCAAAATCTGTTTTTTCTTTCCTTCTCACTAACAAAACCCCTATACTTTGGCAGGTGGCAATTTGCCAACTTATAAAAAAAAAAAGCACATTTTCCATTTTCCCTTGCAATGATGTGCCCCATGACATGTAGATGGAAAGTCTTGAGTGAGGTTTTCTGGCTAAAGGAAGCTGGGAGGTACGTCCTTTAAATCTTCCGCCTGGTGACATAAACCTAATAGTGGAGATTCAGCAGCCATATTGGCATCGTGAGGAAAAGACAAAAAAAAAAAAAATTGTAAACATCCTGATTCTGAAATCCTTAGGATGCTAAGCCCATACTAACAGTGTCTTTTTCTACATTTTTTTAATTAAGTGAGAAAAAGTCTTATTTGTTCAAACCACCATGGTCCAGCTTCTATCTTGCAATTCCTAACTGACACAAGGTCCTTCGTTTCCAGTTTGCTTTTTCAGTGGGAGACTATGGATTTCCAACTAAGATTAATCCAGAAAACCACAAAGCAAAGATCAATAAGTATTTAACTTTGGATTTTTAATAAGTGTGCTTCTTCTGAGTCTCAGATTCACTTAATTTAGCCAGACTCTCCAAAAGGGGGTTCCAAGTGTATAAAGATTTCATGCAGAACATGAGCATTTCCTCTGAAATATTTAACATGTGCAGTTAGAGGTGGTAAAATGGTCATCATCTATGTACCCACCTTCCAGTTTAAGACACAATGCACCCATGCAGCTGAAGCCCCTGTGTAGCTCTCCCCATCAAGTGTTCTCTTCCCAACCCAAAGCGCCTACTTTGCTAAATTGAGTGTTCATTATTCCTTTATACTTTATACTCTCCAGGCAACAAATAATGTGTCAGGTGGATTTAAAAAAAGAAAAAAAGGCTCTAGATCCAACTTCCTACTTTCAAATTCCAGCTCTGATATTTACAAGCTGGGTGACCTTGAGCAAGTTATCTAACCTCTCTGTGGCTCAGTTTCCTCATCAGAAAATAAGAATAATCATGCTTACCTCACAGACTTCTAATGAGGATAAGTGACCTGATAAATGTAAAATCTGCCATCTGTTAGGTCTATATACATATTTCTTGTTGTTATTTTCAGGAGAATACAGATAGTTTTCATAGTTTTTTACACCTCTTTTATATACATTCCCCACCAGATTTTTAACTATAAACCATCATCTAATACAAAGATTATTGCATTTGTAAAAAGCTAAATGCAGCCTATAATTTTAATATTTGATATTACATATGATTAAAAAAATGTTTTTCACATTTCACATTCACATTCCCCCACTCTGGTTCCAGTGTTACCTTCCTGAGTAACACTAGCATCCACTCGGGGACCCAAGCCAGAAAGCCAGGTGCCGTCAGGGTCATCTGATTCTCCCTGGGACACGTGTGTCCCATGCATCCCTGTTCTGCATCTGCTGCCATCCCCTGCTCTCGGCCACTGGTCATCTCCTGCTTGGACCACCTCCTGCCTTGTTTCCAGATCGCCCCCCCCCCCACCTTACAGTTCCCAATTCACTCTCCACAAAGCAGCCAGAGTGCTCCTGCAGGGGGGGAAAGTTAAACCAATCGGCCCCTGGGTATGGACCCCTGGCGGTTCTGTGCTGTCCAGCAGGACTGTCCAGCCTCCTCCCATTCATTTTGCTGCAGCCATAACAGACCTGTGGTGCTCTCTCCTCCATTCCTATCCGGGATCACTCCCATCCCCACCACCCTGCACACCTTTCTCCTGACTGACTCCCCCTATCTGGGAGGGGGGCCTCAGCTTGCATTTTACTCCCTCCCTCCTAACCTGGGACTTCCCTGTTCAAGCCACACAGCCCTCTGGGATCGCCTCCTGATTCCCTGACTTGCCTTCTAGACTCCAGTCCCTTAGGGCAAGAGGGAGTGGGTGCTGGTCCCACTGCATGTTCCACACCAGGAGTAGAGGAATGAGGGAATATTTGTGTTCCATCCTCATCCACTCTGATTCACATGGGTTTTTATTCTTTTGTTGCCTGTTAGAGTCCACCTTTCTTCTGATCCCATAGCCTAATATATTTGCTCTCCAGGAGAGTGATGAGGACAAACATTTCAAAGGTAAAGGAACTCCATAGTTGATGAAGGGAGGGGAAATGAGCACTCTGAGAAAGTGTTAATGAAACTCTAAGTGCAGCTTTTGGGGGGAAGAAAATTGAGTCATATCCAAATGAACTGTCAATTTAAAAATATTTTGACCCCCAAAGTCTCCTTCTTGGACAATATCCTGCAGAAATATTAAATCTGCATCCCTAGGAACATTTATAAGGAGGTGCACATGAGCATTATTGATAATAGGAAGTCTAGGACCCACCTAAATACCCTTTAATATAGAATAATTAAAGGAACAGAGTGATAATCATGCTATGAAATATTATGCAGTAGTTCTAGAGAATGAGACAGGCACATATGTCTTGCTATAGAAAGACTCTTCAAATACTTTATTAATACATTTGGAATGTATTGTGTATAATGGGTTACAATTTATGTAAAGAACAAGGTAGGTACAAGTGTGTAAATGAATAGAGACAGGTCTAAAGGAGGCATTATTAGTAATGATTGCCTCTCAGCTTGCATGAGTTTATGGGGAACTGGAGGAACTAAACAGGGCTTTTCATTTTCTTAATGTATTTCCTATACAGTTTAAATCTTACTTTGGCATATACTTGGATATTACCTGCCATGTTACCCCAAAATTACACATTTTAATTTAAAAAGATGATATAAGATGCCAGTGCCATGGAACTCTAAAGCTAATGGCCACAGATTCAAAAAACGAAACAGGATGAACGGGACCAGAGTTTTTCTTTATTCCCACTTCCTTTCTCACTTCTAAAGACACCAATACAAACAGTCCTATGAGGTGAGAAGGACTGGTTTTTATCATTCTCATTTAAAACCAGAGGGAACAAAATTAAGCTCCAAGAAGATAAATGACCACACATGACCCCTAATAGGCCATAGAACAACGTCCTCATTCAGCAAAGATTTATTGAGTGCTTAGCTCATGTCTTAAATTCTCTGAGACCCAGTTTCCTCATCTTTAAGATGGAAAAACTAATCCAAGTGGTTCAGAAGATGAAATGAAAACAAACAGGAAAATCTCTCAGCACAGCACTTGGCACAGAAAACACTTGTAACTATCCCAAACTGATAGCATCAACTTTTTCTCTTAGCTTATTTCCCTTTATCTTTACCATTCTGTAATTCCACTATGCTATGTCTACATGGGGATTTTTTTTTTGTACCAGGTTGCCTCTCTCCATGCCTCCACACCTCCTTCATGTTACCTGTTTATATCACTTTATGCCACAGTCAGGGGACTTGGTGGGCCCCACCCACTTGTGGCTTTCAATTCACTAATTCTCTCTCCAGCTGTCTCTAATCTCTTATCTACTCCATTCAGCTTTTTAAAAATGTAACTCTTTTATTTACAATATTTCCTGGAGGTTATTTCTTGTCTTTAACAAGCTTTTCTTTACTCTAAGGATGATATTCTGACCTTAATCTAGTTGAGAATTAGAAACATACTTATTTTAATTCTTTTCACATTTATCAACAGCAGTTTCGACAACATAGCAATTAAGCATGAGGGATTCAGAGCCATACTATCTGGGTCAATTCCAGCTCTGTCATGTACTAGTAATGTAATCTTGGGTCAACCTGACTACACCTCTATTTCTCTCCGCTTAAAAATTGTGATAATTATAATGGATACTTATTAGAGTTTTTTGGTAGCTTAAATGAGTTGATACACGTGAATTATCTGGAACAGTGCCTAGCATAAACTCAGCCTTCAATACATCTTCGCTGTTGTCATGATTTCTATTTCCTTGGGTTTGAATTCCTCCATGTGATAGATATACTGACAATCTCTTGTTGCATTGAATTTCTTCATACGCTTTTAAATTTTTGCTTAAGAGCTCAAGATGCATGGAAGTTCTTCCACAAGGCCCTCTCTGTCAATTAGATTCATGGATGTTTCGGCTGAGACCCCCCCCAACTGTCCAGCCCTAAAACAGGTCTTACATGAGGAGTCTGGGTCCTTCAAATTCTAGACGCTGTTGCTATAACACCACAACATGCAGGCCTGTAGAAATGACTGTTAGGCCCAGTTCTTTTGGTTCCAAGGGCTAAGCTCCTGTCACACCTTCACAACAGCCTCCTTCATAAGCCTCTCAAGGATACAAACCAGCACCAGCTGGTGGGAGGTTGAGGAAGGTAATGAGTGGGAGGTAACACGTAATATGGTCACCAGTGGTCCTCCAAGGCATGATTCTTGTCTTAATCATTTCTAGATTTCTAGCATCCAACACAATGCACTCAGTAAATGTCTGTTGTATAATCACTGAATGAATAAATAAATGAAAGAAAATCTGGTGATGAGGCTTGGGGACCCCTGGTAAATTACCATCTATTGTTGGAGAGCTAAGGTATTGGGACCAAGGGATGAAATTAATGTGAAATTGCCATTCTCAGCCCTCTAACTCCCTCCCAAGTACTAAAATTAGCATTTGAGGACAGCTGTAGGTCCCCCAACCAAGCTAGGTGTATGGGTGGGAACACCACTGCTCATAGAATCTCAGAGTTGGGAGGAAGCATAGTTGCCAAAAGGTCAAGCATGGTCATTTATTCGATGCTGTCAGCTCACCCAGGTCCTCGTGGAGTTTGCCACGTATTGCCTCAGATCTAGAAAGCATTGGCCACCTTGAGTCCAATTGCCACAACCTCCTTGGGTCACCGGCTTTCTGCACAAGAAAGGGGCCCCAAACACACTGTTTTTGTGCTTGCTAGTCAATTCAATATTTCACCAAAAGTGGGGGACATATCTTTCTGGGGTAGCATGAGATGATTTTAGGTGGTTTCCAGACACAGCATATCAACATTAACTCGTGCTGGTTTTCTTTTATCCTTTTTAATTATCTCCAGCAGAAAGTCTCTGTTAAGTGCTGGCATGACTTTAACACCTTTCTAATGTCTGCAGCTCTCCCTATTTAACAAAAAGCAAGCTCGGAGCTTAGCCCCTAGAGCAAAGTATGTAATGTCGTGTTTTCATTGTGCATTTTATAGTTACCTTCAATTTATGGCATGGGTTCCTGATTTTTCACCTCTGATAGTGATATCAAAGTTCCTTTTTAAGTAAATATATTGATGTGTAAAATTAAAGAATAATATTGAATAGATAAAAGCACAGGTGGCACTTGGCTGTGGTTAAAGACCAGTGACGTTAGTACAGGGATGAATGACAGAAGCCTGGAAAACAAGTTAATTTAACAGTGCATCCTGAGGGTAAGGTAGGTGGGGAAAAGAGAAAGGATCTAGCATTTAGGGAGCCTACTATGCACCTAGGAATTGGGTTATGCATTTTTTTATACCTTGTTCATTCAACTGATACAGACAGGGGATTTACAGAAGCAATATAGCAGAGTGGCTTAAAAGTGCAGACTCAAAACCACTTACTAGCTGTGGGATTTGGAATAAGTGACCAAACCTCTCTGGGCCTTTATAGTTATCATATGTAGCAAATAAAAATACAGGATGCCCAGTTATATTTAAACTTCAGATAAATGATTTTAAAAATAGTATAAGTATGCCCCAAGCATAATATATATAATGTATATTTTATATATAATGTATATGTATGTATATTATATACATATATACATAATGCATATATATGTAATGTATACACACACACACACACACACACTATGTGTATATTACACTATGCCCCAATATTTGGGACATACATACACTAAAGAAAGGTGTTATTTATCCAAGATCCAGATGTAACTGGGCAGCCTAAATTCAGTCTGATAGCCCTTCCTTCACTTCCTCCTGTGCAATTTGGGCTAATAATAGTCTCTACCAAATCAGTAACTTAATACATGTAAAGTATTTAGAACAGTGCCTGAAATATGGTGAATGCTTGATAACTGTGTTGTTACCTGTTTAACCCTTTCAAGAGGTGGTCATTGAAATTCTGTCCCTGAGGGGTGCCTGGGTCGCTCAGTCAGTTAAACATCTGACTCTTGGTTCTGGCTCAGGTCATGGTCTCAGGATCATGAGATCAAGCCCTTCGTCAGGCTCCAGGCTTGGCAGGGAGGCTGCTTGGGATTCTCTCTCTCTCTCTCTCCCTCCCTCTGCCCCTCCTGCTCATGCACTCTCTCTCTCTCTCTCTCTCAAATAAATAAATAAATCTTTAAAAAAAAAAAAATTCTGTCCCTGAGACACTTCCAGGGAACCCCAGGCCTCCATGGCACACAGTGTGGAAAACAACCCATCTCAACCCAGCCTCTATTTTGAGCAAAACCAGGAAGCTCCCGGAGGCCAGGGACCAGGCCTGTTCTCACTCACAAAGGCAAGGAGCCTGCACACAGTTAAAACTTGGTTAATATTGATTGAGTAAGCATTCAAAGATCACCTTGCTGATTAAAAAAAAATCAAAATAGATCAAGATTGCGTAGCTAGTGTCCACCCTGACACTTGAGTTTGCCGATAAATATGTATTGAGGACAGTGTTTGGGTCTTAATGAGCTTGTAGTCTGGCTACAAAGGTAAGTGCTGGAAACCTCCAGAAAACAACAAAGCGCAGCGTGAAAGAGGCACCCGATTCAAGTTCCTTTTCTGGAGCCTTTAAGAATGGGGCTGTCTGGTGCAGGGTGAATCCCAGCCTGTTTCCATGAGGCTGTGTCCCAATCCCACCTGTTTCCACTGTCCTTTTGAATTCTCTGGACGGACTTTTAAAACGAATTTATGTTAGTGCTTAAGTAACAGCCAGCAATTGTTGTTTTAGTGTCTACGGTGAAATGAGCCCTGCACAAGGCACAGGTGATTCAGAAAAGTGTAAGCCAGTGCATGACCCCGAGGGCCACATGGTCTGGCTAAGATAAATTCTATGAACCTCCAGACAACAAGAAACAGGCATAACACTGAATGGCAAAAGCTGGGAGGAAAACCGGACCAGTGGGGGAAATGATAAGGCATATTTGAGAGTGATTTCTCACAAGCAGAACTATCTCAAGACAGAGTGGATTGCATGGGGAAGCAATGAGTTCCCCATCACTGGAGATATGCAAGGGAAGTCTGGACATTCCTTCATGGGAGCACCGTACAAAGAAACTCAGCAGAAGCTGGATGAGCCGACCTTTGTGGTTCGTACTAACGCAGAGGCTCCATGGGTCTGCACCTGGTATAAGACATATCTGGTCTGGAAGGTGATGGAACAGAACTGCATCCTCCAATCTGGGGTCCTGCCCATTGCACAAGAATCAGACCTGCATGTCAGATGCGATAATGTGCTTGGCAGGGAGCGGAGAGGTCCTCACCACAGGGCCGTGCTTGAGCTCCTGTGAGCTGCACTTCCTGTGTCTGCCACGGGAAGAGGGGGTGGGAGGGGGGAAGGCACAGGAGATGTTCACGCAGGAGAAAGTCATAGGTCTCCCCTCCCCCATGCTCTGGCAATTGGGCCCTGTGCTAAGGGGCTGCCAGCAAAGCCAAGCTGTGTGCAAACGCCACCGCTCACAGGGATTGTTTTATACCGGAGTTACAACAAGATGGTACAAAGCTTTTAATTCTTATTTTTTTACACCATCAGAAGATACTATCTGCCTTACCCCGGAACCATCTGGAAAGGCAGGAAGGCACACGGCCTGCTGCCTGGATGCTCTGCTCAGCTCGGCAGTTCTGGTGTGGAAAATAAAATGCCATAGCCCTCACCGCCGCCACGGTCTGTTCCCTGGAGCTGGAGCCTCTCTCTCCAAGTCCACGGCCAGACTCCAGCCCAGCACACGTCTGCAGCTCCTCGGGCGTTCTGGCAACCTTGTCTGGGAGACCCGCGCTGCCTGGGCAGGTTTCATCAGGGTTGTTGTTTTGGTTCGATTTGGTTTGGTTGCTTTTTCAAGTAAGAGGCTTGAAGAGTTTGGGTACTTCGTTTGTGGGTGGGAGAGACGTGAGCGGCTAGAACACCCCTCCGTTGTCTCTCCCCTTGGACACATGCTACCTTGCCAGCACTTCGCTCCCCACCACCTCCGGCCACCACACACATCGCCGCCACCTGACTAGACCAAGAAACCTGTCGGGCAGACCCGGATGCCCCTGATGGCCACACACCCAGAGGTGTGGCCAACCACAGGCCTGAATACCATCCCGAAAAGCCCCAGTCCTGAGTCCCCTTTGATGCACAGAAAGTCGCCATCGTCCAGAAAGGCTGCAAATGCAACCATTGGTAGATTTTTTTTTTTAAGAGAAAAAAAATACATACTCCTTGTTTGTGAACGCCCTAGAAAATGAGACAAAATACCTGGAAAACATATATTTACAAAAAAAAAAAAACCCCACAGATCCTGGTGATTCTTTTTAATTGGGTTGGAAGGGGTTACTTCATTATGCAGCAAATTAGAAAATTCATAATTTATCATTGCACCCAGTCGAAATGCCACCCAACTGAGTCGCACCCCTGTGAAAACCACCACATAGTAGCAAACTGTCAAGCCTGCTGCAGCCGACGGGCAAAATTAATATGCAAATGTATGCAAGAAATTAAAAAGCAGAATTACCCAGGCAAATGAGGTAGCTATACTTGAATTGTTAGAATTATGAATAATTACTGCGAATTTTCTGCTCCTAATATAACTTGTTTTTTGATAAACAAAGACTTAATTATCGAGATGCGCTGGAGAATTTCCGTGGCGCTCATTAATCTTGCAAAAAAAACAAGTCCCTGGTGCCCAAGCCGTAATGAAGAGCGCGTGCCCTGAATCTTCAGAAAGATCACAGGCACCAGGGTGCCAGGGCTGGAGAAAAAAAATGACAGTACCAATGTCCCCTCCTGTACCCTGGAGTGTCATAACGTCTTCCACTAACTATCAAAGGGACTTATTTATGCCAGCAGCTGAGCTATAAGTCCAATTTACGATGCCTTCAGCAGTGGCGAAATGATCCGTTGATGTGCGGTGGAAATGCCATCTCGCAGTGGCGTGCGCTGGTCCCAATGATGCCGACATGATGAGGACCCTGCGCTCGGCGCTAATGGATGCCGCGTGACAGACCGTAATCCACAAGAGGGACCATCTTTTAGGACCGGTCTCGATGGTTCGCCATTAATCTTGGTTGTGCAGTTCACTGGTGTCCATGGGAACAAGGGCATTATCATAAACACGGGTTTTAAATTTTCGCACGAGGAGTGGTAACTCCGGGGAACCAGACCGGGCACCCAGCGCCCCGGGGCAGGGGACCGCTCAGCCTTCGCCTCCGTGGGTGACCACAGCCCGCGGCCGGAGGGTGGACCTGGGAGCAGTCCTCTCTCCGGGTTAGGAACCAGAGGCAGAGGAGGGGTCCCGGGGAGACCAGAGAAGCCACCCGCCCGGTGGGAGCCGAGCTCATTTACCAGAAGCAGGCAGAGGGGCGATCACCCCAGGCCCTCCCAGCGCACAGCCAAGGGGCCTGCTGAGCGCCTATGATTACTTAAAACCTGGCATCTAAGTGGGAATGACTGAGTTCCCGTCATCATTAGGCCGATTAGCGCCGTGATAAACCCTCACAGATCATAAGGCAAAATTACAAAACATCACTTCTGGAGCTCTGAGGCAGCCAAAGGAGCTCCCGGCCGCCTGCATTTTCAAACGCCTCCTTTCTGAATTCAAGTCCCCAAATACCCTGATGTCTTGACAGCCCCATTTCACTGTGTAGGCAAACTGTCACCTTTTACACCAGGGCATCTGTCATGTTTATACTCAAGGCCGTCTCTCCTTCCCATTGCGCACGTTCCCTGCCCGTCTCTGCCCCCCACTCCGGTGCGAGCCCCCGGGGAGCCCAGCACCCTGCCCAGGATCGGGCTCGTAGATCTCCTGCGCTGCTCACACGGAGAGCAAAAACCTTCTGCACGTCAGAAAGAAATGATGTATCTTCAGCATCATTCAGTCCCACATTTTATTTTTATGCAGAACTCAGAGCACCTTGTCTTGCGTGCTCTCACCTTCCCTGAGATTAATTCTCACCACAGGCCTGCCATCGGATGGTGAGGTGAGAACACACTGGAGCTCTATGAGAAATAAAAAGCAACTCCACCTGCATCTTCAGCAGCTCCCCTAGAAAGCCGGGCGGGAGGCGGGCAGCCGTGGCCCCGGCCTTTCCTGCTGGACATGTCACCAACAAGTGAAAGGAAGCAGCTACCAGCTGCTCAGCCCCGGAGGGGCCCATGGGGGAGGAGCAGCCAGAGATGGACCCGAGCTTCCCTGAAGCCCTGCCTCCTACAGAGCTGTGTGGCCTTGGGCAAAGCACTCCCCGTCTCTGAGCTCAATATCCTCCACCATAACATGGGAGAGTTGCAGCAACAATTAAACGCCACGTGTACAAAAACCTCATTGCCGTGCCAAGCGTGTGATGGGTAATTGGTATTTGTATTACTGAGCTAAATAAAGGATTCAGGCATAGGCCCAGCCAGTGCTGAAAGCCTCAGGTCCCAGGATCACCCCCCAGCTCTGTGCAAACCAGGACGGTTGGTCAGCCTCCCCACCCAGAGACCCCCAGCAGCACCAGGCAGCGACCGCTCCTCAGCCATGTGAGTGCTGGTAATACCACCGTCTACCTGGTTGCCCCGGGGGCTGCTTCCCAGTCCCATGGCAACTTAGCGTGATCTGTCCGGTGGGCGAGTAATGATCTCAGCCCGTTAACATTTTTCTATGTTTAATTGTGCTAAAATACATACAACATATAACTTACCATCTTAGTCATTTTTAAGGGCACAGTTCAGTGGTATTAAACAAATTCACATTGCTGTGGAACCCACCACCATCGCTCATCCCCTGAGTCTTTTTCTTCTTGCAAAGGTGACACTCGGTCTCCATTAAACACTAACTCTGCAACCCTTCCCCCAGCTTCTGGCGATCACCATTCACTTTCTGTCTCTATGAATCCGACGACTCTACGAACCTCCCCCGTAAGCGGGATCATACAGTATTTGTCCTTCAGCGACTGGCTCATTTCACTCCGCCGCATGTCCTCGAGGTTCCTCCATGCTGTAGCAGGTGTCCGAAGATCCTTCCTTTTTAAGCCTGAATAATATTTCACTGTTTGTTTATCCATTCACCCGTTGATGGACACTTGGGTTTGCATCCACCTTTGACTCCTTGTGAACAGCGCTGCTATAAACGCAGGGGTACACATATTGGTTGGAGTTCCTGCTCTCATTTCTTTCGTATAGGTACCCAGGAGTGGAATCGCCGGATCACATGGTAATCCTATGTTTAATTTCTTGAGGACCAGCCATAGCATTTTCCACGGCGGCTACACTATGTTACGTCCCCACCAGCGACGCACGAGGGTTCCGATTTCTCCACAGGCTCGCCAACACCTGTTTTCTGTTTTGCTGATAACAACCATGCTAATGGGGGTGAAGTGGAACGCTTGTTTGTGCTCAGGCCGCTCTCCCGGAATGACTGGTGGGGTTCCATCCTCTGCTTGGCCCCTGGCTGACACACGCTTCCTGGGGGAGGTGGAATCCTACCGAGACCATGGGGGCGCTGAGGCCTGGGGCAGGGTGCTGGGACGGAGGGCAGCGAGGCAGGGCCCACGGGGCAGGACAGAGGCTGCTGTGGGGAGGGGCAGGGCCCTTGCAGGGTCAGCGATGAGAGCCAGCGTGGCTGGGCTGGATTCTCTCCTCCCAGCAACCTGCCCCTGTAGCTGGAGCTCCCGTCCTCCCCTCCCAGCAAACCCACAGTGCGCTCCCAGACCGGAGCCCCTCTAGGTGCCCCTCTCCTGGTAGACTTAGGAGAGCCTCAGGTGAAGCCACCTGCCCACTGAGCAGATGAGCCAACTGAGACCTGCGGGGTGGGAGTGGGCAGGGACTCAGCCCAAACACACCATGAGAACTCGGCCCTCCTGGCTCCTCCCTGTCTCACTGCCCTGGGCTCAGACCCTCTCCTCCGTGGCACCCTCAGCACAGAGAGACTCCCCCAAACCTCCCCAGGCCCAAGCACAGTGGTAATAATGGTAACCAGCTTCCACTGAGCCTCCCCTGCACTGCCCCAGGTCCTCCAGCGCTGGTCCCACTTTCCCGATGAGGCAGCAGAGGTTCCTGGAGCGCAAATGCGCTGTCTGAGCTAGCAGGGGAAGCAGGGCAGGATTCCAGCCTGGGGTGCGGGGGGGCTGACGCCAAAGCCCACGTGCTCGCCGCCTCCAAATGGGGACTTCCCCTAAGAAGGACCTGGCTCCGAAGAAGAAGTCCGAGGAGAGCCCAGGCGCGCTGAGAGGGGGTGCCGAGAACTTTCCAGCAACAGTTGGTGACGGTGAGTTGACTTAGTGCTCCTATGGCAACACGCGGAGGCAGAGGTGGTAATTGGGAGAGACAGAGAGCGCCCAGGGCTGGCAGAGCAGGCCTGTCAAAAGTCCTGAACAAGGCGAGCGCTTTCGATATTATTTTTTCTGTCTGTATTTCTTATTTATTCAGGAATGTGTCTCCCCCAAATGAGGTGGGCAGGCAGCGGGCAGTGGATCCGTGGCAACCCGCCCTCACCCTGCACGGGGCCCCACACCTGCCTCCCCAGGGTCGGGCCCGGGTCCAAAGGGGCCCCGGATGGACGGCGGTCCTGCCGGCTCAGCCCACCGGCCCCCTGCTCTGTGTCCCAGCCAGTGAGCACGACCAGAGGCCGGCCCTCTGAGGCTGCCAGGCCCACCGTGACTCGGCGCAGCTCCTCTCTCTGCCGTGGGGTCTCCCTGGCTCTTTACATGAGGGTCTGCCTGAGCATCCAGTGAAAAACCCTCGGCCCAGAAAAACACCCTTCCTTCCTTCCATCCTTCCTCCTTCCTTCCTTCCTTCCTTCCTCCCCTCCTTCCTTCCTTCCTTCCTTCCTTCCTTCCTTCCTTCCTTCCTTCCTTCCTTCCTTCCTTCTGTGGCTTTGTTGGCCCCTGAAGCCCATTGTGGGAAAGCACCTCTGGGCTCAACTCCAGGCTTCCTAGGGAAGGGGGGCAGGCCCTTGCTCAGGACAGAACCCCCAACACTGACACATCACACCCCGGCACTGGTGTGTGGAGTGCTGAAGGGACTTCCACCTACGGTCTCATGCTCATGGGACAGTCAAGGAAACAGGCTCAAAGAGGCTAAGCCCTTGGTGCAGTGCCACGGCTCCCAAAGCCCAGCCCCATCCTCTGCCTGAAAGGTTAGCCGTGCGTGAGCACTTCGGCACCGGGCACGTGAGTGCATGTTCTCATTCAAGTCCTGTCACATCGGTAGCCACGGAGTCTAACACTGCACCCATTTTATAGCCAAGGAAACTGAGACACCGCTCAGGCCCCTTGCCGGAGGGTCTCAACGGGTCAGTGGCAGGGCTGCAATTGGCCCCTAGCTGGCTGCTTCCAGGGCCCATGGGCCCCCCCAACTGGCTTTGCTGCCTTCCCCAGGGCTTGGCTTCGGTCTTGGAAGGGAAGAACATCCCAGACTCTGCGCTCCACGGAAAGGGCCTTTGGGAGGCCACAGGATGCAGCGCCAGACGCCCGGCACTGAAGCCAGCTTCCCCCAGCGAGTCTTGGCTCTCTCACTTGCTAGCTGTGACAGTCCCAAGCCTTAGCTTACTGCTAAAAGGGGAGGTGGGGAGGCGGAGGGAGAGAAACACACACTGCGAGATGTGTGCAGAGCACCTGGCCCAGAGCTGCACACACAAGTGAGGTGATCTATGGAACGAGCCTAGAACAGTGTCTGGCAGAGAGAGTGGCCGTCCATCCTAGACCTGCTGTCGTGATCATTGTTACTGGTGACCAGGCCTCCCCCGCTCTTCTCCACAGCAATCATGGAAAACCTGACCCATCAGGAGAAAGTGCTCCTGGGACAGGGTCTCAGCCTCTCCCCCGTCATCCATGGACCAGGACGGCAGTAACAGCTCTCAGCTTAGCCCAAGGTGCATGGTTTGGTGAGTGGACATCGAGCTGGATGCCGTGCTCTCCTCACCCCTTGGCTGGGAGCCCTTGCACAGTGAACAACCTGCCCAACCACACTAGCACCCCTGGGTGTTCAAGGAAATGAAGAATCATTTGATGCTGCTGGACTGTGAAGTCCACAGGAGAAGGGAACAGTGAGGAGTAAAGTTGGAAAGATCAGATGGAGCCATGTCCTAGAGCAGGGACAGCAAACTAGGGTTAGCTGGGGGACGTCTCCAGGCCACCAGAGCAACAGAGAAGGACTAGCACAGAAGCTGCCGCAGAGAGAGAGAGAGAGAAAGCTGAGATCGACTACTGATGCCTGCCCTGGGCAGGACGGGGGAAGGAGCTGCCGAGACATCAGCTAACAGGTGCTCTCCTTGTCTCAGAAGGGGCAACGAGCTAAGGAGTCCCATTTGTTCTGGTGGTGTGGCCAGGAGAATTCTCCTCACACGGGGTTCGTGTGGGGCACAGATAGGCTGTGGCTACATGAGCCCCAATTGTCCCTTACATTTAATTCCCTTTCACATTCACAAAGCAAAATGAAGACAGGGGAAAAAGGAGAGAAAATCCACCAGCTTTGGTGGAATGTAGCCACGGCAGCTCCATGGAGCGGGGCCTGTCCCTGCCTCATGCAGACAAAGCCTTGGGCACAGACACTTGCCCCTGAGGGGTTTTCGAGATGGGAGCAACTCTAAAAATTAATTTTTAATTGGCACACCCTCAACCATGGACAGGAACAAAGGAGGGGCAGGAGCAGGTGGGGAGAATGCTCCCTTTCCTCCCCGAGCTCAACACGCGGGCTCCCCCACATTGACCTACGGCCTTCCGAGCTGTGTTGTC
This sequence comes from Zalophus californianus, assembly GCF_009762305.2. Lineage (NCBI taxonomy): Eukaryota > Metazoa > Chordata > Mammalia > Carnivora > Otariidae > Zalophus > Zalophus californianus. The sequence goes on from NC_045600.1 coordinate 7,873,245, forward strand.
CACGGCGGAAGCCACGGGCCACAGGCTGCTCCCGACCACTTGAAATCTGGCCAGCCCCGGCCGAGATGTCAATGCTAAATACTCACCAGATTCCAAAGACTTAGTACCCCCCCCCAAAAAATGTAAAATATCTTTAATAATTTTATATTGATTACATGTTGAAATGATAATATTCTGGACAATTGGGTTACAGAAAATATACTAGAGATTATTTCTCTTTATTTAATGTGGCTGCTAGACAATTGATAGTCACATAATCAGGGTCGATGATTTGTCCAGTGGGCAAGGCAGCTCTACACCCTCTGCAGGCGAATGGTTCTCTACCCCTGGGACTGGCTCCAGGGTCTGGGCTCCACCACAAACATAGGGGGAGGGGTGTGTATGGCCCCAGGCCCCGGCTGGACCCCCCCCCTTCCTCTCCAGCTTAAGAATTCCAATCTGAAATCCCATTGGAGGGTCCTCAGTATCTCATTACATGAGATTTGTATTCTTCCAAGAGAATCTCTCTTTTTTCTCTTTTAAATTTTATCAGTAGACGACTTTCTAAAGCATTTTTAGGTTTGCCGAAAAATTGAGTGTAAAGTATAGCAGGTTCCAGTGTACCCCCAGCCCCTCACACTCAGCGTTTCCCTGTTAGTGACATTTTGCATTAGTGTTACAACCACATGTGATCAATGAACCGATCTTGATACTTTATTATTAACGGAAGTCGGAAGTCCATAGTTTACATCAGGGTCCACTCTTGCTGTTGTATATTCTTTGGGTTTGGACAAATGTATAATGACACGTATCCACCATTATAGTGTCACACAGAACACTTTCACTGCCCTAAAAATCCCCCGTGGTCCATCTACTCATCCCTCCCTCCCCCAACCCCTGGCAACCACGGATCTTTTTACTGTCTTCATAATTCTGCCTTTTCCAGAATGTCATAGAGTTGGACTCCTACAGTATATACCTTCCTCCGCCTGGTCTCTTTGACTTAGCAATATGCGTTCAAAGCTTCTCCGTGTCTTCATGGTTGGATTGCTCATTTCTTTTTTTTTTTCTTTTTTGTAAGATTTTATTTATTTGCTTGAGAGAGAGACAGAGCACAGAGGGAGAGAGAGAGAAGCAGACTCCCCACTGAGCAGGGAGCTCCACGCCGGGCCCGATCCCAGGACCCTGAGATCATGACCTGAGCCGAAGGCAGGACGTTTCACCGACTGAGCCACCCAGGCGCCCCTGCTCATTTCTTTTTGTCACTGAATAGTATTCCATTGTAGAGAGGAAACACAGTGTGTTTATCCATTCACCTATTAAAGGACACCTCAGTTGCTTCTAGTTGTTGGGCACTTGTTTTAATGGATTTTTTAAAAAATGAATTGTTCTGTTCTCACCTTATCAGTAATTTAGCAGAATAATAAAGTGAAGTTTGGGGGGTGGTGGGAGGACCTAGGCAATCTACTACATCGATGGCAGCTGTGTAAATTGCCGCACCATCCTCAGGAGTGCAACTCAGCGCCCCCTCCACAGGGGGAGAGGGGCAGAAGATGGGGGCCCCGTGTCAGGCGACCACTCAGTCTAGTCCCCACCGAAATCCTATGGAGTCTGAATCTTTAACTTTGTACACCTCAGGGAAGCTGTGTTACCTGCCCAAGGGCACCCGACAAGTGAGGTGCCCGAGCTGATTTGGAGACCAGGCCACCTCACCCCAAGGCCATGCATGTAGGCTCCGAAGTGAGACATGCTCTCGCCCTGGGAGCAAGGCCCCCTTGCCCGGCCTCTTTGGGATGTAGTATCTATTTCAGCTTGGAATCTTGCCCAGAGATAATTTCCATAAGGGCGTGGTCTTGTCTGTTCTTGCGCCTAGCGTGGCACCTGTCACTTCGTAGGTGTTCAACAGGTATCTGTTAAAGGAGTAAATGGGACCTGGTTCATTCCATCTGAGAACTCACAGTTTAGTGGAGGCGGGCGGCAGACGAGCAGCACGGCTGGTTGGAGAGAGTTGTGATGGAGAGTGGACGTACTTGGTGCAGCAGGAACATTCAGGTGAAACCCCCGATCCAACCTGGGGTGTGAGGGAGGGCTTCCTGGAAGAGGTGGTGCTTATGCTAAGTCTTGAGGAAGAGCAAGAAGCAGAGGAGGCGACGGGAGGAACCCCACAGTAGGAAGGCAGGAAACAGGAGGACTAGAGGGGAAAGGGTAGAAGGGCCAGAGGCGAAAGCCTGAGCTGACCGTGGATGGCCCTGTAAGCCACGGGAGGAGTGCTGGACTCTGTCCTACAGGCCCCGGGCACTGACTCCCCAGAGGAATGCCGTATATGCGTGCCGGAGGGGGCCCGCCCGCGACCTGGAGGGAGCCCCTCCCCTAGAGAGGGGTCAGAGTATGAAGGGCAGGCGGGAGTGTTCACAGAGTGGCTGCCTCCTGGACTGTCGCAGTCCTACCCGGGTCCGGACCAGCTGTGTGAGGGCACGGGGGCACCTGCAGGGCACGGGGGCACCTGCAAACGCGAGGCACGTGAGTGTTACAGAGTGGGTTAGCAGATCGGTACAGGCCCAGGGCCTGGCACACAGGAGGTGCTTAATAAATAGGGATCCCTGTAGCGATTATCAGTACTTATCAAACCGGTGCATGGGGTTTTTCTTTAAAAGGTTGAAAAACACTGCCCTAGGGAGCCACTAAAATGGTTTTCAGGAGGACCCTGATGGGACCTTATTTGCAATTTGGAAAGATCACTCAGGCTGTGTCTTGCAAGACGGGTGCAGAGAGTGGAGAGCGTCAGAGCAGCGAGGACACCTGTCAGGTGTCGGCAGCTGTGGGCAAGGCGCCCACATGGACCTAGAGCCCTGGGTGACTGAGAAGCCTCAGACGAGGGATAGCGGTGAGGACCAGAGAGCACGTTTGGACTGCCGGCCGAGAAAGCCAGGCCAGCACCCATTTTCAAGGGAAAGGCGAAGCAAGGGGAAGGACCTTGGCTGCCCCGGGGCTGGCCCTTTGCAGGAGAGCCAGGTGGACGCTCTTGACCCCTGGAGGCCGAGCACCCCAGGGGGAAAATTTCCTAAGACACTCACTTGGGAGACAAAGCCAGTGAAGCCACTCATCACTGGCTCTTAATTCCTGACCCAGGGACCCCTCAGAGTCCGTCACAGCACCTCCCAGGGTTGATGAAGCCGAGGGCATGTTTGAGATTTCCCCAAAGCATTTGGGGTCCTCTTCTTTGGGGCTGGGCAAAGCTCATCCAGCGACCACCCCCCGCCCTTGGAACTGTCAGTCCAGCCTTCCCAGAGACGGCTGATTTCTGGGTGTCTTTCATAAGGTCGGGATCCGGGGGACACGCCTAACCAGGTTGTCACCCCTCCCCCGGTACTGACATTTTTCATCTTGTGGTTTCTGTCGCTCTGCATTCCCAGTGGTAACTCTCCCTTCCTTCCATGTTTCTGGAGCTCTCTGCACTCTGCCATTCTCCTTACCAGCATGGGGCTGCCTTCACATCTCCCGTAATCATACTTCAGATTCCGCAAATTAATAACGGTTCTTGCACAATTAGTCTCTTTTTTGGCCCGTCCCCTGGCCTCTCTCAGTGGTGTGCGTCCAATGTCCAAGGGACACGCCCTGGATTTAAGATCCAAGCTCACAGAAGTATGACGCTCGCGAGAAACCGTTGGTGGCAGCAGAACGAGGTCCCTCGAGCCCCGTCGCTCGAGGCTCAGTAACAGATGAGAGCACAGAATATCTTCGGGATAGAGTATTTACAAAACTACTTTAAAGGAATTGCATGTCATTAATCATAAGTTCTTAAAGATCAGACTTCTCTTATTTGTTCTAATCTAGCTAAATGGGCCTGGAAATACAGCCCGTGGTTTGCTCGATAAATACAAGTTGAAAATCATAATGTTCCCATCCAATTTCCAACTCATACATCGTGTTATGGATTTTTTTCTCTTCTGCTAGCATTTCTCCAGTCCACTAAATATTCCAGACATAGGAGAGTCTTCATCTGATTCATTCTAATAACTTCTTCATCAATATGACTTTTGTGAATGCATTGGTATAGCAAATTAAATATTATTTATGACTTTAATTTGTGTCCTATTTGGATTTTTACATTCACGGGGCCAACTTGGCTATCATCATTATCATATTGTTTTAGACTACTCCTAAAATTAAAATCCACTCTCGTCTTTAAATGTTTTATTGTGCTTGTCGTTCTTGTTTTGTGCCATACTGAACATGATTAATTCTGTTAGCCAAGTGCATATGGTCTGCCTGGCCACCATCCATTATCTTCATCGTGGCTGCCTGCGAATGAGCACTTTATTATTACTTTTTCATCTTTTCAATTACCAGATGTGCTTCCCCATTCTCGGGGTTTTTGCACTGTCCAAGCCCAGACCCCCGCAGTGCCGGTGGGTCTGTGCGAGCTGGCCTCACGCCTGTGCCTCTCGCCCCTCACCCACCGCCCTCCTCCCTGGCTTCCTGTCCGTTGCTGGGACACTCGGGGCCCTCCCTGCCTTGGGGCATCCCTACGTGCCCTTCCCTCTGCCTGCAGTGCTCTTCCTTCACTTTCCCCGAGGCTCCTTCTCTAACTTAAGCTGCAACTCCATCACCACCGTGTCCCCCATTTTTCGGCATCACGGGTTGCCCCCTTTGTCCTCCAGCAGGCATCTCTGTTTGTAATATTTGTTTACTAATTACTTGGGGATTGTCTGTGTCCCCAGTGGAATGTCTGTTGCTTCAGGGAAAGGATTTCGTCTGCCCTGCTCATTGCTGTGTCCCAGGGACCAGTACAGTCCAGAAAACTTAGGGCCCAAGGGGGGTGGGGAAGCGAGGGAGGGAAGGCGCTGTCAGCAAAACATCCAAGACCAGAAGATGCTGCTAGCTCACATCAAGCCCAGACATTCTTCAGGAATCTTCTGTCCCTTGCCACTCCCTTCCAGAATGGTGAGGGTCTCACTGGGCAGCTCGAAGCAGAGAAGGTCAGCCATTTGCTCACACTCTCTGGTGAGTCTTGAACATGAAGAAATGTGTCAAGGGGATTGACAGGGTCTTCGGGTTCCATGGCCCCTTCGGGAGATTTTTCTTGTGATGGGAGAATTAAAATTACACTGTACCGAGAGTTGTCAACGCCAGAAAGGATTGTGGTCTCTCCTTTTCATGAAGTATTCAGAAGTGGGTTGAGAAGGCCTAGAAGCACGTGCACCCTCAGATCTTGGTCCCCAGACACTGTCCTCCACTAGAAGGAGCCAAGGCTCCTTGGAAAACCGGCTGATCCCAGAGCTTGGGCAGGAAAACATAAGATGAGCCTGCAACATCTTATTGTGCCAAAAAGAAAAAAAAAAAAAACACTCAAAGAAAGAAAGATGTCAAAAGGACACAGGAAGCAGTTCCAGAGGGCTCCCGCTAGCCAAATCTGGGATATTTGAGCAATGACACAAATTCTGATATAATGGGTTATAAACTCTTGAAGGAAGTTGTTCAAATCCATGGTCCATGCCGACATGAGAAAGGAATGAATACACAAAATAGACCAGAAGTAAAAGACAAAATTGCCTTGTGATGAGAAACCTGCATTTTATGCCACTTCTACCAAGCAGGCTTTACAAATCGCTGCCTATGGTCACAGCACCTCGAAGGGCCCGTCTGCAAATGGGGACCACCCGGGAACCTCCACCTCGGGCCGGTGTGAGCAGGAAAGTCACGGGTCAGCATGTTTGAAGCACTAAGCCCAGTGCCTGGCACCTGGTCAACAGGCATGGTCACCGTCATTACTGCTACGATCATGAGCATCTGACTACTGACCTGGTCACTGACAGCAGGGGGACAGTCACCAAGCGACTTCTCCAGGTGCCTCTCAGACTCAAGGAGGCTGTACTGTTGGTTCTGGGAGAGACCCTCATCTGTCTGTCCGGATTCCTATGCATCTCCATAGGGTAATAGGTCCATTGGATGAAGGACCAGGGTTTGCCCAGTTTTCTGCAGAAAGTAAGTAGCAGAGCTAGCTGTGCTGAGCCTGGGGACCTCTGAATGTGAGGACAAGCTCAGAGGAGACTTGACAGAAAAGCAGGTCCAGGGGAAGGAAGACAGGACACCGCCTTGCACAGTCAGATCACAGGTGGGAGAGGGAGGGTGAGGTCACCCAGCCCCGCTGCCTGAAGAGTGATCTGAACTCTGATGGGCACGGGATCGAATGGTTGCTACGATTCTTAGGCATATGTGATCGTGGGCAACCTCTGATGCTTGCTTAACCTCTGTGAGCCTCTGTTTCCCCATATGTAAAATGGGCTCACCTTAGTCCCACCAAGGACTTGGTGAGGGCTGGTCCTGGTCCTTCTCGCTCTTTGTACGAAGGACCATGGTTATACAAGGAGAGATAACTGAGGACTAACATCTACAAGCCACCCGCAAGAATCACGTCCCGTAAGGCCACAAGCCAGCATCAGCGCAGAAAGGCCATGCCGAGCAGCCAACAGGAATAGGAATGAGAGGCACTGCATTCTAATGGCTTGCTCATTTTAGCTTCCCTGGGAATCAGAATGCATCTCCCCCAGTTGAAATGTCCTTACAACTAAGTGGAAGCGTTTTTTTCTTTCTTAACAGGACATAAGTAATGCATCGAACGAATGAGGGATAACTTAGGTAGGAGGAAATATGGCCGTGACTATTAAAATGTTCTTATTTAGTACTTTTTTTATGTTGCAGGCACTGTTGTGGAGTGTTTAAGGGCCAGGATCTCGTTTAATTCTCAAATCAATTCCATGAGACAAATTCTGCTACAGCCATTCCACCAAGGAAGAAACTAAAGCCCAAAATGATCAAGTAGCTTGCCCAAAGTCATGTAGCTAGTGTGTCAGTCAGCGTTCTGTGGGGAAATGGAACCAATAAGGTGATAGGACTGATAATAGAGAATAGATAGATGATAGTTGTGGACTGAATGTATCCCTCCAAAATTCGTATGTTGACATCTAATCCCAGATGGTGGTGGGAGGTATGGCCTTTGGGAAGTGATTAGGTCATGATGGTGGGGCCCTCCTGATGGGGTTAGTGCCCTCATGGAAAGAGGCCAAGGGGCTAGCTTCTGTATCTCTGCCACGGAGGGGAGAGGTCAGCAGTCTGCACCCAGAAGAGGGTCCCCACCGGAACCTGACCAGGCTGGCACCTTGATCTCCATCTTCTAGCCTCTGGAAGTGTGAAAAATAAATGTCTGTTGTCTATAAGCCCCCAGTCGATGGCACTTTGTTATAACAGCCCCAGCTAACTGTTGCTTTCCGCTGTGAACCGTATAGAATGATAAGATTTTTAAATGCATGCACGTATCACAAAAGTAAAAATTAGAAGAACAAGAATAAAAAGCTCTGGCAATATGACAGTCTGGGGGACGATCACCAGCTTATCTTCCCTAACTCACTTCAAATTCTGCTGCACTGAACCCAGTTTCTTCAAGCCTGGGGTCTCTGTCTCCTGATCGGGAAAAGAGGACTGCAGTCGCCTGGAATGCCGCCAAGCTGACCGGTGGGATGAAGACTTACACTCCTTCTGGCTCCTTAAAAATCCTCCAGGAATAAGAGTCGTGATGCCTTCCCCAGAGAGGGAGGATAGACCCAACCAGGCAGGACACAGCCCCTGTGCCCCTCTCCCAGTGTGCCCAGGCCACGTCCCCTCGCCCCCAGCCAGACACCTGCCAGCCACGCCTCTTCCTGGGCTGCAGTCACCCCCGGGGCTGGCTCCACCCTCACCTGCAACTTTAATCTGCGGGTTTGGCCTTCCCTGTCACCCCACTTCATTAGGCCCACATCCTGTTTTCTCCTATCGCTTATCAGGACATCATGGTTATCAGCACTTTTTAAATTGTGCATTACTTGCTGGTTTACTTGTTCCTTGCCTGTCATTACCCGATTGACTGTAAGCTCCGTGGGGAGAGGAGCACAGCTATTTAATTTTCTAGCTTCATCCCCAGGACCTTTGCATGGTGCCTGGCTAGCAGTGGACCCTCAACTGAGGGAATGAAGAGAGTTTTGTCCACGAATGCAGCAGGAGGCCACGGTCTCTACACCAAGTCCCTGTACTCCTCAGTTAGTTTTGACCGGGTCTCTCCGTGACCAAGTCCCCAGGCATAAATGTCTAATTTAGGCAGGACATGGGCTATTTCTCGGCGTTCCAGAGCTTCCGGCAGTCCATACGTCCACAGAGAGCTCACACACCACTGGCCCTGTTCTAAGAGACTTGGACACACTTCACTGTGGTCACCACTCCGCTAAGTGGCTGCAGTGTTTAAGTCCCATTTTACAGATGTGGAAACTAAGGCACAGAGCCCCTAAGCAGGTTTTCCAAGTTCACACGGGGGGGTGCGGGCTGCGATCCTGCCCACTGCACCGTCCCACATCAGGTTGGGCCCCCAAGATGTGTGGGACACACCCCCGGGCACTTGTTCTTTCCCTCCATCACCACGGCCAGACCAGATTGTCACCCCGCTTAGCACAAGTGCTCCCGACGGTCCTTGGGCAGGTGCGTTGACCGCCACCACTTGAACCCAGGGCTCAGGGCCTCAAAAGCCCACACCTCCTCTGCTGCTTCTTGTGCGTTTGTCCTAGAAACAAGGAGGGTGGGGACAGGAAGGGGCGGAAGGAAAAGAAGAGTCTTGGGCAAACACTCCTGACGGCGGGAGTGAAGCAGGAAGGCCACCATGGCCGTGATGGCGGCCATCCCAGCAGAAGGGGCAAACCCTTCTGCCCCCTTCCAGACCAGGCTTCAGCAGAACCCCAGGGACAATTCTTACCACCCTCATGCAATGAAGATTATCTTGAAAAAAAAAATCTTATTTTTTTTCTTATTTTTTTCATTTACTTATTTGCAAGGACGCTTTCCTTTTCTGGGAGAGGTGGCTGAAGCCTCCCTTGACAGAGCCCCCAGATGATTTCTGAGCTGGTAAATCAGACTCGATCCTTTACTTTCTTTCCATTTCCCTAGAATTTTTTTTCTTTGTCTTTTTCTTTCTTTTTCTCTCTCTTTTTTTTTTTTTTTTTTGGAGAGAGAGAGCACCAGCAGGGGAGAGAGGCAGAGGGAGAGAGAATCTCAAGTGGACCCCACGCTGAGCCCAACACAGGGCTCCATCTCACAACCCTAAGATCATGACCCGAGCCCAAATCAAGAGTCGGATGCTCTACGGACTGAGCCACACACGCATCCCCCCTACTAGAATTTTCGCTTCTACCAATAAGCTGAGAACTCTGAGGACCGGGGCGGGTGGGGTGGGGAGTGTCATATCTTTTTACTTTCTGTTAGGAGCCGATTTGTGTCCCCATCCCCAAAATAATATGTCAAAGTCACAACTCCTGATCCCTGTGGCTGTGATCTCATTCAGGGAGGGGAATTTGGCAGATGATCACGTTAAAATGAGGACATTACGTTGGGCCTTACTCCAGCCTGACTGTGTGCTTACCAAAGGGGGAGATGGGTTCCCAGAGAAGCACACAGAGAAAATGCGGCATGAACATGACGGCAGAGGTCGGGGTGGTGCCTCGAGAAGCCAAGAGACACCACAGATCTCCAGCAACACCGGAGGCCTGAAGAGCAATAGGGAACAGATTCTGCCTCCCAGCCCCAGAAGGAAGTAACTCAGCCAACACCTGATGTTGGCCTTGCAGCCTCCAGACTGTGGTACTTAGTTACAGCCACCCAAGGAACAAACACACCTTCTTATTCAGGGTCCCGCACGGCGCTCGATGCTTGGCAGTTGCCCAGCGAATGTTGGTGACGTGCATAAACACACACGTGGTGCAAGTTTTCATGCACCAAGTGTCCTTGCCTGTGGTGCTGGCTCTCCTGTCCCCTCTCACCTGGGCTATCCCTCAAGGTCAAGGTAAGCTGGGCCTCTTCCCATCACATGCAGACCAAATGATTTCTCCATCCTCAGGCAGCAGACACAGAAGCCCATGGTGTCCTTTGACATCTCCTTTGCTTGACGGGTCCCTGGGTCACACCACCATGGCTCCGCTGGTCAGCTCTGTCACCACAGCTCCCATCCCCACTCTGAAGCTTCCCAGGGATTTGGGTCTAGCCGCCATTTCTCTTTGGCCCATCTTACCTCCTGGTCTTCTAGAAACCAGGCTGGGCAAGCTCTCCCCACTTCCCCACTCACACCTACGACCTCCTCAGCATCCCACACCCAAGATGTGTTCGTTAGGTCTCGAAGACCATGAGTGATCACTTCTCAAAGCTTATTTAAGAAGGAAACTCAAGGTAACAGTTCACATTTGAATGGCTCTTGAAAGAAATGATTTGAATTCCAATACCTGAGTAGTCATCGAAGCCCTGGAAAGTAGACTCCAGCGGTTGAGTTGTGTCCCCACCACAGGGTCATTACAGATGGAATTAGTCACGTTAGGTTGAGGGCACGCTAGAGTAAGGCAGGCCCCCGATCCGATCTGAAGGGTGTCCTGATGCAGAGGGAAATCTTGCCCTCAGAGACAGATGTGCACACGGAGAGCCCAAGGTGAAGAGGGGAGGTATGTTGCCACAAGCCAATGATCCACCAGAAGCCGGGAGAGAGGCCTGCAACACACCCTTCCTGAGTGCCTTCACAGGGAGCTTGCTGACACTTTGACCTCAGCTTCCCAGCCCACAGAACTGTTAAGGCAACAGGGTCCTGTGATTTAAAACACCCAGCAAGGTACTCTGTTACAGCAGCTAGAGAAAATGCAGCAGGGGCTGTCGTCTCCATGTTTTGGATGAGAAATAGAGGCTCACAGGAAAGCGGTTGCCCAAGGTTCACGGCTGGTCGGAGGCAGAGTGAGGCATGAACCCGACTCAGATGGACCCTAGGCCCCCAGCGACCTGAGGTGGTGGGAGCCTGGGGCTTTGTTTGTGGTTGTCTGGGCACGGATGGGCCGTGGAGGCACAGCTCTGAGACTCCCTCCCGCCAAGCCCTGGTTAGGGGGACAGAGGCCTGGGAAGTCGCTGGCCGCTATAATTAGCTGGTAATTAGCCTCAGAGAGAGCCCACCTTGCTTGTGGCTTGGCACCCTTCATCACACACCTCTCTCAGGAAAGTTAAGGCCCATCTTGTGACTCCTCCTCTTATTAGATCTATTCCAAACAAACCCTGATGGAAAACATAAACTGGAATGTGGGAGGTCCTGGTCTCTGCAGGACACTTTCTGTGTTTCTTAAGACCCGGCCCTCAGAAGGCTGTTGTCTGCAGCCACACACACACACACACACACACACACACACACACACACACAGGAGCCATGGTACCGGGGCCTGGGGGATGCGGTCGGGGGATTGGTTCCTGCACGTGGTGGGAGACTGCTCCATCCCAAATGCTTGTGGCAACCCTGGGTGAGGTTGAGTCAGTGGACCTCTCTCCCAGAAAGATGGAAGGGTGGAGAAACTTGCCAAGAAAGGCTCCTATGTGGGCATCGGTACCACCTGGTGGGGTGACAGGCCTCCCCTTGTTGCAGGTGCATTGGAATCGTGGGAGCGTCCCCGAGCCCCTCGCACCAGACCACACGCTCTCTCCCTCCACTCTTCCGAGCCATCCTGGTGAGACAGCGGCTCATCCTCTCTCGGCCCCCATCCTCTCGCAGTCCCACTGGGGCCAAGTCACAGGCAGTCAGGAGGGAGTTCTGGCCTTGCGAGGAGGAAGGAGTCTCTGGGTGGGCTGGAACGGGCTGCAGGGGTGAGCCAGGAGGGCTGCGTCCTCATCCCTACAGGCCCTAGTTAGCTGTGAGCCTGGCCTCCAGCCAGGCATCACCCCCTCCTGGGCCCCCAGCCGCCCAGCACAGCTGGGCCAGGAGCCCCTAGGCCCGGCGCATCCTCTGTCTGCTTATTCCTCTGGATCACAAATGTCTGGGGGCTATCCCCCCAGCAGACCGAGAGCTACAAGCAGAAGGCACAGCAAGGGTTCTCTTTCTGCTGGGGTGTTAGAAGTGGCCCAAGGGGGGCGCCTGGGTGGCTTAGTCAGTTGAGCATCCGACTCTTGGTTTCATCTCGGGTCATGGTCTCAGGGTCATGGGATCCAGGCCTGCCTCAGGCTCCACGCCCAGCGTGGAGTCTGCTTGAGATTCTCTCCCTCTCCCTCTGCCTCTCCCCCCATGCATGCTCTCCCTGCCTCTCTCGCTCTCAAATAAATAAATAAATCTCTTTTTTTTTTAAAAAGAAGTAACCCAAGGGACAGTCCTGTGGGCCATCTGCATGGAGGCCAGAACTCCTTCCCTAGCTGTGTGGTGCTTGGGTAGGGTTGGGAAGGGCATAAGGGTGCTGCATAATAATTGGGGCCACTAGTCATGAGTTCAAATCCTGGCTCTGCTACTTAATAGCTATGTAGAAACTTAACCGTGTTGTTTAAACTCTCTGTGCCTCAGTTTCCTCATCTGTAAAATGGAGAGACTAAGAGTAAGTGGCACAGAGGAGATTACGTGGCTCAGACCCACATGAAGCTCTCAGAACAAGGTCAGAGGCACGGCAAGTGCTCAGTAAATGGCAGCCTTCCCGTCGCCGCTCACCCATCGCCCTGCCCAGCTCCCCAGGAATGCCTGGTGCCCGACTCTAAACAAACGATTTCACCTCCAAGGAGGAGCCTCTTTTTTAGGAGACGGGGAACTGGATGAACAGACCACCAGGCTCTCTTCCACTCTAAATTGCCCAATTCTGTGGTGCATTTCAGACCAGCATGTGGACAAAGGCCCCGCCCCCCCACCGCCCCATGCACAAGTCAGAGCCCTGAGCCACCTCCAGTGCTGGAGAAGGAACCCACCAGTGTGAAGAGGTGGCAGGGGTGGAGGAGTGGGGAGTGAGCATGTGCCGAAGCCCTTGTGCTCAGGTTTAAAACTCTTAGAAAATCTTCAAGCAGGTCTGCTTCACCACACCCAGGTAAGCATTTTATTTATGCCCAGAAAACTGTGTGGGGACAATTAGAACCAGCTCTATAACGATGTCCCCTCCGACCAGTTGAGTCCCATCCTCCCTGCTCATTAAGGTGAATCTCTTGTTAGTGGCTTTGCAAGTTGGGGATGGCAAATAATCAGAAGCAGGTGGGTGGGCACCAGCTCACTCCCCTGTCTCAGGCCTGCAAGTGTAGATGTTTCACTTCCTCCCAAAGCATCCCCACGGCTGCCTCCCCTCCACCTCCCTCATGCCAGGTTTACCTCCTGTCCCTGGGCAGGTGGGGCAAATGCTTATCATCTGCCTAATTGTTCAACAGGATAATATGCGAGATTTCAAAATAATTAGGCTGATGATAATGAAGGTCTGATGGTTCCTGTGCAATTAGATGGATGGACACAAACACTTTGTTTTTAACCTATGCTGAGGCTAATGACCTCAGGTGGGAATATGGCAGCACTGGATTTTGAAAGGAGGAAAAAAAAGTATCCTGGGAACCTCAGAGAAAATAAATCACAGGGTGGGCTCCTTCCCGCAGATTTGTTGCTCTGGATACCCGACCAGATGTTCCCCAGACATCAGTAGTGAGGGATTTCAAGCCAAAGAGAAGGCAGCTCGGTCCCCATTTGAATCCATTCTGCAACATTTATTGGCTCTGACCTGGAGCAAGTCACTTAACCTAGCTGCGTTTAGATCTTCATCTGTAAAGGGAGGACAAAATGTCTACTTCACCAGGCTGTTGTGAGTTCCTGGCGCACAACAAATGTGCAGTAAAGATTTTGAAGGTGGTCACAGGACAGGGGAAGCTCAGTGTGGGAGTATCAAGAAGCTAGAACATGGCGGAGGCCAAAATGGGCAGTGAGTCGTTTCCAGCCAGCAAAGTAGAATTGGCATCTTCCAAGGTCCAGACAGCAGTTGCTGCTTAGAATTCCTCACCAAAATAGAAAAGAAAAGAAACCACTGGCTTAACTGAAAAGAACTCGAGTCACAGTTGTACTTCCGGTCCCTCCATGCACCTCGGGTTTCTAGTTCAGGCAAAGAAGAGCTTCCCAAGAGGAGTCCACGAGGCAGATAAATGTAGCAGGGTGGTCACACGGTGTGGTGGCTGCTGGGGGGTCTGCATGGGCTGTTCTCTTTAATGCAGGTGGCAGAGTAGATGGGGAGAAGATGACCCCAGGGGTGGGCAGTACTGGGGAGGGGCTTATCCACCCAGCACACATCTTCTGATCCTTTGGTCTGTTCAGGGCCCAGCGCTCATGCTTGGGGCACCGATATTAAAAAAAAAAAAAAAAAAACAGCCATCCCCCTGCCAGGCACGTTGTCACAGTAGAAAGTGACAAGCAATTTGAGTAAAATTTTTAGGAAGCATAGACAGAATGATCAGCTCTTCCTGGATGCAGGGAGAGCTTTCTGGGGAGATTCAGCCTGGGCCTTGAAGGATGAATCAGCATGGCTGGAACATGAGGGCCTCATGTCAGGCTGGGGGTCAAGAGAACATGCCAATCTACTATGTATAGCATGTGAGTGAACCAGGGCAACCATTTCCCTTTAATTCTGAGAGAGGGAAAGAGGGAGAGAGAGAACTGTCTTGGCAACTGCAATCATATTAAAGGCAATTTCCTCTGCCTCACATTTCTTTATGGTTAGGCTACTCCAGCAACCTCTGCCCAGTTGTCTCCTTGTCTTTACACCCTGCTTCACTGCCTTTCCACCAGGCTAAAAATTCCTGAAAGTTGGGTCAGGAGTCACCAGCAATGAGAGAGATGTAAGGGAACCTAAGGCTGGTGATGGGTCAGTACCATGGACAGAGACATGGAGGCGCCCCACCCCCCCACCCCCCTCCAGCCCTTTCCTTGGCCACTTGGGCTTCTGTGAACTGTCTTCCTTATCCATGTACATAGGATATTCAGAGCCACTTTCTCCTTTTATGACATTCTGCAGCACTATTAACAAACCAGGGTCTGAATTTTGCTGGAATCCATTCGAATTTACAGGAGTGCATTTGGAGACTTTCCTGGTGCCATTTTAGATCAAAATTGGCAGAAGCTTCACAGATAAAAGTGTACTCTGGCCTCCTCTGTGGATGTGGGGGTGGAAGGTAGAGGCCACCAGGACTCTGAGCCTAGGCCCGGGAGGGGAGGGGAGAAAAGGGGCAGATGTTTAATTGAAGGCAAAGATCTCGGGGCTCCCCTGGGTCTCGGTCCCAGGTTGATGCAGCATGTAATCTCCCCATTATAGGACAGAAGCCCAAAGGGCCTTGCTCCGTAAGCTCTGACTCCTTTCTTTCCCTGGGGAGCCGTTTCTCCCACAGGAAGACTGAGGTGGCTGCAGAGAAAGTCCTGGAGCAGGGTCATGCCTAAGGTAATTCCATGGAAGAATTCAAGTCCACTAGTGAAAACTCAAGGTCAGCCTGAGGAAGTGAGATGAGGTGACACTGAAACACCAAATCTATCTTGTCAGAGCCAGACACCCGGTTCACAGGTTTCTCTAAGGATAGTCAACAGGAAACGGTGGAGTTCTGCACTGAAGCCAAGATTTTGTTGGGAGCCCTAGATTCCTGCTTATGAGCAGGGCTTCCCTCAGGAATCACTAGGCCAGAAGAGACAGCCAGAAAAGCCAATCTGATGCTGCAGGAATTCTTAAAAGTCTACTGCTGCCAGAATGGAGCTCAAGGGATTGGGGTCCAGAGTTGCTCAGCTGAGCCTTCCCAGGCACAGAGGCTAAGACCTCATGAAGCAGCCACTGGCTGAAGAGTCAGAGGCCCTGGTACTCATTCTATTGATGCCACTTTCCTGGTAACCCATTGTCACTCCATAAGACATTCTGAGAACTTAACGCATTGGGCTCATGATTCCTGCCTGTCTCGCAGGGTGGCTAAACAGACTGTGAAATCTTACTGACCCTACACCCACACTTCCCTATCCCCTTGTGCCTGCAAGGCATTCCTTACACACTCACTTGTCTTTAATTTGGACATATCGCATAGCTTCCAGGAAATAGTATTTTAATTATAGCGCCTGCTCTGTGCCAGGCACTGTGCTAAACACTGAGGCTATAATGGTGGATATGGGACTCCCAGACAGTCATTCATCAAATGCCTATAATTTATCATAAATATCTGAAGACCCATCTGCCTCACCCGGTAGACAGTGGCTTTTCAGTGTTCTAAATCCGTGGCATAGCATGGCTCATACACAGTAGGTGTTCCATCTTAGCTAAAGGAAGAAAATTAAAACCATTTTAAAAATGCTCTAAAGTGGGGCACCTGGGGTGGCTCAGTTGGCTTCAGCTCAGGTTATGTTCTCATGGGTCATGGGATTGAGCCCTGTGTTGGGCTCCACGCTCAGCAGGGAGTCTGCCTGAGATTCTCTCCCTCTACCCCTTCCCCCACTTGTATGCTCCCTCTCTCTCTCTTTCTCTCTCTCTGAAATGAATAAATAAATCTTAAAAAGAAGAAAAGAAAATACTCTAAAGTATGATAAGAATGTAAACTGTTATTAACAGAAACGACACAAAATGTCCTAGCCATTTAGCCAGAGGTGAAAACCAGAAAAAACAACAGAAAAGAAAGATGGAGGACTTCTGTATGTTTCGGTTAATGGACTGAGAGGTATCCTGACAACAATGAAAAGTCTCATACAAGACTTTGAAGGGCTGGGAGTTGGGGAAAGGAAGAGATTCTTTTTGGCTGGGGTGGTCAGGGAGCCCCTCTTGGGGGGGGGGGCATTCCAGCTTGGAGATGGGGTGATGGGCAGAGTGGTGGCATAGGGAGGGCCAGGGGAATGGAGTTTGAGCAGCCCAGCAGGCCTGTGGGTCCACAACATCAGCTCACACTTGTTCTTCTTAGCATGCAGGCTCCCAGATCCCTCCAGAATCAGGACCTACAAGGGAGCAGCCTCATGAATCTCTGACCAATTCCTGCACAAGATTCAGCTACAGAAGCAGACATCTGGAGGGACCCACAAGTTCCTAAAGAGATGGAAGGGGAGGGGAGTAAGGACAGACCACGGTTGTCCTTGAATACTGGACTATAGTCTGAAGGCATGAGGTAGCCACGGAAGGCTTTAGAGTGGAGGCATGGTGCCACCACCACTATGAATGCAGAGGAAGGATGGGAAGGGGAGAAACTGGAAATAGGAAGTCCTCCTCAGGAGCTGTTGCGATAATCCAGGCATGAAGAAATGACAACTTAAGCCAGGACAAAGGTGGCAGTGATGGAAAGAAGGGCATTAAGAAACATGGAGTCGAGCTGACAGGACTTGGCAACTGATTGGATGTGGGGGAAATCAGAGGGGGTCAAGGGTGGCTTACTCAAGATGGCTTTGGTGTTTTTAATATAAAATAGAAATAGAAACACACAAGATCTTATATTCTTTAATACTTATCTGATTTGAGGAAGCAGCCCCCTATCTCTCAGCTCCTGAGGACTTACAACGGCCTGAGACAATATTAATAATGATGTATTTTATAGTGTATGAACTTTGCCATCTGTGGTGCAGGCATCAAGAAGTCAATATGAGTAAATTGACAAGCTTGTCAATGAATGAAATTAATTTTCTTTTTCTGCTGCATCACTAAACATAATTTCAGAATGTCATGGTAATATTCAGTGTCCATTATCATGGCCATGCAACAGAGTGACGGGCAAGTTAAAATATGGAAAGAAATGGCACTATGGTAGCATCTAATGCACGGGGGCGCATGCACCCGCTGAAACAGGCATTTGTTCCGGTGGGCACGCAACCCCCAGCATCTTCTCGCAGAATTTGTCACATTTGCAGCCGGGAGACCTCTGCCCTTTGAGCGTGAGAAAATGGGTTTTAACACGTTGCCAGGTTTAACCTAAACCCAAGTATTCTCTAGCAGAACAGATGGTCAGGCCAAAGAGGAGGCCATAGGGGATCAGAAAGTCCAGCCTCCTTGTTCAAAAAACAGGAAGAAAGAGGTTTATAGAGGATGCCACTCAGCCAAGCCAAGACTATACCCCTGTATCCAAGGCTTCCAACTCGGCAGTCCAGCCATAATGGTGGGCCCCATGGGCGCAAAAGAGATAGGAAGAGGTCCTCAGAGAGGTGGCAGACACCCGTGCCGAGGGTGCAGCCACTGTTTCGTGGAAAGCAAGCCAAGATGCTTGGTCGGTCAAGAACTTGCAGGAAGGATGCTGGTTCATTCATCCGGTCACCGGACAACACATCACTGAGCACCAACCGTACCAAACACTGTTATAAGTCTTGCAGACACTGCAGAGAAGCAAACACACACCGCCCTGCTCTCACAAAGAAAAGCCAAAGTACAGAGTGAACAAATGAACAAGGAAAGTATAGGTTGCAATCAATGCTCTGAAGGTATGAAACAGGGTGATGAGGGAGAGGACAGCTGGGGGGGGCAGCCTGGTGAGGATGAGGGGCCTCCCTCCAAGGAGGGGCTCCCAGTTTTGGGTCCCTTTAGCCACTTCCTTCCAAAGAGAAGGAATAAGAACCACCATTTCTGGGCTGTTTCTTGAGTTCCCTTTGCTGAGCCCGAGCTTGTTTAGACCCCACACAACCCAACGGGGCAGGTCCTGCTACCCCCACTGTGCGCAGGGAGGAGCTGTGACAGTGCAGGTGGGTTCAGGGCCCACAGCCAACCGGCCGGGCCCCAGAGCCTCTGTCCTCACCCCGCCTCACTCAGCCACCTTTGCTGATCAGCTCACATCTCTTTGGGGTGTGCTTTCCTCCTGGTACTCAGTCTTCCAGAACACAGGCTTCCTGAAACGTAGCTACCGAGCCTGCCTGCGTCGAACATCAGAATCAGTGTAGATGAGCTTCAGAACCTGGCAAAACTACCACGATGGCCTCATGATGTGAGGACTGAGGCTGGAGGGTCAAGTCTTGAGTGACCCCATGGCTCTTACTGGGCCTCACTCCCTTCACCTCTGAAACGGGCATCATGGGCTCTTGGGACAATGGAATGGATGGGAAAGTGTATAAAAGTGTCAACTTTCCATTACTTTTGTCACAGCATGCTCTTGGGGTGGGGGGGCTGTGTGTGTGTGTGTGAATGCACACTGTGTATGCACCTGTGTATATTAAGTACCTATAAGACACCAGCCACTAAAAGCATCAATGTCCCTGTTCTGCAGATGGGCGCATGGAGAATCAGAAGGGCAAATGGACTCATCTGTGCTACAAAGGTCAAAGTTCTACCTCCCCGGGGAGAAATACCCCCTTCCCCAGCCAAGGCAAGTGCCCTCTGTACCACCTCCGCCATAGATGGTGGGAGAAGTCAGCCTTCCTCAGGTGATAGTGAGGGCTTCCTTGGGTGCTGGGGCAGAACAAAGGCTGGAGCCCACATGCAAAATGTTTACATGATGCAGCTTATTCCACAACGGGGGTCCCACAGCTTCCCACACCACACAAAAAGACATCCCGTGCTGGGGCACACCCAACTGGCTTTTTCTCTCCTTTGTTGAGGGAAGAAATTGCCTCGCAAAAGCCAGTGGGCTTTTTGATTTTCTCTAAATGGTTGAAAGGGTTTTTTGCCTTCCGTTGACAACGTGGATGACTAAGATGGATTTTCAGAGCAAATATCCGTGTTGTTTGTGACCATGTTTGCACAGCAGGGAGCAGGCAGCTGGATAATGGAGCCCCTTTGGGAGAGGGGCTGAGAACTGTGTTTTTTGCACCTTGGTCCTTTTGGGCCATGCCACTAATTGGAACTTACTGTCCCATTAATGAGTTGTCTCTCCAGAGATTCATCTGGCCATTTTGACTCTCAAGTCCCTGCCTAATGGACTATTGAACAACAGAAAACCCGCACAGCTTTGTCTCAGAAGCTCCCCATTAAATATACAGCAGTCCCCAATTAACCCCAGGCTTAAAAAACAGAGTGGCAAAGCAACTCTCAGGCCAGCTCTTGGAAAGAGGGCTAAATTGGTATGATGTAATCACTCTCCCTCCCTGGAAAAGGCCAGTGCGGCCACCATCTGAGCAGTGGACACCAGGCCCCTCGGTGGCCAAGAATCAATTTCCATCCTCAAGATGCCACCTGTCCCTTCCAAGTCCCTCGGGGCCCTGACGGTGACCTTGAAGGGCAAGGCTCACAGAACCAATGTCTTCAAACAGTCCCCTGGCTGGCTGGAAAGTGGGTCCATGGTAAGAGTGGGGCCAAGCCAAAAAGGGATCCCCAGGGATGCCCATGGGGAGATGTAAAGAAATGAGCCCCTCCCAGTGGGGCTGGGACAAGGGTTCCTTCTCCAGAACATCCTTGTTTCATCATGAGTGTAGTGCAACAATTCCTAAGACCTCTCAGGTGAGCTCAACGCCCATCTGATGGCAGACTTCCCTGCTCACAGTCCTTCGATGGCTCCCTATTGCCCTCGGCATAAATTAGCTCAAGCTCCTCTGGTTGTAATAGAGGCCTCAGTCTGCACGTCCAGGCTCGGCATCCTCACACGCTTCCTCAAACTTGATCTCAGGAAATGCTGCGCTGTGGTGGTCTTCAAGTCCCTTCCCCTTTCGCACCTTTGGCCTTGGTTCAGGCACACCCTTTGTCATACCCTTCTGCTCCTTTGTCCCCAGCCCCCAGGTCTCACTGCAGATTCACCCCCTTAAGGAAAGCTTCCCCATTGAGCCTTCTGCTCCCCCAGGGGAGCCCCAGGCCACGGTCTAAGTCCCCTTCACTCTGTCCCCACAAGAGCCCAAAAGGATACCATGTCCACTGCAGAGACATGACATCATTTGTTGTGGCGTCTCTCTAGCGGGAACAGGGTGTCTCCACCTTGGCTCTACTGACGTTTTGGCCTGCTTGTTCATTTGTTGCGTGCTTCCCAGGCATTATGACAACCAAAATGTCCCCGTCAACTGCCACATGTCCCCAAGGGGCGGAGTGGCTCCTGAGCGAGCATCACCAGGCTAGGCTGTCAGCATCTTGAGGGTGCACAAAGCAAGGGCAGAGGACCATGGAGCCAGAGACATGAGGGTGAGATCCTCGCTGCCCTCCTTGCCAGCTGAGTGTGCCCCCAAGCAAGCTGTTTCCCCTCCTGAGCCCCAGTTTCTTCACCTGTGGAATGGGATAATGGCACATAGCATGTGCAGCAGCTTGTTATAGTGGTTGATGTTGGCAACCAATACCTATTGCTCTACCATTTGCCTGGACATCATGTTTTAAATACATAGAAGATTTAGTGTTAGATTCAGGCTCCCCTGACTAGCACTGAGCACTGCCATATACCAGATTCTTCGTCATCCCGTTCAGCTTTCACCATTTTTATTGTCATCATTCTACAGATAAGGAAACTGAGGCCCTAGTGTCAGCTGACTCACTCGGGATCAAATGTTACCTATTAGAGCTTAGATTGGAAGCCTGCCTTCTGGCTCCAAGATAGTTGGGGTCCCTTTCCTCTCCAGAACCTGGTAGATGCTCTCCTTTCCAACTGCCAAGCTCCCATACTGCCCTGTCTGGTGACCCTGTGCGTCCTGAGACTTCAGTTTTGTGTCAATTCCTCTAGGATTTTGTGCCCACAGCACCTACATTTCTTTTATTATTATTATTATGTTCAGTTAGCCACTATATAGTAGTACATCATTAGTTTTTGATGTGGTCCTCAATGATTCATTAGTTGCGTATTTCTTATGACACTTTCAACCACCCCCAGTAAGCTGTAAGCTCCAGGGAGGCTCAGTGAGTGACTGAGTGTCAACCACTTTATCCGGTGCCTAGCACACATTGGTACTTTCTATGTGTTGAATGAATGAATGAATGAATGAGTGAATGAATAATTAATAAAAAATAGTTAAGGAAGGTGAGCTCATAGGACTGAACAACCAGGAACACGGCAGTCAGCAGACCAGGGAGAGCCCCTCAGCTCTTGAATGGTCTTTTTCCTTGAAGGTGTCTCCAGTTTCTTCCAGGGACATTGCTTCTTTATGATGAACCCAACACACCACATAAAATGGGGATAATCATATACAGGTGATATCAGAGCCTGCATTTTTTAGACGTGTGGCTCAGGCCCATTGACATAGAGTCAAGTCAGCTCCATTGGCAAAACCTCCCTCAGCCTGTGAGGTCAGTGGGTGTGGGGGAGCTTCGCCTGAACGCCTGGTCCATCTTACCTCATCCAGTTCCTCCACTACCCCTGTGGATGCCGAGCACCAAGCCTTGCCTCCTACTGTTCCAGCTTAACCCAAACACCACCAGTCATTTTCATACGTCTATGTTCTCCTACCTATGCTGGAAGTCTCCACCTAGATGTGGCTTCCTAGAAATGCCGTCCCGCCCTCCCACTCTGGGCTCCCATAATGCTTTGCACTTCCCTGGCATCAACCTCCTTCATCTCCCATAATGCCTTACAGTTCCCTGGCATCAGCCTCCTTCATCGGCCCCACTCCGAACAACATCAAACTTACTCAGTTCCCAGCCCTTTCTTGCACTGTCCCTAGCACTCTGCACTGCACAGGTGCTCACTAGATATTTGATGCATGAATAAATGCATTTTGTACAGGTGCACACATCTGGGCTCTGGTGCTCTGATGCCACTGGACATCAAATTTCTGTAGGTCCCTTGCTTGGTTCCATGATCACCAAGCAACCCTCTGATGATGATTCTGCCTCTCCCATGAGGTCTGCACAGGAGAGAGAACATCTTGGTCAGAACCCAAGAATTCTGACCCACATGGCTAGTTATGATTCTTACTGTAAACTAGCAAATTGGATTCTGGCTTCATAAAAACAGAACCAAGTACAGAGGGACTCCCTTGCAGGGCATTGTTTCTCCTTGTTTGCTGGCTATGATCCTCTCTCCCAGGACAAATATGGAAATTGTTCTCCCTTTGTCTCCTCCCATTCCCAAGAAAGACAGTCAAGGTGGGAAGGAGAGAAAATCTGCCCTAACCTTCCATCTCATTCTCACCTCTTTGCAAAAGGAAACAGTGTTTTTAAAATATTGTGCAAAAGAATATCTTCCCACAGGAAAGAAAATATAATCATCTCTTTAAGGGAAAAAAATACAGTTCCTTAAAAACCCAACCATACCCAGCATATGTTCTGTTTAAATGCATTTTATTAAGTTTTATACCATTTAATGATGGCTTAAAGAAGAACTACATAAACAATACTATTTTAGTGTAAGAGGGTTGGAATATTTCTAATTCAAGCCAGTAAAACCTCACTCCTCTGTGGTTTATAAAACTTGAGTACGTTGATGTGGCAGCGCTCAATTAATGTCAGGCCGTATGGATTTCAATCTGGCTTGAAATATATTTAAACAAATGAAGTAGATACAAATGTTGGCTCTTTGGCCAGCCAGAGCTAAAAAATCCATTTTCTATCTCATTTATAATAAGAACTAATTTGAATGTAATTTATCTAAAGCACAATGTTTCCTAATTTTTACATGCAGCCATTACTTATAGTTTAAGTAACAGTTATATCCATGGATCTTAGTGCACTTAATTGAAAATGCATGTTATTAAAACGCAAGAGTTAATCCTTCAAAAATAAAAGCATTATCCTAAAGAATAATGGAATACTCAAACTCAGAGCAAGAGAGAAGAGGGGGCAAAAAGCTTTAAAAAAAAAAAAAAAACCCTCCCCTTTAAATACAGCACTTCTCTCTCTTTACGTGGTATTAGAATTATGTCAGAGTGAAATTAGCCACTCTCGACCCGTTATTTCAATTCAGATTACTACTGCCTCTCATCCGAGTGTCAGACTTGGCATCAGAGTCAAATCTGTCTGCCGAGGAGTGACATGTCAAGGGTGACAGTGACAAATTGTCACTAAGTGAGGAATAACACATGACAGGGCATGTGTCCGTAATGAGGCATATGCATGCCAGTAAGCCTCGGGACGCGCGAGGCTGAGGGCGGAATGCTGGGAGCGCTCCTGATGCTGTGAGTTCTCATTAGGGCTCCTTGGATGGGGGTTTCCAACATTAAAATAAATAAAAAATAAATAAGCTTAAAATAAAATAAGGCCTGCCTTTGTGACCTCTTCTTCCACATTCATGATTTCTTTCTTTCTTTCTTTAACTTCACCAAGATCAAGGAAACCCACACTCCAGAATGAACTGATTCTACCTCTGTGTTTGTACAAATATTTCTATGAGCACTTTGAGAGACAGTCCAATTTACCAAGTGGAGGCCATCACACAGACAGTTCTCAAGAGCACCAAAAAAAGCAGATTTCATATTGGTCTCCAGTGCAAATGACTGTATTTTTACCCCAAGCAAAATGCAAACGGTTAGAGAGAGAGTGGGTAAGAGGTATCATTATGAAAAATTAACTCAAGAGGCCACAAAAATAGGAAGCATTAAGAAAGGGAGAGAGAATCCCTTATTGTTTTGTTTTGTTGTCTTTAATTTCACATATGGGATCTCCAGAACTGTTCGTCTGGATGAACAGTGATGTTTTTATACCCCAAGTCATGTGGATACATAAAGACATGCTACTGGATTTTATTGGATAGTTGGATAGATGGGGGGAATATGAATGGATGAAGGGATGGGGGATAGATGGGGGATGGATGGATGGGGGATGGATGGGTGGAGAGATGGATGGGTGGGTGGGGAGGATGGATGGATGGGTGAGGAGATGGATGGATGGGTGGGGAGGATGGATGGATGGGTGGGGGGATGAAGGGGGGGTGGATGGGGAGATGAATGGGTGGGCACCGAGGTAAGACAAGAAGTGAAGAGTCCACGGGTATGGCTGGGGCAGCTCAAATGTCATATAAGAGCTTAGACTGACCAAGGTGGTCAATAACTACTGGAAGATTTCAAGCTGAGAGTGAGCGGCCAGGTCTGCATGGTGGTGTCAGTGCGTGCAATCAATGGAGACAGATGGGAATGGAGGCAGGTGCCCAGGGAGGAGGCTGCTGCAATCTTTCAGGTATGAAACAGTAAGTAAGGGCCAAGACAAGGTGCTGAAAGTGATCCAGAGTGGGGACAGATAGAAGGGATGTTAGAGAGAAATGACCAAAGAAATTGGTTAACTAGTTAGATTTCTAAAATGGAGAGACCCTGGATGATTCCCAGGTGTATGATGGAATGGCGGAACCAGTGGCCAAGACTGCAGTACAGAGAAAGAGCAGGTTGAGAAGGCAGTGATCGAGTGACCATTTGGCAAATGCTGAAATCTTAGTGAGGAGCCCTGGTGGGGAGCCCTTGGCACATTGGTGGGAGTTGAAGATGCAAGAGAGGAAGAGAACTGTAATCAAAGACTGTATTTCAGCAAAACTGGAGAGGACCCAGTTTTGGTCAGGGTTTTGGGACAGGGTTCGCACGTTCCTATAGTACACATTTTCTACACACAGATCTATACTGGTAAGTGGGATTACACACTAAGTACTAGTTTGTAATTGCTTTATTTTTTTTCTCTTAACAAAAATCTCATGGACCTGTTCCTTTTTTTCTTTGACCTCATTTTTAGTGGCCGTTTCAACACATGTCATAAATTACTGACTATATTCCCTATTGTGGGCATTTTGATTATTTCTGGGTGTTCACAATTATATACGCCCTCCTGTGATGTTTGACGTTAATACAACTGATCTTCTTGGCAAGACCTCAGAGCTCCACTGTGATCAAAGGGAGAGAAAGAAAGAGGGCAGGAGTGCACAACACCTAGGTGCTCTCGGCTGGGGATGAGGGGTCTCGTGGCGAGGGGTCATTTAGGGACCATACTCCACCTGGGGTGACAGGAAGATGCAGATGCCCAGGGCGGCTCCAAGAATTCTTGTCTGCATCTGCAGCTCCATGAGTTCCATGGAGCCTCTCTGGGAAACTTCTTGATAAACCATTCATTTAAAAGTCACTTATTGTCGCAGATCTGTACTTCTGTGACAAATAATGTAACATATGTTAAGAAAAAAGAAAAAGAAGAAGATAGCAGGAGGGGAAGAATGAGGGGGAGTAAGTCAGAGGGGGAAACGAACCATGAGAGACGATGGACTCTGAAAAACAAACTGAGGGTTCTAGAGGGGAGGGGGTGGGGGGATGGGTTAGCCTGGTGATGGGTATTCAAGGGGGCACATTCCGCATGGAGGACTGGGTGTTATGCACAAACAATGAATCATGGAACACTTCATCAAAAACTAATGATGTAATATATGGTGATTAACATAATAATAATAAAAAAATTTAAATAAATAAATAAAAGTCACTTATTAAATTCGATGTCACCAATACCTGCATATTGGCCCTTGCTGTGAATTAGATAGGCCAAAGCAAACCAGCTAAATGCTTAGTGTCTGACTTTGCTCATGCAAAATATCACAATGTTCACTGTGGGTCTACAGGAGACTCTGCTCCACAGGGTCCCTCAGGGACCCAGGCTGACAGAGGCTCCACCCTCGTGTTGTTTCACCATCCAGAACATTCCGCCTTTTCAATCGCCATGGTGGAGGGAAAGAGATTAGGGAATCCAGGGCTTTCCAGGGCCCCTGCTCCAAGTCGCTCACATGGCTCTACTCACAGCCCCCGGGACAGAATGGTCACCTGACCACACCTAGCTGCAAGGGAGCTGGGGCGGGTGGGAAGACGGATGGATTATTAGGTGAGATTCAATGGTTCTGCCACAGCCTACCCTGTACTGACAAAATAAGGTCACTCTTGCATTCAATGCCCACTGTATCACGACAAAAGACGAGACACAGTCTAAATGTTGCAACAGGGAGCTAGACTCACCAATAGATCCTATTTTAATCTGAAAAAGAAAGCACTTACACATCAATATCAATATGAGACCATCTCAATATATATGATGATCTCAATATATATGATGATCTCACATCAATATGAGATCATCTCAAAATACATGATGAAAAAATTGAAGCGCAGAGCAGAAGGCACAGAATGCTGCCATCAGGTGAGGAGGGTATATACAGCTGAGTGTACACTCGTAAAATGTTTCTGACACAGGAAGCTGGGGACATTGCTTGTCTTGAAGAAGAAGACGCACGGCTGACAAATTGGAGGGGAAGGCAAACTTCACTCCTACCCTTCTCCACCTCTTGAATGTGGAACTACTGGAAACGCATGACCTGTTCCAAAAATTCTCTAAATTATTTTGTAAAAACCTTCGTTAAAATCAACTTTGAGCCGGCACATACACATGGAGGAACTTGCACACACACACACACACACACACGTGCGCGCCATGAGCTTGCCCCAGCATTTCTGACCAGCTCCCGGCTGCTGTGTCATGCCTCTTTGGGGCGCACGGGAAGCCACCATGTCACAACTGTGACTGCCAAGAGCACTAAGGACGTCACTTTCCTGCAGGCAGACTTTTTCCCCTGGAGGTCACTGCTCACAGTGCCCTCTGGCCTCGGGGAGGGGCTCCTGCTTTGATTCCATCTGACACAGCTAATTCCAGGTTTTCCACTCTTTTGAAGTGTCAGGAAAGCCCCAGGCAAAACAGAGACAACTGAACGTCTGCTACTAGGTAGCAGGACCTTGGTGCCACAAACCTTGCTGAGTGCCGCTCCCATCTGCAAGCCCAGGGGCCACCCAGCCCACACGAGGGGAGTGCATGCCACACGTCCAAGTCCAGCCCAACCTCCCAGAAAGCCCTGGGAGAGCAAATACCTCAGTGGGCAGCCCACCTCTCCAGCCCTCATGTCCCCTCCTCTCTGCAGGATACCTGACAGTGAGAACAGCCGCTCCCACCAGGGACACAGCCCAGCCCTCTGGCCCCAGGACAGGAGCCCAGAATCACCCAACAGCTGTGCATTTGGCAGGTGCACACATACCGGAACCCTTACATAGGAGGCTCTCTCCAGCTCAGCCGAAGTGTAGCGAGGAGCCCGCAGACGCACAAGACAGACCGGGGCAGCGTGAGAAATCCAGGCCTCCGGCAGTAGGCTTGCCAAACTCAACCCTGGCAGGGGTGAGACTCCAACCGAGAGAGGCTCGCAAAGGCTCCGGTCCACCTAATTAATTTCAAGTGTTTGGGGAAATCAGAGAAAATTTGCTGAAGACAAATCCCAGACCTCCAATTGGACAACTGCTCCCCCTGCTCATTTCCCCCTTATGCCTAGTTTTCATGCAAATGTACCCCCAGCCAGCCCATCTCTTCCTGTGGGGGGGTGGGGCACGCAATCACCCCTCCCTGCCACCAGCCCGCCCCTAGAGGAGGTCTCCCCTGCCAGGTTTCAGACATGAAAAGCACGGGGCCCCAGGCTGCCCCTCGGCAACAAGTGAGTCGATGTAGTTCAGTTGTGTGCCCAGGTGTGGTCTGGGACTGACTGGCTTAGAGGCTGAGAACCCTGCAGGACACAGGGGCTCAGGGCTGGCCCCGGGCAACTAGTCCCAGTGGTGGTGGGGGGTGGGGCGGGCTGTGCCAGGGGCCCAGGGCAAACCCTGGCTGCATGCTGGGCACTGGGGAAAAGCAGTGAGCAGACAAAATGGTCCCTTATCCTGGAGCTGATGGAGGAGACACGCCTTGGAAAACAAGTAAACAAGCAACATTTAATCACGAGGATGGTGACAAACTATGATGACACAGAAGCCTGGAGTAACCAGGGGCTGCGGTAGAGGGTGAAGGGCTGAGCTGGTTATGAGTTGGATGTGGGCAGAGGTGAGTTCCCAGCGGATCCAGCGGAGAGGGAACAGCGGTGGGGGGCGGGGGGGGAGCGGCGCTGTGCTCGCGCCATAGATGAAAATGAGCCGGGGGCCTCGGAAACCGAAGGACTTCAGGGTGTCCAAGGCGGAGTGGGCCACAAGGAAGGAGGAACCAGAGAGCTGGGAGAGGTGGGGAAGAGCCCGGGCGGAGGGGCTTTAGCATGGGGACAACCTGGTCATGGGGGCAAGTGTGGGAGGAACGAACTCAGACTGCATTCGGATTTGACACTGCCAGCCATCCAAATGTGAAAGGACAAAGCAGATTGGGAGAAGGTATTTGCCCTGCGTATGACCAGCCGAAGGAGAGAATCAGAACATACATAACGAACATATACAAATCAGTGAGGAAAAGACAGAAACGATCCAAGAGGGAAGACTTTGAACAGGGTTTCCACGAAAGAAGAAACACCAAGAGGCCACAAGCTTATAAAAAGATGTTCTGCTTCACAAAAAATTAGGGGATGCAAATTTGGCGCCCACGGGGCTCGGCACGTGGTGCAGGGCGCGACGGGGCACAGAGCCCGTTAGGAAGCATTTGTGATTAGTTAAGAATAAAATAAGAATATATATTTTTTAATTTACATGTTGTTAGTTCTTTCAAATGGTTACTAAGTCGTTAGGACATGAATATGTATCAGGTCGTCTGGACCTAATACTTAATAAACAGAACCATTGGGTATTTCTTTTGGTGGAAGAGTCTGTGAAGGCGTCCCGAGACACGGAGGGTGCCATGAGCTGAGGCAGTCTGGGCACCTCAGGGTTAGAGAAGACAGGGCTGTCCCAGAACCAGTCTAAGAGGCTGCCCCTGAATCACGGAGGGGCAGGGAGGGCAGGTGGAGGGTTGTGCAGGGGGCCTCTGGGAAACACAAACCGTCCTTCTCCTCGGGGGCCATAAGAGTTCCTCTAAGTGACTCGTGACTAGCTCCGTCTTGTCCCTGTTTCAGGAGGGTGCGGGCAGTATGACTGGACATCGGATGGACTCAGGGGCAAGGGTCCACGCCCTGTATGGTGGCCTGAATTGTGTCCCCAAAGCCATGTCTAAGTCCTAACCCCCAGAACCCACGAATGGAACCTTACTTAGAGTTAGGGGTCCTCATAGATGTAATTAGGTTGAGACTCTCAATATGAGATCATCCTGGATTTAGGGCCCACCCTAAATCCAGGATTGGGGTCCTTATAGGAGAAAGGCTGAGGGAAAGGCCCGAGACCCAGTGAGGCACGGGGAAGACGACCACATGCGCAGACAGAGACAGAGATCAGAGAGATGCCACCCCAAGGCGGGGAAGGCCAGGAGCCCCCAGAGTCTGGAAGACACGAGGCAGCCCTCCCCCAGAACCTTCGTAGGCAGCCTGGCCCCTGCTGACACCTTGATTGAGGACTTCTAGCCTCCAGGACCGTGAGAACAAATTCTCATCATTTTAAGCCACCCAGTCTGTGGTAAGTTGTGGTGGAAGCCACGGGAAATGAATACACCCTGTCTGGCCACTGCAGCAGGCCAGCCGACACGGGACCCACCTGCCACCCAGAAGTGGCAACTGGGCTTTTGCCCACCATTCAGAGTGGGCTGTCACATCGCAACTGCCAGGAACTAGCCAACCTACCCAACCCACCTGAGCCAGCCGTTTCTGTGCACCAACGACTCTGACCTTGGCATAGTGGCCTCCCCATGCATCTCCCTCCTCGTGGGAGGAAGGAAGGGGCCAACACAGCAACTCTAGTGCCTGTGAGACACTAGAAGACAAACAGCAGCAGCTGGGGAGAACGATGCTGGTTCCCACCCAGGTCCCCTCATTCTGTGCTGTGCAGTCATGGGTCCGTCATTTCCCTCTCTGGGCACCCGTTGGCCCATGTGCCACATGTCTTGAGAAATGAGTTAGCATTGGGCCCTTAAAAACCATCCACCAAGAGCCCAGCCTGTGTGTGTGTGTTAGGCAAGATGCTCTGAGGATGCTCTGAGTCAAGTCACCACCGTGACGACGTTTCCCTCCTTGGCAGGTGGGGCAGGTCCCCGGATGTACTGGTCAATTAGCACTGCTCTAGCCAAGTCCCACACACCACGGCTTCAACATGGAAATGTATTGTCTTCTGGTCCCGGAGGCCAGAGGTTGGAGATCCAGGTGTTGGTAAGCCTGGTTCCTTCTGAAGGCGGTGGAGGAAGAAAGTGTGAATTTAGACAATTGTCTTAAACCCCATGAGCCCCTGGTGCTTCCTCTAGAAAATGAGAATAAAACCTCAGTAGTTGGCCCACGGTGTAATTAAAGGAGAGAAGCCTGGGACGTGTGCGTGTGCGTGCCCTCGGCAAACAGTACGTTATGACTGTCCTAGGTCCCCACTTTCTGGCACATCATGGGCATTTAATTCATGTGTGGGGAGTAAGGTAGAGAATCAGAATATATAAAAATAAACCAATAAGTAGGCATGATTTTGACAGCTTAGGAATAAACACTAAGCTTCCCCCTTTGGGGGAAAAAACCACAGTGCCCAGTGAGTTGCAAAGATAGCCAATGTCCCTCATGTCCCCACCAAGGCGTCTTCCATGGGAGAAGGCAGCTTCACGGTTTCTCCCACTGTCGAGACTGGTAAATGTTTTATAGTTATTTACAAGGCAGAGCAATTATGTATAATTATTCCATAATGCAAACACATTATGAATACTTACAGCACCATTCCCCCCACCCCAAGGAATCTGGCGGAACTGTGTGTTAAAGATATTTTGTGTAATTGAAATTTGGAACAGGTGTAGAAAGGAAAAAAGAGCCTTCCTGACAGAGGTAAGGGAAACTGCCAGACACTCTCTTGTTAGAATAAGAAAGCCATTCCAGGAAGGAATGGGGAAGGGCTCTGCTGTGGGAGGTCCTGCAGATTAGAGCATCCAACTCCCACTCCCGAGAAGAGGCCAGGTGCCAGCCTGCTCTAACACAGCACCTCTTCTTAACCCCCATCGCACTCACCACCTCCAAGTAGCCTCACCTGCTCACTTGTCCGTGGCCTGCCTCCCCCACGGAAGGGAAGAATTTTTTTTTTTTAAGTTTTATTTATTTATTTGACAGAGACAGAGACAGCGAGAGAGGGAACACAAGCAGGGGGACCGGGAGAGGGAGAAGCAGACTTTCCGCTGAGCAGGGAGCCCGATGTGGGGCTCGATCCCAGGACCCTGGGACCATGACCTGAGCCGAAGGCAGACGCTTAACGACTGAGCCACCCAGGCGCCCGGAAGGGAAGAATTTTTGGTCTTGTGCACCAGTCAGGCACATAGTTGACACTCAATGAATTCCTATTGAATAAGCAAGTGTAAAAATGAATAAGTCACTCCGAGGGGAAGGAGTGGGGGAAAAGGAATTAGCATTCAATGAGCACTTACTATCTGGGACAGTCTCAGGACAGCACTTAGCCCTCAGGAGCTCCCGG
This sequence comes from Zalophus californianus, assembly GCF_009762305.2. NCBI lineage: Eukaryota > Metazoa > Chordata > Mammalia > Carnivora > Otariidae > Zalophus > Zalophus californianus. The sequence continues at coordinate 7,905,121 of NC_045600.1, forward strand.
GGCTCGGGGTTTTACCCCCCAGGGCCAGATGGCGAGATCACACAGGGACAGGGCTGTGGAGACAAGCTTCTCGCTCGGGCCCCGCTCCCACCCCTCCAGGACAGAGGCCGTCCTCGGCATCTAACACCAGCCCGCTGATAAAAGGAAGATTCTGTATGGGCAGCCAGGACATCATAAATCACCCTACTGAACAGTGCCGCTGTGATCAAAAAGGAGCCATCAGACACAAAAACTGCTCTTAAAAATGAAAAGGGGAACCCAGTGGCCACGGGGGGGTGGGGGGGGCATTCATTAGGCAAGCTCATTTTCCCGACAGCTGAATGGAAACTTGAACCGCAGTCTCTCAACCTGAACTTCGACTTGGCCTAATTCCCTATCAAGTGACAAGCTTGCCACCTGTCCTGGGTCTGGCCCGCAGAAGACCTCAAAGGGCACCTCTCCCCTCACTTGGCCTTGACGTACAAATCCTATCTGTTCTTATTTAAGAAACAATAACAGCATTTATACCCCATCCCCGCACAGATGGCTGGACGGTCGCCTGATCCTGTGTCTGCCCCTCCATCTGGGAGAGTCGGCGGCAGTGGGCACGGCCAGTTTAACGTGCGGGTGAGGCTGATGAAACCACCTGCAGGCAGAGGAACCACCTTAATGGGGGCAACAGATGAAACTCGCCCACCTCGGCCCCAAGTCTCAACTTGAGGACACGAGTTGAACGTGGGAGTCAGACAGACTGTGCTCAGGACCCCGCCCCCTCACGCACTCCCTGGGTGACCTGGGGCGGGCCACCAGACTTCTCCCCTTGGCTGTCTTGGCCATAAAGAGAACCCCTTCCCTGCGGTGTGATTGTGACGGTTTAATTTAATGGGTTAATGTACGTAGATCACTGCAGATCTGACACGAAACGAGCTTCTCAAACAGTAGGTGTCATTCTTAGATTACTGAGACTCTCGGCAAATGTCTCCTGAACCAGCCAAGTCTCCAGGAACAAGGCCGCAAATCTGGTTCCCTGTTGAACTGGCTCCTTCCCAGGGCTCATCCAGAAAGTCAGGGCCTCACAGATCTGTGAGAGACCTTACGCGCCATGTGATGTGCCCACTCTCTACAGAGAGGGACACCAAGTCCCCGAGAGGGGAGAAGAATTGGCCACGGCCACCCAGGGCAGTGGTGGCCGAGCCAGGAGCAGAACCCCAGATCGCCAAGTGTTTCCCCTTAGCTCCTCTTGCTCCTATACAGTCTGTGTCAGTTACCCTTGCTGCATAACAAATGCCCCCAAAACGTGGCAGCCTAAAACGATGACACTCACCTTCCTGAGGCTGTTACTCTGCTCAGGCCGCTATCGCTGCACAGCATACCCTGAGCAGCTTAACCAACAGAAACTTATTTCTCGCAGTCCCAGAGGGTAGAAGTCCAAGATCAAGGTGCTGGCAAGGCTGGTTTCTCCCAAGCCCTCTCTTTGGCTTGCAGACGGCTACTGGCTACCGGCTACCTTCTCTCTGTGCATCTGCATCCCTGGTGTCTCTCCCCTTCTTATCAAGACACCAGCCAGACTGGGCTAGGGCCCACCCACCCTCAGGATCTCATTTAACCTTAATTTTCTCTTTAAAGGCCCTAACTCCAAAGACCGTCACATTCTAATGTCCGGGGGTCGGGGCTGCCACACACATACTCAGAGGAAGGCGCAAAATTCAGCCCCTGACGTTGTCTGCCACTGGTTCTGCAGGCCAGGAATTTGGGAGTGCTCAGCTGGATGGTGGGGCCAAGGGGACCGATGGTGCGGTTGCAGTCGGATGGCGGCTGGATTGGTGGAGGCCTGGAGCCTCCGGGGGCTGGCAGGGCATTTCTCTCTCTCTTCTTCATGATCTCAGGCCTTCTCTGGGAGGTCTGTGCATGTGGACGTGTCTGGGCTTGCGCGGGCAGCTGGGCCGCTCCCATGACGGCACAGGGCTCCAGCACGAGTGATGCAGCCGACAAGCTGGAAGGCAGACGACCAGGCAGCACATCACTTCCACTGCCTCCTTTGAGTCACGAACTGTACCAGCTTGAAGAGGGTCCCCACAAAAGCCATCAGAAGATCACCTTATTTAGAAATAGGCTTGTTGCAGAATCAGGTAAATGAGATCATACGGGAGTAGGTTGGGCCCTCGGGCCAACAGGACTGGTGTCCGTAAAGGAGAGGGAGAATCAGACAGAGGGACAGAGGGGACACAGTGGGAGAAGGCCATGTGAACGCGGAGGCAGGGCCTGGAGCAAGGCTGCTACGAGGGAGATCAAGGCCTGCCGGCCACCACCAAAAGCTAGGAAGAGGCAAGGAAGCCTCCTCCCCGGGCCCTGCAGAGAGAGCACGGTCCTGCCAACACCTTGAGCAGGGAGGGAATAAATTTCTGTTGTTTTCAGTCACCCAGTTCATGGTAATTTTGTTGGTGGCTCTAGGGAACAAAGGCACAAGCCCAGCTAGCTTCCAGGGGAAGGGAATCAGACTTCACCTTTGGAAGGAAGGGGGCGATGTTCTATAAGAGCACAGGGAAAGGAGAAACTGCAGTGGCCACCTATGAAAAGTGCAGTCGGGCACAAACTCTAAGCTGATGAGAAGAGGGACGCGAAGTCACAGGCCTCCAGACCCTCCCAAGCCAGTCCATGCCCTCTGGGGTTGACCACCTCTGCCTGGAGAGCCCCTGAAGGGCCTAAGACGAGCCAGACCTGCGGCAGGAATGGAGCTGGCTCAGGTGGCCAGAGAAGCTGGGGGGGAGTGGCTTCTGCACCAGCAGGAAGCAAACCAACACCTCGTCACCCTTGAAGCCTGAATAGGGATGTTCACCAGGCAATGCCAGGAATCCGTCTGAGCTTTAGGGAAGTCTGGTACTTCCTGGGCTGACTGGGGCTTGAGGGGACGGTCTTTTTTTTTTTTTTTTTTTAAGATTTTATTTATTTATTTGAGAGACAGCAAGTGAGCGAACGTGAGATCAGGACTGGGGGCGGCGCAGAGGGAGAGAATCTCAAGCAGACTCCCTGCTGAGCATGGAGCCCAACATGGGGCTTGATCTCACAACCCTGAGACCATAACCTGAGCTGAAACCAAGAGTTGGACACTTAACTGACTGAGGCCCCCAGGTGACCCAAGGGGACAGTCCTTCTGATTCTAGAGGCACGCTGCCATGCCCCACCAGCCACTCTAAGCCGCCTCGCCCAAGCTTCCTGTCCTGCCCTTTTGTTGGTTCACTGAGACCACAAGGACTTGCGTTTTGCTTTTCAAATGCCACCCTTGACTCAGAGTGTTAGGGTCGGGGTGGAGGGAGGGTGGCGGGAGACCTCCGGTTTCCCAGGACTGCTCGCTAAGATCACTCCCCACAGGTCTTAAAGGAAGACCCTAACAATCCAATCACTTGGGATGCTAAGGGTTGCAATAAACCAAAACTCCACCTTGAACTGCCTTGATCTCAAAGGAAACATTTTATTTCCTCCAAGTATAAGACTGGAAATAGGGTAAACTCCAAGAAGACTCTATTAGTTAAAGAAATCCTAGCAGCAAGCAAAAGCAAACTCACAAGTGACTCATGGCTCCAAGTATAATAGAGGTTTATGGCTCATTCCCGTAAAGCCCAAAGCAGGGTTCTGGCTGGCAGGTGTCTCCTCTCCAAAGTATGACTCAGGGACCCAGGCTCCTTCCACCCTGTGGCTAGTCTCCCTTCAATGTGAGGCTTCCAATGTTTCCATGTTCAACCGCACCAAACTTACAGAGAAGGGAAAGAATCAGATGACGGGCGGGGGCCAGGGGGCTGCTTACTTCCCATCTCCCCTACAAGGACGCATGCAAGTTCCATGAGGGCAGAAGTTTAGGAGGCATGTCTACCCCAAGTGCGGGATTCAGCACACTCAGTGAATTGGCTCTTGTTTTTAGACTTATCCTTCATGGTTGCAAGAAGGCTGCCATCACCCCAAGCATTACATCTTCACACGGCAGCATCCACACCAAGAAGCAAAAAAGGAGACTCTAGCCAAAGGAACTCCTCATATATACCTCTCTCCTCTTGTCAGAGAGGAAAATCTTTCCCAGAAGTTTTCTTGTTCATCTCATAATCCCAAACTGGAACATAGGACCACTCCCTTACATATGACAAAAGGGAGTCTGGCAAAGGGAATAACAGGATTTTTGAGCCTCTAGCATGGAAGGTGAGCAAGGGTGAAGGAAGTCTAGAATAGGCTTTGCCACACAGCCGTACTCAAAACCAGCCCCGCAGTGGGGCACCCTGGAGGCTGCATGATGGAGATGTCCAGGCCGACCTGGGACGGGCGCCAGGCAAGGCCAGGAGTGACACGTGCAGCATGAGGCTCATAGGGAACTAGAGATGGGACGTGTGCCCCAGCCTCCCACAGCCCAGGACAGCACGACCGGCCCAGCCACATGAGGAGTGAGCCGGAAGGTCCCAGAGCCAGTCCGTGAGGTCGGGTTAGAGGTGCTCCCCTCGGCATCAGAAGAAGTGCGAGGGCAGAGATGAAGCAGGTGACTGTGCATAAGAACTGTCCCTCTGGGTCGAACCCTGCATTTCTGCAGTGGCTCTGTCTGAAATCAGCAGCACATGGACCCAGGTACAAGGCTCCGTCCACCCACCCGCCATATCCCTGTCCTCGCTTCCTGCTGTTTAACTTCCCTCTCTTTGGACCCTGTGATGAGATACAGTACGGTATTTTCCCCCTCGGAAAGGACAGCTCTTTTAACAGTATTACAAAGCACCTTCAATTTGAACTCAACTTGTAACCTCAACTGAAGACTACTTTGCTTTTAGTCACTATTATGTGGAATGTTATTCATTACTTTCTTTTTATTCCCAGCAATGTGTTTTCTGTCAATGTGTATCTTTTGAAACTTTTTTCTTTAACATGAATGAATTTTTCTCTACCACGATATTACAGGAGGAGACAGCACGCGTGCTAAACTCCACAGAGTGTCTGACTCCTTGGAAGGGAAAACTAACATGGGGTGGAGTTCATTCTTTCTCCTGGGCCTGTCCGCAGGACCTGCCAAGCCCCGAGTTCCCCACCGCTCACCTGCCTACTGAGAACCGCCGCCCAGGGCCACAGTGCAGGCTCAGTCTTCATGGTCATCCCAAGCGTTGGGGCTTGTGGCCTGTGCGTGCTCAGGTTCAGGATAGATGGGGGTTTGGTGACTCCGGACCCTCGGCACCAGATGTCACCCCCACTGAAGAGAAGGCCTGCTCTGCCCGAGAGAGCAGGGGCGGCTCCAGCACCCTGAAGAGTCTGGGACTGGGTGCAGAGGGTGTATTTTCTGAGTGAGTGACCTTAGGGAAGTCACTGATCCCCAGAGAGCCCTGATGAGCCTCAGTGTGATCTCTGCAGAGTCAGGGTCAGCCCCCAGGGCTGAGTGTGGGCTTCAGTCTCTCCTGTCCTTGTGCCTGGCCACCTCGGAAGGGCAGGGCTCTCTCTACATGGCAGTCACGGTTGTTCTTGAGAAGAAGCAGAACTGCCCAACGTGGTCATTGCCCTCAGGACTTTACAGTTTAGGAAGGAAGAAAGGCAAGAAATGCCTCCAGTCCTCGAGGCACTATCCCAATGCTGCCTCCTCCAGGAAGCCTTCCTGGTCCCTCCACCCCTGCTCTGTGCCCTGGGAGCAGGTGGTGAGCAACTTTTGTCACTTTATTCTTGGTGGATCTACAAGCCTCTGTCATGCCTGAGCTCTGCCTCCTTTGTTCCTGAAAGCCCAGAGCCTAATTTCTACTTGACGACATTCAGAAAATACTAGCTGACTTAATTGAGACACCCAGAGGTGCAGACAGAGGTAACTGCGAAATTAAATCACATCGGTCTCTGCAGCTGCAAGTGGGTCTCGTGAGCATTCCCTCAAAACACAGCTCCTGGAAGAACAGATTTAGAAGGCGAGGTGCACTGAAGGGCCAGGTCATGGCCAAGTGGTCATTTGGAAAGCTGAGTGTCATCATTTCCACATGACAGTGAGAACCTATAATTGACCAGGCCCGCCACCATTTCCAAAGAGCTCCAGGGGATGCGGGGGGTGGGGGAGGGTTAGTAGCTAGAATGTGTAAGAGACTCCTGCAGATTGAGAGGAAAAAGAGAGCAGACCTAATAGAAAATCAGGCAAAAGGAAAGAACAGGCAACATACGGAGGAAGAAAACAAAGGACCAACAAGTATGTGAAGAGAAGCTGGAACATTCTAGTCATCTGAGAAGTGCTATTTAAAACAAAGACAGCACATTACACATACCGGACTGGCAAAAATTAGAAAGCCGAGTTACACCAGGTGTTGGTGAAGATGCGGGCTGTGGCACCCGTTGGTCAGATTACAGGCCCCATGACACGAACACGCCCTGTGAGGGCACCCGCCGGGGCCCTACAGTATTTTCCCGAAGCCAAGCCTCACTCCACTGTGAGGAGCACCAGTCTTGTGTGTCCCTAAGAAAGGGCAAATTGCCGCCATGAATGACAAAATGCTTTCTTATCACTTGGGATTTTTATACTCATTGAAAGGGCTCTTTTTGATTTGTTTAGACACAGCTCTTTTTAAAAATTATTTTCTGCTCTTAGGCTCACAGAAGAAGAAGAAGATTAGTGAAATAAATGGAGTGGAGTCTTCCTAGCTCCCCTTCCCGCCCGGGCCCTGCAATCACGCACCAGCTTTCGGTGTTGGCGGCACCCGTCCTTCCCAAATCTCGTTGCCTTCACGGCATTAATCAAGGGCGTTTCTTGAAAGAGGGCTTGGCCCCAACATTCTCCCAGGCTACAGTCGCCCTGCACAGGTCGTCCCTGCGCCCGTGCTGAGACATCCGTGGGGGGCAGGCAGGGGCAACGTGTCACAATGGCCAACAGCAGGCACGGGGGGCCAGCCAACAAGATGTTAGAATAACTAAGAACAAGCCTGTCAGGATCCCTGAGGCATGGTATTTGTGGACTGGGAGCCCATCTGGGAACGACGGGGAGAATGAGACACAGACACCATGGAGAACCACATGCCTAGAAGCATCAGACACGGTGTGCACACGCACCTGCTTATGTAAACCAAAGCAGTAATTCTCATTAAACTTATGGGAACGGTTGTCTACGTGGAGGGAAGGACAAAGGGAGTGGGGAGAAAGTGGAGCAGGTATCTAAATACGTTAACAATGGGAGCAAGAGCGAAAGAGTGAGAGAGGTCTTGAAAACACTGAGAGGTCACATGTTCAGCTCATTTAATCCTCACGGCTCTGACCACTCCCAGGAGGCTCTGAGAAAGTGGGAAGGAGAAAGGGGTCCAGGAGAGGGAAAATCCCCATTTATTGAGCACCTGGGTGCACCAGGCACTCACTCACTCAACCTCACACCAACCTGCCAAGGCAGGCATGACTGCCCTAGCTTTACAGATGCTGAAGCTGAGGCTCAGAGAGGGAGCTCTCTTGCCTGGGGACACACAGCTCAGAAGGACCAGGCTGAGACTCCAGAACTTAGGTTTTTCCACAATTTGCCTATTTCCCCAAGTGCCCGTGAAAGGCTCGGGCCAAGAGAGGGAGGCAGAAGAAATTCCAAGGACTTGGAGCTCAAGGCCAAGCCAGCTCTGCACATTGACGAGGAGTGGGGAGGGGTGCACCTGCCGGGGAGGAGGCAAATCCCTTCCCGCACCGTGAAACTCTGGGGCTGTCAGATGGCCTCACTCACCCGGGCTAGACAGGAATGGCCACACGGGCAGGCTTGGTGCACAGACCAGCAGGAGCATCTTTGCCACGTTCATCCTCTGCGTAGACCTCCAGGCGAGGCTCCGAGCATCTGCACCTGAGCCCTCATCTGTCCTATCTTCCAGCCTCCCAGTCTAGGGGGAAAGATGGGGCGGAGTAACCACTGGGGCAAAGGTGACTGTCCCAAAGGGAAGCAGGCTGGGAGAACCTCAGACCTCCCTCTGGTTGGAGCTTGTAGGGCAGAGGGAGGATGGAAGTGAGGCTGTGGCAGGCAGGGGCTGTGGTCAAGGCTCTGACAAGGCCCCTGCCCACCACACAGGAACTGCGGTCAAGGCTCTGACAAGGCCCCTGCCCACCACACAGGAACTGCAGCCCATCTCCGCTCCTGGCGTCTCCGGCTCCACTTGCAGCCAGTGAGGTGGTGAGGTCCCAACTGCCGCCATGAAACACCATGGCAGGCAGACAGCTTCACTCGCCCTTGGCATTTCTCTCCTTCCAATGTGCTATCTGCTCCGCCCCAGCAGACTGTAACCTCCACGAGGGCGGGGGCTTTGCCTGCTTTATTCTCTGCTGCACCCCCGGTACCCAGAACAGTGCTTGCATACCGCAGACCCCGGTAAAAGCTTTGCTGAACGACTGAAATCAAGAACATCTTACATCCCACGCCAAGGGCTGCGGCGGCTTCCTCCTTGAGGCACCAGAGTGGCCACTGGAGGGTCTGAGCGGGCCTGTGACGGGCTCTGGATCTGCAGGGGAGCAGCAACGGGCCGGTTGGGCAATCTTGTGCAAGCCACTTAACCTCAGCTCCCTCATGCGCAAAATGGGGATGACGATAGCACCTCCTCTGTAGGGTTTTGTGAGGATGAAAGTTCACTCCTGCGGTGTTTAGAACAGTGCCTGGAACGTAATATATGCTATGTGTTAGCCACGTACCAGTTAGTTTGTGCTGCATAACAAAGCCACCACAATTAGGGACTTAAAGTGGCAGTCATTGATCCAACTCACGATTCTGTCGTTTGGCAGTTTGGGCTGACCTCCCTACAAGGTTCTTCTTCTGGTCTTGGCTGGGCTCACTCTTCCGTGTGCTGGCAGTCAATGACCTCGCTCCCATGCCAGACAGTTAGCTGGATGTAGCCGGGGTGACAGGGGTACCGGGACCGTGTGTCCCCCCGTCTTCCAGCAGGCCAGCTCAGATCTGTTTGCATTGGCGGCAGTCCCCAAAAGCGAAGAGTGAAAGCAAGCCCCAATGCGCAAGCATGCATCAAGCTTCTGCCTGCATCCTTTTGCTCATACCCTCCTGGCCACAACTTGCCACACGGCCAACCCAACTTCAAGGGGTAGAGAGGTAGACTCCACCTCTTGATGAGAGCACAAGAATCTGTGGCCATTTGCGCCATCTACTGCGGCCCTGGTGTTTTTCAGAAATGCTAAAGACATCTCAAGAGAATTCAGAAAGCCTTTGCCAATGGCCGGATTTGATGGAAGACTAGAAGCCCTCCTGGGGTGAGAAAGAGAAACCCAGCCTGCCCCATCCCATCTTCCTGCTTCCAAGCCCTCTATGATAAAAACCAGTCATTTCGAGCAGGAAGTGAGCTGATGCCAGAAATGCCATCTCAAATGGTCCTTGAACTTTTGAGGATGGGGAGGGAGCCCAGGCTTAGGGCAGACGTTCTTCAGGGGGTGGGCAGAACTCTCTCTGACTGAGGCATCCTTCTGAGGGTGGCATTCCCACCCCTCAGCCTCCACATTCCTGGCGCTGATAGCCTAATCTCACTTGCTGTCTTCTCAAACAATAATTTGAAATCAATGAATTCTGCTCAGACGTCCTCCTCCCCCATGATTACTGAGCTCTAGACGTGGGGAAACAGACATTTCTCAACTGAGCCCTCGATCAGTGATTACCATTATTGCATAATTGGGGACATCAGAAGCAAGACTGCCACGAGCTGCCAGGCCCAAGCTCCTGCTCAAATGACACTCTGAGTTCAGCTGCTGGAAGACGGGGAAATGTGGCTAATTGAGACTAAAGACTGTGCTGCATAGCTTTCTAATTTTCCACGGTTAGTTCTTTTTTATTCTGCAGTGGTATCCTTTTGGTAATTGACTTTCAAATACTACTTGTTACATATTGCACTTAAATGGGAGTATTTCTGGCAGGGCTGAGCTGCATGTCAGATCTAGAGGTGGATTTCATCAGAGGAACCAGCTCTGTAGATCTAGGGCACCCCCAACAGTGCCTGCCACACATCAGTGCTCAAGAAACACAAGCCCATGGGACACATTCCCACAAGTATCAGTGTAAAGAAATCATGGTGTCACGTGCATGTGCACACAGCAACCACACACATGATCACAGAATTCCCACATCTTTTCTCTCATTCTACAAGATCCTCTGGGTTTACAAGGACCATGATAAATGAGGCAACGGGTTCATCAAAGTTGGAGCGGTCATTCAGAAAGCACTTTATTGCACATCTACTACAGTCCAAGCACTGGAAATACAGACGTGAATAAGGCAGCCGTGCCCGCCTTCAGGTGTCCACAGTGTGTGTGGGGGGGTGGGGGGTGCGGGGAGAGAAAAAGCAAGCAGATTGTAACAATGCGCTGGGAAAGTCTACCTAATGGAGAGCTACACAAGCGCGCAAAATGAGGCCGAGGGAACTAACTGTGGGGGTTGAGGAAGAGAAAGTCAAGTTGAGCCTTGAAAGATGTCTAGGAGCCGACCTGGTGGCAAGGGGGTTAAGGCACCCTCGTTAGAGCAGCAAACAGCCTGCTGCAGGGAGGGGGAGATTCTCCAGGACCGTATGCCAGGGGCATGGCAGAGTGTAGACTGACCACAAGACCCTGGCCTTGACTCAACAGCCATCATTTTTGTGATTGTGGGCTACCTAACTGCTTGGCAAATACATCCCCCTCTGTGCCTGCATGGGACCTTTTATGATGTCCCCTGGGAAGCCACATACTCATTTGATTGGGACTGTCACTGCTCCAACCTCATTTGGATTCTTCTTTTGGAATTGCCACTGGAGCCCATTTGTAAACCATATAATGGCTTTGTTTTCATGGCCATACATGGTTTTTCATTCTCCAGCACCATACTCCTCAGCATGACTGCCCATTCCATTGCTAGATCTGCCTCCAGAGCATCTGAACTATCTTCAAACATCAGATCTGACCCCAAAGGTTGGTGATGGCTTCTGCACTGAGTGTGTTCAAAGAAACCCAGTCTTGTAGAGAAGTTATCCCTCTGGGCCGCCCTCGTCACCCCTCCCCAGGGGAAGGAAACCCTGTCTGACCAGTCAGCTCCAGGACACGGGCTGGGCCACTCTGGGCAGGGGACCAGGAGCCTGGAGGCCAAGGACCCTGAGTAACCTTGGGTAGCACCCTGCCCCAACCCCACCATGGACCCTAAGATTTGGAATATAGAAGGCTCCGTTGGGGCGCCTGGGTGGCCCAGGTCATGACAGGTCCTGGGATCGAGTCCCTTGTCGGGCTCCCTGCTCGGTGGGGAGTCTGCTTCTCCCTCTCCCGCTGCCCCTCCCCCTGCTCATGCTCTCACTTGCTTGTTCACTCTCTCTGGTAAATAAAAACTTTAAAATAAAATAAAATAAATGCTCCACTTGTTTTGATAGACAACATACTCATTAAGATACAAACAATGTGGAATGTTTCAAAACTTCTGATGATTTATTAAAAGCCATACCTCGCACACAATGTGAGGAAGGGTAGCAAAGCATTTTCCGTTAAAAATGTCGGCAAAATTCTTCCCAAGGGAGCATGACTCTGAATCCAGAGAGATGATGGGAACCAAGAGCCCATTTCGTAGACCAGCGTGCTAGTCACAGGGTTGTCCCTCAGGGCACCGGGTGCCCGTCTTCATGCACGGGCACCCCACACGCCCGCTGTGGTGGGCGCCCCCAGCACAGATCCATTACCTCAAGGAGCACACGCAGCCCCACAGCTCCCACCCTGGCTCTTGGAATTACACACCGTGAACTATTGAAAACAAAACCCCGGGCCCGCACAAGGCGTCTGAGAGGAGGACTGGCATTTCCGGGCTGGGAATTACAGATGGAGGTGCCCTAGCGGGGTCTGTGGTTCCTGCTCCTGAGGGCGACCAGGGCGGCTGGCTGCCCTGCTTTCCACCGGAGCCAGCAAGCAGTGTGACACCGTCACTCACCAAGAAAAGTTCACTTCCCAAAATACCACACGCGGCAGGTAAATGGAAGAAAGGTCAGAATGATGTAGATGTGCGTGTTATAAACCACCTCGTACATAAAAATTGCCTAATTACTGGGAAGATATGGAAGAGCATACATTACTCTGAGCAGCTAACCCCCAGGGCTGTGCATGAGGGGGAGCACACCTTGGAGCTGTGTAGACCCGCCAGACCTCAGCTTGCTCCAGCTGCATAGAAAACAGCAAAATTCTTTAGCTCCCACCCCCACCACATTATTACATATAAAGTGATTTTTGTAAAAATAGCATGAAAACGTCATTTATATTAGAATCTTTTGTATTCCTTTCATACTTAAATAATGTGACTTATCACTGTTTTTTACTCTGTGTCCTTGAATTTCATTATGAAAATTCAGAAGGTATAACTTTCACCCATTAGGTTTGGAAGCATACATAGTATGTTATTTGAATGAATTAAATTTTGTTGACTTCTGTCTGTTTCAGTCACAGTTTGAAATAAGAGATGGTTGAACATCGTGTCTGCCATCATGTCCTTCTGCATTTCTTGGTATCCAATCTCTCTGTGCCCCAAACTCTGCAAATAGGGGGTTTCATCAATTTTTATTCAAGGATCAAATGCCTTTGGAAGCAATACAATTACGATTCCCTTAAAATAACCATAATTCATTTACCCCACTAAAAATTAATTTGTTGGGTGTCCCTTATGTTCTAGACATTGGGCATTAAAGATCAAGTCAGCAGACAATTATTGCTCCAGTATTTCTGTAAGCTTTTTAGAAAAAGACAACCTATAGATATTTAATTATAAAAATAGCTGTTTAACAGAGAGCAAACCGGCGGGATAGCCAAGCCAGGTTGGTGGTATCAGGGAAGGCTTCCTGGAGGAAGTGGAGCTGACTCTTAAAGGATTACTAGGAATTAGTTAAAGGTGAAAGAGCTGAGGAAGGGCTTTTGGAGCAGAGGCAGTTCCAGGTGCAAAGACAGGGAGCTGGACAGAGCAGCTCACTGGAAGACCTTAAGAGGCACTGCATCAACACAGACCAGGACGAGCAAGCCCTTTGTTTCAACTTAATTTTTCTGCACAATAAATAGAACACCTTCTCGAGTCTTCCTTCTTTTTCCCTCGGTATGACCGTGAACCAGTGTCATAAGTCTATACTTTTTTAGAAGATAGCCAGTAGGAGAGAGAATCTCTAAGCCTGGGTAACAGAGATTTCTAGAGAGATGGATGGGGAGTGAGGGCAGTGAGGCTCTAGGACGTGCTGGTGAAATGCGGATCCACAGGCCACAGGAAGACTCTGACCATCACAGAAGGAAATGGTAAAGGCAAAGTCAACCTCTAAAAAGGGCTAGATTCTGCACTCCCACCTCCGTCTGCATGTGCACACGCACACACGCACACACGCACACAAACCGAGGTCGTCGGGGATAACTCTGGGTCATTATTTCGGGTTGATCAGACCAGCAATAGTGATTGTGCGGCCTGGGGGAGAAAACCGAGAAATAAAAGCAGACACTCGGTCAGCAAGGAATGACTGCAGAGCAGAGACGGAGTGGTCTACATCCCAGGAAATCAGCAGTCACAGCCTCAAGAGTATCCTCAAGACCCCACGTGTCCACACAGGAAAGAAAGTGTCTGTGGCTGTGGAGGGAGCAGACGCCTTTGACCTCCTGAGGCCTTGCAGAAACGCTGCTTCTCTGCAGTGCCCACAGACCCAGCGGACAACACAAATATCCTCCAGGGCTTTCCATTCACTGGAATTCCGTAACCCTGTAGTAACTTGGAACTGTTTTCTTAACTTCTTAATTTCCCAAACTTTTTCCAAAGGGAAATATAAAACCAGTACACTTCCAAAAAGTCAATTTGCCCAAGGGCAATTCCTTATCCCGTGTATTGATCATGCTAAGCCACTGGTTCTCACACTCACCCAGTCTCTCCGGGGAGCAAGCGCTAGCGAGGCGAGCTGCCCTGTGGCTCACAGGAGAAGCAGAGGGCTCGGGTCCAGTGCCTGGGGGTTAAAGTCTCTGGGGGCGGGGGGGGCGAGGGAGCGGGGAGACGAGATTTTGCACAGGAGACAAGAGCACGTGACAGAATCCAGCCGGGAGCCTGGAGGCTGTGCTGAACAGATCTAGTTCAGCAGATCTTTACTGAATGTTCAGTGGATCACACGTTCCCCCATCTATCTGTCATCCAGTGTCTGCCAAGTGCCGTCCAGGTGCCACAAAATGTGGGGAAAACAAGGGTGATTCAGAAGCCAGGTGTTTCTTGCCAACAAAGGGCAAGAAGGGAGTCAGACGTGACTGCCGCCCAGCCTTGGAGCTCGCGAGGGACACAGGGGCGGCACTGTGGGCATCTAGAGGAAGAAGAGCACCCCGGCCTCACCCTTGGAACACCGTGGGCAGCCCAAACTCCGTAGCAGGCTGATGTGAGAAAAAGGTGTACAGAGGCTCAGCCCTTCACCTGAGCGTGGGACTGCCCTGCAGGATGGTCCCAGCCTCCCTCCACAGTGCCTGCACTGCAGCTGAACATCCCTTCTGCCCCATCGGTCTCCCTCACTCCCCAGCAGGCAGTGGCGTGCTGGAGCCCGGGGCCACTGGCTGCCAAGAGCCAATCCCCTCTTCCCAACTCGGGTGTCAAGGGCAGGTTGGTAACGAGGAATCGGCCACCGTGGGAGAACTGACACCATGGAAAGTGGCAAAGGAAACATTTACCAGCACACTGCTGCCCACGCGGCCGATCCCAAGGCATGCTTCAGTAAGCTTCCTGAACTCCAGACTCCTCCCCATCTCAGGGTCTGTTCCCTGGGGACCCAACTGAAGGTGCTGACCTCAGGTGGGGCCCCTCTTCAAACCAGCCCTGCCTCCACCAGGGGACTGGGGTATTTCACCTAATCTCACTGAGCCTTAGTTTCTGCATCTCAAGTGAGAGGCTTGGCCTACATCCGTGACTCTGGGCCATGTTTCGTGGAGCATGGCTGCACAGGCTATCAATGAGGTCATGGAAAGGTTATCTTGTCCCAGCATGGCCAGAGACGTCAGCCCTAGGGTCCTCATCTAAACAATGGGGACCAGTCTCAGGTTGTCACAAGGAATGAATGAGACCAGTGAACAAAAGGCTCCAATCTGGTGCCCAGCCTGAGATGCTCTCTCTGCATATGAATGGAGCGCTCTCGGGCCACGGTCCCATGAGGGCAGCATTCCTTACTCACCCAGGCCCTGGTGGCTCAACAATGTGTCCAGTGACAGAGCACACAGCATGGACAGAAAGGACAGCCAGGCACCCCACGCATTAAGGTCTTCACTCACACTGCTCTTCTCTGATGCTGCCAGAAACAGAAGATAATCGAGAATTCTAGGAGCGTCTTGTAACGGACAAGTAGTTAAATTAAACCACGTCTTTAGAACCACTCTGCTGTGCTTCCCACCGTTAGGCTGCTGGCTGGTGCACCGGGTCTGCCTTGGGTTTTGGCGTCACACTCCGGCTTCGTAAAAGATTCGTTCTGCCCCGTCTACCTTCGTCTAGCTTCAGGTGAGGGCCGATCGTCACCTTGCAGTGCATTTGCTACTGCAGTTCTCTCCTCGTGGAGGGTCATCAGGAGGATTTCCAGGAACCCAAGACGCAGAATCATGCCTTCTTGGAAGCAGATGAAAGCCATTTGTCTTCAGCATTCTGTTGTGTGCCTTACCGATTCCCAAATTATGTGCATCGGGAATGCAATCAGAAACACTGCTTCTGTGTAGCTCTTTGGCAATGTGCTTTCCTGAGCTGTCTCAGATTATTTAAAAATTAGCAGCACTTGCATTTCAGGTGGGGTTTAGCAAGCAGAAACAGAGGACACTCAGTTACACTTGAATTTCAGATAAATAATAATGTTTTTAGGATAAGCGTGTCCCAGGCAGTATTTGGGACATATTTATACTACAAAATTATTTATTGTTTATCTGAAATTCAAATTTAGCTGGGCATCCTGTATTTTATCTGACAACCCGAATTTCAGGGAACTTTCAGAAATCAAAAAGAGTAAGAGAAATCTGTGAGCTTCAACTCAAAGCTGTGTCAGCCAGTTTTCTTATTTTGCATCACCAGAGGTGCGCATCGGTAGCCATCTCCCTGGCCGACCCAAATCCCTGTACACAGCAGCTGGAGGAAGCCCATCGGTGAGAGCAGATGGAGTGTGGCAACATTCTAAAGACTTGAAATTGAACTTCCCAGGCTTGAATCATACATTTTGGAGGAATCACTGAGCAGCAGGGGAAAAAACAGAGGAAAAAGTCCCCCAAACGGCGCTCGTTGAACGCAGCTTGGGCCATCTGGAATGTCCTCTAACTGACCTCAGTTCCTGACCCGAGTAGTTAGCTCCTGCCCATGGGGAGCTCCTGCACCTTCTCTACGCCCTTCTGAGAATGGAAGGGGCCTGAGTCAAGTTTAGAACCTCCGCCCCTTCACAAGGTAGTTTATTTCTGGATTTGGTGCCTCAGTTTCCAAGCAAGAACAGAGGACTACAGCATACCTGAGAAGGTGGGGCAGGGAGGGAAGGCACAGGGAGGGAGGCAGAGGGAAATCAGAAACCGTGTGCAGCACAGGACTTGCCCTCAGCTGCAGACAAAAAATGCTTGGATTGCTCCCGTGTTCTTGAACCAAATGGCAGGAGAAAGGCTGGGTGCAGACATGAGTTTGCACACTTCTGCTGACTACATGGGCCACGCCTCCGCCACCAACGCTTGCACCCCAGGCAGCTGCTGAAGGGAACAGTCCCCACAGTCCATTTGTAACAACAAAACCTCAAGATCGCCTTCCATGAGCTACACGGAAAGTCTCGTTACGTAACATTTGTGCCCTTTAGGTTGTGATCTGACACCAATAATTTATTGTTATTTTTAACTTCCTATTGGCCTACGTGAGAGCCTCTGTTGGTCACCAAGTTATTTCCAGATCTCTTTTCCAGTGCAGCCTGGGTCCTAAAACATGGGAAAGGACAAATCCCTGTGATTTTTCAGCCACTGGGATTCTAGAATTGTTTGCTGTTGCAGGATGACCTATCCCACACGGACACAACAGGGTTGGAAATATTTGGGGGGTGCAAGGCCAGGGTGCAGTGGCTGAGCATGGGGTATCATGTCACTCACAGAGACTGTGGCCTCCAGGGGCAGTAGCAAAAAGGGTGGCTCTGGACAAGGTTTACCTCATACCCCATTAAAGAGTCCTACCTGCGACTTTGGGCGCCACCTGACCTAAGCATCAAGTTCCTAGAAAATGATAGCACCCTTGTCACAGGCTCTTTAGGAAGATTACAGGGGATAATGCATATACATAGCACCGTGCCTGGAATACAGGAAACACTCAATGAAAGTGAGTTGATATTAGTATGTTTTTATATCTATTTCAAGATGGAGGGTCTAAAAATAAAACTCCCCACCACAATACATTTAGCAAGCTTTATGAGAAGTGCCCAAGGGCTGCTGGTTCTATTTGGAACACGTCCCTCAGTCACCTCTCTGCCCTGGGCCAGTTCCGTTTAACTTCCGCCTCTTCAGGCCCTTGTTCTGCTTCTCTGGTGACTCAGTAAAGTCCTATTCTTCTCTCACAGGACAGATTTTCAAATATTGGTACACACGGGCCTTCTCCACCACACTCCAATGACCACTTCTGTTGTCTTCTCCAGAGTGAACAGTCCCGGGTTTTCCAGTGTTTCCTCATGTGACATGGCTCCTTAACCATCCTCCATCCCTGGACTCTCCCTTGGAAGCCCCTCGATTTGTCCAGACCCATCCAGGTGGGGGCACCAAGATGTGCTCCACTGGGTGCAGACTAGTGGGTCATAAAGCAACCTCCCTATGGCCATCCCCCTCTGCTGACCTAGCCCAGGAGATGGTGATCAACCCAAACCCCCTGCCCTTCCCCTCTATCTGCTACTGGGCCACGTCTCCTTCATCTCGTTCTTAGGTAACTGCTATTTCTTTCCTTAATACAAATGCTTGGCAGATTAATTTCACTTCCCGGTTTTCCTTGTCTTTCAACCACTCATTCATTCATTCATTCATTCATTAACAAATACCTATCCCACACCAACCATGTGCCAGACACTCTGCTCGGTATTGAGGCTACAAAGACCAAGATGACAAGATGCTCACAGGCAGCTGAGGGAGACTAATCAGTAGTCACCAAGACTGTGCAGACTCTTCTGACTCTTCGTATCATCCAAAGTATAAATTGCTAGTCCTAGTAAATTATTTCATCTGTAAATATGATAAGCAGATTTTTATGTCTTTATCTAAAACACAATTAAAATGTGGAGAGAAGGACTGAGAATGACAGCAGGACAGTGGGGACTCTGGGTGAGCTTCATCAGCCAGCTACCAGTCTTTCTGACGGTACAAGGCCCATCTTCCTGCACTTTTTCCAGGGCCCTCTCCCTTGCTAAAGTAAAGTTTTGTGGGGCGCTTGCGTGGCTCAGCTGCTTAAGCGGCTGCCTTCGGCTCAGGTCATGATCCCAAAGTCCTAGGATTGAGCCTCAAGTCGGGCTCCCTGCTCAGCGGGGAGCCTGCTTCTCCTTCTCCCTCTGCCTTGCCGCTCTGCCTATCTGTGCATGCTCTCTCTCTGTCTCTGTCAAATAAATAAAATCTTAAATAAATTAATTAATTAATTAATTAATTAAATAAAGGTTTGCTCTGTTTATTCCTCCTAAATGCTAGCAAAGTCAGTATACAAGGAAGGAAGAAGGCAAGAAGGGACAGAAACCAAAGAAAACGTTGTTTAAAAAGAGAAAGGTTAGTTATCATCAATTTGAATAACTAAATCCAAATTTGAAGATTTGCCAGTTCCAAGTCTCTGACATTTTTCACTTTTTCCATTTCTCGAAAAATCAACAGTATTTCCGCCACCACACACGAGTACATCCTAACTGCCCCCTAGGGGGGCAACAGGTCAGTGCCTGGGCACCTAGATTCATCTGGAGTGTATGCCTCCCAAGTCTGTACTTCTCTTCAGCTTGGAGCATCCCTTAAGAAAATTTTTCCTCCATTAAGAAAACTGAAACGAATTAACACACAAATAGTTCTGCTTATTCTTTCATTGGAAAAGACAGTGGGTACCAAATCAGCATTTGTTAAGTACATGAAGTTTTTGAAGACAGGATGAAGGGTGGTAACTGACCTAGCAGAGCAGAGGCCCCCCTGGTCAGCAGAGGAGCCCAGGTTCCCGGGAGCTGTGGAGAGAAGGGCTGGGCTGGAAACGAGGGTGCTCACCACGACCCCAGCCTCCCTTCCCCACTCAGCAAGGCCAAACAGCTCCAAAAAAATTTAAAGACTCTCTCAAACACGTTGAAGGCTAAAACAAACTTCTGAAAAAAACAGAATGAAAAAATAGAGGAAAAAAAATAAAACAGAGGTCTAACAAAGTAAGTGCTAAGAGGTTCAGAAACACAAAAGGGAGAAATCGGAAGGGAGGAAACAAAGATATGGTGCAAGAGCATTTCTCAGAAATGAGAAACAAAGTCCTCTGGTCTGAAAGGGCCACGAGGCCGCGCTGCATGGAAGTCCGAGATAGTCCACCCTTGTTCCTCTCCAGCCTGCCCTCCCGGAACAGCTGGGGTGTCTTAGAAAGGATGAAGCGGAGCCTATCGCCCTTCTGCACGTGACCCTCCCAGGGCTTCTCCCTGCAAATCGGACAGAACCCTAACTCCCTTCCACAGCCCTGAACGCGAGCTACGGCTTCTGCTCAACTCTGGGACTTTACTTTGCCCCCGCGTCCTCTGCCCACTTCTCCCCAGCCACACTCTGCTCCCCGCTCCT
This sequence comes from Zalophus californianus, assembly GCF_009762305.2. Classification (NCBI taxonomy): domain Eukaryota; kingdom Metazoa; phylum Chordata; class Mammalia; order Carnivora; family Otariidae; genus Zalophus; species Zalophus californianus. The sequence goes on from NC_045600.1 coordinate 7,924,789, forward strand.
CCTCAAAGCACCTCTATGCTTGCGTTTGCCTCTGCCTGGAACTCTCTTCCCCAGGTGGCTTCCTCCTCGCCCTCCAGGCCTCAGCTCCAACATCACCTCTTCACAGAGAAATTCCCTGGGCACCTACCATAGCACCCACTGTCCAAGACATCTTTCAGCATCACTTCTGTGTTGTATTCTTCATTGTACTTGTCACTACCTGAAATTATTGAGTTATTTTCCCATTTCTCATCTTTACCCCTGCTGGAATGTAAGCTCCATAAGGGTGAAAACCTTGTCTGTCTTACTCATTGCAGAATCTCCAGGGTTTAGAACAGCATCTGGGACAAAGTAGTGTTCAATATTTGACAAATAATTGAGTTCCCAGTACAACAAATGACAAGCCTCACCAAGGCAAGGATAAAGAGAAGACCCTAAGAGTTTCAGAGAGCAAAGGGAATCGGAATGCATCACACTTCCCCTCAGCAACATTAAATGCTAGAAGATAGTGGTGCAACACTAAAAATATCTGAAGGAAAAGAATTTTCAACCTAGGTTCTATACCTAGCCAAACCTTCTCTCAGATGGGAAGGTAGATTAAAGATGACATTTTTAGACATGCAAGGATTAAAAAAAATAATCGTTTTTAAGGAAGCTTCTGGAGGACGTTAGTGGGAAGCAAGAGAGAAAATTAAGAAAAGAAGCTACAGAAATAAGGAACAGGAGACACAATACAGCAAAGTGGTAAAGAGGAGCCAGTGGTACAGGGAGGGGAGCTCTGGGTGGAGAGCTGTGTGGGAGCCCAGGGCCTCACTGATATTGGATGGAGCAGGAAGGAGGCCTCCAATGTAAAAAAGGAAAATAAAGAAATTGGTGGACTTTCTGATATGATTGAGCATATAAAAGAAAAAAAGCTAGTGACATAATAGATCAACGGAATAACTGTAAAGAATCAAAACTATGTAGGAAAGTGTGAAAATAACGAAAAATTAGAGAGGTCCTTTTTAATGCCAGGAGAAACAAAAAGTTTTACAAAAAAAAAAAGAAGAAATATCCCAGTACATTGAAATAAACAATACCTAGTCAAAATAATGAAAACACCAAGTACCCATTTATGTAAAGATACATAATTGTGTTGAGAGGATGGAAGACAGAAAAGAACGAAGATCTCATCTATAACAAGAACTCAATACTTGAGTGTTAAATTTGATAATGAGTTCATCAACGTCACAAGATTCAAGATGAACGCACAAAACTCAATTGCATTTCTTTATATTCACCACAAACATGTGGAAACCAAAAGTAAAAACACCATTTACAATTGCTTCAAGGGAAAAAAAAGACCCAGGTATACACTTAAGAAAATAAGTAGAGGATCTGTATTCTGAAACTTAAAAAATACTGATGAAAAAATCAAAGAAGACTTAAGTAAATGGAAAGACATATGGTGTTGATAGAAGACTCAACATACCAGAGACGGCAATTCTCCCAAACTGATCTATAGTTTTAATGCAATTCCAATCAAAATTCCAGCAAGTTATTTTTGAAGATACAAATGAGTTTATTCTGAAATTTACAGGGTTCCTGTGTGGCTCAGTCGGTTGAGCATCCAACTCCTAGTTTTGGCTTGGGTCATGATCCCATGGGTTGTGGGATTGAGCCCCACGACGGGGGTCCTTGCTCAGCAGGGAGTCTGCTTGAGGATTCTCTCCCTCTGCCCCTCCCCAAACTTGTACACACTCGCTCTCTTGCTCTCTCTCAAATAAATCTTTAATAAATAAATTTTATATAGAAAAGCAAAAGTTTTATAATAATCTTAAAAAAAAGGACAAAGTGGAAGGAATCACCCTACCTAATGTTAAGGTGGATATACAGCTACCAAGAATCAATAGTCTACAACTGTGAAGGGATGGACGTACAGATCAACTGAACAGAAGATCCAGACACAGATGCCCAAATATGCCCAACTAATTTCTGACAAAAGTGCAAAGACAATGTAATGGAAAAAGGGTAGCCTTCTCAAAAACTCATCCTGAAACAAACGGACGTGTATAGGCAAAAAAAATTAAAACCTGACTTAAAAGTCAGACCTTATACAAAAAGTAACAAAATGGATGACAGATGTACATATAAAACACAAAATGATAAAACTTTTGGGAAAAATAGAAAATCTTTTCAATCTAGGGCTGAGTTTGTAGACTTGACACCAACAGCACAATCCATTCAAGGCAAAAATGGTTACACTGGATGGGTGTTAAGGGTGAATGTTTGTGTCCCCCGAATTCATGTTGAACTCTACCTGGCACACAAATCTCGCAGGCTCTTTTAATTACCCCCAGTGAAATGTATCTCACAACAGCCAGTGTGACAGTACTAGGAGGTGGGGCCTTTGGGAGTTAATGACGGGTAGATGAAGTCAAGGGTGGAATCTTCATGAATGGGATTAGTGCCCTTGTAAGAGTCGTGAGACAGCTTATTTTCCTTTTGCTCTCCACTATGTGAGGATACAAGAAGTCAGCAGTCTACAAGCCAGAAGAGGGCCCTCACCAGAACCTGACCATGCTGGCCCTCTGATCTCAGACTTCCAGACTCCAGAACAATGACAAGTACACGTGTGTTGTTTATAAGCCACTCAAGTCTACTGGATTTTTGTTACAGCGGCCTAAGGTAAGACGATTGGGCTCTCTTAACAATTCAACCTTCTGGGCAAGGGATAGAAGAATCTTCTCCAAGAAAACTGACCAGTCCAAGAGGAAAGACTAAGATAATTAATTAGATGGCAGGGCATGGGGTACCTCTTGTACATTGCTTCAAATCCTCTCATTCCAGCCCAAGCTGCAGAGACGGTCTCTGCACAGGCTTCCACCCGCTCCCAAGTGTGACCTGAAAGCCCCTCTTACTTCCGTCTCTGGAATTTGCAGGGAATACCTGGCAGGAACAGTGGGCATTCCACATGTGCAACTCAGGATTGTGGGGAAGTTAGCACGCAAAGAAAGGCCATGAGAAAAAAGCATTTCACTGGGTTATCTAGAAGGTCCTGCAAGATTTGAGTGCCAGTCACTCTTCGTTCACAGCCAACTTGATGATGCACCACTGTAACTGTGCTCCCTTCCTCCCTGTCCCTCACTTCTCCCAGGGACCACATCCACAATAAAACACCTGCACATAAGCCTTTATCTCTGGCTCGACTTTCTGAAGATACCAGGTTAAGAGACAGGGTTCTTCTAAAAACAACCCGTGCTACAGGGAAGCCAAAAAAATGACAGCTCCAAACCCCTCCTCATCCCACAGACTCGGAACTCCCAATCACCTTTTCAGTGGCTTCTATGTAAACAGACAGCCATGAAAACCAGACATTTGAGAAAACCATCTCAAATGAAAGACAAAGACCAAAACAAACAAGATAGGAGAATAGGAATGTAACTAGGGAGAAAGAGAGACTACGTAGGGACAAGAGAGCTTCCAGATCTTACAATTAATGTTCTCAGAGACAGAAGATCCTGCATCCATAAACTAAGTCCAGGATGACATTTTAAAGAAATTAGGATAACTAAGGAGCTCCTGGAAAAAAATTTAAGAACCAGAAGATTAGAAGAAAACACTGAAGAAATCTCCCAGGGAGGAGAGGAAAAAAGACAAAAGCGACAGAAAGCAGCTGGGGAGGGAGGGTTCGGGGGGGCAGGAAAAAGGGCTGAGATCAGTCCAGGATTCCCAACATCTGAATAACAGAAGTTCCAGAAGGAGAAGACAGACAGGTGCTCAACAGCAATCCTGGAACCCAGAAGTCATCAGAGTGATGCTTTCAACACACCAAAGGAAAATGATTTCCAATCTGCAATTCTATTTGAGTTGAACTATCAGTCGAGAGAAGGGGAGAACAAAGACATTTTTAGACCTGAAGATTTCAAAACAATTACCTCCCATATACCTTTTTCCTCCAGAAACTAATGGAGGATGTGCTCCACCAGCTAAGAGGAGTAAACCCAGAAAGAGGAACATGCTGGACCAGGGAACAGGAGATCCCACACAGGGGATGCACAGAGGAAGCCCCAGGATGGGAGAGAAGGGGACCAGGAAGGCTTGTGCAAACAGCCGTCGCCTGCAAATCTACGCCCGCGGTCTGTGCTGGGCTCCTGAGCCAGAGCCACTGGTCTCCAGTGCAGAGGCAAAGCCAATCACCTCTGTTGATGGGTCATTAAGAGATCTTCAAAGATAATGATGTAAAACAGATACCAGATGATAAGACAGTATGTCCCCTAACATCATGAGGAGTTACATTAAAATCTGGCATTTGGCCCCATACCCTGACTCAAGCCTTTATCCAATAAACCACAACACAGAAAATTTAAGAACTTTCCATCTCCCCACAACCCTGCCTTGCTCTCTCCCTCTCTGTGTCTCTGTCTCTGTCTCTCTCTCTCATACTCACACATGCAGATATATGGACTGTGGCTTTGGAAAGCTATCCAAACCTGTAACAGAGGGGAGCTGGCACTAGGGGGAAGGAAAGGGTCTCGGTCTTAAATTTTTCTGCCAGATTCTTTGTTTTTAATGCAACTAATAAAACAGGATTATTCTCCATCCAGATCCCTTGGAGGCCCATGATCTTCAATTGAAGACTTCTCACTACCTGCTCTCTCCCTACTGATTTCTGTATCATGTGCCATGTGCATGTACTACCTATTCAAAAAATGGGAATTTCCTAACAATTAGTTTCAAATGATGTATGGGCAGGTGAGGTCTAACATACATTGCAGACATTCACTTAAAGCCCTCAAAGCTCACCCATCAATAGCGAGAGGGGTCCCTTAAAAGCCCTGCCTTCAGTCTTCGGTGGGAGAGGCCCTCAGGCCCTGACCTTTTAGAGAGTTTGTGATCTGATCTTCAGAGCCAGTTCCACCTTTATTGAAGGCCAATTAGTCACATACACCTTTTTAAAAGTATGTTTTCACTTTAACATATAATCTAGGGCCGGATAAAATGGCCTCTCTTGCCCTCTTCCATCAGCTTCTGGCAGAGAACAAAAATCACCAGAGAGGGCCACCAGCATTTCTGGTCTTGCTCACCTTTGTCACTGAGGCCACGCTTTCACTGATGGCGCCTCAGCCCTGCAGCCAAAGGCTGGAGAAGCGAGTCAGGACCAAAGTTATGTGAGCGTGGGCTACTAGGCCTTTCCACGTGGAGGACTAAGTATGAGGAGTGGTTGGGGCTTCACTAGAATCTGTCTGCCAGGCGGCCTTCGGTGAGGAAGACAGCACCAGGAAAGCTGAAGCTGGACAGCAGTCCTGAGGGCCTCAGAGAAGGCCAAGGAGAAGAATGGCCAGACACTGCAAAACGTAAAGGACTCAAACCCACTCACTGCTTTAAAAATTTAAACTACAACTCCCAACATCTTCTGAATGGGGAAACAGAAACAGCCGTTCTTTGTGGAGTTGTTGGGTTGTTTTTTGTTTTTTTTTTTAATACGTATTTTTGAAGTAGGAAAACTACCTGTTCATTTCAAAACAGGGCACTGGCCGAATGGGCGGGGTGGGGTGGGGGTGGGGAAGCGCTTCAGACGCACTCGGCTCAGTCAAGGTGACAGACTCATTTGCCTGCTGGTTTCTCTCCACATCTTCATTCCCAGGGTTCCAAGGATTCAGAGATGAAATGTCAACTGAACACGTCCCATACCAGTCTAATTTCTCTTGACAGCCTGCCTCACAAATTATACAAATTTCTGAAATCAAGTATCTTTAAACATGGAACACAGACCCACCATCCCGATCTGGAAGGAGGAAGACTCCACGTGGAAACTAAAATCATGGAAAACTAATTTGCAAAGGGCGGGGGTGTTAGCATCAGAAATGGTCTTCTGAATTTAAAAATAATGACAATGGGGACTATCAATTAGGCAACGGGCGCTCGGAGCCTATGTGCTGGCTCAGCTACAATTTTTTTTTTTTTTAATGTCTGGCAGAATGTTTTACAAACTAAACCCAGCAAGACTACAATTCTACCAGAAGGTGCCTCAGATGGTTTTGCTAATAATTTTGATCAGCTGAAATGGAGAAAAACATCATTTCAATTATTCACTTTCAAAAACCGTCAATTTTCAGTTGGAATACTAAATGCCCCTTTCTTCCCCCCTCTGTCGCCACCAAGCAAATAAAGCCCAACCCCAAAAGAACCCTCACAAAAAGGAACCGGGTGTGAGCGGTGACATTTTTGAGTATGTGAACGTAACAAAAATCTTGTCGACATGAATTTCTTGCCACTTGGAAGTTCGGTCCAGCTTGTGTGTAACTTTGCTGGAGGAGAGTGAGCTCCTTTAGAGAACGCGCGGGAGGCTGGCATTGCTACAGCGGCAAACATGGGGAGTGCGAACCACCATATATTGGCTTTTGTTTTTATAGCCTTTTAACCAACTTTGTTAATGGACTGAATGCAATTTAGATATGGAACTTGGCTAAAACGTAGCTTCAATTGGCTATTAAAATTTAAGAGCCAACTAAGATAGCTAATTACAAAAAAAGCTCCAGTGATAATGCTAAGCAGAATTAGTAATAGCAAATGACAGTCTGTCTGGTCTTATTCCCATAGGGAAAGAAACTCTTAACTGAGAAGTCAACCAGACAATGTGCAGCAAACCTAATTGCATTACTGGTATTATGGCATACAAATCTGTCAGCTCCCTGGGACAAAACCGGGAGTGAAGTCTGTCAGACTCGAGTCAGAAAGCAACTGACCCTCTTTTACATCCCAGTTAGGGCAGATTCCGGGAAATTTTATTTTTATTCACAGCTGATGGGTAAGTGCTGTTTCACTGAGGAAAGTTCCTGTACAGCCCTGGCAGGGACTGAGGACGGAGGATGGAAGGAGGAGGCCCTCCAAAAAGCACCGGTCCAAAGGAAAAGATCCTTCCCCTACCCAGAATGAGAGTCTCCCTGTAGATGGTTAGGTCTGAAAAAGACAACAATAAATATCTGATTGCTAAAAAGTTGAGCTTAGGGGAAAAAATGTTCTACTTCTTTGCTTCATTACAGATACCCTCATTATGGCATCAGCTGAAGTGCAGACTAGCTCTCCTGTGAAGATTTATCATGTGTGGTGGCCACTTTGAATCGGAGGTACCGGAGTCTTTAACATTCCCTAGTCAAGTGTCTCCCTGCTGTGCCTGTAAATGTCAGTCCAGTTTTTTCACGGCTGTGCGCACAGATTAGAAACAGCGGGAGAGCTTGGGAGTATGACTACAATACCAGTAAGGACACTTGTCTTCGTGGCACTGCTCAAGTGATTCTTGGAATGTAGGACCCTGCTGTTTTCTAATATTTACACACAACTGGAGTCATCAAGAGCAGTAAATGCAGTCTAAAGGCAGCTTGCTTCTTTTGTTAGGAACTTTACATTCAAATAGGGATATCAACAATAACACCAAAAAAATTTAAAAAACAAATTAAAAACCCACCATTTTAAAAAGTTTCATATTTCCCCCCAAATTTGCCGCTAAAAGACCAGATATTATCCTGACTGTTCACTTAGCTCAACCCTCACTTCCAGACATTTTCTATGTGCATCACACAGTTCACTGGGAACAGCAGGTGTCTGGGATTCCTGACCTCGAATCGTGTTTCTGCAGGGTGTGCTTTCTCTGACCTCTACAGGAACAGACAGGGCCTTGGAAGCCATTTTCATGTAATTTCAGCCACCTTTGCTTTCTGAACACTTTGCATGGCAGAGCAAAGACTTATTTCAGGGCTGCAGCACCTGGAATACAGACAACTTCTTTGAAAAACCTGGTTAGGAACTTTAAAAAAAGGAAAAAAAAAAAAAAACCCACAACTATACATGTATCTTAAGAAATGTCTAAATGATCCTTCTTTAAATTACAAATGGTAGGACAAATTACGTATCTTTGTCATAAGCTTTTCGATCTCTGCCAAGGATTTCTGTACTAGAAACCTGAAGGGCCGGGGCGGGAGGGCGGGGGGAGCTGTTGCACGCGGGACCAGATCACACAGCTTTGCAACTAGTGTTAAACCCATCAGTATGTGCACAATACTTCTCCAGCTGAATGGACTCACGCCTTAGCACCAAAATGTTCTGATGAGTTAATGAAATAAAAGAAGACAAAAGAACACAGTTTTCTTTCCCTGCTTTCGGGTGGGGGGGTGAGCTCTTCTTAGGGATCTTAGGCACATTTCTCTATCTAGGAAAGTGCAAGAACTATTCCTCCCTTTTCCCTTCACTGGGAAATGGAATGGAATCAATAGAATCAATATGTACTATCCAACTGTAACTTTCCCTGTGATCTATTGCCCTGGAACTTTCCAGTGTTCAGAGTTAGCAGACCCTTCAGTGGCTCAACTCTGACATTTATACAGTGCTAGCACATAATGGACCCTCGTGAAGAAAGTTCGGGAAAGCATGTAGGGGCATTGCTCCCATCTGAGAATTATACCAAGAAGGATCAGCGTGAACTTCTGTACTAAGATTCTTGTGTCAAGGTCAGAAAGAATTACTCAATAAGCAATTTTTCAGTTTTTAAACAAACTAGCCTGGCTGTTACAAGGTCTTCATGTATGACTGTGATCACTCCTCACTCGCTTCCGAAAGGTATCAGCAGCAGAAAGACAACCTACAGAAAAGCAGGAAGAGATTCAGACCACTGTCCCCTCTCTTCTCCTTGCAAACACTGGGCTGGCCCTTAGAACTTCTTCCCACCCCCGAGTACCAGGGACAAAAGTTATCTTACAGATCATCTCCAGTCATCCTTCTGATAATTCAGACTTCTAACGAGTGCTGCACTTTAAATTAAAAAGAGGAAAGAATTTTCAGAGATCATTTACAGCGGCTCACTTAAATAAACCCATAATTTACTCAATGCAGAAATTTTACAGGTTAACTTGAGCCAAAATTACAAAAATTCAGGAACGCTACTCACAAATTGCAAAACACTAGTGTCATAATAAAAAGCTCACCACTATATGAATAATACATGCTCAGTACAGTGGAAATGGTAAGCATTTTATTTGCAAAATCACACCCAAGAATACAGAGTTGCCTAAACCACCTGGTCAGCACTATACTGCAAAGAATCACTGATCCCGTGTGTGAGGCTCTTGCTATGTATCCAGAGACCCTTTTCCAGTATTGATTCCTCAGTGTGCCTTGTCCTCCTTATACCAGCAGAGCTTAATGAGTAAGGGGTATAGAATACCTGTAGAACTTTAAAAGAAACCAAAACTCACAAAACATTATCTATGCAGCTGCTATAATTATGAGAAATTACGAAGGCATGATAACAGGACTTAAAAAATATCCTAGCCAAAGAACAAGAGTTTGATTTTTGTAGTATAGTAATGCTCATAAGTGAATTTTTTCTTTCATTTTGATTTCTGTTAATGTGATCTAGGAGACAAGTTAAGAATAAGTAAAATGGCCTTAATTACATTAAGTGTGGTGCTGGCATAAGGACAGACAGACAGATCAATGAAGTCAGACAGACAGTCCAGAAACAGACCCTGGTAAAATAACTTAATCTATAATAAGGCAGGCATCACAAACCAGGGTATAAGGGGCTGGGGAAGAAGATTTATTTAACAAAAGTACTGGAGCTACCGGTTAGCTATTTGGAAAAAAAAATACATTGTGATCCTTACCTCCTGGCATAGATATGCCAAAATTAATTCCATATGGATGAAAAATTTAGGAGCATTAAGACAAAAAAGCCTAGGTCCAGTATGTGCTAGCACATGGTAAATATTTCTGATTTCAGGATGAGGAATATTTTAAAACAGTGGTGGAAATTACAATGAAAAAGATCAAAAGATTAAAGCCATAAATATTAAATTTCACAAAAATAAAAAATATTACCACCAACAAAAAACAAATGGGAAAAAGTCAGCAACAAATACAACCAAGGGTGAAGATCACCACTATACAAACAGTACAATCAAATACACCAGGAAGAAAACAGAGCAGTTAGTTTACAAATAAAAAATAAATGCTCAGGTTCACTAGCAATTAAAACAATTTACCTTATCAAATGATAAAAATTAGTAATATTCAAGGATGACAAAGCTAAGCTGTACTCTGATTTGCTGGGCAAAGTGTTGGCTGGTGGATTTCTGCAAAGCAACTTGTTAATATGCATCAGTAACCTTCCATTTTCATAGTCTTTGACCCAGTGGTTCCCTTCTGAAAATCTAAGGAAATATTCACACATGTGGACAAAGATTTCTGCCGAGTTTAATCAAGGATATTACTTATAGGAGCTCCTGGCTGGCTCAGCTGGCAGAGCATGCAACTCTTGATCACGGGGTTGTGAGTTCGAGCCCCACATTGGGTGTAGAGATCACTTAAATGAACTTAAAAAAAAAAAACCTTAAAAAAAATTACTTATAATATCCCAATACTGAAGACAACTTAAATGTCCAATATTAGGGAAATGGTCAGGAAAGCGTCATAAATCCACAAGAAAAAATATTATAGAAACATAAAAATTATATTCATGAAGTATCTATAATAACGTGGAAAGTATTTAATTCTAGCTTTAAAAAGCAATATATGAAGTTTTATATAAAGTATAATAATTATTTGAAATAAAAATGCATAGGGGCACCTGGGTGGCTCAGTTGATTAAGCGACTGCCTTCGGCTCAGGTCATGATCCTGGAGTCCCGGGATCGAGTCCCGCATCGGGCTCCCTGCTCAGCAGGGAGTCTGCTTCTCCCTCTGACCCTCTTCCCTCTCGTGCTCTCTATCTCTCATTCTCTCTCTCTCAAATAAATAAAATCTTTAAAAAAAAAAAAATCTGAAATAAAAATGCATAGAAAAGCCTGGAAGAAAATGTGTCAAGACATTCACAGTGGTTGCCTGTGGGTGGGAGTAATATGGCTGGTTTGTCTTTTGATACTTTTCTGCGTGTTCTAAATTTCCTATAGTGACCAGGTATTATTAATAAACTTTGGTCATCCCAAGAATACAGCCAACAAAATAGCATTCTAAGGGATAATCAAGCACATACTGCTCAACCACATATAAACACATATATATAAATACATATAATTTATTTATATTTCCACCACTAATTTATTTCTATGCAACTTAGGCCTTTATATGCACATTTTAGTAACTCAAAAAAATAATTGAGGCTCTATGGCTCTGGCCTATTAGCATTTTATTTGTCTTAAGAGATCACTACTGAAGAATACCTAGAAACTATTTTACTTCAGGGCTTAGTTGGTTACCAAAGATGTATCGGTTGCTTTCTAGAACATCTAGAGCATGTACTGCCCCACGGTGTGAAGGACAAGAGCCTGGCACAGATGTCGATCCTCAGCAGACCAGACCATCTCAACTCACTAATGACCAAGGAAAATGGCAGAGAAGGTAGGACCGCATGGTGCCAGGAACACCTGTCAGAACGTGGACGCTGGGTTATGAAGGAACAAAGACTGGCAAAGTCCACTGAAACACGGACTGGAAAGGAAACAAAAATGATGCAAGATAAAAATAGTAAGTACAAAACTGAAAAAGGCAAAAAAAAAAAAAAAAAAAGCGTAACGCTGAATGACAAGGCTATTTGATCACTGATTTAAAATAAAGGGAGCCAGGACGCCCGGGTGGCTCAGTCGTTAAGCGTCTGCCTTTGGCTCAGGTCATGATCCCAGGGTCCTGGGATCGAGCCCCGCATCGGGCTCCCTGCTCAGCAGGAAGCCTGCTTCTCCCTCTCCCACTCGCCCTGCTTGTGTTCCCCCTCTCGCTGTCTCTCTCTCTGTCATATAAATAAATAAAATCTTAAATAAATAAATAAATAAAATAAAATAAAATAAAATAAAGGGAGCCTAAGAAAACCCAGTGTAAGGCAGGAAGGAGAGGAGCAGTGGAATAAGGAGATACAGCCGATGAATCCAACTGGCTACTAGGGCTACTAGTTTTTAATTTCTGCAGCCCTGCCAACAGAGTAACATTCGAGAGAATGCCAGCACTTGTTAAAAACAGTATGTGAGGAACTATCTGTTTTCTTAATATTTAACCAACAGGTTTTGCTGTTTTTGTGTTTTGGAAAATAAAAAAGGCTAAGGCATATACACAAAAATACACCACACACATTTTATCCTACTTTAAGTATCAGTGTGTTTGAAACAGAACTTGAAAGTTGATTTAGGTGTTACAAATAAACTTGGGACCATAACACTGATAAGCCCGAATATCCAACATTCTACAGAAAACAGGAGGAGGCTCTGCCCAAAATCTAGTTCTCTCTTCTGCAAAGACACACAGCTCAAGAACTTCAGGAGGCATTTAAAAGATGAACTTTCAAAGGAAAGTCTGCAGATCTGGTCTGCACTTTTCAACATCTGACCACTACAGTGACACGTATTCCATGTGACACCTAAACACCCACATTTGGGGCCAAAGTTGGAGAGTCTCAGTGTTGGCTCAGAGCTCCTCCAACGTGGTTCCACCTTCACAATTTGGGGTATGTTGCTATTCCACCTGTACTATTACTTAACTTTTTCTTTAAATCAACTCACTTTTTTAAAAACAGAAATACCTACTTGAAGCTTGTCCTAAGCAACCGAGAAATCACCAGTTTCATGGGCTACTTATGTTCTGAACACATATTAAAATAATTGCTTAATGCTTAAATGCTGAAATAAAAGTGTGTCTCTATGTCATCTACAAAGATGGGATGTGCCATTAAGCAATAAGGTGTACCACCCTTTAGGAAATCCAACCCAATTCCAATTTCTGTAACAAAGTAAACCTTGAAATTGTTCATATAGTTTAAACCCCAAGCTTTTATTACCAGGGAAACTATAAAAAGTTCAAATCTGAAAATGTCTGATCACTAAAACTCTCGAGTGCTTGGTTTACTGCACAGACATCATATGCTACAAAAACGACACTTATAAGAAAAATAATCTCCTGTGAATGAGCAATAAGCCTGCTTTGTTTTGTTTCACAGGGTCTCCTTAAAGAAGCTAGTCTATAAATCTGTAATCATGGATACTTTATCACATTTTCTTTTCATACAGTTTGCATGCTTACGTAGTCCTTCTGCAATCTCACTTTCAAATACGTGGGTTTGGTCTCCCACAGACCTACTTAGTACCCCACTTTTGCTTTCATAACCCTTTCCCTTTTTTGTTCCTCTTGCTTCACACAGCAGGTGCTCAATAAATGCTTGTGGAACTGAACAGAACCAATGCAATCCAAATCTTATGGCCACAACAAATGGTGTATTTGTATCATGCAAAAAGAGACCTTTATTTTAAGGTTTGTATATCTGCTTAAAGGGGAAGATTTTGCCAAGCATTTCTATACACTCGGGGCAATGGACAATGATTAGAAAGTGCACATCATGGTGGTTTTTCTTACAGCTGCTTCAGAACCTCAAACACATACAGCTTGGGATCAGCTGAAAGAGTATGACCTATAGATTTTCAATTTTATAAATTAGCCTTTAATAAATTGTACAAAGTATTTACTTAATAAAAAAGTTTATATTTTTCAAAGACATACTATTTCATGGTTAGCCCCATCCTCAAAGACTCACATGAAAATATAACATTTAAAATAGAAAAAGAGGAAAAAGTCAAATGACAGGAAGAAAAGAAAAGTCGGTTGACAGCATTTGATTTACTTCTGGACTCTCTTTCTGGTTTTTGAACCTTGAAGAGAAAAAAACAAATTCAAATCATTAACTTACAAAACCTAAAGAACAGATATATAAACATTTCCATATATACTTATTCATATTTAAAAATCTGACTATGATGATTTGTGGAGATTAAATTCCTACACAAAGGTAATGGCTAATAGCCTGAAAATCTTAGGAAATCGTGTCCATTTTTTAATATGTCCAAAAATATGCTAACGTCTACCTTTCAGTCTTAAGTCACAACAGAACTCTCCCACTGGTAAAACACATTCAATTTACAAAGGCACTGAAATCTTTCTCCCCAAAACTTTTATTGTGCAATTTAAAACAATAACTCCTAATGTAAGCTAGAGCAACAAGACAAGCATTCATTTCTTGGAGAGAAGCAATGAAGTAATGCAAATTCTGAAAAGCAAGGAATAAAATGTGTTGCTTTTTAAAGCCTGTTACCTATACTCTCTAGGCAGGAGCACACGGGCCATTCCAAAACACAAAGTCTTTTCCACTAGGAATTAAAGAGATCCCAACTGAGTAGCCTTCTAAAGATGCATCACAGCTGATACTGGTCAAAGAACCGCATGACAGTTCCTATCCAACTACTCCTGGGTTGGAATAAATCAGTCATTCTTTACTGGGGGCAGAGTTCTTTACGGGAATTCCACCTCACCAAGGAGACTCGGTTCTCACCTGGCACCCCCACTCTACCTCAGACCGAGCACAGCAGTCAGAAGGGTACGTGTAAGCCTGATCACGGCTGCCTAGCACGGGCAAACGAAGTGTGCCTTCCCTCGGCCTCATGCCTCCCTTGGCCAGGAAAAGAGCAACGGTACCAGGGTGAGGGGCAGCATGGTCACCCATAATTAATCAATGAATGCACTAAACAACAGATCAATGCTTCTTTTCTGAAATGTGTAAAACATTCTTTGAATCTAGGACAAAATATTTACCATGTCTAATAATAAATCCTAAAGGTTTTCTGTTTATAGGCTTAGTTACTTGTGTGGAAGATCAGTTTAAAAATTAGTGTTTTCTAAGTTCCAGTTTTTATTTCATTGCCATATATTTCAATTAAAGAAAACTTCAAATTTACATGTATATCTTTTTTTTCCTGCCATTGATAATGCATAGCCTTCACTACGGCTGGTTTAAACTTTTGAGCTTTTTCCTCAATTTTTGTGATAGATAAAAAATACCCCATGGTAGATTTTTAGTTTTTTATTTCAAGAAGTTTGAAATTAATTTTGCATAGAAAAATAGGAATGCTGTGATGGGCTGAGGTGGGGCGTAATAGGGTATCACAAAATCCAGGTCAATAATCAGTACTATAGTACATCTTCCTTTCAATAAATTTGGAATAGTCACATTACAAAGGACACTTCACAACAGTTATCACTCTGTTCAACTAGTATTATTATCACTAACACCCTCATTTGTCATTTTACTCTTTTTTTTTTTTTTTACTCTTAAACACCACTGCTGCTTATCTCCTTCAATCTAGATTTAAAATTTTTCACTGCAACTAAAAACACTACCTGGAATTTATTATATAATCAGGATCCTGCAACGTGAAGTCTTTGCTACAGGTATCAATTCACTGTTTTCCCTAATAATCAATTCTAATTGTGGCAGAAAAAATATTTTTCCTCTTCTCGTCTCTTTAAAAAAAAATATATCCATTTTCATAATTTATTACTATTGGTAAAAGGTGCAATCTCAAGACTAACACGTAAAATTTAGTATCTGAAAAAGGAAAAATACAAGTCTGGGTACTCTTCCATGATTTTATTAATGCAGAAATTCAAAATAAGTGGGAAGTTTCTTTGTAGTGTGCCCTTAAAAATATCCCTTTTTTGACTAGATCATAGATATTCGAGAGGTAACCGTCAATCCTGCTTCCCTCAGATTTCTCAAGAATGGACCAAATTCAAGGTTACTTCAAATCTAACACTAACAAGAGAAGGTTGTGGAGTACTGTCCGTTTTATGAACGGGAGGGACAAAGCAGCTAGCCATAAATATCATGGCTACATTAACTAATTTTTAGTACAATTCTGAAGTACTAGGACCGTTTTGAAATGCCAGAATATACATGATTTTTTAAGCCTTATCATTTTGTGGGGGAAAAAATTACTTGCAGCAAATAACCAAATTTTCTCAATTGGTAAAAATTATGCCTTGCATAAAAATAAAAGGATTAGAGGCCTCTGTTCTTCTTGAAAAACACCCCGTCACCCCCTCTCTTTCTTTGAGAAAACCTACACAATACACATTTTGAAAGCTTTCAGAATGTGTTCTTACACAATAGACCCCCAACTAGTCAAAATGAGTTTAGGTGTATCAAGAAAATTATACACGTTTTTAAAATGGTCTAAATAGATATTAAAGGAAAGTTGCTCCCATTTTGCCAGGCACAGCATTCTGAAAGATCACACAGTGAGAAAAATCTCTTACCATATTGTAAACCATAAATTGTGTTTGAAAATAAAATTGTTAATGAAGAAACTGACATTTCTAAAGCTGCTGTTAGAGGTAACCATTCTTGAAACACGTTTATGACACAAAATCTTAAAGCTCTAGAACACAGAAGTCACTGAATTGTATTATATACTTTTTTAAAACAAAATTCAAACATAATAATGTGCCTCCGCCTTCAAGTTATTTTAAAATGATGAATACAAATACATATTTTCATGAACACTGGCCTTTTTTTTTTTTTTTTGCCAGAAGCAATAACATTTTACCATCTCAGGTAATATTTCTCTCCTTTATGAATATTTAGACAATAAAATACTTTAACTAGCCCTATACTTTAGAAGAAAGGATAAATTACAATAAGAAGAGAAACAGCATTTAAGTACAGCAATTTGGAGTTTATATAAATAAGGGAGAATTTGATTATTCTCTATCTTCTTTTTGTTTAAGTCGGAACAAAAAATCTGGATTGTTCTCCTCAAATATGCAATGGGGTCCACACTCTTCTTCTGTTATTAATAAATAAAACAAAAATACTAATATATTTTCTCCCAGTAAAAACCAGCAGTGTTAAGGACCTTAAATTAAAATTTGGGGCATAAAAAACATTTTTTCATAATTATAGTCCAATTTAAAATTATTGATGTATCAAAACAAATAACTCTGATGCTCATTAAGCAAAGTTCAGGTAACAAATGACCTTCAGGCAGTCAGGAGAGGCATGAGTTTTCCCATGCACAGCTGTGAATTCACTCCGGTCTAAATGGGTATCAACCTTATTATCACAATGTGGGCTGGGCCCTTTGCTGAACTAAAACTCTCCGTTTTAAAAATTTTTAAGGGATTTTTTTAAAGTAAGAATATTGCTCTATCTTTACAAATGCTCCTTAATTTTGCTCCCACTCACTGTCATAGCTGCTGCTGCTAGCCTCTGGCTGAGACAGGCTTCCATGCACTGCTCCTCGGGACTCCTCACTTCCTAATAACAAAATGAACAAGACAGGAGGCGGGGAGAACAGTAGGGATCGGAAAATGGCTGAAGACAGAAAGGAACTTCTTTAAAACCTTTAGCCTCCAGGGTGAAGTTCTATCCTCCCTCTCTAGATACCCCCAGTATTCTCTGGGGTGAATTCATGTAAACCTAAGGATGTTCTATCCATACTATACAAGAAAGACAATGTTAACAGACCCGAGTGCAGAAGATTCTCTTTGAAAGTCAAATGTTTGTCTTCCACAAATGTGCACAGGCGACACTATCAAAGGAAAGGTAAAATACATCCCTGGCCTGACTCAACAGGGCACTTGGGCTTTAATGAAACTTTTACCAAAAATGAGCCTTTTCTATTAGAAAGTGAGAAATGCTTCAGAACCAATAAAAGAATGAATGAATGAATGAATGAATGAATAAATAAATAAATAAATAAAAGGCAGCAAGATAGGAGAGAAATCTGGAAAAAAAAAAAACATGGTACTGCAACCAGCACTGAATCTCTTCATTGCGTCCAAGAAATCATCTCTTGTGAAACCTGGAACCTGTTTTCCCTTTTCTGAGCCTCCCAGAGGTGTGCCTACACGTCCGCACTGGCCGTCTACGAAGTAGACCACACGGAAGCCCAACCCCATTGTGCCCTTTGCAGATGCAGCCCTGCTAATGTCAATGCTAGCTCGGCTCCATGCTGGAAGAGCCTTCAGCACCAGTTTACAAGCCATCTCAGAAATGACTTTATACTCTGCTTTTTGCTTCAAGAGCTTTGAAAAGCGATGACTGAGGCTTTAATCCCTTGCCTCCCAACTTGTTGAGAGACAAGAAGAGCTGGCAAACTTTGTGGGGGGCACACGGACGGCTCAGGCCCGTGGAACTTGGCAGCCACAGTAAGCCCAGGTACTACTCGCCGGATCTGGACCTTCCCTTGTATCCCGTGATATGTAATCAGTGTGCGGAAATGGAAAGACAGTAGCCTGAGAGGTAAGAGTTCCGGCTCTGCCATTTAAGTGCTCCATGTCTTGCGCTCCCTAGATGCAAAATGAGAATAGCTCCCCACCCCAACTTCGTGATTACTGTGAACAGTAAATAATACAATGTACGTACAAAGGACACTGTGATAATACTATACAAACAGAAGATCTTCTTGTATGATATTTTATCATAAAACCAAAATGTTGCAACCATAAGTTAACCTCTTACTTAGCGGAAGGAAATGAAATCTGTGTTTATATATGGAAAAAGCTAATAGGCAAGACTGTTCAACTTACGGGTTTTTGTGGCCTCTTCTGTCTGTGTATCTGACCATTCCATATCTTCAACACTGGATTCGGTGCTCTCCTCAATTCCTTTCTTGCGCTTGTTACACACAAAGATTTTTGAAAAGAGAGAGAGAAACATGTGGTCCGATGGTCAAATAAGTAAATACATAAACTTACCATATACTAGCATATATGTGAATCTATCCAGGTTGTGGGTGAATCAAAACATACAATAAGAATATACACAACTACAGGGTGGTAGTTACCTAAGGCGAAGGGGCTGTGGATGGAAGAAAATGGGATTAAGAGAACTTCAACTATACAGTTAGTCTGAATGTCAGCTTGTTTGTTGTAACCACCTCAAGCTTTTATGCTTTTTATAGTTCATCATTGAAAGCCTAACCATCAGGACTGATGATACAGAAACTCTCTTTTAAAAGCAAAGCATTTAACAAATTTGGTTTCACCACTCAGGCCAATGATACTTATTCTCCGCATTTTACAATGTGTGTGGGGTATGTGGGGGAGGGACAGTCATCTACTTGATAAATGGGAAAATATACACCTTGTGCATACAGGATATCCCTGGTTATACTCTATCAATCAATGGCAAATTCTGCTCATGAATCAGTAATGACAAACTTCCAATAAATGTCTTCTTTTGGTATACTTTTCATTAAAAGTTTAAGGGGGACACCTTCCTGTAAAGGAAGAGTCTTAAAAGTACACAGCTCTCCTAAAATCTCGAAAATAGGGTGGATTCTCCTCAACTTTCTATTTATTTTTTTCCAACTTTCTATTTATTTTTTCTAGTTGAGGGTTACTTAGTAGTTAATGCTTAAATTCTGTCACGAGCCGGTCTTCCCAAGTGTTCGTTCAGTTTCTTTTCATTATTTTCTATCACTATGACATTTTCTAACTAGTTCAGTCCAACGTGAAGTTTTTAAATTACTCCACACGTCTACATGTAGGAATGACTATGGAAGGACTTAGTAATAACTTTACAACTTTGTATTTCTCCTATAACTTTATCCCATGTAGTCTCAAATTTAAATGCGTTAAAGTCCAAACGATAACTCAGAGCTTCCCTGGGTGGCCCAGATTTCGTTTAGGAAATCCTCTCATCTGTCCCAAATTTCAGATTCACAATGCATCAGAACGTCCTCACTTATATTTTCTAACAATTAATATTAAGTTAAACTTCATCTGAGCATTTCCCTTGCTTTGGGCCATTGTCCACACTGCCTGCTGACAGCACACCGCTCTCTTCCCTTCTTCCCTGACGACAGCCACGGGTTCCGTTCCACAGGGAGCTGCATGGGAAAGCTCCACTCTACTCAAACCACATTACCTTAAAACCCCCAAATGGTCAGAACTGTTATTATCTACGTATTACAAATAATCCCACTGTTTCAAAATATTCTTAAGGTGGCCATGGAAAGATCAGAACTCCAAGACCCCCGCCATGCTCCTGAAGAAAACGCTTCACACAGACAAAAATAACTTGACTAAACCTTCAGAAACTTTCAAAGGCATTCATTTAGCAGATTTGTATATGGAGGTATTGCCTCTCAAAAACTGCTGTTAAGAGTGGCTGTAACTTCATATAACTGATGAGAGAAGGGGAGAGTGCCTTACATCTTTCTTTTCCAAAGTGTTGCTTCATGATTACCATCTAAACCCTGCTGGGCTGAACAGATTGGTTCGATAATTACATACAATAACTGCAGTGGGCAGGTAACCCTCAGCTGGCACAGGGCAGCTCCCCTGTGAGAACTTCCATATGCAAACTGCACTGATGGAGTGCATTAGGTGCATCTTTCCTGCCGGTGCACAGGCCTGATTAACGCCAGCCAAGACTCCAAGGTTAGCATGTCAGCAGATTTGTGATGCATTAGGCAGGAATAAACACAGACACTTTTGTTCGTTCGGACCAAAATTAAGGAGGAATATTTCACTACTATATTGCTTTCCATACAGGAAAGAATGCATTTTCCGATTTTAAGGAGGCAGATTTTTAAATGCTCATTATAAAGGGAGCTATCCAATACATTCTACCCAAGAACCCAGTGCATTCATCTTGTTCTCAAGCTTATTTAATAAAAAAGAGGTTTCTTAATCTCCATGCAAGTAAATTACATAGGAATGAAAATCAGTCAGTATTCAGCCAACAACAACAAAAAAAAAACACCTGTATTTTAAGCATCATGCAATAGGTAAAGCACTGCATTTCATTAGTCCACACTTCAGCTGGGTTATCTCCTGCCCAACTTTTCTGAGAATGTATTTAGTTTTGACAGAAGAGGCCAATGGCCTACAGGAAAAGACCAATTAAAAAAAAAATTTCATATTTAATAGCATCTAAGTGTGTTATTAATTCTATAAGGCAATGAGGAAAATTCCAAACAATTCACTGGCAGCTTCTTTCTCCTGACATCCCCTAATGCTTCATTTTGTTATTTGTCAACATCTTGGGCTTCAGATAGTGCATATTTTGGTTCTCTCTGAACAGAAAACGGCTTCACAAAGGGACTACGCTAATCTCTGATTCTGTCATATTCCATACCAGGTCCCACAAAGTGCCTCTGCATCTATAAATGAAATCAAAATATTGTACGACACACCAGAATGACTTATAAACTTAGAATAGAGTTTTCTTTTAATTCAGCACAGCTAAAATATCTGCAGAAAATTAGGTTTATTTCAAAGGGCATTAGCGAATGTATTACACATTGTATTTCTGAAGTGTTCAGATATGCTAGGCTAAAATTTAGTTAATTAGCAGCTTCTCACTTCCAGCTTAGAAACAGGAAGACAAATCAGCTAGATGCATTTGGACTGATAATTTACTAATAGTCTAAACACTGACTAGAGACCACTTAGAGACTTAAAGCTGTTTTAACAGGACAAATAATAAAAATCCTGCGAGGCAAAAACCGAGGACCCGTTCATTCTTTGCTTAGCAGGTCACACATCAAAAGATCACCTCTAGATGCTTTCAAAAGCCTCTAAGAAAAGCCAATCAGATCCCTGGCTATATCAAAGGTGAGGAGTATTCAGGACTGTTGTTGGTTTTTAACTCTTTATTATAAAAATCACAAATGTTTATTATAGAAACTTAGAATATACAGCCTAAAATTTCTAAATGTTTGGTACTGTACATGTGTCGATGAAACAAAGAAATCTAAATACAATTATTTAGAGACTGACTGCACCAATCAGTTCATCTTATTTATTTACTTAAGACCACCTGAAGTCACCGGGCAAATGGTACAGACTTTATAAGCTAATAGCATGATTCATCTACGCTCCTACATTCATTAATAGCAACCAAAAAAAAAAACAGGTTGTTACTCGACAGAAACTAAAAAAACACAGAACACATATCTTCTATGAAAGCAAAGCAGACATGTGTGTTACACGATACTTACAAACCAGCGAGTTAGTTAAAATTCACAATATAGACAGAAGACGCTGAGGCTGGAGACAGAAGAAGGCTAAGAGAACTGGCTCAGTGTTTCTCAGCTGGGGGTAGGAAAGACTAGAACTCAGAGCTCTCCATTCCTGCTCCAATTTCCGTCTCAGAGCTGTGCCGCCTCCCTTACAGTCCCCGGCTGCTGTGCTCCCACGTTAGCGCATCCCTTCCTAGAGAGAGTCCACCAAGCTGTGCGCCTGGCTGAGCCTCGTCCACATTCCTGTGTCTCCCTCCTGTATATGCGGAGCTCTCATAGAGCCTAGCCTGGTTATTTTATACAGAAATATCCATGGGTCTGCACCTCTCGAGCAACGATTCAACTAGTGTTGTAATAATAAAGAGCTGACTTCCTATTTTACTCCAAGCCCTTTACAAACTGTGTAATGTTTAAGTGGAATTAAGTAATTACAGATATATTTTGAGAAAAAGCAGGAAAAGGTCACACATAATCGGAAAAAGAAGGGATGAAAAGATGGGAAGTGGGTCAGGAAGTGAGTGACTTAAAAAGAGGGGCAGATTAATTTAAAGAATAATCTAAAAATATTCTGCTAGAATGCATTAAAGTGATTTATTATTTTAAATGAGTTCCAGTGATAAAGGCTGTAACAAGAATCATGAATATTACAATTTCCTTCTGTAATAACACAGGCCTTCACGTTACCAGGGGCAGAGCACCCACCACATATTAACTAAGCACCCACTGTGTGCCTGGCACTGCTACAGGCTGCATCCTCAAGCTGAAAAATACATGCTAAAAAACAGATTAAAGCAAAAGAGTAATCTTAGTTTTTATCAAAACATTAAACACACACACATTAAGTCTCTAAAACTATAAGTCCTAGAAGAAATCACTTCAGAGTTCTGTAAATCGTCTTCAGTAAGTGTCCAGTGTAACCCCACATGCACGAATGCCATTTGGTGAAGTATCGATGCACTGTAAATGGAACCCATGCAGGATTTCATTGTATTTGTGCTTGCTGTTGTTACTTGCTTACGTTCAGATGTCCTGTCAACACATTTAGCTATCTACTCTGCTATCTACTCTGGAGGGAGGAAGAGCAAGTACAACTAGTGAATTCTGCTAATTATTGACAGGTCTGGGGGAAAGGGCTTAGCAAAATAAAATGTTACAACGTAAGACTAACAAAGTTAGGAATACTGTGTTCTTCACTAGTTGAAGTTCTCCACTCTTAAGATGCCATGAGGAATGAAGAATTTACTGTCATTATCCGAAAATGAATTAATGCTACCACGTGTACAAAAACTGAAATGTCAGGTGACTGTAATGTGGGAGACCGTCTATGAGGAGCTGAGAGGGTGACAGCACAACACGCACCGTCTACTCTCATGGGGGAAGGACATAGATTCCAGTGACCCCGAAATGTTCACACCCACAAACAAGCTAAACTGTGTGTAAAATAGGAGACATTTGGGGGGTAGTTTTCAACCTCTGCCCCACTAAACTCTGAAGAAATGAACACAAAATAGCAATTAAGAAATATTTCAGCAGCAACAGTGACAGAGCCTCTCACCATAACCATCAGGAGGTTGTGGCCAAGAAGAGTCAGACACTTCTAGAAAGCAACATGTGGCTCCTGAAGAACCATATTGGGGAAAAGAACCTAAGTGAACACCATTCAGAAATTTATCACCACTGACCTTCAATTTACAAAATATAAACAGGAAGCTTGAAAAGAAAGAGTGGAACAGCCCCTGGAAGAGACCTTCCCTACTCCCAGCCCCTCACTGAAAGCAGGACATGTGATTCTGTTTCTTCCCTGGAGAAAGAGGGCAGAACAACCACAATCATTCAAGACTAATTATTTTCAACAATAAACAAGGATTTACCAAAATATACGACAAAACAGAGAATGATAAAACATAGTAAAGCCAGAGAGAAGAACCCCCAACGAGGTTTCTCTCCCATGGACTTAGATTTTACCAAATCTGTGCCTCCTCTGGCCAGGAAAGGAACAGAGCAGGTACTGAGGAAAGACAGGTAATCTGACCTGCGTACCAGCTGAGCCATGGCCCTCCAGATCCTCCCACAGTATGAACTGCAGGCAAAAAAAGTCCCTTAACAATGCCAAATCCTCAAATCCGAACTCTGAGGAAAAGCAAAACAGTTTCATCAAATGGGAAAGCCAAGGATTCACAAATACAATAATCCGTTAATCTATTCACTATTAATACGGTCCAGAGAAGAAGCATGCCAACAAAGTTAGAATCCTTGGGGACAAAAAGAGAAGATGATAAATGGGCATAGCACACAAAAGACAGCTGAAGATTCCACTCTGAAAGAAAACACAGTCCTCCCAAAAGAAGAAAATTTCATAACATGCACTGGAGGCTTAAAAGAAAAAAAAATTTTTTTTAAACTGAGTAAATGAGAAATGATGATTTAAAAAAGAAAATGAGAAAATGAAGAGATAACAAGGAAACTGCATAGCCAATAAATAGAACAATAATCACTACAGAACTTATATTAGAAACATCAAAAAACAGACAGAGCTGACAACCAAATGACATGAAGGAAAGTTCTATGGTAATTACAGATGATACAAAAGAAACAGATGAAGAATTAAGCACTTGGAAGAAAACAGACATGGCAGATGGGTATGATCTTTACACAGCCAGAGACGACTGCAAACATGACTGAGATAAACAAAAGACCACCTAAATACAAGGGTATACCATATTCATGCACAGAAAAGAATACTGTGAAGATGTCAATTCTTCCCAAAATGAGGGTCAATGCAACTCAATCAAAATCCCAGAAGTATTTGTGTAGAAATTAATAGGCTGGTTCTGATATTTATATGTAAAGCTGAAGGGCCAAGAACAGCTAAGACAAAAAGAACAACAAGGTTGGAGGACTTCCACCATCAGATATCATTACGAAGCCAGGAGTTCACACAGTGTGGCTTGGCAAAAAAGGTGAGTGGGCCAATAGCACAGAACAGAGTTTCTAGAAGCAGACCCAAACATATATGGTTACCTGAAAGTCTGCTACATGCTGTGGGGACATTATAGACTTTTCAATAAATGGTTCAAATCAACTAGTTATCCACAGGAGGTAAATAAACAGACTTACACTATGCACAAAATCAGTTGCTATTAAATCGTAGACCTAAATACAAAAGACAGTATTTCTTGATAATAACAGAATTATCTTCATGATCTGGGTAGACAAAATTTTCCCAAAATAGAATACAAAAAGCACTAACCATAAACAAGAAGACTGGTAAATTAGGCTTCATTAAAATGAAGAACTTTCTGTTCATCAAGAGATATTACCACATTAATAGAATGAAAAGATAAACTACCAATTGTAAAAAAAAGAAAGAAAAAGAAAAAGAAAGAAAGAAAGAAAGAAAAAGAAAGAAAGAAAGAAAGAAAGAAAGAAAGAAAGAAAGAAAGAAAGAAAGAAAGAAAGAAAGAAAGAAAGAAAAAGAAAGAAAGAAAGAAAAATGTGTGTAGTACAGAGATTGCTTATATACAAAGTAGTCAAGTCTGGCAAATCAAAAGAAAGCTGACAACCTCCCCTTCTTAACGAACAAAAGATCTGAAATGCACCACACTGAAAAAGGGCAATGGAGACTGATAGGCATATGAAAAGGTGTTCAAAATCAATATTCTAAAGGAGATTAAATTAAAACAAAGGAACACCAGTACACACCTACCAAAATGGATAAAATTAAATACAATGCAAAAGCTAGCGTCGATAAGCAACTGCACCTCTCAGAAGCTGCTGGTGAGAGCAACAACCGGGACAGCTGCTGGGAGAAGCTGCTTGGCGGCACCTACCAAAGCTAAACGTAAGTAAGCCCTCTACCCCAGAACTCCTGCTACGTATATACCCCACTTGAAACAAATATATGCAGTTCCCAAAAGAAATTATAAGAATGTTCTTAACCAGCATTACTACAACTGCCAAAAACTGGAAACAGTATAAACGTCTGTCCATCAATAGAAGAGATAAAGGAATTACGATGTACTCATGTAATGGAGTGCCATGCTATACAGTAACAAGAAATAGAAAACTTTTGTTGCATGCAACAGCATGGAAATTCAGACATATAATGAATAAAAGACACAAAAAAGTACACATTGTATGGTGCTATTACTATGAATTTTCTTTAAATGGCAAAATTAATTTATGGTGTTGTAAATCAAAACACTGGTTATGCTTAATGAAGGATAACGGCTGAGAGGGGGCCTGAGAGAAGTTTCTGGGGCTCCAGTGATGATACATACCTTGATCTGGGAGATGTTTAAATGTGTATGCTCAATTTGTAAAGTTCAAATTCCAAATTTACTTGTGCATTTTTCTGCACATATGTCATAACCTTACTTAAAAATATAGAGAAAATGGACGCCTGAGTGGCTCAGTTGGTTAAGTGTCTGCCTCTGGCTCAGGTCATGATCCCGGCAGCCTGGGATCAAGTCCCACATCAGGCTCCTTGCTCTGCAGGGAGCCTGCTTCCCCCTCTCCCTCTGCTGCTCCCCCTGCTTGTGCTCTCTCTCTCTCTCTGACAAATAAATAAAATCTTTAAAATACACACACACACACACACACACACACACACACACACACACACACGGGAAAAAAGCTACCTGACAAAATCCAGCCAAGTAAGACAAGATTTAAAATACAGAGCTCAAGCACCTAGGGAAAGAATCATTAGTAAACAATGAATCCACTTACATAGAAAACTAAGGCTAAATCCCCATCAGAAAACAGAAAGAAGTGTCTTGACTTCAACCATCTAAATTTATCTAAGGAAAATACAGTTTCTATTATTCTAGCGTGCTAACCAAGTTAGACAGACTTTCGCCAAATTCAGAGGGTTTATTTGGGGCTATCTAACTGAAACTATAGGCTGCACGGGATGCAGTCACCTCAAGAGACAGGAAGCTGTCCACCACAGCAGCTGCAGGCCACTGGCTGGCAATGGAAGGCCTGTACTCTTATTCGTCTCTTTGTACCATGTTCCAGGCTGAGTGCCAGCAGGGATTTATTTAATGGTTAATCATTTTTCAGAGAAACTCTAGGAAGGCCAACTAGCATAATATAACTTAAAAGAACTAAAAAATATGGGAGTGGAGAGAAGGGTATGTGGGAGTCATTCATAGGAAACAACAGTATATACTGTCTGAAAATGAAAAAATGCAAATCACAGGGCCACAACTCCAGACCTACTCAATGAATCTCTAGGGATGAGACTTGAGAAATTCTAATGAACAGCGCTTTTTGTTGGCTTGGGCAAGCAACTTAATCAAAACCTTACAAGAAAATAGCTAATGGAGGTATTAATGTCCTTTTAACTTGCTGAGTTCTTTCCAGTAAATTAAGCTGTTCTTAACCCAGATGGGACAGGAAGGAATTCTTTAAGGATGGAACTACATGCTATTGATCTTTATAGCCCCAGGGACCTAGCCTAGACCAGGTACATAAATTAGACCTTTATATTGTTGAATGTTGGTTTAAGAGTACACACTGAATCCAATAACTGCTGGAACTGGACGCCCAATTCTAACACAAGTGTTCAGTTCTAATTAACAAAGAAAATCTTTGGCTGTGTACTTCCTAAGGGTAGACTGATGCTTAGTTTTTTTCTACTTCAGCCTTATGTTATCCCAAAATCCTGTGCTTTAAATAAAACTCTTGGGCTACTGAGGCTGAAAACATTTTCAAGTGGGTAAATTCATATTTCACTCTAGTTTGCAAATTTACTGTACCATAATCAAGCATGGCTATTTAAAAATGGATAGAAACCTTGTTTCATTCCACTGCTAATCAATTCTCATAGATTTTTACCATAATGGACAACTCTCAGGAACATAAAGAGAAATATATATTGAATTAATTAAAACTATCCCTTTCCAAAAGAGATTTGAATGTCATAAATACAAAGAATGTATCTTAAAAAGTTTTAAGAAATCATGAAAAGGGAAAGGAGAAAATATGCTAATTATAAGGATTAATAGAATTTCTATGATTAAGCACCATAATTAACTCTGAGCTTCCTAGTAACCAGAGCAAAAAATGACATCTTGATTCCATACCCCTTGCTAAAAAAAGAGATGGCATACTAACTTATCAAAGTAAAAGCTTTTCCTTGTAGAGAGCCCCTAACTTTTCAGTTGGTAGAGCTCTGCTTTTATCTGCTTTAAATATGGGGTATTTATAATTTATTTGAAGAAAATGTCCTGGGGCTTTAAAAAAGGGAAGAAAGGAAGGAAAGAAGGAAATCTTTTTTTTTTTTTTAAAGATTTTATTTATTTATTCATGAGAGACAGAGAGAGAGAGAGAGAGAGGCAGAGGGAGAAGCAGGCTCCCAAGGAGCAGGGAGCCCGATGCGGGACTCGATCCCAGGACCCTGAGATCATGACCTGAGCCGAAGGCAGACGCTTAACCATCTGAGCCACCCAGGCGCCCCGGAAAGAAGGAAATCTTAAAAGAGAAAACTGGCCTGGTCCAACTCTTTCACATTAAAATACAAGACAAATGGCCACCAAATTAACAACTCACCTCCAGTTACATGGGCCATCTAGCAGCTTCATGATCTTACCTAATCTTAACTTTTAACAACTTCTTTTTAATACAAAGAATAGCCCTGTGTCAGCTATGAGGGAGGGGGGAAAAAAGGCAGTAAACTAATAAAGGAAATCTAATAGTTCACTTGTTATTCATTATTTTCCCTCTCTAAATAAAGCTTTATACATGTGGGGGATGATCCAGCAGGAAATTTCCAGCCTTCTGAACTGGAGACACAGGAGGACACAGGAGAATTATAAGGTCACAGAAGTTAGCTCTGCAGCAGACGGACCTACTCAGCTATAAAGTCAGCCAAGCCGCAGAAACCAAATTTTCTCCAGCATGTAAGTCCAAGTAACAGTGATCTGCAAAGTAAGGGGGTATGGCACTGGACAAGTTCTAACTGCAACAGAGATCTTTACTTCTCAATCAGCAAAATTTTAGAGGAAAATACCACAGAAGCTATCTATAAATATTAATGCACAGAAATCTGTCCTGAGCAGGAAGATGCATTCTGTATGCTTATAACATACATGCAAACTCTAAGTTCACTACCTTACTGAAAAATTCCACTCGGGCTTCCATTTTATCCTAATTTCAAAGCTGGATGTGGCTCTCAGCACACTTGTTGACCACAAAAATGGAGCGATGCAATTAAGAAAAACTTACAAAAGAAAAAAATGTATACGTAGATGCGTGTGTGTAATTTCAGATTTTGGAGTGAAACTACAGAGACCTACTATTTGCCAAGAAAGTCAAATTCAAGATACAATTTCAAAATTCCCATCTCCTTTGTAAGTTAAAAAGAACTACAAAAACCTTTTAATAATGCTGCTTCTTATTTTAAAGAGAGAAAATTTGTTTTTAAACCCTTTTTCTCATAGTTCAGAATACAGTATTTCCAAAGGAATCTACTGGAATTTACAGAGTCAGCGACAGTAAAAATAGTCAATAGTGTAAAAATATATATATATATATATATATATATATTGTTCTGGGGTGCCTGGGTGGCTCAGTTGGTCTGTCTTCAACTCAGGTCATGATCCCAGGGTCCAGAACTGAGCCCCATATAGCAGGGAGCCTGCTTCTCCCTCTCCCTCTGCAGCTCCCCCTGCTTGTGCTCTCTCTCACTATCTCTCTCAAATAAATAAAATCTTTAAAAAATACATATTTTTTCTTCTAAAAGTAGTTATTTTCCATTTAAAAGCAGCTAGCACATTTATTCAATAATTTCAGACTAAAAAGGAAATCTCTGAGTTAATCAACAATTTAACTATTAAAAATAATCAATAAGTTAATGCATACCTGTAAAATCTAAATTTTAAAGTGATACCAGGAGTTATTTACGTGCCTGCACAATACTTTGCCTGTAAAGTTCACTGTTAACCTCTCTCTCCAATAAATTAACCTCTTTATATGCAGATACATAGCTTTACATAATGACATTTCTATAAAGAGCAAAATAACGTTCAAATGGTAAGCACTTCACACCAGCAAACAAGGAAACTTTCGAACATTAATTTTCAAATAGTAATTTTCAAACACCAATTTTCAAATGATAAACACTCTGACCACACCAACAAAGAAGGAAGAGCTAAGAGACAAGACCAACGCTTCTAGGTGGCCCGGGAGAAAAAAACACCCACACTATGAATCAAGTGCCCCATCCAAATCCCCCTGCCAGATGTCAGGATCCCAAGTTAGAATCTTTCCAGGAATTTACAAACTTGCTACTGGACATAAGAAATAGATTAACTCTTGGGCACCTGGGTGGCTCAGTCGTTAAGTATCTGCCTTCAGCTCAGGTCATAATCCCAGGGTCGAGCCCCACATCAGGCTCCCTGCTCTGCAAGGAGTCTGCTTCTCCCTCTCCCTCTGCCCCTCCCCACTGCTTGTTTTCTCTCTCACTCTATCTTTCAGGCACATACGCACACAAATAAATAAAATCTTTAAAAAAAAAAGAAATAGATATCTATTCATTCTTCTACAACCCTCTACATGCTTCATGTCTCATAAAGAGTGTCCCTTTACCTAATGGTGACAGATATTTAATTGCCAAGCAATCTGTTACACTTTTCTTTACTGATTTACTTCCCTAAAATTAGTGTTTGCTGCAATTACCATCACAGGAAGCCAAAGGATAACTTAACAAAATTCACCTTCGTTATTGACTTTGTTCTCAAGCCTCCGTTCTCCACGAGGCTGAGGTCCAACTTGCCGTCATCCTTGCTTCCTATAGCTCTCAGTCCTTGCAAAAGAGTGTCTCGCAAGTTCTGATAAAGAGGTTTCTCGGCATAGTCCAGTAATTTCACTGTTTCCATGTATTTAGCAATCTCATCTAAAAGAGTAACACAATTATTCTGTAATTTTTTAATCACAAATACAACATATTTATGTCTTCTAAGAAAATAACTCACGGTTATAGCAACATTAGAATGCAAATGTGTATCCTGCTAGAATATGTTTTTTTATATAAATCACTTTTTCAATGGAAAAGTACACTTTTGAAGTCAGGAATTGTCAGGTAAGTGAAATAAGAAACTTATTTTGAGATATAATGTAAAAGACATTTTTGTAATTGTAAGGGACAAAAAGATAAGAAACATACTAGAATTTAAAAATGCACGAAATAACTGCTGTACTTTTAAGGCTACAAAAACAAAACAGGAAAGGACCTCGAATAGATTATAAAGTAAAAAGTACTAAAGTACAAGGACTATCACAGCCCATATTTTTTTCCCCACGAAAGCCATTAGTTCTATAGAAAATAGCTGCATTCTTTGTATAAATGGAAAATAAAACATACCAAAACCAGGTTGAAGAAGGAAGAAAGAAGCAAGACCTAGTTTTCCCATAAAAGAGAAAAATCAGCTTCTGAATGATGAAAGGCCCACTGTACACTGAGGCAGGACCACTCCCCTAAAAAGAAATCTTACCAGTCAAGATCAACACTCCTCAACACCAGAAATCCATCTTTAGGCTAACGACTCCTACGTTCCCCAGCCTTACCCTCCCACCAGCCTCCAGGAACTTGTGCGTCCACAGCCTCATACACTGGCTCCTGGATCTCTTACTGTCCTCTGGAATCCCAACAAATCCCAATCCAAACTCCTAACCTACCCCTAAACCTGCTCCCCTGTGGTCTCCCTTGCCCCGTTACTAAGAACTCCATTCTTCCAGCTCCTCAAACCAGAAATCTCTTCCCACACCCCACATGCAATAAACCAAGAGAACTTGTCAGTGCTACACACACACATATACACACCTCCGTTCATTCCAACACTGACCAGCACTCACTACACGGCAGGCACAATTCTACGTACTTGGGAAACATGAGGAAAAAAGAAATGAAAATCCCTCCCTTCAACTTTCTTAATCTGATAAAGGGGATCTATGGAAAACCTAAAGCAAACATCAACTAACATAGTTTCATATAGAAAACTTCCCTTCTGAGAGGGGAAAATGTCAAGCATGTCCATGTTTACCACTTCTGTTCAGTGTAATAATTATATATGCTTTCAGTCAGTACAGTAAGGCAAGAAAAAAAACAGAAGGCATGAACAGTGGAAGGGCTTATTCACAAACACAGCAGTGTATGCAGAAAATCCTAAGGAATCTATAAAAAACTAGGAGGACTAATAGATAAATTTACCAGGGTCACAGGATATAAGGCAAAATATTAAAAAATCGTTTTCTATGTACTATCAACAAGCAATTCGAAAATAAAATTTAACAAAAATAGATCACTGGGGCACCTGAGTGGCTCAGTCAGTTAAGCCTCCGACTCTTGGTTCAGCTGGGGTCATGATCTCAGAGTCACGAGATCTAGCCCCACAGCGGGCTCCACACTCAGCAGGGAGTCTGCTTCCCCTGTCCCTCTGCCCCACCTTCCACTCACACACAAGCGCTCTCTAAAATAAATAAAATCAAAAAGTTAAAATAAAATAATAGCTCATTTACAATGGCATCAAAAAGCCATCAAATATCTAGCAACAAATACAATGAAGACAGGCAAGATTTTTTGCAGACAAAATTATAAAACATAGTGAAAGAAATGAAGTGGAGAATATACCATATTAGTGAATTGGAAGACTCAATAGTACAAGGATGTCAGTCGATCCAGAGTCAACGCAATCCCACTCAAAATTCCAGCAAACTGGAAAGGGAGGGGATATGTGTGGAACTGACAAGGTGGCTCTAAAATGTACACAGATACTCAAAGGGTCAAGAATTGCAAAATAGCAAAGTCAAGTTTAAAGAACAACAGTGCTGTAGGACTTATACTACCAGATGCCAAGACTCAAGATAAAGCTAGAGTCATTATGACACTGCTGCCCAAGAACAGACAAAAAGAAAACGAATGGTGTATTGTATGGTGACTAACATAATAAAATAAAATTTAAAAAACTAATAAAAGTAAAAAGAAAGGAGTCTAGAAACAGATCCACAGATCCACACTTAATTTATGTCAAAGGTAGCACCATATGGAAAGAGCGGGTTTTTTGTTTGTCTGTTTTCCCCCAAGAAAAGCTACTGGGTCAACTGTTTATAAATATTGGGGGGGGGATCTGGCCCCTCCTCATATAAGGCACAATAATCAGTTACAGGTAGACTATACACCTATATGTATAACTGGCGATCTATGATTGCCAAAAATTTGAAATAGTCAATAGCAGAATAGATAAGTAATAGGATATAAATACAAGAGAATACTATTAGAAATGAGAATGAACACATCACTGTTAAACATGCAACAACGGGGTCCCATGCACAGCATGGGGATTACAGTTAATAATTTGGTACTGCAGACTGGAAAGTGGCTGAGAGTAGATCTTGAGCACTCACCACACACACACACACACACAAACACAAAGTTAACTGTGAGGTAATAGAAGTGTTAGTTATCTTGATCTTGTTAATCATTCTACGATATAAATGTATGTTAAATCACCACATTGTACACTTGGAAATGTATACAATTATATTTGTCAATAAAGTTAAAAAATAAATAGAAACATTAAAAAAAAAAACCCATGCAACAATGGGAATGAATTTCACAAATATAATACTGAGTAAAAGAAACAGGATTCTAACAAAGCTAGAAATTAATGTTATGAGGGCAGGGATTTTTATCTATGTCATTCACTCTATGATTCCATTTTTATACAGCTCAAAAACAAATTTTGGGGGTTGGAAATTAGGCTAGTTATTTATTAGGCCGGAGGGAGAGGCTCGTGATTGGTAGGAGGCACAAGGGGGGACTCTGAGAAGCCTGTAACATTCCATTTCTTGTGTGGTTGGTAAGACTGCAATTTTAAATAGCATAAGGTCAGGGTGGACTTCCCTGAAAAGGAGACAAATGAGCAAAGGCTTGAAAAGACATCGAAATATATGCAAAGTGATCACTTCTCAATACTCCCACTGCTACTTCCCTTCCTTGCCTGGATTACTGTGATGGCCTCCTAACCCGCTCCTGCTCATACCTGCCTTACTCCCTCAGCAGTCTATACTCAGGACAGGAGCCTCAGATTTCCCTTAAAGGTAGACATTGATGTCACTTTTCTACTCCAAACCTTACACTCCTGCTGAAAGGAAAAGTCAAAGCCCTTATGACGGATGGCCTAAAACGCACTCCGCAAGTCCACCAGGTACTTACATTCTTTCTGCCTACAATACTGTTCCCCAGACTTCCGTAACAGCTCGCTCCCTATCTCCAACTGCTCAAACGTCACCTCTTCAGTAAGGCCATCCTGGCCACCATATTTAAAATTCCAACCCCCTCCCACTCCATCCCCCACTTCATCCCCACACCCATTAATTCTATTCCCTGCTTTCTTTTTATCCCATAGTAATCATCACATAATATGCTCGAAAATTCACCCATGTGTTCACTGTCTATCTCTCCCAACTAGAGCATAAGCTTCATAGAGACAGGAATTTTGCTTTATTTTATTCACTGGTACAACCCTAGTGCCTAGAATGGTCCCTGGCACACAATCAAGCCTCAATAAAAAAAAAAAAAAAATCATTGAATTAATGAATGAAATTTGGTTCCTCTCCTGAAAGCTGAGTAATAATTTAAGGAAGCTCAAGTACCCCTTTAGCCCACCTTTGGAAACGGAACTGCTGTCGTGATGAGAACAGGCCCCACTACAATGATCACACTTGAAAACACCTAAGCTTTTACATTACGGGATATGCCATAGACATCATGACTCTCTTTTTTCTCAAAAAATGAAACCCCTATGAACATTTAAGAAGTCTTTTCCAGGTTACCTGGCTTGTTTCTCTCAGGAAAACATTTGTCCATGAAATCTGCAATATTTTCTCTGTATCTGTTAAAAATTAAAGAATGAGTCATTGTTTGAAGCTTTACACCATGGAAATGTATTAACAACATTTCATAACAATAAATAGCACGATAAGTAGCGCTGTGTTATCCTACATACACTTACCGACTTTCTTCTAAAACAAAGTGAAGACCGAAGACTCTTCCTATTTAGCAAGTACCTTCTTATTTCTACATTAGTAGCGTTAAAACTATAGTCTCCATCAAGAAATTCTGACTTAAATACATGTACCTTATCATGATTTTGCCCAAAATAATTTATTATAAGTTTTCCTTTACCTAATTTTGGAATCTCTAACATAGTTAGGGTCTTTCAAATTATCCTCCCAAGGAAGATGGCCACTAAGCCACTGAATCATGCAATAGCCAAGGATTTCCAAATCACCACGTCTTGACGGGGCTATGAATACAAAAGAAGCAGGTTAAGCACCAAAATCACTTTGAGGGATAGTTTCAAATATATACAAACCAATAAGGTAAAACAGTCAATCTTACAGTCTTGCTTTTCATCAAAACTTATCACTGCATTTAATAAAAGTACTGAATAAATACTGGGCAATAGGAAAGAAATAATTTATGTCCAACTAAGAACTTACTTTAAAATCCAAATAGACAAACTCCAGAGTTTCACACTGAGACTACTGGTCTAGGAAATAAATTATAAAGCAGACACACATTTAATACTATCCTTGGAAAGCTCGAAGACACTAAAATGCTATAAGCTACTGAGAGGCCCAGAGAACTGGGGGTTTCAGCTCCTCCACAGTGCTGGGCACAGAAAAGCAAAATTCCTGCTAAAGGAACAGGCTAACTTCAGAGGTGACAAAGTCAGTTTGCCTGCTACAAAACTGTGGCTGCGTAAGAAGCTTACAGACTTTTAGGTGGAAAAAAAATTCCCCACATCCAACTAAGCTAAAAAGAACCAAAAGAAATCCTCAGTGAGCTGACCGAACCACCTTCCCTGCTAAAACCAAGGTCAGAAGAAGACCACCAGGGAAAGACCTCGTGGCTCCGTTACACGACTACAGGAGTCCAACCTCCTCCCCCGACCCTTTCCCCACCCTACCTTGCCTCTGCCGATTCTTATTTATCTACTTGTTTATCTGTACAAAATTAAGAACAATGCAGGGTTTCAACTGAAATGTTAGCAGCATATTTCTCAGTCAGGCGCCACTGACATACCGACACCATTGTGCGCGTCAATGCTGGTGAATTCAATAGTGCCATCATGACATCTTCTGGGGTCTTCTTTGTATTCTTTATGAATTCCTTCTGGGCAATACCGGTAAGCAAGGCCATAATCTACCAAGTACACCTATAAATGTCCAAGCACCAAGAAAATCAAAGCCAAAATGATTGCACATATACTCCTTTATGGCCCAGAGACAAAATACTGTCATTCGAAGGTGGATTCATTTGCAAGGCCACCCCACGGTA
This sequence comes from Zalophus californianus, assembly GCF_009762305.2. NCBI lineage: Eukaryota > Metazoa > Chordata > Mammalia > Carnivora > Otariidae > Zalophus > Zalophus californianus. The sequence continues at coordinate 7,960,935 of NC_045600.1, forward strand.
CCCCAAACAAGTAAGATCCAGTATGCTAACAAAAGCAAATACTTAATCCTGACTTTTTTTTTTAAGATTTATTTATTTATTTTGACAGAGAGAGAGAGAGAGAGAGAGAGAGCACACATGCACGTGAGTGTGCAGGCAGGAAGGGGCAGAGGGAGAGAGAGTCTCAAGCAGACTCCGTGCTGAGTGCAGAGCCCATTGCAGGGCTTGATCTCAGGCCCCTGAGATCATGACCTGAGCCAAAACCAAGAGTCACACACCTTACCGACTTTGCCACCCAGGCACGCCAATTCTGAAAGACCTTTTATTTCAAGAAAAATGTGAATGCTCATGTCACTATAGTCCAGATAATATCACCTGCCTCTATACACTTTAGGTAAGTGTGTTATACTTGTAATTAATCCTGTCTCCTCAACTTGAGCAAAGACTATAAATCGTATACTTTTTCTTGCAGAGTCCGAAAGAGAATTAAGCACAGGGGAAACCATCGATACTTGTTGCAATACAACTGCCCCACACCAAGTACAAGACTACCTACTTAGATGACACATGATAATTAATTATTTTCTATTCCTCTGCTCCTCCACTTCTGAAATAATCAATTTATCAGTTCATTTCACAAAATTATTTCCGATAATTAACAATAATGATCTGAAGAATCTTTAGATAAGGCTCTTATCTCCATTTAAATATATATTAAAGTCAAGTTTCATAATTAAAACTAAATTTTAATATTACAAAGCATATATCTGTGGGCATGTACTTGTGGGTCTGCTAAGCATACAAAGCCAGTAAATTTGGCTTTCTTCTATTCCATAGCCACATATCACATCTCTGATTCTGGGTAACTGTCTCACAAATGTATGCATGTGATCACAAGAGGAAACTGAAGTAAAAATATGGGGATGGATCTAGCACACACATCTAACACTAGAAAAATAATCCCATCCAAAGCATATGCCCAAAGGATAACAGAGCTGCAAAAATATTTTCCTATAAACAAAAGGCAGCATATTTTAGCTAACTGCAAACTGAACTAAAATGTATTTTTATTTATTGCATTGTACAAGTCCAGTTCACTTCAATTAATGGAATCCTTACGGTTCAGGTTCTCAGCTATGTTCTGTTTGTTTGCTTGCTTGCTTTTAACCTTTTTAAAAACATCTAACACAAGACATCTGGGAATCCTGGGATTGCCTGTAAGATTTCCCCACGAGCATGCTACAGTATAGGGACTTTCCTCTGTTGTACATGGAGATCCCTGACTGCCACCACGACAGAGACGGGGGATGGGGGCAATACCTGAGATGGTAGAAAACAGAGGGAAGGTGAGGGGAAAGGGAAAACTAAGCAAGAGAAAGTTAAAGATTGGTTTGAGAAAAAAATAAAATGGAGTGTCAACATAAACACACCTAAAATATTTAGATAGCCCTTTCTTATACACCATCAATAAGATGCAAGAACATACATGGGACAGATTCCACACAGTGGCCTGACCAGGAGTGCCAACCAAACCTACTTTAACCAAAATTGTGGAAACAGCTTCAAGAAAATTGCATAAACCCCTCCACTCCAACTAAACTGATCCAAATAAAGGTAAAATACCATTAGCTTTTCTCTTTTCCTTAAAAAGTAAAAATTACAAAGTGAATGCAATAAACTAAAAAAAAGTGCACATCTGAATTCTAAACACTAAGGGCATACAAATTTAGACAGCTAAGATATTTCTGTAAACCAATTGATTTGAATAATCAACATGTTAAAGACCAAATTTTCCAAGTAACAGAACACTTACATTTGATGGATTTCCTGAACAAAGGAAGTAAAAAAATGACAAAGCAGACAAGCAAACATAATTCATCGGTGCACTATATAATTTTAAGCTTCCACCCCCAAATAGCTATTTGAAATTCATTTTGTATCACAAGTACTTCTTCTGAATATTATTTAGGGCAAAATAGCCAACTTGATAAAGTGCCAACAAATCGCATCAAAAATGTAGAATGTTAACTAGATAAAAGTGTCAAGAAGAAATATTATTATTACCATATCTACTCCAAAAAGTAAAACTTCTGCACAGGTTCAAAAGTTCAAAGCAACCATATTTGTTTTCAAACAACAGCTTTTAAATAGTAGAAATTAAAGTTAATAAAGCTACCTGGTCAGGATTCTTGTAGCTCAAAAGAAGATTTGAGGCCTTGATATCTCCATGTACATACTCATGCTCGTGAATATATTCCAGAATATCCAGCTATGAAAGCATCATATAGAATAAATTAATGCAGTACCTAACACCAGCCAGCAGAGGACCGAGCTTCAACACAACTCGCCTTTACTGGATTAAAACAAGAGGAATGTAGCTCACATACAATTCTCAAGCTTAGCTGCAAGACAGTTTTCCGAGAAAACCTTCTGGCATTTGCTTCATATATTTTCTGAAGGTCACTCCCAAAGCGATCCATTATCATAAACCTGTAACTAAAGACAAACAAGAAAAGTCAATGAACAAAACAGAACTCTGGAAAACCTACTTTGCAGTGACTACTCTCCCTTCACAGTAATTTTTTTCAAGGCCATGTTTAGTGAGAAAGCAGAATGAAAGGGGAAGAAAGGAGAAAGAAGGAAAGAAAGAAAAACATCTGAAACCCTTTCTTCCAACTAGAAATCTCAAGAGTTGGGAGTGCTTCCCTGTGCTGCCCGGAGGGCCTCCTCCTGGTGGCAGCTAGGTGGTTTCCTGAGACACTACTCAAGGTGAGCTAATCAGCCCGCAGACAGATGCTCGCAATTCGTTCACAGGAAAGAGGAGACCATCCATGTATGACTAGTATCACGGATTTTCCTCACATCAAAGTTAATTTATATTTCTGGATATTAGCTTGTTGTCTGTGACTGTTTTTCTCTACTTTCAGGGCACATTTTAGCAGTATTAACATTTTATTAAAATCGAGACTATCTACAGATGCTGTAACAATAGCTAAATCCAATAAAATTGTTTAGGTATAAAAGGGCTGTATGTTAAATACTCAAAGGACAAAAGCTAGGGAAGAACAAATATCCTGGAGAAACGTGCAGATTTTTGGTTTTGCCACAAACCGACTAGGTCATCTTGGCCGAGTCACATTACTTCTGTGAGACCTAATTCCCACAGATACGGAACGACAGCGTGGGGCCTCATGCGTGTTGAGGTCTTTTATGGCACTCAAATTCCAACATTTGACAACGGTAAGTGACATTTCTGTGTGTGCCCGAAAAGCAACACCTCACTCCAGTAACAGTTCACCGTATGCTCTGAGGATCACTTTTATCTTTATCAAGTTTTCCAGATTCTGACTCGTCTGGTTAAATCACTCCATAAATCAGTCAAAACCAAGACCACACTCACAATGTACCTGCAAATGGGGATAAGATTAGGGATGATGATCGTAACAACAGCAAGCACGGACTAAAGCCTTGGTATGAACACGGCATTGTTCTGAGTACTTCAGATGTGCTAGTGTGTGTCAACCTCACATCACCCTCGCAAGGTAGGGGCTCCTATTCGCCTCATTTTACAGCAGAAGAAAACCGATGACTGGTAATTTGTCCTGTAGGAAGTGGTGGCGCCATGCTTTTTCAACTCTACACTAAACATATCCAAACAAATAAACATCAGTGGTACACAAAAATCCCCTTATTTTTATCTGAGAAGCCTACAACACATACCATATGACACGTTCAACAGGAAAGGAAAGCTAACATTAAAAGAAAACATGCCAAATTAAAAAAAAAATCAGGATTCTATCCAGTTTTGAATTGGAAGAGAATGAAAGATCAACTTGTCTAAACATCTTTTAATGAATAAATTAATTAAGGTCTATAGAGGTAAAGTGATTTGTCCAAAGTCATGCAGTTAGTGAGAGGCAAAATGCATTCATTCGTATAAGATTCTCCAGTACACTGCGATCTCTATCATCATAAAGAAGGAACAATAATTCTGACTTCCTGATTTCCTTTGTACAACAGGTTTTAAAAGGTTGGGGGATGAGAACAGGACACACGCACACATTTGTTTTTACAGTAAGTGATGTAATTAGTATAAAATAATACAGGGGTAACAAAAATACAACCTCTGCTAAGAGTCTAAAAGAGGGCTAAAACACAACTGTTTAATTCAACATGAGCTCTATTAATACATCACACTGAGTACATCTTTGTTTTCATTCATAGACCGCTCCACCAGTACTGTAAATCATCCCCTAATCACCTGTTTCGAATTATACACATCAACTGATTTTCCATCATTTGCGTTTTATCATTTGCATTTATCCAAGTCTCCAGGAAAGAACACATTGATGGTTTCCATTACTAGCCTCAGGCTCCTTCCCCCTTCCACATGCACACCCTATTCCTTGAGAAAGAGCAATGCCAAGTGCCACAAGGCAGGCCAGAGACCTACCCTGCCCCTGCATTTGCAATACTCTCCCACCTAAGACACTATCCTGTTCTCCAGTGGTTTTCTAAATCAGTAGTTCTGAACATTTAAGGGATTAAGACCCCTTTGAGAGTAAAAGCTAAAGTAAAAGCTAACACAGTATTTTACATATATTCTAACAGCTTTACGTTTCATCCCCCTTATTAAGTGGGTAGCTGTTCTTCAATTTCACAGATGAGGAAATTGAGGCCAAAAGGAGTAACTTACCCAGTCACATACATTTTAAGGAGCAAAACACAGATTTGAAACCAAACAGTCTGGCTCTAGAATCCCTGCTCTATATGTAATTATTCCTTGCTCTATACTACTTCTCCAGAAATTTTCATAAAAACTATAGAGACTGTCCCAGCAAAACCATATGTAACAAAAAAATGCCATCATTTCAGAAGTTCGCCATATTCCCTAGGAGGTACACAGATCCCAGAATAAGAACTTCCAAGAAAACAAGAGCACTGGCTGCCCACCCCACAACCACCTCTCCTCTCCATCCTTTCCAACAGAGCACCAACTGGGTTCAAGCATTCCATCTTCTTCCACACGGCCACATGCTCCACCATGCCAATCGCTGTGCTCGCTCGGCCCTTGCCGGTGACTGGTTTAAGCATGAGCACTGATAAAACCCGGACCAAGAAACATGAGAGGAAGGGAGCTTCCTTTGCCAGGAAAGTGAAACACAGAACAAGCAATACCTCCTACTGCTGTGTCTGCATGTGATGCCTAGAAATGGGGCAGCCACCTTGAGGCCACACAATGGAGAATTAATACAGCACAAAGCCAAGAGGAAGAGGGGAAAAGGGCAAGATAAAGGAACCTGGGTCCCTGACGATCACTTCAGAGAGCGGAGTCAAAGTTTTCCTTTACTTGCAGCTGAAAGCACCCTAACCAATATACCCCCAGGACTGAACTAAATCTACTTCTCGGACAGCTGCCAGCCTTACTCCAGGAAGTTCCATTCATTCATTCAAACATTTTTAAAATGTCAATCATGCACCAAAGTATGGTAGGTTTTCTCCAACTCAGCGGTGCCAACAAGGTTTTCTCTCCAATCTCAGAACTCCTGAGACACGAACGAAGCAGAGTCTTCGCACAGTTTAGTAGCACTTAGGGGTTATAATTGTCTCATACTTGTTTGTGTTTTCTCACCAGCTAGACTGAAATGTCATAAAGAGGAGGACGCTGCCACGGGAAGATCATGTATCTAATATGAAACACCAAACTGCAGCCTGAAGGGCTCCCTTTCCCATAAACGACATGGAGTTTTTGTTTGCTTGCTTGCTTATTTATAAGAGGAAAAAAGGCAGGGTGCATTTGCTTTGTTCCTACTAATCAGCTGGGCTCAAGTCAGTTGCTAGTGTTCTGCACAAGTCCTCCAGACTAGGGATAATGTCCTGTTCATCTCTGTTAAGTGCATGCCCTGCAGCCCAGATGGAGGCCTGGCAGAATTGCAGGTGCTCAGTAAACAATGGACAGTGAATGCTCAAAACAGGGAGAAGAAACATAAAACATGCAAATTTTTACCTTTTTCCATTTTTATCATGTAGGCCAGACCCCCAGTACTTAGGAACGCCCAGGTACTTCAGTTTATGGGTGCGAATCCACTTCTGAACTACAAGTTAAAACACACAGGCCTGTGATTCCACTTTTGTTTTACATGATTTTTTAAATCATTAAGAGCAGAATGTACTTAATACATGCAATAAGATTTCATCTTTTTTCATAAAAAAGTGAATACATTATAATAATAAGTATCTTGCAATCAAAGCATTTTTATTAACTCACAAAATTTTATCCTGCTCTAAACATTGTCTTTAAAATGAAAAATCTGTGAAAGGCATTTAAAAAAAGAAAATCCAACCACAGTATGCCAGTTGCTGTTACTAGCTCTAATATAAATGGTTATTCACTTCTCCAGAAAGACTTTTTACCCAATCTAGAAGTTGTTTACCTCATTTCTAAAGGTCGTCAACCAGGAAATAAAGCTGGGGGTGGGGGGGGAGGCTTGAAGACGTCTAGCTCTCTTCCCTGCAGGCTGTTCTGATTCATCAATTACAGCATCCCCCTCTGCCCAGGTTATGTTCTCCAGAGTTTAGAAAAAATTCTCAAAAAGACTGAGAGTCCCATACATGAATTAGGATTACTTCTGAATTTTTAACAATATTTACTAAATCCTATATCCTCTACTAACTTTATTCTATATATATCAATATTAGTGAAATCTTCTATCAAACCCAAGAAGAGATCAGAATTCTTTCATACAAATCTGATTAAAATGAAATTTACTTATGAAGTAAAAAACAAAAAGCATGGTAATATCAGATCCAGTGCTCTAGTCTTGTCTTCACACAACAAGCGGCAGTCACTTTAAGAGTGTAGACGTAAGTGTGCCTTATTCCTTACTTTGCTCTGGTTTGGCAGCTCGCTGGTAGAACTTCAGTTCAGTAAAGAGAGGTCCATTGTCACTGGGCTCCTTAAAACATAAGAGGTAATTGGCGCTAGCAGTCGTTAACATTATGGAGTCATTTTTAATGAAACTTCAAAAAGCACTGATGTCAAAAAACATCAGTGTTTCTTTCCAATGTGATTGTGATAACTTAAGTTTGTAACTATGTTTAAGGCACACCCTCTTTCAAAATGTTTTAGATATTCTCAGAGGAGTCCATGAATCTTATATTTTTGTCAAGGTCCACTTCTGTAAGTGATAAAATGTTCAAACTCAGATATACAGCTCCATCTTCGCTGAAGTTTAAGAAAAATATTTAAACTCATTTTCATCTTTGTTAAGCTTTCTCTTAAGCAATAACTGGCAACCATGTGAACTGTTTCACCAAGAGGCTATCAGAATTTTATTTCTGAGATCTAATAAAATTCCAATACCCAACTTAACCAATTAGTGGCAAAATCCAACTCTTTTCCCTGTTTCTCAGTACACTTGTATCTAGTCGATCAGGACTGGCAGAAACCAACCTTGTCACAAAGAGAATTTTCTGGAACTCCACAGTGAGCAAGCACTGTCCACTTAGTTACATCCCTTCCTTGCTGGCACTGATTCCCGCCTTTTTCAAACTAAGGAGCCCCACAATTTACTTCCCACGTGATAATTCAAAGTCAAGAGGAAACCAGGGCTCGGTAATAATTGTTTTCCACCAACTTTACTGGACTACATTCATTTTACATTTTAAGGGATAGTAACAGTTAAAATGATTGTAAAGAGTTATGTATGCACAAAAAGGCATGGACAAACGAGAAATATCAGCCTGTTGGGAGCTTGCCTTGTTAAATAGACATGGAAGGGTGAAAAAGATCTTACAATTTTGTGGACTTTTTAAATAGTAAGTTGTGTCTGAATCAAAAGTGGTTAGTATGTCATGTTTGATCATTTCTGTTGGTATTATCTTATTTATTGAGAACCTGAGAAAAATTCTGAAAAGCAGTGAAAACTTCAAATAAGGAAGCTAACATTTCCAAACTAATTCTAGGGTTGCTTTTCTTTTACGAAATACGGGAAGAACGTCATTTTGGACAGAACACCTGTGTAGCTGGAGTTCCCAGGTCAGCAGAGCATTATAAGAAATGACAATGAGGCCCACCAGCTTTAGGAATCCCTAGTTAAAGCACGTAGAAGAAGACTGGTCGGCCAATCTGCAAAGAGGCAGGCAGCACCTAGTTAAGAACGAGTACTCAACAACAAACAGGCAACATATACAACTAACACGCGGATCAGAACCTGGAAATAAACTTGCCTTGTTCCAGGTAAGTATACTTGTCTTAAGTATACAGAGCGGTACACAGGGCTTGGCATCTCATCATCTCTTAAGAAGTAGAAACTAACCAACATATAAGGTATGAGTCCAAATCCCTAACTTTTGGACTCAGTACCTCAAGTTTCACCATAACCTGTGGCTCTTTTCTTGGCATCAGTGCTCTCTGGATAGACACCTGTACATGTTCAGAGCCCACAGCCAGGCCTTCAGCAGAAGCAGCAGTCTCCGTGAAAGAAATGAAAGAAGTAGTGGAAATTCACGAGAAGACATTTTGGTGAAGTTACTCTCCAAAGGCTAACTTTTAGAATAGCTTATTAATATAATTCAAGTTTGAAAGGGGTTTTCCTAAGACAAATCCTGGCTTATTACCATCATATAAAATTCTGATTCATTCCATTTCGACCTATGTCATATCAACTTTAATTTCCAAGCTTCCCTTCAGGCAATAATTTATTAAACTTATAATAATAAGAATCAACCTATATAAATCAGACTATTATAATGAAAGCCCCACTACAATGAAGGCTCTTTGAGCTCATTTCATACTTTTTTCTAATCCAATAAGGTTCCATTATAACAAAATAAAGGAGCTACTTCCTTGGCATTGCACTCTGGCCAAAGCTCACTATTTCTGTGGAAGAAAATACCTTAACTCATAACTAAAATTTTATTAACATATTTCAAATCTAAAATACTTTGCCAACTCTATAATAGCCAAGATTTAGAAAAGAAATTGGGACTGACATTTTAACTAGAATATCACTAAACGTTTCTTTAAGACTTCTAAGTGTCAAAATGAAGATGACAACAGAAAAAAAATTAAAATGTGATATATTTCAATGGCACCCTCTAAAAGCAACTGGCTGCCATTTAAAAATGAAGCTGTATAAAGTTTCCCCTTCCTACCAAAAAATTATGATATATGAATTAAAAATTCAGGTCACTTCTTATAAAGTCTGTGAGAGAAATTAAACATCAGTCTGCAAACTTCTTGCCAGGGAACTTGAAAATACAGACTTTATGTCCATTCACACTGTAAAGTGACCACGAAATAAGGAACTGTTAGGCTACAAGACCCAAAAGCCCGCCCTCCCCCCAGTTCTGCTCTGAGCTCACTGACATGACTGCAAAGGGGAAGTGTAACTGAAAACTAATTTGTTATCAAGGCTGTTAACAAGAAAACACAAAAGAGTATTTTTTTCCTCCTTCCATTACCCAACTTATTACCAATTTCCCACTTCTCACTGCACATCATCTTTCCTGAGATAAAACAGATAGGGTATCTCAGTTATCTAAAGGCAGAGAATACAAGTTTACCATCTCTGGTGCCCCCAGCACCACGGCTCCAAGGCTGCTCCCCTAAGTCAATAAGGAATAAGGCCCTAAACAAAACCAGAACAGTCATTTGGTAGGAGAGAGAAAATATTCAGTATGTACCTAAACATCTAACTTGAATATGACTGTCTTAACTTCATTTCAAGACCAAATGTAAGAAATGCGTGGGTTAACTATCCGAAGCTCTTTCCTAGAGCAGGGATGCATATTAGCAGCAACCACATTTTTTGACAAATCTTCCACACTGAGGTGGGAAGCCCTACCAGAAGCACAGGGAACCTGCTACCTCACTGAATGAAAGGTTCCCCAAAAGTACACATGAGCATGCATGATTCCACTGAAAATAATGAGGGTGCTCTGTGCACCAGACTCTACCAGTGGTTCTCAACCTTGAGGCACAAAAGAATCCCCTGGGGAGCTTTACTAAAAATACCAATAACCAGGCTCTGCACTCAAGAGATTCTGATTATACCGCACAACTGGAGTGGAGAACCACTGTTTGATTTGATATGCCACTGCATTATTAAGTCTAATTTCACATTAAAAATCAACTTGCCTTTGTTTTGTTTTTTTTAAGATTCATTTATTTATTTTAGAGAGAGAAAGAGAGAGAGAGAGGGCAGGTACACAGAGAGAGAGGGAGAAGCAGACTCCCAGCTGAACAGGGAGGCCGATGCGGGCTCAATCCCAGGACCCCAAGATCATGACCCAAGCTGAAGGTAGACGCTTAACCGACTGAGCCACCCAGCCTTTGATTATTTCTTAAATAACATTTGCTAAAGTGATTCTTCTCCAAAGATAATATATGTGCTTATTTTAGAAAATTTGGAAATATTTTGACATATTTTCTTCACATTTACAGCTGTTTTTATAAAATGACCTCCATACTACACGTAGTTTTGTATCATGCTTTTTTTAGTAATTACTTATGAAATTTCCCCAAAGAGTAGTACCTGTTCTTTAAAAACATGATTTTTAATAGACCCTAATGTTTTAAATGGCAAATGTTCATAAACATTTGATTTTCATACTGGAAAGATCTGATACTCATTTTACAGGCTTGTGTTTGGTGAACCATTTCCACCTTTAATATTATAAAGCTCTGAGAGCAAAAGACTTACAGAATAAGTAGTAGACAAGGCTACGTCACAGCACGTCACAAGTGAAGGCGAATGATGCTACTTGAAAAGACACAGACCCAGAGATCAAAGTGGGTGGCCCCAAGAAATCAAAAGGTGGCGGGAAATTATGGCTACAAAGTTTTCAGGAGAATAAAACAGGCATTTAAAAACGTGATAAAGAAAACAAGTTTACAACGAGGTCCTTAGCATTATACAACTTGAAATCCAGCTAAGGAGAAAAACACATACAAAATTAAAAGCAACTGTGGCGTGGGAAGGATATTAGCATCTGAAATGGTAAAATAAATGTAAACAGAATGAATGCTACTAGAGTTTCAAGGAATTCAGAGAGGATAAGGATCTGGGAAGGAACCAGCAATAGCAGCTACTGGGCTCTCCCCGAGAGAGGAAAAGCAAAGTCAGTAACACTGATTTGTTTATGGCATTCTTCCAGGATCACAAACTACCACACTGAAAATGTTGCTAAGATATTAAATGCAAAAGAGAAATCAACTGACTATTTATCATTGTCCTAATGACAAAGAGAAGGAGTAATACAGGCCAATGGAAAAAGAACTAAATTAGGGGACAGGAGAGATGCAGAGCACTAAACTAGGTTTGATAACAAAAGGCTTTAAAATTAGAAATAAAGAGTAATTTACTACCTTATTAAGCAGTTAGGAAATGCTTGTTCCTACTCATTTTTTTTCATAACTCTGTAAGTAAAACAGGTAGTACAAGTGACGTTACATTAAATAACAACTAAAATACTTAGAATGACCCATAATAAAGAAGAGCATCTTCATTCTAAACTAAACCACGGTTAGAAAAATCTGAGGCTATCCAGAAGAAAGACATGGTGACACATCAGCCCCGCCTGTAAGGTGCGGCCCTGGTGCTGTCCCTTCCAACACATGGGGAGGGCAGTGCAGGTTAGCCAACTGCAAGGTAGACACAGCCAACCACATTTTTTGAACCTCAAGACTATGAGAAGTCGTAAGTGGACCTGCTCTCTTCTAACAATGGAAACTTTTTAAAGATCCTAAGAAGAAAGTAGTCTTGCCTGCAGATTTTAATTTTAATCTGTCATATCAAAGACAAATGCAGATAACATTCTGCGTTTCCATACAAACAACCCAATTTAATAGTAAGAACTTTCCTTCCTCTGATACAGCAGCAAACTGAGTATTTCAAAAGAAATATTGGTCCACAAAGAGAGAAAAAAAATCCAAAATGAAAGGGCTTAAAGAAAAGCAAAATGCCTGGTAGATATGCCCATCAAGGTATCAACTTTACTTACAGGCCTGAACAGAGTAACTGGGACCCAATTAGCCGTCTGCTATAAACAAATATAAAAACTGGACAAAACAGATGGAATCCCTCCTTTCAGACATCAGACAAAAGAGGCAGTATAGACTGTGATCTTTAAAAATTGGGAAACAAATCAGGGCATGTGGGTGACCAGTCAGGATCTCAGGGTCATGAGATAGGGCCCCGGAGTCAGGCTCTGTGCTCAGCAGGGAGTCTGCTTGAGATTCTCTCCCTCTACCCCTACCTCCCCCTGCTCTCTCTCTCTCACTCTATCTAGTAAATAAATAAATAAAATCTTAAAAAGAAAAGGTGGGGGGACAAACACAATGAGCCCCCAGCCAGACCACTTTCCTCACAGAGGCACCAGGAATAAAAAGGAGGTGATCCAGGATTCTGCAGGGCAAGAAGGAAACCGAGCGCCAATAACCCTGATGCCAAAACTAACCAATGAGAGTGGACATGTTTAAAATTTAGAAATATTAGGAAAAAAATTAAAGACCAATATCCCTCATGAACAAAGATGCAAAAATCCTTAACAAAATACTGGCAAATCAATGTCAGCATTATATATAAAGCATAATACACCATAACTAAGTAGAGTGTATGTTAAGAATAAAAGTTTTACACTCAAATTACCAATCAATATTACTGCCACATTAACAGAATAAAGGAGAAAAATCCTATGATCCATTTCAAAAGGTGCAGAAAAAGCATTCAAAAAACCAAACAGGCAAACGACAAACTGGGAGAAAATATTTACAATGCACACATTGGGAATAGGACTTGCATCCAGAACAACTCTCTTACTACTCAATTGTAAAAAGCAAAACAACCCAGTTATTTCAAACAAACCAACAAAAACTGAGGAGGCACGTCACAAAATACATGAATGGCCAATAAGCACAACTCCTTGGAAAAACTAATCAAAATCAGCCATCAGGTAAAACTCTGAGACACTACTCTACACCCAACCCCGTGGCTGCAAAACAACCCAACCCACCTGACAAGCACACATTCGAGGATCTGGAACAACCCGGACTCTCCTACCTCACCGGTGAATGTGTAAAATGGCACAACCACTTTGGAAATCTGTCTGGTACTTTCTTAAAAATTTAAATATACACCTTCCCTACAAACCAGCAATTCTCCTCCCAGATATTTATCCAAGAGAAATAAAAACCTTGTACAAAAATTTTTATAAAAGCTTTATTCATAAGAGCCAAAAACTCTATCAACAGGAAATGGAAAAAAAGACTATGTCTATATAATTTTCTGAGCAGTAAGATTGAACGAGTTAATTGATACACCAACAACATGAATGAGTCTATTAAACATTTTCTGGAGCATAAGAAGTCAGAAACAAAATAGTATATACTGTATAATATCATTTATACGACATTCTAGGCAAGAATAATCCACAGCACAAAAAAAAAATTTTTTTTTTTTTTTTTTTTAAAGAAAAAAAGAAACTCGGGTAAGTAGTTACCTCCAAGGGTGCAGGATGTAGGGGTCTGACCAGAACACAGTATAAGAAATCTTTCTGGGGTGATAGAAATGTTGTATATTTTGATACAGCTGGGAGCTGTATAGGTATATGCACTTGTCAAAAGTATTCAAATTATTTAATATCTATGGATTTCCTTGTAAAAACTATGCCTGAATAAAAAAGTATTAAAAACAATCACTAAAACAATTCAGGTCCAAAAGAGTTAATTCACAAGGGACCAAATATATTCCTCATTGAAAAGAAAGTGAAATAAAACAAACCAAAACACAAAACTTCAGGATAATTCTAATTTCTGTAGCCTTTAGAAAAAAAGGAGGGGTGGGGAACTTACGTAATTTGCCCAAATAACAGACCCTGTTATCTCTTCTATTATTTAACAAAAACATGTTCTTCACACAGAGTAAAGAACTTTGAGAGAGGAGTTAGAAATGTAACTTTTTAAGCAGAAAGATGCATAATATATTCTTAACAAAAAATAGTAGTTAAAATGCCTTTTAGTGCACCAGTGTGTAAGCTGACCTGACGATTCAAAGTATGCTTATATCAGACAGGATGCTGTCAATCTTTACTCATTACAAACTAATTTCAACATTAGTTTAGCAAAAAGAAGGTTCAAAGTGATCACAATTAAATAAATAATTTACTAAAATGGATGGGGAAGGGAAAACTGGAAATAAAATGAAAAAAATTGACCAAGTGGAAGTTCAGAAGCAAATGCAAGATAAAATACAATAAAATTTCATTAAACTAGTATAGTCTTCTGGGATATAAATAAAAAAGTAGCTCACCTATTGTAAATACAGCTGAAATAAAAAGAATGAGCTGAGTATTTTTATTCTACATTTGTACACCTCCATACTTTCATTCATTTTTCCCCCAAATACCAGGATCGCTCTAATTTAAAAGAGAGGAAATGGACTTTTTGAACTAAATTACTTAAAACTATAAAGATACTTTTGTGTCTTATTAAACATTTATCAAACATTGTTAAAAATGTAGTACCTTATGGTTTCATTAATTCTAGTTATCAAAGAGGATGTCTTACAAAATAAATACTACACCCATTCAACAAAAAAGAAAATCAGCTAAAATATTTTCTTACCACTTTTACAACACAGGGTGCATCGCTTCCCACCGATTTTGAAGAATTCACATCAGCTGTTTGAAAAAGAGATATATGTAGTATCAGAACAAGAAGTAGCATTATTTTAATTAGCCTGTTACTAACACTTTGTTAATATTTAGGTCTGTATATCTATAACTCCTTGATAGAATAAATTTCAGTTCCCAAATATGTGTCTCAAGATATCAATACAGTATATTTCATCAATTTGAAGACTTTTTTTTCATGATTTAACATATCTGAAATTGGAAGGCATTTTATAATTGCTGGTATCTTCAACAGGATCATCATAAGTATGGAAAACTCTGAGTTAAAGATTTCTTTAATTCAAAAGTACTCATGGCCTTTGATATGCTAATGTGAGTTGTGAATTCCCAAGAGGATGGTAACTGATGACATTTCTTAAATTTCACAAACCAGGGAACCTTTCTAAGAAGGGGCAAAAAAAAAAAAAAAAAAAAAAGTAAGAGGGAGCTAAAGTTCCAAAAAGCACTAATTTGGGGGGAAAAAGAATTCATCTGTATCAATAGTTCAGGCTGTTGGCGCTAGAACTTTGAACTGCCATCCATAATAATCGTCATGTGGCTGTCATTGTATTTCACGCAAATAAAGCACAGGTGCCCTGGAACACTGTGTCAGGAATATAAGGCTGCCCACATTCATGAAACAAATATTTTTACCAAGTACCTACGATATGCCAGTTTCTAGGAAATTGATTCAGTAATGAACAGGAAGAAATAATTGCTATGCTGCTCTTATGAAGCCAACAGTGGTAGGACACAGACAACAATTAAATATAAAGTATGCTTGATGGTGTAAGTGTTACAGGGAGAAAACCAACCGGGAAAGGAAGGCAGGTGTGTTGCAAGCTCCTAAGAGAAACCTCACTGACAGGGTGTCCCTGGAGCTGTGGTCTGAAGGCAGTGAGGGAGTAAGTCATGTAAATATCTGGGAAGAACATTCCAGGCAAACCAGCACAAAGGCCCTGACATGGAAGCCTCTGTCAGTCTGAGGAAAGCAAGAAGGCCAAAGTAGCTGGAGAAAAGTGAGAAAAGTGAGGTGGAAAGTAAGAAGGGACAGATCAGAAAAGCAGCAGGGACCAAACACCAGCATGACAGGTGACGTAAAGCTGTCACTACAACTGAACTGGAGAGCCACTGGAAGGTTCTAAGAAGAGGACTGGCAAAATCAGACTTGATTTTTTAAGAATTCTTCAGGCTTCTTAGTGAAGAATGGAGTGCAGAGGGCAAGGGCAGAAGCAGGGAGGTTTGCCAGGCTATGACGAGACATGGTAGCAGACAAGGTGGTGATAAGTGGTCACACTGTGGACATATGTTCAAAGAAGAGCCAAAAGGAGATGCTGATAAACTGGATATGGAGGGCAAGCAGGGAAAAGGAGGTAAGGAGGCCTCCAGGTTTTCAGCCTGAGCAACTGGAAAGAGGAAGTTGCTACTTACTAAGATGGAGGAAGCTGCAGAAAGAGCTGGTGCTTTAGGGAGCCTTATGTCTGAGATGCTTAGTAAACATTCAAGTTCACACGTTAAGCAGGCAGTTGATATACAAGTCTTGAGTTCAAAAGAATGGTCCAAGTTGGAGAAATAAACTTAAGAGTCACCTACATCAAAACACTACTCATTTAAAGCCAAGACCCTAGGGCATGAGTGTAGTGGAGAAAAGAAGAAACCCTAGGCCTGAGCCCCAAGGCATTCTCCCGTTAGACGGTGAAAAGACGAAGAAGGACCGGCAAAGGAAAACAAGAAACCACCAATCAGCTGGGAATGGCAGGATTTTGAAGAAACCGCAGCTACAGTACTTCAGAGTGAAGAAGGAACACGAGTCACAAAAACAGCTACCATAGGCAGATGGAAAGGTGTGAGCTCCAAGACACATCACTAAGATGCTGATTAGTAATAAAGCAAGATTAGATCTTTTTAAATAAGCACTTAATGTACAAAATATTAAAATAAGGATAGTATCCCAATAATACAACACAGTTCAAATGAGGAAAGGAGGAAAAGGAAGCTCAATAATTCAAACATTATGTGCTACAAAATACGCCAGGTACTAGGAACCCAGTAAGAGATGCCCTGTTGCCGAGAAAGAAAAGTAATTTCAATACAGCATGGAACGTACTGTGAAAGGGTTAACACAAAGGGCCTATAAACAGACAGTACCTGCCCTAACCTCAGCTTGGGAAAAATGAAACAAGAGAAGCATCACATATGGAGATCAAGAGGCAAAGGGCAGCAGGATGGCTGAAGCACAGATCCTGAGGAAATAAGACCGATGAAGATTAAAGCTACATAGGGACCAGACCAGAGGGAGGGTCTCGTATGCCATTCTCCTATGACTGGCACTTTTATCCCCAGCCCGGGGGGAGCCACTCTGGAAATTTAACTAGGCTAGATCACTCAAGCCACAGCGTAACAGTGGGATGCAAGGGGGCAAGACCGAACAGAGAAGAATCACTGCCGCAGTGAGGATCCCAACAAGACCTGAAAATGACCAGCGCCAAGATGGGGTCAGCAAAGAGGAAGAGAAAGCACAGAGTTAAAGCCGCTGGACTAGACGAAGAAGTACTAGGGCGGCTGGTGAAGGAAGACTTGAGAATGCCTTCCGGTGTCTGGCTCTCCTGGTCACGAGAGAGCCGGCAGGCATCCACGGAGAGCGCACTGTAGGCCCCTGGCCGTGGGCCCGCACTCAGGAGATCAAGTCCCAGGCTAAAGGTAAGAGATGGGGAAGTGGACAGTAAAAAGAC
The DNA here is from genome assembly GCF_009762305.2 of Zalophus californianus. NCBI lineage: Eukaryota > Metazoa > Chordata > Mammalia > Carnivora > Otariidae > Zalophus > Zalophus californianus. The sequence goes on from NC_045600.1 coordinate 7,978,319, forward strand.
ATCAAGGGCAGACATGAAATCGATGAGAGCACTCAGAGAAAACACATGGAAGGAAAAGTGCGCCAAGGAAGAAAAGTTGGAGAACACAGAAGTCGCTCTGAGGATGACCATGGACCTCCAGAAGCAGCGGGAAAGCAAGAGGGAATGTGTTCCCGTGAAAGACATGGGAGCAATCTTTCTGAGAAGGAAACATAAACAGTAGCAAATGCTGCAGAAAATAACCAAAGAAAATTCAAAAGCAATCTCTTTAATTCATCAGTAGAAACCGTTGATGATCTTGAATATGGCTGCTTTTGTGTATCAGTGGGCACAGAGAGACAAACTGGAGGCAGCAATACTAAAGCAAATCCATATTGATCAATCCAGCTTTACAAAAGCAAAGCTTTATTACAGAAATCTGTCAAATCATTGAATATTAAAAAATAGTACTATTAGATGGCACTTTCTAATGATAAATATAAATACCAATAAAATAGCACAAATGCAATGCGAGTTGCAAATGTTCCAAAGGTTACAAAAGCAAATTAACTAATACAAAATGAAGAACCTACTTGCTTCAAGTTCCCATTCTGAACATGGGATGTCCTAAGTCCACACATTCTGCAGCACAGTTTATAGAATCTACCATCTCTAACCCACAAGGTCAAAACCTATATACCTGGCCAACATAGCCACTAACCTTTCCTGGTTTATGAGGATTTTCACCTTAACAGATAGCCTAGTTTACTAGAACAGGCTTGGCCCTGAACAAACCTAAAGAATCAATACCTGTCTCCCAAAGACAGGTGCCGCTGACCTAGAGAAATCTACAACGTACAGTAGAGCACTGGGCTTCAAGCTGTCTCATGAACACACCCCTAGAGACTGCAGCTAACCCTACACCCCGCTGGTTCTGGAGGAGTTGGGAGTCGGACCCACCTGAGTAAGAGCTCTTGATCTCCATCAGTGGCTCTCACACGTCAGCATGCATCTGAATCACCTGGGAGACTTGTTCAGTTGCTTTGCTGGGCCCTCTCCCTACGTACAGCGTCTGATTCCTAGGCCCAGAGTAGGACCCAAGAATCTCAGAGCTAAGAAGTTTCCACTACTAATGCTGACCTAGTAACTAATATTAGTATCCTGAGTAAGATGTTGCTTGAAAGAAAAAAGAGTTCCTTTACTAAAAATAAAATTTTATAAACCTCATGGCAGAAATTAAATAATTAAGTAAATAACTAAATCAAGATTAGAGGTGGAATAAGGGCCTATGATGGAAAAGTTAGAAAGAAATTTCAAAAGCAAACATGATAGTAGGAAGGGAAAAATAAAGAGGGGGAAATCGGAGGGGGAGATGAACCATGAGAGACTATGGACTCTGAGAAACAAACTGAGGGTTCTAGAGGGGAGGGGGTGGCGGATGGGTTAGCCTGGTGATGGGTATTAAGGAGGGCACATATTGAATGGAGCACTGGGCGTTATACGCAAACAATGAATCATTGAATACTACATAAAAACCTAATGATGTAATGTATGGTGATTAACATAATAAAATAAAATTTAAAAAAAAAAGCAAACCTGAAATATACTATATCACTATTAATACTCTGGGTGAAGCAGTCAGCTTTAGAAACAATCAGGTAAAATATTTTTATATCAACAATTTAGTTAGCCTATAGAACTCAGGGTTCCACATAGGTCCCTCAAAATTTCAGGCTAAGTATCTTAATTAATAGCACATTTAATCAGGCCTAGTATGCAATTTTTAGGTCATTCTCTCAATTCCACTACAATAACTACTAGGGTTATATAGAAAGAAAAAAATCCATACCTGTTATCTGAAAATCTCCAAATTAAACCAAAACAGAGGGAATAAAATCCCAACTGAGTGGAGGTGGGGAAAGAAAGATGGCCATGGCTTTCTCCGGGTCTCAGAAGAGTTAAGATTATACAGAATCTCTTAAAAATCTAAAGGATAATAAAATTAAATCTAAAGGATAATATCACCCTCTCTTCCTACTGTGATTAAATCAACTACCGTTCTTTCCACTCCTGTGTCATTGATGCATCTTTGCCAAATCATACAGTATTAAGTTGAATATAGATAATTAGGAACATCCTGGAAAAGCTCCTAACTGAGAAACTATTTCGATAAGAAACATGTAAATCTTCGGACTGGTACACTTACCAAGATATATACAACCGAAGCCACCCTGGCCAATGGGCGACCCTAATTTCCACTCCTTCTTTGTCATATCAGTGATTATCTCCCCAGCTGCAAAGTGTTCTGCAAGTCGTCTCTTTCCAGGTCCCTGTCTTCCAGCTTGAGCTGCTTTTACACGAGGCATTTTCACTATAAAATGAAAGAAAGCGACACTCAGAATTCTAATCCTCAAAATGCTGAAAACATTTTCCACTAAGGAAAGCTCTGTGCTACAAAGGTACTTTTCAGATGTGGACAAGGATTTATGACATGACAGGAGATACTTTACACATAGGCCCCGATCCATCCTCACATCTCTGTGAAGATTACATTATCATCCCCATTTTACAGATGAGGAAATGAAGGCTCGGCAAAGTTTAGCAAGCTGTCCAAGGCTATGTACCTAGAAAGTGGCAAAGCAACAGAAATCTGCTCTTGAGGACTAACCTGGCTTCTGGCTTCAAAGCCTCAACACCACCGCCCACAATTACAAAAGTCACCACAGTGAAGGAGAGGACCTTTCAAAACAGTGACAAGGGAACAGTGGCTCTTTGGTCATTTGGCTTCACAGACAAGGCCAAGCTGGTGACTCCCAGTGCTCTATGCTTCCCTTCTCACCCCTTGGCAGTGAATCTGGATTCACCTTTCTCACTCACGGCCAAGGTTAACATAACATTCAGAGAAAACAGCGTGTTATGGTAAAAACCGCCCTGGGCTAGACTCAAAAGCCCCAGATCCCAGTGCAGCTATGATACCAGTTAGTCTGGAGACTGTGATCAAGTCACTTCTCTCTGGGCTTTAACTGCCCTGAGATGTAGTGAAAGAACCCCCCCCCGGGGGGGGGGGGGGGCGACTCAAACTCTCAGTTCGACACTACTGATTGAAAAAGATTTAAAACAAATACTTTCTCGGGTAGTGAGCGCCTGGGTGGCTCAGTCTTAATCAAGCATTAGCCTTCAGCTCAGGTCACGATCCCAAGATCCTGGGATGGAGTCCCTCGGTCAAGGAGCCTGCTTCTCCCTCTGCCTCTGCCCCTTCCCCCATCTCATGATCTCTCTCTCTCAAATAAATAAATATTTAAAACAAATACTTTCTCAGAGGCTACAATCTGCAACACTTGAAATGGTTGTTCAGGTGAAAGACAGGTTTGTTACATTACATAAGGTGGTTTGCTTTGGAGCCTAGATATTCCAAGTACATATACAAAATACTAGAGGGGCATTTTTTTTTTAGCAAATCTCCAGCCACTATCACACCACATACATAAACTCCATATATGCAAATGCTCTTTATTAACTTATTGGGGATTTTTAAATTTAATTTGTCCTATAGAATACCAATCCCTCTTCATTGTCTAAATCTTCTCTAACAAAACATCTTCAAAATAAATGAATGTGGCTATTATTTCTTCCTATCAAACAATTCTCTAAATGTGTATTTTTAATCATTATAAAATCCTTCTGAACGGAATTTCAGTGTAAACCGTAACAGACCAGACTCAATACACCAGACAAGGTGACTTTTACAGCTATGGTTGTAGACTGAGTGCAAGAAATAACCAAAACCAAAAAACAGGGGAAAAAAAAAAAAGAAAGAAAGAAAGAACCAAGGCATAGCACTTCCAAATACTAAAATGGATGCCTTCTAAATTTACCCCACTGTAACAAATCATCAGAGTAATCTCCTATTTGATGATTTCCTTATAGTAGTCAAGACAATTTAAAATGAGTTAAAAAAAAATTTTTCCTCTTTTTGTAACTCAAGATAGTAACCAGACTATCTTTTGTGTTTTACTGGAATTCCTTTCCAAAAGTGACCATATTTCAGATGAAATATGCTAGCTCACCTTCTACTCAATACAAATTGTAGTCAACAAAAAGTGTTTTTCCTCCAAATTAAGTGGTTAGCTTTTACTCTGAGTTTTATTCCTATAGCCTACTTGTAACAATTAATACATTCTGGAATGACTTTCTTTCCTTCCTAAAAGCAGTCCCACAGAATCAGCCATCACCGTGAGTCTCCCGAAGCCCTGAACAAACCACTGCTTCCAAAGGTTCGCTGCTACTGGAGATGGTGGGACTGGCAGCGCACCTGTTTAATCTCCCCAAATTTCCCCATAAAACCAAATAGGACAACTAGAGAGCAGGACTCAAACCCGACGGGCAACATCTACAACAAAACTAAGCGACAGTATTCCCTACATCCACAAACCCCAAAATGGGAGTGGGTGAAGAAGCCTCAGACAGCAAGGTGACCTACGTGCTACCAGCAGCTGTGAGGGAAGCAGCAGAAGCGAGGGCGGTGTCTCTGAGGAATCTAAGAATCCCCAAGTTACTTCTCAGAAGCACAGAGACAACGTGGGAACAGCAGCCCAAGCTGGGAAGGGCCGTGCATACTCCAGCAGCAGCATCATGTGGGGCTCTGCTGGAGGGGCTGGAGCAGGCTGGCCTCCACAACTCTGCAAGACCAACCAGCCAAAACACTCTCAGGTCAAAACCTCCCCAGGTGGACAAGAAACAACTGGGAATGGAATCCAAACTCAGCATCACAAAGCTAATACAAAGAAAGGAAAAAGAAGGTTCAAACACAAAAGTGGATCTGTAAGTTAGCCTCCATTGTTTTGGAACACTATACCAAAACAAAACAAAACAAAAGAGGAGGCTCTAGAAAATGACATAAAGTCAACCTGAACTATACCATCTAGAACTAATTGCACATAGAAGAAAAATAATTGCTTATAAAACTCAGCAACAAAAAAGGATCAAGGCCTAGTCCCGTGCAAATTGAAATTTTTTAAAAAATCCCTGCAGAAAAATACATAAAACATGCTTGCCAAAAAGTTGAGAACTATGCACCAATATTTCAAAACAAGCTTAAAAATCTTTACATAGAAAGATTAACAAGAGATCAGAATTAGAAAAACTCAGAGACCAAGTGATAGAAGGAAATAACTAAAAAGTCACAATCATTTGAGAGATGAAAACTAAGCTAGAAGGAACATCAGACTGAAGACAATTTAAACACAGTGACTTAACAAAAATAGAAAGTGAAAAGGAAAAAAATTTAAAAATCAAAAAGGGGGAAAAAGATAAATATTTCAAGAGAAAATCATAGATTTAGAATGCAGAAAAAGAAAAGCCAGTGAACATACAACAAAGAAACTCAAAGCAAGGGAACAGAATACTAAAAATGCTTTAATCAAAGAAGACTTTCCTAAACTTTAAAAAAAAAAAAGTGAAATTACAAAATGAAAGGTCACACCTTACACAGTACGTGGAGAAATCAGCCCAGGACAACCCACACTCCGACATCACCTAGTAAAATTACAGAACTCCACGAAAAAGAAAGTGTTCTTTGAGCATCCTGGCCAAAAACAGATCTTTTATAAGGAAAATAAATAAGACTGTCATCACTCTGACAGCAACACTTATGCCAGAAAAAAAAGGGGAAGTAACGCAGTTAAGACAAAACAAGAACTGAAGATTTTATACTCAGTTAAATTTCAAGTATAAAGACCAGTGTGTTCTCCGCATGGAAAAAGGGAATAAGAATCCACCAGGAACAAGCCTCAGGTATCCAGAACGCCTCAAGAAACATCCACCAGGAACAAGCCTCAGATATCCAGAACGCCTCAAGAAACATCCACCAGGAACAAGCCTCAGGTATCCAGAACGCCTCAAGAAACACCGCTGTAAGAACTGAGGGTGCGCAGGAAGCAGGTACTAATTTGTAGAAGACTCAACAAGGACCCTAAGGAGAAGACACAATATATAATGGGCACAGTCCTGATGAAGGGGATACGGTACAACTGTAAAACACGGGAGAACATACGCAAAAACACCCAGCTCTCCAGGAATCATACTATAAGTGATACTTGGTTTTGTAAACTAAGGTTACTGTACACATAGCTGTGGAATAATGCAAATGAGTAACTATGTGATATTTTAATTGTGCCATCCCCTTGTATCCTTAAAAATTGAGATTCAAATACGAAAGAAAGGGGATACAGATGACAGAAGAGGTTAAAAATGCTTTATTTGAAAATAGTTTTCAGAGGTTATTTTATTTTTTACAAAGTGCACGCATGCGCGTGCACACGCGCACACACACACGCACACACACACACACCCTTTGCATTTCCTAGGCCTAGCCACAAAAAAGCTTAGAAACAAATAACCAACCCAGTAGTAATGAGTATCTCTAGTATACAAATTGTATTCTTAAAAATACTGTTTCTTGTCAAAGAAACCAGATTCCTTGAAGAGAGGACTGATTCCAGATGTGGAGCCAGAAATGTACAAGACAGACTTGGAACATCTTGTCATTTCCAGGTGTCAAGGAAGCTATCAGAAACTACTAGAGTGATGTCAGATATGTCTAAGGAACCAACTTAGGTGTTCCCACTGACCAAAGATGGGCCAATTTGAGTCAATAAAGATAATAACTGCTATGGATTAAAACACATAAAATGGGTAAATCCAAGAGTTTGTAATAGTTAAGAAACCCTAAGCGGTCACCTCTAGAGAATAATAGGAAACCACTCAATTTTGAAAGCTGCTTTAAAAAAAAAAGGAAGGAAAAGAATCAAGCATTTATCCTTTCTTTCTTATATGAATTGTACCACTGGGTAACCAAATATTAGATGAAGAGAAATTTCTCCTTATGGAAAAATTTCAGCTAATAAATGAATAAGAATGGTTTTAGGTTAACACCATTTCCACCTCCTAATGAATTAATGGATCTAGACACTGAGCACTGATAGCTACTAACATCAAAATATGAGAGATGTCCAGACATATTATACGCCTCTTGATAAAAGTACATGCCACTACCCATGAAGTAATCTTGCCAAAAAATAAAAATAAAAAATTAAATAGACCCTGAATCTGATCAAGCCTATCGATTCACAGGATATGAAAAGAACAGAAGAACACGACCAACTATAGCAGAGGAATGCAATCAGCAAAGTCCCAAGGGTGAGAAACCCTAGAGTACATATAATCCCATTTTTTCAACAGATAAAGGGCAAAAAAGAAGAGACGGGAGAGAAGAGAACCAGATGCAGAAAGACTTAAAACAACATATCCAAAACAAAAGAAAATCAGGCAAAACTACACCGCAGTTTAGGGATGCATATCTGCGTGGTAAACCAATAAAAAAAAAAAGGCAGCGATCGCCCTAAAGACAAAAGTTACTTTCAGGAAGTGTAAGAAAGTTGTGATGAGGCCGGGCAGGTGGTTAGTTCATGATGTGGGTGGCAGTTCTAACAGTACCTTATAATTCATTAGGTCTGTATCTGCTTCATAAGGTCTTCTGTATTGTGAAATATTTTATGGTTTTAAGCCTTAAAAAATTGCTGTTCCTATAGTTAACAATCACCAAGGGACAGAAACTGAGAATCTTTTCATACTCTATGAGCTTGTCCAATCAGACACACACGCGCGCACGCACTAAGTAAAATCTGTACTTCATTTCCTAAGAACTATCAGTTGCCTTTTGCTTTTTTATTTATAGGTACTTCCTATATATTCTCTAGTGAAGAAATTAGCTCTTTATATTGCAAATAGTCTTCCCTATTTATATTTTGATATTGTTTATTTTTAGCTTTTGGACTTTATGTCATCCTTGCAAAGTCCCCTCCCAGTCAAATTACTCTTTTCAAATATCTCCCATGTCTTCTTTTAGTTTTTTTATGGTTTCATATTTGGCTGATGAAATTCTGATTTATCTACACTTATACTGGTATAAGATAATCAGAGGAATCCAGAATTTTCCAAATGGTTATCCAGTTTCTTTTCTTTTCCTCAGTCATGCGTGCACATTAGGGAGATCCACAGGGTTCAAGGAACTTAAATACACCATACGGCCTAAGTAAACTAAGGACAAAAAAAGTTCACGCAACGTTGTTCCTTTTTTTTCCCTTTTTTTCATATAAAGTTGTTCTGCCAACACCAGAACACCATTTCCTATTCTTCTAAATAAAGGCTTATCGGTTGTGCCCCAACTGACTCTGGTGAACACCCCTCCTCCAGCTTGGCCTGAGGTCTGTGTCCCAGCCCCGCCAGTGTCCCCTTTCCACGTCCTACCACACCCCCACTTCACTTTCACAGCATTTGGCCACCCGTCTTATTTCCTGGTTCAGGGTCACAGAAGTCTCCTACTTTCAGAGAATATGAGAGCTGTGTTTCTCAATCTCCTTGCTGCTTTTCAGGTGATTTCTGAAAAGAAGAAAGAAGTATTTAACACCAGAAGCCCCTGCTCAAAAACTGTTAAGTTTTACAACCATAAGCATTTGCCTCAATTATTCAGTGACGTTCCTAAAGAACTTAAAACACTAATTTGAATTCTACAATCGCCTCAATACATTATAGGCTTCTTCTAATGAGAAACCCATACCTACATTAGGTTTCTATTAAACAATACACTGGAGGGCACAAACCTCAACCAAATTCAACCTTTCTGCATCACTTCTGCCCACTTGGAGCAAAGCAAATCCACTATTATGGTAGCTTACAGAGAGGTTTCTAAGAAAAGGAAAACTTCACTGTCACAAAATCCATTACATAATCTGACCATTTCTTTTCCAAGTGATAGTAAATGAAATGCAGATGCAAGTGAAAAGCACATCAAGATGCAAATCAGCACTGCCCTTTGCTGAAATCACTCACTGCCATATTCCGTATTAGCATATTCACCAAAATTTAATTGTAAACAGAGTAATTATGGTACTAAAGTTATTAAATACACAAAGCAAGCTTGGAACTATACATATTCAAATAGAATTTCAGTGGCAGATCAACTTTTATATCTGAAACAATAACCTAATTAATAGTCAGCTCTGATAATAAAATGGTCCTGTTTCTCAGATAACATTCCCAAAAAAGTTCTGCTGTGAATATTAAAATAAAGTTTTGTGAAGAGATTTTTTAAATTTCAATAGCTATATTTATCACAATATGGTACTGTATTTAGACAACTGACATTTTTCTCAAGTCCTGGATTCAAATTTGGAATAATTTTCAAGACAGAAAAAAAGCTTGAATGGATCAAAAAGTATCAATTACACTTGATGAGCTCTACAAATTCATCCGATCCAAACTGGGGATTTACAGTACAGCAATAAAGCCTGTTATACACTCGATGGCTGGTCATACGTTCCCCTACAATAGATATGCACATAAGCTCCCCTGGGGGGGGTGGTCACATACTTTTAGGGAATCTTCTTTAAATCATCAAGCTTCTCTGATGTTTTTAAACTGCATGGAGACACACTGACTCAGGGATAATTCTGAACAAACTGGCCTACACCATTCCATCCATTAACATGGTACCTACAGATTCTTCTCTCCACTCAGCGGTGTAAAGCTTTTTCTCGCCCTCCCCCATCTACATTGACTTAGGTCTTTTCCAAACCCAAAGATCTCTCTCTTCTTCAATCAAATCTGATCTCTGAAGTTTCAGGACTGTTCTCACCTCTTATTTTATGTAATAAATGTTCTGTAAGTTTCTAAGCTCCCTGGATATTAGAACTGTCTTCCAACACATGCAGTAGGTAGGAATTCAATAAATGTGTCAAATTAAACAGCAAAAAGGGTTTTTCTTCTCAAGTATCTGATGTCTAACTTTATGCTTAATGTACCTCACTCAACTGCAATGGACACTGCCCTCCTTCTATAAGCCTGGCAACTGACAGCTCTTCCCACTCTCTACAATGACTGTCGAACCCTGTTTATTCTCCTCAAAACCGTCCTTCCCTTTCTTAACTCATAAATTTCAACAGATGACCTCATCTCCCAGTTCAGAGAGAAAACTGAAGTTTTAAGTGGGAATTCTTTTATCTTTTTTTTTGGGGGGGGGAATTCTTTTATCTTTCTAAGACCCAAACCTATATACCACCTTCACCCACATCAAGCCCACCTGGGGCATCCAACCTATCCTTCGTCCCTCGTATCACAATTCAGGGAAGCTCTGCTCCTCTACCGAATGTCAGGTCCTTTACCTCTGCCTTGTATCCCATCCCCTCCCACCTTCTTAGGACTTAAAACACTAATTATTAGTGTTTTAAGTAAATTAGTGTTTTAATAAAACACTACTAATTAGTCCCTCCCCATTATCATCCTAACTTTCTTCTTCCTTTCATGCAAATGTCTCAATAATCACATGCCCCTACTAACCTCTCCATTCCCTCCCTGGCGCCACAACCTGGCTCAGTCCAGACTTCACCTTCAGGTTCCGCTCCGACTGCTCTTGCTAAGGGCACTGAATCCAAATGACAGCGCACCCTCCCATCTGCCTGCTCAGAATACAACACTGTTGTTCATTCTTTCCTTCTGGAAACATTCTCTTCCTTTGCTACTGTGGTATCCTGGTGCTCATTCTATGGTTTAGGCCATTCACAGTCTAGGTAATTTGGGAAATACGAGTAACAGCTTGTTTTTTCAAGGAGTTTGTCCTGCTTTTTGACATACAGTTTTCCAGGGGTGAATCGTGTTAAAAAAGCAGACCACCTACGTTTCCCCAGCTTACACCAAAATATACATTTTATAATGTGAAAATAAATAACATAAAAGAAAAAACATGCTGTTAAATAAACCTAAGATCTTAGAAATAAAATTAAGAGCTTTGAAATTAAGATGGAGGCATATACAAAAATAGAACTGGTTGATATACTTTTCCTGTAAGCTAACAGAGCTCAAGAAAAGACTTTATAGTCTCGAAGAGATAGCTGCACACCCATGTTCACAGCAGCACTACTGACAACAGCGAAAAGGTAGAAAGAAGCAACCCAAGTTGCTTCCAACTGCCCAAGCGTCCATGGGCAGATGAACTGATAAACAAGATGTGGTGTATACATACAATGTGGTATTATTCAGCCTTAAAAAGGAAGGACATTCTGACACCTGCTACCATATGGGTGAATCCTGAAGACACGCTGAGTGAAATAAGCTAGGCACAAAAAGACAAATATTGTAGGATTCCACTAATATGAGGTATCTTACAGCAGTCAAATTTATAGAAACAGAAAATAGAATGGTTGCCAGGGCTGAGGGGAGGGGGAAGAAGGGAGCTGTTGTTTAATGGGTACAGTTTCAAATTTGCAAGATAAAAAGGCTTCAGGAGACTGGTTACACAACAATGTGGACATACCTAACACTACTGAACTGTACACTAAAAAATGGTTAGGGTGGTAAATTTTGTGATTCTATGTTGTTATTTTCCCCCCACAATTAAAAAAAGAATGAAAAGAGTTTTACAGACCCAATAGGTAAAACAGACTTAGTATAATACCAATATATTCTTGGTGACTATGGAATCACCCTTCCCCTGCACATGTGCACACCCACAACTGGAAAAGCATTACAAGTGGTATTATTTCAAAGGTTGTCCTTAACGGATGCTAATTACAGGCCTATCCCCTTTTATTGCGCTTTGCTTTATTACGCTCCACGGATACTGTGTTTTTTTTTTTTTTACAAATTGAAGGTTTGTGGCAACCTTCTGCACAACAAGTCTATTGGTGCCATTTTTCCAACAGCATTTTCTCACTTCGTGTCTCTGTGTAATTCTGGAAATTTTTGCAGTATTTCAAACTTTTTCATTATTATTTTATTTACTATGGTTATCTGTGATCAGTGATTACGACTCACTGAAAGCTCAGACCACAGCATTTTTTAGCAATAAGATTTTTTAATTAAGGTATATAATTGTTTTTTTATCCATAATACTATCGCACACTTAACAGACTACAGAACAGTGTAAATATAATGTTTATATTTGCACTAAGAAACCCAATATTCATTTGACTTGCTTTATTGCAATATTCGCTTGATTGTGGTGATCTAGAATGGAACCTGCAGTATTTCCAAGGTATGCCTGTACAGAAATCTACTAGTTATCACAGCAATAAATAAAGGCTAACTAGGAATTATGTGAATTTATTACATGAATTACATTCATTCATTCACTCACTTAACGAATATTTATTGAATATAAGCCATGTGCCAAGCACTGTTCTAAATACTTGAGAATTGAGGGGCAGAGCAAGAGGGCGGAGGAGTAGGAGACCTGGATTTCGTCTGGTCTCAGGAATTCAGCTGAAGAGGGATCAAAGCACTGTGAACACCTACGAACTCAACAGGAGATGGAAGAGAGTAGCAACAACTCCCTGAACAGAGAAGCGACCACTTACTGGAAGGTAGGACGTGCGGAGAAGTGAATCCGAGGCGATATTCGGGAGGATAGTCGGCGGGGGAGGGGGCCTGAGTCAGCCGCTTCTGGCAAGTGCTAGAGCCGCGGAGCACAAAATTGGAACTTTTAGAAGTCGGCTCCGCTGAGGGACGTCGCTCCAGTGGCTAAGCGGGAGGTGGAAACCTCGCGGGACAGTGTGGACACAGGACCCTCGGGGTCACAGAAAGACCGGGGGGTGCCTGAGTGTGGCAGAGCTCCCAAGTATCGAAGCAGGGAAGCCGGCTGCAGAGACGGAGCCGAGGCGCTCAGCTCGGGGTTGCCATAAACTGTGATCCGCGGCCCAGTCGGGCCACTGCTCCTCCAGCAGGGACCCAACAAGCGGCAGAGCCGGGGAGACTCCCCTTCCTCCCCCGGGAGGAGCGGCGCGGGAGCGCACCGCAGGGATCTGCTGGGTTTGGAGACTCCACACCGGGTCGGGTGCCAGAGATAGACATGCTCGGTCACAGGCCGGGTGAGCACGGAGTGCGGCCGGAGACCGGGGACACGGGAGTGACTGACTGCTTTTCTCTGGGGGCGCGCGGAGGAGCGGGGCCCCGAGTTCTCGGCTCCTCCGGGCAGAGAGTGGGAGGCCACAATTTTCACCCTGGTCCTCCAAAGCTGTACCGAGAGCTTGCAGGGAACAAAAGCTCCTGAGAGCAAACCCCAGCAGCTTGCTTAGCCCCGAAGGACAAGGGCGGGGCATTTCCGCCTCCGGCAAAGACATTTGGGAACCACGGCAACAGGCCCCTCCCCCAGAAGATCAGCACGAACAGCCAGCAAGCCAAGACAAAGTTTACCGATCAAGGAGAACGGGAGAACTCCAGCGCTAGGGGAATACTACACATAGAATTCATGGCTTTTTTACCATGATTCATTAGTTTTTCAAAGTTAATTTTTTTAACTTTTTTGGGTTTTTTTGAATTTTTCTTTTTCCCTTTTTCAACCATCTTATCAATCCCTTTCTTAAAAAAACATTTTTTATTTTTCATTTTTAGTGTCATATTTTATCCCTTCATAGTAGTTACCCTTATTTTTGGCATATATATATAAGTTCTTCTCTCTTTAAAATTTTGATATACAGTTTCTTCTAACAGATCAAAATATACCCTAAATCACTAGTGTATGGCTTTGTTCTAGTCTCCTGCCTGATCACAGTCTCTCCCATTTTTTTTCTTTTCTTTTTTTTTTAATCTTCTTTCTTCTTTCAAACAACTTATCAATTCCGTTTATAAAACCTTTTATAATTTTCATCTTTACAGTCATCTTCCATCCCTTCATTATATCAACCCTTATTTTGTACATATATAAGTCTTTCCTTCTTTAAAATTTTAGGAGGCACTTTCTTCTAACAGACCAAAATATGCCCAAAAGCTAGTGTGTGGCACTATTCTATGCACTAGCCTGATCATATTTGATCGTATTCTGGTTTTTTTTGTTTTGTTCTGTTTTTGTTTGTTTTTATCTTTTTCTTTTTCTTTTTCTCTCTCTCTCTTTTTTGTTTCTTTCCCTTTCTTTTCCCCTGGTTTCAGGTCTTATCTGATTTGTATACAGTATATTTGCTGGGGACGTTGTTAACCTGTTAGCATTCTCTTCTTTCATTCATCTGTTCTCCTCTGGACAAAATGACAAGACGAAAAAAATCACCTCAGCAAAAAGAACAAGAGGTAGTACCGTCTGCCAGGGACCTACTCGATACTGACATTAGTACGATGTCGGACCTAGAGTTCAGAATCATGACTTTAAAGATACTAGCTGGGCTTAAAAAAAGCGTGGAAGTTATTAGAGAAACCTTTCTGGAGAAATAAAAGAACTAAAATCTAATCAACTTGAATTCAAAAAGGTTATTAATGAGGTGCAATCAAAAATGGGGGCACTAACTGCTAGGATAAATGAGGCAGAAGAGAGAATCAGCGATATAGAAGACCAAATGATGGAAAATAAAGAGACTGAGAAAAAGAGAGAGAAACAACTACAGGATCACGACGGCAGAATTCGAGAGATAAGCGATACGATAAGACGAAACATTAGAATAATTGGGATCCCAGAAGCAGAAGAAAGAGAGAGAAGGGCAGAAGGTATATTGGAGCAAATTATAGCAGAGAACTTCCCTAATGTGGGGAAGGAAAGAGGCATCAAAATCCAGGAGGTACAGAGAACCCCTCTCAAAATCAATAAAAATAGGTCAATACCCCGACATCTAATTGTAAAACTTACGAGTCCCAGAGACAAAGAGAAAATTCTGAAAGCAGCTCGGGAGAAGAGATATGTAACCTACAATGGTAGAAACATTAGATTGGCAACAGACCTATCCACAGAGACCTGGCAGGCCAGAAAGGACTGGCATGATATCTTCAGAGCACTAGAGAAAAGAAAGCTGGGGTGGCAATTCTTATATCAGACAAATTAGATTTTAAAACAAAGACTGTAATAAGAGATGAGGAAGGACACTATATCTTACTTAAAGGGTCTATCCAACAAGAAGATCTAACAATTGTAAATATCTATGCCCCTAACGTGGACGCAGCCAATTATATAAGGCAATTAATAACAAAAGCAAAGAAACACATTGACAACAATACAATAATAGTGGGGGACTTTAACACCCCCTTCACTGAAATGGACAGATCATCTAAGCAAAAGATCAACAAGGAAATAAAGACTTTAAATGACACACTGGACCAAATGGACTTCACAGACATATGCAGAACATTCCATCCCAAAGCAACGGAATACACATTCTTCTCTAGTGCCAATGGAACATTCTCCAGAACTGATCACATCCTAGGTCACTAATCAGGTCTCAACCAGTACCAAAAGATTGGGATATTCCCTGCATATTTTCAGACCACAGTGCTTTGAACCTAGAACTCAATCACAAGAGGAAAGTCGGAAAGAACTCAAAGACATGGAGGCTAAAGAGCATCCTACTAAAGAATGAATGGGTCAACCAGGAAATTAAAGAAGAATTTAAAAAATTCATGGAAACCAATGAAAATGAAAACACAACGGTTCAAAATCTTTGGGATACAGCATAGGCAGTTCTAAGAGGAAAGTATATAGCAATACAAGCCTTTCTCAAGAAACAAGAAAGGTCTCAAATACACAACCTAACCTACACCTAAAGGAGCTAGAGAAAGAGCAGCAAATAAAGCCTAAACCCAGCAGGAGAAGAGAAATAATAAAGATCAGAGCAGAAATCAATGAAATAGAAACCAAAAGAACAGTAGAACACATCAACGAAACTAGGAGCTGGTTCTTTGAAAGAATTAACAAGACTGATAAACCCCTGGCCAGACTTATCAAAAAGAGAAGAGAAATGACCCAAATCAACAAAATCATGAATGAAAGAGGAAAGATCACAACCAACACCGAAGAAATACAAACAATTATAAGAACATATTACGAGCAACTCTATGCCAGCAAATTAGATAACCTGGAAGAAATGGGTGCATTCCTAGAGATGTATTCAACTAGCAAAATTGAACCAGGAAGAAACAGAAAACCTGAACAGACCTATAACCACTAAGGAAATTGAAGCAGTCATCCAAAATCTCCCAAGAAACAAAAGCCCAGAGCCAGATGGCTTCCCAGGGGAATTCTATCAAACACATTTAAAGAAAAATTAATACCTATTTTCCTGAAACTGTTCCAAAAAATAGAAATGGAAGGAAAACTTCCAAACTCATTTTATGAGGCCACCATTACCTTGATCCCCAAACCAGACAAAGACCCCATCAAAAAGGAGAATTACAGACCAATATCCTTGATGAACATGGATGCAAAAATTCTCACCAAAATACAAGCCAATAGGATCCAACAGTACATTAAAAGGATTATTCACCATGACCCAGTGGGATTTATCCCTGGGCTGCAAGGTTGGTTCAACATCCGCAAATCAATCAACGTGATACAATACATTAACAAAAGAAAGAACAAGAGTCATATGATCCTCTCAATAGATGCAGAAAAAGCATTTGACAAAGTACAGCATCCTTTCTGGATCAGAACTCTTCAGAGTATAGGGATAGAGGGTACATACCTCAATATCATAAAAGCCATCTATGAAAAACCTACAGCGAATATCATTCTCAATGGGGAAAAGCTGAGAGCTTTTCCCCTAACGTCAGGAACGCGGCAGGGATGTCCACTCTCACCACTGCTATTCAACACAGTATTAGAAGTCCTAGCCACAGCAATCAGACAACAAAAAGAAATCAAAGGCATCCAAATCGGCAGAGAGGAAGTCAAACTCTCACTCTTTGCAGATGATATGATACTGTATGTGGAAAACCCAAAAGACTCCACCCCAAAACTGCTAGAACTCATACAGGAATTCAGTAAAGTAGCAGGATATAAAATCAATGCACAGAAATCAGTGGCATCCCTATACACCAACAACAAGACAGAAGAGAGACAAATCAAGGAGTCGATCCCATTTACAATTGCACCCAAAACCATAAGATACCTAGGAATAAATTTAACCAAAGAGGCAAAGGATCTGTACTCAGAAAACTATAAAATACTCATGAAAGAAATTGAAGACGACACAAAGAGATGGAAAAACGTTCCATGCTCATGGATTGGAAGAACAAACATTGTGAAGATGTCAATGCTACCTAGAGCAATCTACACATTCAGTGCAATCCCCATCAAAATACCATTCACTTTTTTCAAAGAAATGGAACAAATAATCCTAAAATTTGTGTGGAACCAGAAGAGACCCCGAATAGCCAGAGGAATATTGAAAAAGAAAAGCAAAGCTGGAGGCATCACGATTCCGGACTTCCAGCTCTATTACAAAGCTGTCATCATCAAGACAGTATGGTACTGGCACAAAAACAGACACATCGATCAATGGAACAGAATCGAGAGCCCAGAAATGGACCCTCAACTCTATGGTCAACTCATCTTTGACCAAGCAGGAAAGAATGTCCAATGGAATAAAGACAGTCTCTTCAACAAATGGTGTTGGGAAAATTGGACAGCCACATGCAGAAGAATGAAACTGGACCATTTCCTTACACCACACACAAAAATAGACTCCAAATGGTTGAAAGACCTAAACGTGAGACAGGAGTCCATCAAAATCCTAAAGGAGAACACAGGCAGCAACCTCTTCGACCTCAGCCGCAGCAACTTCTTCCTAGAAACATCACCAAAGGCGAGGGAAGCCAGGGCAAAAATGAACTATTGGGATTTCATCAAGATAAAAAGCTTTTGCACAGCAAAAGAAACAGTCCACAAAACCAAAAGACAACCGACAGAATGGGAGAAAATATTTGCAAATGACGTATCAGATAAAGGGCTAGTATCCAAAATCTATAAAGAACTTATCAAACTCAACACCCAAAGAACAAATAATCCAATCAAGAAATGGGCAGAAGACATGAACAGACGTTTTTCCAAAGAAGACATCCAAAAGGCCAACAGACACATGAAAAAGTGTTCAACATCGCTTGGCATCAGGGAAATCCAAATCAAAACCTCAATGAGATACCACCTCACACCAGTCAGAATGGCTAGAATTAACAAGTCAGGAAAGGACAAATGTTGGCGGGGATGCGGAGAAAGGGGAACCCTCCTACACTGTTGGTGGGAATGCAAGCTGGTGCAACCACTCTGGAAAA
The DNA here is from genome assembly GCF_009762305.2 of Zalophus californianus. Taxonomy (NCBI): domain Eukaryota; kingdom Metazoa; phylum Chordata; class Mammalia; order Carnivora; family Otariidae; genus Zalophus; species Zalophus californianus. The sequence goes on from NC_045600.1 coordinate 7,996,352, forward strand.
CAGTATGGAGGTTCCTCAAACAGTTGAAAATAGAGCTACCATACAATCCAGCAATTGCACTACTCGGTATTTACCCCAAAGATACAAATGTAGGGATCCGAAGGGGTACGTGCACCCCAATGTTTATAGCAGCAATGTCCACAATAGCCAAACTGTGGAAAGAGCCAAGATGTCCATCGACAGATGAATGGATAAAGAAGAGGTGGTATATATACACAATGGAATATTATGCAGCCATAAAAAGGAATGAGATCTTGCCATTTGCAACGACGTGGACGGAACTGGAGGGTGTTATGCTGAGTGAAATAAGTCAATCAGAGAAAGACATGTATCATATGACCTCGCTGATATGAGGAATTTTTAACCTCAGGAAACAAACTGAGGGTTGCTGGACTGGTGGGGGGTGGGAAGGATGGGGTAGCTGGGTGATAAACATTGGGGAGGGTATGTGCTATGGTGAGCGCTGTGAATTGTGCAAGACTGTTGAATCACAGATCGGTACTTCGGAAACAAATAATGCAATATATGTCAAGAAAAAAAAAGAAAAAGATAGCAGGAGGGGAAGAATGAAGGGGAGTAAGTCAGAGGGGGAGAGGAACCATGAGAGACGATGGACTCTGAAAAACAAACTGAGGGTTCTAGAGGGGAGGGGGGTGGGGGGATGGGTTGGCCTGGTGATGGGTATTAAAGAGGGCACATTCTGCGTGGAGCACTGGGTGTTATGCACAAACAATGAATCATGGAACACTACATCAAAAACTAATGATGTAATGTATGGTGATTAACATAATAATAAAGTTTTAAAAATAAATAAATAAATACTTACTTGACCTCAAAGAACAAAGGTCCTGCTGTTTGACACATATTCTAGCAGAAAAAAATATTAGAAAAAGAAACAAACAAACATAATGGGTAAATTATATAGTATTTTATAAAATGTAGGTGCTATGCTTTAAAGAAAAAAAAAAAAGGAAAAGAAAGGAAAGGAAAGTAACAGACCAGGGGGATAGAGGACAGGGAGAGCAGGGTGGCAGGGGGCACATGAGCCTCAAGGAGAAGGTAGGCGAGATCTGAGCAGACTCACAGGTGGTGTGTCTGTGGGGATATTGTGAGCAGAGGGACAAGCAGTGCAAAGATCTTAAGGTAGGAGCACGCCAGGCAACCGAAGAAGAAGTACGCCAGTGTGGCTTACGTGGGGGGAGCAAGGGGAAAATAGGAGGGGAGAGCCAGGTAACACAGGAGGAACACACTAAGCAGAGCCCCACAGGCCACTTCAGGACTCTGACATTAGCAAAAGGGGAAACACGCTTTTACAAGATTTGGGGACATGTATTATGCTTGTTTTGTTTTTTTTTTTTAGATTTTATTTATTTATTCAACAGACAGACAGACAGACAAGCAGGCAGAGTGGCAGGCAGAGGGAGAGGGAGAAGCAGGCTCTCCGCCGAGCAGGGAGCCAGATGCGGGGCTCGATCCCAGGACCATGGGATCACGACCCAAGCCAAAAGCAGCCGCTTAACCGACTGAGCCACCCAGGTGCCCCTATGCTTGCATTTTAATTCACAATAATTCAATCAAAATAAAAATCATACTCTGAACACGAGTCAAGAATTCTCCTCCCATTGACCTGTTTCTCACCAAAGCTTTCACATGTTTGATATTTTTTGCTAATGTCTGTTATTCCATTCTCAGAATCCACTCCATCCATAGGCTAAACTATGTGAGCCTGTTATAAATTCAAAATCTTCAGTGCTTCTGTAGTGCCTTTGTCACTAATGTCACCTCAAGGTAGGAATGGGTTTATAATGGATCAGCTTCCATTCCTAAAAAGTAGAGCCTAGGACGAGGCCCTGTTCTCCCTTTAACTTTAATATAAGTAATTTAGTAGTGCTATTAGAGTGAACGGTTTGTAACTTTTTGACAGGAAATATAAAAATTTTACCATGCTACACCTCTAATTTCAAATAAAAATAATACTGAGTTCCATGCAATTCTGTATTATTCCAATGTATAGTACCTGCTTCATTAATCCATTTGCTTGACAAATATTTATGCTGAGCATACTCTGTGCCAGAACTGTTCTAGAACACAAGGATAAAGCAGTGAACAGGCAAAAATTCTTGCCCTCATTAAGCTTTTTTAAATTTAAGATAGAGAAACTGTTAAAAATTAAAACATGCTCAGTGTCCAATGGTAATAAGTGCTAAGGGAAAAAATAAAGTAGGAAGAGGGGAGAGGGATGGGGGTAAAATGTAAAAGATAATCTGGTAAAGCCTTACGAGAAAACGACACTTAAGCAGAGACCTGCAACACAGTGAGGGAAGCTGGCCATGCAGTCGTCTAGAGGAAAACCATCCCACATGGAGGGAACAGCAAGTGCAAAGGCCCTAAGGCAAGAGTATGGCCAACTTGTTCTGGAAGCCAAAGTGGCAAGGAGGTGGGTGCACCTGGAGAAGAATCCGCCAGGGGAGAGCACTAGCTGATGTCAGAGATACAAAAGAGCACAGGCCTGGTGGTCATGCCCAACACACAGGCCACTCACTGTAAGGACACTGACTTTGGATCTCAGGAAGATGGGAAATCCTAGGAAGGTTTTGCACAGAGAAGTAGCATGCTTTGGCTTACATTTTTTTTTTTTTAAAGATTTTTATTTATTTATTTGACAGAGAGAGACACAGCGAAAGAGGGAACACAAGCAGGGGGAGTGGGAGAGGGAGAAGCAGGCTTCCCACGGAGCAGGGAGCCCGATGCGGGGCTCGATCCCAGGACCCTGGGATCATGACCTGAGCCGAAGGCAGACGCTTAACGACTGAGCCACCCAGGCACCCCTGTCTTACATTTTCAAAGGCTAGCTCTGGTGAATCCATCAAACATATTGGATGGGGGCAAAACAAAAATAGCTACCACTTATTACAGTGGTGTTGCTATTGGAAAAACCAATGACTGGCATTAATCCTTCCTAGATAATAAGAATGTCAATTTTTTAAACACTGCACTGACTTTTAGCCACCAAACAGAGGGGTACAGAATAACCTAAGAGGATTTTTAGATTTTTTTTAAACTTTACATGCACTACCGTCCCCCCACCCCCCAAACAAGTCTTCAGTGCCAAGCAGAAACAATTGATATTAGTGACAGATGGTCTAGGAAACATGCTAATCATCTCTTACTCTACATTTTCTAAGCTCTATCTTTACAACAATTTAGTTAACCAGAATCAGAATATTTAATATTTGAACTCCTTTATTCCAAAGGCATTTATGAAACACCTCCAAAATATGTGCCAGAAACTGATGCTTGGAGCTGGAAACGCACATGGATAAAATGCAATCTTTGGCCTCAAGAAGCTGCATTTAGCTTCATGCAGAAACACCTTCATATGGTTAGGATTTTTATATCATCAGCTTCAAACAAGGATCAATAAAAAGCCCTCCAGGTAAAGAATGTTTCTGAATCCTCTGATAAAACTACTTATTAAAAACAGTGAGCAGCTGTAGACATCTACAGAACCAAACTCTATTGGTTTCAGGGCAAGGAGAAAGTGCCTCTTCCAGTGGGCTGCAAGTTTTTAAGATAGGAAGATCTCTGAAACCCCGTGTTTTCTCATTTTTTCAACTAGCGCAAGTTCAGAGCAAAATTATAAACTGAATTACATAAGTATCATGGTCTACGGCAGCAGCTCTGAGTCCTGGCTACGCATGGCAATTGCCAGCAGAACTCTGAAAACAGAAAGGGCCTCTTCCACAAGAGCCCCGCAACCATGTGCTGAAATGCCACACAGAAGAGGTGATACACGGACTGGACCACCGATCTAGATAAGCCAGCACATGTTCCTCTCTACGTTCAGTTCAGTCACTCATTTTCAACATACTAGCTCTGTTACACACAATCCTACTGTATAAGAGGATGTCAATAAAAGCTCCCTCCAGTTCATTTCAGAACTTGGAAAAAAACAAATTAGTGAATGAATGATTCAAGAGGAGCCCCCCCAAAAAACCACCCTTTTCCCATCCCCTCATATCCCAGATCAAAAATCACTCATTTACATTTCAAACTTATTTGGGATTAAAAAGTAATTACATGTTTTGGTATAAATGGCTTCCTGCCAAACTACAGTAAGTCAAAGAATAAAAGCAAACAAGAGATAATCGGTCAACAAAGAACTTCATCACCTCTTTTGCTAAATTATAAATTACATCAGGAACAATTTGAAAGCAATATACTTAAAGACAATTCTCTTACAAATGAGCCAGCTAATCAGAAGTTGATTAATGCATTTGATTACTGCTAAGAAATCATCTAAAAAATAAAATACAGCATCTTGAGTTTATATAGCCTCTTCCCAATCAGACCAAGGGTCTTCATATACTTACTTTTTTTATCCCCACAAATCCTGAACTGTAAGGAGATCCATAGAATAACAACATACTTATTATCAATACCATTTAACATAAAAACCTGTGACAAAGGAAGGTTAATTGTGAGTTCCTATTAGGGACACCCAATCAATCAGTCCCCCTGGTCTCACTCTGAGAACCAGGCATATGAACATAAGTAGGAAAAGCATTCACGGCTATATGGTACCTGTAGGGACACTAACAAAACAAGAGTCAGATACAGCACAACCATCCATGAGCATACAGAAGTGAACCTCCAGAGATAATGATCCTATAAATTCATAGGCTTATTCCTGAAAAACATCAAGCTAACTCAAACTGTGACACCATCTTTGGAAGCAATTGTCACACTAGTCAGGTTTTCACACCTACGCTGGAAAGAACTAGGTGAAGACTCACGCTTCTAATTCTGAGAAAGAAAGTGGGTATTTTCAGAGAAGAAAAATTTCTTCCTAGTCAGAATGTTTTCTACTTGTAGTGGGAAACTGATTTACATTACACTATAACATTTTTTGGTACAGCGAATAAAATGTTTAAAATACAGTATATCAAGTGTATTTCCTCAACTTTAATTTCCTTTAAATGATTTCTAAGAGTTCTAAAAGAGGAGCACTAACTGCAGAATTAATTTTCAACTGAAAATACACAGGATGGTCCAATTTCAAACATAAGGGCAGGAGGCCTTGCTGCCACCCCTTCCCTGGAAAGGCGAAGGATCCGGTGAGGTCCTGCTGTGCACCTCTCTTTCTGACTTTAGATGTGAGGGTTAGAAGATCCATCCCTGGAGTCCTAACAGGTCTCCAGGAACCAACCTCGAAGAAGACATTCCAGTAACATTCATTCGTCCTACAGAGAGCAGACGCTGGGTACTTCCTGCTCTGGCCATACAAAGGCATGACATCTAAGAAGGGAGCAAGTCTAAAGATGCTGACTTCAAAGGGAGGTGACCCACAGGCCCTACAAAAGGAGCTACAAGGGAATGATTCTCTATGTTAAGCAAACACTGAAACTGTTCTAAAATTGGAAAAGGTTAAACTATACTGTTAATATGTCTATACAGCACTTAGCATGTTTTGGTAATTTTGTAAATGATAGATTTCCCATTAGTTTTCCTATTTGAGGACAAAATTAACAACCAGACTTTGTTTACAGTTAATTCCCTGGGTGTTCACATTTAAATCTACACAGGATAGCAACTGCACAACATTTTTCCTTATATATTCTTGTGGCAGGGCTCGAGGGGAGAATAGCTCTAAATACTTGGAAAGTAAATTAGGATGACCAAATAGTCTGAGCATATCAGAAGTGTACTCCAGTCATTAAAAGGGTTTTCATGAAAACATAAAAGAAAAACTTTAAAGAGTCCCAGAGACAAGAAGGTTTTTCGAGACAACAAAATAAAAGTCAAGCCATACTGTTTGACAAATTAAAAATTCTCCACAGGTTAAAAGTAGCATAAACCTGAAAGACAAATGAAAACAATATATAAAACATGACAAAAGGCTAATTTTCTTAGTATTTAAAGATTCCTTTCTTTAAAAAAAAGGACAAAAACCCAACAGAAAAATGGAGAAGTGAGGTGCAGATGGAAATTCACAGAAAAAGAAATACAAAAGGCTTCTAGAAACTCCTTACTAGGAGAATTTTCAAAACCATACAAAGTAGAGAAGCAGTATGATGAACTCCTGCATACACGTCACCCAGTTTCAACAATTATTCACACAAGGCCAATCTGTTTTTTCCCTAAACCCGATCCACTCACCCCTGCAGACGGTTTCAAAGTAAACCCCACATATCATATCGTTTCATACGCAAATTCTTCTGTTACTTTTTTAAAAATATAGTCACTAGGGCGCCTGGGTGGCTCAGTTGGTTAAGCGACTGCCTTCGGCTCAGGTCATGATCCTGGAGTCCTGGGATCGAGTCCTGCATCGGGCTCCCTGCTCAGCGGGGAGTCTGCTTCTCCCTCTGACCCTCTTCCCTCTCGTGCTCTCTATCTCTCATTCTCTCTCTCAAATAAATAAATAAAATCTTTTAAATAAATAAATAAATAAAAATATAGTCACTAAATATCATCACATCTAACAAAATTGACAATCATTCTGTGATATCATCTAGTAACAAGTTTAAAGACTCCCTAATTGTCTCAAGAAGTGTCTCCTTATAGCTGATTTTTTACTTGCTGCATCTGGTGGATGTGTCTTTGAATCTCTTTAATGGACAAATGCCACCTCTCTCTTTTATTTTTTTTCCCTTCCCTTGTCGTTTGTCTTGTAAAATTTCCCCCTTTGTGAATTTTGCTGATTGGGTCCCTCTACTGTCACTGAATGTGTTCCCCAACATCTTTTGTTACTGTTGTTGCCCAAACTGCTCTGTCATCAATCTGGTGTCAGTGCCCTTCAGTGAACACCAGGAACACACCTACAGTGAAACCAGTTGGGAGAACACATTCCAAAGGGAACAACACTAGGGTGGCTCAGTAAGAGAATGTTAAAAAGAATCTATTATAGGATTCAGGCTTTGGCTGGGTAATTTGGGGGAGAACCTAAGGAAGCAGGAGTTTCCCTAAATTGGATGTCAGAAAGTGGGGTAATTCTATGACTGGGTATGTCAGGGAGGGGAGACTAGAATGAAGATAAGGCTGTAAGTGGTAAAGAAGCAGCCATCACTCATTTTGGTCAAGAATTTTGTGGACAACACAGAGACCTTGGCTTTGTGCCTGGTTTCATTTTATCATAATGTGAGTGAAACCCCATCTGAGGTATTCTGTGAGATTGCTTACATTTAACCGGAGGACATGGCCTGTCTATGAATGTCAGACAGCTTCTGCAGCCAGGGCTGCTCTTTTCCCTTTTGCACTGAACAATGGAAGCCCTTTGGGTTGGCCACCATATCCTTCTGATTCAACCCCAACAGTCCTGGACGTTTTCCTTGCTTTCTAGTATAAGATGTTCCAGGTTCCTCAGGCTCATTTTCCTGTCCCAAACCTAAAATTAATCACTTCTACAAAGAGCCTGTCTTCTTTTAGTGGAAAATGGATTAGAGACCAAAATCTGGGCCCTACGACATTCACTGGTCCCAACTGTCATTATTTCTAGATCTTTTGAGTGGACAAAGCTAGAATTTTTTTCAAAGAGAAAATACATCACAAGTTTATATCGATATTTCCTGTTCAAACTTAGGATTATAGGTTTTTGCTTAACTTCTTTGCCTTTATATTTGTCTCTATTCTCTGTTAAAATCCTTGGTTCCAAAGAACATTAACCTAAATATTTAACTGATACATATTCTCTTTGAATCTTTATAATTTTGTAAAACATTTACATTTCCAAAATCAAAACAACACACGATGTGTTCAGAAGTCTAGCTTTCATTCTCCAGTCTTCCTGTCCTTTCCCTCCATGTAACTGCTTTTGTTAGTTTTTAGTTTATCCTTCATTTTTTTCTTTTTAAACAACAAATAAAATACATTTATCTGCATCACCTGTGTCTTAGGTTAAGAGGTAAAATATTATATACTTGTCTGTCACCATGATTTCTTTCACTAACACTATACCCTGAAGATCAACAGCAAATAGGCTCAGCTTCATTAATAAAATGAAAAATAAAATTACAGTAAGGCTTAATTTATCATTAAAATCACATTTTTAAGCTATCGGATTAGCCAAATTCAAAGAGCTAGAAAATACACAGGACTGGTAGGAGTACCAGGCCCATCAATTTAGCATTAGCTACCAAAATGTTACATACACAGCCCTAGGGCTCAGTCCACTTCTGGCAATTTGTCCTATAGGTACACTCACATCCTGTCAAATGTATGTGAAAATTAACGAAGGGAAACCTCACTAAAGTGGAGTCAGGAGGCTAGAAGGTGCAACCATACCACTCAACATCAATTACTAGAAGAACTGTCAATTACAGACCCAGCAGAAGAATGGTCAACAGAAAAGAACCATCAATTACAAGTCCCACAGGGAAAGATGTACATTGCATCTCCCACAAGAAATAGATCGCCCACCCAGCTCAGCCACTGAGAAACCTCAGCACCCAGAACCTTTGCTTCTCTCCAGTGGACTTTCGCTCAGAACACCCTCTCCCAGCTTCCTCTTTCTTCTCTGTAAAATAATGTTCCTCTCCTTTGTCGGACTACCTCCGGTTTTGCCACAGTTTGCTTGTCCTGAATTACAATTCTGTTATTTCTGAATGAATCCATTTCTGCCAGTAAAATAAATGTATTTTAAGGTTAACATGTACATGGATATTCACTGCAGCATAATATAACAAAAGACTAGAAACATCCTTAATTTACATCAAAAGTGAACTTAAGTGAATGATGACATAGCCATAGAATGAATATGCAATTTAAAAAATGAGGTAAACCTATATCCATCAATATGGAACAGTCTCCAAGATACAGTTAAGTGAAAAATGTACGCTGCATATGCTTGTATATGATTAGCACTCGCAGGACTTGTGCAACAATGTACCATATATATATATATATATATATATATATATATATATATATATATATATATATATATATAGCATATTACTGGTACCCTATATAATCAATTGGTAGCAAAAATGCCTTTGTGGTAGGTTTAGTTTCCATTCTTTATCCTCCTATACTGTCTAAATTTCTTACTGTGTGTATGTTATTTTTCAATGAAAACATTTTTTTAAAGATTTTATTTATTTATTTGAGAGAGAGAGAGACAGCGAGAGAAGGAAAACAACAAGCAGGGGGAGTGGGAGAGGGAGAAGCAGGCTCCCCGCTGAGCAGGGAGCCTGATGCAGGACTTGACCCCAGGACTCTGGGATCATGACCCGAGCCAAAGGCAGACACTTAACAACTGAGCCACCCAGGCGCCCCTCGATTAAAACTTTTTTTTTCCAATTAAAACATTTTTAAAGAATTCTTCATGACTAATAAAGGAACTTGTATTACATAAAATACCAAGTAGCTCTTTCCATTGTTGTTACTTTGGAATCTGCCTGTGCTCTTTTAACATCAGGATCTTCCCAAGTCAGCCCAGCCACTGCCTCAAATTAAAAACAGAGCAATCGACTATGTAGAAAAACAACTCTCAATGCCTACATTTGCAGACAAGCCCATACCTTTGTGTCTTGATGTAAAGCCTAGGTCAGTCTTTAAAGAGCAATACAATCTGAAAGACTATTAACTGAAAGTGAATACTGACATGAATTCTTACATTAATATGATCCTTTATTTTTGCCCAAATAATCCTAAATGAGTAAAAATATGGATGACTGAATCCATATACAAGAAAGAATCACTTAACCATTAATTACAGCTCTTATATATGAATCAACTAACATATAACAATAGCTACCCTCACTATTAAGCACCTATATGACAGGCTCTATGTTGGCTAATTTAAATGCATTATCTCTAACTCTTAAAATAACCATAAAACATAGGTGGCATTATCCTGAATGCATATAACAAAACTGGGAATAAGAGAAGTTAAATAATTTATTCATGGCTTTTACAACCAATAAGTTAGCAGGACCAACCGCGATTCAAAATAAATGCATGGAAAATAAAATTTTACAAAAATGCCTTTTTGTTATTTAACACAAGCATTAAAAGAGAGCACATACTACAGAATAAATCATTTGCAAAACAAGAAGTCTTAAGGTGGTAAAATATATGCTTTAATATTACAATCTAATACTATTACAAATGCCATTAAAACAGTATAAAAAACAGAAGTACAGTCACATGTTACTATAAATACCCAGCCCAACTCTGCTGAATAAAAAGAATGACTTCCAAAGATCAAAAGAACAAAAGAAGTAATGAAATAAATCACTGATGTAAAGATCTTCAGAAAGAAGTTTTTAGTTGTTTTTTAATAAAAAAAATATTGACAAATTTAGGGAAAAAACAATGTAATAAATCACTAAAGAATATTTGAAAAAACAGTTAATAATATATGCATAAAAACACTGTACTTGATGAGACTATCTTCAGATTGCAGTGTAAAACCCTGAACATGCTAAGGTCAGTTTCTTCCGCAATCTCAGCATCTGAATGATGGTACTCTTGTTACCGTTCTTTACTAAGTGGTCCAGACAAAACCAACTACTCAAAAATCTAAAGGAAAGGAAAGTGCAAATTTCAGCACTGAGTGGTGTTAAGAGCACTAGACTCTACAACCTCACCCACATTTCACAGCACCATGACACTGTATTACCATTAATTGCATATATGTCACTCTCTTTTGACATACTTTGTGAGAATCTGGAAGTCAGGGACCCTGGTATCCCAAGTCTAACACAAAGCTGTCACCTCGTGAGAAACCAACAGATTTTTCTTAAGAATGAAGTGAATTAAAGCTATGCTCCAGGTCTACCTGCTGTGAACCTAGACATGGTCCAACTTCTCCAGGTCTTTTTTCCTCACCTGTAAAATAACTCGGATTGAAGTCTAAGCCAGGAGTTTTACCTACTGATTTGTAGAGAAAGAAGCATGGTTCATTTTAGAACCAGTATGAACTATAAAAAAATATATATATATATGCTTATTAAACCGAAAAAAATAAAAAAATATATAAACTTATTAAACTGGAAAAAAAAATAGAACCAGTATGAACTATAAAGGATCTATTCCAGGAGTCAGGAGATGTACATTTTCCAGTCTAAGGTATTCCACAATTATGTAGGTTGCCAAGGGAAGCTGTTGCCAAGAGAATGCAAAAGGCTTGAAAACCACCTTAACTCTCTCCCTTACTACAGAAAGAATGAATGGTCCCTGAACAAAATGAAAGAAAAACAAAGGAAAGAAAACCAAAGCAAAAGAATATTTCTAGTTGAAAATAAATCAAACTGAATGTTAAAAGGCTAATGAACTCAATAATAAAAAGACAACCCAATTTAAAAATGGGAAAAGGATTCAAACAGACATTTCTCCAAAACAGATGTACAAATGGCCAACAGCACACAAAAAGGTGCTTGACGCGGCTCAGGTCATGATCCCAGAGTCCTGGGATCGAGTTCCGCATCGGGCTCCCTGCTCACCGGGGAGTCTGCTTCTCCCTCTGCTTCTCTCTCTCTCTCTCTGTCTCTCATGAATAAATAAATAAAATCTTTAAAAAAATTTTTTAAAAAAAGGTGCTTGACGGCAGTAATCATCAGGGAAATGAAAACCAAAACTACAGTGAGATACCACTTCACACTCACAAAGATACAAACAAAAAGAGACAATATAACATGTACTGGTAAGGATTTGGAGATCTGAACCCACCTACAGTGCTACTGAAAGTGTAAAATGGCGCAGCTAACTCTGGGAAACAATTGGGCAGTTCTTTAAAAAGTTAAACACAGAGTTACCTCATGACACAGCATGTCTAGTGGTAGGTACATACTTAAGGGAAATAAAAACACACATCCACACAAAAACTTGTGCATAAATGTTCATAACAGTATTACTCAAAACAGTCAAAACTCAGAAACAACTCCAATGCCCTTCAGCGAATGAATGAATAAATCAATGCCATCTATCCGTACAATGGGATATTACCCAGCAATAAAAAGAAACGAAGTACTGGCACCTGCTACAACATGGATGCGCCTTAAAACATTATACTAAGTGAAAGAAGCCAGTTACAAAAGACCCTATATTTTACAACTCCCAATTATGTAAGATTTCCAAAATAGGCATTATAGAGACAAAAGCAGACTAATAGTTTCCTAGGGCTGTGGGGGGTGAGGAGAGAATGGAGTGACTGCTAATGGGTAGGAGGTTTCTTTTAAGGTTGATGAAAATATTGTACAAGTAGATTATGACAATAGTTGCTGTCCCCGGGAGATGCTAAAAACCACTGAACAATACTCCTTAAATGAGTGAATCGTAGGGTATGTGAACTATATCTCAATAAAGGTGTTTAAAGAAGTTAATGAGAAGAAAAATGTGGTATCAAGGATAATAAAGGAAGGAACAATATAGCTATACTGGAGTTACACTGTTTTATCGAAACAAAACTTTACCTTCTGAAAGAAGGGTAGAAGTTACCCCAAAGCAGGCCTCTAAGAACACACAGGAACCAGCAAATGACAGATTTCCTGTTCTGTCATCCAGGTGGTTCCTGACTATTCTACTTAGGACACAATTATAGTGTGTAAACCTGGTATTCAAAGGTGCGCCACTTTCCAGAAGCACGTACGTAAGATGCTCCAGAGGGAGACTGCCTAGATGAACTCACTGGTCACAAACAACTTCTTATGATTCATGAAACTCTACACCGTATCTGTGACTCTTAGAAGTTCAAGTAGAAACTAAAGTAAGGGGCAAGTATAAAGAAAAGTATATGCAAAAGGCTTTCAAAAACTGAACTGGTGTCCTGAACCACAGCTTACTAAAACAGAATAATGAGTTCCTGGCAGGGGACAAAAAATACCAAGAAGATCAGAAGACCATGTTTGGGCAGTGATGTGCCAACGTGATCAAAAAAGCTGTGTTTCATCAGTAGCTTAGATGAAGATCTAAATGCCATACTCATCACTATTGGTGATAGCAGAAAGCTGGGAGGTATCATGAATACATCAGATAGAATTCAGATCTAAGAAGAGTCTAACAAGCCTAAATAAAACTGTAGGACTAGATAGAATGATCTAACAAACCAGAGCTAGAATGAAAATCAGAACACATTTCTTTCAAATCCTTCCTTTTACAGATGAAGCTGAAGCCAGAAGGGTTTAATAATAAGTCCAAGTTCAGAAGGTGCATGAAAGGTTAGGTTAAGGCTAGGAATATAGGAACCCTAACTTCCAGCTGTGTCCACCCGAACCAATGCTACCTTCTACTACTCCTATGGATAAACATATTGGAGGGGGGGAGGGTGGAGAGGATCTTGATCTCCCTACCTCACAACAAACAAAAATCAATTCCTGGAGACTCAGACCTAAATACGAAAGGTAAAATAATAAAGCCAGTAGAACATAAAAAAAAAAAATCTTCATGACTGGGGCAGCAAAAGTAAACACGTCATAAAAAAGCACTAACCACAAAGACTGATAAGACGGAACTGATTAAAATTTAGAATTTTAGTTCATCAAAAGACACATTACAAGAGCAACATGGCAAGCCATAGGATGGGAAGACATTTTTACAATTCATATATTCAACACAGAATTCATATCCAGAATATATACAAACCCCAATATTCCAATAAGAAAATGACAACCCAATTTGTCAAAAATGAGCAAAAGACGTGAACAGTCACTCTGCAACACAGGATAACTAAATGGTTAACAAGTATATGAAAAGGTGCTCAAATCACTTATCAAGGAAATGCCAATTAAAATCACACTGAGATCTTCTACACAAATACGGAATGGTTAAAAAAAATTCTAGGGGCGCCTGGGTGGCTCAGTCGGTAAAGCATCTGCCTTCTGCTCGGTCATGATCCCCGCATCGGGCTTCCTGCTCGGGAGGAAGCCTGCTTCTCCCTCTCCCACTCCCCCTGCTTGTGTTCCCTCTTTCACTGTGTCTCACTCTGTCAAATAAATAAAATCTTAAAAAAAAATCTAAATATTTAAATGACAGTACCAAGTAGAGGCAAGACTACAGAGCAACTAGATCTCAGGTACACTGTTAGTTGGAGTATAAATTGGTACAACCACTTTGGAAAACTGTCTAGCAATATCTATCCATCAAAGCTGAAGATACATACACACTGTGGCAAAATAACTCCACTCTTATATACCCAACCAAAATGAATATATACGTGAACCAAAAGATATGAACAAGAATTATTACAACACCATTATTCATAACTGCTCCAAAGGAGACATTACTCAAATTCATCTGCAATACAGTGGGTAAATTGTGGTATATAATTTGTGATGACTTTTATTAGAAACGGCCACAAATCCTGACACCTCTCTCAGAAAGACATGAGGTCTATGTTCTCTCCTCTTGAATCCAGGCAGGCCTGTATCTATTTCAACCAATAGTATACAGAGTGACATTATATGCCTTTCAAGAATAAGTCACTCTCAGGAAGCTTCCTCTGGGAACCCAGCCGACATGCTGTGAAAACCCAAGGCCTAGTAGAGAATTCTACATGCAGCTGCTGTGGCCAACAATCCCAGATGATCTTCATCTTTGAGACATCCCAGCCAAGGCACCATGCATGTGAATGAAGGAACCTCTAAATGATTCTAGACCACAACCACTGTAGAGAGCACAGACAAGCCATGCCCACCAAATCCCTGACCCACAGAGTCCATGAGCCAATACAATGGTTACTGTTTCCCCCACTAAGTTTGGAGTGGTGCGTTATGCAGTAACAGATAACCAGGACAACAAAGCTGCAAAAAAACAACAAACTACATGCAGCAAGATGAAACTCAGACACAATGCTGCATAACAGAAGCTTGGTAAGAAGGATTAGATATGGTAAAATTCCACTTAGTGGGCAAACTAAGCTATAATAATAGAAGTCAGCCTAGTTGTTACCTCGGGTGGGAGTAATTACTGGAAAGAGGCACAGTAGGGGCATCTGGAGTGCTAGAATAGTGAATGTCTTGCTCTGGGTGGTGGTGATTTCAGTGTGTTCACTTTGTTTAAAAAAAATTGCTGAGCTAGATCCTTAATATTTGTGCTCTTTTTCCAGTATGTGTATTATACTTCAGAAAAAAAATTTTTTTGAATCAGTAGAACTTGGTAATTCAAATAGATGCAAGACTGTGAAGAAGAACTGAGGATGACTAATTTTCCAAGCATAACTGACTAGGTAGTGCCATTAACTGAACAGAGTTAAATGACAGGGCAAATACAAATGTGCAGAGAAAGCAGACCACGTCCTATTCATTTTGTATTCAAGTATCTACCACAGTACTTCACACAGTCACTCCAGCCTCCAAGACACTCTCATTTTCATTCTACCTTCTGCCCACCCCTCCCTTGGTATCTTTTCTTCCCTCCTTTCTCGTAGATGCCTCTTAATATCGGGGTTCCCCAGGCTTCCATCTTAATCCCCTTTGCAATCTCCATGCGCACATGCACACACATGCAAACACACTGCCCTTGCTCCTGTATTTTCAATCTCAGTTGATGGCATCATCAGCTACCTCTTTTAAAAGAAACTTCCAAGTCAGCCAAGAATTAATACTGCAGTTAGCTAAATCCAATAAAAAAAAAATTTAACAGGATACACATAAGCTCCCATGTTGGACCCCAAAACTAATGCCTGAGAACAGGATGAAGAAGATACAGCTTAGACATATCTACTCAACATCACCCAAGTTTGATGTATGATGTGGTCATCAAAGCTATTATATAGCTGATAATAAGAACAAAGTATGTAGAAGAAAGGTATTATTCTTCCCTACACTAATAGAAGAAAAATGCTAAACAAGAGATGCGACTCTATTTTTTACTAATTAAACCAGCCCTAGAGTACTGCATTCAATTCTAAGCACTACAGTTTAAAAATGGAATTAAATCAAAAGAAAGCCATCAATGTGGTGAAATGGACATGAAATCATGCCTTGTAAGGAACAGCTAATGAACTGGAGATGTCTCAACTCAAGAAGACTGAGAAAACTTGATGACCATCTTCAGGTATTTGAAAAGACATTATACAGAACAGAGACACCACTTGTTCTAAGTGTCTCCAAAAGACAGAGTTGGGTAGGAGAAACAATAAAGAAGACTTCCACTCAATATTAAGAAAAAGCTTGCTAACTTGATTAAAAACAGGATCAGCTGTCTCTAGAACAGTGATTCTCAACCTGGGATGATTTTGTCCCCATGGCCAGGGATGCTGCTAAACATCATACAATTCAGAGAACCCCCTGCCCCAACTAAGAATGACACATCTAAAATGTCACTAGTGCCATGGGTGAAAAACCTGCTCTAGAGGTAGTGAGTTCCCTGTCATTGGAAGCATTCCATTATAGACCAGACAATGCGCTAATATTCAGTACATGACTTTCAAAAAATAGTGGGGGATGAGCTGAAAGAAGATTTCCTGTTTCAAATAATTCTCCAGAGAAAAATACCCTCAGGTATGTTAAAGCAACGATGATGGTGGTAATGATGAACACTTACTGTGGGCCAGACATTATACCAAGTAATTCAGACACACATCTCACAGTTCATTCTCACAGCCACCCTGAGATAGGTATTATTTTACTTTGATTTGATGGTAAAATCAGGTGGCCCTAATGTCATACAGGGGTTAACATTTGAACCCAGACCTACCTGACTTCAATCACACACATCGCTGTCCAAAGCACAAACATTAAATGACTTCCAAGGCTTTTGTACTCTGGAAAACAAATGAAGCAGCACATATTCTAGCAGTATAGGGACAATGTCTGAACAGGTTTGTACTCACTGCAAACCTAGCTGGCTAGAAGAAAGAGGAACGGATTATTTGAAGTAGTCCTGTGATGAAGGAGAGAACAATTATCCTGATTGTCCCCAATTGCCTACTTCTGAAAGAGCCAAGAAGCTCTTATATCCACGGAATCTCAGTCAGAAGCTGAAATTAATGATGACATCCCTTTATCCATAGGCGTGAAAGCTCAGGATGGACAGACGTTTGAACATCCCCGACTGGGAATCCTGCCCTTAACAAATACACTAGATGCAGATACATGGTTTCTTGGCTGCCTATACTCCCGCCCATCTGTCAGGATGGCAGTGTGCCTGCTCACATGTTGGTCAAACTGTCACTAGGGCATAGGTGCCAAGCAATGATAGTTTTAAATGGGCAGCTTGCATAGCACTGTAAGAGCTTGCTCTTCTGCATAGAAAAAAAAAAAAAACAAAAAACCTCTGTGATAATACTGAAGGGTTGCAATCACAAAAGAAATATTCTTGGTCAATCTCAACATTTCAGTGGGAAAAAGATCTAGACTGGTAGAAAAGAATCAGATTTAATTTAAAGAAATTAAATCAAACAGGAAAGGTATTTTGAAGACAAGCGGTCGCGCTAAAGCTTTTCACACTGCCAATCTTTCATTAACACACGTCACGGTGATCTCTTAGGCAGTAAATCCTTGCTCAAGAAGTCATCATTGTTTTAAAAAATGGGATGACATGCTTTTCCATGTTCTAAGTAAAAAAGCAGAAATGCGTTAATATTTAGCAGTCTGCCTGAGATTAAGTTCTATTTGTTGGGTGATTATTTTTTAAATGACAGAAGTCCAATCAATATCCAAGATAATCTTTTAAATGCAAGAAAGCAGAAACCAAGAGATTCCCACAGATAAATAGGGGGAAAAAGGTATAATTTGTTCAGAGAAAGAAATCAAGAAATGAAACGAGTGCTAAGAAACAAAAACTGAGTAATTTGGGTCACAAAATTAACAAATGAGGACTCAAGGCCTGTCCCTGTCACATCCCCCTGACTACAGCAAAATGTTCCCAAAGTACATGAAGGTTCCTATTCTGGCCTTAAAGATCTTTTGGATTGCTTGCGTGAAATATCCAATGTTATTATTGTCTGGAAATTCTTCCAGAGTCTGACCTAAGGCTCATCCCGAATGCTGCAATTTGGAACATGTGTCCTTGTTTAGCCCTCAGTAATTTAGAAAGACTGCTGGCCCTCACTCTCTGTAGAGTTCTTCATACACATGCGGCAGGACACACTGACTGAACAACCCGAGACTCTTCCCTGCCGTGATTAAATAAAGGCGGTGCCGTTAGCTTTCCTCATTAGACCAATTTATTAACTCTTTATGCTTTTACCATTTAAGTTGCTCACGTCGAGGACCTTCAGGCTTGATAAGAAATGTCAACCATGTCAACTATGAGTCAACAGAAACTACTCTCCTTCCCACATGTAAAATGTACCGATAGTATTAATTTGAAAGAGTCTGGAAGTGCAGCAGAGTTCTCTTTGCCAAAGACAGTGGCAAAAGTCTGAAATCTACCATGATTCTGCTAGAAAATACTAGGGACTTAATACTGGCATTACACCACTTTTCGAGCTTTCCAGTAGACATCCTGACACAATGCACTAAGTCAAGGGCTATGGTTATACCCTGTTCTTCCTTGTGAACCTGTTATCGCCACATAGGGCCTACAACAACCTCTATGAATGCCCATTTCTACTGGATCATTTTCCTGCTCAAGAACCGCAGGAGCAAATGAAACCAATTACAGACTCTATAATCTAGCCAATGGTTATATTCATAAAGCAACTATCCTTCATCTTCCTTCTCCCCTTCACTTACCTGCTCCCTAAAACAGCCAGTTCTTATTTTTTCTAGGACTTGTCTTTGCTCATGCTATTCTCTAAAATGTTCTCCCACTCCTCTCAAATCTGTACATACTTAAGACTCAAGCCATGTCATACTTTCATAAATCTGTATTAATTTTCATACTTCATTGCACACTCACTTCCTGTCTTCATTTTGGTATGAAGTTTACTGTGTATGGCCAATTGATTTGATTTTTTTTTTAATAAAGGTAAAATATGATTCAA
Organism: Zalophus californianus; assembly: GCF_009762305.2. Lineage (NCBI taxonomy): Eukaryota > Metazoa > Chordata > Mammalia > Carnivora > Otariidae > Zalophus > Zalophus californianus. The sequence goes on from NC_045600.1 coordinate 8,015,220, forward strand.
TGAAGCAAGGGTAGTTTTTTCAACTAATGGTTTTGGAACAGCTGGACATCCATAGGCAAAAGGAAAAGAAAAACAAAGACCGAAGACCTAAACCTCATATCCTGTGCAAAAATTAACCCAAAATGGATCATAGATCTAAATGTAAGGCATCAAATTATAAGCATCTTTCTGACCTAGGATTAGATAAAAGAGTTCTGACACATGCATGATGCCAAAAACACAACCCATATATCAGTAAGCTGGACTTCATCAATTAAAATCTTTTGGACTACAAAAGACAGTATAACAGACGAAAAGACAATCCACAGACTGAGAGAATATATTTACAAATCACTTATCTGGCAAAGCACTTGTATTCAGGATATACAAAGGACACTCTAAAATCAACAGTAAGAAAACAAACAATCCAATCACAAAATGGGCAAAAGATATGAACAGACGAGTCACAAAAAAGATAGACATACCAAAAAAGATACATGTTCAACATCATTAGCCATTAGGGAAATGCAAATTAAAGCCATGATGAGATACTACTGCACACCTATTATCATGGCTAACATAAAAAATACTGCCAACCCCAAATGCTGGCGAGAATGTGATAAAGCTTCATCTCTCATAGAGTGATGATAGGACTGTAAAATGGTACAGCTACAGTGGAGACGTTTGGCAGTTTCTTAAGTTAAACATTCACTTACCCCACAACCCAACATTCGCACTCCTAGGCATTTATCCTATAAGAATAAAAACATATTCACACTAAAACCTGTACATGAACACAGGCTTCTGGTTATGGAATGAATGAGTCACAGGAAGAGCACAATGTAAGGAATATAGTTAATAATGTAACAGCAATATACCCTGACAGATGGCAGCTATACTTGCGCAGGTGCAGAATGCATACATGTGTCCAGTCACTTTTGTATGCCTGAAACTAATGTAACATTGTGTCAACTATATTCAAATAAATCAAGAAAAAGAAAGAAACCTGAACATGAATGTTCCTAGCAGCTTTATGTGTAATAGCCAAAAACTAGAAAAAATCCACTGCTCCTTCAGTGGGTTAATGGTTAAATAAAATGTGGGTGAGCCATACACTGGACAAGCACAGTACTACTGGCAAAACCAGGAAATTGTCACTGATGCAGTATTAGTAATTAAACTACTTATTCGAATTTCAGTTTTTACATCCTTTTTATGGGTGTTATGTATAGTCCTAGGACAGTTCATCATGTAAAGATTTGTGTAACCATCAAAACAATCAGGATACAGAACTGTTACTACACAGAAACTCCTTTGTGCTACCTCTTCAGAGTTAACCCACCACCACTCCCAGCCCCAACCCCACAGAAACTGATCTGTTCTCCATTTCTACAATTTTATCACTTCAAGAATACTATATAAACAAATGATACAGTCACACACCCTTTTGAGACTGGCTTTTTTCACTCAGTACAATGTCCGTTAAGCTCCACCCAAACTGTCACACGTCGACAATATTGTTCCTTTTTTTTTTTTATTATAAATGGGTGTTCCATTATATGGCTAGACCACATTTTATTTAACCATTTACCCACTGAAGGACAGGCAGAGTTGTTTTGGGGTTTTGGCTATTATAAAAAAACCTACTATGAACATTCATCTACAGGTCTTCGTGAGTAATTTTCATTTCTCTAGGATAAATACCCAAGAGTACAATTGTTAAGTATATGTTTAGCTTCTTAAGAAACTGCCAAACTCATTTCCAGAGTGTGGCTGTACTGTTTTACATTCCTACCAGCAGCATGAGAGATAATGTAAATTTGAAAGTCACAATTTCTAAAATATTTTCTAAAGGCCTAAAAAACCGGTAAGATTAAACCTCTAAAATGTCATAACCTGAGCTTAGCTTGCTAAAAAAAAAATGAAATTTTTAAAACTTTTATCTTACTACCTCTAACAAAAAATGTATACTTAGAGATAACCCCTTTGTTGCTAGCTCTGTTACCATATTACACAGTAAACTGCAATAAGAAGTGAAAAAAAGGCAGTATTGCCAACAGAAACAGTACAAGTTTGTTTCTATGTCTTCCAGCCATAGCCTATGAAGACTGAAGGTTTAACAGCACTTTCCAACTCTTAGTATTGTGAAATGTGTTCACAATGCATTTATACATGGTATCATCAAACAATGGCACTTGTTCAGCTGTTACTTGGTAAAACAATTGGAGAAAAGCAATTAATCTGAAATAAAGCTGTAGTTAGCTGTAAAATTTCTAACTTCATGATTTTTTTTAATTTTAAATATAAATGACAAAGATGGATAATGGAATCTCTTTTGGGTTCTTAAAACAAGGAGCTAGCTGTAGAGCAGACATCCACATGCAAACAGCAGCAAGACAACCAGTCTACAAAGAGATGAAATAAATGCACAGAAAGAACTCTAACTTCCCCCAAAAGAGTGGGAGGCAGGGGGTGCTGCTGTCCTTGTTCCTAACGACTTTGCAGTTCTTAGGTCCCTTGTGGGACCAACTAGATAGTGAGGTCCTAAGACAAATGTTTCTTTCCAATAAAATATGCTATCTGTTTAAAAGGTAGAGGACAGAATGCTCTTAAATCTCCCAACTAATAACCTTGCAATTTAATTATATGATTCCACCTATTACATCATCCCACTTAAGGTATATGGCTTTATTGGTAAATATCTTAGTATGTGCGTATGTTTAATACTCCCCCTAAATACTAGCCAGTGTTAACAGTGTCTATCTTAATTTTCAAATCCTAGAGTACCGGTTCCCATCCAATGGGCCAGAAACCCATGGAGAGACAGGAATTACTGCAAAGAATCATCAAAGTCCATGTAGCCACATAAAGACTAAAGAAACAATATAATTCACACTGTGTCTTTCCAAGTTGACAAAGATGCTGTGACTAACAAATTTCTTAATAAATTTACTGGAGAATGCTACTACTAAGTAGTTTCTTGTCATTAGTATTTATTGATGAATAGTAAAAATCTAACTCTTACTGGGAGGGAAGGGCACACCTCATCCCTCTCTAGGCTCTCTAGAGATTGTTCCTTTTCAAAAGGGTTGCCCATGTCATCCAGAAGAGTAGTAGACTGTGCTTGGTTTCAGTGCAGAGATGACAGACTACACTGGGAGAGCTGGGGCAGGAGGAATTGGGAAAGTGCATGAAATTACTTCAAAATAGCAACCTCAATGCTAGGTAAACAGCATTCAGGAACCAAGTTGGGGAAAAATTAAAGGGCGCAGCCCTCTTCTCATATTTACAATGCCAAGGAGGAACACATTCACAGGAGTTTCAGTCAAGGGGCCAAACGTATTCTAGAATACAAACATATCCTAGCTAAGTGCTTTGTCAGGTTCTGTCACCTTTCTAAACTAATATTATATCCTTATTAAAATTCCATATTTTCTACATTTATCAATAACAGTGTAGTTTTTCAAATGTGTCCTATACATATATTGACTTGTTGTGCGCTGGATGCTAGACAACTGAAATCAAAAATAATGACCTCTATTAATTTAAAACAAAGAAAACGTGTTTAAACACAACACTCCAATGGCAAGAAGAGACTATATCCAGCTAGCCCAGTTCCTGACATACAGTAGGCAGGCACGTGATATCTGGTGAATAAATGAGTCTATTTCTGCTCACTCTGAAAAATAACCTTGGCAAGCGTGGAAAATATCCTACCAGTCCAAAAAATACTCTCCAGTCCTATTCGGGTACCAATCCATTCTCATAACCCACCAAAATCAATTTGCATGAAAGCCTCACCCACATACACAGAGGCAGCACTTAATTCCCATCAGGTTCACTGCCTGATATATGGTGTTATCAGCATTTGCACATTTGCATAAATTTAGGACTCATCCTTCATTTGATGTAAGGTAAATTTTAAAGCTTCCAGTAAGTTTTATTTTTCACATCAAAAATCCTTTCAAAATTTTATTTTTCAATTCAAAATTCTATTCATGGTATACCGTATCTTATTAGGGATGACTTTAAGGCAAAAATATACAGTTATCAAAATAAACTCTTATTTTTTCTTTTCTAGACATCTAAGACATTCACTTACATATTTATTATTTCACATTAGTTCTCAAATACAAAAAAAAAGTGGCCTATTTAAGAAATTTTAGGGTCTGTCAACATTTGGAATGTACTGCTGGTTTTAAATATACACTTGCATCCTGGAATAAAACTTAGCCTAAGCTTTCCACAGAACCATTTCCTGGGCACTTAGTAACTTATTCTATGCCAGGTTCTATGCTTGACACATTACTCCATTATCCCATTTGTTTAACAAATAACCTCTCATAATTTTTGCAGTACTAAACAAGAAGCCACTACACTATAAACCTGATATCTGTACCAGATACTAGCACTAAATTTACAGTGATACTTCACACAAGTTTTTTGTTATTAAATTCAAGTTGTCTTACTGTATTAAAACAGAATCGGATCAGCAATGTTGAGATGCACAGAGAATAACCATCTGTGATCACTTCAGCAGAGAAAGCTATTATTAGGTGACTACTTAAGTTACATTCCTTCTATGGGTAGATGAACATAACCTTATCTATCCAGAAATTTAATTCCAATTACTACATGCCATTTTGAACAGCATAATCTAAATAAAATGATTATATAAAGAACCCTAGCTTCCCTCTGAAATTGCTTTAAAACTGTAGATTAAATTCTCCCCAAAGAGATGCTCAGCATATGATAAAAAGGTGTTTCGATTCTGAACTCTGAAAAATAGTGACATTTTTTCCCTCTTGTGAATTCAGGCTCAAAAGATAGGCAATTTAGGAAGGAAGGAAGGAAGGAAGGAAGGAAGGAACGAAGGAAGGAAGGAAGGAAGGAAGGAAGGGTGGATGGGAGGGAGGGAGGAAAGGAAGGAAGGAAGAAAGGAGGGAAGGAGGGAGGGAGGGAAGGGAAGGGAAGGGAAGGGAAGGGAAGGGAAGGAAGGAAGGAAGGAAGGAAGGAAGGAAGGAAGGAAGGAAGGAAGGAAGGAAGGAGGGAGGGAGGGAGGGAGGGAGGAAAGGGAAGGGAAGAGAAGGGAAAGGAAGGGAAGGGAAGGGAAGGGAAGGAAGGAAGGAAGGAAGGAACGAAGGAAGGAAGGAAGGAAGGAACGAAGGAAGGAAGGAAGGAAGGAAGGGTGGATGGGAGGGAGGGAGGGAGGATGGATTAATGAGGCTCTCCAACAGCTCCCTAAAACCGCCACCCCAACAGCCAAACTGGTATTTCCAAGTTGTTCCAAGAAAAAAAGATGGGGGAGGGAAGGGAAGAGACGATACAAAGAAAAGCAAAAATGAGTGACTTGACAAAAAAGTTAGAAAAATGGATGGTCTCAACAGGAACCTAGTGTCTGCCTCTCTCTGCTTCTCCGCCCAACGCTTCTGGTGCTGTCCGTCGATTTTAACTACATCACCTAAGAGTTTTGAGACCAGAACCAAAAACTATTTCGGCGGTAGGAAAAACTATGTGTTGCCCTCAGATACAACTGCATCAGTAAAGGGTGCCACCGTGTCAGCCAGGGAGAGAGAAGGCATACCAAATCCCTTAGAATATAAGCGACTCACGGAGCTCTACCGCCTTGCACCATGCCCGCTAGGGCAAGCTCTTACCTGGCCTTACGCGGACAGACAGGTTGGTAAGGGGACAGACAGTCCCCCACCCTAAGGTTCCCGGGCCCGGAACGCTATCCTCAGGGGGGCAGGCTCCCTCTCCCCTCTCAGTTCTCAAGTCAAACGTCACCTCTTCTGGGATGCCCTTCCTCACCCCCATCACTCTGGCCTACAATCGCCTGTCCTGGTTTCAAGGGAGCTTTTCAGGGTCTGCAAACTGTAGCATTTGCTTCTATTCGGTGTTTCCCCTCCCGAATGTGAACTTCATGATGCCAGAGGGACCTCATCGGTCCTTGCTGGTACCCGGCCCCCGGCCCTGAGACCGGGCCCCGAGTGCCCAGGACGCGAGGCAGGTCTGAGCGCGCGAGAACGAGCAACTACGCTGGGGGGGGGAGGGAGGGGCCGGCCTGGCAGGTGCAGGAAGCCGGGGCCGCTGCTGGGCCTGAAGGGAACCGGCAGGAAGGGACGCCCGCGCGGCGCCGCCCGAGGTCACGGCCGCCCGGACGCCCGGCGCCGGCCCAGCCCCCGGCCACCCTTCCGCGGTCCCCGCTCGGCGCCCGCGCTCTCGGACCGCGCCGTCCGCGGCCTCCCTACCCGGAGCCGGAGACGCGTCGCCTTCCGCACTGTACGAACTTCCCGCCGCTTTCGCCGACTTGCAACTCCACGGCGGCGCCGGCCCCGTCACACACTGCAGTATAGAGCCCTCCCATTGGCTGAGGGCGAGCGGGAGAGGCGGGGCAGCAGAGGAGCGGGGCGGAGCCCGCGCCAGCCCGCGCCGCCTCCCCACGCATGCCGGGAGTTGTGGGCCGGCGCTCCCGCTGCATGCTGGGAAATGGAGTCTTTCCCAGCCTCAAAATGATCCGGGTCCCTCCGCCCGCCTGGGCTTCCGGGAAGTGTGGTTTACTGCCTCCGAGTCAGTCCTGATGAGATACTGTACCCTCCAATGCTGTTGGAACCGAAATAAGTATTGCCAGTGTTCGCAGTAGCTTGATTTATTAAATAAGTGTGTTGGCAAAGGGTTGGATGTAGTAGAAGCCCTATAGTGCCGTGAGCTAAGGGTCTCCTCCGCCTACTTGCGCTCGCGTTTTCCCACCTTCTGCTCCACCACCCTGGAAGGCTCATTCCCCCAGCAGCTTGGTTCAGTGCACTACGGCCTGGGTCTGGAATCGAACGGACCGCAATGAAACTCTAGCTCTTTCACTACATTTGTAGCTTTGTGACCTAAGGCAAGTTACTTAACTCCTGTGAGTCTTGCTTTCCTGTTTCTCTCAGGATTAAATGAGATGATCTATAGACAGTGCTTTGCACATAGTAGGTGCTCAATAAATAGTAGATAGTATTAATATTCTACCCAACGATTGTCATACATCTAAATCCTAACTGTCTTTCAAAGCCACTTCAATGTCTACCTAACCTTCCGTAGCATCTCATCTATTATCTTATGCCATGGTTTCGTTTGTATTTATAATAAATTGTCTAAACCTCCATCAGCCATGTGGCTGTAAGCTTACTGCGGACTGGAACAATGTTCTAGCTCAAAATCACCAAATCCATAGGCAGAAGGATATTAGTGAGAAGGGTCATCGATGAGGATAGGTGTTGTTGGCAAGGTCACCTCCAATTGGCTGGTCCCTCAGCTGAAGGTCACTGCTCCCTGGCCCTCCCCTCCAGCTTACAGCTCCCTCCCTTTGTGCCTCAGATCTGCAGACAAACACCATAACGACTCTGAGCCACAAGCTACTGTTCCACCCCTGTGGTTCCCACACCCACACTTTTGTTAATAGTCTCCTTGCAAATAAACCCTCCTCAGATCATCTTGTCTCAAATGTGTCATCTGCTTTCTGTTGAGACCCCAAAGGAAACACATGCACAAGGTGAGCACTCAATGAGTATTTGTCAGCAAAGAGGTCTCAAGATTCACACATCTCATGGGTGTGGAATTCCCCAGCAAGACAATGTGTCCAGAATCCATTGAGAAAAAGACACTCTACGCATACACACACACACACACGCGCGCGCACATGGACTCATGTGCTAAGAAGACTTGGAACAGGACTTATCTTTCACATTGTGACCATGTTCCCCTAACCTCAACATACACATACAGAAGAAATGTCCCTGCTTCCGCGCCGGGTTCACAATTGGCTGGCTTTAAAGCACAATTAAGCCAGAAGAAGTGCATGGAGTATTCCAAGGTGAGAATGGAACATATTTATTCTGGAGCTCGTGGTTATGTCACCCTCAGTTGGATGGCTTACTGTTAAATGCTACTTAAGTGCAGTTAAGTTCCCAGGCAGTGGCTAACACCTCCAACACCACCCACATATGCTGAGAATGTCCTACCAGTGCAGAGCATGGCAGGAGATCAGTCCAAGCTGCTGTCATGGAGACAGTGTGTCTGGAATGCTGTAGATGGGGATACACCCCTGGGACATAGTTATCCCAGGGAGACACCCCTGGGATACAGCCCTGTAGATGGGGGTACAACCCTGGGACATCAATGAATTTTGATGAGTTGATAGCTTGGTATCAAGATCAGGGTTGTGCAGAAAGTTGACCAGTGAGAACTTGCTATGGCAGGGTTTTAGAACTTAAGAATTGAACTAGAGAGGAAAGGTCCATGAATATAACCCTGTTATCTATGCAAAAACATCTACAGTCCAAACAAATGTTTACTGAGCACTTACTCTAAGCCAGGGTATGAGCTAACCTCTGGGGACTCTGGGGATTCTGATCTAACTAATGTTTAAGAAGCCTCCACCACGGGTTAGACACTGTGCTTTTTCACATACATTATTTCAGTTCTTAAAGGGGGAGAAATATATCAAAGACTTTAAATTATTCTAGGACCCCTGAATCTACAAAGTACTGTTTTCACTGCCTCTTTAGGCACAGCCCCAGTACATTAGGAAACTTCTAATAAAGAGATATTTTCAATGCAGGAATAGAGATTTGTGCACAAGGCTGTCATACTCAGCTAATGGGATTCCTGGCTAACAGATCATCATAGATAAAGCAGGGTGGCCCATAAGTGGATTCAGCTCAATGAATGAAAATATTCCAGCTTCTTAGCAAAGGCAGACCAGCCAAAAATCTATGCATAGGGATCTGTATTGACTTGCCAGATACCCAGACCCCAGATTGCCCTTTTTTATTTCCAGGAGCCCGGCCAGCTCTTGTAACCCTAGTACAAAGGCACAGAAAGGTAACAATAGAACAGGGCACTTTGACGGAGAGAGAGAATGTTGGTATTGGCTAGCCCATGGTGGAAAAGGTCCGCGAAGTTCAAACAAATATGATAGTCACCAAGAGGCAACATTGCCCTGGCAGGCTGCCCAGCAGTCCCTGGTTCTGCTCATGAATCAGTCCATGAGTCCTGGTCCTTGTTGTTTTCATCCATAGAATAGGAATAATCATCCTGGGCCAACCAGTTCTCTGCCTTCCCCAAGGCTTTGAAAGGGCTTTGATCTACCTGGAACAAAGCTGCTAGGGTGTCATTAGTCAGTGTAGGCAACCTAACAACAACCCCAGGAAACATTACACCCTGGGAGGAAGGAAAAGGGAAAGGAAGGAAGAGTAGAATGTGTATGAGGCTCTTCTGAGTCCCCGGCCCCTGGTTTCAATGACTCTTTTCATCCCAGATGCCCAGAGCCATTCTTGCCATTTTAGCAAGGACTTTTGAGCATCTACCATATGCCAGACACAGTGTCCTTAAGAAATTTATAATCCAGTGGGAAAGCCAGCCATGTCTACAAATTCTAGGAGCTGTGAATTTTTATGAGCATGTATTATGTGCTGGGAAAACTACTCCTGGTAACCCTGAGAGGTGAATAATATGATCCCCAGTGTCCAGGTGGGGAGACAAAGCCCCAGAGAAATGAACGGATTTGTGCAAGGTCAGGGTTGGTGACCAATAGAGCTGCCTGACTCTATAGTCATCCTGATATCAGTTACAGCTGCTGATGTTGGAAAAGGTAATGATGTAAGGACTAACTGGTGGCACACAGACTCTGTGCAGTGCGAATGCAGAAAAAAGAGCAAGTTGTTCTGCCAAGCTTCATAGACAAGGTGACAGACATTGACCTAGTTACTCTACTGAACTAATCTGGCGACTTCCACGATAGTAGAAACAGGTCCTTTTAGATTTAATGACACAATAATTGATGATTACAGATTATTCTGAGGTCAGAATGGATGAAGGGGGTTTTAAAGGCCTAGGAAAGTGTTTCCTCCTCCTCTTTTTCTTTATCCTGATGATGATGATGATGATGGAAGTGACGGTGATGATGACAGCTTCCATTCATTGTTTTAAGCATTTTCCAGGAATTGTGCTAATACTTTCCCAGCCAAATTTCAAGAAATCTTCACAATAGCCCTTGGAGGTTGCTATTACTACCCCTTCCTCCACTGCAGAGATAAGGAAACTAAAGCTCAGAGAAGGTAAGTAACTGGCTCACGGTCACACAGCTAGGAAGTGATGCAGCTGGACTTTAAGCCAAGGTTTCAACCAACGCAGAAGACTGAATGTTTAGCCACTCCCCCTGCGGTGCACCAACCATTCATCATTTCGTGTGTTTCTATCTCCTGAGCCGGCTTTCAGGACGCCATAGTTATTTGTCTTCCCCAAGTTTTGAGAAATTAATGGTACAGGAAAATTTAATGTGTGCACCTCCAAGAACAACTATGCTGTTTCTCAGTGTGCTGGCTCACCAGCTCTCAGCGGAGGACACCGGTAGTTGCGTTGCTCTCTCCCTACTCAGTAGGAGTGACAAGATCTACTGACACTCAGCACACATTTCTACCATCTTCTACTGCCCGTTCCTACTGCAGAGGCTGCAAAGGTAAAACCTGCATTTCCCAGACCCCCTAAGTGCTTAGGGCTCTAAATGTATATTAGGCTCCACCAGGTGAGACTCCTCAGGAAGATTTGGAGGGCAGAAGTGAGGCATCAACACAGACTTGGAGCCTTGGGAGTTTTTTGCCATGTTCCAATCCCATATGTCTTATTCCGTAAGTATCAGAAGGCAGTGGCTCTGGTGGCAGGAGCTGCTTCTTGATCCCTGGGTGACAAGTACAGTTGTGAGTATGTGTAGTAAAGAATTTAACCTTACCCAAAAAGAGCTCTGACCGTTGTCCCAGCTTCTGGGAGGTGATCTCGAAGACCTTGAAATGCCACGCTTGATAGGAGTGTCTCTGGTTGCCTGGGAGCCTTGGGTCACCAGATGGTCCAACAATATGATTTAGGGTGGGACCATGTTGGAAGAACCAACAACACAATTTATGGCAGGTGCTTTGGGTCATGCAGTATCAGTCAGCCTCCAGAGGGTTTAGAGACTGAGATCAGCCATGTGGGCAATCAGTCATGCTTTTGTGGTAGAGCCCCAATAAGAACTCTGGACCCTGAGGCTTGAGTGTCTGACAAAACTGACAGTATCATCACATGTTGGTGCTGGGAAGTAATGCTCTCCTAACCCCAAGGGGAGAGGACAATTGATGCTCTGCATTTGGGATCCTGGGCTCTGCTCATTCCCTTGGCAGTTTCAATCTGTATCCTACCCATGCATATACCATGACTTTGCTAGAACTCTCACAACTTTATCTAAACTTGCAAGTCCCACTGGCAGCCTCCTTTGCCTTCCCCTCTTCGACTGTGGCTTCCTAACAAGACAATTCTGCAGAGTTCCAGCTAGTTCTGCTAGTCCAGCCCTTCAGCGATTTTATAAAAATCTTGAATTAAATTGCTTTGTGCTTAGAATACCTCAAATGGTTGTTGTGTCCTGTGTTAAACTTCAAGACAGGATAGGAGCTGGCCTTGATAAAGGACATCTTGTATCAATTCTAACATGCAAGCTTTTCACTTTTTTTAACGTCTCCGAAATCAGGATATGTCTCATAATCAATGCCAGTTGTAATTGGTAGTGATTTGATCTTTATCAGAGGCATATAAAATAATGGGGCATGTTATGATTGGTGGATTTGAATAAATTCCAGGGTACCGGGTGCTTGCTTCATTAGAACCTCTCTCCAGATCATCTCTCCTGTTCGCTCCACTTCCCACATCGCACACTGGATCTGATACTCTCAAACTCCCGGGGGCATGAGTGTTCCTCCTTTCTCCCACTCCACACTTTCTGAAAGTGAAGACAAATGCCCTTAGAGAAAGAGAGAAGCAGTGTGGTATAGTAGCAGCATGGGTTTTGTGAATGTGGCAGACCCAAGTCCAGAACCTCCTTCTGCCTCTTAATTGCTGTGTGACCTTGTAGAAATTACTAACCTCACTGAGCCTCTTTCCTTGCCTGGAACTGCTCATAGTTGTTGGGATTAAATGAGATAGTGTGTGCCAAATTCTTGCCCCCTCGGCCACTCAGTAAAAGTTGCATTCCTGGGCGCCTGGGTGGCTCAGTTGGTTAAGCAACTGCCTTCGGCTCAGGTCATGATCCCGGAGTCCCGGGATCGAGTCCCACATCGGGCTCCCTGCTCGGCGAGGAGCCTGCTTCTCCCTCTGGCCCTCCCCCCTCTCATGTACTCTCTCTCTCATTCTCGCTCTCTCAAATAAATCTTTAAAAAAAAAAAAAAGTTGCATTCCTCTTTCTGTTCATCCCTCTCTTACTTCTCTCCTTCTAAACATCATGAGGTCCACCTCTCACATTGCTCCACCTCCAGGAGCCAGCCGCCAGAGGCTGCCATCATTGATTGCCAGTGACTAGCCGTAGACTCAGGTCAAATACACATCCATGTTCATATCGGCTACCAGGTTGCAAACTTAGGAGAGGAAGGTGTGCTCTTCCAAGGCAAAAGCAAATTGTTGCTTTTCTTTTCAACCATCCAGCTCTTACTATATTTTGATTTCAGGGCTGCTCCAAGATTCCAGAACAAAAGACACTATTTGTGAGCATTGTTATGAGACTCAAAGGGGCCCTGAGCAAAGCAAAATCGTTTTATCACAGGAGAATTGGAGAGACTTGTTGCCCAATATAGTCACTACATGGAAAATGCTTTTTCCCCAATTTCCACACATCATCGCCATCACCACTACCTTGCTTTAACTAAACTCATAGCCTGTCAATTAATCTACCGGCAAATATTTTTCAATAGTAGTAACTGAAAGATGGGGCGCCTGGGAGGCTCAGTCAATTGAGCAACCGACTCTTGATTTTGGCCCAGGTCATGATCTCAGGGTCCTGGGATCAAGCCCCGTGTTGGGCTCCATGCTCAGTGGGTAGTCTGCTTGAGGAGTCTCTCTCTCCTTCTCCCTCTGCCCCTCCCCCACTTGCACACACCCACACATGTGTGCTCTCTCTCCCTCTAAGATAAAATAAATAAATATTTTTAAAAAATGAAAGATTTTAGCAGTTACCACGTGCCAGGCATGGTCCTAAGTACATTATCTACATCTCATCTGGTCTTCCCAGGAGCTCTACCATTATTAGCCCATTTTCCAGGTTAGGAAATTGAGTCTTGGAGAACTTGCTCAACTTGCCCAAAGTCATATAACTAGTAAGTAGTGGAGGCAGATTACAACTCAGCTGCACAATGTTACTGATTATGCTCTTCCTCTAGTCAAAGGGAATGTGGGATCCCACAGTGTAGACTGGCACATGGCCCCTGACCTTCAGGAATCTGGGTTCCAGTCATTGAGGTAATGTCAAGGTCAGCTGCAGGAGAAATCTGAGTGAGCCAGGGCTCTTTGAGAAGACAGAGTACAGTGAGCTAGATTTTGTTAATATGAATCACTTTACTCCCCTGTCCTTCCCCCCATTAATCCCTCTGTGCCCTGTGGTTTCTCCCTGGTTCAGGCAGTAAGGACATTCCAGTCCTGTGCATCAGGGACAGAAAGCCATGACAAAGAGAGCCAGAGAGCAGAGATGGCAACTCTTAGCTTTTTAATCTTAAAATACACTTTTGAAACTCATGGCAGAAGCAATATAATTCAGAAAAGATTTGTGAGTTTCAAAAGGTTGGGTTTTCAAGTGTCAAAGGTCAAGGTCTCGGAAGTAAGGCCGGAGCACAGGAGAGGTTTCAGCAGACCAACACTGAGGGTGGAGGAAGCAGAGAAGGTCCTGTGCGTGTCCTGCCCCTTCTGAAGGCCATCCCCAGACAGTGGGCATGCTAGAACCCCGTGTGGGACACATCTGATGTGCCTCAGGGCATGGGGTCCCACCTCGTCTCCCAGACCCTGGGCTGCTTGTTGGGCCTCTAGCACAGCTTCCACGGTGCTCTGGACTGAATTGTGTCCCACCCCCAAAGTTCATATGTGGAAGTCCTAACCCCCAGTATCTTAGAATATGCCTTTATTTATAGATAGGATCTTTAAGAGGTGACTAAGTTAAAATGGAGTCATATGGGTGGGCCTTGATCCAATATAACTGGTGTCCTTTTTTTTTTTTTAAAATATTTTATTTATTTGAGAGAGAGAAAGAGAGCAAGAGCACACACAAGCTGGGGAAGAGGCAGCGGAAGGGAGAAGCAGACTCCCTGCTGAGCGGGGAGCCCAACGTGGGGCTTCATCCCGGGACCCTGCGATCATGATCCGAGCCGAAGGCAGACACTTAACCGACTGAGCCACCCATGCGCCCCAATTGGCCCTTATAAGAAGAGGAGATTAGGACACAGACAAGCACAGAAGGATGACCATGTGAGGGCACAGGGAGAATGGGGCTACCTACAAGCCAAGGAATCAGGCCTCAGAAGAAAGTGGTCTTGCCTTCACTTTGATCTTGAACTTGCAGAGAAAATACATTTCTTCTGTTGAAGTCAGTCTGTGGTGTTTTGTTCTGGCAGCGCAAGCAAATGAATACACACGGTGACCAAGCCCTCGAGCTGCAGGGCTGGGCGGTCAATCCCACAGCACCAGTCTGCTCCTCCAGCCCGCTCCCGAGGTTCCGCGACCGGCTCTGGGCTTAGCGCTCTGTCTCTACTGGGCACCAGCAGGTAAGACAAACCAGCTGTGCACCAGGCCAGGTGCCCCTGCTTCTTCTGTTTTTCTGCTTAGAGGGAAACTTCTATGAGGCCAAAGGTGTGAACGGAGGGAGAAATGTTGGCGCAAATGTGCTTTCAGATGTAAGCTAGACAAATAAATTTCGGGGAAATAGCAGAAGGGCACAGGAATGGCAATGAGTTGTATGCCTGTTAAGGGAGACTTTGAAAGGGTGTTGAGCTCTTGAATCCTTACTATCAACCCTGAAAGGCAGGTCTGATTATCATTACCTTGCACATGAGAAACGGAATCTTTGACTGTCTTTGCAGCTAGTTAGTGACAGAATGGGGCTTTATACTCAGGACGGTCTGACTCCAGAACCGTGATAACTCCACACTGCCCATTAAAACTAGGTAAGTGGACTTTCTTTCTTTTTTTCTGCATAAATGTCTCCGGCTAATGCCTTGAGAGAGATGAATAATCAGCAAGTTGATAAATTATACTCACTTCAAGCAAACAAGCCAATTGTTTTGCCACTAGCAGGTGTGGCTTGATTGCAGACCATTAGTGACCATTAATAAAAGAAACTCAGGCTGCAATCCACTGGTATGTTTGCATTTCCCAGGATTTACTTTTCACACCAGGGAGCTGAGCTCAGCCAATATTTTCATAAGCTAACACCTGCAATAGAAGCGTAAAGCATGATTTAACCGAGGTAACATTTATCTCTGGGAATTAAAATATAAGCCAAAGGATAATTTGTGAACTTGATCATTCTTTCCCCTGGCTGTCATTGGTCTTAGGTTAGCATAGTGATAAGGCCTCAGGTGTTTTAAAAATTTGTCAAACAGCTTTAAGAGGATTCAGGACATTTGGCATCCATTTGCGGTGCATCCTTTGATGCATCTGCATGCTTAACGTTATACATGTACTGTTGAACAAAGGTTTACTGAGCACCTACTATGCCCTAGGCACAGTGTTGGTTCTCAGGACGGGGAGGGACAGGACCATATTGCTGTCTCCAAGAGGCCACGCTCTGCTGCAGCAGATGGACACAAAGTGACTGTTACAGCTCAGCGGTGGCTGCATTATGAGAGGAGATTGCTGTTCCTTCCCTCAAGTTCCCACAAGGAAAATTCCATCCTGCATCCCAGGAAAAGCAGTAATAGGGAGGAATTTCAGCCCTCGCCCCCACAGACTCTTCCCAAATAAGAAGGGACTTGTTGGATGGGTAGACTGTGAGAAGTCACTGAACATGGGCATGGGGCAGGGGGCTCATCCTAAGATTTAGATCGGGGGCCAAAGTCTCAAGGAAGCTCACAAGTCCACAGGTGAAACCACATTCTCCAGTGAAGCTTTACCAATCATAAAGGTGGCATTCTGGCTAAAATTAACAAGTCAGGAAACAACAGATGTTGGCGCGGATGCGGAGAAAGGGGAACCCTCCTACACTGTTGGTGGGAATGCAAGCTGGTGCAGCCACTCTGGAAAACAGTATGGAGGTTTCTCAAACAGTTGAAAATAGAGCTACCATACCATCCAGCAATTGCACTACTGGGTATTTACCCCAAAGATACAAATGTAGGGATTCGAAGGGGTACGTGCACCCCAATGTTTATAGCAGCAATGTCCACAATAGCCAAACTGTGGAAAGAGCCAAGATGCCCATCGACAGATGAATGGATAAAGAAGATGTGGTATGTATACACAATGGAATATTATGCAGCCATCAAAAGGAATGAGATCTTGCC
Source organism: Zalophus californianus (assembly GCF_009762305.2). Taxonomy (NCBI): domain Eukaryota; kingdom Metazoa; phylum Chordata; class Mammalia; order Carnivora; family Otariidae; genus Zalophus; species Zalophus californianus. The sequence goes on from NC_045600.1 coordinate 8,031,524, forward strand.
ATTTGCAACGACGTGGATGGAACTGGAGGGTGTTATGCTGAGTGAAATAAGTCAATCAGAGAAAGACATGTATCCTATGACCTCACTGATATGAGGAATTCTTAATCTCAGGAAACAAATTGAGGGTTGCTGGAGCAGTGGGGGGTGGGAGGGATGGGGTGGCTGGGTGATAGACATTGGGGAGGGTATGTGCTATGGCGAGCGCTGTGAATTGTGCAAGACTGTTGAATCACAGATCTGTACCTCTGAAACAAATAATGCAACATATGTTAAGAAAAAAAAAGAAGAAGATAGCAGGAAGGGAAAATGAAGGGGGGAGAAATCGGAGGGGGAGACGAACCATGAGAGACTATGCACTCTGGGAAACAAACTGAGGGTTCTAGAGGGGAGGGGAGTGGGGGGATGGGTTAGCCCGCTGATGGGTATTAAAGAGGGCACGTTCTGCGTGGAGCACTGGGTGTTATGCACAAACAATGAATCATGGAACACTACATCCAAAACTAATGATGTAATGTATGGTGATTAACATAACAATAAAAAATTCAGACTAAAAAATTTTTTAAAAAAATAAAGGTGGCATTCTGCTATTCATCTGTTTGATACTAAGTCCATATTTCAACCTATTTCAGAGGAAAGGAGATTGGGTGTTAGTTCATTGGATTCCTGAACTCCAATAGTTGTGACCAGGGGTAAGCAGAAAGAGATGAAGGAGAATAAAAATGAATGAATGAATGAGGAACAATATCTAACCAAGCAGGGGGAGTGGGCCAATAGGCAAAGCTGGACCCTCGAATGAAGTCTTGAAGGAGGTGTGGACATGAGTCAAGCAGACGGGGCTGGGAAGGACATTCCTGGCAGAAGGAAAGGCATAAGCAAAGTCATGGGAGTATGAGGCTTGGTGCTTTTGAGAAACTGTAAAAAGCCACCCTTGTCTTGTGATGCTCCATGGACTACACCTTCCTTAACTGTGGCCCTCTTTCTACATCTATGTCTTTGCTCCTTCATCTCCTCTTTGACCCTCTCTCTGACCCCTCCAGTATGCCCTCTGCCTCCTTCATGCCACCAAAGCATTCTCGCAATGGTCGCCAGTGACCCCATGTTACTAATTACGGTGACCATTGCTCAGGTCACTGGGCCTCCTCACAGCAGCGCCCCCCCCACCTGCCATTCTCCTCTTCTTGAGGCCTCTTGGCCTCCAGAACACACCTCTGGTTTCTGTTCCTTTTCTGAAAACATTTTTTCCTGTGCCTTTTGCTAGCACTTCTTCTTTGGCTCCAACTTCTGAGTCTTTGAGGCCCTTTTCTCTGTGTCTCTGTTCAAATCCACACAGATTTCAGAGGGTGCTGATAAAAAGTTGGGGGTCATCAGCACATGGTTGGCTTGTTAGAAATGAGGATGGGTTATTTATGAGAATGGAGGAACTAACCTAAGGAGCGAGTATAGACTGAAGAAGTCAGAGAGTTCTGCTGGTAGTGTGGGGGGCGGAACTTACACCGTACTAACCTCCCATGGGATGGCAGCCAACTGAAGGGGATTTGATCCTTGAAAGAAGAGGAAGATCCATGTTTATCTGACCTTTCCCCTGAGGACACTCGGCAGTCTACACACCACATGGTGGCTAGAACTCAAAAGGCAAGTTGCAATCTTACTAGCCCTCGGAGTCAGAGGATGGGATCTGAACTGCTAGAGCAATTGGAAATGGAGAAGGATTGCAGAATGGAGCCACGGGGGCAGCCCTAAGGCCCCCCATAAAAACACCCCTGAAATCTCTGGCTGTTTAATGAATTGCCCCTGCATGAATACGACTCCAAGAAGCCCAAGGAGGGGACATTTGGCAGACTGAAAGAGCAGACAGAGATCTCAGCTGCTGCCCACCACAGGGGAGACTGAGTCAGGAGTTCGAGTTCTACCAAGTTGGCGGAGCTTGACTGACTTGTCAGGCTGTCTATTCACTGAAACCCACAAAAGACCATGACTTGAGAAGAAAGGCTAGCCTCAAGGACTGGAGAACTAAGAAACAGAGGCCCCACCATGTCAGTAGCTTGTCCAGACAGGGCTGGGATTCAAACCCAAGGGCCCCGGCTCCAGAATCAAGCCTTCAGCCTCAACCACACGCTCAACCCTCAACCCAACCAGCCCACATCCTTCCTCTAAAGCACTCGTCACCAAATTCAACACCTGATGGCATTGCACATGGAGCTATTCATCTCTTGCACTAGACTGAAGCTCCATACAGGCAGAGGGCTTGCATGGTGCCTGACACACTGTCCAATAAATATATATTGAATGAATAAATGACTCACCAAAGCTTGCATGTGTATAATGCATTAATATATTTGTTATTAGTGAAGACATATGATTAAAAATGCCTTCCTGCCATATAATTTCACACAACCCCTTATGATCCTGGAGTGAATTAAATCGCCAATAATCACTCTGGCTTGTAGCTGGGCTTATTTGTACATATCTGTTACTGACTATTTTTAAGCACGATCAGGAATTTCTAAGTGTAATATGTATGACTCAGTATTTTGATTAATCATCTCAGTAGGGAAAATTTCCATGGGTAATCAGACTGAACATAAAGATAGGGCATGCTGAGACTGAGTGGGGGCGGGGGGGGGCGCGGAGAGAAAGACAGAGATCAGAGATAAGAATTTTTTTTTTTTTTGTAGTTAGAAAGGCAGTTTGGGTCAATGCTACAGAACTTAAGAAGTTCCTGTTTTATCATAAACAGGTTGGCAGCTGTTTCGGTTTCTTGTGGTTGCCACATGAATGACCACAAACTTGGTGGCTTAAGAGACATTTATTCTCACACGGTTCTGAAGGGTGGAAGTCCAAAATCAAAGTGTTGGCCGGATCGTGCTCCCTCCGGAGGCTCCAGGGGAGAATTCTTCCTCGCCTCTAGCAGCTCCTGATGCTCCAGGCATCTCTTGGCTTGTGGCTGCATAACCCCAATATCTGCCTCTGTCTTCATGGCCACCTTCTCTCTGTGTCTGCAAAATCTCCCTCTCCTTTCTCTTTTAAGGACACCAGTCATTGAACCTAGGACCACTCTAAATCCAGGATGATCTCATCTTGAAATCTTTACCTTGATTACATCTGCAAAGACCCTACATCCAAACAAAGTCACAATCACAGGTACAGGGATTGGGACTTGGACATATCTTTGGGGGGAACACTATTGAACCCATTACAACAGCCATGGCCAGTGTTGCTGCCATCATTCCCCTTAATGGAATCAAGAGAGGAGCCTGCTCTGACAATTGCCCACTGACCCCAGGTGCTGTTGGGCATGTCTCCTGCTGCGATGCATCCTCCCCAAATTGGGCAGCTCTGGCTCATGTACATCCACTCTGCCATGTTTCCACTCTCCAGAGAAGGAGCCAGAGGCCAAAAAGGTTAAATCAGCTGCTCAAGGTCACACACATGGAGAAGTCAAGGTCTGGCCTTAGATATGTCCTCTTCAAAGCCAGGGAGATGGCCATCCCACACTGCCTGAAACACTCCCATTATTAAAGAGTCACTGTATTCTTTTTTTTTTTAAGATTTTATTTATTTATTTCAGAGAGAGAGAGAGAGAGACAGCAGCGGGGAGTGGGGAGAGAAGCACAGGGGGAGGGAGAAGCACAGGGAGAGGGAGAAGCGCAGGGAGAGGGAGAAGCACAGGGGGAGGGAGAAGCAGACTCCCCGCTGAGCAGGGAGCCTGACTCAGGACTTAATTGCAGGACCCTGAGATCATGACCTGAGCCAAAGGCAGACCCTTAACCGAAAGCCACCCAGGTGCACCGAGAGTCACCTTATTCTTTAAATACCTTTGCTAAAATTCAAACACTTCCTGAGAGAGGTTACCCAAGTCTTCGTAGAACCCCAGGTTGTAGAGATGTATATTAGACCACCTTTTTAAGAACACAAGCGATCCCAGGGGTATGCGTGTGGGGAGAGAAACAGTAAGGTGGAGGGTAAATTTGCAAATTGAGAAACTGATGTGTGGAGAGGTTAAGTGACTTGACTAAGAGTACTCAGCAAATCAGCAGCATAACCAAACACCAACACCCAGGGGTCCTGATTTTGCACAGCCAGTTTGGCTGAGCCAAAGGATTGCTGTTGGTGGAGGCAGGTGGAAATAGTGAAGTCCTCGCCAGACTCCGCCAAGAGGCTCCCTTGGGCCGACCCTTTCCAGGAGGCCTCCCTCCCTGCATAGTTCAGAGAGAAGTAAGGAGCAGGGAGCTGAGGGTTAGAGACCCGAGTCTTAATGGAAGGCCTGCTACAAAAAACTCAAGTGACCTTGAGCAAGTCACATCTTCCCTCAGTCTCCTCAACTTGAAGCAAAAAGGTTAAATTTCATCATCTCAAAATTGCCTCTGGCACGAGGCTTCTAGAGCTTATGCAAGCCTCAGGGCCAACTAGAGCTGGTTCAAACCCCCAGTGGATGTCTGGTGTTGGCTCTGCCTGTCAGCCTTTCTCCCTTCTGCTAAGAGCAGCCTCTCTCTATTCCAAGGGGGAACCTCCCCCTGTAACTTTTACTTTACTGTTGGGAGAGACTGACCCCATTCCTGCTTCTGCCCTCCAGTAGTGAGCCTGTGATCCAGATCTGGCCCCTCAGGGCAGTTTGTACCCAGAAAACGGGGACTGGTTCGGGGACAGGAGTGTGATTCCATCTGAACCAGTGAGAGCCAATCCCAGGGCTTTTATTGAAAATACTGGAAGAAAGAAGTTCTCCTTCTGCTGGTGTTGCCACGGCGTGAGAACGTGAGCAGGGAGCGAAGGGAGGGCAGCCCCGGCTTGCACGTCTGAGGAGCTGAGATGTCAAGAGAGGGAGGGAAACCAAGTCCTGGGAAGCCTGTTGGAGCATCAGGATATGCCCTTGCCTGAACCCACAACACTTCCGAGGTTCGTGGTTACAAGAGCTGCTTAGTCCCCGCATGGTGTCTAAAGCCACTTTAGGTTGTCATTGCAACTAAGTGTCCTGATTGATACAAAAGCCTTCATTTTAAGGATGAGGAATGGAGGCTGGGAGTGGAAAGTGGCTTTTCCTTGTAATCTGACAGCAGGAAGCACCTCAGGGCCCATCAAGCCCAATTCCACTCTTTACAGATAAAGAAACTGGTATCTGGAATGAGACGTGTCTTGTTATGTATATACAACACACACACACACACACACACACACACACACACACACACACACACAGTTGTGTGAGTCGTCTTATTACAACGCTGAGAAACTCTGTTTATCATCAAACATTTCATATATCCTATTACACGTGAGAGAATTATTATCTAGCCTGGTGCCATGAAATGCTTTTTCCCCATAATGGAATTTTACTCTGGAAGTGTATTTTGGTATTAAAAGGCTCCACTTTATAATGTCGATGGTTCAATCTGTGATCTAAAAGGCACTTAAATGCTTTGAACAAGAGGCATAAAGAGCTTTTATTGCAAAAGCCTTGCTGGATCCACCGATTTTGCCATTGATCCTTTTCCCCAGAAGACTGCTCTGGAAGCAGCCCGTGCGGTAGCAAATCCCATGGTGGGGCTGGACCTCCAGCTAGTGAGTGAGACACATTTCCCATGCACCCGTTTCCAGATATTGAAGGCATTCTGGTGGACCGTAATGAGTTTCTTCAGGCACATGGCTCAAGCAAAAACATCCAGCCATGCAGAATGCCCATGGTCCTAGCTCTCAGGACCCTTTACCCCCAGTGTGTTCGCTGGGTTGCTTCTTCTACAAAATAAGTTCAGTAGTACCAGCTCCCAGCATCCTTGTGAGGGGTCAGTTGATTACAGTTGCTAAGAACCCTGATACATATAGGTGCTCTGTGAATGTGGGGTCCCTGTCTCTGGCTGATGTGATTCTTCAAAAGCTGAGGGATCAGGGTCCCCCCAAGAGCAGTGATGTAGTGGAAAGAACCCCACACTTGGAGTCCAGAGACCACCGATCTCTCAGCTTTACCCTGGGCAGGCCATTCACTTCTCTAAGCCCCCACTTCCTTGTTGTAAAGGGACAGTTGAATATGTCACAGAACTGTCATGGTCACTCATGTTGTGCATGGACAATTATGGCTACTTCCAACCCTGATTCCATGAGACCTTTCAGCTCAGTCACCTGCCATGGAAAGAGGAATATGATTAGCACCTCTTGGTCATTGATCTACCCTTTGCCAATAGCTGAGCACCAGGGACGTTTGGCTCACTCCCTGGTTGTCAGGGGCTAAAGGCAGGGGTATCCCCTGAAAGGAGCTGTGGGCAGAGCAGTGGCAAGAAGTCGGAGCAATTGAACAGCGTTTCCCAGAGAACATACAATGGACCAGTGGCCCTACTGGAGTTCCAGGGTGAAATAAGTTTGGGAAGCAGGGCATTCTGTACTTTCTGTGAGATCACCAATGCACATCAGCATATTTAGCTTTTATAGTCAAAGGGAAAAAATTAATTTTGTTTAATTTGAGGCTTCCCAAATTCTACCACAGAACATCTGTCACCAATCCGTAGCACTCATGGAAGGTGGAGCATACCTGGGGAGCAAGGCTCCAAGATTCCAGAAGCAGAAATGGAATCTTTCAGCTATTTCTTAGTTGTGCTATTCCTGCCAATACTTCATATGCTTTCATTCAGGTATTCCAATATGAAGCCATTCCTTGGGCCACACCATCCATCCATTCCCAAAGCATTCTTTCATGCATGTATTCCATAATCACAGAGCATGCTCTGCTTCCCCCGTCTCTCCTAGGCAAAGAGAAACACCCTCCAAAATACAGCTCCTGGCTGCAAGGAACTCATTGTCTAAAAGGGAAGAACAGATAATTATATGCAAAATGACAAGGCCCGTAAGATAAATGTGCACCTTGTGGGGTGGGATGGGGCAGGGTGGATGTCAGGAAAGCCTTGTTTGAAACATGAGTTGCTGCCCAAAGAAACAGTCAGAGAAGCCAGGAATACTGCAGAGACAGCACGTGCAAAGGCCCAGGAGGAAGATAAAGAGATTTCTGGAATTACACGTAATAAAATTAGGATGGAAAACAGAGGCTGAGGGGAAAGGAGTAGAAAAGTAAGGAGGGGGCAGGTCATGAAGAATTTACTGAGCATGTGTGCCAGGGAGCATGGGAATCCTTCAGAGAAACTGAATAGCTTAACAGATAGCTCACAAACATATGTGAGTGAGTGTGCTCGTGTGCGCATGTGTGAACACGTGTGGGGAGGGGGCAGGAAGGCGACATGGTTAGATCTATGGTTAGGAATGATAGTTCTGAGACCCCATGGAGAAGGGCTTGGGGAGACACTGGAAGCATTGGACAACAGCGAATAGGCAGAGTGTGCTTGGAAGGTTAAAGATGGCTGCAAATTCTGTCAATCCTCTGAGAGGTGGAGTGTATTTCCCCTCTTCCTGAATCAGGACTGTCCTTAGTGATTTGCTGGCCAAAAGAACGTGGAAGAAGAGACAGTGTGTGAATTCTAAGTCTAGGTCATAAGAACCCTTGGCATTTCCACCCAGCCTTCTTGGAATACTGAGTAATACTCAGTCTGGAGGGAAACCAGCTGTCCAAATCCCCTAGGACCACCATGCTGTAAGGAAGCCCAAGTTGGCCACGTGGGGGAGCTGTGTATTGACAGCACGATGCCCAGCCACCCCAGCTGCTCTAGTCACCCCAGCCCAGTCATCAGACATGTGAGGACAGATGCCATCTTGGATAATCCAGCCCAAGTAAACACAACGTAAAGAACCAAAGGAGCCCAGCCAACAGCCAGGACCAAGGCCAAGCACTGCAGCCCCAGTCGAGCTGCTCAGCAGTCTGCAGTTGCTCAAGTCATCTGGGCTGAGGCCAAGCCACTGTGAAGCAGAGACCAGCTGTCCTGCATGCCTCTCTGCCCCAATTTCTAACCCACAAAATTGTGCATGTGATTAAATGGCAATTGTGCTACGCCACCAAGTTTTGGGGTGGTTTGTTACACAGCAAGAGCTAAACAGAACACTGGACAAGCTCAGAGCATCAGATCTAGTTAAAAAAAAATCCTGTGAACAAATAGGAAGTAGTGCACACATGTGCGTGCACACACACGCAAACATACGTGCTCACACTTCTCAGACACACCTCCTATGTCATAGCTCATTCCCACTCTGACCTCCACTCCGGCATGAGTCTCCCTGTGGCCACAATTCTGAAGGTGTACGGATGGTGGCCCATTTGACAAGGAGCACGGTGTAAATATAGAAAGTGTTATTAGTAGTGGGTTTCATTGATAAGAATTTAATGCAATTCCAGGCCAGCAAGAACACCATGTCAGTCGGTGTTTTGTTCCCACGGCAAGATCATCTATGCGGCAATTTCTTATGTTCCTGGGTCAAATCCAAGACCTCAGTGCAAAGCCAGCAAAAATCTCCCTGCAAGGAAGGCATTTGGGGGAATTTCAAGCCATTCATCTCCTCCCAAGGCTCAAAGTCAGCCTCGAATAGCCAAAGGCAAAGCTTAGCTTCACCCTGGCTTTCAGTACTGGAAGTGTAGGGGCTGAGAGAGTCCTTGGGTGGGGGTGGGGTTCACTCTGCAGGAGGGAGAAACATAGTCCCAGAGGACCCTGCAGAGAGCATTCTCACCAGGCCACACCTGGAGAGGCCCTGGCCGGGCTCTGTGATCAAGAGACCTGAGCTCAGATTCTGGTTCTGAACCTAAGGGTCTCTGTAGCGTGACAGCTATTTATCTGTCTCAGGGAGTATTGCGGGACCACAATGAAGAGGGAAACTTGCAAATTGTCTGTTATAACCGGGAGAAGGAGCCTTGAGATCAGCTTCCTCAAGGATTGTTATGGGTGGAACGCGTCTTCCCAAAATTCATGTTAAAATCCTAACTCTCAGTATCTAGAAAGTGAACTTTAATAGAAATAGGGTCATTATAGAGGTAATTTGTTATGTTAAGATCAGGTCATACTGGAGCAGGGTGGGCCCCTAATCCAATGTGACTGGTGTCCTTATAGAAAGCAGAAGTGTGGGGGCGCCTGGGTGGCTCAGTCAGTTAAGCATCTGACTCCTGATCTCAGCTCAGGTCTTGACCTCAGGATCGTGAGTTCAAGCCCCACATTGGATGTGGAGCCTATTTACTTAAAATAAATAAATAAAATAATAATAATAATAAAGAAAGCAGAAATATGCACACACAGGTGCACAAGGAGAATGCCGTGCAAAGAGAGGAGTTAAGCTGCCACAAGCCAAGGAGCTACTAGAAGCTGGGAGAGAGGCCCAGAACACAGTCTTCCCTAGAGCCTTCAGAGGGAGTATGACCCCGCAGACACCTTGACCTCAGATTCCCAGCCTCCAGAAGCATAAGAATAAGGTTCCTTTGTTGTACATCACCCAGTGTGGTACTTTGTTATGGCAGCCAGGGGAAACTCATACGAGGGGTCATTCGTTTAACAAACTTGCGTTTCTCGAGCTTCTTCTATGTCTCAGACCTCATACACAGAGATGACCAAGACACACCCCTTCCCTGCACTCAAGGGCCTTCCAAAGAGAAAAACACATCCCAAAGCCACATGCAAGTTCAAAACCATGGCAGGTGCAAAAGTGGCAGAGAAGAGGCACCTCCGCCAGCCCAGGGGGTCGGAGAAGGCCCTGCGAGGAAGTAGCATAGCAGATTTGGGGAACCCCTCAGGCTGTGAAGGACAGGTTCCCCATTTGCTAAGACCCACTGTTATGTTTCACCTGGAGGATTCTGGCACTTCACTCATGCTCTTCTATCTCAAGATAAAAGCCCAAGTGGCAAGGTGTGTCCAAGACAAGACTCCTTTTTCTTCACAGGGGTTCTTGTTAGCAGAAGAGGGGCTGGGGGCACGGAGAAGGTCACGGAGGCCTCCTGGTGACCTCACAATTCCATATGAACCCCCTGGGGCAGGGAAGACTTGTAGCGCATGGACTCTAAACCCAACAGGGTCTACATCAGAGCCTGGCACCTGGTAGATTCTCTGAAAGTGTTTATTGAACTGAAATGAGAGCAGAACTGAACTCCAGCCCAGCCCATTCCTGGGGTCATCAGGCTCCAAGGGGCCTAGGAGTGTTTGCACGGCTCACGTAGGCCACAGTGACCACCCGCTCCTTCCATCTGGCTGTGGACGTATGCGTCAAGGCCACACATCCGTGGCCAATGCGATGGGTGAGAAGTGGAAGGGAGAGGGTGCATCATACAAAATGGCAGCCAGATGCGCCTCTGACCCACCCAGTAAGTATATTTTCCAAGGATTTTCAACTGAAGAGATGAGGAAAGAGATGGATGGATTCCAAGAGAGCCTGAGACAGAAAGGGAGACCCGGAGAGAGAGAGAGAGAGAGAGAGAGAGAGAGAGAGAGAGAGAGAGAGAGAGAGATGGAGAGAGAATTTGAATGGTCCTTGTCCCTGGTTCTAGTCCCTTCCTGAGGCTGTCCAAGTTTCCTGACAGAGGCAGGAGCTAAGGAGGCCTTTTATCCGTGCCTCCAATCCCACTGGCTCTTCTGAGGAAGAATACTGAGTATATGTCCCACCAGGTGCCTCGGTGGGTTGTTTCCCGACGACACAATGAAAAACAAGAGAAATCTTGGCAAACTTTAAAGAAAATACAGTTAATTGCCACTGACATTCTCCCTTTAGTTACACAAGCAAGCCCTGGCTTTAATCACATGCATTATTGTAATCAGCCTGCCAATCACATTTTGAAATATTTCATTTTTGACATAATTACAGTAGAATACCCACAACCCATCAATAACATGGATCAGGCAAGATTGATATTGTGTTTCCAAATGGGACCTGACAAAGCCATCACGGCTTTTGTTCGGAGGAAGAAAGGTACGACGGATAGCATCTCCCTCTCCCGTGACGACTGGGTTTAGCGAGACTGTCTAGCACGTCACTCACAAGAGGCTGGAAAACCCCACTCGTTGGAACTGTAATTGGGAATTTTCAATTATTCAAGCCTCATCTATGTTATTCTTATTGAGTAACAAATTCAAAATGAGTGCTCTAACCTGGGGCCTTTGTGCATAGACATTATTGTGAAACGGAGGCCTATTATGAATTGATCTTTTATGTTAATTTACCTCATTTTCCTTATTAGTTCCTTGCCGTATGTCAGTTTATTCGTGTATAATACTCTCGAAAGTAAAACCCGTGCCTGAGAACTTGTAAAATTTGGACTTCCAACTTTTCCAGGTGGGTTGGCCATGACCCCCTCCTCTCCCTCACCCACACCTCTGTGTGTTCGTGTCAAGATAGAGCTTGGTCTTTGGCCCCAGACAGATCCTCAAAGTGTTCAAAGAGTGGCTTTGTTTTTTTCATAGAGTTCTGTTCTTTCAGGAAAACCCCCTTTATCCACCTACTTGAAGAGGTGAAGTTGACAGGGGAAGGAGGAAGCTCAGATCTGAGGAGAATGGTCCTTACTCAAAGCTTTCTTCTAGAAGCATCCTTACTTAGGACATAACATTGGGTGTGTTTCATCAATAGAAGGGGCCATAAAACAGCTCAAAAGCCAATCTCGGGGGTCCAGGACAGAGGCTCAGAGGGGTCAGCAGTGCAACTCCCGGGCGACCATACCTCAAATAGCTTTGCACGGCATTGGCCGCCCACCCCGGGAAGCACACTGGCAGCCATCCCAGGGCACCTGCAGGCCTCCCTGGTGCTGACACCTTGATCTCAGAGTTCCGGCCTCCAGAACTGTGAGGCCATGATTTCTGTGGCTTAAGCCGCCAGCATGTGGTACTTTGTTATGGCAGCCCTACCAGAGGGATACACGCATAAGGCAAGTCACTGAATGGACCAGAAACTTCATTCCCTGCTGCCCCTCCATTCCTGGTTAGTCAAGGCCCACCTGCTTTGACGCTGGAGGATGTTGTCTTATACCATTTCGTGCCGGCACCTGACTGTGCCTTCTGTGGCCTCCTTCCCCAAGCTGTGACCGTTTTAATAGTAACCCTGGGTCTAAGTGGCTTATGTAATGGCATATGTATATGCTGTCTTATGTCATATGACCTAGGGAAAATGAAGAAAGGGAGGGTGGGAGGGAGGAGAAAGAAGGGGAGAAAGGAAGGAAGGAAGGGAGGGCGGGAGGAGGGGAGAGAGGGAGGAAGGGGGGAGTTAGCTGTGTAGGTCAGGTGTCACACATGGTGTGGCTGGGCTCTCTGCTCAGGGTCTCGCATGGCTGAAATGAAGGTTTGGGCCTGCTGCCTTCTCGCCTGGAGCTCAAGTCCTCTTCGAAGCTATTCCCGTTATTGGCAGAATTCAGTTCCTTGTGGTTGTAAGTCCAAGACCCCCATTTCCTCATTGTCTATGGACTGGGGTTCACATCAGCTCACTGCGACCACTCTCTAGTCCTTGCCTAGGGTCCCGCCCATTCTCAAATCAGCAACGGCAAATCAAATCCTTCTTGTGCCTCGGATCTGCCTTCCGCCGCTGGCCTGAGAAAATATCTGTTTTTAAAGAGCTCGTGTGATTAAGTTAGATCCACTCTTACAACCTTCCTCGGTCGTGGAGGGCGACGTAGTCGTGGGACTGAGAGCTCACCATATTGGCAGGGTTCACCCACACCCCAGAGGGAGCAGACAGGGCAAGGGCCATTAGCAGTCATTCGTAGACTTCTGTCTACCTCTTAGGAGACCCTCCACATGTGTATAAACGCCCAGAAAATGCTCTGCAGGGATATACATCAAATCAACAGCAGTTCTTGTCTTGTGTGGAAGGAGAATATCCATTCTAGCTGATGCTAGGACTATATGCTAAAATATATGTGCTGCTAATTAAAGGGTAAAAGTTAATAGATGTGAATGAGACATATGGCTTCCACATGCTGAGAAAAGAAAAAGGAATGGAATAAAGAAAACTCAATCTTTTCAATAAAAGTCTGGAAAGAGGGGGAGGGAGCATGGTAACTCAAAAACAAAATCGTGTCTGTGGAGAAAGAAATGTAAATGTACTAAATTCTTACATTAAAAGTCAAAAGCTCAGAGTGAGAGGTTTTGATGCAAATACCTATCATGTATAGGAGGTACGATAAAAAATGACACACAAAGACTGAAAATAAAAACATAAGACCAAAAGCAAGTCAAAAATGAAGGTCATTGTGGTAATGTTAATACAAGACTGCATTGGATACAAGCCAAAAGTAATATTTCATATTAATAAAAAGCATAATTACAAGAAAATGTAATAGCTATGACATTTTTTGCACCTGACAACATTATTTTAAAGTCTTAGTTTAAAAGACGGATGCAGAGCAGGAAATTTACTCCCATAAAATCATATTGCAAGTCTTTAACGTACTTTTCTCAAAAATGAAGGGATAAAATGAAGCAAGAAATGTGTAGAAGATTTAAATAACACAATTAACAAGCTTGATATAATAGAAACATAGAAATTTGAACCAGCAGGCAGAGAATTCGTGTTCTTTTCAAGGAATGCTCATAAAATGTGATCATATAGTAGGCCATATAGGAAGTCTTTTTTTTTTTTTAAAGACAAGGTGAAAACAATACATTTCTTTTTTTCTTTTTTCAATTTTATTCATTTATTTGACAGAGAGAGACCCAGCAAGAGAGGGAACACAAGCAGGGGGAGTGGAAGAAGGAGAAGCAGTCTTCCCGTGGAGCAGGGAGCCCTGACGCGGGCCTCGATCCCAGGACCCTGTGATCATGACCAGAGCCGAAGGCAGACGCTTAAAAACTGAGCCACCCAGGTGCCCCAACAAACACATTTCTGACCACAATTCAATACCATTAGAAATTAACAGCAACCGTGATATAGCTAAATAGATCGACCTGCCTCAAAATGTTAAAATGCCATTCTCACTGACTCCTGAGTAAAGAGAAAAACAAACCAAAATTAAAAACTCTTCAGAAATGAGCAATAATGGGAGCACCACATATAAAAACCCATGGATTGCAGCCAACTTAATACTCAGAGGAAAACCTATAGCCCCTAAATCTTCTATCTGAAAATCTTTCTATCAGAAAGTTTGAAAATAAATGAGCTAAACACTTAACTCGGGAAACTGAAGAGCAGGGAGGAACAAGAAAATAAACTTAAAAATGGTAGAAGGAGGAAATTAATAAACACAAAGGCAGAAATTAATTAAATAGAAAACCAGAAAATAGTGAGTAAAAACAAAACACTTGCACTTTGAGAGGGGAATGAAATAGACATACTTTCCGCAAGTATGTTTCATCAGAGATTCATTGAAAATTTGGGGAGCACCGGCAATGAGCCAGGTGTTGTTCTAGGCGCTGGAAAAGAAAGTGAGCAGAGCAAAGAGACCCTGCCCTTGTGGAGATGACTCTGGTGGAAGTGGGGGAGACAATAAATTAATAAACAAGTAAATCTAAATATGTCTGATGAGGATGAGTGTTCTAGAGAGGAAAAAAGCATGGAAGAAAGTTACAGAACCTTAGATTGGGTTGGTTTGCAATTACAAAGAGGATGGTCGGACCTCTCTGAGAAGGCACATTTGGGAAAAGACCAAGGGGGAGGAGGGAACAAAGCCTTGCAAATATCTGGAGAATATTCCTGGCAGAGGGAAGAGCAAGTGCAAATACCCTGAGGGAGGGCCATACCTGGTATGTTTGCAAAGGAGGTAAGAAAGATACTGATGCAGAGGGGTGGGGAGAGAACAAATATACAATAAAGAGGCATAGAGGAGGTTGTTCGTGTTTTTTTTTTTAATAGAAGCTTTTGAAAATGTAGCTTATATTAATTAGATGTGGGTCAGTGGTTGTAGCAAGAAAAAAAAGTCAGAGGCTTAAACAAAGGAGAAGTCAACTCTGTCCTAGCACTAAGGCCTCATCTTAGGCTCCTTCTGCTTTATTGATCTACATCTCAGCTCCTTGTCAGCTGACTCACCTCTAGGTGCTGCTTCCAAGCAGCACACTGAGGGAAGAAGGGGAACACTCCCACATCTAAAGGCATGTGCCAGGAACTGCACACAAACCTCACTTCCTTTACAACCTGAATTCTGAAATCTCCCACAACCTGAACTTTGGGACTTGGTCACATCCAGCCACAAAAGAAGCTAGGAAAAGTTGTCTCATTCCAGGCATTTATACCCAGCTAAAAACTGAAAATGAGAGAAGAGATACCGTGGACAACCAGCAGTCTGTGACACAGGAGCCAAAGATCTATCTCTTAAAAACAAACAACAAACAAACAAACAAACAAACAACACCATGCTGGATGGTTTTAAGAACAAATTATCCCAGGGCGCCTGGGTGGTTCAGTTGTTAAGCATCTGCCTTCGGCTCAGGTCATGATCCCGGGGTCCTGGGATCGAGCCCCGTGTCAGGCTCCCTGCTTAGTGGGAAGCCTGCTTCTCCCTCTTCCACTCCCCCTGCTTGTGTTCCTTCTCTCTTTGTGTCTCTCTCTGTCAAATAAATAAATAAAATCTTAAAACAACAACAACAACAACAAATTATCCCAAACCTTTAAGAAATAGTCTTTCAGGATACGTCCTCTCCAATCCTGTTACCGAGCCTTGGAAAGGACAGAACATTTCCTGGTTCGACCCTTCAGGTTGGCGGGGCCCCAATACTAAAACCAAGAATAGTGCACACATAAAAGCTATAGGTCAGTATCTTTTACAAATACAGAAGCAAATCCTAAATAAAACATGATTGGTGGTCTGTTAGGAGAATAATGCAATTTGATCCAGTAGAGTCGAGTGCCAGAAATGCAAATATGGTTCAACATGAGGAAGTCCATCTCACTTACGGATTAAAGGAAAAAATCATATGGTCACCTCAAAAGTTACTGAAAAATAGTCAGGTGAAACCAAGCATCAATACTAGATTTAAAAATAAAACAAACTGCTTGTCAACTAGAAATAGAAGATTTATGTGAGTAGATAAAGAGTATCGTGGCAGAGATTGTTCTAGCCCCCCATCATCCACTCTCTGCTTCCCCTGTCGTACCTAACCGCCAGTTTTAGAGGGCAATATGGCTACTGAGCCAGAGACTACATTTCCCAGCGTTCCGTGCAGTTGGGTGTGATCAGGTGATTAAGTTCAAGCCAATAGGTTGGGAGTAGAAATGATACCTGCAATTGCTTCGTTATTGCTCCAAAGAGGGAACTGTTTGTTTTCCTTGGAGTTCCCCTTGCCCCCTTCCAGTTGGCCGGAAAACAGCAATTCCTGGAGAGTGTGGAAGCTCCCTAAGGAGACTGGGGGAACTAGCCCTGGGCTGCTTACCCTGGACCATCACGGTGAACTCTTATGTAGGAGAGAAATTAGCTTCTATCTTACTTAAGCCACAGCAGTCTAAACTCGCTTTGTTGTGCCAGTTAGCCAATGCCCTGACTAGTGCACGAATGCAGTAGTTACCATAAGTCACCACAAACATAATTCCCAGTCATGAATCATAGAAGCATTCCCATTAAAATCAGGAACAAGAAAAGAATACCTGCTCTGTTTATTATTCAACATTTTTCTGGATGTCCTGGCCGTGTCCTAGCAATTAGGTGAGAAAAAAATAATAACAATTAGAAAGGAAAATTAAAATTTCCATTACGTGAAGGCAATATTATCTGCTTTCCTGCTAAGAAGTACTAGAAATGGTAAGAGATTTCAATAAGTGGCTAAAATATAAGAGATTTTGAGACTCAGTTCCTTGTTTACAAAATGGGAATAATAGTTCCTCATGGGATTATCATGAAGATTAAATGAGAAAATAATTGGAAAATGCCTAACCCCATGCCTGACATAGAGTAGGCATTCAGTAAATACTATTCCTTCCCTTCTTTCTTATTCAGCTATAATCAGGAATCCCACACATCTATCTATTACAAGAGAAAAAAAAACTTCTTTTCTAAGTTTCTGGAAGTAAAATAAGTCTCTACTGCATTTCTGTGCAGAGGCAAAACCCTACAGAAATATAATGGAATCAGGGGCTCTCTGGTTGGAAGAAATCTAACAGATTAGTTTGTCTGACAACCCATCTAGGTCCTGAAGGCTCTCTACAACCTGTGCTGGAATGCTTCCAATGCCAAAGAAAATATCATTCTCTAGGAGGATCTGTTCCTTCAATCCATCCACCAACCCATGCATCCATTCATCCACCCACCCATTCATCCACCTACCCACCCACCCATTCATCCATCTATCCATCCATCCACCCATCTACTACCCACCCACCCATCCATTCATCCACCCACCCATTCATCCATCTACCCATCTAATACCTGCCCATCCATTCATTCATCTACAACCACCCACCCATCCATCCACGCCCCCCATCTACCCATCCACAGCACCATTCCACAGACACTTATTGAGCATGTATTGTGCACCACGGTGGTAGGTACTGGGGCTTTCAAATTGAACATATCTTGCTCAAGATACTCCTGTGTGTAAACATATAACAATAACACACCGTGACAAGTGCTATAATAGAGTCCCCCTTAAATTGCTATAGGAGAATGGAAGGAATAACTGCTGGGAGTGTGAAGGAAAAGTTCTCAGCAGGGATGACATTTTAGCCAGGAGCTAAAGAATATCTAAGAGATATCCTCCAAGCAGAGAAGAGAGGAAGAACATTCCAGACAGAGGGAACAGGAAACTGAATACAGAAATGTACATACATAACACGTTCAGAAAACTACAAATAGTAGGGCAGGGGTGGGGGTGCATGGGGCAGGAGAAGGAGTGCCAGACAGGGGTTCTGAAAAGGTGGCAAGAGGCAAAACTCTGAAAGACTTTGTAATCTCTGCTTCAGTTAAAGTTTTGGTGAGTACAACCATCATTCCCTAGAAATCGCCTTAAGAAAATATGCAAAGAATCCCCATGATGTTCTTACATTAATCTGTGCTGCTGGCTTGGGCTTAGATGCAGCTTTGCAGAATATATTTTTTAAAGTTTCATTATGCCACTGTACATCAAAATAGGCCAATATAAATTATAATATGGTCATGCCGATAGGACTTGCAAACACAATATTTTAAGTTTATATTGCTTTCCAAGACCCATAAAAATTATTCTGAATGGCTGTTTGCTTTTTGAAGCCAAATGAAAAGGTATTTGCAATTTGATTATTAACAAATCAAATCACTGATATGATATTGGATTCGGTACATCTCGAACTGACTGAGAGCGAAAAATCCTCAGTGGTCAATTATGTAGCATGCCTGGTTTATAGTTTCCTGTGTGTCATTAAGAATAAGCAGCACAGCCAACTCCGATTTTATTTTGATTTACTTTAACTATTTCTCTGCTCTAAGAATTTCTCTCCAGGCCTCTACCAGGCTTTGGAGCTTTTCTCCGACTGAGGCTAGTATGGGTACGACCGGGGGCATAGCTGACTGTGTTAAACAAGTAATGGTGGATGGCTGGGGGATACGTAGATGCGTGAACGCATCAACACATGGATGAATGACTGATACCATTTTAGTGCGCACCAGATTTTAAGACCTGAAGTGCTTTCATAGTAGAAAGAGTGTTGGTTTTCTTACTTCTGGCATCAAGTCTTTTTTATTTTTTTAATATTGTCTTGTGTTTTTGCCCTGTGCCCTTGACTAATGGAAAAGTCTCTTTTCTTTAGATATTTTCAGGGCCTTTTGATATTAACGGCTAGAGAGAAAATAGTATATATGATCTCAAGTAAAATGAATCATTCTAGACTGGGGCCTCCTGTGCAGTGTCTCTGATCTCTCTGCAGGTTCAGGGAAAACCTGAACTCCTCCTTTCAGCAAGTCGACCTCTCCTCACCCCTCCTTCAAGCTGGGACTCCAATTTCAGAAAATCCTTAGATGACCCAGACTCTGCTAGTGCACAGAAATGCCCGACCCAGGAAACACAGGGTAAAGGACTTCTGAGAGGCAGGGTGTCTGGGGACACAAACTTCTGCCTCCTGATCCGGAAACAGGATTTGAGTTTGGGGGAGCCACATCTTGTCCTGCTTTATTCAGCTCTTAAGACATTCCTAGGTTACCACTAGTGCTGATGAAGAGGTTACCACCTCTTCCAGATAGATTCCATGGACAGCTTTCAGAGGGCTCCCACCATGTGGTTCTCAACCCTGAGGCTCACCATGAGTTGGGCAGAAGAGGAATTATTTCCCGAATTTTTCTAAAATAGAAGGAGACAAAGATTTAGGGAAGTTCCATATCTTACACAAGGTGACAGGAATGAACATCTATGTTGTGTATATCCAGGGTCCGTTTCCCACCCTGCCCCATGATAACATTCCCCTTAAAGATCCTCTTAGAGAGTGTCATCCCCCATGATCAAGCCATGGTTTAGTTTCAGCTGATGCCTGGTCCTGCTTCTAGAGGTGGAGAATGCTCCTGATGCACCCTTCAACGTGAAGGAGGATCATGTACTAGGCTAAGAGGATGTATTTCCAGGAATTTCATGTACCTACTGAGACAGAACAGGTGTGTTCCTGGTATTACTGGAAGTAGGGGTGATACAAGTTCGGAAGTTTTGGGCAATATCAGTGGAAAGAGGTGGTTTAGGAAGAAGGCAGCATGGAAGAGAACAAGATATGAAAAAGAGAGAAAAACAAGATCCAGCAATATTATTTGAGCCTCTGGATCCAGCCACACCTGACATCAGTCCTCCCTGGACTTTCGCATTACATATCTATTGCTGCCATAACAAACCATCCCAAAATTTAGTGACTTACGACAGTAATTCATTATTACTATCATGGTTTTGAGTTGATGGGCTCAGCGAGGTAGTTCTGAGTTGGGGTCTTTCATGCTGTTGTATTCAGATGTCAAGCAAACTTAATGTGTAAAATGGCATCTTCACTAACATGTCTGTTGGCTAGGTTAGTATAGGTGGACCTCCAGGGGGCTGCTCAAGCATCTCTCTCCATGCAGCCTCTCCACGTGGCTGGTTTGGACTTCCTCATAAGACTGAGGTCTCATCAGAGCTGAACCTCATACGATGTCTGGCTTTCCTTGGGATGAACAGTTCCAAGATAAGGTGGGAGCTACAACGCCTCTGTCTCAGGAGGCAGGCAGCATCATTTCTGCCACTTCTACTGGTTATATGTAAGTTTCTGGATCAACCTAGATTCAAGAGGAGGAGCCTACACAAGGCATGTGTACCGAGAGGCTCGATTCACTGAGACTGTGGTTTTAGAGACTGGTTACCGCAATACGCTAGCCAATATATTCCCTTTGATACCCTCAGAGCTAAATTTCCATTACTTGCAACCAGAAGCAAGTTTGAGCAGAGCCTGGATTAGAATACAGGCCTGCTCTGCCCTCTCCCGTGTTGAAATCCTTCAAGACCAAATGGATGGAATATGCTTCTTGGCGCACCCCCTTCCCCGATTTTTCCTCCCCAGTCATGAGAATTACGTCCTTCTTGATTCCAGTGCACTGTTAGAAATCAGTTGGAAGAACTGGTCAGAGCACGACACATCACTGAGTCTCAGCACCCTACTTAGCAGCCCAGGAAACAGAGACCCAGAGAGACAAGGAGAAACTACCAGTCACCTCGCAGTTTAGGGGGCTCATTAGGGAAGCATTCTGGCTGGGATGATGGATATGATGTTCACATCTTATTCTCTCTACTGGACCGTAAACTCCTTAGAAGACAGGACTGCGCCTGCTCCATCCCAGGACCCCCTTGGGTCCTTGAACAGGTCTTGGACAGGGAAGACCTTCAATGCTTAAACAAGCGTTGTTTAAAATTTACAGAGGTAAACTTTACATCTGGAATTTCCGCAGCCTGCTTGGCTCTAAACAGCTCTCTCTGGCCCCTGGGGAGCTGCCCCTTTGCACCCCCCCCCCCAGGAAAAAAGGAAGAAGAAGGACAAAGGCAGCTCACCGGCCGGGTGTCCCAGGCCTGTGTTCTACCAGAGGCTCTGCCTATGGCCAAGTGAACCTCCACTTCCTCATCTGTAAAGTGGGATGTAATAACCACAGCCCCTCCCAGTCGTGGGGCTGTTGGATGTAATAATGTATGCAAAAGGGCTTTGAAAACCTAACAAGCTACACAAAAGCAGAGGGTTGGCATCATTAATAGACTGGGACACGGGGACTCCAGTGTGCCCAGTGGGGCGGGGGAGGGGAGGTGAGGAGCCTGTGCATCCTCAGAAGAGCTGCCACCCTCCCCTTCACCTGCCCCGGAAACCTTAACCCTCCCCAGGCCCAAAGGATGAGCACACCCACCCAAAGCTGCCTGTCGGAGCCCAGGGCTAAGGGAGAGACTGAGCCCCAACGGATTTTCTCCCTCCCCCCCTCAGATTCTCCACCCATTATTAGCCCCGAGTGGGGGGAGAGACATGACTAATTGTGCCCACAGTTGCCTCCTGGCATGGACAATTAGCCACCTGCATCTAATTCTGAGGGACCCAGAGGCTAATTGCATCTGCCAGACCCCATGGGCTGTGTGTGTGTGTGTGTGTGTGTGTGTGTGTGTGTGTGTGTGTGTGTCCTCGAGCTACCAGTGGGCACCAAAGCAGACACTGCTAAAATAAGTGGGTATTATTGCATTTAACATCCCCCAAGAGCTTGCTGGCCCCTGAGCACAAAGGGACCAGACCACGACATTGTCCTTCCAAAGGAAGAGGGACAAAGGAGGCTTTCACTGGTAAATTAGTAAAGCACCGTTCTGTAGCTGGAGAGCACCCCCTGAGTCATTCTGGAGGTGAGGGAGGAGTCCACTTCAGGGCTGCCACCGTGATCAGAGGCACCCTGCGTCAGGGTTCGGGACAGGGCCCACCTAGAGCCTCCTCCCATCTCCGCCCCCTGTCAGGGCACTGCGCATGCTCCGCTCTAGTACCGCCATGATGGCCTGTGAGCCTCCCCAGCACTGGCTGCACCTCAGAGGCCAGGGTGGGTTATCGCTCACGCCGGCTCCTGAGTGGAATGAACCAATGCATGAGTGAACCAACGGAAGACACCTGCGGCCTCCGGGAGGGCTCAGCGCGTTTCCATCCTGTATGGTTAGGATCCCCTGGCGCACCTTCTCACCTCACAGCCACCCTCGCCTCGCAGCGAGTGGGTCCTGCGGTGGGCTTGGTTCCCATACTCAGCCCCGACACCTTCTCACAGTCCCACTGTGCCCCTAGCCCATGCTGAGTTCCTGACCTCAGCCTCCAACCCTTGCTTCTGCTCACGCTTCCAGCGACTGCTCCCTCTGGCTCCTGCGGACTCTGGACCCCATCTAAACACTTCTGGCCCCTCTGGTCTTTCTACCTTGTACCTCCTTGGGAAGGGTGCCTGCCCTAGCCAGTCCCTAGGGACTTGGTCTTATCAGGTGAGCTCACCTGGTCCCAATAGGGCAGGGGTAAGGGGTCTGAAGACCACCTCCTCTGAGCCACTTTAGCCTCTCCCAGGCCAGGTCTCCACTGGTCCCGTTCTTCAATCCCACGGACTTCGATTCATGTGCTTCCGTTGTCTGTAGGGGACTGGGCCCTAGCAATAGTTAGAAGTTATAAACTCCCAAATCTCAAAGGCTTCCCGTAATAAGGTTTATTCATACACCCAGCGCAGCCCAACGTGGGCTCATGGGGAGCTCGGCTCAGTGCAGTCATTGAGACACCCAGGCCTCTTCTGTCTGGGCTCCGAGTCCCCCACTATCCCATCTGCTGCTGGCAAGCAAATGAGGGAAAGGAGAGAGTATGCAGGATTGTGTGGTAGATTTCCATGGCCAGGTCTAGAAGTGGCATACATGGCTTCCCCCGTGTTTCACTGGCCAGAATTCACATGGTTACCTAACAGCAAGGGAGCCTGGGACCTGTGGTTCACTTACGTGCCCTGGAGCAAACAAGATTGTATAGGTGAACAACTAGCCAGTCTCTGCCAGCTTCACCTAGGACCTTGTACATAAAGCAGTGAAAACATATAGCTAGGCATTCGTTTCCTCTGCGTGCTCCCGATAAAGCCCAAACACCGTAACCTGACACCCAAAGTCCTGCCTGGTCATCTGCCCTTTCCTCCTCCTCCCTTCCACACCTTGTGCTCCAGCCACTGCAAGCTGGTTAGGAACCCTGCCCCCCGCCCCCGCGGCCTCCAGGCTGTTCCACACTTCTGTGGTTTGCTTATTCCTCTGCTGCCATGGCCTCTCTCCTCTCCCCCCAAACTCCATTCAGCCTCCAAGACCCACCTCAAGGGCTTGTTCCTGGAGAGCTCTCCTCAGCCCCCCGCCCCCACTCCCAGGAGAGCCAACAGTATGTCCACTATCACCCTGCTTTGCACCCACCCCCAAGACACTCTGCTCTCCGTGGCCCACCTGGCAATCCACCTGTATTGGATTGAATTGTGCTCTCTAGAAAAGATACGTGCAAGTCCTCACCTCTGGTACTTGTGAACGTGACCGTTATCTGGGCATAGGGTCTTTGCAGATGCAATTATATTGAGGATCCCAAGATGAGATCATCTCGGATCAAGGACCAGTGTCCTTGTAAGAGAACAGAGAGGAAAATTTGACACAAGGATACTGGAAGACACAGGGACAAGGCCATATGAAGGTGGAGGCAGAGATGGGAGAGATGCAGCCATAAGCCAAGGTGCCCCAGGGATTTCTGGCTGCCCCCAGAAGCGGGGAGAGAGGCATGGAACAGATTCTCACTGAGAGCCTTTAAAGAAACCAACCCTGCTGGCACCCTTGATTTCAAACTTCTGGCCTCCAGAACTGTGAGAAGATAAGTTTCTGTTGTTTTAGCCACCAAACGTGCAGTAATTGGTACAGCAGCCCTGGGGATCCAATGTGGCACCCACGCAGTGTGGCTGCTAAAAGCAAGCTACAGCTGTTCCACTGGGACCCACAACTCATGTGCCAGGCAGGTGATCTGATTACGTGCAAGACCGAACAGAGTGCCTGGCCTGTGTGGAGCATGAGAACACAAGCTTCTCTTAAAACATTCAAATTTATTCTTTTTTTTTTTTTAAAGATTTTATTTATTTGAGAGAGGGAGGAGAGAGAAAGCATGAGCAGTGGGGAGGGGCAGAGGGAGAGGGAGAAACAGACTCCCGGCTAAGCAGGGAGCCTGATGTGGGGCTTGATCCCAGAACCCTGAGATCATGACCTGAACCGAAGGCAGACGCTTAAGCGACTGAGCCCCCCAGGCACCCCTCAAATTTATTCTTAAAGAAAAAATGCAAAGAAAATATTTCAGTAAAACAAAGCACATCTGTGCTGGGGATTTGGCTTGCAGTGAGGGTGGTGTTGGGACCATCCCAATTTATCCCTATCCCAATGTAATCACTAATAACCCCTCTTTACTCTCAGAAGGACTCGTAAACTATATGGTCACCCTTCCCATGGACCGTGAGTCCTCTGTTCCTTCCATCCCAGTCATTCAGAACAGACCTGCCTCACCCCACCTCTGACCATAGCCCCACACTGATAGATTTGATTATTGTTGCACAGAATTCACCCCCTCCTCACCCCCACCGCCAAGGAAGGAGTATTTTCCTCTGTCCGACAGATGTAGGGTTTGGCCATTAGGACTCGCCCTGGCCTCATGATACACAAGGGCAGGGTACTCTTCCCTGCTGCTGAACTAGGCCACAGCCATGTGACTTGCTGTGGCTGATGGGATGTTAGCCAATGTGACTGAGCTGAGAGTTGGAAGCACTTGCACAACCTATACCATCATGTGATTGCTTCTCCCAGCTAGTTGCTGCCCCCTCAGCCTGGGCCCTGAAATGAACAGCCTTGAAGTTGAGCCCAATTGTCAGGGAGAAGCCAAGCCCAGCCTAGATCAGCAGAACCCCAGTCAAACCCTATGAGTGAGAAACAAATGCATATTCTTGTACGTCTTTGGAGTTTTGTGACTGTTTGTTACACAGCAAAAGCTGACTTATACACCACACCCTCAAACCACCACTGGACCCCAGTATGTTGGTGTTCACTCAGTGCCCTGGGTTCCAACTCCAACCTCCTCACCCCAACCCCAGTTAGTTCCTCGAGGCTCCCCAGACAGCTGGACCCTCTGCTGACCTCCCCTGCCTGCCTTTGGGGAGGCCTCTCCATGTCAGGCTCCAGCTCTAGGGAGATGTGGAAAATTATAGCACTCCCCTTGTTGTTTTATAATCAACAATTACACGTCTGCGAACCTTCTAGATCGGCTCTGTCCAGTAGAAAGAGAATGCGAGCCACATTTGTAATCTCAAATTTCTGGTGGCTGCATTTAAAAAGTAAAAAGACGCAGGTGAAATGAATTCTAAGAGTAAATTTTATTTAATCCGATATGCCTAAAATATTACTGTTTCAACGTGTAACCGATATTATTTAAATTATAATTAGAGATATTTAATATATAAAAATGTTACGAAAAATGTATGTTATTTTAAAAATATTTTGCATTCCTTTTCATACTAAGTCTTTGAAGTTTGGTATATATCTAACACAAGCAGTGCATCTCCCTTTGGATTAGCCACATTTCAAGTGCTCAACAGCCACGTGTGGCTTACGGCTACCATATTGGACAGCACAGATCTAGAACGTGGACAATAGAAAGCAATGTTGCCAATGCATAGCATGGCACCTGGCACATACCAGGGACTGAATAAATAACTATTAAGTAAATGAATGAACCAATGATAAACACACAGGGGTTGTTTTAAAGGTGATGAAAATTGGACCTATGTAACCCATGGTAAAAACACCCATGGCTTACATAGATCAAATTTTCATTATAAAGAGCGGTTATGCTTTGAAGGTCCAAGTTGCCTAGTCGTGTACCTGAGTCCACATAGCAATCTTGCTCAAAGGCTACCATATGCAACTAAGATGTAACCTTGGGCAGTATTTCCCAAACTTGTTTGGCCATGATTACTTAAATTTTACTGTTTTGTCAGGGATGCCAACTGAAGCTCCTGTGATATCGTTTAAATGAAAGCCGACAGGGTGCCTGGGTGGCTCAGTTGGTTAAGCGACTGCCTTCGACTCAGGTCATGATCCTGGAGTCCCAGGATCGAGTCCCGCATCGGGCTCCCTGCTCAGCAGGGAGTCTGCTTCTCCCTCTGACCTTCCTCCCTCTCATGCTCTCTCTCTACCATTCTCTCTCTCTCTCAATAAATAAATAAAAATCTTAAAAAAAAAAAAGAAAGTAGACAGCACAAAAATGGTCTCACAGTTGAATTAATTGTGGTAAGAAATGATCAAAATGTGATCCATATGCTTAATATAAAGTAAACATTGAGTAATTGCACCAATAAATGTTAAAATTATGAGATAAAATGCATAACAAAGACCAGCAATTGTCAAATAGAAAACACACAGCTTGGCAGCAGGGAGGTGAATATACAACCTGTTACCGAACCTCACGCTTCCCGCAGCCGTCTGTCACGGGACTTCCCAGTGTTGTCAGGTGATGGAGACCCTTTCCCAATGGTAGATGATCACTTAGAAGGAAAAGCTACCCCAAGTCCAAGTCTTACAGTGTGGCAGGCGCTGTTCTAATCTTTGGATGCAGATCCTACCACTGGTGCCATTTTACAGATGAAGGAACTGAGTCACAAAGAGGTCGAGTAACTTCCCAGGTCAGGTTGGTGCCTGAGGATTCTGGGTCCAGAGCCTGCACTTTGAGCTGTCAGGCCAACCAGCCTCTCTTGTTTAATCATTAGAACAGCTCTATCGATGAGTTAGCCTTTTTCTAACATTTTACTTTAAAATAAATAGATACATAGAAGGTGGAAAATGTCACCAGCTATGATTATGTCCCTCCTTTGGAACCTCCGTATGCCACGGAACAGAGTTTGGGAAATGGTGTTCGGGAAACATATGCAAACTACATTTAATGCTGCCAGAAGGTGTAATGAGCCACGTACTGACTGCCTTAATCCCTGGACTTTCTCTCCACCTCCATTTCCAAACAGCAAATCACAATACGAATAGAATACAATTCAATGGAACGGAGGCTACAATATTCCAGGTGACCCTACAGAAATTAAGCCCAAAACTGCCCTCTCAGCTCCTCAGACCTGGAGTCTAGAAGGATAGCAGGCCATGGGGTCCTTCTTGTCTAGAGGTAGGATCCAGTCTGTATGTCAGGAGGACCGATTTTTCTTGGCCCAGTGCCCTAGGATGCATTTGTCATAGGGACATTTGCATAAGTGGCATTGAGCAGAGTAATGAATGATGTCCCCAATAGTTATTTCACAAAAAATGCAATGATGATCCTTGGGTGGCTCTTCTTACACCATCGTGTAATCTTTGCTAAGGGCAAAATATTAAAAGTGTAGTTCCACAGAGGCAACTCTAAAGGGGAATTTAAGTCACTTGAGTGCCTCGATTCTGGACAAAGGAATTTGAGTTAAGCTGCTTTCAGATCCATCCCCTCCTCCTTAGCCAGGCTGCCATGGCCCCAGGCCAGGTCCGCATCTCTCCCTAGCCTGTCACAGGAGTCTCTTCAAGGTCTCCCAGATTCTAACCCCATCACCACCAGCCCCTCCTCCCAATTGTTGCCGCAGCGACTGTCCGAACACTGAGATCTGAACACATCTCAGTGCTCAAAACATTGCCACTGTCCCGACGCAGTCAGAGCCTTGACTGATTAGTTTATCTCTAAACCCCCAGCAGGTGGCACATGATAGGTGCTCAATAAATGTTCGTGGCTGCATAAAGGAATCTTTCAAAAATAAGAAATAAAAACAAAGCACAAAGTCTCACGTCACTCCTGCCAACTTATTGGTCCCCAAACTGGGTGCCCACGGGCCTTTCCCTCTTACGGCCTGAGCCCCATCTGTGAAAATTGTACTCAGACACCACCTCCTCTGTGACAGTCTCCTCTTGCCCCCAGTGGAAATGAACCCCTCCTTCTCGAGGTCTGGACCAGCACAGGCTGCTGCTGACCACGGGCAGCAGGCAAAGAGATGGGGGTCCCAATTTCAGCAACCCCGCTTTGAGGGACCCGGGGAAGTCAGCTGAGGAAGCATCTCAGGGGAAGCAGCCTGAGCCTTAGTTTCCACCTCAGAGCTGCAGATAACCACATCACAAGGTGGGAACGAGGAGGAGCTAGTTCTCTAAGTCACAAAGACTATCCTAATGCCGGTCTCCCTCCCGCCTGCAAGCTGCTCCGGAGCACGGTTTTCTGAGTCACCACTGCGTCCAGCGGAGTGCCTTCCAGGGACCTTGCTCCGCAGGACTGAATAAACCTGGCAGATTTAAACGTGAGGGATACGACACATGCGCTCTTGTGGCCCGGACCCACATTTCCTGGACAGCGTTCAGCAATATCCAGAATAACTCCGAACACTTCAAATTTCTTTGATTTCGTGGTTCTAAGTATAGAAATAAGCTTTTGATTTTAAATAGGAATTGGGGAGCCGAAGACCCGTGATGGAAGTCTCGGGATATCCAGGCAGAGTAACAGAGTACCAGCAAGCGTGCAGGCAGGGCACCAAACACGGAGGGGGGAGCTACTTGACAAAACTCTGAGTGAATCCGGAGCTCTGAGAGCGGGGTCTGAGCTTGGGCTCAACTGGAAGCAGGCACAGCCTGGGCAGGGAAGATCATTAGCAATAAATGGAGAGCACCTCAGGGGACCCTCCTACAGACAGTCTGTCACCCAGTGTTTTTACCATTCCATTTCAAAAGTTTAATTAGATAATCACTTTCCAATGCTTACATGCAATTAACCCCTTTGGAGCAGCCCTGGTAAGCAGTCAACTTTCACAGGCCACAGAAGCTGAAGTGCCCACGATGGTCTTTAGCGTCGCAGATTTGAGAAAAACATGTTTCAAAGAGAAAAATAACTGACAAATATTTGTGGGTTTTAAAAAAAGAGAACTTCTTCCCTAAATGTCAGAAGAAAACCATTTCTCATCCAAGAGCCTTCACCATCCATGCCTCCCTCCTCATGGAAGTCTATAAACAGAAAGAATGCTCTTTGGTTGGAGCCATGCTTACCTTCCCTGGGAAGGGAGACAAAACAAGTGCACCCTTTCCTTCAAGGGCAGTGTCTGGGTAGCTGCAAATGTGCGCACCCTTTTCCTCCCTGGTGGGCTGCAGTGCTGGCCCCATTTCCTCTAAGTCAGTGGAAGAATACAGACCCCTTTTGGTCCTCTTTGATCACCAAACCTAAGAAGGCAAAGGACCACAGAGACTTCAAAATGCCCCAGGACTTTCAAAAGCAAGTTATTTATTTGCATGGTTTTTCAAAGCACTCCTTCTAGGTTACTGACCCTCACAACAGGGTGGGCCAAGAAAGAGACCATTCGTTATGCCCATGGAACACACAAAGACCCTGACTCAAAGAGGATGTGGTCAACATCACAGAGCTGGGAAGAGCTAGAGCAAGACTCAAACTGGGGCTCCAAGGTCCTTCCACTAAGCTTTTTTATGAATCCAACAAGTACTTATCAAGCACCTCCTATGCACTAGGTCCTGGAGATTCAGCATCTAGCAGGACACGGACACTACCCACCTTCAAGGAACTCTGAATCTAACGGAGGAGACAGATAAAAAGACACCGTGGGACAGTCCACTGAGACATGTTTGCCTTGGAAGTCCCCGGATCCCACACATTAGGCTCCATCTGATGCTGGGAAGCCAGCGGGAGGTTACTCAACAGAGCCAGGTGTAGGGTGAGATCAGGGACGTGTCCAGTGGGCAAAATTCAAGGAGGCCCTGGCTCTTAGGAGCATGCCAGTCATTGCCTTGTCACTCAAGGGGGTCTCGTAAATACTGAATAGCAGGCTCCATGGAGAGAACAGACCTGGTTTCTAGCATTTGCCTGTGTCCGTGGTATAAAGACCCTCACGACAACTGATTTCAAGCTATAATAAGAAGTCCCAGCTTTCGAGAGCCGGGACAGCCTGGTGTAGCCAGGACAAGCCGGCACCAGCACAACACTGAAGTGGCATCTAGCTGAGCCCCAAAGAGCTCATACCATGTGGTTATAAAATATAGATTTGAGTTTGAGTGAGACCAGAGGCAGAACTGAGGACAGGTTTTTATAGAGCGGCACTGTCCAATACCGCAGTCACTAGCCATATGTGGCTATTTGATTTAAATTTAAATTAATTAAAATTAAATTAAACTGAAAATTCAGTTGCTCCATGGCACTAGACACGTCGTAAGTGCTCAGTAGTCACATGTGGCTAGCGGCTACCATACCGGACAGCTCAGACTTCAGAACACTTCCAGCATCACAGAACGTTCTACTGGACAGTACTTGTCGGGTAGAAGGGTGAGAGAGCGTGAATTCCCGGCAAGGGAGGAGAAATTCCAAAATGGGATGGGAAAGGTCATCTAAGATAAACTTCCTCGACTTTCCAATTTTACCAAGGACCAGACTGCAACGAAGAATGGACTGAGTGAAAGAAAGCAAAGTCAAGGTGCTAGGTGAGTCTCCTGCCTGTCATTGAGGAATTTACAGCCCTGGCACAGAGCAGGTGCTCGAAGCATGCACCGAGGATTTGGGGCCATCTCCAGAACAGTGTTCCACAGAGCATACTCTGGGAGAGGCCTGTCCGGATACATTGCTGTTTCCGGTCCATGGAGCCCAGAGCTGGGGCTACACCATGGGAATGCACAGTTGCCGGGCAACCGAGGGCCTGGTTTTGGTTAAAACCCCAATTGGGAAGTAGTTTTCTTTCCTAGGGAGCCATCAGCATAAAGGAGGAGGGCGATGGCCATGGAGCACAGAAGATGCGGACACACAGAGGTCATCGGGTCAGCTGTTGCAGAAAACAACCGCACACTGAACAGCAAGGTGGCACCAAGCCCCGGGTGGAATCAGCGCTGCCCGGGTCTGAGAGTGGAGCGGGATTCAAGCCCAGGGCCCCTTTCTCTCTAAACCCAAGCCCTGTCCTCGACCCTTGCATCATCCTAGAAACTGAGCTCTCCCCACTTCCTCTATGTCACAGCCCCTGCTCATCCAGAATGGGCTCCCTTCCCTTCAGTTATCTAGAACTTTCTTCTGCTAGCCCTTGTCACTTTCACAACTGCTTCGAAAAAGGTGGGGGGAGGCAAATGTCTCGTTCTATTCTAAAGGGAAATTCATGCTCCTTCCAGAAAACTAGAAGGCAAAAGAGAGGTGGGGCAGGAGGAATCAACCTAGCTCCACCATACAGAGATAGGCTGTGAAGGTGGTGTGTGCGTGCAATTTTTACTCTGCTGACCAGCACTGTGATCACGTTGTCCATGTGGCTTTGAACCCTGCTTTTGTCTCGACATTTGACCACCGGCATCTCCCAGGTCACTGTCCTCTTCCAAACACAGCTTTCCATGCCAGCATCAATTTCGGGTGGTGGACAGACCACAGTTGACTTAAACAGTCCACTTCTGTGGGACATTCGGGCTACTTCCAATTTTTCTTTCATAAATGGTAGCTCCATTTACATCTCTGGGCATAAAGCTCTTTCCACATTTCAGATGATTTCTTTGGGCCAGATTCCCAGAAGTGGAATTACTGGATCAAAAGGTATGAGCATTTTAAAGGTCCTTGATACAGATTGCCAAATTTCTTTCCAAAAGGGTCGTATCGATTTATATTCCCCAGAGCTAATGCATAGTGCATTCCTCCCTCTGGCCCCTCTCACAGGTCTTGAGTTTCTTTATGCTCCTCTGTGCCCACCTGGTGGATGAAGGTCCTGACTCATTGTTGGAACCGGCATTCCTTTCATTAGTTGAGTGGTTGATGCTTTTCTCAAGGCTCAACAACCCTTCCAAAGTTTCCCGGCAGCTGAAACTGGATGCATTGTTCAGAAAGGTGTGCCTGGTTCAGAGGCTGCCAAATCTCCACAGAGGAGCAGCAACGTTCCTGGAAAGTCCAAACTCTGCGAGCCTGCCCGCCCTCCCTGCTAACTGGCTCTAGGAATTCCCCTCTCCGGGTGGTTGGGGGGCCCCCAACACCCCCCAGCCACATTTCCACCCTCACCTAACGGCACTCCTCTGATAAGGGCAGTGGATTCCAAAGGAATGCCTATTCGTCTGTGTTTGTAAAGCAAAGACAAAAACAGAACACAAGACAAACAAAAACAAACAAGCAGAACAAAGCCCCCCAAAAAACGAAGAGCCTGGCCAGGCCGGGCTGCAAGGAGGCACCCGTGACCCCGGCAGACAGACCGCAGCTCATCTTGCAAGGCTTGGACCGCAGCTCATTCAGCACATTCGCATGCGGTGGATGCAGGGGAAGTCGGCTTGCATTAGAGATGATTAAACTGGAGGCTCGTGATTTATTTGTGAAATCCCCGGGGTGGGGGGGGAGCAGGAGAGAGAAGGGGGTGGGGGAGGAAGAGTAAGAAAAATATAATCAGAAATATTAAGTTGGAGGGGTCAAGAAACAGGAATTGAGAAGGAGCGAAGAGATGGGGGGGGGGGGGGGCGATAACGTAGGAAAAGAAAAAGTGAAGCCAGAGAGGAGAAACAGCGAGAAAACTGTAGGGGAAAAGACAGGAGAGGCCGCGAGACAGAAATTAGGAGAAAAGAGAATGGGGGTGAGGATTCGCTGCTCTAAAATCAATGACACGGAGGGAAGAGAGAGCGGGGGTGGGGGGGTGGAGATGGAGGGTCCGGGGCACAGCGATGCGGGAGCCCCCACCCCCAGAAGCATCAGGGGCGAGAAAGCAGAAGGGCGAGGGGACGCCGAAAAACAGGGTGCAGACTGGCGGAAAGGGTCGACTTGAGCCCGGCGGCACGCGGGAAAATCCCGTCCCACGGCGCGCTGCGACCTCCGCGGGGTCCCGCCGAACTCAGGCGGCGGGATGGGATGAAAGCGGGCGGCTGGCCGGGCCTGGGCCTGCTCGCCCTGAGCCCAGAGAATGTCAGGTTTGGGGCACCACGAGCGAGAGGCCCCGGCCGTGGAGGAGCTCGCCAAAGTTAGACGCAGCATCTGCCTCGCGCTCCCTCCTGGCAGGGGACTCGTGCTAAACGCGCGGGGGCGCATACCCCCTGCCCCGGACTCCCGCACCCCCAGCCTCCTCTCCCCTAACGCTGCTGCGGGTGGTGGAGGGCCGGCCGGTCCGCGGCGATCCCAGATGTCGACGCTAGAGGGCGCGCAAGGGTCGCTGCGCCGCGCCGGGTCCGCAAGGAGCCGGGGCCCGCGAGACACGCGCACAGCCAGGGGGCCTGCAGGGAGCCGGGTGTCGGCGGGCCGTGGGGTGCGCGGGGCACCGCGGGGCGGGGGCGCTGGCCGGGTGGCTAATGCCTTGCAAACGGATGTCGGGATGTCGTGCACTTTGTTTATTTGGGGGAGAAGTTGCATCTGCGTGGAGTCTTGGCAAGGTTGAGACAAGCACGTGTGAAACTGAAGGAGAGGCGGGGGAATGGTGGGCGTAAGATGGTAATGGTGTAAGATGCCACTCACCCCCGAACCCCAGCACTTCCAACCCTCGGCTCCAAACCACCCCAAAACTGCTTAGGAGGAGAGAGTCAGATCCCACCAGCACTCACCACCGCACAGAAGACACACAGACAAACACCCTTTCAGGATGGAGGGAGGGAGGGGTGAACTTTAAAAGGCTTTTAAAGCAAAAAAAGAAAAAACGAGGTTTGCGAGAGCCTGAGGTACTTGAAATGATTTTTGTGTTGCAAATTGCTATGCTTTTACTGAGGCGCTGATGAAAATAAATGAAGC